>NC_056628.2:105551784-107049284 GCF_002870075.4 Lactuca sativa
TGGTTCCAAGGTCTAAAGGGACATAAGGCACACTTTGGCCTCATTTTTAGTGTTCACGGTCCAAGAAGATCTTGGGCCGTGAACACCCTTTCCTTGGGGTATTTGCATGATTTCTTGATGTTTAACACTTGATCTAAACATATTAGGGCAAGAATCACTTACAAGTTGAAGATCTTGAAGGAAAATGGGATGATACTTGAGAGAGAAAAGGCTATAGTCTTGGAAATGTGAAAAAGTGAATAAAATAACTAAGTCTCACTTATATAGTCTTTAGGGTTTACGGTCCTAATACCATCTTGGACCGTAAACTCCAAACTCTTGAAGTTTTGGGCATTTATTGCTACACAACAACCCCTAGGGTATCCTCTCTCCTGATATCTCTTGATGTAGTATCTTTAAAACACTCAAACTTATTCCAAAAAGCTTGAAAGTTAGCAATATCAATTCTTGACTTCCATTGAAGTGGATGGTTCTACAGAATGGAAATATTTGGGTTGTCACACATACCAAATAATATTTAATTTATCCTTTATTATCATTAAGGCTTTAGATAGTCTTCACCGGTTTGTACTCTAACTTTATATTCGAAAAACTAAACAAAGGTTTCATAATTATGCTTTGCCATGTAAAATATAATTTAAACTACTATAGTTATTAATAAAGTTAATTTGGTATCTTGGGATAAATCTTAGAAATTTATTAGAAAGGACGCCATACACGACAGTGTATAGTTCCTTAATAATTATTTTCTCTACTACTTAGTGAAAATATCATTAGGAATCTTTCATATGTAAATAAGATTTACGTATGTCAAATAAACTACATTATTTTCCTTCAAAGATCCATTTTTTGAAGTTGGAATATGTGAATGTTATTTATATAATAGAGATAACAATGTCAAAGATGAGTTTTATTTAAAAACAAGTTTAAGTCAAAAAAAATTCATATAGAACTTGTTATTTATAAAATATTGATATTTACTTTATAATTCTTATTAAGAGATATAATCTCATAATCAGAATTTTAATCATTTCTGAATATGAAGGAGATCGTTATGAAAAATGATTTAAGTAAATAGTCAATTATTCATAAATTAAACTAATACATATATTTAGACAAGCTAAATTAAAACATACAATGTTCCAAACAAACATTGTTTTATATTACAAGTACATTATATTCCTACATAATTTATAAAGTAAACTCCAAGAGTGTAGTTCCAACTTGATTGTGCTCAACTGGTTACTCTTCTGTAAATATCTGCAAGCCATTTATGTAGTGGTGTTGATTATGATGACAAATGCGAATATGAAAGATCTAGTGAATCATCATACAAATCATGAACACATGGAGTAAATAAATCTTGTTTCAAGCCCTCATTAGTTTGCTTAGAAAGAGTACAAATGGGTTTGTTATTCCTCTCTCTAAAACTAACACTCCAAAATGATCATTTGTACAATGGGAGTCACTCACTTCCTAATTATAGGAAAAACTTAACCCATTTACACATGCAAGAGGCTAAGCCACATCCAAGGAGAACTTTGCACCCTAACATTCTCCCCTTCAAAGTTAGGATTGGATGTCCCGGCTTCAATATCCAACAAGCTCCCACGATCAAGACCAAACTCCCCTCGAAGTAACACCGGTCTTCAAATCCGCAAATGAATACCCGAAGCTTCAAGTACCCACTATTCATTCTCCCTATTTTATAATCAAAAAATGATTATAAAAACCATTAAGGGTGAGAAGCGCCTAACGATTAATCTTCACATAACTCCCCCTTGATGTGTGTCAAAAATCAAACCTTGAAAAACTTGCATGAAAAAACAATAACAAAAAAGGCTCAGAAAATTTCCAAATTCGTGAAAGTTTTTGACTCTTGTGTGAGAGTTGCAAGAATTTCCAAAAACCTGGTAAAAACTGTTACTTTCAGAATTCAGCAGGGATCCGTTGCGCCAAAACAGCTTAAGATGCGAAACTCTACCCCATTTGTGAAACTGGGCCTAAAGTGTGAATCCGTATTAACTGCAGGGACTGAACTTGTAAAGTTCTCCATTTCTTAGAATTGTTAGCCCAATTTCAAAGTTGGGTAATTTCTGCCAACATTTCGAAATTGCAAGGGCTAAATGAGAAACTTCAGCTTTCTTCACAAAATATATTCATCATGTCGAAATTAGACCATTTATGCCATTTCCTGAAAATATTAGGGACCAAATTCGAAAGTTTTATGTTCTTCTTCCCAATTCACTTCCTTATATAGGTAACAAATTCTACACACTTCGCTTTTAGTTTTAAGAATTCATTAACGAAGCACAAATTGATCATCGACAACGAAATACTCACAAGCCACTTTGCTTTTAATCAACCGTCATCAAACCATTGACTCTAATTTCGAAGCGATATCTACATCCAAACACAGTCTTCCCATTCGTTACCAAATAACACACAACCTCGACCATCGAAGCATTCGATTTCAGCCTTTCAACCTCGATTCAAATTTGACTACACAAAATTGAATCCATAATTAGTCAATAACAAGGCTTCGTTTTACACATCAAACTCTTTAGCAACCCATTCCCAAGGTGTTTGGCTTAGCTTCTTAAAGCCCAAAAGTCCTTTTTGGAAAAGTTATAAAAAATCAAGATTTTCTGACTTTTCCAAAAAGTTGATTTTCCTTGCATAAAAACTCCAAAAGTAGCTTTTTAAAACTAGTTTACCAAATATCTTTTCCTTTTTTTTTCTTTTCCGTACACGATTCATCCTTCGTTCTTCGCTTTCATTATAGGAACCCCAAAAACAAATACCAGCTATCAACCCCAAAATCGAATTCAAGAATGGATCCTTCAACAAAAATCGACATTGATATATCGACTCCAACCCCTTCAAAATCGAGTCCACTAAATCCCTTTGTCCCCAGGGCATTCGAATTAAGATCAATACTTGACATCGATATCTTCCCAATTCATTATCAGATGCGAAAGGTCAAAATCAAAATTGACTCTTGACTCAAAACACATAGAATCGCCCTTACTCCTATCAAAATCGAACCATCAACATTGGCAACCATTGATCCTCAAAATCGATATTTCCATTTCGAAACCAAAAGAAAATACCATCAGAAACTATCGATCCCAACAAGTCATTCGCATTCAATCACTCAATTAGATGTCGAATCCATTCCATTCAAAATATCAAAATCGAATATCCATCTAACATTCAACATCAACGACTCCAAGCTATTCGGCATCAACACTTACGAACTCGATTAATAATTTCATTGTTCGACTCTTTGCTATCCAATTACGATCGATACCATCGTTCGACCAACAATCGCTCGATATTAACCCACTCGGAATCACTTGAATTCCAGAATTTGTTATCTACCTTCATTGCATCTTCTGTTTCGATACTCAACCTCTCAACCAATTTCGATATTGGCTTTCTTTTTTTGACTTTTAGGTTCTTCAGTGGATTTCAAGAAATCACCATCGATTTTCAATAATTCTCAACCAGTAACTTGACTATCAGATATGCGTGGACATAGGTGGATTTAAGGTGTAGTTTCGGAGTAGGTTAGATTTGCCGTTTAAAAAAAAAAGATATGCGTACACGGATTTGTTGTGATATTAGGCTAATTGAATTAATGATGAATAGTGACCATACTTGATTTGAGCTTACGAATCCGAATCACAGATTGATTTTTAATCAATCCAAACTATGGGCTAAAAAAGAACCCGCTTTGGTTGGGTAAAAAAACAATTCGATGAACAGTGAACAAATAGTTTGTTTAGGCTAAAAATAATTATTCGAATCAATTTAGATGTTTTGAATTTGAGAAAATGATTTTGGTTTTGATGTTTGATCAAAAAAATAACCAGATCAATCAATGGGGTTTGAAACGGATTTGATCCAATGAGACAAATTGATCAAAAATGAAAAACTCAAAATTTGAATCGAAATCATGGATGTTTTGGAATCCATTTCAGAATTTGACATACCTTTTTGACAATCCGAGTTCCATTTGTAACGAACAAATCAAATTTAGAAGATCTTGGTTCTTTTGTTGGAACGAGAAAATATCCAATTTGAATATTGTACCACCCACGACGCATGTTGTACAACTCGTTCTTCATGTTCTTCGTGTTCTTCAACGATCCAAGAACATCTTCATAAGAACCACTAACATTTTTGGGTTTTGACTTCAAATTCAGTGCAACACTTGGAGATTGTTTCTTTGGAACCCAAATTTGCTTCTTGGATTTAGGATTCACAACATCATTTGATGATTTTTGTAAATAATCCCGCTTGTTTTTATGTTTAATCTTCTTCTTCTTTTTCTTTCTCATATTTTGCATCTTGAAGATTTGATTTCAAGAACCACTTCATTCTTGAAAACTTCAACTTTGCAATGGAGTTTGATACTTGTGAATTTCTTGGATTAATAGTTTTCGATAAGGAATCATGCCATCAAACGAATCACAAAAACACAAAATATCATCGGTTTGAACTCCAACCGAGTAAAAAACTTTTTCATCTTCAATCGAATCAACTTGAATCTTCTTATCATGAACTTCAAGAACATCAAGAACACCACATTGAACTCCATAGTCTTGAACTTCAACAAACTTAAGAGCAAAAAGATCATTTGGATTTTCAATTAAATAAATGTACTTCTTATTAAGCAAATCTCTTTGTTCTCCTTTCTTTTGATTTCTACTACGGGCTAATATGGACAAGACAATTTTAGTCAACCATTCAATCCTACAAAGTGATTGAAATATCAAGCTTCTCCGTGATCATCCTTCAAACCTCCATAAGAAACTTGATTACTCTATGAAATCAACCCGCTTAACAATAGCCCATAAAATTGATTTTCGTTGACTTTGTATTTGACATCTTTAACGATCACAACCCAAGAATCATACGGAAAGTCCACCATCTTTGATCAATCGATAAAATCTTGAGTTTTTATAAAGTGAGAAAGTGATTTTGAATGAGTTTTCTAAAAAAAAGAGAAAACAAAAAACACTTGAATTCTAGTGAAGAAAATCGAATTATGAATAAAATCAATGAGGAATTTGATTTCAAAAATCCAAACTCTCTAAAACACAAAGAACAAAACACAATGAAGAATCACCAAATTAAGAATATCATCATGGATTAATTCTTGATCAAATCAAGAACACCCGCTCTGATACCAATTGTAATGGTGTTTATTATTAGGACAAATGCAGAATATGAAAGATCGGGTGAATCACCATACAAATCATGAACACATGGAGTAAATAAATAGAGTAAATTACACGAATCGTCCCTAGGACAAGTGCCAAATTGCACGTCCAGTCCCTATTTTTGAAAATTAACTCGGACCGTCCCTCATTCATTTGAATACTACCCGCCCAGTCCCTATTGTCGTTAAACGTTAGATTTCTCTGTTTGGGTGCCCCGCGTGCCTTGCACGCAGGGGTATTTTTTCATTTCATGTCACGTGTATATCATCAACTGCGTATGACGCCATATCCAGTTCACCAAAACGTTGCATACCCATTCCCCGATCAAAACCTTTCTCGTCTCACAAAAACCCTAGTTTTCCGTCAAGAGTGAAGATAAGTGGGTGGCGAATACGACCACAGATGGATGAAATCGAATTGGAAGCAAGTTACGGTAAGGAAAGCCAACCATTTTATGCTTTGTTCTTGATCACTTTGTCTCTGATTTTGAAAATATTGTTGTTTTTTTTCTTGTGAAAGTGGGAATCCAACTATTTTTAGTATACGGTTGCACTATGGAGGAGAGTTTACCAAATTTCCTGGAAGAAAATACATGAAGGGACAACAAAAATTTGTGGACTTGATCGACAGTGATTTGTTCTTTGTTCACGACATTGATGATATGATGGAAGAGTTGGGTTGCGTTGAAGAAGGTAAGGTTATGTATTATCACTTTAAACGACCATTAGGGGATTTAGATTTTGGGTTGTTTGCGTTGGGTAGTGATCAAGATATCAACCACTTAAGGTCCTACGTTGCTTCACACAAGCTTATAGATGTGTATACAGAATTTTGGCGTACCAACTTGCATACATATGCTATGTCTCCTAACCCTTCAAAACTCAGGATTAAAGAGATTGTTGAACCCTATTCTTGTTCTAGAAGGTTGTGTCTTAAATGGATTGACACAACCACAGTTGAACCCCCTGTTTTAGAACCAAAAATGAAAACCCCTACAATGAAACCTAACATGGAATCCCCTAGTCATATTGATGTTGCACATATTTCACCCCCTATAATGGAATCCCCTATTGAAGTTGAATTTGTGAGAGAACCAAACATGGAACCCCCTATTATGGAAACCTTTAGTGAAGCCCTAGGTGGATCTAGTGATAGTGAGGGTAGCGGAGATTCAACTGATAGCGAGGATAGTGATTTCATTGTGGATGAGGATAACTTGTTGGATGATCTTGAGGTGGACATGCATGATTTCTACCTCAACATTGATGATAATTTGGAGTGGGTTGGTGATGCCCCTATTACAACAGAGAATGTAGTAATGTCTGATGAGGAGATGGAGGTGATCAACACTAATGTTCTACAATCTGAGTCATCCTCTGATGAAGGGAAAATGAGTACAAGAAGAAATAAAATTCGGGCTGCAGAAAGGGCATAGATAAATGATGCAGCTCAAGTGAGTGACCCTTTCTATATACTGAAAAGATTCTCAAGTTCTCAAGAAGCAAAAGACAAAATTTACTTACATGCGATAGAGACAAGAAGAGAATTAGATATTGTCAAGAATGATAAAAACAGGGTCAGGGTATTATGTAAAGAAACAATACCAAATATGGGGATACTTGATACTTCTGGGAAAGGTGGGCCAATTCAAAGGAACATAAATGGGTGACCCATTCAAACGGGTAAAAAAGGAGGACCAAGTAAAAAAGAAAAGTGCAGTGGAAGTAGGTGAAAGCAGTAAGTGCCCTTGGAAACTTTTAATAAGTAAATGGAAAAAGGATGATGACTGGACTATGAAAATGTATGAAAAGGAGAATAAATGTCTACAAACAAGAAAAATCAAAGCTTGTAATTACAAGTTTCTTTCCAAACAAATTCTTGAGCAGTTAGAGTCTAACCCAGAAATACCAATTAGGGCTTTAAAGGAGCAGCTAGAGAGAAAATACCAAATTCAGATGTCGGACATGAAAGTGTTTAGGGCAAAAGCAAAAGCCCTACAAACTAGTAGGGGTGATTTTGGGGGTCAATATTCTATATTGAGGGACTATCTACTGGAGGTTCAAAGTCGAAACCCAAACACAACAGTCAAGCTTCAAGTGGATAATTCTTCCAACCCTACATCAGATACTAGAATTTTTAGACGTATATATATATATATATATATATATATATATATATATATATATATATATATATATATATGTCTTGGGTCACTGAAACAAGGATTTACAGCAGGGAAAAGAGACTTTCTTGGACTGGATGGTGCATTCATGAAGGGTCCCTACCCTGGTATGATTCTAACTCTAGTGGTAAGTAATTTTATACATGGATTAACTACTTAATCTTACTTATGACTTATAGATGTTAACCTAATTTGTTCTTACTATTATAGGGATTAGATGGAAACAACTGCACTTACCCAGTGGCTTATGGTCTTGTAGAGTTTGAGAACTACAGCTCACGGACATCGTTTCTAAAAAATCTTGGTGATGATTTGGATTTGACTACGAATTCAAACTTTACATTTATAACTGACAGGCAGAAGGTAATAGTATACACAGTTTAACTACTTCCCCTTTATATTATCTGTACTAATTATATAAATTTGACTGTGTTTATGTTGTAGGGTGTTGTAACACCTGGTTCCTGGTACGTACTTCTTGTGATTAATATTTTAATTTTATGCATTTTTGCCTTGGACTCGGCGAGTTAAAGGACCAACTCGCCAAGTAGGAGCGGGATGAGGTGCGGGGTTTGAACTTTGTACTCGGCGAGTCGGTCCCTGGACTTGGCAAGTAGACCCTGTTTGGACAAAAACCCTAATCCGGGCGTTTGCACCCTATTTAAACGCTCTAACTTGGCATCCTTAGTCCCTAACACTTCCAGAGAGCTATAGAGAGAAACCCTAGCCCCCATATTGTTCTTGAGAGTGATTTTGGCCTTGTGGAGAAGGATTGGAGCTTAGAGGAAGGAAGAGGAGGTTGAAGTGTGCAAGGAGGGGAGGTAGATCCGGAATCTACACTGTGAGAAGCTTCCATTCAGGTAGAAAAGTTCTTACCTTGATCATTAGTTCAATAGATCCCCTTTTTGTCCCAAATTAGTGGTTTAAAGCCCTAGAACCTCAAATTCCATGTATTTATGCTTTAAGTTCTGAAATGACTTCAGATTGGGATCTTATGGACATCCTAGAAGTATAAAGTCTCTGTGGTTGGGGTTATTGAGGTCCCTATTGAGTGTATGACCCTTAAAGAACTTGGATTTGCCTTCTTGAGCTCATAGGGCAATGCATGCACGTAAATTTTGCAACTTTATGTGATAAGCATGCCCTAGGAGCATAGATCTATGGGTTAGAAGCGTTGCATGTCTCAGTTTTGGTATGTATGGGAAGTGGGTCGTAGGGACTCGAGTCCCAAAGTGGAACTCGACGAGTTCTATGAAGATGGTCTTAGACTCGACGAGTTGGAAGAACAACTTGGCGAGTCCTATGAAGATTGCCTGGAACTCGCCGAGTTGTTCTTCAAACTCGGCAAGTCATATGAACTTTCACTGAGTAAGAGGGGTTTAAGTGTTGAAGGTCCAACCCTTCGTATCAGCATGCGGAATTAGTAGTGTAATGTAGTCCCAAAACCCCAAATCCTCTTACGAGATCTTCTGGTGAGGATTGGAAGCGAGTAGGAGATCTGCTCGTGGAACTCGGCGAGTTGCTCTCGGACTCAGCGAGTCGGATCCCGAGTTGGTTCCATAGTTCCGAGTAGTGAGTCAAGGGTGGCTCAGTGAGTGGAAAGAGGGACTTGGCGAGTAGGACCGGGTTAGTAGGAAAAGGACTCGGCGAGTCTGTGGCACGACTCGGCGAGTCCAGTCAACTGGAAGTTGACTTTGACCAGGGATGGGTCAGTCAATTGACCTAAGGGTATTTATGAGTGGCTAATCTATGTTTATGGGTTTGTAGCCAGAGGATTACCGGTGCAGCAGCCAAACATCGAGCAGTCAGACTTTCGGTAGCTACTCTTCGAGGTGAGTTTCCTTCCAGTAGTAACGGGTCTAAGGCACCAAGGTCGGCCCGTATAGATGATATGTTAGTATCGGAGTGTGGGCCGAGCCCGTATCTCTTGGTTGAGCTGATTATGATATATGCCAGTATGATAGAATTGTATGTACTCGTTGTCTGTGTGATACTTGTATGTTATGGTTTAGCAGCTGAGTGTGGGCGAGGCCCGTATCTCTCTGAGAGTGGAGTGTGGGCGAGGCCCGTATCTCCCAGATAGCGGAGTGTGGGGGAGGCCCGTATCTCCTAGATAGCGAAGTGTGGGCGAGACCCGTATCTCCCAGATAGCGGAGTGTGGGCGAGGCCCGTATCTCCTAGTTGTTCATTGTACGTTTGTATGGTATGAGGTATTATGGGGGGAACTCACTAAGCTTTGTGCTTACAGTTTTCAATTTTGGTTTCAGGTACCTCTTCTTCGAAGGGGAAGGAGCTGGCGCGGTAGCGGTCCGTCACACACATGCCTCGTATTCCGCACTATGAGATCTTCCTAGAGATTTGTACTCTGACATTTATTATGTTTTATGAAAATGTTTTCCAGACATGCGATATCTTTTATGAAATGTTATGATCGGTGAACGTTTTATTTCTAATGTTTTACTAAGTATATGTTTTAAAATTGAAATTTTTGGCTCGTACTTTTGGGACGTTACAGGTGTGTTGCCTACAATTGGAAAATTGTTTCCATGTGCAGAAAATAGATTTTTCCTTCGTCATATCCATGAGAATATGAAGCAGAAGTGGAGGGGCAAGGAGTTTAAAGATTATCTCTGGAAATGTGCAACAACAACAATTGTTCAGCAAGTCAATCTTGCAATGGAGGAACTGAAGAAATTGAACAATGATGCATATGAATGGCTTAAAGCCATTCCACCCCAACATTGGTCCAGATCTCACTTCACAGGTTAGTTATACATGTTATAATTCTTCAACATTGTTGACTGTATTCATCTTAGAAGATTACTAAAAATTATGATGCAATATTGTTATTCTATAGGAAGAGCACATTATGATGCATTCTTAAACAACCTTTGTGAGACATTGAATAGCAAACTTGTCAAGGGTCGTGACAAACCAATTATAAGTTGCTTGGAGTTTATTAGAGAGTACATAATGAAGAAGCTTGTTATTGTCCAAAAGATAATTAACAAATGTTCTGGCCCACTAACTCCTACAGCTACCAAGACTCTAGAGAAGATCAAAGGTGAAGCTGCAGAGTATAGGGCTGTGTTTTGTGGAAATGGGAAGTATCAGGTCACAGTTGGTGAACGTGTGGACCAATGTGTAGTTGACATAACACAACGTACATGCTCATGTAACAAATGGGAGGTCACTGGCATAATTGCAAATATATGGGATATGATGAGAAATAATGAGAATGTTGGGATACCTGAAACATGGGTTCACCCAACATACTGGTTGAAGACATTGGCAAGAGATGTATGCCTTTAAAATTGAACCAATTAACGGGAGGATGATGTGGGCAGAAAGTACTTGTCCAACAAAGTTACTACTACCAAAACATCATGTGCCTATTGGTAGGCCAAAAAAGAAAAGAAGAAGATCTGATACAGAAGATGATAGTGCTATAGGGACCAGAACAGTTAGATGTTCATAGTGTGGAAATGTTTGGAATAATGGAAGGAGATGCAAGGGGCAGGCAGTGGGAGGATCATAGGCCAGTGGTAGTGATGTGGGACAAAATGCTGGTGGTAGTAATGTGGGACAGAATGCTGGTGTGGGACAGAACTCAGTTGCTGTGAACAGGAGGAAAAGTCTGATGGTTTAGTGTTTGTGTATTACTTTCTTGTCTTTTGAATGCTAATGCTTTTGATGTACTTGAAACAATGTTATTTCATGTATTTTGGGTCTGTAATTTCAGTTTGAACTAATGTTGTGATACTTCTTTAACTATGATAGTTGTAATGGTTTGATGACTTAATGTTTGTAATGGTTTAAATGAGTTAATGATTAATTAGGTTTTTATGTATGGATGCATGTTTGTAATGGTTTGATGACTTAATGACATGACATAAATTGTTGTTTTGGTAAGAATACTTTGGTCTGAATACATGTTTGGCAACTACCAAAAAACACCTAATTTTCATTAACATTTAAACTGATACAACCAAAAAAACACCCAATTTTCATTAACATTTAAACTGATACATCGAACTTTGGTCTAAAACTTATCCTATACTTTGTACACTAGAATTGACAAAAACAGAAACCAACTAATAGCTAGATACAACTTCAGTTTCATTTTTTGTTGTTCAAGCTTCATCCTTATGTTCATACAAGCATATTTCTAATCCTCCACCACCCAACCAATGAACTTGCAACCACGATGTAACATCTCAAAAATACGAGCCAAAAAAATTCATTTTTAAAACATATACTTAGCAAAACATTAGAATTTGAGCGTTCACCGATCATATCATTTCATAAAAGATATCACATGTCTGGAAAACATTTTTATAAAACATAATAATGTCAGAGTACAAATCCCCAGGAAGATCTCATAGTGAGGAATACACGGCATGTGTGTGATGTGCTGCTACCGCGCCAACTCCTTCCCCTTCGAAGAAGAGGTACCTGAAACCAAAACTGAAAACTGTAAGCACGAAGCTTAGTGAGTTCCCCCAACATACCACATACCAAACAATCACATAACATACATATATTGTCAAGCATATATGGGTGCCCGACCTACCCATTCGGCCTCTCGAACAGATACTATCTAGTATATCCGGGAGTTGGCCTCCCCTTCGGTCCTCTCGACCGGATACTGACCAATATATCTGGGAGCTTGCCTCCCCTTTGGTCCTCTCGACCGGATACTGAATAGCGTATATGGGTGCTGGTCTCCCCTTCGGTCCTCTCGACTGGGTACTGGGGACTATTTCACCCCCTACTACTACCACATAACACATATATCACATAATCTATCTAGCATGGTTGGGCATGACCGCCCCTTCGGCCTTATCGACCGGTAATCTGGGGGACTATCTCCCCCTACTGTCACTGGCACATAGCATCATATCATACTAGCACAATAACATATCACAGGTAGTAGCAACCCTAGATGAATATCACAGAGACAATCATCTATCATACAACTCCTACTGGTGGGCCGACATTGTGGCCGTAGACCCACCGCTACTGGAAGGTAACTCACCTCAAAGTAGCTGCTGATCTTCGTGGGAACTGACTGTCTTCTACTGCTGCTGCCCCGGAAATCATCCGGCTATAATCCCCACAAAACACTCAGTCAAATACTGCTAACCGACCTCAGGGTAAAATGACCATTTACCCTTAACCAAACCAAGAGTCAAAGTCAAAGTCAACTTCCAGTAGACCCAAATCGTCGAGTTGGCTTGCCAACTCGCCAAGTCCCTATGCATTCGATTGACCATAATCCCGTCTCTACTCGTCGAGTTAGGCATTGACTCGACGAGTTTTCCTTCTAAACCAAAGTCCAATAGTCCTTCATCCTACTCGCCGAGTTGTATGAACAACTCGTCGAGTTCATCTTCATTCGAAGAACATTCTATGCTGAGACTCGCCGAGTTGTATGAACAACTCGCCGAGTCTGCTCTTGAGGTAAGAAGATTGCCTTAAACTCGGCGAGTCAGGTCATTGACTTGCCGAGTTCCTTCATGAGTGAGTCTGGCTTCTGACTCACTGAGTCACACCCCATGACTCACTACTCCACTCCGCAAACAGGAAAATGGGGATAACTCGGGGACTCGGGACTCGACTCGCCGAGTCCGATGAACAACTCGCCGAGTCTTTCACATGCAAATACTATATACATGATTTTGCTTGAATCCAGCTCATGCCATTCATAGATCTGGGTTTCTAGGGCTTGATTAACACGTAAAGTTTCCAACTTTATGTCTAAATAAACACCAATGAAGGTTTTAGGGCTCAAAATGCACTAAAAGAGTATATCTGGGGCTTTCATGCAATATGGCTCCATAAAGGCAGTAGATCTGAGCTCCTGGAGCTCAATCATGCCTAGATCTAAAGGTTAATGAACTTATTACAAACCCTAGTTCATAATCAAGCTTGGAAATGGCTCAAGAAAGACTTTAATGGAGCTATAAGGGAGTATAAGCATGAAAACAGAGGCAAACTGAGTTATACCTCAAGGAAATCACTGAAATCACACCAAGATGTCTGGCCTCCTTCTTCTCTTCTTGATCTACTCTCCTTTTCCCTCAAAATCTTCAAGAAAACACACCAAAATACTTCAATCTAACAAGGAACATGGGTTGGACGATATAGGGAGCTCTGAGGGTGGAGGAAGCGAGCTTGGGGGCGCATAAGATGACTTAAATAGGGTGCAAACCCTTGAAATTTAGGGTTGCATCAGACAGCGGGGACTCGTCGAGTCCAGAATATGGACTCTCCGAGTCGCCAACTTAAACGTGCTCCATATCCCAACTCTACTCGGCGAGTCGGGCCTACAACTCGCCGAGTCCAAGGCTAAAAATGCAAAACACTTAGATAAATTTTACATACTAGGAACCAGGTGCTACAAATCTTCCCCACTTATTTTAGACTTCGTCCTCGAATTCTGCTGCTCGATCCTGAAACAGCTCGGAGTAATGCTACATCATTTCTTCCACCGGCTCCCACGTCCATTCCGAACCCTTTCGGTGCTGCCATTGCACCTTCACTAATTCCACCCTCTTGTTCCTCAGATCCTTCGACTTCCGGTCGAGGATTGCGACTAGGTGCTCAATGTAATTCAGGCTGTCATCAACCTGTATATCCTCTAGCGGCACCACCGCTGAATAATCCATTAGGCACTTCCACAGCTGGGAGACATGGAAGGTGCTGTGGATCTGACTGAGCTCGGCTGGCAGATCCAGCCTATATGCCACCTTGCCCACCTGGGCTACAACCCTAAACAGACCAATGTATCTCGGGCCCAACTTGCCCCGCTTCCTGAATCGAATGACGCCTTTCCAAGGCGACACTTTTAGGAGAACCATATCCCCGACCTGGACTCCAGGTCTGATCGACGCTTGTCGGCGTAACTTTTCTGTCGACTCTGCGCAGTCTGAAGTCTACTTCAAACCTACTGGATTCTCTCGGTCGTCTTGAGCACCACCTCGGTGCTCCCCATGACCCTCTGGCCAACATCACCCCAACATATCGGGGTCCTTCACCTTTGTCCGTACAACAACTCGAATGGAGGACGGTCAATACTCGCGTGGTAGCTGTTGTTGTACGAGAACTCAGCCAAGGGAAGATAGGTATCCCAACTACCACCGAAGTCTAACACGCATGCCCGTAACATATCCTCCAACGTCTGGATGGTCCGCTCGCTCTGACCATCCGTCTGCGGGTGAAAGGCAGTGCTAAAATGCAGACGAGTGCCCAACTCATCATGAAACTTCTTCCAAAACCTGGAAGTGAACCGCACATCTCGGTCTGATATCACTGACACTGGCACCCCGTACCGCGCCACTATTTCCATGATATAGATATCGGCCAACTTTTCGGCCGAGATACTCTCCTGGATCGGAATAAAATGGGTGCTCTTGGTCAACCGATCCACGTTGACCCAAATCGAATCTACTCCTCGCGCCATCCTGGGAAGCTTTGTGATAAAATCCATCGTAATATCTTCCCATTTCCACAATGGGATATCCAACGGCTGCATCTTGTCGTGCGGTCTCTAAAGCTTGGCCTTGACCTTCCTGCAGGTCAAACACCGCTCGACGTACCACGCCACATCCCGCTTCATGCAGGGCCACCAATAGTCTACACGAAGATCGCTATACATCTTTGTCGCCCCTGGATGAATAGAGAATCGGGATTTTTGCGCCTCCTCTATCAAGATCTGGCGCACGCCTCTGTGATACGATTCCCACACCCTACGGTGTAGTGTCAATAATCCCCAGCTATCATAATCGAAGGAGGTGACTTGACCCACTCACTCTTCCAATGTTCCTCCTTCATAGCCTCCTGCTGAGCTTCCCGAATCTGCTCTAACAGTGGAGTCACAACCGTCATCCTCATACACACATCCCCGATCGGTGCCGCCTTATGGCTAAACGCATCGGCCACCACATTGGCCTTCCCCAGGTGATAAAGGATCTCGCAATCATAATCGTTCACCACGTCCAACCACCAACACTGCCTCATGTTCAGATTCGGCTGATCCATGAGGTACCTCAAACTCTTGTGGTCCGTGTAAATGGTACATCGAACCCCGTAGAGGTAATGCCGCCAGATCTTGAGGGCGAAGACCACCGCCCCCGACTCTAAATCATGCGTCAGGTAGTTCGCCTCGTGAGGCTTCAGCTGCCTCGAGACATAAGCAATGACATGTCCCCTCTACATCAATACTCCGTCTACGCCCAAGATAGACGCATCACAGTATACCACAAAATCCTCTACGCCCTCGGGCAGGGCTAAGATTGGTGCTTCGTACAATCTCTGCCTCAGAATCTCAAACGTTGCCTGCTGCTCAGGCCCCCATCAAAAGACCACGACTTTCCTAGTCAACCGTTTCAGGGGTACGGCTATCTTGGAGAAATCCTGAATGAATCTCCGATAGTAGCCTGCTAATCCTAGGAAACTCCGAATCTCGGATGCAGAATTTGGAACCTCCCACCTCATCACGGCCTCCACCTTGGTCGGGTCTACTGAAATCCCGTTCTGATTGATGAGGTGCCCAAGAAACTACACCTCGCGCAACCAAAACTCACATTTGGAGAACTTGGCATACAAGCCCTCCCTCCTCAAGGTCTCCAAAACCTCTCTCAGATGCTCCTTGTGTTCCTACTGCGTCTTGGAGTAAACCAAGATGTCATCAATGAAAAATATCACAGGCCGATCCAGCATCGGTCAACACACGCGGTTCATGAGGTCCATGAACGCAAGAGCATTGTTGAGCCAAAACAGCATCACCATGAACTCATAATGCCCCTAACGCGTCTGAAACGCGGTCTTCTGTACATCCTCCTCTCTGACCCTCATCTGATGATAACCTGAACGCAAATCGATCTTGGAGAACCAAGATGCTCCCTGTAACTAATCAAAGAGGTCATCAATCCTCGGGAGTGGGTAACGGTTCTTCACCATCACCTTATTCAGCTCCCGGTAATCTTTACACATCCTATTCGACCCGTCCTTCTTCTTCACAAACAGGATCGGGGCTCCCCAGGGTGAACTGCTCGGTCGAATAAATCCCTTGTCTAGCAGCTCCTGCAGCTACGTAGACAACTCCTGCATCTCGGGAGGAGCCAACCGATAGGGTGCCTTGGCTATTGGAGTTGCACCAGGAACTAGATCGATCCTGAACTCTACGTGACGCTCCGGAGGTATTCCAGGAAGCTCCTCTGGGAACACATCAGTGTAGCCTAACACCACTGGAACCTCGCTCACTGTCGCCTTACCCGTCTCCTGGGTATCGATAACGTACGCGACATATCCCGCGCAACCCTGCTGAAGGTAGCGCCTAACTCTCGCTGCCGAACATACTGTGGGTCCACGCTGTGGCCTCTGGCCGTGGATCACCAACTCTCCCCCACCTGGGGTCCTGATCCACACTAGCTGTTGTGCGCAATCTATCACCGCCCCATTAGGGCTCAACCAATCCATGCTTATAATCACCTTGTTCCCCCGCAAAGGGATGGGAACCAAATCCAGCAAATAGCGCTCCTCAAATAACCTTAGGACACAATCCCTGAAGACTGCTGACGCTCGCACCGATCGATCATCGGCAATCTCTACCTCTAAAGGGCAATCCAACATGCCTGAAGACTTAGTAAACCTCTTGCTAAGCGCAAGGGAAACAAATGATCGGGTGGCACCCGAGTCAAACAACACCTGAACAGGGATACCGTTCACATGGAACGATCCCGTCACCACATCGGGTGCAGCGCGTGCCTCCTCGGTAGTCAGCTGAAACGCCCGACTCCTCACCACCGGAGCCTCTGCCTTGCCCTGCCGGCCATCTATAATCCGCAGGGTAGCTGGAGCTGGCTCCTTAACCGGCGCTGATGCTGTCAACTGGGGGCAATTGGCCTTCTTGTGGCCCCTCTAGTTGCAGTGGAAACACAACAACTCCGACGTTTATATCACAGGTGTAGGGGCGGTACAATCCCTGCTGAAGTGCCCTAACTTGCCGCACATGTAGCCTTCCTCAATTCGGGTACGGATACTCTGCTTTCAATAGTACGGGCCCATACTACCTTCCACATCTATCCGTACCTTCCTCAAGGACTGCCTTGACTCTATCAGATCCCTTTTACCACTGCTGGTCTCTGCTACTCTTATCCTAGGTTTACCCTAGGAAACCTCTGACTCCACCCAACCCAGTCCTCAGCTGCTGAAGGTCTCTTTGTAGTGCCAATTATCCATTACCAGAATACAATCACATCTAACGAGGCTCGGATAATCCTTCGAGTAAAGGACTCATCCCTACAACGGTTAGGACTCAAAAAAGAGCTACACAATAGGGTCAAATCCAACACTCTGAGATTATTCGATCCTGATCGCATGTGACTTTAACGTATTCACCTAACAGCTAACTCCCATCACTCAAAGCCTTCATAGCACAAAGCAAACAACATTCAGACAAAAAGGGAACAATCTCAAGCAACTCTATCCTCATAACAAGATCTGCACTAGCATACAATGCTAAGAGCTCATACTATCAGGCATAACCTAGTCAGGCTATCCTACTCCTATCTACTCAATTCTAGCATGCAGTTTTTCATACACTGAAGCACATAAGCAGGCACATAAGGCATCACTCCTAGATCCTTAGTCCTATTCTAGCGTGTTGTTCTACTGAAACTGATAAACAGAACATAAGCTTGTATGGATACTTTGGGGAATACTTACTTGAGCTCAGCCGGTCGCGCACATCACACACTTCGTTCCTTCTTAAACTCTTTACTTAGCTTTTTAGAAAATATTTTCTTCTTTAAAATCTTTTAATCCCTCGATTTGAGTTCAGACACCCCCGAAGGTGTGTCCGAATCCCTCAAACCAGGGCTCTGATACCAACTTGTAACGTCCCAAAAATACGAGCCAAATTTTTCATTTTTAAAACATATACTTAGCAAAACATTAGAATTTAAACGTTCACCGATCATATCATTTCATAAAAGATATCGCATGTCTGGAAAACATTTTTATAAAACATAATAATGTCAGAGTACAAATCCCCAGGAAGATCTCACAGTGCGGAATACAAGGCATGTGTGTGAGGTGCCACTACCGCGCCAGCTCCTTCCCCTTCGAAGAAGAGGTACCTGAAACCAAAACTGAAAACTATAAGCACGAAGCTTAGTGAATTCCCCCAACATACCACATACCAAACAATCACATAACATACATATATTGTCAGGCATATCTGGGTGCCCGACCTACCCCTTCGGCCTCTCGACCGGATACTGTCTACTATATATGGGAGTTGGCCTCCCCTTCGGTCCGCTCGACCGGATACTGACCAGTATATCTGGGAGCTTGCCTCCCCTTCGGTCCTCTCGACCGGATACTGACTAGCATATCTGGGTGCTGGTCTCCCCTTCGGTCCTCTCGACCGGGTACTGGGGACTATTTCACCCCTACTACTACCACATAACACATATATCACATAATCTATCTAGCATGGTTGGGCATGACCGCCCCTTCGGCCCTATCGACCGGTAATCTGGGGGACTATCTCCCCTACTGTCACTAGCACATAGCATCATATCATACCAGCACAATAACATATCACAGGTAGTAGCAAACCTAGATGAATATCAAAGAGACAATCATCTATCATACAACTCCTACTGGTGGGCCGACATTGTGGCCGTAGACCCACCGCTACTGGAAGGTAACTCACCTCAAAGTAGCTGCTGATCTTCGTGGGAACTGACTGTCTTCTGCTGCTGCTGCCCCGGAAATCCTCCGGCTATAATCCCCACAAAACACTCAGTCAAATACTGCTAACCGACCTCAGGGTAAAATAACCATTTACCCTTAACCAAACCAAGAGTCAAAGTCAAAGTCAACTTCCAGTTGACCCGACTCGCCGAGTTGGCTTGCCAACTCGCCGAGTCCCTATCCATTCGATTGACCATAATCCCGTCTCTACTCGTCGAGTTAGGAATTGACTCGACGAGTTTTCCTTCTAAACCAAAGTCCAATTGTCCTTCATCCTACTCGTCGAGTTGTATGAACAACTCGTCGAGTTCATCTTCATCCGAAGAACATTCTATGCTGAGACTCGCCGAGTTGTATGAACAACTCGCCGAGTCAGTTCTTGAGACAAGAAGATTGCCTTGAACTCGACGAGTCAGGGCATTGACTCGCCGAGTTCCTTCATGAGTGAGTCTGGCTTCCGACTCACTAAGTCACACCCCATGACTCACTACTCCACTCCGCAAACACGAAAAGGGGGAAAACTCGGGGACTCGCGACTCGACTCGCCGAGTCCGATGAACGACTCGCCGAGTATTTCACATGCAAATACTATATACACGATTTTGCTTGAATGCAGCTCATGCCATTCATAGATCTGGGTTTCTAGGGCTTGATTAACACGTAATGTTTCCAACTTTACGTGTAAATAAACACCAATGAAGGTTTTAGGGCTCAAAATGCACTAAAAGAGTATATTTACGGCTTTCATGCAATATGGCTCCATAAAGGCAGTAGATCCGAGCTCCTGGAGCTCAATTGTCCCTACATCTAAAGGTTAATCAACTTATTACAAACCCTAATTCATAATCAAGCTTGGAAATGGCTCAAGAAAGACTTTAATGGAGCTATAAGGGACTATAAGCATGAAAACAGAGGGAAACTGAGTTATACCTCAAGGAAATCAGTGAAATAACACCAAGATGTCTAGCCTCCTTTTTCTCTTCTTGATCTACTCTCCTTTTCTCTCAAAATCTTCAAGAAAACACACCAAAACACTTCAATCTCACAAGGAACAAGGGTTGGACGATATAAGGAGCTCTGAGGGTGAAGGAGGCGAGCTTGGGGCGCATAAGATGACTTAAATAGGGTGCAAACCCTTGAAATTTAGGGTTGCATCAGACAGCGGGGACTCGCCGAGTCGCCAACTTAAACGTTCTCCAAATCTTACCTCTACTCAGCGAGTCGAGCCTACAACTCGCCGAGTCCAAGGCTAAAAATGCAAAACACTTAGATAAATTTTACATACCAGGAACCAGGTGCTACAAATCTCCCCCACTTATTTTAGACTTCGTCCTCGAAGTCTTCTACTTGGTCCTGAAACAGCTCGGAGTAATTCTACATCATTTCTTCCACCGGCTCCCAAGTCTAATCCGAACCCTTTCGGTGCTGCCATTGCACCTTCACTAATTCCACCCTCTTGTTCCTCATATCCTTCGACTTCCGGTCGAGGATTGCGACTGGGTACTCAATATAATTCAGGCTGTCATCAATCTGTATATCCTCTAGCGGCACCACCGCTGAATCATCCATTAGGCACTTCAGCAGCTGGGAGACATGGAAGGTGTTGTGGATCTGACTGAGCTCGGCTGGCAGATCCAGCCTATATGCCACCTTGCCTACCTGGGCTACAACCCTGAACGGACCAGTGTATCTCGGGCCCAACTTGCCCCACTTCCTGAATCGAATGACGCCTTTCCAAGGTGACACTTTCAAGAGAACCATATCCCCGACCTGGAACTTCAGGTATGATCGACGCTTGTCGGCGTAACTTTTCTGTCAACTATGCGCAGTCTGAAGTCTGCTTCAAACCTGCTGGATTCTCTCGGTCGTCTTGAGCACCACCTCGGTGCTCCCCATGACCCTCTGGCCAACATCACCCCAACATGTCGGGGTCCTGCACCTCCGTCCGTACAACAACTCGAATGGAGGACGGTCAATACTCGCGTGGTAGCTGTTGTTGTACGAGAACCCAGCCAAGCGAAGATAGGTATCCCAACTACCACCGAAGTCTAACACGCATGCTCGCAACATATCCTCCAACGTCTGGATGGTCCGCTCGCTCTGACCATCCGTTTGCGGGTGAAAGGTAGTGCTAAAATGCAGACGAGTGCCCAACTCATCATGAAAATTCTTCCAAAACCTGGAAGTGAACCACACATCTCGGTCTGATATCACTGACATTGGCACCCCGTGCCGCGCCACTATTTCCCTGATATAGATATCGGCCAACTTTTCGGCCGAGATACTCTCCCAGATCGGAATAAAATGGGCGCTATTGGTCAACCGATCCACGATGACCCAAAGAATCTACTCCTCGTGCCGTCCTGGGAAGCTTTGTGATAAAATTCATCGTAATATCTTCCCATTTCCACAACGGGATATCCAACGGCTGCATCTTGCCGTGCGGTCTCTGATGCTCGGCCTTGACCTTCCTACAGGTCAAACACCGCTCGACGTACCACGCCACATCCCGCTTCATGCAGGGCCTCCTCCATCAAGATCCGGCGCACGCCTCCGTGATACGGCACCCACACACTACGATGTAGTGTCAATAATCCCCGGCTATCATAATCGAAGGAGGTGACTTGACCTACTCACTCTTCCAATGTTCCTCCTTCATAGCATCCTGCTGAGCTTCCTGAATCTGCTCTAATAGTGGAGTCACAACCGTCATCCTCATACACACATCCCCGATCGGTGTCGCCTTATGGCGAAGCGCATCGGCCACCACATTGGCCTTCCCTGGGTGACAAAGGATCTCGTAATCATAATCCTTCACCACGTCCAACCACCGACGCTGCCTCATGTTCAGATTCGGCTGTTCCATGAGGTACCTCAAACTCTTGTGGTCCTTGTAAATGGTACATCGAACCCCGTAGAGGTAATGCCGCTAGATCTTGGGGCGAAGACCACCGCCCCCAACTCTAAATCATGCGTCGGGTAGTTCGCCTCGTGAGGCTTCAGCTGCCTCGAGGCATAAGCAATGACATGTCCCCTCTGCATCAATATTGCGCCTAAGCCCGAGATAGACGCATCACAGTATACCACAAAATCCTCTACACCCTCGGGCAGGGCTAAGATTGGCGCTTCGCACAATCTCTGCCTCAGAATCTCAAACGTTGCCTGCTGCTCAGGCCACCATCGAAAGACCACGGCTTTCCTAGTCAACCGTGTCAGGGGTACGGCTATCTTGGAGAAATCCTGAATGAATCTCCGATAGTAGCCTGCTAATCCTAGGAAACTCCAAATCTCGGATGGAGACTTTGGAACCTCCCACCTCATCATGGCCTCCACCTTGGCCGGGTCTACTGAAATCCCGTTTTGGTTGACGAGGTGCCCAAGAAACTGCACCTCATAGAACCAAAACTCACATTCGGAGAACATGGCGTACAAGCTCTCCCTCCTCAAGGTCTCCAAAACCTCTCTCAGATGCTCATCATGCTCCTCCTGCGTCTTGGAGTAAACCAAGATGTCATCAATGAAAACTATCACAAACCGATCCAACATCGGTCTACACACATGGTTCATGAGGTCCATGAACGCGGCAGGAGCATTGGTGAGCCCAAACGACATCAACACGAACGCATAATGGCCATAACGCGTCCGAAAAGCGGTCTTCTGTACATCCTCCTCTCTGACCCTCATCTGATGATAACCTGAACGCAAATCGATCTTCGAGAACCAAGATGCTCCCTGTAACAGATTAAAGAGGTCATCAATCCTCGGGAGTGGGTAACGGTTCTTCACCGTCACTTTATTCAGCTCCCGGTAATCTATACACATCCGATGCGACCCGTCCTTCTTCTTCACAAACAGGATCGGGGCTCCCCAGGGTGAACTGCTCGGTCATATAAATCCCTTGTCTAGCAGCTCTTGCAGCTGCGTAGACAACTCCTGCATCTCGGGAGGAGCCAACCGATAGGGTGCCTTGGCTACCAGAGCCGCATTAGGAACTAGATCGATCCTAAACTCTACCTGACGCTCCGGAGGTATTCCAGGAAGCTCTTACGGGAACACATCAGTGTAGTCTTGCACCACTGGAACCTCGCTCACCGTCGCCTTACCCGTCTCTCGGGTATCCATAACGTACACGACATATCCCGCGCAACCCTGCTGAAGGTAGCGCCTAGCTCTCGCTGCCGAACATACTGTGGGTCCAGCTGTGGCCTCTCACCGTGGATCACCAACTCTCCCCCACCTGGGTTCCTGATCCACACTAGCTGCTGTGCGTAATCTATCACCGCCCCATTAGGGCTCAACCAATCCATGCCTATAATCACCTTGTTCCCCCGCAAAGGGATGGGAACCAAATCCAGCAAATAGCGCTCCTCAAATAACCTTAGGACACAATCCCTGAATACTGTTGACGCTCGCACCGATCGATCATCGGCAATCTCTACCTCTAAAGGGCAATCCAACATGCCTGAAGACTCAGTAAACCTCTTGCTAAGCGCAAGGGAAACAAATGATCCGGTGGCACCAGAGTCAAACAACACCTGAACAGGGATACCGTTCACATGGAACGATCCTGTCATCACATCGGGTGCGGCGCATGCCTCCTCAGTATTCAGCTGAAACGCCCGACTCCTCACCACCGGAGCCTCTGCCTTGCCAGGCCGGCCATCTATAATCCGCAGGGTAGCTGGAGCTGGCGCCTTAACCGACGCTGATGTTGTCAACTGGGGGCAATTGGCCTTCTGGTGGCCCTTCTGGTTGCAGTGGAAACACAACAACTCCGACGTCTATATCACAAGTGCAGGGGCGGTACAATCCCTGCTGAAGTGCCCTAACTTGCCGCACATGTAGCAGCCTGGTGATCCCAACTTGCACGCTCCCTCGTGCGTCTTGCCGCATTTCCTACAGCGGCCCCTCCCCTGTTGGCCTTTCGGCCCCGCATCTGGTCCCTTGGGCTTCTTCCCCGAGGCCCGCATAACATGCCCCTCTACCGCCTTCCTCTTCCGGATGTGCTCTAGATCTTTCTCCCTCTCCCTTGCCCTGGAAATCATAGAGTTTAGGGTAGGACAAGCTGAAAAACTGACATGCTCCCGAATATCAGCTCGTAGCATGTCATGATAGCGGGTCCTCCTCATATCCTCATCACCCGCGTACTGGGGCACCAGCAATGCCCTCTCCCGGAACTTGGCGATGATCTCTGCCACAGTCTCCGTCGTATGTGTCATATCTAGGAACTCCTTGGCCAGCTGCTGAAGCTCAACAGCCGGCGCAAACTCTGCCCTGAACCTGGTCACGAAGTCCGACTAGTTCATAGCCTCGACAGCCGAGGCTTCCAACGACTCACCAACGGACTCCCACCAATCCCTAGATCGATCCCTCAAACATCCTGCTGCATATCTCACCTTCGACCCCTCAGGGCAGAAGCTAGTCAACTGTGCAGACTCAATGTCTGCAATCCATCGCCTGGCAGCTATGGGGTCCCTTGCCCCGTGAAAATCCGGTGCACCACTTTACCTGAAGTCCTTGAAGGACAGTGTGCGAGATCCCGACTGGCCAGATGCCATGTCGCTCCTGAATGCCCTGAGGCGCACCTCCATCAACTCAACTATCCCTTCCTTGATCGACCCAAAGATAATGGGTGTCGACTCAAGGATGCCTCTGGTGATCTCTGACGCGATGAACTAGCATACCCCTCATCCACTGGATCGGAACCTGATCCCGAACCCGATCCCTCTCCTAAACTACCAACTGCTGGCCTCGAGTATAGTACCACCATTCTGAAATACATAAATCATAATCGCTAGCGATACTGCTACCCCTGGAGGGATCATACTTACTACAAGTTCCCCGGTCTTGTCTTAGCCTTCCTCAATTCGGGTACGGATCCTCTGCTCTCAGTAGTACGGGCCCATACTACCTTCCACATCTATCCATACCTTCCTCAAGGACTGCCTTGACTCCATCAGATCCCTTTTACCACTGCTGGTCTCTGCTACTCTTATCCTACGTTTACCCTAGGAAACCTCTGACTCCACCCAACCCAGTCCTCAGCTGTTGAAGGTCTTTTTGTAGTGCCAATTATCCATTACCAGAATACAATCACATGTAACGAGGCTCGGATAATCCTTCGAGTAAGGGACTCATCCCTACAACGGTTAGGACTCAAACAAGACCTACACAATAGGGTCAAATCCAACACTCTGATATTATTCGATCCTGATCGCATGTGACTTTAACGTATTCACCTAACAGCTAACTCCCATCACTCAAAGCCTTCATAGCACAAAGCAAACAACATTCAGACAAAAAGGGAACAATCTCAAGCAACTCTATCCTCATAACAGGATCTGCACTAGCATACAATGCTAAGCTCATACTATCAGGCATAACCTAGTCAGGCTATCCTACTCCTGTCTACTCAATTCTAGCATGCAGTTTTTCATACACTGAAGCGCATAAGCAGGCACATAAGGCATCACTCCTAGATCCTTAGTCCTATTCTAGCGTGTTGTTCTACTGAAACTGATAAACATAACATAAGCTTGTATGGGTACTTTGGGGAATACTTACTTGAGCTCGGCCGGTCGCGCACATCACACACTTCGTTCCTTCTTAAACTCTTTACTTAGCTTTTTAGAAAATATTTTCTTCTTTAAAATATTTTAATCCCTCGATTTGAGTTCAGACACCCCCGAATGTGTGTCCGAATCCCTCAAACCAAGGCTCTGATACCAACTTGTAACGTCCCAAAAATACGAGCCAAATTTTTCATTTTTAAAACATATACTTAGCAAAACATTAGAATTTAAACGTTCACCGATCATATCATTTCATAAAAGATATCGCATGTCTGGAAAACATTTTTATAAAACATAATAATGTCAGAGTACAAATCCCCAGGAAGATCTCACAGTGCGGAATACAAGGCATGTGTGTGAGGTGCCGCTACTGCGCCAGCTCCTTCCCCTTCGAAGAAGAGGTACCTGAAACCAAAACTGAAAACTATAAGCACGAATCTTAGTGAATTCCCCCAACATACCACATACCAAACAATCACATAACATACATATGATGTCAGGCATATCTGGGTGCCCGACCTACCCCTTCGGCCTCTCGACCGGATACTGTCTACTATATATGGGAGTTGGCCTCCCCTTCGGTCCTCTCAACCGGATACTGACCAGTATATCTGGGAGCTTGCCTCCCCTTCGGTCCTCTCGACCGGATACTGACTAGCATATCTGGGTGCTGGTCTCCCCTTCGGTCCTCTCAACCGGGTACTGGGGACTATTTCACCCCTACTACTACCACATAACACATATATCACATAATCTATCTAGCATGGCTGGGCATGACCGCCCCTTCGGCCCTATCGACCGGTAATCTAGGGGACTATCTCCCGCTACTGTCACTAGCACATAGCATCATATCATACTAGCACAATAACATATCACAGGTAGTAGCAAACCTAGATGAATATCACAGAGACAATCATCTATCATACAACTCCTACTGGTGGGCCGACATTGTGGCCGTAGACCCACCGCTACTAGAAGGTAACTCACCTCAAAGTAGCTGCTGATCTTCGTGGGAACTGACTGTCTTCTGCTGCTGCTGCCCCGGAAATCCTCCGGCTATAATCCCCACAAAACACTCAGTCAAATACTGCTAACCGACCTCAGGGTAAAATAACCATTTACCCTTAACCAAACCAAGAGTCAAAGTCAAAGTCAACTTCCAGTTGACCCAACTCGCCGAGTTGGCTTGCCAACTCGCTGAGTCCCTATCCATTCGATTGACCATAATCCCGTCTCTACTCGTCGAGTTAGGAATTGACTCGACGAGTTTTCCTTCTAAACCAAAGTCCAATTGTCCTTCATCCTACTCGTCGTGTTGTATGAACAACTCGTCGAGTTCATCTTCATCCGAAGAACATTCTATGCTGAGACTCGTCGAGTTGTATGAACAACTTGCCGAGTCTGTTCTTGAGACAAGAAGATTGCCTTGAACTCGATGAGTCAGGGCATTGACTCGCCGAGTTCCTTCACGAGTGAGTCTGGCTTCCGACTCACTGAGTCACACCCCATGACTCACTACTCCACTCCGCAAACACGAAAAGGGGGAAAACTCGGGGACTCGCGACTCGACTCGCCGGGTATTTCACATGCAAATACTATATACATGATTTTGCTTGAATGCAGCTCATGCCATTCATAGATCTGGGTTTCTAGGGCTTGATTAACACGTAATGTTTCCAACTTTACGTGTAAATAAACACCAATGAAGGTTTTAGGGCTCAAAATGCACTAAAAGAGTATATTCACGGCTTTCATGCAATATGGCTCCATAAAGGCAGTAGATCCGAGCTCCTGGAGCTCAATTGTCCCTAGATCTAAAGGTTAATCAACTTATGACAAACCCTAATTCATAATCAAGCTTGGAAATGGCTCAAGAAAGACTTTAATGGAGCTATAAGGGACTATAAGCATGAAAACAGAGGGAAACTGAGTTATACCTCAAGGAAATCACTGAAATAACACCAAGATGTCTGGCCTCCTTCTTCTCTTCTTGATCTACTCTCCTTTTCTCTCAAAATCCTCAAGAAAACACTCCAAAACACTTAAATCTCTCAAGGAACAAGGGTTGGACGATATAGGGAGCTCTGAGGGTGAAGGGGGCGAGCTTGGGGGCGCATAAGATGACTTAAATAGGGTGCAAACCCTTGAAATTTAGGGTTTCATCAGACAGCGGGGACTCGCCAAGTCCAGAATATGGACTCGCCGAGTCGCCAACTTAAACATGCTCCATATGCCGCCTCTACTTGGTGAGTCGGGCCTACAACTCGCTAAGACCAAGGCTAAAAATGCAAAACACTTAGATAAATTTTACAAACCAGGAACCAGGTGCTACGCACGAGCCTGCAAAATACCGTGTAGAAAAATTTAGCAATGCTAAAATTTACAGAAAATAGGAGAAATTAGGAGATTAGGTTAGATTTATCAAGAAATCGAAATTAACCGGGTTAGAACAAGAATAGTAACGTTTTCCAGGGTTGTTCTTGCTCTATGAGGTACGAATCACAGCTTCAGCTCCACAATTGCATCTAATTTCCATTTTTGTTGGTTGGAGAAGGGAAATCAAAGAACAAAAGGGTGAAGAAGGGCGACAACGATAAATGAAAGCAGGGGAAGGGCAACGGCTCTAATAGGGGCACGAGACATGAAATGACAAAAATACCCCTGTGTGCAGGGCACGTGGGGCACCCAAACAGAGAAATCTAACGTTTAACGACAATAGGGACTGGGCGGGTAGTATTCAAATGCATGAGGGACGGTCCGAGTTAATTTTCAAAAATAGGGACTGAATGAGCAATTTGGCACTTGTCCTAGGGACGATTAGTGTAATTTACTCAAATAAATATTGTTTCAAGCTTTCATTAGTTTGGTTAGAAAGAGTACAAATGGATTTTCTATTTCTCTCTCTAAAACCAACACTCCAAAATGATCATTACATAATGGGAGTCACTCATTTCCTAATTATAGGAAAGAATTAACCCATTTACACTTACAAGAGGGTAAGCTAAATCAAAGGAGAACTTTTCACCCTAACAATTTACAAATATTAGAATAACATTTAAGTACCAAGTACCTAATTGTTATATGAAAAGTATGAGCTATATCTAGTAGATACTTGAAGTACTAGTCTCTTCCAGACTTTCTTTCCAGATAAGAGGAGCAGATCATCTTCCAGTGCATAAAACATTGGCCTCCTAGATCACACAAGGTGACTCTTTTGGGCCTTATATTATTTCTGGTTTGATGTTAGAAACATCTTCAGCATCACATTGATGCTTTTACTCGGTATAATGTTTAGGCTTATTGCTCAAAGAAAATAGTTTAGGACTAGGACCTTTAAGAGTATACAGTTTCATATCTCTCACGAGATTGTCTCTTAAGCCATAAACTCATTCATTTAAGTTGTATCTATTGAACGTTATTGTTTCATTAATTCATTAAATAAAATCACAATTTCAATGTAATGAGAATGGATTATTTAACAAAAAAATTTAACAAAATTCAATTAGTATTTTCAATATTTAAACTCTTTAATAATTAATACTCTTTTAGTTTCCAAAAAACTTAATTATCAAAGTCTAGGATCCAAGTTGCAAAACAAACAAATGGTTAGGTATCCTTTATCTCGTCCATTTGAATTCAACCCGGTAGATATCGATTATCAATTATATCATTCTATATAACTTCTAGATTTATGGAATCGCTAATAACAAATTTAATTAAAAACGTTTGATCACATCTATGCCCCAGAACTCTCTTGCTTAGGTATCCTTTATCACAAAAGATTTCCGATCAAATCATCCAATTTGAAAAACTTGTGTAATTGGTTTATAACTTGGTTATAGAGATCGCGAAGACACTCCCGCCATCAAAAGATAACACTAAGCGGTTAGGTATCATTTATCCCACTAGTCTATACAAGAGATGTGCGAGTGCTCTTCAAAAGGGATTACATAAATTTGAGGTTTGTAAAAGGGTCTTTAACATGTTTTATAATTCC
Organism: Lactuca sativa; assembly: GCF_002870075.4. Classification (NCBI taxonomy): domain Eukaryota; kingdom Viridiplantae; phylum Streptophyta; class Magnoliopsida; order Asterales; family Asteraceae; genus Lactuca; species Lactuca sativa. The sequence goes on from NC_056628.2 coordinate 105,581,533, forward strand.
AATTTTAAAAACATATGATATCATGATTATTACATGCATATAATAAACCATGGTACCAATTTTCAAAAGAAAATCACTTTTAAGGGTTCTATATAAAAAACTAGTTTTTATATAATTTTAATGCGATTCAATTTAAATAACCAGTATTAAGTTTGAGTGCATTAAAACCTTTTATATCTTTAATAGAACTTTCTTTTATTACTTATATATTTGGAGTTTGTATTAAGTTTGAGTGCATTTAATAGAACGCGATTCAAAATTTGACGTTATTAATGTTTTATAAAACCGGATTTTATTTTAAAATAACAACTTATTACATCTTATGTCAATATTTTAAATTTTGAAAACCAAACTCCATGTGATGTTTATCTTGTCCAAAATTATTTTAGCATGTGAAAACTAATTTATCAACCACACATAATGATTGCATAAAACAAACACAAACATGCATAAAAATATATGTCCATAAACATAACCAACTAGTGACATTTTTGTGAGCCAACAAAAAAAATGTCAGCTCCATTCCTAAATGGACATTTTAAAGGACCATAAATCTTCTTGTAATGTTGTTGTAGAAGCATCTACTTGAGTAAACACACATTGCCTGAAAAAGATTGGAATAACTTCTTTAAAACAATATTCTAGAAATATGCAACACTTTCAGAAAGTGTCGCAAATGCTCAACAGCCCTTTGAGAAATCTGCCAACAGCAACATCAACAACATTTAGCGATAGTTTGCAAACTATCACTGAAAATCTTGCACACCTTATACTTACAAAATTGCACTTTAGTCTTCAAAAAATGGCTCTAACTTTACTTCTTGTTACATTTTTTCACAAATAAATTATTTCTAACAACTAATCTACTATTTACAAAAGTAAACCAAGAAAACTAACATATTTAATTTATTACATACCATATGAATAAATAAATTATTACAACTACCTTTATAATAAAAACAACAAACACAACAACACAAGAAACACAATGGTCATTGGCTAGTTTATGCACATCATACATACCAACATACACATTAAACAACATTTGTTTTTCCAAGACAAATTTAAATGACAAATGATGTATGAAAACTTTTTTCAAATAAAATAGCAATTATAAAATTGTCATAGAAAATATGTATGAACTTGTTTTTATATAAAACCAAGTTATCCATATTCTCTAAAAACTAATATTTCCAAAAATCAAAAAATCTAACCAAACTTGCAAGGTGGCTCTGATACCAGTTGTTGGGTTTTTATTCAAAATTGGTTTCAAAAACATAAAATTTAGGCAACGGAAGACTTGATATTTTGAATAACATAAAACAAGTTTATACCCACCAAGGATCGTCTTGAAAATTGCTGAAAGATTTAAACACCGACCTAAGAAGGGATGAAGAAAATACAACCTTTGTAGTTCTTTGGGTCCTCTTGGGAGGCTTGGAAGTTGATGAAGCATGATGAACTTAAGCGACACCAACAATGACTCAACTTGATGTATAATGCTAGTTCTTCTATATAAAACTCTTAAGACTCTTAAGCTTTATGTTCTTATCCAAAATAAGAACACAAAGAGAGCATAAGAAACAAGTAATCTTCATGAGATGAACCAAAAATGAGAGAGAATGCATATCAACATGCAAATTTCGTTTTTCACTCATAAAAGGCAAGAGAAATGCAAGCCTCAAGTCTAAAAGCATAAAGCAAGGTTCTTAACCACAAGGTATTAAGACTTTTGACCAAACTATGTCCCTATGTTATGAGCATCTCCCAACATGTTTTACTAGGTTGATTTCTTTCAATTAAAGAATTCAAAAAACCATGTTCTTCCTTTTGAATCATATTTTCAAATTAATAAAAGGAAGAAGACAAAACTTTTATATTTTATAGAAAAAGTTTATAAAATATAAACTTTAACTTTTTGGTGAAAAATAAAAGAATTTATCTAGTCCAAAATGTTATACATGACTTATTAATTTATACCATATGAATTATGTAATGTTACTTGCTAATGAAAATTATTATTTCCTATAAATTAGTAATTTACAATTAATCATAAGAGTTTATTAAATATTTATTAAAACAAATTTCTAATAAATAATCAATTATGTCAAGTTATGTAAAGTCCAAATAACGGATCTTACCAGAGATCAATAGCAAACACAATCACACAAAGCAATAATAGAAGCAAAAAAAGAATAAACCAAGCTTGCACACGTTTTATATCAATAAACATCTGGTACAACTCGATGGAAAGCCGTCAACAATAAGGCATCAACAACCATAAAACGTCTGACTAACCCTCTATTTATAGGGACGACAACCGAGAAGAGTTTACGGCCGTAAGGTGTTTACGGCTGTAAACTCATTACAACCATAAACCAACCAAAAACTCACTACTAACATACTCCCTACTATTACATCGTAAAGCCTAGACCAAACCACTAATTTGGTCCCTTCAATCTCCCCCTTGGTTTGGACTAGCTTGAAGTTAATCTTTAGTGACTACCATGATGTCCGCTTGCCCCATTGCTCCATTCCACATCCGTTTGTTAAGAATCTTAGCAACCATAGTTGTATACACCTTCGCAGCATCTTCAAAAGTATCCTCTGCAACCAAAATCTAAAAGTTTAGGTGATGAATATCCCATTTTCGAAATTGTAACAAATCTCTTCGATCATAGAGTCGAATGCACCCATTCTTGAGCTTGATGACCGCAGCGGAAGTAACGTCATCAAAGACCCAACACTCCATAGAACTTAGAGATCCATCTTGATAATGTTGAAGAATAGGGAACTGTTTGACCTGCTTGGTTGCGGGCCACATCACGACTTGCAAAGGCTTATCAGTTTTAGGATCAAGGATATCAGAATGCTCTTCTATGACAGACTCAGCAATATTCATGGCTGGAAACCCTTTCTTGACTTGATCTTCAAGGAAGTGCTTAAACTGAGTGGCCTGAGGATTGTTTGTTAAATTGTAGAAAGGAGCTCGAGATAATTCAGTCAGATCGACTGTTGTCCATGAACTGAAGTCATGACTATCTCTATAAAGTTTAGAATTGCCACTTTTCCTTAACACTATCCACATGTTGAGAGGATCATGAAATCCCCACGAAGAAATTCCTAACCTATCACCAAAAGTATCTCTGAATCGAACGACTTCAAGATCAGTCATTGTAATCGCAGGTTCATCCCAAGAAGCATTCTAATTAGGGATTCTTTTGAACAGCAGTTGCCCTTTCTTAGCTGCTTACTCTTGTGCTTCGCGAATGGTTGCTGAAACATGGGGAGCTTGAGGAGGCTTATCTTCAACACGATTAACAGCTCCTGATGTTTGACCAGTTGGCAAAGAGACTGGAAAAGCTTCAACATGAAGATTAATCTTATATTCATCAGCTGACGTCTGGTATTTATCACGAAAGTCTTCCTTAAGTTTCCTTTTCAGCTCAAAATAACTCGAAGTCAATAGATTGAAGTGATCTTGGAGATCGGAAATCTGTTTTGACTTTAGCTCTTTATCCTTAGTAAGATCAGCTACTTGCACACCAAGGTTTGAATTATCAGACTGAACCTCAGACACTTGAACACTAAGCTTTGAATTTTCAGCTCAAATTTCTGACACTTGAATATCAAGCTCAATGTTTTTCTGACTTAGCACCGATATCTCCTTCTATAGCCCTGAGACAGTTAAGTTGTCTCCTCCATAACCACCATCCCCTATAGCAATACCTTTTCTGCGAGGAGATGGCATTAGAAGTTGCTCCTCAGCCATATGCATAACCAATCTCATAGAAGCTTCATCACGATCAGATCGAGGAGGAGTAAACCCTGGTGGAATAGAGGAACCACCAACCTCAAAAGTAGTGTCTGGACCCACAGAAAAAGTTTGGTTGTGGTAAGACTGGGAATAGTAGTAGTAGTAGTAGGTGGTACTGGGAGGCCGCTAACAAGACTTGCAATTACATCACTCTACCTCGGATCCCTTCTTTGTCTTTTTAACGGGGGTTTATCAGATTGTGTCGTTGCAAAATCACTCACAAATGGCTCTGAGGTAGGAGGAATAGAAACAGGAGGGGAACATCCCATAACCGTCTCCATTGGAATGGAAACACTTTCTATTTGACCTGAAGTAAGGGTTTCAGTTTCAAAAACTTCATTTGACTCCCTTGTCTCAGTTGTTGGAAGGACAACATCATCGACATTCTTAAAGATAGTGTCAAGATTCTCATTTGACACCAAGTTAGCACTGCTAGCTAGAGAAGCTGTAATGTCATCATGATCAAAACCAAAGAGATCAAGATCATCAAAGGAATCATTGTTGTCACCTTCAACATTTTCTACAAACTCCATGTGCATTCCTGAATCATCGCCTTTAGCATGATTAGATATTTCGCCATGTTCCTCAGCCACATGAGCGTCAGGGGTAGGAGTATCTTCCTTCTTAGTACTTTCATCCTCAAATACATCAATAACAATGTTGTTTGGAGTTGACTTCTCAGAAGATGCAGGCTCAGAAGAGGTCTGGTCAGTTGAACCATAAGATTATGTAGGCTCATTTAGTTCAGTGAACTTTCCAAACTTTTCAAGCGAGTATTTTCCTTGAAAAATAAACTTTCCTTTTCGATTCTGTTTGATGAGTCCTACAGTGTGGGGACCCAATGATTTCATATCCAGAACATCACCTTCCTTTCGCACATTCAGAAATTGAGCCTCGATGAACAGCTGAATGAATCTAGGATACAAGAAGAAAGTATCCTGAGTTGAAGCTCAAATGTTGACAACAAACTCATCCAAAATGAATCTCAAAAAGTTGAACTTTATTCCTGCGGCGAGAGAAACAATGGCACCGGTATTCCTTTGAGAAATCTCATCTGCTCACGGTCTCCTCCCTGAAATGCAGCTAACCAATACATGTGCTAACAATCTCCAATACGGATGTAAAAGTTTCTTTAAAGTTGGAGGTGAAGTGCCTTCATAGCTCATTCTCCTTAAAATTCTTTGAGTGTCTTCACTTCCAATCTTCGTGGGGTAATTAGGTTGATCATCAATCGGCAGCGTCTCTCTGATAAAGCTTTCATTAATCATAATTTCACGACCTTGAACTGTGGCTTTAACAATAAAATGACCGGCATCACTCATATCCATGCTTGCAGTCGCCCAGAATTCTCTGATTAAGTTTTGATAAACAACAGGATTTGCTGTAATAACAGACGCCAAACAGCACTCCCGAAGTCTATGAATCATTGATCGAAGATCTGAATGAACAGTTGGGCGATCCACAAGGACAATAGCAAGATTGTGCATATCTGCAAATTTCAGGTTCGCCTTTTTCCTGCACTCAACCATACTAAGTAAGACACGAAAACATGCCAAACGAACAACCAAAATATTTAATTTTATTTTTTATCCCCAAAAAATAATATTAATAATTTTATTTAATATTTTTGGGTCAAAAATTAAAAAAAAAAAATATTCATTTAAATTAAATCCAAATTTGGCAGTCAACACAAGTTCACGGTCAACAACAGTTCACGGCCCAAGAACAGGGTTTGCGGCCATAGAACTGTGTTTACGGCTGATGAACACAAAATTCGATCAAACCATGAAAAATGCATTTAATTAAGAGTGTACGGTCGCAAAACAACACAATAATCAATCGTAGTTTGTGACCGCAAGCAATTCGCGGTCATACAAATGTTTGTGGCTCAAGAATAGGATTTGCGGCCCAAGCTTGCGGCCGTAAACTCCGTCGCACTCCTTTTTCTCGATTTCTGCTCAAATGACACGGTGAATCACACAATAAACTGCATATCTCTGATCTAGAACTCATTACCTTCGAGACTAACGGATTAAATTTGCAAGATTTGACGAATTTTTTTTTTGATGAGAGAGAGAGTGTATCAGAGGTGTGCGGCCGGAATCTTGAGAATGAAGGAGATTCCGACGGTAAACTGCTTTTATACCCTTTTTTTACCATTTACCTGATAGATACACAGTATTGAGTAGGGTCCAACACAGTCAAAAATTTTAAAACCAATTCTTTTTGAGGATTTTTTACTAAGGTAAAATTAAAATTAAAAGTAAAAATTGAATTAAAAAAAAATCAAAAATCAAAGAAAAATCAGAAAATTAAAAATCCAAAAATAGTGTTATTTATGTTTTGTTTCTGTTTTAAGTTTTCTTTTAGTTTTGTTTTGTCTTGAAAAGTGATTTCAGGTATAGATAAGACTCATGGAGTTTGTGTTGAAGATTTCTAAGCCAATGCTTCATTCGTGATCATCGAAGAATTCTCATTCGAAGGAGCAAGAAATGATGATTATTCTTTCAACATTCAATTTGTCAACTCCAAAAGCAAGGTGAAGCAGAAATTGAAGATTATGTGACGGATTGCATTGAAGCCTCCTCAATCAGTCTGCTGCTATCGTTGTACCTGCTGAAGTGATCCAGAAGATTTGTACTCTCTGAAGTTCTCTCTGAAGATTCTCAAGCTGAAAGCGTCATCTTTCAAGAATCAGTACATCAAGTATCCTTACCCAATGTGCGTTCAATTCCAAATCTTGAAGAATTTCCGAAGTACTCAAGATGAAGTCATTCATTGAAGATAAACGCTAAAGCCAAGCTCCCATTGAAGATTGACAAGAAGAGCCAGCTACTTTTTAGGGGAGCTTGTTGGGTCAATTAAGAAAAGAAAGTTATAAACCAAGGGGGAGATTGTTGGGTTAAATATGTGGTTTATACTTTACTTTTCTACAAAAATGTATTTTTGTGTCTTGGACCGTAAACAATTTGGTGTTTATGGCCGTATATGTGTTTACGGCTGTGTTTACGGTCGTAAACCCATTTACGGCCCATGTCCACCAAGCCCATGTTCCCCTTGTATAAATATAGGTGTTAGGGTGTGAGGAACTGATTGATGAATGAGAGAAGAGAGAAATTAGAGAGCATTTTGGGTGTGTGAATCTTTTGTATCTGGAACTTTAATTCTAATCAATTCATACAGAGATTCATATTATTCTTCTTCTCCTTCTCTTCTTTTTTATTTGACTTCATCCATTTGATTGGGATTCTGCACCATCAAACGGATCTGATTGATACACAGGCAGATTAGGGACTTACAGATTGGACAATTACCAATGACATGATACATGCATATATCTAATTGTAGCTTTATTATCATGATTGGCCCTAATTCTTACATAATTTTTTTTAAGACCACTTAACTGACTACAACCAGGGATATTATTGTCCACCTAAATTGAGCAGCGAGATCTACAGACAATCTGTATGTGTTCAATTTTAAGTGTACTAGAACATGTTTCCCGCTTCCTGATATGCCCCAGCCATCAAGAACTTCCAGAGTACTCCTTACATCGGGTGAGCAGACAATCATTCAGAGAGAGGACATATTCAAATTGCTATTACTTATTGTTTCAGAGGGGTTGAGAAGTAGAAGGTTGCATATGCTGTGTACCAGGTCGGATTGGAAGTCATGCAAAGGAGACGGCATATGGCTAACAGATAAGAGGAATTTCATATATATAACATACAGAGAAATAGAGTTGCATATGTTGTGTACTAGGTCGGATTGGAAGTCACGCAAAGGAGACAACATATGACTGACAGACAGAAAGAAAGAAAACGATTTTCTACAGACCTAATTTATCGGAATTTACCAGTCACCCCATCCAACCGGAATTAAGGACAGAATCCGCACATCGAGGAAAAGTGAATCCACAGTTCTAGATACGGGTTATTTAATGTGACCGATAGATTCCCATCTATATCTCCCTTCTCAACCTATTCGAGCGTCGTGAAATCAGGTTAAACAGATCTAACTAGGTCAAAGTTTGTCAAGTCCTTAAATTCATTAGGTTCAACTCTCCCTAGTCAAGTCATTTAAAATCTTTCGTGCCTACCAGCGTATCGAACACAGAGCGTAGACGATTCAACTTAGGTACGTTACGCCGATTCAGATTGCCCGTTATCACTTGATAATTTCATTTCCCGTCACAACACCTGCAAACAAACTATCAGCAATATTTTTAATTTTCTGATTTTTTTATTGTTTTTAGATTTTTGAATTTTTTACTGTTTTTGGATTTTTGATTATTTCTCCCCCTAAATTTGTGCATGGGTGAGAATAAAGATAAAAGAAAATGAAATGCGCAAATTTAATCTATCCTAAGAAAATAAAAATAATAAATAATAAATAAAAATAAAATTAAAAATTGAAATTTGAGTTGAAGAAAACAAAAAAATAAAAAAATAAAAAAATAAAAAACTTAATCCTCAAAACGAATCATTTTTAGAAAGCCTACAAGCACATCGAAGCGAGCTTTGTTTGTTAGGGTGCAAAGTCACTCTTGGATGTAGTGTTTTAGGCTTACCTTCTTGTATGTGTAAATGGGTTGAGTCTTTCCTATAAATAGGAAGTGAGTGACTCCCATTATGGAAGTGAATCCATTTGGAGTGTTAGACTAGAGAGAGAAACTTTATATAAACCCATTTGTATATTCTTTCTAGATCTAATAAGAGCTTACAAAGATTTATTTACTCCTTGTGTTCTTGATTTTACATGATGATTCACTAGATCTTTCATATTCCGCACATGCCATCATAATCAACACCACTACAATTGGTATCAGAGCGGGTGTTCTTGATTTGATCAAGAATTAATCCTTGATGGCTTTCTTGGTTTGGCGATTCATTTTATGATCTTGGATTTTCATGGTTTAGAGAGTTTTTGGATTCTAGAAATCGAATCCATCTTTAATTCTATTCATAATTCGATTTTCTTCACTAGAATTCAAGTGATTTTTACTTTCTCTTTCTAGAAAACCCATTTGAAATCATTTTCTCTCTCTAAAAAAATTTCAAGTTTTTGTGATCATGGTAGATTTGCCATATGATTCTTGGATTGTGATTATTAAAGATGTGAAATACAAAGTCAATGAAGATCAATTTTATGGGTTGGTGTTAAGCAAATTGATTTCATGGGGTAATATGGTTTCTTATGAAGATTTGAAGGATGATCATGGAAGATTGATATTTCAACCACTTTGTAAGATTGTTTGGTTGAATAAAATTGCCTTGTCCATATTAGTTCGTAGTAGAAATCAAAAGGAAGGAGAAGAAAGAGATTTGTTCAATAAGAAATACATTTCTCTAATTGAAAACCCGAATGATCTTCGTGCTCTTAAGTTTCTTGAAGTTCTTGATAATGGAGTTCAATGTGATGTTCTTGATGTTCAAGAAAAAGGAGTTCAAGTTGATTCTCAAGATGTAAAAGTTTTTTGCTCAATTGGAGTTCAAACCGATGATATTTTGTGTTCTTGTGATTTGTTTGAAGGAATGATTCCTTATCGGAAGCCGGTGATCCAAGAAAATCACAAGTATCAAACTCCAAAAGATTTGATTCAAACTCAAAATGTTCATGTTGTTGAAAGTGGATTTGTTCATGGAGTCAAGTCTTCAAGATGCAAAAAGATGAGAAAGAAAAAGAAGAAGAAGATCAATCGCAAAAACAAGCGGGTTTATTCACAAAAATCGTCAAATGTTGTTGTGAAACCGAAATCCGTGAAGCAAATTTGGGTTCCAAAGCAACAATCTCCAAGTGTTGCATTGAATTTGAAGTTAAAACCCAAATGTGTTGGTGGTTCTTTTGAAGATGTTCTTGGATTGTTGAAGAACACGAAGAACGAGTTGTACATCTCGCATGGTGGGTGGTACAATGTTCGATTTGGAGATTTTCTCATTCCGACAAAAGAACCAAGATCTTCCAAATTTGATTCGTTCATTGCAAATGGATCTCAATTCGTCAAAAAGGTAACTCAAATTCTCAAATGGATTCCGAAACGTCCATGATTTCGATTCTTATTTTGCGTTTTTCAAATTTTGATCGATTTGCCTCATTGGATCAAATCCGTTTCAACCTCATTGATTGATCCAATTATTTTTGTTTAGATCAAACTCAAACCAAAATCAAAATTATTCTAAAAAACAATTTCGAGTTTCACTGTTCATCCAATCTTTATTTTTCGAAGCCTACTGTAAGTCTGTAAACCATTTCATTCGATCCAAAATTTGATTCCATGGATCAATATCTTAATAAAACAAGCCCAAAGATTCTCCAAAAATCAAATTAATATATCTTCTTGAGTTAATTCTTCCGTAAGCCTTGATATGATGCACCTGTTCAACATACGCAGTATCCATATTCTTGTATTGGTTTATTCTTGTCATCCTTACAAGTTGATTAATCTTGTGTGTTATCCTAAACTTGTGAATCGGTTTCGTTTCCTATGTTTCAAAATTGATAATGATCAAGATATGACTATGAAATCGATTTTTTTCAAACAGTGAAGCCGACTATTGAGTATTTGAGGTTCATGAAATTGTTCAAAGAAATCTCAAATTTCTGTGAAGAACAGTTGGTTGAACAAGTTTTGATCTGAAATTTGTGGTTAGATACATCAATTTCGTGTTTCTTGATCCTTGACTTCAAAAAGTCAATTCCAGAAAAAGTCAAACTCGACTTCTATGGGTTGATTCAGTGAATTGAAAGTTGAAATTGGTTGATACGATTCATATTTGGTCTGTGAAAATCGAATTAGGGTTTAATTGGGGTTTAATTTTGGAATTAAATGGGAGTGTTCATGATGAACGAACACTGTGAATGGGTTCATGTTTGCATCTTGAATGTGATTTGAAAATTGAACCTCTTGTGGTCAATGAAAATCAAAGTTAATACAAGAGTCGATCGATGCGAAGTCAAGAAAGTTTGGAATCGATGGGTTAGTGTTTGAAAAGCGAAGTGACTGGAATCGATTATTTTGATTTCGTTGATTGATGATTTTGGAACGAACAGTTAATTGTTGGTGTTTTGGATTGATGAATAGAAGGGAAGATTAGTTGAATGAAGTCTTGAAAACAAAAATCAAAGGAGTGAAATCGATATTAGTTGAATGAGAAATTTTGTTTTCGCATGTGAACTGGATGATTGCGTTAACGAATGGTTGATTTTGATTTGGTTGACTGTTTCTGGGAAGCGAAGTTTGTGAGATTGAATTCAAGTATGGTTTATTGATTTGGTTCATTCTGTGAGTTCGCAAGATTGATTTGTGCGAGTTCGCATCTGGGTTTCAAAAGCAGTTTGCATATAAGGTCAAGAATGTTCGCATTTGGTTAATTGGGTTAGAGATGCGAAGTCTGCGCATCCATGGATCGCATCCATGTTTGAGTATGCGAAAGTTGTTCATTCACATTTGTTTTTGCAAGTGATTTGCGAAGATTAGCGTGCGAAGAATTTTATTGAACGTGCGAAGTGTGTTACTGTGAAACATTCATGAATTAGGAAGAAGAAAACAAATATTTTCGAATTGGATCTCTGATCTTTTCACGAAATGACAGTTTATACCCAACTTCGCAAATGGGTAATATAAGCTAAGAAATTGCAGAATTTTTAGTTCTGGTCCCTGCAGTTTGTGCGAATTTACGCTTTATGCCTGGTTTCGCAAATGGGCTAGAGTTTCGCATATTTGGCTGTTTTTGGCGCAACGGGTCCCTACAAGTTTCAGAAAGTGACAATTTCTACCCGGATTTTGAAAAATCTTGCAACTTTCACCCAAAAAGTCAAAAAATTTCATAAATTGGAAATTTTTTGTGGCTTTTTCGTGATTGTTTTTCCGTGCAAGATTTTTAGTGATTCATTTTTGGTACACATCAAGGGGGAGTATCGTGAACACTATTCCTCGGTCGCTTCTCATTTTGATTATAAAAAGGGGGAGAATGATGGGTATTCGAAGCTTCTCGGGTTTGTCGAATATTTATTTGCGGATTTGAAGACCGGTGTTACTTTGAGGGGGAGTTTGGTATTGATCGTGCTAGCTCGTTGGAGATTGAAGCCGGACATCCAATCCTAACTTTGAGGGGGAGAATGTTAGGGTGCAAAGTCACTCTTGGATGTAGTGTTTTAGGCTTACCTTCTTGTACGTGTAAATGGGTTGATTCTTTCCTATAAATAGGAAGTGAGTGACTCCCATTATGGAAGTGAATCCATTTGGAGTGTTAGACTAGAGAGAGAAACTTTATACAAACCCATTTGTATATTCTTTCTAGATCTAATAAGAGCTTACAAAGATTTATTTACTCCTTGTGTTCTTGATTTTACATGATGATTCACTAGATCTTTCATATTCCGCACATGCCATCATAATCAACACCACTACATTGTTAAATGGCTTTGTGAACAAATCCGCCACATTATTATCAGTGTGCACTTGTTCCAGCCGTATTAGCGAACGTTCATAACAGTCTCTGATGAAATGAATTTTAATGTCGATGTGCTTGATTTTAGAGTGTTGGACTGGGTTTTTGGCAATTTGAATAGCAGCTTCATTATCACAATAAATGGGGGTTTCTAAATAATTCAAACCGAGTCCAACAGCTGATGTTGGATCCAGATAACTTGAGAGCAGCAAGCCAATGCAGCAATGTATTCCGCCTCCGCTGTGGAAGTTGAGACAGTGTGTTGCTTCTTGCATTGCCACGAAACTAGTCTGTCACCTAGGTATTGAAATCCTCCTGAGGTTGATTTCCTGTCAAGCTCACACCTCTATAATTACTATCAGCAAAAGCATAAAGATCAAATTCAAAATTCTTCGGATACCAAAGAACCAATTTTGGGCTCCCTTTGATATACCGAAAAATTCTTTTGACAGAAATAAGATGTGAAAGTTTAGGATTAACCTGATAACGTGCGCATTGACAAACTGCAAACATGATGTCAGGTCGGCTTGCATTAAGATACATCAGTGATCCGATCATCGATCGATAGAGAGTCTAATCTACGGATTCGCCTTCAGGATCTGGAGTCAGAAGAGGTCGTTCAGCCATTGGTGTTGAAGCAGACTTAGCATCATGAAACTCGAACTTCTCAAGAATATCCTCCACATACATGGCATGATGTAGCAGGATTCCAATTGAATTCTGTTTGACCTGAATCCCCAAAAACATGGTCATTTCTCCCAACGAACTCATTTCGAACCGTTTCTTCATTACACCTTCGAAGTCTTTGCAGAGCTGCGGACTGGTTGACCCAAAGATGATGTCGTCAACATGGATTTGCACAAGAATTTGATCATTTCCGACATGCTTGATAAACAAAGTATGATCAATGGTGCCACATGAATAACCACGCTCGAGGAGCTTGATGTAACCCATACAATGCCTTGTCTAACTTGTAGACATGATTAGGAAATTTTGAGTCAACGAACCCAGGAGGTTGATCAACGTAGATTTCTTCCTTCACCTTGCCATACAAGAAGGCAGTCTTGACGTCCATTTGATACACAGTAAAGTTCATGTAAGAAGCATATGCTAGAAAGATAAGAATAGCCTCCAGGCGAGCTACTGAAACATAAACTTCAGTGTAGTCAAGACCCTCGACTTGTCGAAACCCACGAACCACCAATTGAGCTTTATTTCGCACAATAACCCCTGAATTGTCCTACTTATTGTGATAAACCCATATTGTTTCAAGTGACTTCTTGCCCTTTGGTAACTCAATTAACTTCCAAACACCGAGTTTTTCAAGTTGATGCAGTTCCTCATGCATTGCATCTACCCAGCTGGGTTCATTCAGAGCCATTTCAACATACTTTGGCTCTATTTGAGAAATAAAAAAAGAGTAGAGACAAGTATTAACATCTCCACTATGACTTCTCGTTTTAACACCGTCACCCAGCTGACCCACGATGTTATCGATCGGATGATCGCGTTGAACTCTTGAAGGTATCTCTTGGCTGATATCATTGAGAGAGACAGGAAGAGTGTGAATGTTGATACCTCCTTCATTTGCTGATTGAGCCATTCCAGAGGATTCTACAACGAACTCACTAGAGATAAATTCAGGAAAGAGTAGTTCCAAAAAGGTTAAAGTGGTTGCGGAAGCGTCATTGGGCATGAACTCTCTCTCCATAGGTGTAGATAGTGTAACTTCAGCATCAGGAGTATCATTTTGGACTGGAGATTTAGGACTATCAAGTTGCGCAGATGACTCCCTCTATGGTGAAGCAGAGGACCTCCCCTCATACACAACAGAGGACTCCCCCTCAGATGAAACTGGAGACTTCCCTTTGAAAGAAGAAGGGGATTCAGATGGAGGTCTGTAGAAAACTTCTTCGTCTTCGTCTTCAGAAATCTTCTTCAAACCAGAAACAGATCCAGATGAGCCACTCGATGACACATTTATTGATTTGAATAGCGATGTGTAATCAAACAGCCAATCCGGACCCACTCTATCGTCTGTCTCATTTTCTTCCAACCAACGCACGTCATATGATTCCACAATCTGTTTTGTCTTCTTATTGTAGACTCTATAGGCAGTGCGAGCAGCATGCCCTACGAAGTAACAATCATCGGCCTTTGCATTAAACTTTGGGCTGGAATCTAAGTGAAGAAGAGTGCAAGGACAACCAAATACACGGAAATGACTAACCGACGGCTTGTGACAATAGAGAATCTCATACGGGGTCTTCATCTGAGCTTTGTTGATCAGCACTCGATTCTGAACATAACAGGCAGTGTTTATTGCCTCAGCCCAAAAGAAAACCGGTAACATTGAATCACACAGCATCGTCCTTGCAGCATCCTTTAATGTTCTATTCCTTCTTTCAGCAACACCATTTTGTTGGGGTGTGTGACCAGAACTGAATTGACGTAGGATACCATTTTCTGCGCAAAAATGATTGAGTACAGAGTTCTTGAACTCTGTTCCGTTGTCGGTACGAAGCGCCTTCACTTGATTGTTAGTTTGGTTTTCAACTAATACAATAAACTTCTTGATCAAATCAGCAACTCCAACTTTGTTGGATAGAAAAAAAAATCCACGTAAACCGAGAGAAATCATCGATCACAACCAGGCAATAAGAATTTATGTTGATGCTAAGAACATTTACTGGTCCAAATAGATCCATATGAAGCAATTGAAGCAACTAGCTAATTGAGTTGACCTGTTTTGGTAGATGTGGTTTTCTATGATGCTTTCCTTCGGCACATGACACACATTTTTCAAACGTAACGAAGTCCTTGACAGGAAAACCACTGACCATCTCATTCTTCGCAAGACGATTCAAGTTCTTGGCATTAGCATGACCTAGTCTTTTGTGCCACAGCATTGCAGTTTGTTCGGAGATCTTGGAGAAAAGGCACGTAACTTGTTCTGGAAGATTGCTATTCATATCAATGATATAGGAATTCCCATCCCTTTTAGATTTTACAAGAATCCACTCCTATGGGATGACAAAGCCTGGCTTGAGAATCATGCATTCCTTATCAGTGAAATGCGTAGAATAGCCCTAGTCACAAATCTGAGAAACACTTAACAAACTATGCTTCAGCTCGGGAGCAAAATTAACATTCTCGAAACTTAAAACCCCATTCGAGACAGTTCCTCGTTGAGTGATTTTACCACCTTCTCCACCCGCAAAGGAGATGTATCCCCCATTAAATAATTGAATGTTATGCAGTTGGGCGATATCTCCTGTCATATGTCGGGAACAGCCGCTGTCGACAAACCAGGGTCTGACGACATTTCCCTGCAACTTTCCCTGCAAAATGTGCGGGTTTAATTAGATTTGGGAACCCAACTCATTATTTTCCTGGGTGGTCCCGATGCCTTTTCAGATTGATAATTTTCGGAATTTTTAGAGGACACGGAAGATCAATTGGAGACTTGTTTGGGCGACCATTGATAATTGGGTTTTCTAATTGTCCCGGGTGTTTTTGGATGAGTATCAGTTTGCTTAGGCCATGTGGGTTTTCTACCAGATTTGGTTGAAGACTCACTGCTGCCTCTTGACGAAACCGATCTTGGCTTGGCCATGGTCGGTTTTGGCAAACTGCCTGGGACTTTGTGATAAAAAAGCTTTTTATGTTTTTGAAAAATGGCTTGTTTTCTACTTCGATCATCTTTCCAATCACCATTCCGGGAACGATTTCTAGAGGATTTTCTAGTTAAAGACCTTCCTCTGGATTCGTTCTCTCCTCTTGGAAATTCAAAATGTACAAACAAATGATTTTGACAATTTCTAGCTATATGACCACCAACACCACAATTGAAACAAATATGTTTGTTATTGTTATAACTTGTGCTAGATTGATCAGGTTTGTTTTCCATACTATCACCCTTGCTTCTCTCACAAGAACATGAACAGGAATTAGGTTGTGAGGCAAGAGAGGGTACATTAGATAGAGAAGTCTGTGAAATTGGAGGTTTCTCAAAATCATTATCACACACATCAAAATTGTCAACCAAATTGTTCAAACCAGACTTTTTCAAACCATTCAAAACAATATCAGAAGTAATAGAAACACCACCACAAAAAACATTGTCATTTGAAACATCAGAAAACATATTGTCTTTATTTAAAACTAAAACTTCAGGTTTACACTCGATTTTATTTTCAGAAACATATCCTTCAACTTCGTGCTTTGACTGACTCAAGGATTGATCTGCAGGAGAAGTAGAAATGTTAGTACTTCCAACATTAATAAATCCTCCCGAAATAAAACCAGATGGCTTGCCATAAACCATAAATTGTTCATTAGCAATCTCTTCTTTGGACAGAGGCTTGTGCAGATATGAATGATTGAAGGGAGGGGGCACATGATTATACCCTAGACCTTTTGATTGATTTTTCTTAAATTGCATGTTATGGTCGATCATATTTGAAACTACCTCGCTTGAAAGATCATATTTTCTAAAATCAAGCATGGCGGTTTCAAATTTTCCCTTTAAAGATTCAATTTCAGCCACTAGTTCAGCGTTCTGTTTCACTACATAATCATAATTTTCACATTTATTATTGTAGTCTTCCTGAAGTCTCCTAAAGTCCTTAACTTTTTATTCCAATTGAGCTTTAAGTGGTTTTTGACCTTTTCTAAGTTGGTACCCTTCATATCTAAGGTCTTCTACTTCCCTTATTAATTTGTCATTAAGTTCATGAAGAATCCTAAGGCTGTCTACTTCACTGCCTAATGTTTCAATTTTCTCATGCAGAGTTTTAACATAATCTATACAAGCTTGAGAGCATGATGGTAAACTTACCTCGGTTGAATTAGGTTCATGAGAAGAGGATACCATCAAATCAAATTGCAGCTCCATCATCTTATCTTCAGCTGCCACAATCTCTGTTGGGGCATCATCACAAACTTGTGCCAGGTGGGCAGTTTCAGGTCCAGACAGGTTCAGGGCTTGCTTCTGATCCTCCCAGTCAAATGAATGAGCGACCATCGCCTTCTCATTGTTCATTTGAGTACCACTTCAATTGTTTCCGACTGTAACCATTGTGCTATCATTATTTAGTCTTTTATCAGGTTGTGGACAATCACAAGCAAAATGCCCTGGCTCGTGGCAGTTGAAACATCGCATCTTTCCCTTGCTGAACCCCACCTTCTTGTCAGCACTCATCCCCCAGTTATTCTTTCCGGTCTTTTTGGAAAATTGTTTCTCCCTAAAGACTGCCATGGCAATTTGTCATGTAATATCCATCTCCTCAACGTCTTCAAGGTGAATCTGATCAAGATCGGCAAATGACAGTTGTGGCGGAAGATCCCCGACTACAAGCGCATTGTAGCAATTGACAAGCCCCGAAGCAAGTGCAAGATTCTCATAATCGTCCTTTCCCTTTGAAGAAGAAGCTCCAGTTGAGGATGAAACAACTTGAGCAGCCACAAATGATTGATTCTGCGAGAACGGCATGGCTGATGCAGAGGAAGCTGATGGAGTGGGGAAAGTCTGAATCTGTGCTTTCAGAGTATTAACTGATGAACCTGCAGAAGAAAAAGAAAAGGATGAAAGAGCATTGTTTGAAGAAATGCCAAGGTTCGCAGCTGAATATGAGTTCACATGGTTGATTTCCCGCTACTTGTTATCAATATCACACGCCTTGATGACCGCAATCACTTCAGCGAGAGAGAGATGGCTGAGATCCTTAGTCTTCTTAATGACAACTACATTCATGTCCCAAGATTTTGGGAGAGCATTTAGTAGCTTCTTGTTTATCTCTGACTTTGTGTAGAAGATCCCAGCCACAGTCATTTCTGTGTTGAGAGTTGTGAACCTCTGCAGCTGTGCTTCAAGAGTCTCTCCAGGAACATAATTAAACATATTAAAACGTTGTCGCAGCATGTATTGGCGACTCTCTCGCATGTCTTCGTTCCCTTCATACACAACATTAGTGCTTCCCACAAACCTTTAGCAGACGTATACTCTCTGAACCCTTGAGCAATATCTGGTGACAGGGCCATGGTCAAGATGGCCAACGCCTTCTCCTGCTCTTCCACACTCTCAAAGTCTTCATCAGTGTAATTTTCTATCTTCTTATCAACCACTTGCCCTGCAAATGTAGTGTTTATTCTGAATGGATCATTGATGACGCATTTCCATATCTTGAAATCTTTCATTTTTATGTACTTCTCTATTATGTACTTCCACTCGGGAAACCCATCAGCAGACATTAACGTTGGAATTCATGTAGTGCCCATGACAGCATCAAGTTCTTGAAAATGAGTTTGACTTTGATATTCCATTTTTATTGTTTAATAAATGTGTGATAAAATAAATTAATTAAGATTTAAATTTTTTTTCAAAAAAAAAAATCTGATTTGCTGTCAAATTGAGTTCACTGCCCAAAGTTGGTTTGCGGCCGTAAACTCGAAGTTTGCAGTCAAAAGGGAATACGGTCCAAAATTTACGGTTCAAGAATACGGTTGAAGATTTACAGTCCAAGGCTTTACGGGTGAAGTATACGGTCCAAGAACTTTGATGGGATTGCGGCCATAAACAGAGATTACGGCCGTAAGCCCGAGCCATAATCAACAAGTTTTTCAGTTTCTCGATGAGACCAAAAACCCTTTTGCAGAAAAACGTGAACTTAGTCTCAAACCAATAAGAACTCGCTCCAAAATCGATTGAAGAATGTCTTTGACACTGGTTCTGCTCTGATACCAATTGTAAAGTCCAAATAACGAATCTTACCAGAGATCAATAGCAAACACAATCACACAAAGCAATAATAGAAGTGAAAAAAGAATAAACCAAGCTTGCACACGTTTTATATCAATAAACATCTGGTACAACTCGATGGAAAGTCGTCAACAATAAGGCATCAACAACCACAAAACGTCTGACTAACCCTCTATTTATAGGGACTACGACCGAGAAGAGTTTACGGCCGTAAACTCATTACAACCGTAAACCAACCAAAAACTCACTACTAACATACTCCCTACTATTACATCGTAAAGCCTAGACCGAACCACTAATTTGGGCCTTTCATGTTGTTAGTGTGACCCATTAGTATCATATGTTAATTAGCAATATCAATTTAATATGATTCTTGAGCATACAAGATCTTAAAACAAGCTCCTAGACCAATAACTTCCTGTCGCGAGACAACTCGTGCATTTCCTGAGCACTTACATTGATAACAACCTACTCTACACCCCTAACTTGACCAAATGTTGAAACAAGGTCTCCTATACCCGAACCACAGATCCCTATGTAACATTCATATAACGCAGTGGAATCGAACAGATCAATGATCCTCTAATAAGAATACTTAGTTCTCTCCCACTTAGGGTTCGAATTACCACCCACTGGTGTTGCAACCAAACCATATCTCAAACCGGATCAACCAGTTACAAACCATCCTTAACTCTTGGAATGTATAACACACACAAGATGATCTTTTAGATAAGGAGAAAACAAACTGTAAGAGATTTTGAATCTCAGATGAAGAGCTTATAAATTTCCAATCATAACCGCTTCAAACATTGACAACCCTACATAGATGCACATGCAATAATTCTGGCAGTCCATTCATAGTACCGATTTTATATCCCAAAGCCAATGGATTGCCACTTACCTCGACCATAATTCCCCAACCATCAATTTGGTACCTGACCTGCCTATATCTAAATAAAACATACCCTTGATCGTATATCAAGGCAACCAATCCACAAGAATCCTCCTATGCATTCCCACACTGCCAAACTGTTGATCACTCAACCTCTATCCGTGATCCTCAAGCTAATCATAACAATCGCTTCTTTCTTGAGTCTCGCGACTCAACAGGCACTACGATCGAGCAAGGCCCTCGAGACCTCAAATCAACTAACTCACCTAGTTCTGCACCATTCAAACCCAAACTGACATGGCTACTAAGGCCCAGACAACCACAAGACCCATCTCCATTCTGAACAACCATAACCAACAGATCAACAGATACGGAAACACTTGCCCTACATCATGGTATTAAACCATGCTACCTTACCTGACCAGCTCCTTAAAATCCCTAGAATTTTCCTTGATTAGAGTACGAATCATGTGCTTCGAGTAGTACTGGCCTAATACTACCTTCCATACTTTCCTCAAGAATCATCACGAGTCCTCTAAGTCATCTACTTATAATAATATCACCAAAACGCGCTAAACAGTGCGCCATGCATACTACAACACTTCATAGGCTATCCTAGAATCCACACCTCACCCTGTCATCAACTTCAAAAAGACCCCTATTGGTGCCAGTTAACCACTTCATGAATACAATCACATGCAACTTAACTTAAATAATCTTAGATTAAAAAATTCAACCCTACAACGGTAGGACTCTGTCACACCCCCAAACCAAGGATGGCGGAAACGTCTGGGGGTGGAGGACTTCATGTACAGTATCACAACAACGTGTATAATAGTGCTCAAAGTAAATACAACCATCATAAATATAATTGAAAAAGTTACACCAAAGTATATGTTTACATGTTCCAAAATCAATTACATTATGATGACAAAAATAAATTGTTGACGGTTTAACGTCCCATCCTCAAAGCGTTGAAGTTTTCCTGTTTCACTGATTTCCTGAGAATACAAGTAGTTTCGAAAAAGTGTCAACAATTAAGTTGGTGAGTTTATAAGAGTTTTCTTTGAAGTAGAAACCGTTTTCCTTGTAAAATCGATAGAGTTTCATTTCCAGAAAATCCAATATTTTCTTAGTTAAGTGTGAACAAAATATTCCTATATGATGTGTTAATGAACCCTATAATGACCCGTAGATTTCCCCTATAATCATCCAGCGTATATAAGTTATATAAGATTTAAGTTAGATAAAACGTTGAATATAGTGGATCTGCCCTAGGTCCACAACCCAACGAGGAACAGGAGATGAGGCGGGCCCCACCAATTCTAAGCCAATCAAGACGAAATTCATATATGACTTAGGCATATACTCTCAGCGATTATGGTTGAAGTCTAACAATTCTAGATGAAATATAGTTTTAATACCAAAATAGCTATTCTATGTGAACCCGGTACTTTGGAATGTACGCCATTCATATGAAAACCCGGTACTTTTCCTCAAAATGTGAAATGTAAGTTTTATGTTATGAAATAGTGCACCCTAGAATTCCTTATAGATTCCTTCTATAATTTCCTTGTGTATATAAGTTATATAAAATTAAAGTTAGATAAAACGTCGAATGTAATGGGTCTGCCCTAGGCCCACAACCAAACGAGGATTAGGAAATAAGGCGGAACCACCAATTCTAAGCCAATCACGACTAGGTTCTATATAACTCTAGCATATACACTTAGAAATTATACCTGAAAACTAACAATGCGAAATTGAATGTGGACTTAAATCCAAAAACCGGAACCAAACCCTAGTGTAGTGTACGAAATAGTAATAGTGACTGTGAACATAAATTATACATATCATAGTTCACCGGATAGTGATAGTGACTAGTGAACATGTACTATGCATATTATAGTTTACCAAAAGTGGTGGTGATGGTGAATATAACCTATACATATCATAGTTCATCAAATAGTGATAGTGGTAGTGAACATGAACTATGCATATTATAGTTTACCAAAAGTGGTGGTGATGGTGAATATAACCTATACATATCATAGTTCATCAAATAGTGATAGTGGTAGTGAACATGAACTATGCATATTATAGTTTACCAAAAGTGGTGGTGATGGTGAATATAACCTATACATATCATAGTTCATCAAATAGTGATAGTGGTAGTGAACATGAACTATGCATATTATAGTTTACCAAAAGTGGTGGTGATGGTGAATTCCTTTCTTGTAATTAAGTTCGTAGTGTAGATGAAACATAAACTATACCTATTATAGTTTATCACTTTGTTTGTAGTATATATGTGCCATAACTATACCGATTATAACTAGCGTGTTCGTTTGTGGGGGTATAATGGCTTAACTATACTTATTATAGTTTATCATAATTATTCATAGTGGTAATAACTCTTTTGTATGTGTAACACCTTTAATAATGTGTTTGTTATGTAAAAGAACCCTAAACTATACCTATTATAGTTTATTAAATATTTGTTTGGGTAGTGATCATAAGCCTTACTTGTTAAAGTCTACCAATGTTTGTATTTTAATGGATATAGCCTTGTAATATCATTTATATATTTACCATACTTATGGAGGTAAGAATCCATTTGTTAACTGGTGTATATCTAGATACGAATACAAAAATGTCATATATTGCAACAACACATAATCACATAATGATGTATACCTTGCTCAACATGTTACAAGGTGAAATGAAATTTATAGTGTTTTTCTGTTAATAACATTTTTTGTAACTGTTATTGGAAAATTTTTAGAAAAATCATAAAATATCCAAATCAAGTTCTGTAACTTCTGAGAGTTTGGAAAATGAGTCTAGTTTGTTCATAATTATTATTATAAATTTTAGTGACCTCTTACTTGTGTGAAAAAGTCCATAATCACAAAGTGGTCCGGATTGATGTTTGAAATGATAGGCAGTTTTGTAAAAATCACCATAAATTGTAGAAAAATCGTATGGAGATGTGCAAGTAGTCATTTTGAAGCTAAGAAGTGGAACTACATGCACCTAAAACAGTTTTGAAAACTAAAATGTTTAAGTTGTCCAAAACAGTCCGTGAATGGAGTTGAACTTTTCTAATGAAGGCTGTAAGAAAAGTTTAGTTATGTACTTGGTGTTTTAACTTGTATCCCCCCTCCCCCCCCCCCCCCCCCCCTAAAAACTTGAGAAAACATGAAAATGTAGGGATATGAACTCACCTTGAGTGATTTCAGTAGATGGATGATGGAGAAAAGAAGTGTTCAACTCAAGAACACTTGGGAGAATCACTTGAAGGTTCGAAGATCTAACAAGAATGTGATGATGTTTGTGTAAGAAATCAATGATTTGAGTAGAATGAAGAGCAATAATCGCAAGGAGGGTGAATTATACTTACCAAGAATGTGAGAAAGCTTGATACTCAGCCTTGTATCTCGAATTTTGATGGAGAAAGTTTGAGAGAAAAGTGGAGTTGGATCCTTGGTGAAATGAGAGCAAATGAGAGAAGTGAGGAGAGAGAATGGTTTGTTCCAGCTCTAAAACGTGGGAAAGGGTGATAATTGAGTGGAAAGGACATTGAAGTGACCTAGGTAAGGTGGGGAGGTGTGGCTGGTCATAGAGTGGGTGTGGGAGTGGTTGCTTGTGTCATAAGGTAAAGCTAAGTCAACACTCCACTTCTTTGTACTTTACCCACTAGATTTTATTATTTAAATAAAGATTTTCATGAAAATATGATTAAATTATGAATATTTAGGGTTCATTATGTTAAAATATGATTTTGGGTGAAAATCCCACGTTAAAATAATAAAAAACGGGTCTTAAACGCAAAACTAGACGAAAACCGGGTGAAGAAGCACTTCCAGCGAGACCTCTCGGTCCTAGGCCGAGGTTCGGTCCTTGCTGGTGCCGAAACCGAAATGAGGCGAGACAGAAGGAAGCGAGAGGGGAGGCTCGGGTTCGGTTCGCATGCAGGGTTCGCTTCTGACCTTCGCTTCTGATGCCTTCGGTTCGCAGGTTTCGGTCCTAGAAGTAAGAAGCGAAATGGACCGAATGAAAAGTAGCTTCGGGTTCGGCTCAGGAGGGTTCGGTCCCTAAGAGGACTTTCGGCCCTGAGAGGGGTTTCGGGTCCTTATGAGGGGTTTCGGGTCCTTAAGCCTATTTTTCTCGTTTTTACCCCGTTTCAAGTCGTTTTTGACCCGATTAAGGGTCGGAATGACCCAAATGACATCAAAAAGTTACGGAAACTTTTGAGAGAGATTTGGGAGAGATTTCACATACTTGGAGAGATTTGGGAGAGATTTGACATTTTTGGAGAGATTTCTCATACAAAGAGATATTTGAGAGAGATTTCACATACTTGGAGAGATTTGGGAGAGATTTGACATTCTTGGAGAGATTTCTCATACAAAGAGATATTTGAGAGAGATTTCACATACTTGGAGAGATTTGGGAGAGATTTGACATTCTTGGAGAGATTTCTCATACAAAGAGATATTTGAGAGAGATTTCACATACTTGGAGAGATTTGGGAGAGATTTGACATTCTTGGAGAGATTTCTCATACAAAGAGATATTTGAGAGAGATTTCACATACTTAGAGAGATTTGGGAGAGATTTGACATTCTTGGAGAGATTTCACATACAAAGAGATATTTGAGAGAGATTTCACATACTTAGAGAGATTTGGGAGAGATTTGACATTTTTGGAGAGATTTCTCATACAAAGAGATATTTGGGAGAGATTCCACATACTTAGAGAGATTTGGAGAGATTCTCGATAAGAGGAGATAGAGTGAAAACGATTGAGAGAGGTTTCATTTGTGACCTTTTTGAGTGTCCGGCTTCGCAACGCAAGGTCCGTAAACCCCGTTAAGCCTTGTTTAAGGATCTCACACACTCCCGATGAGTATGCAACATTGTTTTATTGGTTTGGTTCGACACTTACCACCGTTTTAGGTTAAGGAGATCTAGATGTATGTACTTTTCGATTTATGATCTCTCATTAGAATAGCGAGTTGTTTAGTAAATACATAACGTGAGCCCTAGTACACAAGGGTTAGTTGGGGTGACCGGTTTGACTTGTTGACTTTATTTGACTTTGAATTGACCCGAATTTGACGATTGTCACAGACTCAGACAAGAGCGGCGTAATAGGACCAAATCATTCACTCCAAAATTGTTTAACCCATGCAGCATGTGACTTAACGCATTCAATTAATAGTTAATTCACATCCGAAAGAGTCCTACAAACAATAATAAAGAAAACTCTATTGGAATGTTCATCCAATTCTCTCAAACCAAGGCTGATCATACACATCACATCCTTCCTTGGTAACTTTTGAATACATTTTTTTTATGAAAAACTTTTTGTATTTCCTTAGTTTGAGTGTCGACTCACACGAATTTTCATCCAATTCTCTCTAACCAAGGCTCTAATACCAACTTGTAGCATCCAAAAAATTAAACTAAATTTTTATTTTCCAAAAACAACCTAATAACCATAACTGTTTACAAAACCATTGTTTCAAAAGTGTTAATCAATAATCAGAGTATCCTAAAATCCAAATTACATAAATATGAAGGATGTGCATGATCACGCCTTCGCCTTGCTATGGTCATCTGAAGTACCTGAAATCTGAAGTACCTGAAATAATTAACTGAAACTATAAGTTAAAGCTTAGTGAGTTCCCCTAAAGTACCACCATACAACATAACATATACAAACAACAACATCCATACATGAGCCTTCAACATGAATGGACCGCGTCGTAGGGCCTACAACCTATCTGGACCGCTCTCTGAGCCTTTGACCTGACTGTACCACCTCGCAGGTTCTACAGCCTATCTGAACCGCTCTCTGAGCCTTCGTACTAACTGGACCGCCTCGTAGGGCCTACAACCTATTCAGATCATCCTAGGTATCTTGGCCTTTAGCACAAAGCAGGACCGTCACAACTAGAAATTTCAGGTCAAAACCAAGTCCAAGGGTCTTGTATATGCAAGTGTTTTAGCCATGATACAACTATGATATATAATTGAAGTTCATATTTTCCCTAAGCCCTAATGATTATTGCAAATCAAATAAGGATCACTTAATATAGACATAAGGGCTTGTGTTTATGTTGCAACCTTGAATGCTTAAACTTTAAGGCTATCATTTTGAGTTTCCTAATCATTAGAAGCATATATGCAATCATAAAATTATCCGGGATGTAAAAATTTTTATAGAAATCAATCTTGACCATAAACATCCTTATTGGGCCACCTTGGGCAAAAACCCAAGTGAAAACCCACTTAAGGGCGTAAACACCATGGTAAACCCACATATGGGGCGTAAACACCATGGTGGACCCCATTTGGGGTGAAAACTCAAGAGTAAACTCACTTTAATGGCGTAAACCCCTCCATGGATCATTTTTTGGGCGAAAACTCAAAGTGTCACCCATCCATGGACGTAAACACTTATATATTTTAAAGTGTTTATGGATTTATGAGTTGTAGTTTGCCATTTTCCCATGCCATCGCGAATCCTTACGAATTATCCAACAAATAACTATGAATTAGCTAACAGTTCTCCAAGTAAACTTCAAATCATCTTCACTTCCCTTATTTAAATGAGAAGCCCTTTTGTTAATCCGCACCATTACCTCATTTTATTCTCTGGATACTTCATACTTCCTCTAAAAATCCATCCCTCACTCCACTTAGCAAATAAATTAACTCCTCTCAAGAACAAGTGGGTCTTTCCAAAAATCATTATCATCAAGGTGGTTCTTAGAATTTTGGTGAGCCATTTCGTAATCTCCTAGTATTCTTACATATTATTTGGTTAATTTCATCTCACTTACACACGAAGTTGTGTGTTAACCTTCTTAGGATAATTTAGGCTTCAAGGAGTTCATCAAGGGCATTTTATTGCTTAGGCTCAAGATCTCTTCTCTACACTTCAAAAACCTCCACAAAATCAACTCAGGTGAGCTTCATACCCCTATTTTCAAGTTTTTCTTTCTTTTGGGAGAGAATACAAGTCAAAGTCTTGTGTTAATCTTGTATAATTGTTTGTATGTGCATATTGTATGTTATGTGTGTTATATGCTGTGAAACCCATGCAAAAAGTCCAAAAACTCTAGATTTATGGTTAGATCTCAAGAAGTTGGACTTAGTTAACATATTTTGTGGACAAAAATGAAAACTAGATCCTTAAGGTGATTTGTTTCTATTCATGTTTGGTAGAAATCACAAAGATTAGCCCAAGAATATGTTTTAACAAGTTTTGACAAGAAAATATGGGAAATGATAAAATATGGAAGTTTTTTTCATTTACAAGGGGGCCTTTCGGCCATAAAAACAACCAAGGACTATTTTTAACCAAATGTTGTAAAAATGGGCCTAAATGAATATTTTAGTAAAAATGGGCCATATTCGACAATTTTAAGTGTTATTGAGCTAAAATTTACATTTTGGATAAATATGGTCCTTTTATGCCATTCTCATCATTTTTGGGCCATTATTGCCACTTTCAGAAAAGTTGAGCCATTTTTCTTCAATAAGATTAAAAATGGAATTATCCTCAACACATGCAATAAAAACAAAATATTTTGGTAACGCACACAATTAACGTTATTTATTATACTAAATAACGGGATTAACTATTAGAGTAAATTTCTATTAGGACTCTAGTGAGACGCACCTTCACCGTACCTATTTAGTGTACACCTTAAGCCTTGTAAGGTTATAACCAGAGTCTCCTAGAGGGAAAGCGGGAATTTGTGTATAGATCTTTACGGGGTTGACATCCCACACCTGAGCTGTTTGCTACAGGTAGACACGCCAGTCTAGGATGACAAATGTCTTCTCCAAAAACCGATGCCTGAAGAACGTCAAGACAGACACTCCATAATATTAGCATGATTATAACGACTTATTAAGAGTATAACAAATTTTATTTAAAAATTTACGCGGGACACACCTACAATTCGTAACTATTTATGTGTTGAATACCTTGGTAACAAATTCACTACACATGTCTTAGGGTATTAAGACCACAACTTTAGTATATAAAAAAATATAGGATTTTCTGGGGAACTCGCAAACAAGAATAAACAAGACTACACTTGCAACTATACATGATTTAACACAAGACTATAACAAACTATTTTTATCGGAAATATTGTATTTTCTAGGGTTTTAACTATCACAAGGAATTTCATTTAAACATGCTTATGAACTCACCAACATTTTATATGTTGACGCTTTTCAAAATAACTTGTATTCTCAGGAACTCACTAAGCAGGTTGGCAGCTTTGGACTTTTGGCATTTGTTGTATTTTTGTTTTCACCATGCACATTGTTATTTTGGGGATGTAAATTTTGTGAACAAACACAATATTATGAACCATGTATGTTGTAATCTTTCATATATGATGATGATGATTGCTATGTTTCATTTATATACATTGGTATCATATTACAAGATGAAGTCAGTCGCCCCCAGACGTTTCCGCTGTTCTGGTTCGGGGGTGTGACAGATTGGTATCAGAGCATTATTTATAGTGAACTAGCATATCTAACCATAGAAGATATGCAACTATAAATACAATAGGACTAAAATACTCTGAACAAAAACAAAATACATACCGATTTGTGCATATTAGAGTATTGTCAAGATAAGAAACTATAAAAATCTTTAAAGGAATTGAACATCGCGGTTAAACCCGGACAGTTATGTAATCGTATGGGGATAAATATAGTTTGATCAAATATATTTATTCAAAATACAACCAACATGTGTTTCTGAGTGATAGGGGTGGACAACGAATCTGAAACTTGTCAACCTAATACCCAAAGGATTGATGAACCGAAACATAAACAAATAAAATACTATAGGAGTATTTTAACAGTAAGTGAAACCTTTATTGTATTTTCTTATATTTCCTTTTTTTGCTTATATTCTCGTGCAGACGCTATGGCCAAATTTCATTTTCTGGGAGATCCTTACTTCCCCAACCAGGGGAACGGAGGATGGCTCGAGCCTGAGCCAGAAGAGGAGTCGGAGGAAGAACCAATGGAAGACCCCGAAGAACCAGAAGAGGAACCCAGAGAGGATCCCAAAGAATAGGAAGAGGGACCCACAGAACCAATGATATACTTCGAGGAGGATAATTTTGAGGAGAGTGGTGAGGATGACTCGGACGCGGACTCTGAAGTCATCAACCGACCATACATGGCACGGGGGCCAGCACACAGGATGGGCCCCCATGGATCGATGCCCCCATGGGCCCCTGACATTTGGAGATGGAGCATTTAGCAACTGATCCGACCACCCTTTGGCATAGACCAGGAAAAGTACGACCTCCGACATGGAGGGCTGACTGACCGCGCCCTTCCCGTTATTGCCAGGAGGAAACGAGACATTCAGGGCGCATTCACTTCATCATCAACATCACCGGAGACCTCCCGCCACGAGTAGGACCCATCCTAACCACCACATGCTCTTGATGTTATCTCTTTTCCTTTTTGTTTTGTGTATGCAGGGTTAACCCCTTAATTATGTAACAACCCAAATTTTACAAAGAAATGTTTCATTTTTAATTAGTCAACCATTTTTCATAAATCATAAAGATTCCAATAATTTTTTTCAAAACCATCAACATTACAACATTATTATTTTCAAAACATCAAAGTGTTCCCCAAACCAGATCGGAAAAGAGAGATAGAGTGCACGCCACATCATCACGCCTTGCCTTTGCCCTTGGACTCCGAAGTACCTGAAAAAAAAATCCACAGACGGTAAGCTGAAAGCTTAGTGAGTCCTTCAGAGCATACCCCACATAAACCACATATCACATTAGCTATAAAGCTACCTCTACCACATATCACATCTCAATTAGCCATGAAGTTATCTCTACCGTTAGCCACAAAGGCTATCTCTACCATCAGCCATAAAGGATGTCTCTACTATTAGCCCTAAGGCCATCTCTACCATTAGCCATAAGGCTATTTCTACCGTTGCCCAGAAAGGCTATCTCCTACCACATATCATGCACACATACATATCACACCTCTACGTAACAAGTAAACCTGCTATCACAAGATGGGCCGGCCTTGGTGCCTTAAACCCATTGGCATGGTGTCACACCCCGAAAATCATAGGCGGAAACATTTTCGGGGTTGACTCCACGTTGAGTATCAAATCCAATGTACATAGTAATCACAATAAACAACCATTACATTACATATATTTGAAAGTTTACATTTGTTTCAAAAGTAAATTGTACAAGAGTTATACATATATCATATGAACAAAACAAGACGAGTCTTCTATGCACTCCGTCTTCACCAAAAGGGATCACCGGGTACCTGTCTAATGTGGACCTGAGAATACAAGCAGTTTGAAAATCAGCATAAAGCTGGTGAGTTCATAAGCGGTTTTGTTTTATGAAAATGTATCGGTTTCCTTTAGTTTTCCGAAAAGGTTTGTTATCCAAGAAAATCCCATATTTTCTTATGTAAAGTTAGCTTGGTTATCTTTCGTTACAGTTCAATTACGTGATATATGTTAACCCAAGGAAAATCCCATATTTTCCTAAATGCAAGATTGATTGAATAACACAAAGTATAGTTTAATATATAAAACTATATATTAAGGATCATGGGATTTCTAAACCGAATTAGATATGAAATATTTTGATATACAAGAATTGTAGATAGAAATTAGTTTGAAAATCTTGGGATTATCATCCCGAACTAGTTACAAGATAGTTTGATATACTTGAAATTATAGATTGAAACCATGGGACTACCATCCCGTATAAAATATAGATTGTTTGATAAAACCATGGGATCACTATCCCGAACGAGATATAAGATAATTGGATAAAGTCATGGGATTACCATCCCATCCAAGATATAGTTTCAAACCATAGGATTACCATCCCGTACAAGATATAGATTGAAATCATGGGACTATCATCCCGTATAAGATATAGATTCTAAAATCGAAGTTGTGAATAAACTTATATTAATACATATTGTGAGTCGGGTAACCATGATGATACGACAACGAGGCCTCCTTGACGTTTGTCAGACGTCGGACGATATCCAAAATTTGTCACCCCAGGCGTGCCCGCCTAACTATAGCTAGCAGTTAAGGTGTGGGATTGTCAGTCCCGAATAGATCTATTCACAAATTCCTCGCTCTCCCTCCAGGAGACTCTAGTTACACTTCCGGGGAGGATTTACTGATCATCCATAAAGGGTAGTGACAAACTCACAAGCTAGTACTAAACTATTCACAGGGTTCTCATACGATATCAAACATACAAAAGATTATGAAACATAATACATTATATATAGATACATACAATGAAACTATCTGGCAATACAATCAAATGATACGGAGATAAACTGAATCAGACATAGTTTATCTAATAACTTTATATAGGTATCAGTACATGATAAAACGAACACTAAAGAATTCCCAAATTATTCCCATAATAATTTGATTAGTTTGGTTATTTTCTTAACTAAAATCCATTTAGTTGTAATTGGTAAATCATTCCTTATGCTCAGCATAATACATAAGGAGTAAAAGAGTTTAATAATTTGCCAGATATTATTTGAAACATATCAATCTTATGATTTGAAAACAGTTATAGTTTGCTTGTATTCCCCCCCTGAAAACATTGAAAAACACAGAAAAGGCGTAGGGGTATGAACTCACCGAACGAGAAACGTGACGATTTCGGATGCTAAACGTTGGTCCGGGGCTTGCAAACGCACGAGCTTCCAAAGTCTAATGTGAAGATACACATTTGTATCTAATTAGGACTTAGATTGATTATTTGTTAGGGACAATCACTTCTAGTCGCGAAAACACCCCGATACAAGTGTTTGGAGGGTCCCGGGTGGCATTTGGGGACACATTTAGCTAGGGTAATGACTTGGGACCTCAAGAGTAAACTCCTTAGGGAGTTTACGACCTTAATGACCCTCTCCCCATGAGTTTACGGCCGTAAACTCATGGTGGGGTGATTTATGGCACAAAATGGCTTGAAACATTTAAAGGATAATTTCTAGGCTTGGTTTAAGGGCTTGGAATTATTTTTAAACACCAAAATGACATACATAAGGGAGTTTATGGCCTAGCATAGGACTCATGGCCTTAAACTCTCAAATCTCCATGAATAAGTGTGTTATTGGTTCCAAACAAATCACGTGTGATTGCTAAAATTGTTCCAAGGCCTTACATAAATTTTTTGGCATAAAATGACATGTTTTTAGGAGTTTACGGCCGTGGAACACATGCTATGGCCGTAAACTCTCAAATGATGAGTTTGGTTGTTTTTAAATCCCCTAAACTATTTTTTGTTGGTTCTATGATTTAATCTAAGGCTTTTGGTGGTGTTGGATGGCTTTCTGACACCTTGAAAATGAATTTATACCCAAGTTTAAGGAGTTTATGGCCCAAGCACAATCCTTAGCTGTAAACTCATATAAATCCTTCAAAATTTATGTTTAAAGTGTTCCAAGGCTAAAACAATTATTCTAGAAGTCATATCCATGTCTTGTTGAGGTTTAGGAAGGGTTTAAGGGCTTAAAAACCCTATTATTATGAGTTTACGGCCTAAACACTATCCTTGGCCGTAAAATCCTATTCAAGTCCCCAAATTATAGTTTAAGGCATTCTAAGTCCATTCCATAAAGCCTTCTAGCCATATCTAAGGTCCATTTGTGTTTTGGAAGGGTTTTTGTGCTCTAAAAACCCATTTCTTTTGAGTTTACGGCCTAAGACTATTCCAGGGCCGTAAACTCATGAATGTTGTCCTATTCCATCTTTTGAACTCAAATTTGAAGGCTAGGGAGGTTACATATCAAGTTAGGGAAGGTACCTCAAAGATTTGGAGCCTAAAATTGATGATTTTGACCCTTAAACTTGGATTTAGGAGAGAGGTTAGAGAGAGAGTAGACAGAGGAAGAAAAAGCTTCAAATGAATGTTTAAACACGTTTATATAGGTCCTAAAACTTGGACACAGTGGAATTCTACCCGATACCAGCCTTAAACGGGGCTTTAGGTCGCACCCGATTAAGTTTCTGTCACCCGGCGAGGACGTTTCTAACTTTTTGAAATAAACATTTTTGGGCTAGATTCATCAGTTCCTAAAGGATTTGGACACTCATTGGATTTATATTAACATATAATTTAAATTATTCAACCCAAAACGAAAACGGAACGATTGACAAACGGCGAATCTTTACGGGTAGAACGGGTTATCGGCGATGAACAACTTTGGGTTGTTACATTATCCCCCCGTTAGAGGGAATTTCGTCCCGAAATTCAAAGAATAAGGTACAGATCATGAATTTGGAATGAGACACGAATGGATTTGTTGCCTCGGATCTTCACTTTCTCAAGTGGAATCAGGTTTCTATTGGGCGTTCTAGCGAATTCTCATCATCGGGACGTGTCTTTGTTTTGCACATTGACTCTCTCTCAATCTACGATATCAATCGGTTCCCTCATGGAAGTTCCAACCCTGGACGAATTCGTTTTCCTCAAAGGAATCACTAGGGTTTCGATGGGTAGATGCTTCTAAGGATTCGAGACATGATGTGCTGAATAGATGTTACCAAGCTCTAGGGGCATCCGAAATCTGAAGATTGCAGAATTGATTTCTACGAAGATCTCGAAAGGTCTGATGTGGAACTAAACTAGACATTCGAAAGAAATTCCCGGGAATCCTTCGGGAAGGACATTTAGAGGAAAGAGCTGCTAACTTCCCGTTTCTCAATGATCACAGAAACGAGGGATGCGTGGTAATTCATATCGGAAAAACTTTTGAGTTTTAAGGCATGGAATGATACTAAGGTTTGATGCCGAAGATCATCAGAACCGGGTCGAGGAAAAGATCTAGACGAGCGACCCTTTCGAAACCGAGTATAACAACATGAATGAGACTCGGTCATTTCATGTTAAACATAGCATCAAAGCATTTTCGTGGAAAGTTTCCCCCTTTTAAATTGAATGGAACAGAATAATCCTCCGGACTGAGGATTAAATCTATAGGTACGAAGTTAGTGTTCTCTATCTCACTAGTTAGTCATCTCGACGGTACACATTTCGATTTCGTACGAAGGATTGAGTTTAGAAAATGTTCGAATAGATAGATAACAGGTTTCCCTTTTTGTACTAGAATTGAAAAGAGTTGCAGGTATAAGGATTATCAAAGAGAAGTATACCTGCGGCGACAGAGGGATCAGTGGTTGTAGCTGCTTTGGGGCAGTTCCTTTTGAAGTGCCCTGCTTCGCCACAATTGTAGCAGGCCAGACTGATTCCCGCTCTGGATGATTGGTTCGTTGATTTGGCTGGTTTTCTGCAGGTTCGAGCAAGGTGGCCCTTATTGCCACAGTTGTCGCAGATCCTTTCGCGACAGGGACCAGGAATGCGGTGGTGGTAGTTGCACTTACTACACCAAGGAAGGGTACCTGTGTATCCACTAGCGGGAGTTTGGGCTGTGGAACCGACAGCCGAAACAGCGACAGGGGCAGTAGCAGCATGGACTACTACTGTTTGATGTTTCTTAGAAGACCCTTGCGTACTCGGGGCCTTCCGCTTGTTCCAAGATTTCTTATTGCTTCCGCCTCCACTGGTGACTGGCTCGGGGGTGGTAGCCTCCTCATCAGAGTTGTCTTTGTGATCGATCAGAATTTTTGCAAGGCATTTAGCGCTGTCATATGTGTCTAGCTTTGCAGCTAAGACATTACCTTTGGTTGGCTGGGTCAACCCCTAGATGAACCTCTCAATCTTTTTACTCTCCGGGGTAACCATTCCCGGACAGAGTAACGTCAGATCATCGAATCTTGAAGTATAAGCGGCTATGTCGGAACCCTTCATCTTAAGGTTCCAGAGTTCGTGTTCTAGCTTCTGGAGTTCGCCCCGAGGGCAATATTCTGCGAGTAGAAGCTCCTTCATGGCTTCCTAACCCATAGCATTTGCTACAGGTAGAGTTAGGGATTTGACTCGGCCGTTCCACCAAGTCAGGGCTTTGTCTAGGAAAGTGCAGGTGGCGAACTTTACTTTGTCAGACTCCGAACAGGCGCATATTTCAAAGATTGATTCGATTTTCTCGAACCATCGGGTGAGGGAAATGACACCTCCAGTGCCATCAAAGGATGTGGGCTTCGCGTTCATGAAGTCTTTATAAGAACCCCTTTTTTGGTGTCCTTGACTATCTTCTGGGTTTTGGGGCTGGGGACCACCTCTTGAATTACCAGGGTTCATTTGCGACATGGCTGCTACCATTGCAGCAGTCAGAACTGTCTGAAGTGATGCAAGATCAAGTTGAGGAGGAGGTGGTGGCGGACGAGGATTGTTGTTGTTCTTTGAGCTGGGTCTCTTTCTGGGAGGCATCTTGATCTAAAAAGATTAGGAAAGAGAGGATCATAAGTCCTCTGAATTGAATCAAGAGATATGGAACAGGGGATATCTCATCAAGACATATATAACATCATACTAAGTGATAAAGCAGGAAGGATTTATCAAGACAGAACATTTTATCGCTGGAAGAATGATCAAGGAACAACGCGTATACGAGGATTTTCTACAAAGAATCGGCTCGAGAAATACTCCCATACGATTTCATGGTTCGCTGCATAGATGACTCGTTGTTTGGGTTATTGGGTAAGTTTTAGGTATGCTGCATACCACAGTCACTCCCAAGCACATGTTGGTCGTGTCTCGAATGAATATAGTTGGCCAGGCTATATTGAACCTAGACACGACTACATAACTGCCTAGGTTTAACTGCAACATACAACACCCATTTACTTATGTTTTGTTCTACTTATAGTTACAGATCTCGACGGCTCGACATACTTAAATACTTTTGAAAATACTTATATTCTGTAGGATACTTTTAGTTCAGAGCACTTAGGCCCCGTAATGTTTATAGTTTTATACCATGTAAGGTTTGGTATACTTCGTTCACTATAAACAAGGGCTCTGATACCAATCTATCACACCCCGAAAATCATAGGCGGAAACATTTCCGGGGTTGACTCCACGTAGAGTATCAAATCCAATGTACATAGTAATCACAGTAAACAACCATTAAATTACATATATTTGAAAGTTTACATTTGTTTCAAAAGTAAATTGTACAAGAGTTATACATATATCATATGAACAAAACGAGACGAGTCTTCTACGCACTCCGTCTTCACCAAAAGGGATCACAAGCAGTTTGAAAATCAGCATAAAGCTGGTGAGTTCATTAGCGGTTTTGTTTTATGAAAATGTATCGGTTTCCTTTAGTTTTCCGAAAAGGTTTGTTATCCAAGAAAATCCCATATTTTCTTATGCAAAGTTAGCTTGGTTATCTTTCGTTACAGTTCAATTACGTGATATATGTTAACCCCAGGAAAATCCCATATTTTCCTAAATGGAAGATTGATTGAATAACACAGAGTATAGTTTAATATATAAAACTATATATTAAGGATCATGGGATTTCTATCCCGAATTAGATATGAAATATTTTGATATACACGAATTGTAGATAGAAATTAGTTTGAAAATCTTGGGATTATCATCCCGAACTAGTTACAAGATAGTTTGATATACTTGAAATTATAGATTGAAACCATGGGACTACCATCCCGTATAAGATATAGATTGTTTGATAAAACCATGGGATCACTATCCCGAACAAGATATAAGATAATTGGATAAAGTCATGGGATTACCATCCCATACAAGATATAGTTTCAAACCATAGGATTACCATCCCGTACAAGATATAGATTGAAATCATGGGACTATCATCCCATATAAGATATAGATTCTAAAATCGAAGTTGTGAATAAACTTATATTAATACATATTGTGAGTCGGGTAACCATGCTGATACGACAACGAGACCTCCTTGACGTTTTTCAGACGTCGGACGATATCCAGAATTTGTCACCCCAGGCGTGCCCGCCTAACTATAGCTAGCAGTTAAGGTGTGGGATTGTCAGTCCCGAATAGATCTATTCACAAATTCCTTGCTCTCCCTCCAGGAGACTCTGGTTACACTTCCGGGGAGGATTTACTGATCATCCATAAAGGGTAGTGATAAACTCACAAGCTAGTACTAAACTATTCACAGGGTTCTCATACGATATCAAACATACAAAAGATTATGAAACATAATACATTAAATATAGATACATACAATGAAACTATCTGGCAATACAATCAAATGATACGGAGATAAACTGAATCAGACATAGTTTATCTAATAACTTTATATAGGTATCAGTACATGATAAAACGAACACTAAAGAATTCCCAAATTATTCCCATAATAATTTGATTAGTTTGGTTATTTTCTTAACTAAAATCCATTTAGTTGTAATTGGTAAATCATTCCTTATGCTCAGCATAATACATAAGGAGTAAAAGAGTTTAATAATTTGCCAGATATTATTTGAAACATATCAATCTTATGATTTGAAAACAGTTATAGTTAGCTTGTATTCCCCCCCCCCCTCTGAAAACATTGAAAAACACAGAAAAGGCGTAGGGGTATGAACTCACCGAACAAGAAACGTGACGATTTCGGATGCTAAACGTTGGTCCGGGGCTTGCAAACGCACGAGGTTCCTAAGTATAATGTGAAGATACACATTTGTATCTAATTAGGACTTAGATTGATTATTTGTTAGGGACAATTACTTCTAGTCGCGAAAACACCCCGATACAAGTGTTTGGAGGGTCCCGGGTGGCATTTGGGGACACATTTAGCTAGGGTAATGACTTGGGACCTCAAGAGTAAACTCCTTAGGGAGTTTACGGCCTTAATGACCCTCTCCCCATGAGTTTACGGCCGTAAACTCATGGTGGGGTGATTTATGGCACAAAATGGCTTGAAACATTTAAGGGATAATTTCTAGGCTTGGTTTAAGGGCTTGGAATTATTTTTAAACACCAAAATGACATACATAAGGGAGTTTACAGCCTAGCATAGGACTCATGGCCGTAAACTCTCAAATCTCCATGAATAAGTGTGTTATTGGTTCCAAACAAATCACATGTGATTGCTAAAATTGTTCCAAGGCCTTACATAAATTTTTAGGCATAAAATGACATGTTTTTAGGAGTCTACGGCCATGGAACACATGCTATGGCCGTAAACTCTCAAATGATGAGTTTGGTTGTTTTTAAAGCCCCTAAACTATTTTTTGTTGGTTCTATGATTTAATCTAAGGCTTTTGGTCGTGTTGGATGGCTTTCTAACACCTTGAAAATGAATTTATACCCAAGTTTAAGGAGTTTACGGCCCAAGCACAAGCCTTGGCCGTAAACTCATATAAATCCTTCAAAATTTATGTTAAAAGTGTTCCAAGGTTAAAACAATTATTCTAGAAGTCATATCCATGTCTTGTTGAGGTTTAGGAAGGGTTTAAGGGCTTAAAAACCCTATTATTATGAGTTTACGGCCTAAACACTATCCTTGGCCATAAAATCCTATTCAAGTCCCCAAATTATAGTTTAAGGCATTCTAAGTCCATTCCATAAAGCCTTCTAGCCATATCTAAGGTCCATTTGTGTTTTGGAAGGGTTTTGTGCTCTAAAAACCCATTTCTTATGAGTTTACGGCCTAAGACTATTCCAGGGCCGTAAACTTATGAATGTTGTCCTATTCCATCTTTTGAACTCAGATTTGAAGGCTAGGGAGGTTACATATCAAGTTAGGGAAGGTACCTCAAAGATTTGGAGCCTAAAATTGATGATTTTGACCCTTAAACTTGGATTTAGGAGAGAGGTTAGAGAGAGAGTAGAGAGAGGAAGAAAAAGCTTCAAATGAATGTTTAAACACATTTATATAGGTCCTAAAACTTGGACACGGTGGAATTCTACCCGATACCAGCCTTAAACGGGGCCTTAGGTCGCACCCGATTAAGTTTCCGTCACCCGGCGGGGACGTTTCTAACTTTTTGAAATAAACATTTTTGGGATAGATTCATGAGTTCCTAAAGGATTTGGACACTCATTGGATTTATATTAACATATAATTTAAATTATTCAACCCAAAACGAAAACGGAACGATTGACAAACGGCAAATCTTTACGGGTAGAACGGGTTATCGGCGATGAACAACTTCGGGTTGTTACACATGGTGAGAAAACTCACCTCTCAAAGGCTGAACTGGCAAACTGGATTCAGGTATGTCTTGTGCTGCTCTTCCCAAACTGTTTACAATCAATGTGTAATTATCTTAGCATAGTCCCATAAATACCCCTAGTGTCAACCCTGGTCAAAGTCAAACTCTATAGTAAAGGTCAACAGTCCATATTGACCTTGACTCGCCAAGTACAATCATTCACTCTTCGGGTTCCCTGTTTAACTCTCCGAATCGCCGAGTCGCCCGAGGGACTCGTCGAGTTCCTTGGTGTTTACGGCCGTAAACCACCAACCGTACACCTTTGACCATACACCCTTGGCCGTAAACCCTTGTCCGTACACCCTTGGCTGTACACCCTTGGCCATAAACAAGGAAACCCTCGCGACCCGCCGAGTCACTTGAACAACTCGTCTAGTCCCCCAAAGTTCATCATGATTACGGTCCTTTCCAGTGGGACTTAAGGTCCAAAACTTTAGATCCGTCATCTCCTATTATAGATTTCATGTAAAGTTACAAACTTTACGTGCATGTAGGGCCTTTCATAACCGTAAACACCAAAACTAATCCTCTAACAAGGTTTTCATGAATGGAGAGAGAATAAGCTTATAAGGCATGCAACTTTATGATATTTGGGACCTAGTGAGGTTCAGATCTGGAACCATACCCTTATGATAGGTCCAGATCTAGGCTTGCTTCCATTTCCTCAAAGTTTGGTCATGAACTCCCAAATAGAATATAGGCTTAAGGTAAAAGATTCATACCTCAATTTGATGCCCAAGACGAACTAGTTGCTAGATCCAGTGTTTTCCCCTTGAGTCTTCTTCTCCAAACTTGGATTCCTTCCTAAATTCCCAAAGTCAAGATCTCAATGCACACACTTCACACACTAGGGAGTTTGCAGCCATACACAGTCTCTTATGATGTTAAGGGAGGCTAAAAGAGCGTTTAATGAGGCTTATATAGGGTCAAACCCCCAAAATTAGGATTTTCATTAAACAACTCTGACTCGTCGAGTCAGCCTTCTGACTCGCTGAGTTACTTTCGATTCATGCCCCTGAAATACGACCCTACCTGACGAGTTGAGCTCCCAACTCGCCGAGTCCATGCATGAAACTTCTCCATTCGCAAGTTTCCAACCAATGCTCAAACCAGGTGTTACAAATCTCCCCCCACTTGAACTAGACTTCATCCTAGAAGTCTGCTGATCCAAACAAATCTGGGTAATGCTCTCGCATCTCCTCTTTTGGCTCCCAAGTCCATTTGGAACCTCTCCGATGTTGCCATTGCACTTTCACCAGTCTTACTTCTTTATTCCGAAGAACCTTGGTTTTCCTATCTAGCACCACAACGGGTTTCTCAATATAGTTCAAACTCTCATCCACATGGATATCACCTAGAGAGACGACCACGGGCTCGTCGGTGTACTTCTTTTTTCCAAGGTTCATAACCTATCTAGCATACATGGGAACTTTTAAACATAAAAGTTAGTAAGAAATACATACCTTTAGTTGCTTGGATTCCTTGAGAACCTTGTGAGCCTAGCACCTCAAGTGTGATGCCTCAAATGTCTCACACAATACCAAAGCACTTGGAATAACTTAGAGAGAAATGAAAACACTCTAGAAATCGGCTGGCCCTCACTTTTCTTTCTTAGTCACCAATTTTGTTCTACAACATGATGCTTATATAGTGTGTCATAATTAGGGTTACACCATGTAAACCCTAATTGACATGGCTTTTCATTTCTTGGATCTATGGGTTCAAAAACACCATGGAGCATCTTATGGGTTTTAGCCCAACTTGATAAAACATGGATCATTAGCCCACTATACAAGAATGGATGATTTACACAATCAACCCATATATTTAATTAGTCTCCTTTTGATCACTTAATTAAATCCAAATTAATTCTTGAGCAATACTAATTAAATAATATTATTAATATATTAGAACTTACAATATATTAATAAACCATAAGTGTCCTTTCTCTCATTTTAGTCTACCTAAGTGCATGATGTCATGCAACCCAAATGGACCATGCTAATCGGGTCAAGTACATTCCAGAAATAGTTATGAACCTAGACACCTAATCCAACAGTCTCCCACTTGGATAAGTCTAATAACTATAACTGCAAGAATGACTTCAAGAACCGATTAGCAATTGTAGCTCTTTCACGGTCTCATGGAATTGGGATGATGATGATACGCCATTTAAGATAAGTGATCATATAATCCTCTGTTCTAGATATCAGCCGGACAAATACATGGAACAATGTCTTTCCTATTGTCAAATAGTTTGTTTCTTGATATTCGATTTGTTTGACATAGAACTTGACTGAACACATCAACTTAGTTTTGACTGGTCCCGGTACATGGGTCAACACAAAATCATCGTGGGGCCCAGATATCGCATCTAATCCAAGAAGGAGCAGATAAACTTTGATTCATATACTTGTTCTACTACTTGTTGAATCATTCATGAAGGCACATTTTATAATATCGAGTTACCAATGTGTTTTCGTACAATCAATGTATAACCAACTCATAGGCAACAAGTCATATCTCTAAGTTTGAGGAATTATATGATATTACAGCCTCATGATCACTTGAGATAAATTCCATGAAGTGATACCAGTGAGCGTGGGATGAAACCAATACTCAGAACTTATGAGCACTCATGAGTGTTGTAGCACCACTTTGCTATGTCCAACATCTTAGACCTCTACAAGCCAACCCATGACAGTCTTAATTCATATCTACTTCCAACATATGACCGACTGTGGAGAATTTGAATAATAACATAACATAATTATTCTGGAAGTCAAAACATGCAAAATGAAATGATAGTAAATGATTTACAAAGGATAGCAACACTTTAATCATAAATAAATACAACTTTTGTTCATCATCAAATGTCAATTACACTTTACACATTTCAAAGCTATCTAAATACTAAAACTAATATCATCCTTCAGCCCTATGCACCTTGCATGCTGGAGATGCTTAACCCTGCCCAGTCCCTTCGTGAGGGGATCTGCCAGGTTCTCATCCGATGATACCCTCTTTTCCATGAGGAGTCCTTCTTCTATTTGATGTCTGATGAAATGGTATTTTCTGTCGATGTGTCTGGATCTCCCGTGATCCCTTAGTTCCTTTGCTAAGGCAAGTACACTTTCACTATCACAAAAAATCTCTATAGGCTCCTTTATAGTTGGTATAACTCTAAGGTCTCCAATGAAGTTCTTTAGCCATATAGCCTCCTTTGTTGCCTCGCTTTCCGCTATATACTCTGATTTGCAAGTTGAATAAACCAATGTCTCCTGCTTGGAACTTTTCCAAGAAATTGATCCTCCGTTTAAGGTAAAGACCCAGCCTGACTGAGAGCGGAAATTATCCCGATCAATCTGAAAGCTAGCTTCATAATACCCCAATACTCTCAAGTCATCACTCCCACTGAGGGTAAGTACCCAATCCTTAGTCCTCCGCAGGTACTTGAGAATGTTTGTTACCACAGTCCAATGAGCCTTGTCAGGGTTCCCCTGATATCTCCTGACCATGCTCAATGCAAAGGCCACATCAGGACGAGTACAAGTCATAGCATACATGATCGAACCTACAGCAGAAGCATACGGTACTTGACTCATTTCTGATATCTCAGCCTCTGTACTCGGACTCTGAGTCTTATTTAGGCTGGCATTACTCTGGATCGGTAACTCTGCCTTCTTGGAATTCTACATGCTGAATCTATTCAGCACCTTCTCCAAGTAGGTACTCTGACTAAGTCCAATTAGTCTTTTACTCCTGTCTCTCAAAATCCTTATCCCTAGGATATAGGCAGCTTCTCCAAGGTCCTTCATAGCAAAACACTTCCCAAGCCAAGACGTCACTTCCTGTAGAGTTGGGATGTCAATTTCTAAGAGTAGTATGTCATCCACATTCAATACTAAAAACCTGACTATACTCCCACTAGCCTTAACATATACACAAGATTCATCTTCACTCCTCGAAAATCCAAACTCTTTGACTTTCTCATCGAAGCAACGATTCCATCTGTGAGGTGCTTGCTTTAATCCATAGATGGATTTCTCAAGCTTACACACTCTATTAGGGTACTCTGTACTAGCAAAACCCTCTGGCTGACTCATGTAAACATCCTCAGCCAACTTTCCATTAAGGAAAGCGGTTTTGACATCCATTTGCCATATTGCATAATCATGAAATGCAGTAATGGCTAACATAACCATAATAGACTTAATCTTCGCTAATGGTGAAAAGGTCTCATCATAATCAACTCCCGGAGTTTGAGAAAAATCCTTTACAACCAGTCGCGCCTTATAAGTGTGTACATTACCATCCATGTTGGTCTTCTTCTTGAAGATCCATTTGCACCCGACTGTCTTGCGACCTGGTACATTGTCAAATGTCAACCAAGTTGCAAACTTGATTTTCATACACAGATTGTATCTCGTTTTCCATAGCCTCTTTCCATTTACCAGCCTCAGGGCCTTCCATGGCTTCCGTGTAGC
Source organism: Lactuca sativa (assembly GCF_002870075.4). NCBI lineage: Eukaryota > Viridiplantae > Streptophyta > Magnoliopsida > Asterales > Asteraceae > Lactuca > Lactuca sativa. Next base: position 105,625,152 of record NC_056628.2, read on the forward strand.
TGTTAGGTTCATCCAGACTCACTAGTGTGTTATCACTGATAAGTGTATCATCTTCCGCAGTGATATGGAAACCATAGTAATGCTCAGGTGCATTCCTAACTCTCGTGGAATGCCTCATAGGTACAAACTCTTCTATCGGATCAACAGGAGTTTCCTCCTCAGGTTGATTGCTAGGGTTTGAGGTTCCTTCACCACTTGACTCGTGAATTTCTTCAAGGTCAATTTGCATCCCACTATTTCCTTGGCTCATGAATTCTCTCTCGCGAAAAACTCCTGTCCTTGCTACAAAGATCACATTATCACTAGGTATGTAGAAGAGGTAACCAAAGGATCTTTGTGGGTAGCCGATGAAAATACACCTCTCACTTCAAGGTTCGAGCTTATCGTGAGACTCACGCCTCACAAAAGCCTTGCAACCCCAAATATTGATGTGGTCCAGATTGGGAACTTTTCCGGTCCACATCTCATGAGGTGTTTTGGCAACCTTGTTTGTAGGGACTAGATTAAGAATATGGGCGGTAGTCTCTAAGGCATACCCCCAAAATGAGATTGGTAGCGAAGCTCGACTCATTATGGAACGAACCATGTCCAACAATGTTCGATTGCGCCTCTCAGCCACACCATTTAGCTGTGGTGTCCTGGGAGGTGTCAATTATGAGATAATCCCACATTCCTTAAGATAGTCAAGGAACTTTGTACTAAGATACTCACCACCTCAATCGGATTGTAGCATCTTAATGTTCCTTCCCAACTGATTCTCCACTTCCTGCTTGAACTCTTTGAATCTTTCGAAGGTCTCTGACTTATGCTTGATTAAGTAGACATATCCATATCTACTAAAATCATCAGTAAAAGTCACATAGAAGCGGTTAGCATCTCTTGTGGCGGTTTTGAAGGGTCCACACACATCAGTGTGTATGAGGTCCAACAATCACTCACCCCTAGCACAAGTACCAGTGAAAGGTGACTTTGTTATTTTCCCAAGAAAACAAGATTCACAACTATCATCTGATTTAGGTCAAACGACTCCAAGATTCCATCCTTTTGGATTTGGCCTATGTGTTTCTTGCTTACATGTCTAAGACGACAATGCCATAAAGATGTTTTATCCAAGCTAGTGGAAGAATCGATACACAATACATTATTTCTAGGTTATCAACAACCGAAACAGTTTCATATACACCATTAAGAGGTAATGCTTTAAAATAAAAAACATTATTAAAGAAAGCATTAATACCCCCATTATCATTATCAAATGAAAAGGTAAAACCTTGTTTGTACAAACCATGAAAGGAAATTATATTTCTTGCCATTTCAGACGAGTAACAACACTTATTCAAATCTAATACTAATCCACTACTTAGCAACAAAGAATCAACTCCAATCTTGGTGACAGGTGAAGTTTTCCTATTCCCCATGATCAAGTTTATCTTCTCATGCTTCACATTCTCACTTCTTCTTAGTCGCTGCAAATCAGTACATTTATGAATACACATCTTGTATCAAGCACCCAAGAATTAGAATGGGGTGAATTATTAGACAATATAGTGTATATACCTGCATGGTTGGGTTTCATTTTCACATCCTTCACATCTTGCAGGTACTTCGGGCAGTTTCGCTTCTAGTGCGATTTTTCATGCAATAGAAGCATTCAGCCTCTTTAGGGTTAGCAGAAGGAGTGACGAAACCTTTCTTGGTTCCACTTGAAGAGGATCCATCAAGGGTCTTCCCCTTGGTACCCTTCTAAGGGCTCTTCCTCTTCTTTCCTTTGTTTTTCCTGATTGCCAAGACAGGGGCCGCGTTAGGAGTAGGAGTGGTAACAACCGACTTACCTTTAAGACCACTTTCCACAGTCTTCAAAAGTCCATGAAGTTTGCTGAGTGTAAATTCCTCGTTATTCATGTGGTATGTAACACAGAATTGATCATAACATGAAGGTAAGGAGTGCAAAATGATGTATATTGCCAACTCCACGAGGAAGTTCACATTCAGTTTCAGCAAATGGTCCACATACCATTGCATTTTCTGCATGTGGCCCGTGATGGGTTCACCATCCTTCATCCGGGTTGTTATCATGGAGGAGATGATTTCATATCGCTCTTGATGAGCACTCTGATGGTAGCGGTCCATCAAATCCTGGTGAAACTCAAAAGGATAGTAGTCCTCATAGGACTTTTGGAGCTCGGCTATCATAGTGACCAACATAATACATGCCACTTTGGTAGCATCTGTAACGACGTGAAAATTTAAAACAATTTTTCATTTTTCAAACAAAACATGTCTCATACAAATCATTTCAAAACTCAAGTGTATCAAATGTTATCACGATAAAACATATCCCAGAATCTCAAATACAAAATCCTCTATCAGTGTGTACAAATCATGCCGATGCCTTCCCGCGATCCTCACTGGTACCTGAAACACATATCACATAACACAGTAAGCATAAATTCTTAGTAAGTTCCCCAAAATACACATACAGCACATAAGCCACTCGAGGCTATAACTCGGTATGACCCTCCGATCAATGTGTCTCAGTGGGACCCTCCATTCTCGTAGCTCGTTGGACCTTCTGGTTCGGTCTAGCTCGTTGGACCCTCCGGTCCGGTCTGATCGAGGACCCTCTGGCCTCATGAGTCATTGGACCCTCTGGTCTGGTCTATATAACACATAGCATACATATAACACAATGCACATAAATCTCAATCATACACATACACATAAGACCACTCCGGTCTGCACATAGATACCACTCTTGGTAATGTATAGTGAGAAGACTCACCTCATAAGATTTTTAGAAAACTCTCGTACTCGAATCCCCGATCTAGCCTCCGCCTATCAAAATGATAATATCTCTAATCAATACACTCCTTACATCCTCCTCTCTAAGAATAGGTAAAAGGCTATTCTACCCCTCCGTGACCTCTCTTAAAACAGTTTGGCCATCCCTACGGTCAACCGAAATCAACTTAGTCAATGGTCCATCTTTGACCAAACTCGTCGAGTGCACTCGGGTGACTCAGAGAGTCCATGTATTTCCTCTCAATCCTCCCAAGGCCTCACTCGACTCGTCGAGTTAACCTTTTACTCGACGGGTTACCACTGGTCACGAATCGTGGGGCAACCCGATCCGACTCGTCGAGTTCTCTCCTGGACTCGGTGAGTTTCCCCCATGATATTACTCATTTGACCTTCTGAGGTCAGATCTATTTCTCTAACATATAGATCTGGCCTTCCAACACCCAAAAATCACATAAAGGTCCGATCTTGGTGTTCATGCATGGTGTATCTTGCATTATATACCATAGACCAATAAATGCTTCCTAGCTTCAAACCCAAAGGTTTACTCTACTAAAGCTTCATACTCTCGGCTCTCTAGACCTAGAAGGGTCTAGATCTATAAAACAAACTTGCAAGAGGGGTTTGAGGCATTCAAAACCCTAAAGATGAAGTGATTCAAGCCCTAACCCCAAAATGGAATATACACAATAGGGAAGGAAAGGGGTTCGATTTTGTACCACATAATGAAGCTCCTTGCTTAAATAAATCAGAACAATAACCTTCCTTGGTCCCTCTTGCTGGAACTCTTCTCCTTCCTTGCAAAATCACACCAAAAAGCTCAAGATAACTCTTTCTCTTACTCTACACACTCAAGCTCGCTAGGGTTTTCTCTTCTGGGAAGGTAGCTACAATTGAAGGCTATAAGTACCTTTAAATAGGGCTCAGGCCCAAAGATTTAGGGTTTCTGCCAACATCGCGGACTCGTCGAGTCCATTCATTAATCAGAGTCATCAGTCGCGATCCTACTCGACGAGTTTAGGCGCCAACTCGTTGAGTCCCTCTTCTTAACTCAAAAGTAAATACTAAATTTATGATACATGGAAATCTGGATGTTACAACATCTCTTTCGTGTGCCTGATATTCAGCGATCTCCTCAGGAGTAGCAGAAGGCTCAAGTTCCTTAAGCTCCTTGTCGAGGACATATTCTTTGTACTCATACCGAATGACCATCCTGATGTTCCTGATCCAATCCATAAAGTTGGATCCATCAAAGATGACTCTCCCATAAAGGTTCATGAGAGAGAAGGAGCCGATAGGGTTTGAGCCAGAAGCAACATTGTTGGAAGACATCTAAAAAGAAGAAAGACAAGTTTAGATTAGATATAAAGATAGTCCTTAATAAAACACTCAAATGTAATATTAAGGCTAGGACCCAACACAATATTTTATAACTTAGAAGAGGGATGCCATAATCCAAGCTATAAAATATTTGAAGGTGGGTGAATGACGATTCACCAATTTCCACCATGAAAAACGAAATAAATTATTAGGTTTTAATTGGTTTTCAAACTCCTAGATTCTTTGAGATTCATTGAACTTTTCAATGGCATGTTTCAATCTCGAGTGTGCCCTTCAGGTTTTGTGACTGGGATGCCGAGGATCACAAAACAAGGTGTGAAGTGACCATGCAAATTACTTTATATCCTTAATATTTACCCCTCAATCAATGTGCCGGTTAACCACACGCGCTCCACTGATACTATGATAAACATTAAGCTACCCTTTGCCTACCTTCTTAAGTCCAGGTTAGTGTGTCGGTTAACCACACACGCTCCACTAACGACTTAATCAAAGTGCAAAGTGTAATTTCATGGGTTAGCACCTTATTCACATTTTCCCAAAGTAAATAAGATTGGGAATGGAAAATCCCAAAAATACCGGTTAAAAATTTCATTTTTAATTTAGATTAATATGTAGAAACATCATTACAAAACATTCATAACAATAATCCATGTCTGAAAACCGGTAATATCATAGTAATAATTCAGAGTACATCCCAGAAATCCCTAGTGCGGAAAACAAGAGTGTGTGTGATATGTCGCTACCGTGCCGGCTCCTTTCCCCTAGCTGAAGAGGTACCTGAAAAAACAACTAAAAAACGTAAGCACAAAGCTTAGTGAGTTCCCCCTTCGTACCACATACCGTACAAACACATAACATACATACTGCCAGGCTATTCTGGGGTGCCTGACTACCCGACACGGCCATTCTGGGGTGCCGACTACCCGTGCGGCCATTCTGGGGTGCCGTCTACCCGTGTCAAGCCATTCTGGGGTGCTGACTACCCATGTCAAGCCGTTTTGGGGTGCTGACTACCCTTCGGTCCTAACGACCGAACCTCGGGGACTATTTCACCCCCTACTACTACTACTATCACATATCATAACATAACATATTATCAGACATATCTGGGGTGTCTGTACTACCCTTCGGTCCTAACAACCGAACTCGGGGACTGCTCCCCTCCTACTACCTCTAACTCATATAACAGATCATGCTAGCATATAAACATAACATCACATACTGTCAGACGTATCTGGGGTGTCTGACTACCCTCCGGTCCTAACAACCGAACTCTACTACTATCACATATAACATATCATGCTAGCATTTAACATATCAGGTAGTAGCAAACCTAGATGATATCACAGAGACAATCATCTATCATACGTCTCCTACTGGTGGGCGGGCATTGTGGCCTTAGACCCACCGCTACTTAAAGGTAACTCACCTCGAAATAGCTGCTGAAAGTCTGCTTGCTGAGCGCCTGACTGCTGAACCGGAGCTCCCCGGCTAAAATTTCCAAAATCACTAAGTCAGATACTGATAACTAATCTTAGGGTAAAATGACTATTTTACCCCCCGGTCAAAGTCAACATCCTGGTCAAAGTCAACTTCCTGGTTGACCGGACTCGCCGAGTTGGCTTGCCAACTTGCCGAGTCCCTTCCATCTGTTCTAGTTCTACACCCGTTTCTACTCGTCGAGCTTAGCGAACACTCGACGTGTTCTTCCTCGATGCATACATACTAAGTCCAAGTTCATCTAACTCGCCGAGTTAAAGAACAACTCGTCGAGTCTAAGGCAATCTTCATCGGACTCGCCGAGTTGCTCATCCAACTCGCCGATTCCACGGCTAACTTCATAAGACTCGCCGAGTCCATCGTTCTACTCGTCGAGTTCATTCAGTCCTTTTTCTATACAGACCTGATTTGAGCCATGCAGCGGCTCCAAACGACAGATCTAGGCTTCTAGGGCATGCTTATCACGTAAAGTTGCAAACTTTACGTGCATGCATAGCTTTAGGGGCTTCAAATGTCCAAACTAAGCTCTTAATGGGGTTCTAAGCTCAAGAGGGACCTTAATCACCAATATGACTGAAACATAACACTTCAAGAAGGTAATGAGAGTCCAGATCTGAAGTATCCTGACCATAAGGTTTCTCTTCAAGGATTAGGGGTTTTAGGGCTTAAAAGCAACAATTTACAGACAAACAAGATCTAATAGATCAATAACCAAGATGGAAACTTTATTACCAGAATGGATGACCACAAATGAATGTGTTCTGGATCTAAGTCCCCCTCCTTGACCTCTTCAACTTCTCCCTTCTTCCACTTGCTCCAAGGTGCACCAAAAGTCCTTTCATAAGGCAACAATCACTCAAACTTATCAATGGAGGCTAGGGTTTTCGATAAGGAATGCTCTGAGGGTGATGGGGGATGAGATGGGGCTGTAAGGACATTTAAATAGGGTGCAAACCCTAAGGATTAGGGTCATCTCTTGATTGTCCTACTCGCCGAGTAGATCACTTAAAGCCCGCATCCACTCGACATCTACTCGGCGAGTTAGGGCTACAACTCGCCGAGTAGCTCTTCCCAAAAGAACATTTAATCAAAATAAATACGTACCAGGAACGGGGCGTTACAGGGAATTTATAAAAACATTTAGTTACTTTATATTCATCATACTTTTAATGAAGATTTAAAGTCCTTGTCTTACCCGTTCGGCTAACGACCCTCCATCGATCAAGGAATTGGTGGGTGAGAGTGGACACCCATTAAGCTGCCATTTTATAGGTAGCAACCTTATACCCCCCCTTATAGACCGACTTCGTGAATGAGGCCTACTAACGGTAAAACGACTTTTTCTTATACATATATAATTATTATTAAACTTATAATATTATAAAGTATAAGGGTTGAAATTTAACTATTACAATTCTAGGGGTTGGAACTAAAGTTTTTTTAAAGTGACTTTACATGTTCCAAAACTTGAGGGCAAGTTTTGTAACTTTACAAAACTTTTTATTTCATAACTTATGAGTTAATGGTTTTATAAAATGAGTGACTTTTCATTTTATGTAACCTATGTGTTTCTTTAATGGTCTTTAAAAGAGTGACTTTTGGTAATCCATAACTTCAGGACAAATTATGGATTCCATTAAAACACATAATTGATCAAGAATTAATCATTAACAATTTAGCAAGTAATTACTATGATCTAACAATAACTCATAAGAACATGATTATCATATCAAAATTTCAAGAATCATATGAACACATATATAACATGGAATTTTGATATTAGCCATTGTAAATGGATTAGCATAATGTTTAGGGTAATGTTTCTAGTCCATTTCCAGCAGAAAAAGTTGAAAAACTGCACTCTGACAAGCCAGCTCGCCGAGTGCATGAACTGACTCGTCGAGTTGGTTGAATATAGGCATGGACTCTTCGAGTCTCCCCATGGACTCGGCGAGTCCACTGTCTAGACAACCAATTTTTCAAGTTTTTCAGCAAGTTTGCATCAAATATCAAGAAAACAATCCTAGGCTCTGATACCACTGAAGGGTTTTGAGCATTCTAACACTCTTATGGTGTACATGCAACCCTAGAAACCTTGGACCTATGTTTTTCTATGATACATGCAAATTTGTTTTTCCAAGGTTCATAACCTATCTAGCATACATGGGAACTTTTAAACATAAAAGTTAGTAAGAAATACATACCTTTAGTTGCTTGGATTCCTTGAGAACCTTTTGAGCCTAGAACCTCAAGTGTGATGCCTCAAATGTCTCACACAACACGTTAAGTGAAATGCAAATACTCTAGAAATCGGCAAGCCCTCACTTTTCTTTCTTAATCGCTAATTTTGGTCTACAACATGATGGTTATATAGTGTATCATAATTAGGGTTACACCATGTAAACCCTAATTGACATGGCTTTTCATTTCTTGGATCCATGGGTTTAAAAACACCATGGAGCCTACATGGAGCATCTTATGGGTTTTATCCCAACTTGATAAAACATGGATCATTAGCCCACTATACAAGAATGGATTATTTACACAATCAACCCATATATTTAATTAGTCTCCTTTTGATCACTTAATTAATTGAAAATTAATTCTTGATCAATACTAATTAAATAATATTATTAATATATTAGAACTTATAATATATTAATAAACCATAAGTGTCCTTTCTCTCATTTTAGTCTACCCAAGTGAATGATGTCATGCAACCCAAATGGACCATGTTAATCGGGTCAAGTACATTCCAGAAATAGTTATAAACTTAGACACCTAATCCAAAAAAACTATCATGTAATGCAACCTTTGTAATTTCATGGTACCAAAAGTCACAGAGACTTGACCAACAGTATTATAAAACTTTCCATTGGAGATTGCTAACGAAACAATTCCAAGGAAGCAAAGTCTCAAATTCAAAGTACATTCCTTTGAACATCCTTCTTGCATAAAAGTTTCCAACTTTTTCATATATTCTTAATCTCCAACTTCCAATATAGAAACATTCCATATCTTTCCATACAACAACTCATTATTAATAGAATCATGCCTATTCATAATAGTGTCAATATGTTCCATCCATTATTATACTCCCAACTGTCCTTAAGCGACATATCCGATTCTAGTCTTTTTTTTCCTATTAATCCCCTAGGCATTTGGAAAATTTAGAACACGAGAATATTATAGCATATGCAATCGATCCTATACTTGAAGTGTATAGGATGCGATTCATAATGTCTAACATAAAGACACGATGCTTTATCAGTCTTTTGCTATAACACTTGGGGCACTAAGTTCTTAAAGGCCAAACACAACAAGTTCTACAAGCCACAAGCAAGAGGTAACTCCATAACACAATTTTATGTTGTTTATATCATTTTGTATGATAGTTGTAGGCTTAATGCTTTGGAAACAATACTGCATGTATAATTAGAGAAAACACAGATCCAAAGCATTTAGGGTTGTATGTGCACCATAGGATGTTGTAGTATACTAAAACCCATTAGCGGTATCAGAGCCTAGGATATTTTCTATTATATTTGATGCAAAATGTGTTATTTTTCAAAGCTGAAATGTTGTTTGACTGCCTTACTCGACGAGTCCATGCTTGGACTCAATGAGTAGGATGAGTTTTGTCTTGGACTCGTCGAGTCCAGTATGGGGCTCGACGAGTTACCTGTCCAAACAGCCATTTTTTGAGTTTTTTTTGGACTATTTTGGATTACAATCATTACCAAAAAATGTTTTAGTGCATAAAATCTGATTTTTTTGATATGGTAATGATAATTCTCATCCAAATAAAAGATAATTATCAAAGTTTCATGATTTGTATGAGTTTATATGATTAGGCTAATTTCTTAAAACTTGTTTGATATGAATTATCTTAACTTATAAGTTTGATTAGATCGTAGGCAAATTGTTTGATTTTGTTAGTTGGAATTTTTGATCTAATTGTTCTTGGAGAAATCCATAACTTGTCCTCAAGTTATGGAAAATGAAAGGTCTCTTTTTCAAATGTCATCTTAAATGGTTTTAAGTCTTCCATAATTGTTCCTCAAGTTATGGAACTTGAAGTGTCTTTTACATAAATGTTTTATGAACTCCATAACTTGTCCTCAAGTTATGGAATGTCAAGAGTCTTTTCATAAAACCTATATTAAACTCATAAGCTATGGAAACCAAAAGTTTTTGAATAGTTCAAAACTTGCCCTCAAGTTTTGGAATTTGTAAATGCAAAGTCTCACTTTGAAACATTTAGTTCCAAACCCTAGAATTTTAAAAGTTTAAAATTCAACCCTGATACTATTATAATATTATAGGTTTAATATATATATATATATATATATATATATATATATATATATATATATATATATATATGTGTGTGTGTGTGTGTGTGTGTGTGTGTGTGTGTATAAGAGTAAAGTCAGTCTTATCATTAGTAGACCTCATTCACGAAGCCGATCTATAAGGTTACTGCCTATAAAATGGCAGTTTAATGGGTGTCAAATCTCACCCACCGCTTCCTTGACTAGTGGAGGGCCGTTAGCCCAACGGGATTGACAGGACATTTAAATTTTCATTAAAAGTATAATGAAATACTAAGTAACTAAACACTTATAAATTTCCAATCTTAGTTACTTAGGAAAATATGAATTTGGTGCTAACCCAATAAATTGCACTTTGCACCTTGTTAAGTCGTTAGTGGAGCATGTGTGGTTAATCGACACACTAATCTGGGACTGACAGTGCGTGGAAAATCGTAGCTTGATGTTAATCATAGATCAATGGAGTGTGTGTGGTTAACCGGCACATTGATTAGGTGGTTGTAAAATTGAGTGTACCAAGCTAATTTGCATGGTTATTCACACCTTGTTTGTGATCCTCAGCATCCTAGTCACAAACTTGAAGGGAACAATCGAGATTTAAAAATGCCATTGAAAAGTCCAATGAAGCTCAAAGGATCTAGGAATTTCAATCCATTTAAAACTTAATTATCAATTTCGTTTTTCATGGTGGAAATTGGTAAATCGTCATTTACCTACCTTCAAATATTTTGCAACAGGATTACGGCATCCCTCTTCCGAATCGTAAAATATTGTGTTGGGTCCTAGCCTTAGTATTTCATTTGGGTGTTGTATTAAGGACTTAAATCAACAAACTTGAATTTCTCCCATTGTAGATGTCTAGTTCAGACAACTATGGTCTTCCCAAATCTTTTGGAACAAGCTTTCCTCTTGAAGATGATATCCTATATGGCGATCAAGGTGAAAGATTAATCCCTTTTTCGTGCATTAGTGGAAATGGAAATCATACTTCACTTCCTCCACCTCCTCCAATTATTCTCCCTGGCCCATAAGTTCAAAGACTTGAAAAATTCAAGGTCACTGAAGCCCTATTGGCAAGTAAACACCAAGATGGAAAGTTTGTGTGTGCACATGTCTTGGATATGAAGTCACACATTAACAGGCTGAGAATGTTGGGTGTCGTGTTCCCAAGGAAGTTGGTTATTGACTAGATTCTTCAGTCACTTCCCGAGTCATATAGTGAGTTCATTAAGGACTACTATGTGATAGACCACGACATAACCCTTATTGATCTTACATATTTGCTTGTTGTTGATGAATTAGAAATGATTTGGCACACTGGAAAAGCAAATTTTATTGGAAGATATACTTCTCAAACTTCCATGGACATTGACAATGCCAACATTGGAAATCCAGAAAAGATTTCTCTTCCCAATGGAAAGGTATCAGCCATAGTCAACCCGGTTCACCAAATGGTAAAGAGAAATTCTAAGTCTATGATTGTCTCATGTGCCAATGCAAAAGAAGCCATTTGTTTCTACTGCCATTTGAAGTGACATTGGAAACAAAGCGGCCCTGACTACCTGAAGGATCTGAGAGAAGGTAGAATCAAAAAGTTTGACTCTACTACAGGTAAGTCTACTGTCTAACTCAATTAAGTTCCTAATTGTAGGTTCTTAATACATGATGGACTAGGTTGCATTTTGATGTTTTTGTAGGATCATGGAAAAGGAAGGAAGCTTAAAGGAAGAGTATGCTGAATCTGGTCAATCGCGAAGATGGATTTCAATCATATGGTTCGATGATCGGATTTTTGAGTTGCTGCTTAAGAGTTATGATAGATTGCTTAGAAATTTGTAACAACATAGTTTTCATTTATAATTGCATTGTAAGGTAAAGTTTTTCCGCATTTTACAAATAAATAAAAATTTTGTTTTTATTTTATTATATCTCCTTGAAATGGCATTTGTTAAAATTGATGTTTCTATGTTTCTATGTTAGCAATATGAATTTGATTCTTTTGTTTGTGGTAGCGTCGAGAATTTACCAAATCAGGAAAGATTCTAATCACCCAAGTTTCAATTGGATAGGAACTTGGAATCATGCAACTTGTGTTGTGTGATGAATGAGAATTTTCATCTTTGGGAAATTAAGACTAATTCATTGTTCACATGTATATGTGAGTCAAGTGAAGGACTAGGGGATCGGGTACACTGGGTGTGCGCTGGTCAGGTCCACCACAAAGAACAATAAGACTATTTGTCATGATTTACTAAAGTTTAGTAAATATGGTTATGCTTACAAGTTTAAGTATAATTCTGAATCATTGGAAAAGTTTCAATGTATGGCAAAACGAATGAGAAAAATCAAATTAGGCAGAAAGATAAAAGTTTCTCCAATCTAAAAAGATGGGAGAGTACTTGAGTATCGTGTTTATGACCATCTTAATGACTATGAAAACCATATCACAATTGATCCTCTAAGGACATCTTAGTGCATTTGTATGGCTAAGAAGAGGAATCCTGAATTGTTGAAATGGTTAAATCTAAAAGATGAGTCATACTTCGTTCCAAAAACAAGTCTTGGAGTGATACTCCAAGTTTGTGCCTTGAGTGACACTAAATTAAGAAGGTTTATAACACTCATAAAATGTAGAGTTAGATGTTTTCTACTCTTGTACATTTGAAATTGGTAAGTTGTGATGTTTTGGATAAAACAAAGATCAACTAAGGCCAATTCTGTGAAGTGTTTGTCTTGATAAGAAACCACCCTAACTCTTGAATATTTGTTTTTAAAGTAATGTTCCTTGACAAAATGAATTTTATATGTCAAGAGGTCAGTGGGAGTCTTAAAGATCTTAAAAAGTTTCAAAAACTAATCAAGAATAAACCTATTGTTAAACACTAGCACACGACTTGAGGTATGTAACATATCGTGTTGACATATACTTGTTTCTATGACCATTCTAGTTAAGTTGATTATACATGTGAGTTCTATGACTTCTCAATTGTTTGCATAACAACCTGGAAGCAATGGTAGGCCCTTGTGCTGCCAATTGGCAAGAAATTAAGACTGAACAAGTTTAGTCCATATGGGTTTGGATTTGTCACTAACCATGTCTTGTGATTATGGTTATGAAAAATTCACATGGATAGGAACACATACACCATAAAATCTAATTGTCATAAGGTTTCTCTCCAATTCATGAAACTGATTGTGAGGAAACGCTTTCACTAAGTAGATTTTAAATAGTTAGCAATTATGACATTTGCATTCTAAAATTCGATTATGATTACGGCATCCCTCTTCATAATTTGAAATTGTGAGAAATGGCAATGGGTCTAAACATTTGAGACTTATTGCTGTAAGTTCTAAAATTGTTAAGACACACATGTGAGCTATCTAAGGAAATGTGTATGAATTTGAGAACCCTAGATAAAGTCTTATCGAAGCATCTCGTATCAGAAATCTGAACTTTGGTAAGAAAGTCAATAATTATTGATTTCTAGAAGTCCAACTGATTTCTGAATACATGTCAAAGCTAGTGGGAGTATAAATGTTGTGCTAGTAAGATAATAATTATTATGCTAGTGGGAGCATAATTATTATGGAAAGTGTTGCAAGATAGCAATATTAATTATAGAAAACAATAATTATTATGCTAGTGGGAGCATAATTATCATACTTCATTTCAAAATCTAAAAGCTTAGATTGAGTTTTTAATCAAATTTAGTCAAATATATATCAATATTATGTTGGAATGGTTCAACATAAGAAAATTATATATATGGAAATGATAATTGCATTCTTAAAATTTGATTATGATTATGGCATCCATATAAGGATATGCACTTTACCATATCAAATTATGAGAACATGGCAAATCGAAATATTATAGCAAAAGACTAACGCATCCATATAAGGAAATTCTATATAAAGAGTATGTCCATGTGTGTGTGTGTGTATATATATATATATATATATATATATATATATATATATATATATATGTGTGTGTGTGTGTGTATACCCTAATTATGGTTAATTTGATAATTGGATATTTGGGGAGAATAGTGATTAGGGAAAGTGAACATCCTTATATTTGAATAGCATAACGTCTATGTTATCCTTTGGATTTGGTCATTATAACATGAAGGTATTATCTCTTCCTAAACTACCGGGCATCATAACTCTTAGGCATAATAAAATAGCTTGCAACTAGGCATAATATCTATAACTACATTATCCTAAGGCTTCAAGCTTTATAAAACTATTGATATTTATATATGTAAATATGTTATGTTAAAACCGTTTGATAAGAATGTATCCCCCCCCCCCCTTTCCCCAGTAAAACATTTAAAATAGTAAAATAGGTGTTGTATACTCACTCTAGTAGCGTATTCTGAAGCATCCAATCCATTGTATCTGAAGCTTCGCACCATCGAGAGGACTTCTGAAAACAGCTTGGGAGGTATAGATAGATTGTTTGGGATAGTGTTTGGGATGAAAAAAATCAGAAAATGAGCTTCTCTATTTAAAGTGGTTGCGCGGGCGGCGTACTTCATGCGTGAAGTGCACTTGCTTTTTGGCTCCATCCAGAGCTTGCCACGTATCACACTTCTGATGGTCCACGTCTCCTTAATCTTGATGAATCTGGGTGTCAAATGTACGCAACGAGCATGGTGCATACCTCTAAATCTTTTATAAAAATTCATATCTTCCCTATATGAATCTTGCTTCTTACTCTTTTTATATATTTGTGTAGCTTTTTACTAGTACAACAACTTTCCTTGAGGTCGTATTGCCAAATTTTGACTTTCATTTTAAACTCGTATTTTATATTTATCTAAAAATCATATCTTCTTCATACGAACTCTGTTTTTTGACCTTTTCCTTTCAAAGTCCTTATCTCTCAGAGTACTACGATTTTCCTTCTAGTGACGTTAGCCAAATCTCAATCGGTTTCTTTATGCCATTTTGACGTTAACAGCGTTATTAACGCGGTTGGTTTCTATCTTTTATAAAATCATAACCCCTCCAATCGAAGTTAGATTTTCGCAATACTTATATCCTTGGGATGACTTTTTTGTGTACTTTCCAAATGCACTGATCATTATTAAACGTGATATAACTCTTTGGTCACTCATTTTTGACCCTGTTATTATCATTTAACTGATCATATTTTCCTTCAATATGAAGAGTTCCATCATTATCATCGATTGATGTTAATCTCTAGTGACGATTGGTGACAGGAAGTTCCCAATTGTCACAATTTTGCATGGTTAAATCATAATCTATTTAAAGTGAATCTTATGTTATCCATAAAAGTTTCACATTATTTTTATAACTTGTTGATGGATCTCATGTAGTTAACTGGCACGTCAATTTGAGAGTATAAGTAGAGAATGATACGGAACTCGCGAACCTCAAGTGTAACTTGAGATGGGGACCACACGATTTTGTATGGATGATTCACCATTTGTTCGGTAATTCGCGGCGACCCCGTCATTGAATTTGAGATGAACATAATCTGATATTAACATGTCATTGATAGTCAATAAATCTCAAAGATCTAGGAATTTCATGGTGATCGAAATTAGCAAAGGGCTTTGCCTACCTAAATAACTTTGTGGTGTGTTTACGACATCCCTTTACACATCATGGAGCCAAATATGGATCCTAGCCTTATTAAATAATTTTTTAGGGTGTTTATTTTCTAAGGAAAAGTAAAAAAAAAAACTATAATGGAAATTGATATTGAATGATGTCTATAACCCTATCCACTAAAATCTACTGCTTCAAAACCTTTAAAAGGATTAGGTATGAGGATGATCAATCTTGTCTAAATTCTTAGTTTAGGAATAGTTCTCATTATCGAGTGTATGTTCACTCTAATTTCGATATGAACAACTTGGAATTTCCATGAAGGAGTTATGTAGCATGTTGCAGTTTCCTTTTTGGAAATAACATGGCTAATCATGTAAACTCAAACTTCAAAACCCTCCCATATGTTTACTATCTTGAATAGAAGTGTCAAGAAGAAGAAAGCCAATTTCCCACGGTTTAAAGGGCGATTAGTATTGGTATACCTAATCTAGGCCCAAATGCCAAGGACAAAGGCAAGCTTACTCTAAGACATGTTCAAATAACTATTCGTTTCCATATCAAGAAAGGATTATGAAAGTATACATGCCCAATATATATTTGAGGTTAAAGGACTGACACATGGAGAAAGTAATTTGATTATGGATTACAAGCCCATGCTACTATCCATAAGATCAAAAGACAACTAGTTCTCTCATGGTTGGTGTTCAATCAGATATATGAATTCATAACACCATTGAAAATAACTTCTATTCCTTTGAGTGTTTTACTAAGGATTAAGTACGTACATTTTCAAGAATGGGAAGTGACTAAAATGATGTATAGAGACTAAAACATGGAGAATATAAATTGATCATGAGTGTCATGCCCTTGCTACTATTCATAGGATCAAAAGACAAATATTTTCCCAAATGTTTAGTCTATGGTCTTATAATTGAAATTGTTTATACTTTGTTTCATGTGATCGTTCTAACTTATTTAAATATAGAGCATTCTAACATGTTAAAAGAAAGTCATGAAATCTGTGCAACTAGTATAGTAGCAATAGTTCAAAGTTGATTAAAATATTTGAATAAGTTGTATTATTGTGGTGCAAATATCTATTGAATTAGTTTACCTAACAGATCATTCAGATTGACTATAATATGTACTAATTCAAATACATCCAAAAGTTCTAGGTGAAATGTATTTGTTGAATCATAGCTCTGGATACATAAATGAGAAGTGCATTACCAGGTATCCAGTTGGATCGAATTTTGGATATCATTTGACCTCGAGTCTTATGATAAATGAAAATATTGTTTATCAAGATAGATGATGAATACATCATTGGGTGATGAGAATATATGTTGCAATTAGTTTGCACTAATGGACCGTTCAGATTAACCAAGATATATATGGTAAGACCAACTTCGTATGAAAATGGGTCTGGAACCTTTTTAGTGTTCAAAACTCCCAGAAAGCGAAGCTAAGAATCAACTGGGCAATAAGATGAGATAGGATATTGAGCATCTTAGTCCAAACCTTATTGATCATCTAAGTAATTATGAAAGAGTTTCATGAGTTATCTCCACCTAGAACACTGCCACTAGGAGTTTTATTTGGATAAAGATACAAATCATTGATTGATTTCACACTAGATGAGTCACATTATGCTTACTAATAATTTGTGGACTATACAATGAATAGTGTTATGAGAAGTCCTTTGGTCTTGTACCAACTAAGTGGGTTCATAAAACACTCTATGAGATGTGAAGTGGGATTCACTCCTCGCATGCACATATGTAAGTTTACGATTATGAGGCTTACGCTTGTCGTGAAGCACTCGACAATCTAGAACATAAAATAGAGATGTGTTATCTCATTAGAGAAACCATCAAGCATTTTGGATAATTGTTTAACAAACCTTCTAAGAACAAAGTGTATGTTACTCGAAGGGCAGTCTTCCAAGAGAGGGAGTTGGTATCCAAAAGGGCTAGTGGGAGCTATATTGATCCTGATAAGATTCAAGAGTCAACCAACTAAGAACCTAAAGTTGGACCTAGCATTCATTTCGATATTGAAAGAGCTATTGCGGAAACTGACATATTTCCACTTTTTCCTTATAGAGCTGATAGAGGAAGTCTTACACCTAGTTATATAAGTGTTTATATTACTGAGGTATATGAATCACTGGTAGATAACAATCAGAGTTACCAACTATCCGAAGCTATGGTAGGCCCTAAAGGCTACAAAATGGAAGGAAGACATGGAAAGCAAGATTCAGTCCATGTGTGTCAAAACCTGGTAGATCAAGCACTTGGCCTTAACCATTAGGTGTAGTGGATCTTCAAGAGGAGACGAGCATGGATAGGAACATACATATAATCAAACCTATATAGGTTGTGAAGGATGTGTAACCTTGATAAGTTCATTTATGGACCGAAATAAGCATCTCGCAAGTAGGATCTTTATTTAAATGAGAAAGTTAAAAGAGTTTGAATTTCGACAAATAAAGATGATCCACACATATGTCAAAGCGAGTGGGAGTAACTGAAATCTTTGTTTTAATGAGAAAGTTCAAGGTGTTTGAATTTGAGAAACATAGATGAGCCATATATATGTCAATGCTAGTGGGGGCGTTGTAGTCACCCTTGTGTTGTGCATAGATAATGTACAATTCATAGGAAACTATATTCTAACTTAGCAAGTGTAAAGGCTTGGTTTGCTATGAAAAATGCTTCCCTATGATTTACATGGGAGATACAAAACATGTACATTGTATAAGGATCTATGGAGAGAGATCGAACGGATTCACTGGATTAAGCCAATGTATATGGACTCTTGAGGAAACTTAACATGCAGAACTTGAAAAGGTTCATGCTTAATAAAAGTGGCATGACACTGAGCGATGCTAATGTCCTAGTTCTATTATTGAACTAGAGGTTATGATTCGTGTCCTACATGCTTCTGCTATGGAATCGATCATATATTCCATGACATGTACCAGATCTAATGACTCGTATGCCTTGAGCATGACAAGTTGGATCTGATCAATTTGTCAAGAATCAACGAATCAAGATCAAGAACATTATTAAGTGTCCTAAGAGGACAGAGAAAAGGATCTTGACGATATGGAAGAGATCATTGTGAAGATTACATTGATGCTAACTTCTATACTGATAAAGAAGATTTTGTTCGTAGTCGAAATTCATGCTTTTACTGAATGGTGAAGTATTGGCTTAGAAGAGTACCAAGTAATACACCATAGTGGATTTGACAAACTTAGAGTACACTCAGTTTGTTAAATTGCAAAGAAGACAATGTGACTAAAAGAGATCCATTAGTGACATCCTTGTTGAAATTCAATCATTGATGGGCCTTTTGGAGGCTCTTGTGACTATTAGGGTGAACTTACCTCGAGTATGGATCCCAAGTCACACAAGCTCACAAGACACATACTCAGTAAGTACCAACACATTTAATAGTGAGTCAAATGTAAAGACTTCATAGTCAATAAGCCATATCGAAATATAATCGTGTCGATCCATTACCTCAGCCAATGTCACTAACGAAGTCTAACAGTCATACAAAGTTGAGAGGCATTAGATTTGAAAATGAGTTAGCTTAAACACCCTTAGTTTAGCATGTTTTAAACCTGAGAACTCAAGCAGTATAAGTTTTAATTTGATTTGGCGCTTATTAAATGGACATCTTAATATATGATGGAGATCAGTCATTTCAATTAACTTATCATTGTGTTCTCCTTTTGCATGTTTGGAAACCACTTCCCAAGTATTAATTTACTCAAACGTCCACAATTGTTCATACTCTTGGAAGTAAGTAGTGACTCAAGATTATCATGAGTATTGGTGGATTGATCATAGTGATTGGGCATAGCATAGAGATTATGCTAACACTCATGAGTAATTAATAGAGATTTAAGTATTGGACCAACCCACGCTTAGAGATTACTTCATGGATATAGTCGCGGGTAATTCTAAGATGATAATATCTTATATTCTTCAAACCTATATATATGTGGGGTTTTTCTCTATGATTCTGTCATGCATTGGTTTACTCCAACGTTATTTGTAACTGGTAATTATAAAGGGTATGTCCATGTGTGACATGATGAAGTAGACAAAAACTATGTAGTCGAAATTTATTTGTTACTTCTTCCTTAATAGGAGAAGTGATATGTATGGGACCCTCGATGATTTGGTGATGACATCTAAAGTGCATGGTCGAGCCCTAACTGAAATTGATGTGTTTAATTTAGTAGTCAGATGTAGTCGTCACAAGTCTGTATCGGGAAACATAATCTTGAATTCTGAGATTGACCATTATTCATGTCTCGAGTTCATACAGATATCTATAACAAATAGATAGTTGATCACTTATCTAAGGGCCGAATCTTGATAGATCAAGAGTTTGGTAGTTGCATTGGATGGCTAACTCTTTGTTGATTATTGGAGAAGTATTGGTCCTTGTATAGTTGATGACATATCCAAGTGGGAGACTGTTAGAAATAGTGTCAAAGGTTATTAACTATTGGTAATATTTCTAATAATAGCATGGTCCTTTTGGGTTGCCCTCAAGACCCAAATTGAGTAAAATAAATAAATGAGAAATTGGTATATTAATTATTATGGTTAATAATTACTTAGAAACTAGTTGGAAATATATTTTGGGAATTAATTAACAGTTTAATTAATTAAAGGATTGAATATTCAATTAATCAATAGTTGTTTGATCATGAATATTCTAGAACCCTTATGGAATTAGGGTTGGACGAAAATCACCCCATCCCACATGGGAAAGGGAGTGAATTTCGTGGTTGCCTCCTTGTTCCACATGGGAAGGAGTACAAAACCTAGAACGACATCCAAGACTATAAATAGGACCTTAGGGATTTCATTCTTTCTTGCACCTTAGCTTGAAGTTTCTCCAATTCCGGGAAAAGATGATTGAAGTTTTGCGGTTTAATTCGTTCTGATTCGACTGTTTTTGCGACTTTGAGAAATTTTTGGTTTAAAAATATTATGATTATGAAATCAAATATTAGGAATTGGCTTCTTCATCATGTTTTGATTTTCTTTTGGAATCTGGATTTTCATTAGGTTTTTAACTTTAGCTTTGATTTTGATTTTGGGATCGAGATTTTCATCAGGTTTTGATTTTCAACATTTTGAATTTGATTTTGTTCAGTTTTGATTACAAGGTAATTTTGATTTGAGTTTGTTTGGGTTTTGATTTGGTTTGAGATTCATTAGTTTCATCCTATGAAAATTGCATAATCAAACACCATTATTCGAAGTTATCGAAGACGATGGTGGTTGTCTGATACGATAGTGGCAATGATGAACTGGACGGTGGTTTTTGGTGGTGGCGGAGCCATGGTGAGAAAGATGAGTTGTACGGTGGTTTTTAATCGAGGGAGAGAGAGAGGGCGAGGGAGGGAGAGAGAGAGGGCGAGGGAGACCTTTTGTAATTAAATAAAGAGGTGGGACCCTCTTTAATTAAATAATAGTAAGGTAAAAAAAAGGAAAAAACAAATAAAAATGGGCAAATCCGTCATTTGAAGAATTTAAAACACTTTGGACCAAACTCACAACAAAATGAAACCTTTGGACCTCTTGTGCTAGTCCAATGACGATTGTGATTTACCTTTTTTCGTTTGTCGATTCCCCAAATTTCAAAGCTTTCTCGTTTGCCATCAAAATTAATAGAAGAATTCCAAATCGAAAACCATCTACAATAAGTCCTAATAGAAGAATCCATCACATGTAATCAACCTCCATTAATCCATGATATTGGTGAATATTAATGTTAACCGCTAGTGGTAGGTGTAAAAAATGAAACACATTAATAATGAAGAATCCATTACCTGTAATCAACATCTATTCAATATTCAATTTCGATGACAAGAGCTTCAATCTTTAATGGACCGTATCTACATCTCACCAACAATAAAACATTCTTTGGTGGTATACAAATTCTCACTTTTGCTTCAACTTTTGTCCCCTCAATTCTATAAAAATCGCCTACCTCTTTTCTTTCAGGTGGCAAGAAACATAACTAAAAGTGGTTCTCAGACTACGATTGAGGAAATTTGATAGGGAAATTGGTGGGTCACGTCCACCAGCTCGATCTGGACTCAAGATCGATTTCCATGAGATCTTCATGGATGAAGAATGGTTTTAGGATGCGAAACATATGAAGAGGTCATTGGTGGAAGAAATAGATAGTGTACGATAGGGTGGTGGTAGGTTAAGAGATTGTTAGATAGTAGGGTTGGAGATGGAATTAAAGGTAGGTGTCAATTTGTTTTTTTTAAATAAAATTATATAAAAGAAAAAAATGAAAATGATCAGTAAAAGTAAAATTATCATTTTACCAAACATACAATGAAACCATAAGAATCAACCATGCAAGATTTAAAAACTACATGATTACATTCATAAAAAAAGATAAGGACCATTTATGTAATTTTGTCATTGAACTATGAAAAAGGGTAAAAATTATCAGTAAGGGTTAAATTATCATTTTACCAAACATACAAGTTTCAAAATGGTAGAACCGCGTGAAATACTAAGGGTGGGAATTATTTGGTTCGGAACCGAAAAACCCGAAAACCAAGTCGAACCAAAGTCGATTTTAAACCGAACCATATTCAAATTTGGTTTTCGAATTGGTTCAAGACCAAACCGAATTGTGAATTTTGTTTTTGGTTCGAGTTTCGGTCTCATGATGTTTGAACCAAACCGAACCGAAAAAACCGAATTTCATAAATTAATTAATTAAAAATATATTTTATATTTAATAAAAGTATTAATTATATAGTAAAATTCATTTTAACTCATTTATTCTTTGGATCATTTTGTATGAAACTTTAGATATTTCAGTTTGCAACTTTAGATTTCTATGTAAAAACATTTAATGTATGTTTGAAAATTTTTTAAGTTTATATCTGGTTTCCTCGGTTTTCAAACCGAACCAAACCGAATTAGAATTCGGTTTTCGGTTTGGTCTAGAGAAGTTGAATTCGATTTGGTTCGGTTTCAAATTGAACAAAAAAAAATTTCAAACCGAAGAAACCGAAAAACCGAACCAATTCCCACCCCTATGAAATACAAAACATAGGGGCATAACAAGTAGGACGATTCATGTAACTGTTATGAACAAGAAGTGAATAATATAACTGTTATAAATGCGAAATCTCATTATCTTGTGCTTAAAACATAGATTAAAGAAAACACAATGATTTGGTGCATAGCCAGCCATATTAAGGACTATGCTTTATTGCAAATCCTACTTCCTAACTCCAAGAAATAAATAAACATGTAATAAATGATGAGCCCCTGTTTGCTGGATCTCTACCATGTCCTTTGGGCGAGACTTCTAAATGATCAAAAACCAAAGACACACTACACTCACGCTTGTTTCATGGCTCTGCTTGCATTGACTCGCACTCTTCCCGAATTGACTGGAAAAGAACTGTGGATAGGTATCGCTCCCCAAAGCTTGGAAACACAACCTGCAACAATCATTTATTTACATAGTTTAGAGATATGGTCATTACCAAAGTCTTGGGGACCCGCTTCTTGTGCCAACCACCTGACTTTTAAACACCAGGTCGCTGTGGGTCAGCTCGGAAGTTGCTGGAAGAAAAACTCTTTTTTTTTTTTGAAGAAACTAGTCGGATTTTAAGCAACCATGTGCCCGTATATATGTGTGTTAAAAGTAAGGGTGTGAGATGCATACTGCAATAAGTTTTCCTGCATTCTCAGGTCTCTTTCCAACCTTGATGGCAGCAGCTGCTGCTGCTCCAGAAGATATGCCCACCTTCAAAATTAAAACAAAAAGGTGTTAAGCCACACGACACGGACCAAAATGAAATATAAGATAATAAAACCCCCCTTACCAACAAGCCTTCTTGGAGTGCCAATTGCTTCGCAGTCTCAACAGCTTCATCACTGGAAATCTGGAAAAGTTTGATAAAAGAAAGAAAGGGTTTTGTTTGTATCAACCGATCATACCTTACTTTTTGTACATTAGTGTAGTGTCCATAAAACGCATAAGCAACCACATGAATAGAAAGCTTTTTTGAAATTGGTTTGTTACTAGTTGTAAAGACTTGCATTCTTGTAAATGATCCAAAACATTTTCATATATAAAATACTAGAATGCTTATTTACAATTATACGATACTAATAGATAGCCATTGGGAAAAAAAACCAGACCTCTATTACTTCGTCAAGCACATCTTGATGCAAGTTCCTTGGTACAAAACCTGCCCCAATCCCTTGAATTTTGTGAGGGCCTGCAGTTATCACATAATAAAAGCTAGAAAAAAAAACACAAAACTTGGAATCACAAACTAAAGATAATCTTTAGGAATTACCAGGTTTTCCACCAGACAATATGTTACTCTCTGTAGGCTCCACGCCAATCACCTGATAAGTTTAATCTCATCAGGTAAAATATAAACCAACAGGATTCCATTATATATATATATATATATATATATATATATATATATATATATATATATATATATATATATATATATATATATATATATATATGAATTTAAGAAAAAGTCATATAAACTGTTAAGCTACCTACCTTAACATCAGGATTTTGATTTTTGAGAAAGCGGCCAACCCCAGATATAGTTCCACCAGTTCCAATCCCTGCAACAAATATATCCACTTTCCCTTTGGTGTCTTCCCAGATTTCTGGGCCAGTTGTCTCAAAGTGTACCTGCACACAAGTTGTATCTTAATATGTAAATGTAAGACATACTGACATACTTTACAAATAAATGATTTTAACTAAAAAATTACTTACCTTTGGATTAGCAGGATTATCAAATTGTTGAAGCATGTAAGAATTGGGTGTGCTGTTGACTATTTCTTCAGCTTTCTGAACTGCTCCTTTCATGCCCTTTGAGGAGTCTGTGAGAACAAGATCCGCTCCAAATGCTTTTAGAAGAACCCTTCTCTCCAGACTCATTGATGCAGGCATTGTCAAGATCAGCTTATACCCTTTTGAAGCAGCTATAAATGCAAGCCCAATGCCTGTGTTCCCACTTGTAGGCTCAACCAATATACTCTGGAAACAATCAAAATTACTATGTCAATTCATGACATTCCATCTTCTCATTCTCAAAATTGTAACTATTCTTTTTTTTTTTTTTACCTTCCCTGGTGTTATAAGTCCTTTTTCTTCAGCATCTGCTATCATACTGTTTCCTATCCTGAAGCCAGAAAAAAGTTAACAGGCCTTTCAGTACTAGAATACAATTTTATTCAGATAATGCTGAAATCTTTTAGATCATATTACAGTATTACAGAGGACATCATACAATTTAATTTGAAAAACAAATACATTTATGTCTAAAGTCTAAACACATTGCAGTTTAATCTATCTCTCACCTGTCTTTCACACTACAGCATGGCTCCATAATTTCAAGCTTGGCAGCAATATTAGCAACTGATCCCTTTGCAATGTCATTCAAGTACACCATTGGAGTCTTTCCAATAAGCTGCATTATCACAACACAAAAGAAATTAACAAGCCATTAGCTTAGAATGAGGATATTTTATTGTCCTAGAACGAAATTCCAAAAGCAGCACAAGAATGCTTTAGAATTAAATCACCCCACACCTTAAATCCCAATTGATGTTTCAGCGACTCTGAACAATACTCTTTTAAAAGATGTAATTTGAATTAGATACTTCTAATGACTAACAAAGCTCCATTTTATGTATTTGGCTAAATTTTTATCAAGGACACATGATCCTCTTTCCATACATAATCTCTTATATCATGTTCTTCACTGAACCTAATTCAACACAAACTATACATGAGGACGCACAACAGTAGGACAAAAACTATCCACTCCGATGCCAAATGTTTACCGATCAATTCCATTAGAGTAGATGTCACCGGATTGTGCTAATATCTAATATCGATAAACACCATACCAATGGACTTTAATTCAATAAGGCAGTAGAGTAAGAATTGGTTAAAACCCTAAGCATTGACATCTCTATCATAGTTGACCAAATTCATTTCCAAAACCACTCTGAGACACATGCTTCGTTCTACCACAAACGAATGTTGTTGGTTGGATAAGCTGTCATAAATACACAAAAACTTGACCAATCACATAGGTTATGAAGTTGTAGATCTCATTAATTTATTCAGAGACAAGTCTAAGCAGCAAATAAACAAGACCAAAGGAAATGATGTGGTCATGGGGAAATAGGCAAGAAATAAGCGCAAAGGAACCTGAGTAACATCGTCTGCGATGTTAAGACCTTCGACTTGAGTCTCTTGTGGTTTCACAGAAACAGCCTTACATACGATTGGGCTACATGGGAAGGAGGAGAAGGAGGGCTTCTTGAGACCAAGCGAAAAAGCAAGTGCAGGACGATTGAGGAAAGGGGCGTCTGGGTAAAAGTTGGACTTGGATTTGCAAAGAGGAAAGAAGTGCTTGTGGATCAAAGAAGCCATTGCTGGTGCCTCTCTCGATAAGCAGATATGAAATGAAGATATGAAGTGAAAGAGGTTCAGGCTTTCCTTTTATAACTTAACTGGGACCGATCCCTTTACTAGGTTTTCTCTACAGTTTAATCCATCTTATTAAAATTAAAATAAAATAATAATAAATTCCAAATACATTCGCCAATGTTATACCACAATAAGTCTTACGGTTTTTTACAAAAATTGTTTTATAAGGGAGCTCGTTTGTACGAAATATTTTTTTTTTCATACATACCGATTGATGTTTTAAAATATTATATGGCACAATTATATAACATATAAATTGTATGTATAACAAAAAACTGTTATGTACCAATCATTTTCCATTTTATAACGATATTGTCTATAAAATATGATCATATATCGTGACACCTTTAGTAAGTAGTCATTTATTGAATAGTTTTTTCGAATTCATTTATTAATAAATCAACTATCGTATTTAATTGGAAAATTATTATTTTATGAAAATAATATTTTGGGAAAATGACTTATTAAGGTAATTAACTTTTTGGTATGTCCACATCTGGGTAGTATCTTTTTTTTGTACACATCTAGGTAACAAACTTGTTAGAAGTGTTCACATATGACCATTATGACCTGCTATAGCAGATTAAATCCTAAATGTGAACGTTTTCAGCAAGTTCATTTTTAACATCCGGAATTTCAGGTATTTTATTTATTCAATGAATTTCAAGAACTCGGCGAGTTGATGCGTAGACTCGCCGAGTAGAGACGCGAATCATTATCTGGGTGGATGGCTAGACTCGACAAGTCCACGCTGTTTAATGAAACCATAATTCCTCGGGTTTGGGGCCTATTTAAAGGGCGTCATTTGCGGCTACCAGACCCCAGAGAGAAACCCTAAGTGAGCTAGAGCGTTTGTGAGAGGAAAAGAGTCATTTCTTGATCATTTTTTAGTGTGTTTGCAAATAGAAGAGGACCAAGTCAAGAGGAGGCTGAAGAGGGTGCTAATCCAGTGATTCCAGGGCTCAGAGACTTCATTTTGAGGTATTCATTCGACCCTTCTTCAGTTTATGGTGTAATTCTTAGAGGTAGGGCTTTTTAGCCCCTTTAGAGGATGGTTATATGGAGTAATTGGTCCCTTCTCGTGTTGGTGCTGTAGATTTGGAGCCAAAGAGGTCCAGAGACCCTTTTCCCTTGAGCTTTATGGGTGTTAATGGAGGTTATGAGCTTAGGATGTCATTTTAGAGGCCATATCTTCAAATAAGACCTTTGAGCCTTTGCATGAGCACCAAGATGTTAGCTTTACGTGATTATAATGCCTTGGGAAGCTAGATCTATGGTTTAGAGAAACGGATTTGACCTCAAGAGGTCAATTCAGCTTGAGCATGGCATGAACTCGCCGAGTCCAATAGCCGACTCGACGAGTAGGACGAGGGTTTTCCCGATAATCACACAGTTAGTGACTCACTGAGTTGGGGAAGCGACTCAGTGAGTCAGAGGGAATCTAGAGGACAGAGTGCACGATGGTACTCGCCGAGTCAGGAGTCGGACTCGGCGAGTTGGGTCGGGACATTTCACAGATTGTGATCAGTGATGATTTTTAGAGTTGAGGTTGACTCAGTGAGTCGAATGAGGACTAGGAGAGTGAAGAACATGTGTGGACTCGCCGAGTCACAGTTGTGCACTCGGCGAGTTTTGTCAAGGTTGACCGTTGACTTTTAGGGTTAGTCAATGTTTGGACCTTAGAGTCATCGGAAGGGTAGGATAGTCTTTTACCCTTATAGAGGATGAATAGAGAGAAAGAGATTAGCCTAGCCCTGAAGGTTGTACTAATTAGAGTATTTATTTCATGTGATTAGGCAGGGGCTAGACCAGAGTTTACCGAGTCCGAGATTTACTGAGATATCCGAGGTGAGTCTTCTCACTATACTTTACCTTGAGTAGGTAACTAGAGTTATGTGATACAGTGTTTGTATGTTATATATGTGTTATGTGTTGCACAGCATTATTCTAGGTGATTTATGTTGTGCATGTTTACAGAGTTAGAACCTGAGGGTTCACAGAGTTTGGGTGCACGGACCCACAGAGTTATAGCCTCGAGTGGCTAATATGTGTTATATGTGGTATCTTAGGGAACTCACTAAGCTTTGTGCTTACAGTGTTTTATGTTATGTGTTTCAGGTACTAGTGAGGATCGCGGAAAGGCGTCGGCTTGATCAGTACACACACGGGATTTTATGTTATGAGATCTTGGGATTGATATATGTTATGAATTGAGTTTTAAACAATGAGGTTTTTATGAATAATGAATGAATTATGTTTTTATAAAATGCAAAAAATTGTTTTGAAATTTACGTTGTTACAAGTTGGTATCAGAGCCTTGGTTTGAGGGATTCGAGTACACCTTCGGGCGTATTTGAACTCAAACTGAGGATTTGAGAAATATTTTCAAAAGAGAACCAAATTTTCTAAAAAGAGTAAAAGATTTTTGGAAAACGCAGAGCAGAGTCGTGTGTACGATCAGTCAGCGCCCGAACGGTGATTTCCTAAAATACCCTTATGTTATATGTTTATGAGATTGATATGATGTATTCTTGTGCTAGAGTGGGCTAGGTATTCCTGTTAGGACTAGAGTGACCTGATTTGTGATGCCTTAGCCTAAGGGGAGGTGAGCTGCTATGAGATGCTTGAGAGTGAGTAGGTAGCAGTGAGGAGCTTATGAGAGATCTGTTAGAGAGTGGGTTATGCATAATAGAGTACTTGGGACTTGGGATCCTAAGAGGAGGACTTGGGGTGTATACTGGTATGATGCGGACGGTAGTATTGGGCTCGTACTACTGAAAACACCGGCGCGGTGTACAGTTCAAGTAAGAATCTTCGGGATGCCAGGGATCAAGGAGGGATGAGTTATCGAGTGCGAGTATGCTCAAGCGAGTTTCTAATATATCGTATGTTGTATTTCAGAGGTGGATCATGGTGAGGACACGTCATACGCCAGAGAGCAGCGGGACTAGTGATGAGGAGATCTGCCGGATCATCCATGAGGAGGTGGCTGCGGCCATCAGGGCAGAGATACCAGAGATGTTCGTGATGGGTTTTAGCTATAAAAACATCCTATGTGCTCATACAAACCCTAATGCTTGGATCTAAGTTTCGCTATTGTACATGCAATTCATCCAAGACTATAAACCCTAGATCTAGTATATGATAATCAATATAACATATGAATTAGGGTTTAGATCATACCTTGATTGTTATGTAGTAATAACAATCTCAAATCCTCCTTGTAATGACTTTAGAAAGCTTAGAGTCACAAATGTCACTCCTCTAATGGTTCACAAACACCAAGAGCAAGAGGATGAACAATAAGGAGAGTGGAGGCTACCCAAAACGTGTGGAAACCCTAGAGAACAACTTCTACACGTTTTTTGGGGATTAAGGGTTCCTTAAATAGTGAGGCTATTAGGGTTATCTAACAAGGAAACCCTAATTTGAATGCTTAGGCCCTAAGCAACCCATGAACCCCTTTCTTAAAGGCCTTTGGACGATTTCTAATGGGTTTCCCCATAGAATTCGTCCACCCCTTTAATATGGAGTCCATTAGCTCAATATTCAGCTATCACACAATTGACAGTTCTAGTCCCTTAAGTTTAATTAATGTCTTTTAGCCATAAACTTAATTCTTATTAATTCTTGACTTATATTAATTAAACAATATGATTTCTCCTTTAATATATTATTCACATAATATATTAATAAATCATAATTAATCCTTACTCTCCATAATTCATCCTATCAAGAAGCTTTGGTGAAGGCAACCCAAAAGGACCATGCACCATCGGGTCAAGTACATACCAAAATAGTTATGGACTTAGACACTAATCCAACAGTCTCCCACTTGGATAAGTCTAACAACTATTCTGCGTATGACTTCAGATCCTGATCTGCAATCATAGCTTTCCAAAGCCGTTGTCAACTCTGATCTTATCAGATACGCGGGTCCTTTAGATAAGGGATCATATATTCCTCCATTCTAGATATTGTATAGATATGAGACATGAACTTAATCATTCTTTCTATACTATTTCCCGAATTCAGATTTATGACGACTGACAATAGACTACAATTGAACACATCAATTTAGTCCCGGCTTGGCCAAGCGCTTAGGTGTCATCACTAAATCATCGAGGGGCCCACAGATATTGCTTTTATCCTACTTTGGATAAAAGGAACGGATAAACTTTGACTCAATGATCGCTTGCACTCACTCACCAAATCACACACAACAATATGTTTTATAACACTAAGTTACTGGTGCGTTTACATATTATCAATGTGCAACCGACTCGCAAGATACAACTCACACATCTCGGTTTCAAGAATATAAGATGTTATCGTCTCACCAATCACTCGTGATAAAATCCATGAAGTGATCCAAGTGAGCGTAGGTTTAATCCAATGCTCAAATCATATTCATAAGCACTCATGAACGTTGCAACAAACAATTGCTTATGTCTAACACACTTTAAACAATCCACACACCAATTCACGGCAGTCTTCATTCATACCTACTTCCAACATATGAACGATTGTGGTCCGTTCGAATAATTTGATTGTTCTGAACCAACTAAATTATTCAGGAAGTCAAAACATGCAAAGTGAAACACAAGAATAATACTAATCCCATATGGTGTCAAACCTTTGAGTATAAATAAAACACCTTTTATTTATCACCATATCGATTACTCATTATTTGTCGTTTCGGGTAATCAACTTCTTACTTGAATTATAATTACACTTGTCCCATGCTCTTAGCATGCACACAATGCTAACATATTGTCCTTACTTTGTGAAATAGATCAAATTAACACATTTCCAATCACACTCATTTCACAACTCCCAATCCTTATCACAAGTGTAAGAATATCAAATTCTTGCTACTTATGAAATATGTTAGATTCTAACATTTTATGTAATGATTCTTTTGTAATGTCACTGCACTAAGGTCACAATGACTATTGCAAATGAAATTACAAAACTCTCTATCGGAGATTGTTAGAAGACAATTCCATAGATGTGATATCTCTCATTCAAGGTACATTCCTTTGAACATCCTTTTGCATAAAGTTTCTAATCTAGACATAGATTCTCATTATCTAACTCCTAATATGGAAACCTTTCCATACTTACCATATGACAACTCATTCTCAATAGAATCTTATCTATTCATAACAACGTCGATATGCTCCATCTAATATCATACTTTCAACTATTCACAAGCGACCAATCCTCGGCGAACTTTGGATTGTCCTTTGATAGTTGTTTAATTATCTTAGTCAAAACTGATTCTTGTCCTTTTTCCCTCTAAATGCGCTAGACATTTGGAATTTTTTTTTTTAGAATGGTCAAATATTATAGCATTCGCAATCGATCCTATACCCGAAGTGTATGGGACACGATGCATAATGTCTTACATGAAGATTTAATACTTTATCAATCTTCTGCTATAATATTTTATTTGCTATGTTCTTATAATTTGAAATATGAAGAGGAATGTCGTAATCATAATCGAAATTTAAGAACACACTATGTATCCTTGACTAAATTTATTAACATTCCACAACCTAAGCTTTTAGATTTGAAATGAAGCATAATATTCTCTCCCTTAATTATAGCAAAACAACTATTCAATCCTTACAACTTTGTAAAGTATAACTCTTGTTTTCTATAATTAATATTGCTAACTTGCAATACTTGCCTTAATAATCATACAATCATAACATTTATGCTCCCACTATCACGATGATTATTATAAATATAACACTTATGCTCCCACTAGCTTTGACACGTATTCAGAAACAACTTAACTTTCAGAAAAACAATGCCTATTGAATTTCTTTAAGTTCATATTTCTAATACCTAATGCTTTGATAATCTTTTATCAAGGCTTTATAAACTTATACACCTTTGCCTTAGATAGTTCATGTGTGTGTGTCTTAAACAATTCAGACTAATTGCCAGATCTCACAATTCGAATCATGGAAAGGGATACCGTAACCATAATCGAATTTGAGAATACAATTTCACAATCACTATCTTTTTAAAATCTCTATTAGTGAAAGCATTTCCTCACAGTCATTTTCATGAAGGAGGGAATCTTATGACACTTAGATTTTAATGGTGTATGTGTTCCTATCCATGTGAATTTGTCAAAAATAAAGTTTACGACAAATTCAAACTCATATGGACCGAACTTTCTTAATCTTGATTTCTTGCCTTATGGTAACACGGCTGCCCACCATGTCTTCCAAGTAGTTAAGCAACTCACCCTTTTCTATCAATGTACTTTTCATTGATCAAGGTCCTTGCCTTTTATGCATTCAAATGAGAACTCATAGGGCTCACATGCATAATTAACTCAATTGAAACGGTACAAAAACAAGATAATGTCAACACAATAGGTTGTAAACCTCAACTCGTGTGCTAGTGATGATCAATAAGGTTTATTCTTGATTAGTTCTTGAGACTTTTCAAGACCATGAAGACTCCCACTGACTCCTTGACATATAAGGTTCTCTTGTCAATAAGCATTTCTTGACAAACAAATATTCAAAAGTTATTATAGCTTTTATCAAGACAAAACACTTCATAAATTGGTCCTAGTTGGTCTTTGTCTTATCCAAGACATCACAACTTTTCAATTTCAAATGTGCAAGAATAATAAAACCTTTTTCCAAATTCTACATTTGATGAATGTTATAAACCTTCTTAAGACTTGTCACTTAATCTTAACTTTAAGACTTGTTTTGGAAAGAAATATGATTGACTTCTTGATTTAACCATTTCTTCAATTCTTGATTTCTCTTCTCAGACATACATTTGTACTAAGACTCATTTAGAGGATCAATTGAGATATGGTTCTTAATCATTAAGACCTATCGCAAAACATAAAAGACACTCTCCCTTCTTCTTAGAATAGAGAAACTTTTATCTTTCTGCCTATTTGATTCTTCTTATTCGTTCTGCTATTGATTTAGACATTTTCAATCATTTCAGAATTACACTTAATCTTATAAGTATATTTATTAAACCTTTAGTGAATCATGACGAATATCTTTGTTACTCTTGTGGTGGACTTGATCAACACACAACTTTGTGTACTCGATCTCCTAGTCCTTCACTTGACACTTTGTCAACGACTTAGTCTAATTTCCAAATATGAAATTTCTCATTCATCATGCAACCAAGTTGCATGATTCCAAGTTTTTGTCCAATTGAAACTTGGGCGATGAGAAACTCTTCCTATTTGGTAAATTCTCGACATTTCCACAAACAACATAATTAAGAATCACATCCATTTGTTGTAGAAATATATGAACATCAATTTTTCATAACGATTTCATTGCAAGGAAATAAATAAATAAATAAATGAGTCAAACTAAAATTTATTTTATTCATAAAAGCAGCGGAAAACATTTGTCCTTACAATGCAAAATCAACTGAAAAACTATGTAATAAATATTCCTAACAACTCTATCATAACTTTCTAAGCTCAAAATCTAATCTTCAAGTCCATGCGATCGAGATCCATTTCTTTGTGATTAGACTCATCTTGCTTTTCCATCAAGCTTCCTCTCTTTTCACTGATCCTACAAAACATTCAAATGAAATCTTATCACATTATGTATTAAGAATCAATGAATAGGAACTTAATGGAGTTAGATAGTGGATTTTACCTTAAGCACAACCATACTCTTTGACTCTCCCATCTTTTGGACTCTTCAGGCTCTTAGGGCAGACTTGTATCCAACGCCCTTTCTCTTGGTAGCAAACACAGGTCAGTTCTCCTAGAACGTACTCGGAAGCATGGTTGGTTGACTTTCCCAACAAATATGCTCCATTGCTTTGCCAAATCATTTCTGATTCAGCAACAATGAGCATATAAGTTAGGTCAATGAGGTTTTCGTCATGATCCATCATATAATACTTTCTTTTGAACTCATTATATGATTTAGGAAGTGACTGCAGAACCCAGTTCACAACCAACTTATCCGAGAATGACGCACCCAACATTATCAACCTATCGATGTGTGATTTCATTCCTAGAACGTGGGCACACACCGGTTTACCATCTTCATGTTTCATTTTCAATAGGGCTTTAGTGACATTGAACCTTTCAATTCTTCGATCTTGTGGGTTAGGGAGAATAACGGGAGGAGGTGAAGGAAGTGAAGCACGATTTCTTGTTCCTCGATCGAATCGTGGAATATCATCTTCATGTGGAATGCTTGTTCCACAGGATTTGGGAAGACCATAGTTGTCGTACTTTGACATCTACAAAACGGGAGAAAATAAATTCAAGTTAGTTGATTTATTGAGTCCTTAGTAAATCACCCAAATGATCTACTAGGGCTAGGACCCAACACAATATTCCACAACTCGGGAGAGGGATGCCGTAACCTAAATTGCAGAACATTTGACGGTAAGTGAATGACGATTCACTAATTTTCCACCACGAAAAACAAAAAACAGATTAAGTTTTAAATGTATTGAAAACTCCTAGATCCTTTGAGATTCATTGAACTTTTCAATGGCATGTTTAAATCTCGATATGCCCCTCTAGTTTGTGACTGGGATGCCGAGGATCACAAAGCGGGTGTGAATAACCATGCAAATGTACATGGTGCCCTCACATGTTACAGTCACCTATTCAATGTGCCGGTAAACCACACACGCTCCACCGAACTATGACAAACATTGAGTCACCCTTTGCTACCTTTGCTTAGAACCATTTAGTGTGTCGGTAAACCACAAATGCTCCACTAATGTCTTCGCAAGGGCACAAAGTGTAATTTCATGGAATTGCATCGATTCACTTTTGCCTAAAGTAACCAAGATTGGGAATTTTATGAAAACATTTAGTTACTTTTATACTTCATTATATACTTATAATGGAAGGTTTCTGTCCTATCCTACCCGTTCGGCTAACGACCCTCCACTAGTCAAGAGTGCGGTGGGTAAGAGTGGATACCCATTCAATCGCCATTTTATAGGCAATTTCCTTAAACACCCTTTATAGACCAGCTTCGTGAATGAGGCCTACTAACAGTAAGACTGACTTTTAGTCATACATATATATAATGTTAGACTTTTAATGTTATATATAGTATAGGGTGTATTTTACACTTTTAAAATGCTAGGTAATCTAATTATACTTTTAATTTAATTAAATTGTACACCTAAACTATATGGATTTATTAAATCTCTTTTAATTATACACCTTAATTAATTAATAAAACCATAAGGTTGTGATTTGAAGTTTTCAAAACTATACTAGGGTTTTAGAATTTAACATTTCTAAATTAAACTTTTAATCAACTTTTAAATTCCAAAACTTGAGGGCAAGTTTTGAAACATTTCAAAACATTAGGGTTTAGAATTTAAATATTTCAAAATCAAACTTTTTAATCAAAATTTAAATTCCAAAACTTGAAGGCAAGTTTTGAAACTATTCAAAACATTAGGGTTTTAACTATTTAAATTTCAAAAACAAAACTTTTGAGTTCAAGTTTAAACTATAAAACTTAAAGGGGAAAAATTGAAACTTTTCACAAGATAATTCAAATCTAAATTACAAATAATCAAATTTTATCTAATAAAACAAGTGATTATCTAAATTTTGACATTTATCTTCTATTTAGGTAAAGATATTCACCAAATATTGATAAAATTCGGATTTTATAACAAAAACATATTTAAGGTAAATATCCAAACCCAAAACAGGAAGAAAATCACGAAAATTAGCTGTCAGACGTTTCGACTCGTCGAGTCTGGACTTGGACTCGTCGAGTACACCTGACTCGGCGAGTGCACCAAGTAACTCGGCGAGTCAAACACTCAGAACCCAAAAATTTCGATTTTTAGTGCTGATTTCGATCAAATATGCATCAATACAATAGAAACCAATCGAGGCTCTGATACCACTGATGGGTTTTAGCTATAAAAACATCTTATGTGCTCATACAAGCCCTAATGCTTGGATCTAAGTTTCTCTATTGTACATGCAATTCATCCAAGACTATAAACCCTAGATCTAGTATATGATAATCAATATAACATATGAATTAGGGTTTAGATCATACATTGATTGTTATGTAGTAATAACAATCTCAAATCCTCCTTGTAATGACTTTAGAAAGCTTAGAGTCACAAATGTCACTCCTCTAATGGTTCACAAACACCAAGAGCAAGAGGATGAACAATAAGGAGAGTGGAGGCTACCCAAAACGTGTGGAAACCCTAGAGAACAACTTCTACACGTTTTTTGGGGCTTAAGGGTTCCTTAAATAGTGAGGCTATTAGGGTTATCTAACAAGGAAACCCTAATTTGGATGCTTAGGCCCTAAGCAACCCATGAACCCCTTTTTTAAAGGCCTTTGGACGATTTCTAATGGGTTTCGCCATAGAATTCGTCCACCCCTTTAATATGGAGTCCATTAGCTCAATATTCAACTATCACACAATTGACAGTTCTAGTCCTTTAAGTTTAATTAATGTCTTTTAGCCACAAACTTAATTCTTATTAATTCTTGACTAATATTAATTAAACAATATGATTTCTCCTTTAATATATTATTCTCATAATATATTACTAAATCATAATTAATCCTTTCTCTCCATAATTCATCCTATCAAGTTGCTTTGGTGAAGGCAACCCAAAAGGATCATGCACCATCGGGTCAAGTACATACCAAAATAGTTATGGACTTAGACACTAATCCAACAGTTCGGGTCTATTAAG
Organism: Lactuca sativa; assembly: GCF_002870075.4. Lineage (NCBI taxonomy): Eukaryota > Viridiplantae > Streptophyta > Magnoliopsida > Asterales > Asteraceae > Lactuca > Lactuca sativa. Next base: position 105,662,013 of record NC_056628.2, read on the forward strand.
ACCACGTTGATTGAGACTTTTGACAAGCGTTATGCCGCTGTTTCTGAGGCTGCTGTTACAGCGGCCACCGCAGCCGTCGTTGCTGCTAGGCCGCAAGGGGGTGACTCGTTGTTGTTCAGGGAGTTCAGCAACACGAAGCCACCAGAGTTTGATGGGACACAGGATCCGATTGCAGCGATGAGATGGGTATCTGACATTGAGGGGTGTTTCTATACATGCTCGTGCCCGGAGCACTTGAGGGTTCGGTTTGCATTGAACCAGCTTTGCCTGGGGGCGAAGGACTGGTGGAAGTTCGCGAAAGCACACTATTCCCCAACAGAGCTTGCTGCGGTGACCTGGGAGAGGTTCACCACCATGTTTCGTTATGAGTACGTTCCCTCGGTGGAACGGGATCGATTGGCACAGGAGTTTTTGACCCTCAAGTAGGGTATGGAGTCTGTTACGGTTATTACCAGGATGTTTCATGAGAGGGCGATGTTCTGCCCTGAGCACGTGTCTACTAAGCAGGCACGTATGAGTCGTTATTTGAGTATAATAAGGAGAGAAATTCGGGAGTTCGTGGCGAACTCCTCGTACCGGACATTTGCCGAGCTTCAGGAAAATGCCCGGAAGAGGGAGATCGAGCTAGAGACTTAGGCTAGGGAGGAGGCGGAGTCTCAGGGGAGGGATCGGTGACCGGCACAGTCCTAGCCGGCAGCCAGAAGGGCCAAGCCCGCTGATCCCAGAGCAGGGAGCCAGAAGGGCCGCACTTGTGGAAAGTGCGGCAAGGGTCATGATGGAGTTTGTAGAGTTGGATCTTGCTACAAGTGTGGCAAGGAGGGGCATATGGCCAAGGACTGCCCCAAGGGGTTTGCAGTGTGTTTCCACTGCAACCAGACCGGACACCGAAAGGCCGAGTGTCCGCTTTTGCGAGGGTCAGCACAGGGAGCTTCTCAAGGGTCTGCCCCTGCTGCTGTTAGGGCTTCTGATAGTCGGCCGGTGAAGACCAAGACGCCGAAGGCTCGGGGGAGAGCCTTCCAGTTAACTGCGGAAGAGGTCCACGCAGCACCCGATGTTGTGGCTGGTATGTATTCTTTCATGTATTTATTTTAATGTTTGAGATTTTGTGCTTATATTATGTTATGCGTAGGTACTTTCTTGTGAGTTTTGTACCTGCTTTGGTGTTATTTGACTCGGGTGCGAGTCGATCTTTTATATCATTGGCTTTTAGTCAGCACATTAGTATTATTCGAGAGGCATTGAGTCGACCTTTGAGAGTCTCCATCACCGATGAGAGAGCAGTGTATGCCACGGAGGCGATTCGAGGATGTGTACTCGAGATTTTTGGTGTAGAGTTTCCTATTGATTTGGTCCTGATTGCGATGGGGGACGTCTGTGTCATCGTAGGCATGGTTTGGTTGAGCAGATTTGGAGCAGTTATCGACTGCAAGCAGCAACTGGTGACTATACGAGACCTAAGTGGGGGAGTTCTTACAGTGTACGGCGAGGGTACCCGTCTCGATTTAGCGTTTTGTTCGGCTGCTAGAGCGAGGCAGAGTCTGCAGCAGGGCTGTAGTGGTTTTGTAGCGTATGTGATGGATACGAGAATTGGTGCAGAGAGACCGAGTACGGTTGAGGAGGTCCCGATAGTGCGTGAATTCCCGGATGTCTTTCCCGAGGAGTTACCGGGTGTGCCTCCCGAGAGGCAGGTTGAGTTTTGCATTGATTTGATTCCAGGGGCAGCACCTATTGCCAAGGCGCCCTATCGCCTTGCACCTCCAGAGATGCAGGAGTTATCCTCGCAGCTTCAGGAGCTGCTGGGGAAGGGGTTTATACGGCCGAGCAGCTCGCCGTGGGGAGCACCGATCCTTTTTGTGAAGAAAAAGGATGGTTCGCACCGAATGTGCATAGATTATCGAGAGCTGAATAAGTTAAAGGTCAAGAACCGTTATCCTTTGCCGAGGATCGACGATTTGTTCAATCAGCTGCAGGGAGCATCTTGGTTTTATAAGAATGATCTGAGATCTGGATATCATCAGATGAGGGTGCGCAAGGAGGATATCCAGAAGACTGCATTCAGGACTCGTTATGGGCATTACGAGTTCGTGGTGATGTCATTCGGGCTCACCAATGCGCCTATAGCATACATGGATATCATGAACAGGGTATGCAGACCGATGTTGGATCGATCAGTGATTGTGTTCATTGACGACATTTTGGTGTATTCGAAATCCAGGGAGTAGCATGAGGAGCATTTACGAGAAATCCTCAGCATGCTGAGATCGGAGAGGCTTTACACCAAATTCTCCAAGTGCGATTTTTGGTTACGAGAGGTGCAGTTTCTTGGTCACCTCGTTAACCAAAATGGGATTTTGGTCGATCCGGCCAAGATCGAGGCGGTGATGAGTTGGGAGGTGCCGAAATCTCCTTCTGAGATCAGGAGTTTTCTAGGGTTGGCCGGCTATTATCGGAGGTTCATCAGGGATTTCTCCAAGATTGTTGTTCCTCTCACCAGGTTGACCCGGAAGGGTGTGGTGTTCAGCTGGGGCCCAGAGCAGCAGGCCTCATTTGAGACTCTTCGCAGAGATTGTGCGAAGCCCCGGTGTTGGCTCTTCCAGAGGGGATGGAGGACTTCGTGGTGTATTGCGACGCATCGATATATGGGTTGGGCGTGGTGTTGATGCAGAGGGGGCATGTGATCGCGTACGCATCGAGGCAGCTGAAGCCCCATGAGGCAAGGTATCCCACCCACGATCTCGAGTTGGGGGCTGTGGTGTTCACCCTCAAGATTTGGCGCCATTATCTATATGGGGTTCGGTGAACGATATACACAGACCACAAGAGTTTGAAGTATTTGATGGATCAGCCAAAACTGAACATGCGTCAGAGGAGATGGTTAGATGTGGTAAAGGATTATGATTGCGAGATCCTGTACCACCCGGGCAAGGCTAATGTGGTAGCCGACGCCTTGAGTCGTAGGGCAGAGAGCGCCCCGATTAGGGATATTTGTATGAGATTCACGGTGATGACTCCGGTGTTGGACACCATCAGAGGGGCTCAGGCTGAGGCGGTGAGACCGGAGAACCGTAAGCGAGAGCGAGTTATCGGACAGGTGTCGGAGTTCGTGACCGATAGCAGAGGGCTTATGACCTTCCAAGGTCGGATTTGGGTACCGTTTGTTGGAGGAACGCGTACCATCTTGATGGAATAGGCGCATAGATCGAGGTTCTCGATCCATACCGGGGCCACTAAGATGTTTCTGGATCTAAAAAGGGAGTATTGGTGGCCCTGTATGAAGAGAGATGTAGCGTGGTTTGTTGAGAGGTGCCTAACATGTCGTAGGGTTAAGGTCGAACATCAGAGACCGCATGGTAAGTTGTAGCCACTGGAAGTCCTAGAGTGGAAATGGGAGCAGATATCCATGGATTTTATCACCAAATTGCCGAGAACGACAAGGGGTGTCGATGCAATTTGGGTGATAGTAGACCGCTTGACAAAGAGCACTCACTTTCTTGCCATTAGTGAGAGTTCTTCTGCGGAGAAGTTAGCAGAGATATATGTGAGAGAGGTGGTATCGCGGCATGGGGTGCCGATCTCGATTGTGTCAGATCGAGATATGCGTTTCACTTCCAGATTTTGGAAGAAATTCCATGAGGAGTTGGGTACGAGGCTGCATTTTAGTACCGCATACCACCCACAGACTGACGGTCAGAGCGAGCGGACGATTCAGACGCTCGAGGACATGCTCCGAGCATGTGTGTTGGATTTTGGCGGAAGTTGGGACATGTATTTGCCCTTAGCAGAGTTCTCCTACAACAACAGCCATCATTCGAGCATTAGTATTTCGCCCTTTGAGCTGTTATATGGGAGGAGGTGTCAGACTCCCATTTGTTGGGGAGAGGTAAGGCAACGAGTGATGGGTAGCACGGAGATTATGCTTCAGACGACAGAGCAGATACAACAGGTCAGGCAGAGATTATTGACCGCTCAGAGTCGTCAGAAGAGTTATGCGGATAGGCGACGATCCGAGCTTGAGTTCCAGGTGGTGATTATGTTCTCCTGAAAGTATCTCCTTGGAAAGGAGTGACTCGATTCAGGAAGAGGGGCAAGCAAGGGCCCCGGTATATTGGTCCGTTCAGAGTGATCGTGAGGGTGGGCAGGGTAGCGTATCGCTTGGAGCTACCTGCGGAGTTGGAGCGGATTCATAATACCTTCCACGTGTCTCAGTTGAGGAAGTGTATAGCCGACGAGTCGGCGGTAGTGCCGTTAGAGGACATTCAGGTGGATGCGAGCCTGAACTATGTGGAGAGACCAGTTGCGATTGTGGATCGGAAGATCAAGGTTCTGAGGAACAAGGAGGTGCCTCTGGTGCAGGTTCAGTGGCAACATCGGAGAGGATCCGAGTTGACTTGGGAGCCAGAGCGGGAGATGCGCGAGCAGCATCCGGAGCTATTTCAGGGATGTGACTTTGAGGGCGAAGTCTGATTCAATTGGGGGAGAATTGTAACATCAGGAATTTCAGGTATTTTATTTATTCAACGAATTTCAAGAAGAACTCGGCAAGTTGATGCGTAGACTCACCGAGTGGAGACGCGAATCATTATCCGGGTGGATGGCTGGACTTGGTGAGTCGCCCCAAGGACTCGGCGAGTCCACGCTGTTTAATGAAACCCTAATTCCTCGGGTTTGGGGCCTATTTAAAGGGCCTTATGGCCGTCATTTGTGGATACCAGACCCCAGAGAGAAACCCTAAGTGAGCTAGAGCGTCATTTCTTGATCATTTGTTAGTGTGTTTTCAAATACAAAGGGACCAAGACAAGAGGAGGCTGAAGAGGGTGCTAATCCAATGATTACAGGGCTCAGAGACTTCATTTTGAGGTATTCATTCAACCCTTCTTCAGTTTATGGTGTAATTCTTAGAGTTAGGGCTTTTTAGCCCCTTTAAAGGATGGTTATATGGAGTAATTGGTCCCTTCTTGTGTTGGTGCTGTAGATTCGGACCCAAAGAGGTCCAGAGACCCTTTTCCCTTGAGCTTTATGGGTGTTAATGGAGGTTATGAGCTTAGGATGTCATTTTAGAGGGCATATCTTCAAATAAGGCCTTTGAGCCTTTGCATGAGCACCAAGATGTTTGCTTTACGTGATTATAATGCCTTGGGAAGCTGGGTTTATGGTTTAGAGAAACGGATCTGACCTCAAGAGGTCAATTCAGCTTGAGCATGGCATGAACTCACCGAGTCCAATAGCCGACTCGACGATTAGGACGAGGGTTTTCCCGATAATCACACAGTTGGTGACTCACTGAGTTGGGGAAGCGACTCGGTGAGTCAGAGGGAATCTAGAGGACAGAGTGCATGATGGTACTCGCCGAGTCAGGAGCCGGACTCGGCGAGTGGGGTCGGGACATTTCACAGATTGTGATCAGTGATGATTTTCAGAGTTGAGGTTGACTCAGTGAGTCGAATGAGGACTAGGAGAGTGAAGAACACGTGTGGACTCGCCGAGTCACAGTTGTGCACTCGGCGAGTTTTGTCAAGGTTGACCGTTGACTTTTAGGGTTAGTCAATGTTTGGACCTTAGAGTCATCGGAAGGGTAGGATAGTTTTTTACCCTTCCTAGAGGATGAATAGAGAGAAAGAGATTAGCCTAGCCCGGAAGGTTGTATTAATTAGAGTATTTATTTCATGTGATTAGGCAGGGGCTAGACCATAGTTTACCGAGTCAGAGATTTACTGAGATATCTGAGGTGAGTCTTCTCACTATACTTTACCTTGAGTAGGTAACTAGAGTTATGTGATACAGTGTTTGTATGCTATATATGTGTTATGTGTTGTGCAACATTATTCTAGGTGATTTATGCTATGCATGTTTACAAAGTTAAAACCTGAGGGTTCACAGAGTTTGGGTGCACGGACCCACAGAGTTATAGCCTCGAGTGGCTAATATGTGTTATATGTGGTATCTTGGGGAACTCACTAAGCTTTGTACTTACAGTGTTTTATGTTATGTGTTTCAGGTACTGGTGAGGATCGCGGAAAGGCGCCGGCTTGATTAGTACACACACGGGATTTTATGTTATGAGATCTTGGGATTGATATATGTTATGAATTGAGTTTTAAACAATGAGGTTTTTATGAATACTGAATGAATTATGTTTTTATAAAACGCGTAAAATTGTTTTGAAATTTACGCTGTTACAACATTACCTAGATGTGTAAAAAAAATAGTTACCCAAATATGAACAAAACGTAAAGTAAAAGTAAATTACATTAATGGTCCCTATGGGTTGGGGAAATTTGTGTTTTTGGTCCCTAACTTATTTTTTACCTTGGATGGTCCCTACTGTTTATTTTTGTTGCGCGTTTGGTCCATGTATTACCTAAAATGTCTATTGTGCCCTTATTAATTTATTTTTTAATTAATTTTCTTATTTATGTATTTATTTTTTACATATTTAAAAAAATTAATAGACCTCCGCGCTCACGTGAATCACTTCATGAATTATATCACGAGTGATTGTGAGTCGATAATATTGTATATTCTTGAAACCGAGACGTGTGAGTTGTTATTTGTTGGTCGGTTGCACATTGATAATAAGTAAACGCACAAGTAACTTGGTGTTATAAAACTTATTGTTGTGTGTGATTCAATCAGTAAATGCAAGCAAGCATTTGAGTCAAAGTTTATCCGTTCCTTTTACCTAAAGTGGGATAAAAGCGATAGCCGTGGGCCCCTTGATGATTTAGTGATGACACCTAAGCTCTTGGCCAAGCCGGGACTAAGTTGATGTCTTCAATTGTAGTCTGTTATCAGTCGTCATAAATCGGAAGTCGGGAAACAATATAGAGAGAATGATTGAAACTCATGTCTTGTGTCTATACGATATCTTGAGAATGGAGGAATATATGATCACTTATCTAAAGGACACACGTATCTAATAAGATCAGAGTTGACAGCGGATTTTGAAAGCTACGATTGCTGATCAGGTTCTGAAGTCATATGGAAAATAGTTATTAGACTTATCTAAGTGGGAGACTGTTGGATTAATGTCTAAGTCCATAACTATTTTGGTATGTACTTGACCCGACTATGAGCATGGTCCTTTTGGGTTGCCTTCACCATAGCAATATGTAGGATGATTTAAGGAGAGAAAGGTTTAAATATGATTTATTAATGTATTATGAGAATAATATATATTTAAAGAGAAATCATATTGTTTAATTAATATTAGTCAAAAATTAATTAAGAATTAATTTTGTGGCTAAAAGAGATGAATTAAACTTAGGGGACTGAAGTTGTAATTATAAGATAATTATAATTGGGATATGGATCACCTAATAATATATAGGTTGGACGAATTCTATCGGAAGCCCATTAGAAATCGTCCAAGGGATATGTTAAAGGAGTCCATGGGCTGCTTAGGGCTTAAGCAACCAGATTAGGGTTTCCTAGTTGTAAACCCTAATAGCCTACATGTATATAAAGGGCCCCTATGCCCCAAAAACGTGGACAAGAGTTCCTTTAGGGTTTCTAGACGTTTTGGGCAGCCTCCTCTCTTCTCCTCTTCATCCAAGTTGCTTAGTGGTGTTTGTGACTCCATTAGAGGTGCAACACTTGTGGCACTAAGCTTTCTGAAGCCAATCAAAGCAAGGAATTGATTGTTATTGCAATATAACAATCAAAGGTAATTACTAAACCCTTATTTCAGTTCTTATTTGATAGATCTAGGGTTTATAGCTTTGGATATTCAATTGCATGTTCATTAGACAAACTAGATCCAAAAGCTATTAGGGTTTGCATGTAGACCATAGTATTGATGTTTTTGCTTATAACCCATCAACTATAACTATATATTAATTTATAAGATATGCATTAATATGTCATGTACAAAGTTTTAGACCCTTTTAGATTTCATTTAAATAAAATAATGCACATGTAAGAAATGAGATGAAGTGTAAGACGCTACATGTTTTCCCTCTGTTTTTTGGCTGAATCCACCCAAACTTTGGTAGATGTTGCTCGTAAGTCTTCTTATTACACACACCATACCTCTTTATTGCCTTACATTTATCATGTTGGAGGTATGACCCTTAGATCTTATGCGTGTGTATATAAAAGAAGCAAATGCTTTCTTTTCCACTTTTTGCTCTTTCTTCCCCTTTTGCCGAGAGCACTGAACCCTTCTCCTCTTTCTTTATTTTGAAGAGCAATGAAAGTGTTAGTGGTTATTAAGTGTTTATAATTTTATACTAAAATGTGTTTAGTTTTTTAAATACATGTGAGAACTACCATTCCTAATGGCTTATGCTTGTTGGTGGATACATTACATAGGAGTTCCACTTTGAGCTCTTTGCCGCTTCAAATCTCCAATTTCTTAGGGGAATCAAAGACTTCAAAGGTTATCACCTAAAATAGCATACGATTGTTTTATAATATTTCTAACCCATCTGGCTGGATCCTTGATGGTTTTGTTTAAAATGGTCTTAAAATAGTAATTACTTTAAATTTGCTTTCGTTGCCGTTATAAGTAAAAACTATCGTTTTTAGCTACAAAACTACATAATTCGTATTAAAGTTGATGAGAATAAATCTCAGATCATTTAGATCTTTCACAGGTAAAAAGATGAAGAACAAACAATTCAAACACAATATGATTATGAACACAGTATGGAATCAATGTAATGCTTATGATTCAAATATAGTCACGCCTCAGCAGAGCTCGATGAAGAACTTCCACTGTAGAGGCGAGCTAAGGTTTACAAAACTTAATAAGAAAAATAATGAAAGCATTCCTAACAAAGGTTGCATGCATGCACCTTAAATACTAAACCCTGGAGTAAAATAATCACGATTGGACAGGCCCAAACCGGATACCAAAACTGGGCTAAGGACCGAGCCCATGACGCAACACAATAAACCCAACAATCTCCCCCTTTGCGTCAAATGAGGCGAGAGATTATTTCTTCTAAGTAGGCTTCACTATCTTCATAACCTTGAACAACCGAGGGATGATAGCAAGAAGTGCCTGCCGAAATTGAATGTACCATCTCAGCATGTCAGTAAACAACTTCTTGTCGGCTGCTGAGTTCTTATTACACCTATGAATAATCTCTAAAATGTGATCCAAGCACGCGGTTAAGAAGAGGTGCTTGTCAACAAGAGTGAACATGCATTTCTGACCTTCGCCCCTGATAAACATCACAGTGTGATATTTTGAGACGATTTTGCCCTTGATCATTGTATTCACATCACCTGCTCTTCCCATCGTTTTAACTGTGGTTCGCTTGTGAATTGCAAAGGTGATCTCTTGATCAATATTTGCTACTTCGTGAATGTAACAAACAAGCATTCGCTTGATGTGATCTATAATCGGCTGATACTCCTGTGGATTTGACAGCAAAATGTTGTTGAGGAGTATCCAGTCGTGAGGATTGAGGTTCGGCAGATCAGCCAAAGTGAAGTTATGAATCGAGCCATCAGAGCCTCGAGTCACTTTGAATTTGACGTTGACGAACTTCCCGGCTGAATAAGGCTTCAGTACCTCGACAGTAGTAATCTTCTGTGAGCACCAGGTCAAGTACTGTGGCTGAGCGAACTCCAGATAGAATTCCAACAGATCCCGATCCACCTTCGGGTCCGGAGAGGGGATAGAAGCAGTTGAGTTGTAGCAGTGAAAGATAAATGCCTTTCGAGTGATTGGCATGTCAAACTGTGCATCCTTGGAGTTTTCAAGCCCAAACGACATGACAGGTTCGAGCCATAAAGTGATTGGTTCATCAATAACACTTCTTTGAAGCGAATCAAGGGTCCACTCTGGAAAAATAGACTTCTTTTCTCCAAGAGCTCCTTTTCTTTTTGCTTCTTCTCCAGCTCAGGCGTTTGCTTCTTGAACTTTTCGGCAAGCTCTTTCTCAGAGAGTTTTGTTTTCTGATAAGGCTTATCGGGAATTTCACCCAGAGTATCTTCATAATCACCTTCATCATCTGTAGCATCTTCACCACTCTTCTTTTTCCTTTTGTTGACCGAAGCTTCATTAACCTTCGGTTCAGCTATTGGCTTAGGTTCGGGAGGAGGTTGAGTTTTCGCCTTCTCTCCCCCTTGTTTCGGCTGGACACTAGTCACCGAAATACCCTCAATACTGATGGGTTTTGAGCATTCTAACACTTCCTAAGTGTACATGCAACCCTAATAACCTTGGATCTATGTTTGTCTAACTATCATGCAAAGTTGATTTCCAAGGCTATGATCCTATCTAGCATACATGGGGAACAATTTTAACTTAAATAATAGATAGAACTACATACCTTGTTATTGTAAGTGTTCCTTGAAACCTTGTAAGCCTAGCACCCCAAGTGTGATGCCTCAAATGCTTCACACAACACCAAATGCTATGGAGTAAACTTGGAGAGAAAGTGTAACACTCTAAAGTCGGCTCTAGCCCTCTTGTTTCTTGTCTAACCGATTTTGGGAGAACACATGAGCTTTATATAGTGTTGACACATCTAGGGTTACACCATGTAAACCCTAATGTGTCATGACTCTTCATTTCCATGACCCATGGGTTTGTAACTCCCATGGAGCCTCCATGGAGCATCCAATGGGTTTAACCCAACTTGATTATCCATGGAGCCTCTTAGCACACTATATAAGTTATGGATGATTTACATAATCAACCCATATATTTAATTAGTTATCTTTTGATCACTTAATTAATTCTAAATTAATTCTTGACCAAACTAATTAAATAATATTATTAATATATTAGAACTTATAATATATTAATAAACCATATGTGTTATTTCTCTCATTTAGTCTATCCAATTGCATGGTGCCATGTAACCCAAATGGACCATGCCGGGTCAGGTCAAGTACCTACCAGAAATAGTTATGGACTTAGACACCTTATCCAACAGTCTCCCACTTAGATAAGTCTAATAACTATAACTGCAAGTATGACTTCAGGAACCGATCAGCAATCGTAGCTCTTTTCAAGGTTTCTCAGAACTGAGAAGATGATGGTACGCCATTTCAGATAAGGGATCATATAATCCTCCATTCTAGATATCAGCCGGACAAACACATGGAACATAGTCTTGCTTATTGTCCAGTAGTTTGTTTCCCGATTTCCGATTTGTTTGACAAAGAACTTAATTGAACACATCAATTTAGTTCTGACCGGGCCCGGTACATAGGTCAAAACAAAATCATCGAGGGGCCCAGATATCAGCTTCTAATCCAAGAAGGAACAGATAAACTTCGACTCATATTTAACAAGTAATATCGAGTTATCAATGCGGTTTCATGCGTTCAATGCATAACTAACTCATAGTTAACAAGTAATATCTCTAGGTTTGAAGACTTATATGATATTATCGTCTCGCGATCACTCGAGATAAATTCCATGAAGTGATACCAGTGAGCGTGGGTTGAATCCAACAGAACTTATGAGCACTCATGAGTGTTGAGGCCATGTCCAACATCTTAGACCTCTACAACCAACTCATGACAGTCTTACTTCATATATACTTCCAACATATGACTGACTGTGGATAATTTGAATAATATGTAAAACAACATAAATATTCTGGAAGTCAAAACATGCAAAAGAAATAATAGTAAACGATTGACAAGAGATAGCAACATTTTACTCATAAATAAACACAGCTTTTATTCATCATCAAATGTCAATTACATTTTACAAATTTCAAAATTATCTAACTACTAAAACTAATATCATCCTTCAGCCCTATGCTCCTAGCATGCTGGAGATGCTTAACCCTACCTAGTCCCTTCGGATCTGTCGGGTTCTCATTCGATGATACCCTCTTTGCCACGAGGAGTCCTTCTTCTATACGATGTTTGATGAAATGATATTTTCTGTCAATGTGTCTGGATCTCCCTTGGTTCCTTTGCTAAGGCAACTGCACTTTCACTATCATAGAAAATCTCTATAGGCTTCGATATAGCTGGTACAACTCCAAGGTCTCCAATGAAGTTCTTTAGCCACATAGCCTCTTTTGCTGCCTTGCTTGCTGCTATATACTCTGATTTGCAAGTTGAATCAGCCACTGTCTCCTGCTTGGAACTTTTCCAAGAGATTGCTCCTCCATTTAAGGTAAAGACCCAGCCCGACTGAGGGCGGAAATTATCCCTATCAGTCTGGAAGCTAGCATCACTATACCCTACGACTCTCAAGTCATCACTCCCACCAAGGGTAAGGACCCAGTCCTTAGTCCTCCGCAGGTACTTGAGAATGTTCTTTACCGCTGTCAAGTGAGCCTTACCAGGATTCCCCTGATACCTGCTAACCATGCTTAAAGCAAAGACTACATCAGGACGAGTACAGGTCATAGCATACATGATCGAGCCTACTGCCGAAGCATAAGGTATCCGACTCATTTCTACTATCTCATCCTCAGTACTTGGGCTATGAGTCTTACTCAGTCTAGTGTTACTCTGGATGGGTAACTCTCCTTTCTTGGAGTCTTGTATGGTGAATCTCTTCAACACCTTGTCCAAGTAGGTACTTTGACTAAGTCCAATTAGTCTTTTACTCTGGTTTCTCAAAATCCTTATCCCTAGAATATAGGCAGCTTCTCCTAGGTCCTTCATAGAAAAACACTTCCCAAGCCAGGACTTAACTTCCTGCAGAGTTGGGATGTCATTTCCTATGAGTAGTATGTCATCCACATACAGTACCAAAAAGCTAACTATACTCCCACTAGCCTTGACATATACACAAGATTCATCTTCACTCATAGAGAATCCAAAATCTTTGACCTTCTCATCAAAGAAAAGATTCCATCTGCGAGGTGCTTGCTTTAATCCATAGATGGATTTCTCAAGCTTATACACTCTATTAGGGTACTTTGTGCAGACAAAACCCTCTGGCTGATTCATGTAAACATCCTCAGCCAACTTTCCATTAAGGAAAGCGGTTTTGACATCCATTTGCCATATTTCATAGTCATGAAATGCAGCTATGGCTAACAATACCCTAATAGACTTAATCTTGGCTACCGGTGAAAAGGTCTCATCATAATCAACTCCTGGAGTTTGAGAAAAGCCCTTTGCAACCAGTTGTGCCTTATAAGTGTGTAGATTACCATCCATGTCGGTCTTCTTCTTGAAGATCCATTTGCACCCAACTGTCTTACGACCCGGCACATTGTCAACCAAGTCCCAGACCTGATTGTCATACATGGATTGTATCTCGCTATCCATTGCCTCTTTCCATGAAGCAGAATCAGGGCCTATCATGGCTTCCGCATAGCTGTTAGGTTCATCTAGACCTACTAGTGTCTCATCACTAATAAGTGTCTCACCTTCCGCAGTAATATGGAAACCATAGTAATGCTCAGGTACATTCCTAACCCTTGTGGAACGCCTCAGAGGTACAACTGGAGGTATAATTGGATCAACAGGAGGTTCCTCCTCAAGTTGACTGCTAGGGTTTGAGGTTCCTACACCATTTGGCTCTTGAATTTCGTCAAGGTCAATTAGCCTCCCACTATCTCCTTGGCTTATGAACTCTCTCTCTCTCTCTCTCTCTCAAAAGACAACCCTCCTTGCTACAAATACCACATTCTCACTAGGTCTGTAGACGAGGTAACCAAAGGATTTTTGTGGGTAGCCGATGAAAATACACTTCTTGCTTCGAGGTTCGAGCTTGTCATGAGTCTCGTGTCTCACGAAAGCCTCGCAACCCCAAACTTTGATGTGGGCTAGACTAGGAACTTTTCCAGTCCACATCTCGTGAGGTGTTTTGGCAACCTTCTTTGTAGGCACCAGATTAAGGATATGGGTGGCAGTCTCTAAGGCATACCCCCAAAATGAGATTGGTAGCATAGCTCGACTCATCATGGAATGAACCATATCCAACAAGGTTCGATTACGCCTCTCAGCTACACCATTCAACTATGGTGTCCTGGGAGGTGTCAATTGTGAGACAATCCCACATTCCCTTAGATAGTCGAGGAACTCAGTACTAAGATACTCACCACCACGATCGGATCGAAACATCTTAATGTTCCTTCCCAATTGATTCTCGACTTCTTGTTTAAATTCCTTAAACTTTTCGAAAGTCTCTGACTTATGCTTTATTAAGTAGACATATCCATATCTACTGTAATCATCAATAAAAGTCAAATAATAATGTTTAGCATCCCTTGTGGCATGTTTGAAAATCCCACACACATCCGTGTGTACAAGATCCAACAAACCTTCACCCCTCTCACACAAACCTGTGAAGGGTGACTTTGTTATTTTTCGAAGTAAGCTTGATTCGCAACTATCATTTGACCTTAGATCAAATGACTCCAAGACTCCATCCTTTTGGAGTTGGCCTATGCGTTTCTTTCTTATATATCCAAGACGACAATGCCATAATGATGCTTTATCCAAGTTATTATTATTAGTAGAATCAATACACAATACATTATTTCCTAAGTTATCTACAACAGACACAACTTCATACACACCATCACAAGGTAATTCTTTAAAATAAAACACATTATTAAAGAAAGCATTTATTCCACCAATTTCATTATCAAAAGAAAAGGTAAAACCTTGTTTATACAAGGCATGAAAGGAAATAACATTTCTTGCCATTTCTGGCGAATAACAACATTTATTCAAATCTAAAGTAAATCCACTACTAAGCAACAAAGTATAAACTCCAATCTTGGTGACAGGTGAAACTTTCCTATTCCCCATGATTATGTTTATCTTTCCATGCTCCACATTCTCACTTCTTCTTAGTCCCTGCATTTCAGAACAAATATGAATACCGCAACCGGTATCAAGGACCCAAGAGTTAGAATAGAGTGAATTATTAGATGAGATAGTGTAAATACCTGCATGGTTGGGTTTAACTTTCCCATCCTTCAAATCTTGCTGGTACTTTGGGCAGTTACGCTTCCAGTGCGCCTTTTCGTGGCAGTAGAAGCATTCAGCCTCTTTGGGATCAGAAGAAGGTGTAACGAAACCTTTCTTGGTTCTGTTGGAAGAGGAGCCACCAAGGGTCTTACCCTTGGTACCCTTCGAAGGGTTCTTTCTGTTCTTCCCTCTACCTTTCTCGATTGCCAGGACAGGTGCAGAGTTTGGAGTAGTAGCAGGAGTGGTCACAATCGACTTACCTTTAAGACTTGATTCTGCGGTCTTTAGGAGTCCCTGAAGTTTGCTAAGTGTAACTTCCTCCTTATTCATGTGGTATGTCATGCGGAATTGATCATAACACGAAGGTAAGGAGTGCAAAATAATATCTATTGCTAACTCCTTAGGGAAGTTCACATTCAACTTCATCAATCTATCCACATACCTTTGCATTTTCTCCATGTGGCTGGTGATGGGTTCTCCATCTTTCATTCAGGTTGTGATCATAGAGGAGATGATTTCATGTCGCTCTTGACGGGCACTCTGATGGTAGCGGTCCATCAAATCCTGGTGCATCTCAAAAGGATAGTAGTCCTCATAGGACTTTTGGAGCTCGGCTGTTATGGTGGCCATCATGATGCATGCCACTTTGGTAGCATCTCTTTCATGTGCCTCATATTCAGCAAACTCCTCAGGAGTAGCAGTTGGCTCAGGCACCTTGAGCTCCTTGTCAAGAACATATTCCTTGTTCTCGTAACGAGTGACCATCCTAATGTTTCTGATCCAGTCAGTAAAGTTGGATCTATCAAAGATGACTCTCTAACAAAGGTTCATGAGAGAGAAGGAGCCTGTAGGGTTTGAGCCAGGAGTAGCATTGTTGGAGGACATCTGAAAAGAAGAAAGTAAGTTTAGTTTAGATATAGGGATAGTCCTTAATAAAACACCCAAATGTAATATTAAGGCTAGGATCCAATCACAATATATTATAACCTTGAAGAGGGATGTCGTAATCCAAGTTATAACATATTTGAAAGGTAGGTGAATGACGATTCACCAATTTCCACCATGAAAACGAAATATAATTATTAGGTTTTATTTGGCTTTTAGAAATTCCTAGATTCTTTGAGATTCATTGAACTTTTCAATGGCATGTTTCAATCTCGAGTGTGCCCTTCATGTTTTGTGACTGGGATACCGAGGATCACAAAACAAGGTGTGAAGTAACCATGCAAATTACTTGGTACCCCTAATGTTTTTCACTTAATCGTTGTGCCAGTAAACCACACGCGCTCCTTCCGACCTCATGAAAAACCTTAAGTCACCCTTTGCCTTCCTTGTTAAGTCCAAGTTAGTGTGCCGGTAAACCACACACGCTCCACCAACGACTTAAACAAGGTGCAAAGTATAATTTCATGGATTAGCACCTTATTCACAGTTTTCCTAAAGTAACTAAGATTGGGAATTTATAAAACATTTAGTTACTTTATAATAATCATTATACTTTTAATAAGACTTTATAAGTCCTTGTCTTACCCGTTCGGCTAACGACCCTCCACCAGTCAAGCAAGCGGTGGGTGAGAGTGGACACCCATTAAGTTTCCATTTTATAGGCAACAACCTTATACCCACCTTATAGACCGGCTTCGTGAATGAGGCGTACTAGCGGTAACACGACTTTGATCTTATACATATATATTTTATTAATAACTTTATAATATTATAAGTATATGGGTAGAATTTTAACTTTTTTTTAAAAAATCTAAGGGTTGGAACTAAAGTTTTAATCAATACTTTACTTGTTCCAAAACTTGAGGGCAAGTTTTGTAAACTTTCAAAACTTTTCATTTCATGTAATTATGAGTTAATTAGAGTATTAAAAATGAAGACTCTTCATTTTTCTAACTCTTGTGTTCTTTTAATTGTTTTAATTCAAGTGTGACTCTTGGTTTTTCCATAACTTGAGGACAAGTTATGGACTTCATTAAAACACATTATGATCAAGAATTAAACTACCAAGTAGGTTACAAGTAATTCCTATGATCATCTAAATTCATAAGATCAAGAACATGAATATCCATATCAAAGTTTCAAGACCATATGAACACATATAATCATGAAAAATTGATATTTGCCATTGTAAATGGATTAGAACAAACATTACTCCATCTAAAACAAGTTTTATAACACCAAAACAGTTTAGGGTAATGTTTCTAGTCCATTTCCAGCAGCAAAAGTCAAAAATTTGCATTCTGTGGCTCCTACTCGCCGAGTGCACGACCCTACTCGGCGAGTAGGTTGAAGATACACATGAACTCAACGAGTCCCACCATGGACTCGATGAGTTCATCTGGCAGATTCCAAAAATATCAACTTTTTTCAACTTTTTAGCACAAATAACAAACAAACAAGCCTAGGCTCTGATACCACTGATGGGTTTTGAGCATTCTAACACTTCCTAAGTGTACATGCAACCCTAATAACCTTGGATCTATGTTTGTCTAACTATCATGTAAAGTTGATTTCCAAGGCTATGATCCTATCTAGCATACATGGGGAACAATTTTAACTTAAATAATAGATAGAACTACATACCTTGTTGTTGTAAGTTTTCCTTGAAACCTTGTGAGCCTAGCACCCCAAGTGTGATGCCTCAAATGCTTCACACAACACCAAATGCTATGGAGTAAACTTGGAGAGAAAGTGTAACACTCTAAAATCGGCTCTAGCCCTCTTGTTTCTTGTCTAACTGATTTTGGGAGAACACATGAGCTTTATATAGTGTTGACACATCTAGGGTTACACCATGTAAACCCTAATGTGTCATGACTCTTCATTTCCATGACCCATGGGTATGTAACTCCCATGGAGCCTCCATGGAGCATCCAATGGTTTTAACCCAACTTGATTATCCATGGAGCCGCTTAGCCCACTATATAAGTTATGGATGATTTACATAATCAACCCATATATTTAATTAGTTATCTTTTGATCACTTAATTAATTCTAAATTAATTCTTGACCAAACTAATTAAATAATATTATTAATATATTAGAACTTATAATATATTAATAAACCATATGTGTTATTTCTCTCATTTAGTCTATCCAATTGCATGGTGCCATGCAACCCAAATGGACCATGCCGGGTCGGGTCAAGTACATACCAGAAATAATTATGGACTTAGACACCTTATCCAACAAATACGACTAAGGATGTCCAGTGCAGGTCTGAGTTTTTCAGCCAAATGCCTACTGATGGTAATTGTCATAATGGGATCATGGGCATCAAGGAGGTGAAGTAGAATGGAATGAACGTCACCGACAGAGCTTCGAATGACCTCCCTTTCGAATTTCAAATCATTAAGCTTGTTTGTTACAGTGCGAAGCTTGAGGTTTTGCATCTTTAGCTGTGAGGTTCATTTGTCTAGCTCATCCATGGTGTGATTTTCGACAGCCAACTCTGCCTCCAGTTGAGTCAAACGATCATTGACATTATCGTGTAGAGTGGCATTGGCAGCTTCGATGGCTTGACGAACAGCTTCAAGGTTAGACCTTTCAGCTTGAAGAGAACGCTAAAGGTTATCAACCAAAGCATTCACCATCTGAGAGTTCTTTTGAGCAGCCACCTACAAAGAATCTAAAAACAAATGAGCCTCAGAAATTAGTTTATCGACTTTTGTAGTCGCTTCTTTGCATTCCTTCATTGAAGCCTCAACAGCAAGGGAGGCCTTCTGGCATTGTGAAGTAGAGGCATCAATGGCCTTAGCTACAGCAGTGTGAGAGACATCATGTTCTTGGACAACTGAAGAGAACAAGGCTTTGAGAGCAGCATCAGAATATGCACCAGTGGAAGTGGAGGAAATCAGCTGATCAAGCTTGTCAGTAACTGCCTTGAGATGGCGTTTGGTTGCAGGAACATCTTCGTCGTCGTCACTTTGGACACGGTAGGGATTGAAGTAAGTGGAATCAAACTCCAAGTGCTCACCGCCAAGAACTATGTTGGTTTCAGTTGATTGGGTAGGAGATAAGGGTATTGTAGTGACGGGAGGTTCAGTAGTAACTGGTGGTTCGGTTGTAACTAGAGGTTCGGTTGTTACTAGAGGTGTGGGTGCTGAAGAATGAGCCCCCGTATTAGATACGTTGGTTCGAACTCCAGTAGTGGTGGTAGTGGTAGTTTCAATGAAGATTGGATCAGGGATGGGAATAGTGGTTGATGGTTGAGAGGTGGTGATGGGAAAAATTAGAGGGATTGAGATTGGTACAAAAACGGGTGGATGAGAAGGGGGTTAGGAGTGAATAGGTACCTCAGGGGTAGGCGAGCAAGGCGGGGTATCACCACGACCCAAAGCCTCCTCATCAGAACTTTTGCTTTCTGATTCTGAATAAGCAGTAGATTTGTTTTTAGGAGGAACATACTCGGAGTCCGAATCGCTTGAGGATTGAAGAATGAGTCTCCGAGCAGGCTTCTTCTGCTTCTTCGACTTAGGTTGTGAAGGAGCAGCCTTGTCTGATTTTTGCTTCTTGGGTGTTTGACCCTTGGTTGATATAGTGACTTTCACCTCCTTCTGTGTCTCTGTTTCCTTTCCCCTCTTGGCTGGTTTGTCAGCCTCTTCAATGGAGCGAACCATGGCTGGTGTGAGTTCCCATGGACCCGAAAAAGGATGCTTCTTATATTCTTGAAGAACATTGCTTGCGTCAAACACGCAAGCATACATGGCTTCGGGGATTGATCCAATGAAGGAATACTTTGTAGGATCCGTGACAATGATCTTGGTGGTGTGAAAGGTTGCAATATAGGAAAGAAGAGAATCCGCCATGATGGGAACGTGGAGACGATCCATTGCCCACTTTGTAATAATGGACCAGTACCTGCCACATGACATCTCTAAGTGTCTTGATGAAGAATACAAGCTTTGAGCCAGTTGTTGCCAAATGACTGTTCCATAGTCCAAATTAATCCCATGATACAGGCCATAAAGCACAGTCATAAACGACTTGCTTGCTCCATATGAACCAGCGCTTCGTTCTGATAGACCTTTGAAAAGAAGAGTGAAAAGGCCATTCCATTGAGGAGGAAGGCAAGACTTCTTGAATTTGGTAACTGTGGTTAGGGTTTCAGTGTACCCCATTTGATAGAACATAGAGAATAGTTGACTAGTAGTGATCGAGTCAGGGTTTACCAGAGTTGGTTCTTGAGAAAGACCAATTAGGGCACTGAAGCGAGTCTTCGAGATGGAGGTTTTCTCATTGTGAATATCAAAATGAATCCTTTTAGCAACCTTGTCATAGTAAGTAGTGGAATAGATGTGAGAAAGGCAGCTCATGGGAACAACTTCGACCTTTGAAAGAGCGTCGACAAGAAGTGAGTATTTGAGACATTCGATGACGTATAGCATATAGGGTTCATAGATGAATGGGGTAAGATCAATGATGAGGTTTTGTTGAGGTTTGATGGTGAGAAGGTGGGAGTGAGCAGATGTATCGTGAACAGAAGAGGAGTCTGCCATTGATGAAGCTTGAGAAGAAGAAGATGAACAGTGAGAGAAATCTCCCTTATGCTTTGAGAGAATTTGTAAGTGATGAAAGGGTAAAGAGGAGCGTGCCAATTACTTTTATACGTACAAGTAGGAGAGAGAAATATCTGGCTGAGATCTTGGATTAATTAGAAACCGTTCTTGATGTGACGGAGTGAACAATTGTCATACCCGATGATGACGCAGGAAAGAGAAAGGACGTTTCCTTTTTACACTCCATTCCATAAAAAGTGCTTTTTCAAATCGTCAAAACGATTGGATAACTGCTGACTCAGCCTTAACTTTATCCCAAACGTCACCCACATATTTTACATGAACCATCATCTCCTTTTAACTTTATCGAGCATTGGAATACTTATAGAAACGAAGCTGTAACAAGTAGGTCATCATTAATAGTACTAGATTTTGGAAAATAAAAGATTTTCGTGCATAGAGTGTGAAAGATAAAGAAATAAAACAAACTTTGTGGGTTTATGTGATGTCTTGTTGAGACATAAAGCAACTGATTCTGGGCACGAATCTCTTCCTTCAAAGTTAAGAGAGACTTTAAAGTGCTTGTGTGGCTTCCCATTAAATAACGATCAAATACTTGTTAAGAAGTATTGAGAGGCATCTTTTTAATTAAAGCTATAAAGGTTGGCTTTTGCTTCAATTCATGATTTCGATACTTGACATAAGACCGAAACTGAATGAAGTACTTGTGAGACCAATGTGATCTGTTGAACAAGTAGGTAGGGAAGATATGTACTGACTAGTGAGAAAATGAGAAATCTCAAAAAAACTTAACTGGATCCTTGTGGAAGAAAAAATCCTAGTAATAGAAATTTTCAGAAGAATCACTCAAAATAAAAAGAGATTTCATATAAGAACCGTAACATAGTGATGTTGTACCGTCAATTCATTAATGGTGTTGAATTGTGGGTTTCACTTATTACGTAGTGACACAAAACTAAGATCATTAACACAAATTTTTGTATAACCATAAACCTCAGTTGTAAATGCTGAGAGACTCAAGGGTTACTTTGGTGAGATGAAGTGTAATGAAGAAAAATGATATAGGTGATATAAGAAGCGAATGTACCTCTACTATAAAAGGAGGACCAAGCAGAAAACTCTAAGCTCAATTTGAGAAGAGTAAGGTAGCTCATGATTAGAGTGAATGTAACAACCTAGTTTTGGAAAACATGATTTGTATGTATCATGTTATTAAGGCTTCACTCAAAATCTATAGAGGCTTTAGTCAACATGCAGCAACATGCATCTAGGGACACTTAAGAAGTTTATAGAAAAGAGATTATACCTTATGGAGCTTCATCATCGAGAGTAACACTTATACAAAAGAAAGCATTAGATAAAAATAAAAGAAAAGATATTTTTGTATGTTGTGAAAATTTTTAATTAAACAAAAAAGAAAAATATTTTTGGGTTATATAAAAAAATAAAAAAATGAAACAGAGAAATATTTTTGGATTTTATGAAAATAAAAAATAAAAAAAACATAAAAAGAAGTATTTAAAAGAGTGTACAAATGAATACAATCAAAATGCCTTGATATGAAAAGAAGCGAACGAGTTCAGAAGGACCGAACCCGAAATAGACCGAACGTTCGGTTCATTTCGGTTCTTGGTCGAGCCGAACCTGAAATAGACCGAACCCGAAATGGTCCGAGCGTTTGGTTCATTTCGGTTCGCTCTATTTCACTTCTTACCTTTATTGAAGTGAAGGTGATTTTGGTACAGATTCTGCTTCCATCATTCCTAGGCCTTGCAAAATTTTATTGAAACTTGCTTCAGGTAAAGCCTTAGTGAATATATCTGCCAGTTGATCAGTTGTCCTTACGAAGTGAATTTCCACGTTGCCATCTTCCACGTAATCTTTGATGAAGTGATACCTCAGTGCTATGTGTTTTGTCTTCGAGTGTTGCACTGGGTTATGACAAATCCTAATTGCACTTTTAGAGTCGCAATATAGTGGGATTTTCTTCATGTTCAGCCCGTAATCTCTAATCTGACTTTGTATCCATACAACCTGAGATGTGCATGATGCAGCAACGATGTATTCAGCTTCTGTCGTGGAGAGAGAAACATAGGTTTGTTTTTTTGATTGCCAGCTAACCAATTTCCCATCGAGAAATTGACATCCTCCAGTGGTGCTTTTTCGATCCAATCCACAGCCACCTAAGTCAGCATTTGGGAACGCTTGGACAAAGAAACCTGAGTTGGCTGGATACCATAGACCGAGGGAGGAGGTACGCTTCAGATACCGAAAGATGTTTTTCACAGCTTGACTATGAGGTTCGCGTGGGTTAGCTTGGAATTGGGTAGAATAGCAAATTGAGAACATGATGTCGGGTCTGCTGGCTATGAGATACATTAGTGAACCAATCATTTAACGATAAAGCGTCATGTCAGCAGCTGGCTTCTCCAACGAAGGTGTAAGCTTTGTCCCAAAAGCCATTGGAACTTTAACTTTGGTGTCTCCCATCATGCCGAACTTAGCAAGCAATGTCTTTGTGTATGCCTCCTGATTGATAAAAATGCCTTCGGGTCCCTGTCTAATGTTTAAGCCAAGGAAAAAGTTAATTGGACCCATAGAGCTCATCTCAAATTTAGTTTCCATCAACTTCCTGAATTCAGCTATTAAGATGGGATTCGTGGAGCCTAAGATGATGTCATCAACATAAATTTAGACTATCATAAGGTGGTTACCCTCTCTCTATTACGAAAGAAGGTTGGGTCAACCGAACCTTGTTTGAATTTAGACATTTTTAAGAATTGTGTGAGAGTTTCATACCATGCTTTGGGAGCTTGCTTCAGGCCATATACCTCTTTGTCTAGGATATAACAGTGATCTGGATGCTTTTCGTTCACGAAACCTGGTGGTTGCTCAACGTACACAGTTTCTTCAAGTTCTCCGTTGAGAAAGGTACACTTGACATCCATCTGATATACTTCAAAGTTTTTGTGTGCAGCATAGGCAAGAAAGATTCGAACTGACTCTAATCTTGCAACTGGAGCGAAGGTCTCTTAATAGTCAATACCTTCCTCTTGGCAGTAGCCTTTTACAACCAACCGAGTTTTGTTACGAATCACATTCCCCTCCTTATCCATGTTATTTCTGAAAACCCACTTGAGACTGACAACCTAAGCATCCTTTGGAGTTGGAATTAGACGCCATACTTTGTTTCTTTCAAACTCATTTAACTCGTCTTGCACGGCTTGGACCCAGTCAAAATGGTCAAGAGCCGAGTTAACAGTCTTCGACTCAACTTTGGAGACAAAATAATTGAACATGCAAAATTCTACTTTGAGAGAATAGTGCAGCTTGTTTCGCTTTGATCTACGATTGAGTTAAAAACTTTTTTGAAGATTCCCCAATAATTTGACTTTGGGGATGGTCTTTGGTCCATTTAACAAGAGGTGGGTAGTTTGGATTACAAGAGGGATCCAGTTCTGCATTGATCTCTTCTTCCAATTCAGATAGTGTATCATCATCATTGACATGCGTATTCTCCCCCTCGAATGATGACACGAGCTCAATATCTGGATCAGAATGTTCCCCGTCATTTGGTTTTTCGGTAGAGCTAGATGATTGTAACGTTGAATTCTCCCCATGGAATGAAGAATCTTGATACTTAGGTGGAGACGAACTCTCCCCCTGAACAGAAGGACGGTCACTAGAAGGTTCACTAAAGCCAGGCGTTTCGTTTGCTTTCGGTTGATCATCAGCCATCTTTCGTGCAACATCGTCAATGACTTTCTTTAGACTGTCAACTTTGTTGTCTTTCACCTTGATTTAGAATCGATAGCCTTTTCAGGTTCATCAAAAAGAAGCATATATTGCTCAAAAAGATTTGAGATAGGAGCTGTAACATGACTGGTCTTTGGAAAGATTTCTTGTAGTGCATCTTCAATGGTCTTCATCTTCTTGACATAGCTATCATCAAAAGTGACATAGTATGTCTCTTCAATCTTCTTAGAGCACTTGTTCAGGACTCTATAGGCTTTTAAGTGCAAGGAGTAGCCCATAAATATTCCTTCATCAGCCTTAGCATCAAACTTGTTTCGATTCTCTTTGGAGTTGAAGATGAAGCATCTTGAACCGAACACATGAAAGAATTTCACATTCGGCTTGCGATTGTTCAAGATTTCGTAAGGAGTAATGGAGAATCACTTGTTTAGATATGATCTGTTCTGAGTGTAACAAGCAGCAGCAACTGCATCAGCCCAGAAATACAGAGGCAATGAAGCGAAGCTTAGCATAGTACGAGCTGCTTCGCACAGAGATCGGTTTCGCCTTTCAACGATTCCATTCTGCTCTGGAGTATATGGGGCCGAGAAATTATGAGTTGTTCCCTTGTCAGCTAGAAAATCTTTGAAATCCTTGTTCTTGAATTCCAAGCCATTGTCACTCCTGACATTACGAACCACTTTCCTCAGTTGAACTTCTACCTGCTTTATTAAGAGCTTGAGCTTAGGAGTGGCCTCTGACTTTTGCTTCAAGAAGAACAACCACGTAAAGCGAGAGAAGTCATCGACAATGACCAAAATATACTTGTTCCCACCAATACTTTCAATGGAAGAGGGACCACATAGATCGATATGTAACAGCTCCAATGGTTCTATCACCTTTGTGTTGATAATAGAAGGATGACTTTGTTGACTTTGCTTTCCCATTTCACAAGCTGCACACTGATGTTTTTTTTGTTGAATTTGAGAACTGGAAGACCTCGAAAATGATCTCCTAAAACCAGCTTGTTGATATCCTTGAAATTAAGATGAGAGAGTCTTCGATTCCATAACCAGCTTTCGTTTGAGTGAGCCTTCGTTTGTAAGCAGACTGCTAGTTTCCCTCAAATTGGATTGAGGTTTAAAGGGTACATTTCCCCCTTTTGCTTCGATTTCAACAGAATGTTATTGGACTTCTTCTTGACTATCTCTGAGCCTTCATCATCAAACGATACCTTCAATCTGGTCCCAACTACCAGCTGTGATACGATGATAAGGTTGTGCTGCAATCCTTCAACATATGTGACCTTTCTTATTGAGAAATCACCATTCATAATCATTCTGTAGCTTTTGATAGTTCCATATGAATTGTTGTCGTACTTCACAATTCCACCATCCTTGAGAGACCGAAATCCCCTCAGTACTTCCTTTCTTCCTGTTATGTGACACGAGCAGCCACTATCAATATACCATTCTTTGTCAAACTGCTCGTCATGTATAACCTGCAAAATATTAAGCAGATTTAGGAACCCAAAGTTTCTTGGGTCCTTGTGAGCCTTTTACAGGACAGGGAATAGTAAGAGAAACATCAACCAAATAAGTTCTTTTAATTAAAGTTGTTTCATCTTTTCTTTTTATTGTGAAAACTTTAATTTTGTTTGACGTAGGTTTTGAGTTTTTGACGTCTGCATTCTTTTGGTTCTCTTTTGGGCATCTGTTGTCTTCTGGAAAGAGCTTTCCTTTTCCTTTTAAATTGTTCGAAGAATAAGAATTAGAATGAGAATAAGAAGAATAGGGTTTAGAGGAGATATTGGACCGTTGATTATTACTCTTCCTTGGTTGAGAACGGGAACACTCTTCCCTTTTGTTCTTCTGATTGAACTTAGAACCGAACACATTCTTTCGGTTGCTGAAGTTCTGAGGACCGAAACCGTTCTTTCGGTTGCTGAAGTTCTGAGAACCGAAGCTCTCCTTTCGGTTGCTTACTTGCTGTGGACCGAAACTATCCTTTCGGTTCCTTGTTTGTTGTGGACCGAAACTATCCTTTCGGTTCCTTTCATTCGAGGGACCGAAACTATCCTTACGGTCGCTTCTTGATTCTTCGGTGGGCTTATGCGTCCTTTCAAACCTGACATAATGAGGGTTTTGAGATCTCCAAAACTGTTTTCTTTCTGAGAGATTCTTCTTGTATCTCATATTTCGTTGGTGTTTTCGTTCTGCCACCTGTTTTGGATTTTTGTGGATGTTGGCCTTTTTCTTTGGAACACGAGCATTGCTTTCGCTCTTAGACGAAGATGTTTCACTGGTAGTTATCACTGGTTATCCCATAGATGTTTTGGTGCCACTTGTGCTTGGCACATCATATCTTGCAGGCTCATTAAGTGGTTCCGACACGTACCTACCCTTCATTTTCCATGAAGTTTTCTAAGATAGGTCTTTTGTTTCATCAGCGTTATCTATTGGTGCTGACCAGAAGAACTCTTCACATCCAATTGCATTATCTTCTTCTACCATGGCTGTCAGTTCTGCAGTTTGTTGAGGAGTAACTCCTTGAACTATGTAGACCTGATTGGGAGTGGTTTGAACTTTTGATACACCACGGCCTTTGCATTAAGAATTTTGGTCTTGTCTGTCGACGAGCGAGCGAACTCAACGGAATTATCAGAAATGAGATTTTTGTGAGTTTCAGGTTCGCTTTTGACAAATTTTGAGCAGTCTACCACATCCTCTATAGAGATTTCACTCAGATCATCATCCTCATTAAGTTCAAATGCATTTTCAACATCAATTTTATTTTCTGAACTTAATTTGGCATTTAATAAGTCAACTTTCTGTACAGTTTCGGTTCTTAACTTCAATCTATCGTTTTCATCTAATAGATTTTTGAGCATGTCCTTATAGTCTTTGGACTTTATGTAGGACTCAATTTTGTCAAGACCAATTTTGTATGCAGGAGAGACTTCAGCAGAAGATACAATGTTTTCACAGTTGTAAGCTTCAGCATCGACTTCCTCCTCCTTTAACTCAAGGAAGGGTAAAATCATGAGATGTATCTTCTTTCCTATTTCACAATTGGGATGCAACTGAGTGATATTAAAATAAAGTCTTTTAGCAATTAAACAAAAAACATTTCGCTGTTTTAAAAGCTTAAGATTGTCTCGTTGCAAATAAATTGATTCATCCTTAGACCTATCTATTTCTCCTTCTGCTCAATCCACATCTTCCTTTCAGCACTCTTCGACGATATCCTGCTAATTTGATCAGTTAGGTTAGAGTTTGTGATACGGGTTTGGGTAAGACTACTACTTATACTAGAAAATTTAGATTTTAAGCTATTCAGTTCCTTTTCATAGTTAGTAACAGGTATTTTCAGAGAAGCAAGAATATTTTGTACCTTCTTGATCAACTCATCACATTTGTTGATCTGTGCACTGACAGGATTCGCAGCAAAACACCTGTCCTCTCGCTCCTTCTCATCTTCTCGCCCACCATCAATAGTATATCCTCTCGTCCGAGATACTCCTTCGGTCACCATCAAACACCTTACTGCTGCAGGTTCTTCTTTCACCAGCATCGCCTTGCCATGAGTGGGTTTTCTTACTTCTTCGTCCTCTGAATCTGTGGACCATACTTCCACTCCACCAAATTCATCACTGTTACCTGTATCCTGTACAATCAAAACATTCATG
Organism: Lactuca sativa; assembly: GCF_002870075.4. Lineage (NCBI taxonomy): Eukaryota > Viridiplantae > Streptophyta > Magnoliopsida > Asterales > Asteraceae > Lactuca > Lactuca sativa. The sequence goes on from NC_056628.2 coordinate 105,689,817, forward strand.
GTTTTATTGTTAGCAGCTGATTTTCTTTTCTTGATCTCCTCCAATCCTCTCAGGAGGCTCGCTTCCTCATCATCCTCATCTATCTTTTCTGCCTTTTTCTTCAGCATACAATCTTTGGCGAAGTGATTCTTGCCTCCACAATAATGGCAATGAAATCCTGAGTCACCACCAATTTTCTCCTCTTTCTTGGATTCTTCCAACTTTGAACCTATCTTCGGTTCCTCCTTCACCTTTTCAGAACTGTAACTTCCCTGTCAGTTTCGGTTCTTGTTGGCTGGGAACTTTCTTTTGATGAACTTTATAGGGTTGGACACCATCATGGCATACTCTTCACCGGTTAGATCATAGTCAGCAAGATCCATTTCTTCTTCTCCTTCAACAAAACTTTTCCCTTTTGAAACAAGGGCTAACGAACCCAAACTGGAAACCACATTCATTTCCTTAGACAGCGCACTTTCATGGGACTTTAGAATTCCAACCTGTTTCGCTAGAGAATACGATTTAAACTGTTCATGTGCCTTAACTCTGGACACGACTGCCATCCATTCAGGTCTTAGACCGTTCATGAATGTGACCTTCTATTCAATAACATTCCTTTCGATCCCATGCTTTATCATCTTACTTAAAAGATGATTAAACCGATCAAAAGCCTGAACAAGTTTCTCTTCGGGCTTCTGTTTGAAATCACCAAATTCAGAAAATAGCAGAGTTTGTATCGAATGTTCCAGATCTTCATCAGTGGAATACAATTCTTTCAACATGTCCCATATCTCTTTAGCTGTAGCACAAGAACTCACCAAAGAAAACGTATCTGACCGCAAAGCAAACCTAATCATTCTTAAGGCCTTGATGTTGCATTGAAATTTCTCCTTCTCGTCTTGAGGAATGTCTTTGACATCATTCACAAGCTGGTTGTACTCTTTTTGAGTTTTGACAATCTTTGAGGTGCTTGAATGGGCAAACGGGCCAACTGTGATAGCTTCCTAGATCAAGTACCCATTATCTTCTGAGCCAATCACATAATCTTTGAAGTGGTGCGTCCAACCCTTATAATCCTATGTGTATAGGATTGGAATCCTTGTCATTGATCCAATACTGTTGGAGATGTTGATTGGATTGGTTTGCAAATCATCCATGGACATTGTGATGACGTTTAATCGATAACCTGTTTAAGATCAAACTTGTAATTTATCAATTAGAGTAATATCGACAATTAATGAGATACGTCAATATGGAATGATGGCTCAATTAATATCAATCAATGCGGAAAAACCCTAATAACTTCTTCAACAGAAGAGATGTGTATGAATTACACAGTCTCCTGCTCTGATACCAATTGATGAGGATAAATCTCAGATCGTTTAGATCTTTCACAGGTAAAAAGATGAAGAACAAACAATTCAAACACAATATGATTATGAACACAGTATGGAATCAATGTAATGCTTATGATTCAAATATAGTCACGCCTCAGCAGAGCTCGATGAAGAACTTCCACTGTAGAGGCGAGCTTGGGTTTACAAAACTTAATAAGAAAAATAATGAAAGCGTTTCTAACAAAGGCTACATGCATGCACTTTAAATACTAAAGCCTAGAGTAAAATAATCACGGTTGGACAAGCCCAAACCGGATACCAAAACTGGGCTAAGGACCGAGCCCATGACGCAACACAATAAACCCAACAAAAGTCTCTTTTATGTTAGAAAATTTTATTATTATGTTTGATAATATTTGGTTTAAGGAAACATGCATGGTTTTTCTTTCGGCTATGAAATGGCCATATATGTTTTCTATGGCAAATTCTATTTAAAATTGTTTATTTTTATATAACCAAAAGTTTCATACATTTTAGTTGTATAAAAGTTCTCTCAAAAAAATAAAATGTTGTTTTAATATTTCATATGATGATGTTGTATATAAAAAAAGTCATTAGTACCTTTGTGTTGTGGTTGATATTTATTTATTCATAAAGAAGTAATTGACTAATAGATAATTATTCATTTGTTTATTTTGTATGTAATGAAATTGTTTTAGACTAGTTTATTCTTTTTCCGAATGTAACGAGATTGAAGAAATTACCAAGTTTGGAAGATTTTTCTTTGTCTTAACAGTTTAAGACTATAATCCTAACCTTAAGTTTGGACTCATGGTTTTTGGATTAATTATCGTCTTAATGGTTTTAGTCTAATGTCTTTTACAACTCATGGTGTCTTGAAGTCTCTTTTGACAAGCAAGAGTTGTTGCCAATTGGGAGCTAGAATAACTGTTTAAGTGTCTCTTAAGTACTTATATGAATAACTTAATAATTTTTATGTTGACTCACAAACATTTCTATTAGTTGATGACTTGATTTATACATTTTTCTGATGCATGTTTGTGAGGTTTATTTTATGTTGATATATAATGTTATGTGTACGAAAAGTAGGTTTTGGATGGTAGATAACATTTTATCATAAATTAAGATCATTTAGAGTTTGAAAATTAAATATTAAAATTTTAACATAAGATGTTTAAAATTAAGTTTTCTATTAAAAATATTTTTTTGTTATTTTAAAACTCTTTAAAACCAAATTCTAAATGTATAAAATGGTTTAAAATCTGTTTTAAACTAAATCTAAACCACATGTCTTGATAATAAAAATAGACTTTTATTAAAAGATTAAAATTCATCAAAAATATAAGTAAGATATTAGTTTTAAAAATTAAATGCATTATGTTGAAATTATCTTTTATGTATCATATTTATAACATTAATTATCATCCAATAGGTTTTAGTTTTCAAAATATGACTTTTAAGATAAGATATATAAAATGTGCTTCATAAAATAAAAGAGTTTTATTCTAAAATTCACAATGTCAAGAAATTTTGAATTACTAAAAAGGATTTAAAATAATGATTTTAAATCTCATCCAAACTCCAAGTCTTGACCATAAAATGAAGTTTTATTAAAAGACTATAAATGGTTCTTAAGTGTCAAACGTCAAATTTCGAATATGAGATATAGTTTAACGTCTAAACTTCAAGTATATGATATTAGTTTATATTGATCGTGACTAAAAGTTAATAATCTCTTCATATTCCTTATTCTTCATATCAATGTCATAGATGATATCGAAAAGAATTGTCTATATGTTAATAATCCCTTGATTTTTGTTAGTAATGATGCAGAAAAGGCTAAAGAAAAACTTTACGAGGTTACAAATAAGTTGGAAGAGAAGAGGTCCAATGTAGAAACAATAATTAATAGGTTATCAACCATCTTAGTAGATATATAATCGCTAAGAAAAGAAAATAGTATTTTGCTTAAACAACAAAATATTTTCTGTAACATAACCAAACGATTGTATGTAAAGTTAACATCTCTATATCATTCTTCTACCATTTACACTGACCAACATTGAAAATTGTGTCATTTCAAAATGTTTTAAAAAAGACAAAGTCGATAAGCTGTCCTTTTCTTGTGAAAGTATAATCTCATTTGATATTGTACCAAATGATTCAGATCATATGGTATTGTTCCAATTGAAAAATAATTTGATTTACATGAACTTGTACAAATTGTTAATGAAACCTTGTGTGAAAATGAACAAGTCAAAACCATGAAATTGTTTGAAAAATCAACAAATAATAAGTAGGAAGATTATGTTGAATTAGAAAATGATTCAGATTCTTTTTTGCGACATAAAATAAGACTTAAATGTAGACTGTTCAGATTTTTCGATAATCAAAGTTAAGTTTGTAACTCAAAATGATGAAAATATCGAAATGATATAGAAACATTATTCTAATATTTCTTCAAAAATTTACAAATTACTAGAAGTTGATGAAGTGAAAAACAAAGATATTACAAATAATGAAAATGAGTTTGATAATGATTATGATGATGAAGAGTCCACATGTGTTATTGAAGATCGTGTATTTTAATATTCCAAAGAACACAATAAGATTTTGTTTGAAAATTTTCAACATTATCTTAAACAAAGCGGTGTATATACAAAGTTCAAACATTTACCAAATCAAGTATTTGTCACAAAAGAAAACAATAACAAAATTAATGCAAGATTAATTTCGATGGTGAATGATGAAAATATGAAAGTAACTGATGACGGTTTTTATTCAACTGAAAATATTGAAGAAAACAATTTGAATGATAAAACTAAGGCATTAGAAAATTGTTGAAAGAGGGAAGTTAATACAGATTTTGAAAATTCCATATTTAAAAAAAATTGAAAGTTTAGGTGATTAAAGGAACAAAACCACCATCAAAAGTACTTCTGAGATATGATATTCATTCATCACCATCTAAAACAACAATGTTAAAACCAATCAAATCATTTCAAACTAAAGATTGGATACGAATTTCACAATATAGGAAACGAAGAAATGATTTTCATAACAACAAAATAAGGAACACAATTACCAAAAAAAAGAAAACCATTCATTCTCAAAACCAAAAGTAAACTTGAATCTAGAACAATCTACCAAATTTCCCAATCCAACATTAAAACAATCTACAAAAATGTCATATTCAAAAGGAACAAATAAGGTTGAAACATTCATTAATTGGTTGGATAAAAAAGAGAAACTTTTCCAAGAACAATATATTTTAGTTGATGATATTAAAGAAGTCTATGAAAAATATCTTTTTGAATCAACACAAGGAACTACATCATCGAAGATAACAATATCAGCCGTCAAGAAATGGACTCCAAATAAATCAAATTTTGAGAAAAGACAACTTTTAGATAAAAGATCAAAATTTAATCTTTTTGTTTCAAGGAAATATACTCACTATCCTTGAAGCATGGAATTATTTTTGATTAATAAAAAACTAATGAATGTTGTTAAACATTGGTTACATTATTCTTCTTTTAGTATTAATCCTGTAGGACCCAAAAAGATTTGGTTACCTAAACTTCACACATGATTGCATATTTTATGTGGAAAGCAATGTGATTCAAAATGGAATACCGATAGTGGTATCTCATGTCACATGATTGGGAAGAAGGAATATCTCAAAGATTATCGGAAGTTGGATGATGTTGGAGAAGTGAAGTTTGGCAACAACAACAAATGTTCCATAAGAGGATATAGAAAATCACGAATGGAAAATTCACAATAAAGTGAGTTGCTTATGTTGAAGGACTAAAACATAATCTAATTAGTGTTTCAAATTTGTTTGTAGCTATTGGGAACCAAGTAAATTTCAATGAATATGGAAGTGTTATATCGAACAAACGTTCAAAGGAAGTTTTATTAAAGTCGAAACACAAAAAAATGTTTACTCTCGATATGAAACCGATTATTGATGCTCATGAGAGGTCTATGAGAGGCAATGAGGCTCTGCAACAAGAACTAGCTGCAACTCGAGCTGAAGTCATAGAGCTCCGAGCACCCCAAAGAGTATATGAATGACACCTTCTTGACGTGGAGCGTCAACTGGCAGGTTTGAGGGTTCACCCGAGGGGTACCCGTCGCCGGTAGAAGATGCTCTACTCGTCCTTTCTTTTGGTTTAAGGAATAGCCTTCTTATCTATGCTCTATGTAGCACTTTTCCCTGTAAATATTCCTATCTTTCTAGTACTGTTGCTAGGTCTCTATATTGTCAAAATTTTCTTACTATGGTTTGATGTAAGAGCTACTTCTAAGTAAATTTTCCCGAACTTATTACATCATTAATGCCAATATTATGGACATAAATAAAATCCTTTGGGAAATTTGTGACAACCCAAAATTTCTATCTTGTACAACCATTCAATTCAATCAAAGTCAGACTCGTTTTTGCTATCTTTTAACATTGTTTAGAGTCTGTTTGAGTGTTCTAAGCCTAGTACATTCAAGGTTTGGGTTTAGGAATGAGTTATCTTAAGTTCATAGTGTTGCATTCGAGCCAAAAACTCCTTCAAAAGAAGTGTACAGCCGTACACATGGGTGTATGGCCGTACACTCAAGGTAGTCGTGAAATCCTCCCATATATATATATATATATATATATATATATATGTATATATATATATATATATATATATATATATATATATATGATATCCTTCATTTTTCCCTCACTTCTTCCATCTTCAAGTAAAGAATCTGGTTTCTCTCTCAACTATCATCAAGAACACTCCTTCTAATCTTCAAAAGTGGTAAGTAGTTCTTCCATTTTTCTTGATATCCTCCCTAGTTTTGTAAACATCTCATGATTTCAGCCATGAATACATCTCTTTTATGATAGATCTTTAAATCTTCATCCATTTCACCAAGAACACCAAGAACACACACATGTTCTTGGGCCGTGAACTCCTTAAAGACTTCCAAAGTGTGAGTATTTCCTCTATCTTCTAGTTAGACATGTTAAGCACTTGATTCATAGCCTTGAAACATCATCAAACTCATGAACATCATGAGTGTATGGTCGTACACTCTATCTACGGCCGTACACCCTTGTTTGGTTCTTAATCTTGAGCCTTAAACACTTTATAGATACTTGTTATCCAATAGAACTCTTGAAACCTTGAATCCCTATGAATCTTGACCCAAAATGCATCATTTTGGAGTGTGTACGACCGTACACACTTGGTGTGGCCGTGAACACACTTACCTTTGGCCGTAAACACCCTTAAACCAGTCACATGTGATTGGTACACTTCATTTCAAGTGTTTCCTATCCCAAGGGTTGTCTATCCTAGCATGTTAGTTGTTATATACACAATATCATGCTATAACACTCTTATTCAGGTCTTCAAACAAATCCTCCACCAAAGGTGAGTTCATACCCATATAATATACCTTTTAAACAATTTTAAATGCTTTTAGGGGGGAGGGGGGATTACAAGTTGAACACAATCAAATTGTTTTAAATAATCTATTTGTGACACAAATCACACCGAAAAGACTTTATTCATGTTTTAAAGATTGTGATAATAATAGTAGATTTCCAAACGTCTCCAAATGACCTTAAGTCATGTAAACTCTTTTAGATCCACATTAAAACCTTTTAAAAATGTTAGAAACAACTTTGAGTTGTCTTTTAAATTTCTCAAAACTTTATTTTATTAAATCATGTTCATATAGTTATTTATGTATAAATAAGCTTTAACAGACTTAGGATCATTGCTATTGCCTTAACTCCCGTTCCTTGTTTGGTTGTGGGCTTAGGGTAGGATCAATCATCCGACTTTCAATTAAACCTTAGTTATACATGTTGATACATATATGAACATTAACCTCAAAACAGTCAGAAATCATGGTTATATATGTATAGGTATATAATTAAGACTTAGAGGACTTAGGACTGATGGATTTCCCTACTTCATTTTCCTTGTTTGGATGTGTATTTGAGGTAAAGTTATATGTCCGAAGGTCGTTTCATTCTTAATTATATATATTATACATATAGGAACGTAAAAGTTACCTAAATGTATTATAGTCATGTTTGCTACAAGATAAGAAAAGGGGTAATTTCATGAATTATCATTCTAATTAGATAAATCATATAAATTATAGTAGTTATAATTTATGACACAAATGAAATACTGTTAGGTGAATTTCATGCATACATTTTGTAGTTTACTACATAAAAGTGCATTGCATTTAGGTTTAAACTCATGCATGTTGCATATTTTTCGGGATTTTTCATGATGCATTTCCATTCACACACTTTTGTGATATTTCAGGGAATTTTGAAGGTAGGATCTTAATTGAGGTGATGAATAAGAGATGTGGATGAAGTTTCGGGACTATTGGATCATCGAGGAGGGAGATTTCAAGAAAATGAAGATTTTAGCTTTACAAAAGTTTACACGGCTGTGTAAATGCAAGCCTTGAGTTTGCACGGGCCATGTAAACGCAGACTCATGAGCAGTGTACTTCGAAGACCCGATCGAATTGAACAATATACTTTTTGTATTTACACGGCCGTGTAAATAGGCAGTGTTAGTTTACTCGAGCCGTGTAAACGAGGTCGTTAGTTTAAATAAGTTTTTCTCCTTTCTAAAAGGATGCAACCAGTTCTATAAGGAGAGGGTCGTTTTTGAGAGTTCTAGGAAGCGATATTGGGAGCATTTTGAAGACAATTGATGCTTGAAAACATTCGGATTTCACTTGGATTTTAATTTGTAAGACTTTAACTTCAATTTCTAGGTTTGTGCTTGTTCTAGTCATGAGTGGCTAGAAACTTAATTCTCCAACTTCATGTATTGATAATTGTGTGTGTAAATTCAATCATTTGACTTGGTGTTTGTTTTAAATGCTATCTAGGGAGTTTGATTTTGTTTTAATTGAAGGTTTGATTTCAATTCTAGTTCTTTTTGGCCAATTGAGTTAGGGTTAAATCACTCATGTTATCTATTATACAAAATCCGTAATTATTTTGTAAAATAGAACAAGTAACAAGTAGTAAATCATACTACTTGCAATGAGTCTAGTACAAATCAAATTCACACATTCTAATACTCCTAAGCTTATGAGGAGTATTAAATGTTGTTGGTAAATTTCACATAAAACATAATGCAATCTTTCACCCATTCTAAGAACTTGTTTAGATTAGGTTAGTTAGATTAGAATTAATTAAAGAGCTTATTTTAATTAATTAAAAATGGTGAATGTGAAGTGCTAGAGCTTATTAGCATTTCTAATACCAACTTAGATGGAATTAAACAAATATCATCTCATATTTTGGATCACATTACTAATTTGTCTTGCATAGAGTTGGAGTACTTATAAATCTTGAATTTGCTTTACTTAATCAATTGTTATTTATTACTTCAGTATTTTATTTGCATCATTGTATTTAACCCCCCCCCCCCCCCTCTTTTGTGATCTCATTTGTACCTTACGCAAAAAAGTGTATAAATATTTATCTCGTGTCTCTGAGGAACGAACCTATTTACCTTGTATTACATTTTTAATAAAAAGTAGTAGTGTTTAAGGAATTATTTTTACCCTTTATTTGTTAGCTTTGACATGCTTAACAAATTGGTGTCGTTGTCAGGGACATGGTAGTACTAATTGTTTATGCCAAGATCTTTTCGTACAGGTACACCTTTAACACTTGATTTGGAGATAGAGAAATCAGCAAAACGAAGAAGGAAGCAAGCCAAACTTTTAAAGAAAAAACAACAATCCAGAGCTTCTTCATCAAATCCATCAACTACATCTTCACCAACATCCAAAAATTCTACCCCACCATCTTCACCCTTACCCAAATTTGAAACTTTTATCCCAACTCCTACCATGGGAGACAACCATGGAGGAAACCAAAATCCTCCAAACCCACCACCCGAACAAACCTTTAGACAGTGGGCCACTCAAGATGTCACCCAACAACCTTTGTGCATTAATTACCCTGCAGCAATAAATTTTGAACCCAATTCTGGACTCATCCATTTGTTACCTTCATTCCGTGGTCTTGAAAATGAAGACCCAAATAAATTCCTTAAGGAATTTTATGTTGTCTGTGTGGGTATGAAGCCACATGAAGTTACAGAAGATCAAATCAAGTTAAGGGCATTCCCCTTTGCTTTACAAGATTCAGCCAAGGAGTGGTTATATGACTTACCACCGGGGTCGGTCACAATATGGAATGAACTTGCAAGGATGTTTTTGGACAAATATTTTTTTAGAAATGAGAGCTTCAGCTTTACATAGAGAAATTATTGGTATCAAGCAACAAAAGAGAGAAGCCTTGCGTAGTTACTGGGAATGGTTCAAGAAATTGTGTTCAAGATGTCCAAAACATGAGATTTCAAAGTATCAATTGTTGCAATATTTTTGTGAGGGAATGTCATCTTAGGATAGGAGATTACTCAATGCATCAAGTGGTGGATCAATAGCTGATAAGATTCCAACATAAATCAGGGCTCTTATCAAGAACATGACAGAAGATTCCAAGCATACAATTCAAGAAGAAGAATGGTACAGTGATGCACCAAGAGGAGTGACAAAAATTTCTAACCCAAAAATTAAGAGTCAACTTTCTGAGTTGACTAAAGTAGTGATGATGCTTGCAAAGGACAAGGGTGTGCAACCACCGACAGTTAGACCTTGTGGTATTTGTACACAAGTTGGACACCCTACTGATATGTGCCCAATGTTACAAGAAGATATAGAGCCAGTTCAAGCTATGGGATTTTCTAGTCAACAGCAAGGAAAATTTCAGCCAATAAGTAATCCAAATTAGCACCAACATAATGCCAATTGTTGAGCGAAAAACTTGGAGACACACTTGAACAAACGTTAGAACAAGTATATTGCGGAATAGTTAATCTCAAAGGATCTAAAAGCTCAACAATAATATAGTTAGATAGTTAAATAGATAGTTGCGGAAAGTAAAGAAATATAAATGACATCAATTGTTATATCAAGAATACACTTCAGCTGATTCGTAACAAGGAATGCATTCACTCCAAGTTAATAAGGAAGATCAAGCTTAGTGATTAAGTCTTAAAGACTTGCTCCGGAGAGAGGTTATAGTCTGATATGTTTCAGTAACAATTTATAGTAAGAAGAGTAGAAAGATAGAGAAATGAAGAAGATAACTTGGAGAAATATATTCAGAATAATTCACAAGTCATCAGTGATCGAGTAATAAGAGTTGTGGTTTAAGAAGAAATTCAAGAGTAAGAAGTTGTGTGTAATACAGCAGAATGAGTCTCTATTTATAGAGTCTCTAAACTAAACTACAACTCTATAAGCAGCCATGCAAGGCATACTAGATAATAGAGTGTAATACATAAAGATAAGTAAAATAATCTAGATAAGTAGACTGTAGTTGCAAAAAGTCTGATTGCGGTTGCTGATGAAGAACTGACTCCGGGTGCTAAATTGGCTATGGGTGCTGAATCGTTGTGGTAGGGAGATTGTTGCGGTAGCTGAGTTCAAGAGGGTCACTTTTATGTTTCAACAATTTCCCCCTGAGTGACCTCTTTAACTCCGGTTCAGTTATCAAGTTTGAGGAACTTGATCAGAATCCACCAGAATTTCCTGACATTTTCCAGCCAAGTGATTCTTCTAGAAATTTCAAATTTGACTTTTGCAGTAGTATGCTTTGATCTTTCAACTGTGGTCTTGCAGATGTCAAGTTGTTTCTTGGGCAGGCGGTGCATGGCATTCATAGGAATGAAATATTTGACGTTGTCAGTCTTCCGTTTGAATATGATTCCAAGTTCAGGAAAGTTTGTTGCGCCTAGTGATCTTTCTTCGAAGCCTTCGGTAGGCATTGACACAGGTTCAAGTGGAGGGAGATCAAATTTCTTGATGATGGTGGGGTAGATATCCGCATCTATCTTGGCAAAATCACAGACTGTATCCCTCAGAAAAGATTTGGTTTTTTCAAGCGCTATTTGCATCTTAGGGTGCTTTTCTGCCTTGTTTTGGAATACCCTGGCAATAAGAAAGATTTCTTCCGGATTCATGCTAGGGAAGTCTGCCTGAGTGCGGATGTAGTCATGCTCTCTTCTGGTGTGGGTATACTGAATGGAATCAACCTTCATGAACTTCCGCATTTTGCGGATGGTCTATCGTTAGACCAAATGTTTTCAACGGAAGAGCCATGCTTAGCATAAAAACGGTTAAGTCTTTCAAACTCCATTGGTAGATGTTTGTGATCAAGGAGGCTGCAGTCAAATGACTAAAATTCTGCAAAATATTTGGCATTGGGAGATATTGGAATATCCCAATATCCATCAGAAGGGGGTTCAGCATATGTAAGGTGTGGAGTGTAGTCTTCATCCAGTAGCCTGCGGAGCGGATTGACCCATGAGTTTATCAAAGACTCATCTATCATGGTGTCAAAACCACATTCCCTCCAGATAAGTTCAGCAAGCTTGGCCGCCTTCCAATCATGCTTTCTCTGAGTTGTGGCGGGGGAGTCTATGGAGCTTGCGGATGACATGTTTTCCTCAAGATTTTTGAGGTGAGGGGGAGTGTCAGGCTTTTTGGGAGTGTTTTTTTAGAGGTGAAAAGTGGGGAGATGGAGTATGTTGAGATGGTGGTGGTGAGGGGATTTTTTCAGTGGTGATGTGGGGACTCTGATGAATGGAAGTATCAGAGTGATGGACTTCTTCATCTTCACTTCCCCCTCTTGAGGGATGCAACGGAGGTGGTTCCTCAAGCCATTGCTTAAGTCCATCCACCTTGGCACAGACTTCTTGAAATCGAGCTTTTATGGTCTCGGCCAATTGGGAATTGTTTGGAGTGGAGAAGTTGAAGAGCAGCTTGTGTATGTCTTTGGTAAGCTGAAGGATCTCAGGGCCATGGAAATTGGAGGTAAGGGATTTTTGCATTCAGTTGATAGTTGCATGAAGAACAGAGATAGTGGACTCATAAGCAGTATGAGTCTCATCTATCACTTTCTGAGATTGTGTAGCTTGATCCGCAATGGCTGCATGAAGATCATGTTTGATTGCGGTCACCTCAGTAATGAGGCGTTCCGCGGCAGCCATGAAATCCTGATGGTCAACCCTGCGGTTGTTGTCAAGGGATCGGATCCCCATTTCTACCTTGAGAGAGATGCACTCAACAACCATACGCTCTCTTGTCTCCAGTCGTTCAATGCGCTCAATCAATGACTGCGGTCCTAGAGCGTCTTCTGATTGAGGTTGAGTATGTTTAACCGCAGCCAAAATTTGATCAACTTTGGCTTGAAGACTCATAAACTCCTTTCGGGTGACAACATCCTTCTTCTTCTTCTTCTTCTTCTTCTTTTCATTAGGCTTGGAAGTTGAATGCTGAGAACCACTAGACTCTTCTTCTTTTTCAAACATCATTAGGTCATTGTTTGAAGGATTTGGTTTGTTGACCTCTTGCATGTCGTCATCATCATCAAGACCAAAGGTAGGGGCTGAGCTGAGTTCAATTGCAGGCTCTTCGTCTTGAGATGGGTTGACTGCGGGAGATGGAATAGGAGTTGGAGTAGGAGGAACTTTGGAAGTAACTGCGGCTGCGCCTGAAGCTTGAGATTTCAGCATAGTTTCTGCCATTTGATCCATCCAGGTTTGAACCTTTTGGATCGTGGCAACGGTATGGGCATTGATGATGGCATTTGCCCAATACTTGGCTACAGACAGGATCTCTTGTTCTTTTTGTTGCTGTTGTTTGACTTGTTGCTCCTTGCGGGCTTCGAAGGCCCTTCGAAAGGCAGCATATTTCTTGATTTCGGCATCAGTAGTTGGTTGATACCGACTCCAAGAATCACTTGAGTCATCTCCGTCAATTCTTTGGGTTCGCACCAAGGTGTCCCTTGGGTTCACGGATCCTTGCACATGTGTGCTCACCGTGCCTAAACCACCTGTAAAGGATGGAAGCAGAGTAGGATTTCCTAGGCTTCCTCGGTCTCCTTGATCCGTGGTAAAGTCTGGCCTTGGCCCAGTTCTGGCATGGGTGAAAGAAGTGCCCTGCAGATGGATTGGTTTTTGAAGTGTTTGGGATATGTTCAAGAGGATGGAGTCTAACTCCTCGGAAGAAAAAACGTGCAGTTGGGAAGCCCTGGAGACCTTAAGGCGATGTCCAGATTTATCTGCTTGAGATATAACAAGGGGGCTGTCTTCACGTTTAGATGATGAAGATGATGAAACAATCTCACATGATGAGCTTGAGTGGTATTCGAGTGTGGTATTGAATGGATGTGCGGCCATCCCAAGGACTACCGGAGCCTTTGGAGAGGCTTCAGTATCGGTCCGGTCACGCATTTGTTAGAGGTTTCAGTTGTTTTTCTTTTCTTGAGGATAGATATTGGTTGTCTATCTTCCTCAAAGTCACTGCTCGATACAGTGGTGGGTTTGGTTTTGCATTTATTTGAGGATGCGGTTTGTTTTGGAGCAGCCTTCTTAGGTGTGCTATGTTTCTTTTTGGATGCCACCGTTTTTCTCTGTTGAGAAAGGTTAGATATTGTAGTAGCAGAGGGGACTGCGGTACCCTCAGGGATAATGGTTGCGGATGGAAGAGGTGGGGTAGAAGGGTATAGGGCAATACCCTCCGTAGCCTCTATGTGATCTGAGACATCAGCAGTCTCAAGACCAAGCAAGGTAAGAATTGATGGGTTTTAGCCATAAGAACATCCTATGTGCTCATGCAACCCTAATGCTTGGATCTAGGTTTCTCTATTGTACATGCAATTCATCCAAGACTTTAAACCCTAAATCTAGCATATGATAATCAATATTAACATAATAATGGGTTTAAGATATTACCTTGATTGTTATGTAGTAATAACAATCTCAAATCCTCCTTGTAATGACTTTAGAAAGCTTAGAGTCACAAATGTCACTCCTCTAATGGTTCACAAACACCAAGAGCAAGAGGATGAAGAATAAGGAGAGAGGAGACACCCAAAAACATGTAGAAAACCTAAGGATTCAGTTGCCCACGTTTTTGGTGCCCAAGGGGTCCTTAAATAGTGAGGCTATTAGGGTTATCAAACAAGGAAACCCTAATTTGGATGATTAGGCCCTAAGCAACCCATGTACTCCTTTCTTAAAGGCCTTTGGATGATATCTAATGGGTTTCCCATTAGAATTCGTCCAACCCTTTAATATGGAGTCCATTAGCCCAATATTCAACTATCACACAATTGACAGTTCTAGTCCCTTAAGTTTAATTAGTGTCTTTTAGCCACAAACTTATTTCTTTTTAATTCTTGACTAATATTAATTAAACAATATGATTTCTCCTTTAATATATTATTCTCATAATATATTAATAAATCATATTTAATCCTTTCTCTCCATAATTCATCCTATCAAGTTGCTTTGGTGAAGGTAACCCAAAAGGACCCTGCACCATCGGGTCAAGTACATACCAAAATAGTTATGGACTTAGACACTAATCCAATAGTCTCCTACTTGGATAAGTCTAACAACTATTCTGCGTATGACTTCAGATCCTGATCTGCAATCATAGCTTTCCAAAGCCGCTGTCAACTCTGATCTTATCAGATACGCGGGTCCTTTAGATAAGGGATCATATATTCCTCCATTCTAGATATCGTATAGATATGAGACATGAACTTAATCATTATTTCTATACTATTTCCCGAATTCAGATTTATGACGACTGAAAATAGACTACAATTGAACACATCAATTTAGTCCCGTCTTGGCCAAGTGCTTAGGTGCCATCACTAAATCATCGAGGGGCCCATAGATATCGCTTTTATCCTACTTTGGATAAAAGGAACGGATAAACTTTGACTCAATGCTCGCTTGCACTCACTCACCAAATCACACACAACAATATGTTTTATAACACTAAGTTACTGGTGTGTTTACATATTATCAATGTGCAACCGACTCGCAAGATACAACTCACACATCTCGAGTTCAAGAATATAAGATGTTATCGTCTCACCAATCACTCGTGATAAAATCCATGAAGTGATCCAAGTGAGCGTGGGTTTAATCCAATGCTCAAATCCTAAGCACTCATGAACGTTGCAGCAAACAATTGCTTATGTCTAATACACTTTACACAATCCACACACCAATTCACGACAGTCTTCATTCATACCTACTTCCAACATATGAACGACTGTGGTCCGTTCGAATAATTTGACTGTTCTGAACCAATTAAATTATTCAGGAAGTCAAAACATGCAAAGTGAAACACAAGAATAATACTAATCCCATATGGCCTCAAACCTTTGAGTATAAATAAAACACCTTTTATTTATCACCATATTGATTACTCATTATTTGTTGTTTTGTGTAATCAACTTCTTACTTGAATTATAACTACACTTGTCCCATGCTCTTAGCATGCACACAATGCTAACCTACCGTCCTTACTTTGTGAAATAGATCAAATGAACACATTTCCTATCATACTCATTTCACAACTCCTAATCCTTTTTAACAAGTGAAAGAATATCAAATTCTTGCAACTTATAGTATATGTTAGATTCTAACATTTTATGCAATGATTCTTTTGTAATGTCACTGCACTAAGGTCACAAAGACTATTGCCAATGAATTACAAAGCTCTCTATCAGAAATTGTTACAAGACAATTCCATAGATGTGATGTCTCTCACTCAAAGTACATTCCTTTGAACTTCCTTCTTGCATAAAATTTCTAATCTAGACATAGATTCTTAATATCTAACTCCCAATATGAAAACCTTTCCATACTTACCATATGACAACTCATTCTTAATAGAATCTTATCTATTCATAATAATGTCGATATGCTCCATCTAATATCATACTTCCAACTACTCACAAGCGACCAATCCTTAGCAAGCTTTGGATCGTCCTTTGGTAGTTGTTTAATTATCTTAGTCAAAGCCGATTCTTGTCCTTTTTCCTTTTAAATGCACTAGACATTTGAAAAATTCTAGAATCGTCAAATATTATAGCATTTGCAATCTATCCTATACCCGAAGCGTATGGGACACGATGCATAATGTCTTACATAAAGATTTGATACTTTATCAATCTTCTGCCATAATATCTTATGTGTCACGTTCTCATGATTCGATTTATGAAGAGGAATGCCATAATCATAATCGAAATTCAAGAACTCACTATCTATCCTTGACTAAGTTTATTAACATTCCAGAACCTAAGCCTTTAGTTTTGAAATGAAGCATAATATTCTCTCCCTTAATTATAGCAAAACAACTATTCAACCTTTACGACTTCGCAAGGTATAACTCTCGTTTTCTATAATTAATATTGCTATCTTGCAATACTTGCTTTAATAATCATACCAGCACAACTTTTATGCTCCCACTATCATGATGATTATTATCAACATAACACTTATGCTTCCACTAGCTTTGACATGTATTCAGAAACAGCTTAACTTTCAGAAAAACAATGTCTATTGAATTTCTTTAAGTTCATATTTCTAATACCCAATGCTTTGATAATCTTTTATCAAGGCTTCTTAAACTTATACACCTTTGCCTTAGATAGCTCATATGTGTGTCTTAAACAATTCAGACTAATTGCCAAATCTCACAATTCGAATCATGGAAAGGGATACCGTAACCATAATCGAATTCGAGAATACAATTTCACAATCACTATCTTCTTAAAATCTTCCTTAGTGAAAGCATTTCCTCACAGTTGGTTTAATTAAGGAGGAAATCTTATGACACTTCGATTTTAATGGTGTATATGTTCCTATCCATGTGAATTTGTTAAAACCAAAGTTTATGACAAATTCAAACTCATATGGACTGAACCTTCTCAATCTTGATTTCTTGCCTCATGGTAACACGGCTGCCCACCATGTCTTCCAAGTAGTTACGCAGCTCACCCTTTCCTATCAATGTACTTTTCATTGATCAAGTTCCTTGCCTTTTATGCATTCAAATGAGAACTCATAGGGCTCACATGCATAATTAACTCAATTGGAACGACACATAAACAAGATAATGTCAAAACCTCAACTTGTGTGCTAGTGATGATCGATAAGGTTTATTCTTGATTAGTTCTTGAAACTTTTCAAGACCATTAAGACTCCCACTGATTCATTGACATTTAAGATTCTTTTATCAATGAATATTTCTTGACAAACGAATATTCAAGAGTTAGTGTAGTTTTTATCAAGACAAAACACTACATAAAATTGGTCCTAGTTAGTTTTTTTGTCTTATCCAAGACATCACAACTTTCCACATTTGATGAATGTTATAAACCTTGTCACTCAATGTCATAATCTTAACTCTAAGATTTGGTTTTGGAATGAAGTATGATTGACTTCTTGATTTAACCATTTTTTCAATTCTCGATTCCTCTTCTTAGACATACAATTGCACAAAGATTCACTTAGAGGATCAATTGAGATATGGTTCTTAATCATTAAGACTTATCATAAAACATAATTAAAGGTACTCTCCCTTCTTCTTAGAATAGAGAAACTTTTATCTTTCTGCCTACTTGATTCTGCGTATTCGTTCTGCTATTGATTTAAACCTTTTCAATCAATTCAGAATTACACTTAATATTGTAAGTATAATCATATTTACTAAACCTTTAGTGAATCATGACGAATATCTTTGTTACTCTTGTGGTGGACTTGATCAACACACAACTTTGTGTACTCGATCTCCTAGTCCTTTACTTGACACTTTGTCAACGACTTAGTCTAATTTCCAAATATGAAATTTCTCATTCATCGTGCAGCCACGTTGCATGATTCCAAGTTTCTATCCAATTGAAACTTGGGCGATGAGAAACTCTCCCTATTTGGTAAATTCTCGACATTTCCACAATTATCATAATTAAGAATCACATCCATTCGTTGTAGAAATATGCAAACATCAATTTTTCATAACGATTTTATTGCAAGGAAATAAATAAATAAATAAATGAGTCAAACCAAAATTTATTTTTATTTATAACAGCAGCGGAAAACATTTGTCCTTACAATGCAAAATCAACTGAAAAACTATGTAATCAAATATTCCCAACAATTCTATCATAACTTTCTAAGCTTAAAATCTAATCTTCAAGTCCATGCGATCGAGATCCATTTCTTTGTGATTAGACTGATTTTGCTTTTCCATCAAACTTCCTCTCTTTTTACTGATCCTGCAAAACATTCAAATGCAATCTTATCACATCATGTATTAAGAATCAACGAATAGGAACTTAATGGAGTTAGATAGTGGATTTTACCTGAAGTATAACCATACTCTTTGACTCTCCCATCTTCTTGACTCTTCAGGATCTTAGGGAAGACTTGTATTCAATGCCCTTTCTCTTGCCAGCAAACACAGGTCTGTTCTCCTAGAACGTCCTCGGAAGCATGGTTGGTTGACTTTTCCAACAAATATGCTCCATTGCTTTGCCAAATCATTTCTGATTCAGCAGCAATGAGCATGTAAGTTAGGTCAATGAGGTTTGCGTCATGATCCATCATATAATACTTTCTTTTGAACTCATTATATGATTCAGGGAGTGACTGCAGAACCCAGTCTATAGCCAACTTATCAGGGAATGACGCACCCAACATAATCAACCTATCGATGTGTGATTTCATTCCTAGAACGTGGGCACACACGGGTTTACCATCTTCATGTTTCATTTCCAATGGGACTTTAGTGACATTGAACCTTTCAATTCTTCGATCTTGTGGGTTAGGGAGAATAATTGGAGGAGGAGGAGGAAGTGAAATCAAACTAGTCCACTTTGATTCTTTACCCGAATAGCGGAATAGCTTAACTTCAGCAGGAACACCTTTTCCTTGAAATATGGGAAGACCATGATTGTCATACTTTGACATCTACAAAACGGGAGAAAATAAATTCAAGTTAGTTGATTTATTGAGTCCTTAGTAAATCACCCAAATGATATACTAGGGCTAGGACCCAACACAATATTCCATAACTCGGGAGAGGGATGCCGTAACCTAAATTGCAGAACATTTGAAGGTAAGTGAATGACGATTCACTAATTTTCCACCATGAAAAACGAAAAATAGATTAAGTTTTAAATGTATTGAAAACTCCTAGATCCTTTGAGATTTATTGAACTTTTCAATGGCATGTTTAAATCTCGATATGCCCCTCTAGTTTGTGACTGGGATGCCGAGGATCACAAAGCGGGTGTGAATAACCATGCAAATCTACATGGTGCCCCCACATGTTACAGTCACCTATTCGATGTGCCGGTTAACCACACACGCTCCACCGAACTATGACAAACATTGAGTCACCCTTTGCTACCTTTGCTCAGAACCATTTAGTGTGCCGGTTAACCACACACGCTCCACTAACGTCTTCGCAAGGGCACAAAGTGTAATTTCATGGAATTGCATCAATTCACTTTTGCCTAAAGTAACTAAGATTGGAAATTTTAGGAAAGCATTTAGTTACTTTTATACTTCATTATACTTATAATGGAAGGTTTCTGTCCTATCCTACCCGTTCGGCTAACGACCCTCCACTAGTCAAGAGTGCGGTGGGTAAGAGTGGATACCCATTCAATCGCCATTTTATAGGCAATTTCCTTAAACACCCCTTATAGACCAGCTTCGTGAATGAGGCCTACTAACGGTAAGACTGACTTTTACTCATACATATATATATATATATATATATATATATATATATATATATATATATATAATGTTAGACTTTTAATGTTATATATAGTATAGGGTGTATTTTATACTTTTAAAATACTCGCTGGTCTAATTTAAAAAATTACACTTTTAACTAAATATGAACCTTGACTTTATGGATTTATTAAATCTCTTTTAATTATACACCTTAATTAATTAATAAAACCATAAGGGTGTGATTTGAACTTTTCAAAATAATACTAGGGTTTTAGAATTTAACATTAATTAAACTATTAATCAACTTTTAAATTCCAAAACTTGAGGGCAGGTTTTGAAACATTTCAAAATATTAGGGTTTCAACTATTTAAATTTCAAAACAAAACTTTTGAGTTCAAATTTAAACTATAAAACCTAAAGGGGAAAAATTGAAACTTTTCATAACAAAAGGATCAAATAACAAATAATATAAATTAAACAATTTATTTTATCATTATCTATATTTGACCTAATTTTAATTTCTTGCAATGTAAGTTACCCAGTTAATACAAATAATCAAACTTTATCATATAAGGAAGTTATTATCCAATCAATTGGTAATTATCTTTTGTTTAATCAAAGATATACTCATAAATATGTATAAAATCGGATTTTAATGATCTAAAACAGATAAGGCAAGTATCCATGAGTAAAACAACAAGAAATCCCGAAAATAGCTCCATCTGATGCTCGAACTCACCGAGTACCACACTGGACTCGCCGAGTTGAGGCCTACTCGCCGAGTACACTGTGGTACTCGCCGAGTTCATCAGGCAGGGAGCTCAAATTTTTTTTTTTGGAACTTGAACAAACATACAAGGCATCAATACAATAGAAACCAACCTGACTCTAATACCACTGATGGGTTTTAGCCATAAGAACATCCTATGTGCTCATGCAACCCTAATGCTTGGATGTAGGTTTCTCTATTGTACATGCAATTCATCCAAGACTTTAAACCCTAAATCTAGCATATGATAATCAATATTAACATAATAATGGGTTAAGATATTACCTTGATTGTTATGTAGTAATAACAATCTCAAATCCTCCTTGTAATGACTTTAAAAAGCTTAAAGTCACAAATGTGACTCCTCTAATGGTTCACAAACACCAAGAGCAAGAGGATAAAGAATAAGGAGAGAGGAGACACCCAAAAACGTGTAGAAACCCTAAGGATTCAGTTTCCCACGTTTTTGGTGCCCAAGGGGTCCTTAAATAGTGAGGCTATTAGGGTTATCTAATAAGGAAACCCTAATTTGGATGCTTAGGCCCTAAGCAACCCATGTACTCCTTTCTTAAAGGCCTTTGGACGATATCTAATGGGTTTCCCCATAGAATTCGTCCACCCCTTTAATATGGAGTCCATTAGCCCAATATTCAACTATCACACAATTGATAGTTCTAGTCCCTTAAGTTTAATTAATGTCTTTTAGCCACAAACTTAATTCTTATTAATTGTTGACTAATATTAATTAAACAATATGATTTCTCCTTTAATATATTATTCTCATAATATATTAATAAATCATATTTAATCCTTTCTCTCCATAATTCATCCTATCAAGTTGCTTTGGTGATGGCAACCCAAAAGGACCATGCACCATTGGGTCAAGTACATACCATAATAGTTATGGACTTAGACACTAATCCAACAAAAATATGGGTGGGAAGCCCGCGGATAGGTCCAAATAAATTTTGATCAGAAGAGGGATTGTACCTTTTGAGATCCTTAGTGACAAAGAAGTTGATGTCACTGCCCATGTCAATGCCAACATCTGTATGTAAGTCTGAGATTCATAGTGACCAGAATCGAGCAAATGTGAGCTCTGTTGGGTTCTCCCTTGGGTGTTCTTTGGGGATATATTGAAGAAAATTATCCCAATGAATCTGGCCGTAGTTGACATCGTGGTCTGTGTAGATGCTCCATACCAATTCAAGCAGCTTCAATCCCATGTTGTCAATGCCTCCGGTTCTGCCGGATAAGCAGCGAATGACGAAGTGGCACACAAACTGCCAAACCGCAGGCAGTTAATTCTTCTTAAACTCACCAATCCCTCGGATTGGTTTCTGATACCCCATCTGGTAGAGTGTTGTGGTGATGTTAGATAATGATGGTGTGAAGATCTTGATGGAAGGGTAAATCAGAAGATTAATGGCGGACAAGAACTTCTCTTTGGTCAAGATGACCAAAGAATCATTGATGAGGTTGATATGCACTTCTTGAGGGTTCTCTAATGGGCGATATGCAAAGAAAGCACATTTGAAGAGTGTTGAGACGGGAACGATGTCGGTGAAAGCATCAAATGGACCAAACAGAATATGGTTCTTGAGAAACTTGATCATAAGCTTGGTTGGGGCATTGTATGACGGGTGATCTTCAAAAACTGCTCTGAAATTGCTTGAAGCTAACATTGGAGAGACGGAACCAGTTGGATTCATAGATCCTGAAGCCTTGGATTGTTTCTTAGATGCACCTGATTTCTCCATTGTGAGAGAAGAAAATGGAGTTCTTGAGAGTTATGGGGGTTTTGAGAGTTGAGAGAGAACAATCGATAATCAGAGATCGTAAGGATTATTGGGGAAGAAGACGGGTTTATAAAGGAGGGTGAAAAAGTTTTAACCCTAGGTAAAAGGATAGAAAAGGGTAAGAAGTCGAATGGGGTTTTTGGGGGGGGGGGGGGGAATCAATGATTTTGTGGATTAAATCTCAGCCATACGAAAGTAAAAACGGGTTTAAAAAGATTTTGGGAGATTTCCAAAAGGGGTTTGCATTTAATGTAAGATCAGGCGCATGTCAATACGTCAGGTATTCGTGGGGGTGATGAGAGAGAAAGTTGGAACTGATGGGACGTGGGAGGTAGAGGAAAGGACAAATTAAGGATGAGTTTATTGGAAAATCGTTCTTTTTGTCATTATCCCTAAAATAGGTCTGATACGGGGTTTATTCAGAAAGAGAAAGTGACAGTTTCTAAAGGGAATGTTTTATTTTATTTAATGAAGGATCATTAAATAGCACACAAAGATTCGAGAGTTAATGAAACTGTTGGAAGATATTAAGATGGCCGCAGATGGAATCGTCATTGCGATTGAGAATCTTCATTGCGGATGAAAGAATATTGCGGTTGAGAGTCGTCATCACGGATGCACAAAGGAAAGACAGTAGCAAGAAACTGAGAGGAAAATACTTGTCCAAAAATTAGTAATAACAGACCATTAGGACCCATGAGAGATACGTATGACATATGGTTGCGGTACCTAGACTGCGGGACCAAAACCATCTATCATATGTAATTCTCAGTTAGAACCGCAATGGAGACCAATGATGGTCTGTGGTAGCTAATACTTCAGAAAGAATTGCGGGTCTGGATTCATCATTCCCAACATTTGTAAGAATACATTAAGTTTTGTAGAGTCAAGTGCTTTTGTAAAAACACGAACAATCTCTTCATGAGTAGGAATAAAGATGAGTTCAATATTACCTTTCAGAATATTATCTTTGATGAAATGATACCATAACTCAATATGTTTTGTCTTGGAGTGCTGAATAGGATGATGAGAGATTGCTATAGCACTTTCAGAATCACAGTAAATTTGTATCCTTAGCATTCTGTACCAGTAGTCTAGCAATTGTGTCTTCATCCAAGGAACTTGGGAACAGTAGCTGGCTACGGCCACATACTTGGCTTCTGCAGTAGATAAAGATACACAAGTTTGTTTTCTTGAAAACCAGCTGACAAGTCTTCCTCCTAAGAATTGGCATCCACCAGATGTACTTTTTCGATCGAGCTTGTATCCAGCATGATCAGCATCTGTGAAGGCTTGTAGGCTGAAGTCATTGCCTGCGGGATACCATAGACTGAGAGATTTGCTTCCTTTCAGGTACCGAAGGATTTGCTTGGCTGCGGTCATGTGCGACACTTTTGGATCAGCCTGGTACCTTACGCACACACCAGTTGTGAAGACAATGTAAGGTCTGCTTGCGGTGAGATACATCAACGAACCAATGATACCTCTATAAGCCTTGTGATCCACCGATTCACCAGAGGGATCAGCAGAGATCTTATAACTGAAGGCCATAGGGACCTTAGCAAAAGAACAGTTTTCCATTGAGTATTTCTTCAGAAGTTTAGCGGTGTATTTCTCTTGATGAATGAATATTCCTTGCGATACTTGTTTTACTTGAAGACCTAGAAAGAAGTTAATTTCTCTATTCATGCTCATTTTGAACTTGTTGATCATGAGCTTAGCAAATTCATCCACCAACCCTTGATCAGATGACCCAAAGATGATATCATCCACATATATTTGTACCATCATAAGGTGGTCACCATTTTCTTTTCTGAATAGTGTGGGATCAATCACTCCTCTCTTGTACCCGGATGAGACAAGGAATTCAGAGAGTGTCTCATACCAAGCTCTTGGAGCTTGTTTCAAACCGTAGACTGCTTTTTCAAGCTTGTAGTAGTGGTCTGGAAATTCAACATTTTCAAATCCTGTAGGTTGCTGAAGATAGACTACTTCTTTTAGTTCCCCATTGAGAAAGGCACTTTTAATATCCATTTGGTGTACCTTGACGTTTTTGTGAGCTACGTATGCTAGAAAGATCCGGATGGCTTCCATGCGTGCTACCGGAGCATACGTTTCATCGTAGTCGATGCCTTCCAGTTGACTATACCCCTTGGCAACAAGCCTTGCCTTGTTTCTGATGACTGCGCCAGATTCATCTAACTTGTTCTTGAAAACCCATCTTGTACCAACAATAGTATGACCATGTGGGAGGGGAACAAGTTGTCACACTTTGTTTCTTTCAAATTCTTCTAGTTCTTCTTGCATTGCGGCTATCCAGTCCGGTTCAAGCAATGCTTCTTTGATCGTTCTGGGTTCTACCGAAGACATAAATGCTGCATAGTGGCAATGATCAGATAAGTCCTTGGAAGACCGAGTCTGGATACCTGCGGATGGGTTGCCAATAATTTGACTTGGAGGGTGGTCTTTCGTCCATACATGAAGACGCGGCAGCAGATGATCAACAACTACAGTAGAAGGGATATCTTGGATGTCAGAGTAATCTACGGTTGGAGCTGGCAGTTCCCCCTGGATTTGAGAACATCCTGCTGAATCATCTTGATCTATTAGAGCCGAATTTTCTTGAGTAACTGGAAGAGGTTGAGGTTTCCCCTCGATTGCGGACGGGAGTTCCTTTGGAACCTGAGAAGGTTCCCCCTGGATTGCAGATGGGAGAGTGATAATTCTTGGATCGGTTCTAGTGTCAATATTCTCTATGAATTCATCATCTGAATCCGAAGATGCGTTTGATGGTAATGCTTCTCTGCAGGCAGGAATTTGAGCAACATCAAGTACTGGAACTTCAATGGTTGCGACTAGGTACGGAGTAGAACTTTCTGTTGGATTAGTGTCTAAGTCCATAACTATTTTGGTATGTGCTTGACCCGATGGTGCATGGTCCTTTTGGGTTGCCTTCACCAAAGCAACTTGATAGGATGAATTATGGAGAGAAAGGATTAAATATGATTTATTAATATATTATGGGAATAATATATTAAAGAAGAAATCATATTGTTTAATTAATATTAGTCAAGAATTAAGAAGAATTAAGTTTGTGACTAAAAGAGATTAATTAAACTTAAGGGAATGGAATTGTAATTATAAGATAATTGCAATTGGGCTATGGATTGCCTTATATTATAAGGTGGACGAATTCTATGGGGAAACCCATTAGAAATCATCCAAGGCCTTTAAGGAAAAGAGTCCATGGGTTGCTTAGGGCTTAAGCATCCAAATTAGGGTTTCCTTGTTAGATAACCCTAATAGCCTCACTATATATAGAGCCCTTATGCCCCAAAAACGTGGACAAGCTTCTTTCTAGGGTTTCCACACGTTTTGGGCAGCCTCCTTCTCTTCTCCTCTTCATCCTCTTGCTCTTGGTGTTTGTGAACTATTAGAGGAGTGACATTTGTGACTCTAAGCTTTCTAAAGTCATTACAAGAAGGAATTGTGATTGTTATTGCTACATAACAATCAAGGTAATATCTTAAACCCATTCTTATGTTAATATGATTACTTGTATGCTAGAATTAGGGTTTATAGTCTTGGATAACTTGCATGTACAATAGAGAAACCTAGATCCAAGCATTAGGGTTTGTATGAGCACATAGGATGTTCTTATGACCAAAACCCATCAGTGGTATCAGAGCCTTGATTGGTTTCTATTGTATTGATGCCTTGTATGTTGAAAAAAATTCGATTTTTGTGGTTCTGCATGATGGACTCGGCGAGTTGCCCCCTACTCGGCGAGTCCATATGGGTACTCGGCGAGTTCGAGCGTCAGAAAGAGGGGATTTCGGGATTTCTTGCTGTTTTCTCTTGGATACTTGCCTTATCTGTTTTAGATCATTAAAATCCGATTTTATTCATATTTCTGAGTATCTCCTTGATTAAACAAAAGATAATTACCAATTAATTAGATAATAACTTCCTTATATGATTAAAGTTGATTATTTGTATTAATTGGGTAACTTATTTTGCAAGAATTGAAATTAGGTCAAATATAGATAAGGATGAAATTAATTGTTTAATTTATATTATTTGTTATTTGATCCTTGTGTTATGAAAAGTTTCAATTTTCCCCTTTAGGTTTTATAGTTTAATTTTGAACTCAAAAGTTTAGTTTTGAAATTTAAATAGTTGAAACCCTTAGGTTTTGAAAAGGTTTCAAAAACTTACCCTCATGTTTTGGAATTTAAATTTTGATTAAAAGTTTAATTTTGATATATATATATATATATATATATATATATATATATATATATATATATATATATATATATATATTTAAATTGTAAACCTAAATGTTTTCAAAATGTTTCAAAACTTGCCCTTAAGTTTTGGAATTTAAAAGTTGATTAAAAGCTTAATTTAGGAATGTTAAATTCTAAAACCCTAGTCATGTTTTGAAAAGATTCAAATCACACCCTTATGGTTTTATTAATTAATTAAGGTGTATAATTAAAAGAGGTTTAATAAATCCATAAAAGTTTAGGATTACAATTTAATTGAATTAAAAGTATAATTGTTAAATTTGACCTCCTAGTATTTTAAAAGTGTAAAATACACCCTATACTATATATAACATTAAAAGTCTAACATTATATATATGTATGAGTAAAAGTCAGTCTTACCGTTAGTAGGCCTCATTCACGAAGCTGGTCTATAAGGGGTGTTTAAGGAAATTGCCTATAAAATGGCGATTGAATGGGTATCCACTCTTACCCACCGCACTCTTGACTAGTGGAGGGTCGTTAGCCGAACGGGTAGGATAGGACAAAACCTTCCATTATAAGTATAACGAAGTAAAAAAGTAACTAAATGTTTTACAAATTCCCAATCATAGTTACTTAGGCAAAAGTGAATTGATGCAATTCCATAAAATTTCACTTTGTGCCCTTGCGAAGACGTTAGTGGAGCGTGTGTGGTTAACCGGCACACTAAATGGTTCTAAGCAAAGGTAGCAAAGGGTGGCTCAATGTTTGTCACAGTTCAGTGGAGCGTGTGTGGTTGACCGGCACATCGAATAGGTGACCGTAACATGTGAGGGCACCATGTAAGTTTGCATGGTTATTCACACCTGCTTTGTGATCCTCGGCATCCTAGTCACAAACAAGAGGGGCATATCGAGATTTAAACATGCCATTGAAATGTTCAATGAATCTCATAGGATCTAGGAGTTTTCATAAATTTAAAACTTAAATTTCTTTTTGTTTTTCGTGGTGGAAATTAGTGAATCGTCATTCACTTACCGTCAAATATTCTGCAACTAGATTATGACATACCTTTTCTAGGTTGTAACATATTGTGTTGGGTCCTAGCCTTAGTATCTCATTTGGGCGATTTACTAAGGACTCAATCAATCAACTAACTTGAATTCGTTTTCTCCCGTTTTGTAGATGTCAAAGTTCGACAACTATGGTCTTCCAAAATCCCGTAGAACAAGCTTTCCACATGAAGATGATATTCCGCGATTCGATCGAGGAACAAGAAATCATGCTTCACTTCCTCCACCTCATCTAATGATTCTCCCTAACCCACAAGTTCGAAGGCTTGAAAAGTTCAAGCTCACTCAAGCCCTTTTGGCAAGTAAACATAAAGAAGGAAAGTTAGTGTGTGCACACGTTCTAGGGATGAAGTCACACATTGATAGGTTAAGAATGTTGGGATCCATTTTCTGTGAAGAGATGGCTGTTGACTGGGTTCTTCAGTCACTTCCTAACTCATATAGTGAGTTCGTAAGAGAGTACTATATGATGAACTGCGACGTGACCCTTATAGATATCACCTATATGCTTATTGTTGCTGAATCAGCAATGGTTTGGCACAAAAGAGAAGCAAAGTTGATTGGTGAATCTGCCTTCAAGACCTCTATGGATATAGACAATGGCAACGAAAGACATGCTATGATCGAAGAGTTTGATCATAAGAGAAAGGAAATATCTGAAGTAGTTCCATGTGCTGTTCCAAAAGAGTCGATTTGCTTTTATTGCCAAGAGAAGGGGCATTGGAGACGAAGCTGCCCTATTTACCTAAGAGATCTAAGAGACGGGAGAGTCAAAACGTATGGCTCTGCTTTAGGTAAAATCCATTGACTAACTCTTTTAAGCTCCTGTTCTAGATTCTTAATGCATAATGTGATAAGATTACAATTGATGTTTTGTAGGATCGAAGAAAGGAGAGGAAGCTTAAGGTAAGAAGTGAGCAGAATCTAACCGTGAAGAAATGGATTTTGATCGCATTACTTGAAGATTAGATTCTTGAGCTACTACTTAGAGTTAGAATTAGATTGCTAAGAAATATGTATTAGCATAGTTTTTCAATGAATTGCATTGTAAGCACAAAATTTTTCCGCAATAAAATAAATTTTGATTTTTATATTATTTATTTATCCTTACAATGACATATATGAAAAATTGATGTTTGAATGTTTCTAACATTAGCAACAATGGATTTGATTCTTAATTATGGAAATGTCGAGAATTTACCAAATAGGGAAAGTTTCTCATCGCCCAAGTTTCAATTGGACAGAAACTTGGAATCATGCAACTTGGTTGCACGATGAATGAGAAATTTCATATTTGGAAATTAGACTAATTCATTGACAAAGTGTCAAGTGAAGATCTAGGAGATCGAGTACACAAAGTTGCATGTTGATCAAGTCCATCATAAGAGTAACAAAGATATTCGTTATGATTTACTAAAGGTTTAGTAAATAGGATTATACTTATAAGATTAGGTGTAATTCTGAATTGATTGAAAAAGTTTAAATCAATACCAGAACGAATAAAAAGAATCAAATACGTAGAAAGATAAAAGTTTCTCCATTCTAAGAAGAAGGGAGAGTACCTTTTATGCTTTATGATAGGTCTTAATGATTAAGAACCATATCTCAAGTGATCCTCTAAGGGAGTCTTAGTACAGTTGTATGTCTAAGAAGAGGAATCAAGAATTGAAGAAATGGTTAAATCAAGAAGTTAATCATACTTCGTTCCAAAAGAAGTCTTAGAGTTAAGATTGTGAAATTGAGTGATAAGTATTAAGAAGGTTTATAACATTCATCAAATGTGGAAAGTTGTGATATCTTGGATAAGACAAAGACCAACTAGGACCAATTTATGAAGTGTTTTGATAAAAACTACACTACCTCTTGAATATTTGTTTGTCAAGAAATGTTTATTGGCAAAAGAATCTTATATGTCAAGGAGTCAGTGGGAGTCTTAATGGTCTTGAAAGGTTTCAAGAACTAATCAAAATAAACCTTATCGATCATCACTAGCACACGAGTTAAGGTTTACAACCTATTGTGTTGACACTATTTTGTTTCTGTGCCATTCCAATTGAGTCAATTATGCATGTGAGTTCTATGAGTTCTCAATTAAATGCATAAAAGGCAGGCACCTTGATCAATGGGAAGTACATTGATAGGGAAGGGTGAGCTGCTTGACTACTTGGAAGACATGGTGGGCAGCTATGCTACCATAAGGCAAGAAATCAAGATTAAGAAAGTTCGGTCCATATGAGTTTGAATTTGTCATAAACCTTGGTTTTGACAAATTCACATGGATAGGAACACATACACCATTAAAATCGAAGTGTCATAAGATTCTCTCCTTCATGAAAGTGACTGTGAGGAAATGCTTTCACGAAGAAAGATTTTAAGAAAATAGTGATTGTGAAATTGAATTCTCGAATTCGATTATGGTTATGGTATCCCTTTCCATGATTCGAATTGTGAGATTTGGCAATTAGTCTTAATTATTTAGACACACATATGAGCTATCTAAAGGAAAGGTGTATAAGATTAGATAAAGGATTATCAAAGCATTAGGTATTAGAAACATGAACTTAAGGAGTTCAACAAGTATTGTTTTTCTGGAAGTTAAGCTGGTTTCTGAATACATGTCAAAGCTAGTTGGAGCATAAGCGTTATGTTTATGATAATCATCATGATGGTGGGAGCATAAATGTTATGATTGTATGATTATTAAGGAAAGTATTGCAAGTTAGCAATATTAATTATAGAAAACAAGAGTTATACTTTGCAAAGTTGTAAAGGTTGAATAGTTGTTTTGCTATAATTAAGGGAGAGAATATTATGCTTCATTTTAAATCTAAAGGCTTAGGTTGTGGAATGTTAATAATTTAGTCAAGGAAACATAGTGTGTTCAAAAATTTCGATTATGATTACGGCATTCCTCTTCATAGTTCGAATTTTGAGAACCGTGGCACATAAAATATTATGGCAGAAGATTGATAAAGTATCAAATCTTTATGTAAGATGTTATGCATCGGGTCCCATACGCTTCGGGTATAGGATCGATTGCAAATGCTATAATATTTGATCATTCTAAAATTTTCCAAATGTCTAGCACATTTAGAGGGAAAAGGACAACAATCGGTTTTGACTAAGATAATTAAACAACTATCAAAGGACAATCCAAAGTTTGCCGATGATTGGTCGCTTGTGAGTAGTTGGAAGTATAGTATTGAATGGACCATATCGATCATCACTAGCACACGAGTTAAGGTTTACAACCTATCGTGTTGACACTATTTTATTTCTGTGCCATTCCAATTGAGGCAATTATGCATGTGAGTTCTATGAGTTCTCAATTAAACGCATAAAAGGCAGGCACCTTGATCAATGGGAAGTACATTGATAGGGAAGGGTGAGCTGCTTGACTACTTGGAAGACATGGTGGGAAAAAGAATCTTATATGTCAAGGAGTCAGTGGGAGTCTTAATGGTCTTGAAAGGTTTCAAGAACTAATCAAAATAAACCTAATCGATCATCACTAGCACACGAGTTAAGGTTTACAACCTATCGTGTTGACACTATTTTGTTTCTGTGCCATTCCAATTGAGTCAATTATGCATGTGAGTTCTATGAGTTCTCAATTAAACGCATAAAAGGCAGGCACCTTGATCAATGGGAAGTACATTGATAGGGAAGGGTGAGCTGCTTGACTACTTGGAAGACATGGTGGGCAGCTGTGCTACCATAAGGCAAGAAATCAAGATTAAGAAAGTTCGGTCCATATGAGTTTGAATTTGTCATAAACCTTGGTTTTGACAAATTCACATGGATAGGAACACATACACCATTAAAATCTAAGTGTCATAAGATTCTCTCCTCCATGAAAGTGACTGTGAGGAAATGCTTTCACGAAGAAAGATTTTAAGAAAATAGTGATTGTGAAATTGAATTCTCGAATTCGATTATGGTTACGGTATCCCTTTCCATGATTCGAATTGTGAGATTTGGCAATTAGTCTTAATTGTTTAGACACACATATGAGCTATCTAAAGGAAAGGTGTATAAGATTAGATAAAGGATTATCAAAGCATTAGCTATTAGAAACATGAACTTAAGGAGTTCAACAAGTATTGTTTTTCTGGAAGTTAAGCTGGTTTCTGAATACATGTCAAAGCTAGTGGGAGCATAAGCGTTATGTTTATGATAATCATCATGATGGTGGGAGCATAAATGTTATGATTGTATGATTATTAAGGAAAGTATTGCAAGTTAGCAATATTAATTATAGAAAACAAGAGTTATACTTTGCAAAGTTGTAAAGGTTGAATAGTTGTTTTGCTATAATTAAGGGAGAGAATATTATGCTTCATTTCAAATCTAAAGGCTTAGGTTGTGGAATGTTAATAATTTAGTCAAGGAAACATAGTGTGTTCAAAAATTTCGATTATGATTACGACATTCCTCTTCATAGTTCGAATTTTGAGAACCGTGGCACATAAAATATTATGGCAGAAGATTGATAAAGTATCAAATCTTTATGTAAGACGTTATGCATCGGGTCCCATACGCTTCGGGTATAGGATCGATTGCAAATGCTATAATATTTGATCATTCTAAAATTTTCCAAATGTCTAGCACATTTAGAGGGAAAAGGACAAGAATCGGTTTTGACTAAGATAATTAAACAACTATCAAAGGACAATCCAAAGTTCGCCGATGATTGGTCGCTTGTGAGTAGTTGGAAGTATAGTATTGAATGGACCATCTCAACATTATTATGAATAGATAAGATTCTATTAAGAATGAGTTGTCATGTGGAAAATATGGAAACATGTCCATATTGGGAATTGAATATTGAAAATCTATGTCTAGATTAGAAACTTTTATGCAAAAGGATGTTCAAAGGAATGTACTTTGAGTGAGAGACATCATATCTAAGGAATTGTATTGTAACAATCTCCGATAGAGGACTTTGTAATATCATTGGCAATAGTCATTGTGATTTTTGTGCTATGACATTACGAAAGGATCATTGTATAAAATGTTAGAATCTAGCATATTCTATAAGTGGCAAGAATTTGATATTCTTTCACTTATGAAAAAGGATTAGGAGTTGTGAAATGAGTATGATTGGAAATGTGTTCATTTGATCTATTTCACAAAATAAGAACCATAGGTAAACATTGTGTGCATGCTAGGAGCATGGGACAAGTGTAGTATTAATTCAAGTAAGAAGTTGATTACCCGAAACAACAAATAATGAGTAATCGATATGGTGATAAATAAAAGGTGTTTTATTTATACTCAAAGGATTGAGGCCATATGGGATTAGTATTATCCTTGTGTTTCACTTTGCATGTTTTGACTTCCTGAATAATTTAAATGGTTAAGAACAGTCAAATTATTCGAACGGGCCACAGTCGTTCATATGTTGGAAGTAGGTATGAATAAAGACTGTCGTGAATTGGTGTGTGGATTGTCTAAAGAGTATTAGACATAAGCAAATGTTTGTTGCAACGTTCATGAGCGCTTATGAATGTGATTTGAGCATTGGATTAAACCCACGCTCACTTGGATCACTCCATCAGTTGTATCACAAGTTATTCGTGAGACGATAATATCTTATATTCTTGAAACCGAGATGTGTGAGTTGTATCTTGCAAATCAGTTGCACATTGATAATATTTAAATGCACCAGTAAATTGGTGTTATAAAACATATTGTTGTGTGTGATTCGGTGAGTAAGTGCAAGCGAGCATTGAATCAAAGTTTATCCATTCCTTTTATCCAAAGTAGGATAAAAGCGATATCTTAGGGCCCCTCGATGATTTAGTGATGACAAACGTAAATGCTCGGCCGGGCTAGGGCTAATTTGATTTGTTCAATTAGTCAGTCGTCATAAATCGGAAGTCGAGAGATAGTACAGAGAGAATGATTAGAAATCATGTCTCATATGATATCTAGAATGGAGGAATATATGATCCCTTATCTAAAGGACACGCGTATCTGATAGGATCAGAGTTGACAGCGGCTTTGGAAAGCTACAATTGCAGATCAGGATCTCAAGTCATACGCAGAATAGTTATTAGACTCATCCAAGTGGGAGACTGTTGGATTAGTGTCTAAGTCCATAACTATTTTGGTATGTACTTGACCCGATGGTGCATGGTCCTTTTGGGTTGCCTTCACCAAAGCAACTTGATAGGATGAATTATGGAGAGAAAGGATTAAATATGATTTATTAATATATTATGGGAATAATATATTAAAGGAGAAATCATATTGTTTAATTAATATTAGTCAAGAATTAATAAGAATTAAGTTTGTGACTAAAAGAGATTAATTAAACTTAAGGGACTGGAATTGTAATTATAAGATAATTGCAATTGGGCTATGGGTTGCCTTATATTATAAGGTGGACGAATTCTATGGGGAAACCCATTAGAAATCGTCCAAGGCCTTTAAGGAAAGGAGTCCATGGGTTGCTTAGGGCTTAAGCATCCAAATTAGGGTTTCCTTGTTAGATAACCCTAATAGCCTCACTATATATAGAGCCCTTATGCCCCAAAAACGTGGACAAGCTTCCTTCTAGGGTTTCCACACGTTTTGGGCAGCCTCCTTCTCTTCTCCTCTTCATCCTCTTGCCCTTGGTGTTTGTGAACCATTAGAGGAGTGACATTTCTGACTCTAAGCTTTCTAAAGTCAATACAAGAAGGAATTGTGATTGTTATTGCTACATAACAATCAAGGTAATATCTTAAACCCATTCTTATGTTAATATGATTACTTGTATGCTATAATTAGGGTTTATAGTCTTGGACAACTTGCATGTACAATAGAGAAGCCTAGGTCCAAGCATTAGGGTTTGTATGTGTCACACCCCCAAACCAAGGATGGCGGAAACGTCCGGGGGTGGAGGACTTCATGTGTAGTATCATAACAACAATGGCAATAGTGATGAAAGTAAACACATCCAACATATATATAATTGAAAGAGTTACATCATTGTATGAATTACATGTTTCAAAATCAATTACAATATGTTGACAAAATATGATAAGTTTGACGCCTCAACGTCCCATCCTCAAAAGTACTTTGTTACCTGTTTAGTGATTTCCTGAGAATACAAGTAGTTTGAAAAAGTGTCAACACAATGGTTGGTGAGTTCATAAGTTTTTGTATATAATTATGAAAAAGCTTGTCATGTAATTGTATAGTTGTTCCAAAAAAATCTGATATTTTCCTTAAAATGAATACTGTAGTCTTGTATCCAAAGACTGAAACGTATGAGTAATCTTCCTTATTTACAGAAAATAACGTGAGTTTATTTCAATACAAACGCGTATGATATTAGTGAAATTCTCGTAAATTCTTAAGTTTGTTAATACTTTCCGTGAGCTATTATAACCATACTATGACCTAGGTGGCCTGAAAACGACGTTCTTCGGGCGTCGTTGAACTAAAATGACACTTGTCACCACAGACCTGCCGGTCTAGCTGTTGCAAGCAGCTCTGGTGTGGGTTTGTCAAGCCCAATATAGATCTATATACAAATATCACGCTCTCCTTCCAGGAGACTCTGGTTACAATACATGACTTATGATTTATGCGAAGTGAATGTCTCACAAAGTTATTAACGAATTTACACTTAACATAATGAAAGTTTCCCTTTTGTATAAATGTACCCTTCTGAAATGTATGCATTTTGAAATCTATCGTAAACTATACCTATTATAGTTTATCAAAACAAGGGTAGTAACAGCAAAGTACGTAAATTATACTTAACATAGTTTATTAAATGTTTGTGTGTAATGGGTATACTTCAATAATAACGCTTTGTTTAATCTATGCTTTGTCTAGTAAAAATCCATTTGTTAACTGGTTTATGTCTAGATACTAACATAAGAATGTCATATATTGCAATAACATAAAAACACATAATAATATACACCTTGCTCAACATGTTACAAGGTGAAATGAAATTGCTAGTGCTTTTCTGATTATAACATTTTCTGTAACTGTTATTAGAAAATTTGTAGAAAAATCATAAAATGTCCAAATCAAGTTCTGTAACTTCTGGGAGTTTGTAAAATGAGCCTAGTTGGTTCATAAATTTTCCCATAATTTTTAGGGACGTCTAACTTGTGTAACCAAGTCCATAATCACAGACTGGTCCGGATTGGTGTTTGAGATGATAGGCAGTTTTGTAAAAATCACCATAAATTGTAGAAAAATCGTATGGAGATGTACAAGTAGTCATTTTAAAGCTAAGAAGTGGAACTACTTGTACCTAAAACAGTTTTGAAAACTAAAATGTTTAAGTTGTCCAAAACAGTCCGTGAATGGGGTCCAACTTTTCTGATGTAGGCTGTTAGAAAAGTTTAGTTTTGTTTTTGTTGTTTTACTTGTATTCCCCCCTAAAAACTTGAGAAAACATAAAAATGTAGGGGTATGAACTCACCTTAAGTGTTTTCAGTAGATGATTGTTGAAGAATGGAGGTATTTAACTCAAGAACACTTGGAGATGCCTTGAAGATTTTTGAAAATCTAGCATCATAGTTATGGAGTTTGTATAAGCTATCAATGATTTGAGTAGAATGAAGTGTAAAAATCACAAGGAGGATGAATTACACTTACCAAGAGTGGAAGAACACTTGATGATCAGCCTTGGGATCTTGAATTAGAGAGAAAAGTTGGAGAGAAAAGTTGGAGTTGGATCTTTGGTGGAATGAGAGTGATTGAAAGAAAATGAGGAGAGAGGTTGAGTGACCAGCCCTAAAAACGTGGGGATGGCTTGTGAGAGGGGTAAAAAGTACAAGGAAGTGACAAGGTATGGTGGGGAGGAGTGTGGGTTAATCATGGAGTGGGTATGGGGTTGCTTGTGTCATAAAATAAGGTAAAGTCAACACTCTACCTTTGTACTTTACCTACTCTCTTTTGGATAAGGTTTTATCCTTAAAATGTGACTAAATCATTTATTTAGGGGTCTTATATGTTAAAATAAAGTTTTGGGTGAAAATCCTGTGTTAAAACAATTAAAAACGGGCTTAAAACGCGAATTTAATCGAAAACCGGGAGAAAAAGGCTTCCCAGCGAGGCCTCTCGGTCCTAGGCCGAGGTTCGGTCCCTAGGCCGAGGTTCGGTCAGGATGGTGCTGATTCGGAAGCGAGAGGCTGAGCCAGAAGAAGGAACGAGGGCGATGGGCTCGGTCCGAAGGTCAGAAGCGAGGGTCAGAAGCGAAGGTCAGAAGGGAAGGTTCGGTCCTCGGTCCTCAGAAGAGAAGGTTCGGTAGCCATTAGAAGAGAAGAGGTCAAAACCGAAAGGTGCCGAACGTTCGGGTTCGGTTGAGCAGCCTTCGGCTCAGAAGGGTTCGGTTCCTAAGAGGGGTTTCGGTTCCTAAGAGGGGTTCGGTTTCGATTCCTAAGAGGGGTTTCGGTTCCTAAGAGGGGTTTCGGTTCCTTAGGTCCGTTTTTCGCGTAGACTTCCGTTTTTGGGCTGTTTTCGCCAAATTCGAGGGTCGGGATGCCCCGAGTGATTATAGAAAGTTGGGAGAGATTTCGAGAGAGATTTGAGAGAGATTCCACATACTCAGAGAGATTTGGGAGAGATTTGACATTCTTGGAGAGATTTCACATACAGAGAGATATTTGGGAGAGATTTCACATACTTAGAGAGATTTGGGAGAGATTTGACATACTTGGAGAGATTTCACATACACAGAGATATTTGGGAGAGATTTCACATACTTAGAGAGATTTGGGAGATATTTGACATTCTTGGAGAGATTTCACATACAGAGAGATATTTGGGAGAGATTTCACATACTTAGAGAGATTTGGGAGAGATTTGACATTCTTTGAGAGATTCACATACAAAGAGATATTTGGGAGAGATTTCACTTACTTAGAGAGATTTGGGAGAGATTTGACATACTTGGAGAGATTTCACATACAGAGAGATATTTGGGAGAGATTTCACATACTTAGAGAGATTTGGGAGAGATTTGACATTCTTGGAGAGATTTCACATACAGAGAGATATTTGGGAGAGATTTCACTTTCTTAGAGAGATTTGGGAGAGATTCTCGATAAGAAGAGATAGAGTGAAAACGATTGAGAGCGGTTTCGTGTGTGACGAATGTGAGTGTCCGGCTTCGAAATGCAAGGTCCGTAAACCCCGTTATGCCATGTTTTAGGATCTTACACACTCCCTATGAGTATGCAACATTGTTTTATTGTTCTTGTTTATTGTTTAGCACTAAAGTTAAAGAAATTTAAACACACGAACTTTCCAAGTGATGTTTTCTCATTAAGATAGTGAGTTATACAGAAATTACATAATACAAACCCTATTATACAAGGTTTTAATTGAGTTGACCGGTTTGACTCGTTGACCTTGTCCGGCTTAGACTTGACCCGAATTTGACTATTGTCACAGTATGAGCACATAGGATGTTCTTATGACCAAAACTCATCACTTTCCCCTTCAACCGGAGAGGTGGAAGTATTGAGAGATACTACTTTAGATAGAGATGGTCCAGATACTTCAGCATGTTGTTGTTGAGCTGCGGGTGACACCAGAACTTCAGATAGTTTCGCCGTTTCAACCGGATCAAAAAGATCGTCATAATTGTCTTCAACTAGATTTAGAGGTCCTGAAGAGGCAGGAATGTCACATTCCATGATTGTGGTGGTTTCGGTGGATAAAGGGGCATTGCGGGTGTGAGAATCATCAAATTTCACATCAAAGCTTTCAATGATCAGCCTTGTATGTCTGATGAGCACACGATACACAACCTTGTTAGTGGAATAACCAAGGAAGATACCTTCGTCAGACTTTGGTGCAAACTTGTTGAGTTGGTCTCTGTTGTTGATCAAGAAGCATCTACATCCAAAAATATGAAAGAAGCGAACATTTGGTTTGCGGTTGTTGAGACCCTCATATGGTGTTTTATTGAGGCATTTGCACACGATACTTCGGTTTTGAATAAAGCATGCGGTTGCTACTGCTTCAGCCCAGAAGTAGAGTGGAAGTTGGTTCCTGAAGTCATACGCAATAATAGTTTTAGACTTATCCAAGTGGGAGACTGTTGGATTAATGTCTAAGTCCATAACTATATTTGGTAAGACTTGACCCGACCCGGCATGGTCCATTTGGGTTGCATACCATCATGCACTTGTATGAGAGAAATAAGACACTTATGGTTATTAATATATTATAAGTTCTAGTATATTAATAATAAGAATAATAAGATTATTTAATTAGTATTGATCAAGAATTAATCTAGGACTAATTAAGTGATCAAAAGAAGACTAATTAAATATATGGGTTGATTGTGTAAATCATCCATACTTGTATAGTGGGCTAATGCTCCATGGATTATCTAGTTGGGCCAAAACCCATATGATGCTCCATGGATGCTCCATGGTGTATTTGTACCCATGGATCCAAGGAAATGGAAAGTCATGACAATTAGGGTTTACCCCAATTGTAACACTATATAAAGATCTTATTCTTGACAAAATTGGCAACTAGAATCACACTAGTGTGTGAAGTGAAAGGGCTAGCCGATTTTGATGAGTGTAGAATTCTCTCAAGTCATTCCAAGTGTTTTGATGATTGTGATTCCATTTGAGGTGTCACACTTGGGGCACTAGGCACTCAAGCTTCATGAAAACTTTCTACATCAAAGAGGTATGTATTCTATCTTGCTATAGTTATTGTTTTGTATGCTAGATTAGGATAATACCTTGGAAGTTCTTATTTGCATGTATAATAGAGAAAACATAGATCCAAGGTATTTAGGGTTGCATGTACACTTAGGAGTGTTAGAATGATCAAAACCCAACAAAGACGCGGGTACTTTTGTTTCATTTGGTCTTCGCGCTTCCAGGTGAACTCAGGTCCTCGTTTAGCGTTCCATCGAACCTTCACGATGGGAATACGACTTTGTTTCGTTCTTTTGACCTCCCGATCCATAATCTCAACTGGCTCCTCTACGAAGTGGAGATTTTCGTTAACTTCGATCTCGTCGAGAGGTATTACAAGTGTCTCGTTGGACAGACACTTCTTCAGGTTCGATACGTGAAAGGTGGGATGTACCATATCGAGTTCTTGAGGTAATCGAAGTTTGTACGCCACAGGACCAATCCTGGCGAGTATTTTGAACGGTCCAATGTACCTCGGGTTTAGTTTCCCACGTTTACCGAAACGTATCATTCTTTTCCAAGGGGAAACTTTTAGTAACACTCGATCACCAACCTGGAATTCCAAAGGTTTGCGTCGCTTATCCGCGTAACTCTTTTGCCGATCTCGGGAGGCCTTCAGCCTTTCTCGGATTTGAACAATCTTTTCTGTGGTCTCCCTTATGATTTCAGGACCAGTGAGGGTGCTATTAGGGACTTGCCCCCTAGCTATCTGAGTATCCCCCACTTCAGCCCAACATAGGGGTGATCTGCACTTGCGACCATAAAGAGCCTCGAATGGAGCAACCTTAATGCTAGTGTGATAGCTGTTATTGTAGGAGAATTCAATCAGCGGCAAATGGGTATCCCACGCTTTACCAAAGTCTATCACACAGGCTCTCAACATGTCTTCTAATGTTTGTATAGTGCGCTCGCTTTGCCCGTCGGTTTGTGGATGGTAGGCTGTACTCATGTCTAGCCTAGTTCCCAAGGATTTCTGCAGGGACTGCCAAAATCGCGAAGTGAATCTACTATCTCAGTCGGAGATAATAGATATTGGTACACCATGCAGTCGCACAACCTCCTTGATGTATATCCTGGTTAACTTCTCCATCTTGTGGGTTTCCTTTATTGGCAGGAAGTGCGCAGACTTGGTCAATCTGTCTACGATTACCCATATAGTGTAAAACCCACCCGAAGTCTTAGGCAGCTTGGTTATGAAGTCCATGGTTATCCGTTCCCACTTCCATTCCGGTATATCAGGCTGTTGTAGTAGTCCCGAGGGTTTCTGGTATTCCACCTTGACCTTGGCGCAGGTCAGACACTTGCCCACATAAGTAGCAATCTCGGCTTTCATATTCGGCCACCAGTATAACTTTTTGAGGTCTAGATACATATTGTCTGACCCTCGATGGATGGAGTATCGAGTCTTGTGTGCTTCATTCATGACCACGTCTCGGATCCCACCGAACTTCGGTGTCCAGATTCGGTTACTAAGATAACGAGTTCCATCATCCTTGACTTCTAAGTTCTTATCCATTCCCCTTAATGCCTCACCTGCCACATTCTCTGGTTTCAAGGCTTCTAGTTGAGCTTCCCTGATTTGCGTGGCCACGTGGGAATGGATGGTCATGGTTAAGGATCTTACTCGGCGGCCCGAATATTCCTTCCTGCTTAGGGCATCAGCCACTACATTGGCCTTGCCGGGGTGGTAGCGAATTTCGCACTCGTAGTCGTTTAGCAGTTCAACCCATCTCCGTTGCCGCATGTTGAGCTCTTTCTGATTGAGGATATGCTGAAGACTTTTGTGATCGGTGAAGATGGTACATTTTGTGCCGTAGAGGTAGTGCCTCCAGATCTTTAAAGCGAACACTACCGCTCCCAATTCAAGGTCATGGGTAGTGTAATTAACTTCGTGTGTTTTAAGTTGCCTTGACGCGTAGGCGATGACTTACCCTCTCTACATGAGCACGCATCCGAGGCCTTGATTTGAAGCATCGCAATATACCATGAAGTCATCAGTTCCTTCCGGAAGAGACAAGATTGGCGCACTGCATAGAGCTTGCTTTAGTGTCTGGAAGGCGGCTTCTTGTTTATCTTCCCAGTTGAACATCACGCCTTTCTGAGTCAGGGTGGTGAGTGGTTTGGCGATCTTGGAGAAGTTTTGTATGAATCTTCGGTAGTAGCCGGCGAGCCCTAAAAATTGTCGAATTTCCGTCGGCGTTGTAGGTGCTGACCAGTTTTTGATGGCCTTGATTTTGGAGGGATCCACGTGTATCCCCTTCTCGCTAACCACATGGCCAAGAAAATTCACTTCTCTGATCCAGAATTCGCACTTAGAGAATTTGGCGTAAAGCTTCTCAGCCCTCAGTGTTTCCAAGATTAGCCGGAGATGTTGACGGTGCTCTTCCTCGCTTCGGGAGTAGATCAAAATATCGTCGATGAATACAATCAAGAATTTGTCTAAGTAGGGTCGACACACTCGATTCATCAGGTCCATAAATACTGCCGGTGCGTTCGTTAATCCGAAGGGCATTACCACAAACTCATAGTGCCCGTAGCGAGTTCTGAACGCAGTCTTGGGAATATCCTCTTCTTGAACTCGTAGTTGATGATAACCCGACCTCAGGTCGATTTTTGAAAAGTAGCTTGCTCCTTGGAGTTGGTCGAAGAGGTCATCTATTCGGGGTAGGGGATATCGGTTCTTGATAGTGAGTTTGTTTAGCTCCCGGTAGTCTATGCACATGCGAAAAGATCCGTCCTTCTTCTTTACAAACAGGACCGGTGCTCCCCAGGGTGAGAAGCTTGGCCTGATGAATCCTTTGCTCAACAGTTCATTTAACTGGCTGGAAAGTTCTTGCATTTCTGCCGGTGCTAAGCGGTATGGAGCCTTGGCGACGGGGGTAGCTCCTGGGATTAAGTCGATCCGGAATTCGACTTGTCGTGCGAAGGGTACACCAGGAAGATCTTCGGGGAATACATCGGGATAGTTGCACACCTCGGGAATGTCGTTGATATCCTTCACCTCTTGTTTCGTATCTACTACGTGGGCTAGAAATGCATGGTACTCCTTTCGGAGATACTTTTGGGCCTTGACGCAAGAGATGACTTGCAAATTTGAACTGGGTTTGTCACCATAGATGAAGAGGGTTTCGCCATTCGGCAGATTAAGGCGAACGGCCCTTTCGTAACATAGAATGTCGGCACGATGGGAACTTAACCAATCCATACCGATGATTATGTCAAAGCATTTTATTGTGACCGACATCAGGTCTACTTTAAACGAATGGTTGTCTAGAGTGAGGGTACACCCTGAGTATATATCATTAGTGTGCTCTTCTTTCCCATTAGCCATTTCTACTACGTATGTATCTTTTAATGAATGAGGGGTTTGTTTTAGTAATTGTTTGAATTCATGGCTCACAAAACTCCTCTCTGCTCCACTATCAAATAGTACGCATGCATATGTGTTATTGAGGAGAAACGTACCAGAAACCACCGAGGGATCCTTGATTGCTTCTCCGTGTCCCATTGTCAGGACTCTCCCTACACCACCAACATTAAGAGCTTGTGCCTTGGGGCAGTTTCTCCTGAAGTGTCCTGCTTCACCACATTCATAGCAGGTTTGGCTTGCCCCCGTATTGGCCACTTGGTTGTTCAGTCGTGCTGGCGCTTTACAGAAACGAGCGGTATGCCCTTTCTTGTCGTAGTTTTTGCAGTGCATTTCCCGACAAGCACCCTTGTGGTGATAGTTGCACTTGTTGCACTTGGGGAGATTTCCAGCATATTGCTTTGGTGGCGCTGGAGCAGGAGCAGTAGTGGCTGCACGGATAGCAACAGTCTGTTGCTTCTTTGTGGGGTCCTGCACCGGTTGTTTCTTTTTACTGTTCCAGAACTTCCTCTTGTTGTTCCCTCCTTTCGTTTGGTTGGTGGTGGCGACCATGGTGCCACGGCTGGCCCTATGATCAATAAGTTGTTGTGCCAATTCCTTGGCACTTTCAAAGGTAGTAGGTTTCGAGGCCAGAACACTATCATGAATCTGGGATGATAGCCCCCAAAGGTATCGTTCTACCTTTTTCTCCTCCGGAGTAACCATTGCAGGACAGAGGAGTGCTAGGTCATTGAATCGGGCGGTATAAGCTTCGAGATCCATCCCCGACATCTTGAGATTCCAGAGTTCCTCTTCGAGTTTTTGTATTTCTCCCCTCGGGCAATACTCCTATAACATCAACGCTTTTAAGTTTTCCCAGCCTATGGAGTTAGCCACTGCAGGAGTAAGTGACTTAACTCGGCCATTCCACCAAGTA
Source organism: Lactuca sativa (assembly GCF_002870075.4). Taxonomy (NCBI): domain Eukaryota; kingdom Viridiplantae; phylum Streptophyta; class Magnoliopsida; order Asterales; family Asteraceae; genus Lactuca; species Lactuca sativa. Next base: position 105,733,681 of record NC_056628.2, read on the forward strand.
AGAGCTTTTCTTGTGAAAGTGAATGCCGCATACTTGACTTTGCTCGCTTCGGGACAAGCACAGATTTCAAAGACTGCTTCGGTCCTTTCGAACCATTGCATCAGCGCTATGACGCCCCCGCTTCCGTCGAAAGGATCGGGTTTGCCATTAGTGAAGTCTTTGTATGAACACTCCTTAGTGCGCCCCGTGCTGTCCCCCTGATTCGAGTTAGTATTCCCGGATCCGGAACCGCCGGAACCATTTGTACCCATTTGCGACATTGCTGCCGCCACGGCTGCTGTTACTGCAGCCTGAAACATCACAGGATCAAACTCCGGAGGTGGTGGCGGAGGGGGTGGTGCTGAGTTTCCGGAAGGTCTTGGTCTTTTCCTTGGTGGCATGGTTCTGACATAAGAAAATAAAAAGAAAGACTTGTCGGTAAGACTTCAATGGTGATAACGAGTCGAGTGTTACTTGTTTCATCTCAATTGTATTTTATCCGAGTTTACTAATTTAGAAGGTAATTCGTCGGAAAGTTTATGCAATTAAACTTATGAATTAAATAGTGTTGACCCGAGCGGAGTCATGTGTTTGGTTCGTGTCAGCATCTAAGGAAGTAAAATACATGCCACATTCATTGATAATTTGTTAGTACATATTGTTTTGAGAAATTTGGCCTCAAAAGGGCCTACATTACATCATAATAAAAGATAAAGTTTTGGCAGTACAAAAGCCCCTTTGACTAGTGTGATCACTTAGTCGCGAGGTCAACCTATTCGCAATAAGGAGTAGCACCAACGCATACTCGAAATCCTAGATTTATAACAAAATATAAGTAGCGCGAACACTACTCGTGGCGGGTAGCATCTGGTCCATGGTGGCCCTGGGATGAGGTCGAGGCCCCCTGAAGTTCCGCAATCCGGCGTTCGGCCGCGATCACTCTCTCCTTGAGAGCTGCGTGCCTCTCCTGGTACTCCCTTACCTCCGCTCGAGCAGCGGTAAGGTCCTCGATGATTTGGTCCAATGGATAGAAGTCCCTCTCCAAATCCCGGATGCGTGCATCGGTGGCTGCCGTCATAGCGCTGAGATTTTGAACCTGGTCTGCCATTTCCCTACTCTAGTTCCCCAAGTTCGTGATGTGCTGGGTCATAACGGGGAGAGCTCTGTCAGCCGGTCCCCCGTGACTGAGGTCATAGTAACCTCGTTGGTCGCCATAGGGTGACCTCTGGCGTTGTTGCCGGCTCCACCTCTCGATCATGGTTGCCCAATGGGGCTCAGGCCCGTTGTTCCCCCAGCGGTTTGCAGGTACCCTCGCAATGTAAGGAGGGTTGAAGACTTCCTCCTCTGGCTCTTCTTCACCTTCATCCTCATCCATGTCCACCTCGTCGTCTTCCTCTTCTTCTTCTTCGGGTTCTTCTTCGGGATCCTCTTCAATCAGCTCTTCGGGCTCTTCCTTAATCCAGCCGGCATTTCCCTGGTTGGGAAAGTATGGGTCTCCTGGTAGGTGAAATCCTTCCATGTCGTCTGCGCGAGAATAGAGGGGTAAGAAGCAGATAGCGGTAGATATTAATAATATTGCGATATAGCAACATACAAATACTCCTATAGTATTTTAAATGTTTAGATTTGGTTCTTATAACATTCTTTGTAGGGTGAAGTTAGGTTATTAGACTTGTTGCCCTCCTACGACTATCCCCCGATATGAGTAAGTCACTTCCCGGACTAATATAGTTGATCAGGCTATATCCTTCCCAAAACTGATTACTCATACCAAGGCATACTCGTAGCGTTCAACTCCTCTTTTTTTAATTTATGTTCTTCTAGTTATGACACTACGCGAGTATGCAATGCATGTAAGTATACTTTTAAACAAGAATCCATTCATTTTCTAAAAGTATAACCCGTTAGGTTGTTTCAAAATCAGAGACTCTTAGTCCCAAATGTGTTTATAGTTTGTATATCCTATGTTGTCTGATATACTTAATTCACTATAAACCGTGCTCTGATACCAATCTGTCACACCCCCAAACCAAGGATGGCGGAAACGTCCGGGGGTGGAGGACTTCATGTGTAGTATCATAACAACAATGGAAATAGTGATGAAAGTAAACACAACCAACATATATATAATTGAAAGAGTTACATCATTGTATGAATTACATGTTTCAAAATCAATTACAATATGTTGACAAAATATGATAAGTTTGACGCCTCAACGTCCCATCCTCAAAAGTACTTTGTTACCTGTTTAGCGATTTCCTGAGAATACAAGTAGTTTGAAAAAGTGTCAACACAATGGTTGGTGAGTTCATAAGTTTTTGTATATAATTACGAAAAAGCTTGTCATGTAATTGTATAGTTGTTCCAGAAAAATCCGATATTTTCCTTAAAATGAATATTGTAGTCTTGTATCCAAAGACTGAAACGTATGAGTAATCTTCCTTATTTACAGAAAATAACATGAGTTTATTTCAATACAAACGCGTATGATATTAGTGAAATTCTCGTAAATTCTTAAGTTTGTTAATACTTTCCGTGAGCTATTATAACCATACTATGACCTAGGTGGCCTGAAAACGACGTTCTTCGGGCGTCGTTGAACTGAAATGACACTTGTCACCACAGACCTGCCGGTCTAGCTGTTGCAAGCAGCTCTGGTGTGGGTTTGTCAAGCCCAATATAGATCTATATACAAATATCACGCTCTCCCTCCAGGAGACTCTGGTTACAATACAGGACTTATGATTTATGCGAAATGAATGTCTCACAAAGTTATTAACGAATTTACACTTAACATAATGAAAGTTTCCCTTTTGTATAAATGTACCCTTCTGAAATGTATGCATTTTGAAATCTATCTTAAACTATACCTATTATAGTTTATCAAAACAAGGGTAGTAACAGCAAAGTACGTAAATTATACTTAACATAGTTTATTAAATGTTTGTGTGTAATGGGTATACTTCAATAATAACGCTTTGTTTAATCTATGCTTTATCTAGTAAAAATCCATTTGTTAACTGGTTTATGTCTAGATACTAACACAAGAATGTCATATATTGCATTAACACAAAAACACATAATAATATACACCTTGCTCAACATGTTACAAGGTGAAATGAAATTGCTAGTGCTTTTCTGATTATAACATTTTCTGTAACTGTTATTAGAAAATTTGTAGAAAAATCATAAAATGTCCAAATCAAGTTCTGTAACTTCTGGGAGTTTGTAAAATGAGCCTAGTTGGTTCATAAATTTTCCCATAATTTTTAGGGACCTCTAACTTGTGTAACCAAGTCCATAATCACAGACTGGTCCGGATTGGTGTTTGAGATGATAGGCAGTTTTGTAAAAATCACCATAAATTGTAGAAAAATCGTATGGAGATGTACAAGTAGTCATTTTAAAGCTAAGAAGTGGAACTACTTGCACCTAAAACAGTTTTGAAAACTAAAATGTTTAAGTTGTCCAAAACAGTCCGTGAATGGGGTCCAACTTTTCTGATGTAGGCTGTTAGAAAAGTTTAGTTTTGTTTTTGTTGTTTTACTTGTATTCCCCCCCTAAAAACTTGAGAAAACATAAAAATGTAGGGGTATGAACTCACCTTAAGTGTTTTCAGTAGATGATTGTTGAAGAATGGAGGTATTTAACTCAAGAACACTTGGAGATGCCTTGAAGATTTTTGAAAATCTAGCATCATAGTTATGGAGTTTGTATAAGCTATCAATGATTTGAGTAGAATGAAGTGTAAAAATCACAAGGAGGATGAATTACACTTACCAAGAGTGGAAGAACACTTGATGATCAGCCTTGGGATCTTGAATTAGAGAGAAAAGTTGGAGAGAAAAGTTGGAGTTGGATCTTTGGTGGAATGAGAGTGATTGAAAGAAAATGAGGAGAGAGGTTGAGTGACCAGCCCTAAAAACGTGGGGATGGCTTGTGAGAGGGGTAAAAAGTACAAGGAAGTGACAAGGTATGGTGGGGAGGAGTGTGGGTTAATCATGGAGTGGGTATGGGGTTGCTTGTGTCATAAAATAAGGTAAAGTCAACACTCTACCTTTGTACTTTACCTACTCTCTTTTGGATAAGGTTTTATCCTTAAAATGTGACTAAATCATTAATTTAGGGGTCGTATATGTTAAAATAAAGTTTTGGGTGAAAATCCTGTGTTAAAACAATTAAAAACGGGCTTAAAACGCGAATTTAATCGAAAACCAGGAGAAAAAGGCTTCCCAACGAGGCCTCTCGGTCCTAGGCCGAGGTTCGGTCCCTAGGCCGAGGTTCGGTCAGGATGGTGCTGATTCGGAAGCGAGAGGATGAGCCAGAAGAAGGAACGAGGGCGATGGGCTCAGTCCGAAGGTCAGAAGCGAGGGTCAGAAGCGAAGGTCAGAAGGGAAGGTTCGGTCCTCGGTCCTCAGAAGAGAAGGTTCGGTAGCCATTAGAAGAGAAGAGGTAAAAACCGAAAGGTGCCGAACGTTCGGGTTCGGTTGAGCAGCCTTCGGCTCAGAAGGGTTCGGTTCCTAAGAGGGGTTTCGATTCCTAAGAGGGGTTCGGTTTCGATTCCTAAGAGGGGTTTCGGTTCCTAAGAGGGGTTTCGGTTCCTAAGAGGGGTTTTGGTTCCTTAGGTCCGTTTTTCGCGTAGACTTCCGTTTTTGGGCTGTTTTCGCCAAATTCGAGGGTCGGGATGCCCCGAGTGATTATAGAAAGTTGGGAGAGATTTCGAGAGAGATTTGAGAGAGATTCCACATACTCAGAGAGATTTGGGAGAGATTTGACATTCTTGGAGAGATTTCACATACAGAGAGATATTTGGGAGAGATTTCACATACTTAGAGAGATTTGGGAGAGATTTGACATACTTGGAGAGATTTCACATACACAGAGATATTTGGGAGAGATTTCACATACTTAGAGAGATTTGGGAGATATTTGACATTCTTGGAGAGATTTCACATACAGAGAGATATTTGGGAGATATTTCACATACTTAGAGAGATTTGGGAGAGATTTGACATTCTTTGAGAGATTCACATACAAAGAGATATTTGGGAGAGATTTCACTTACTTAGAGAGATTTGGGAGAGATTTGACATACTTGGAGAGATTTCACATACAGAGAGATATTTGGGAGAGATTTCACATACTTAGAGAGATTTGGGAGAGATTTGACATTCTTGGAGAGATTTCACATACAGAGAGATATTTGGGAGAGATTTCACTTTCTTAGAGAGATTTCACGATTGAGAGCGGTTTCGTGTGCGACGAATGTGAGTGTCTGGCTTCGAAATGCAAGGTCCGTAAACCCCGTTATGCCATGTTTTAGGATCTTACACACTCCCTATGAGTATGCAACATTGTTTTATTGTTCTTGTTTATTGTTTAGCACTAAAGTTAAAGAAATTTAAACACACGAACTTTCCAAGTGATGTTTTCTCATTAAGATAGTGAGTTATACAGAAATTACATAATACAAACCCTATTATACAAGGTTTTAATTGAGTTGACCGGTTTGACTCGTTGACCTTGTCTGGCTTAGACTTGACCCGAATTTGACTATTGTCACAGTATGAGCACATAGGATGTTCTTATGACCAAAACTCATCACTTTCCCCTTCAACCGGAGAGGTGGAAGTATTGAGAGATACTACTTCAGATAGAGATGGTCCAGATACTTCAGCATGTTGTTGTTGAGCTGCGGGTGACACCAGAACTTCAGATAGTTTTGCCGTTTCAACCGGATCAAAAAGATCGTCATAATTGTCTTCAACTAGATTTAGAGGTCCTGAAGAGGCAGGAATGTCACATTCCATGATTGTGGTGGTTTCGGTGGATGGAGGGGCATTGCGGGTGTGAGAATCATCAAATTTCACATCAAAGCTTTCAATGATCAGCCTTGTATGTCTGATGAGCACACGATACACAACCTTGTTAGTGGAATAACCAAGGAAGATACCTTCGTCAGACTTTGGTGCAAACTTGTTGAGTTGGTCTCTGTTGTTGATCAAGAAGCATCTACATCCAAAAATATGAAAGAAGCGAACATTTGGTTTGCGGTTGTTGAGACCCTCATATGGTGTTTTATTGAGGCATTTGCACACGATACTTCGGTTTTGAATAAAGCATGCGGTTGCTACTGCTTCAACCCAGAAGTAGAGTGGAAGTTGGGTGAAGTTAAGCATGGATCTGGCTGCTTCTACTAGTGTGTTGTCACACCCCAAAACCGGAACGACGGAAACGTTCTGGGGTGGATGATGTCATGTCAAGTATCACAACACATGCATTATAGTAATCAAAGTACAACAACCATTGCATTAATAGTAATAGTTTTACATGGTTTACATTACAATACATCAAAGTAATACAAGTAATAATATAAGTGCAGCTTTGTACTAAGCTATCTTCATCAACTGCTCCGGGAATGTACCTGTCTAATGTTGTCCTGAGAATACAAGTTATTTGAAAAGCGAGTATCAGCATTTTTACAAATGCTGGTGAGTTCATAAGTATTTAGTGTCATTTTATTCAAATAACTTTAATAAAAGTGGTAGTTTTAGAGTATCCATTAAATTAGTGTCTTTTCCAGAAAATCCTATATTTTCTTTTATAAAAGCAGTCTTCTACCAAGACTGGACGGAGTTATGTGGTAAAAATTAGTTTTCCCTTAATCGCTATCATTCTCAAAATACAGAATTTGATTATTAAGAAAGTAGGAGAAATCAGGGAAATAACATATGCCTCAGCAGTGAGGACTGCTGACTAAGGCAAAAGGAATCATAGACTCCAGGAGAGTATCGAACAAGTGACATGCCTGGCTCAGTATAACAAAGAGAGACATAGACCCCAGACGGTACCAAATGAAGGGTATAGCTAGTAAGGTCTAAAACAAAGGATACAGACCCCAGACAGTATCAAATGAAAGATACAACTAGCAAAGTCTAAAAACAGTGAATATAGACCCCAGACAGTATCAAATGAAAGATACAGCTAGCAAGGTCTAAAGACAATGTGACTCTGAGAGTGGGTTCCAGTATACAGTGTAAATTGCTGGTGAAAAACCGTTGCCTTAAGGCCATGAATTATAAGGTAACCTGGGATACTCGTAACCATACTAACCGATACTAGAGTACCTGACGCCCTACAAGCGTCCATAAATTATGACATTTGTCACCCCTTGGCTTGGTAGGCCGTGGACTGTAGCTAGCAGTCAGGGTGTGGGGGTGTTAATCCCGTATAGATCTATACACACAATGTTCGCTTTCCCTACAGGAGACTCTGGTTACCAACTAGACGACGGAGAAGGCCGTGTCCCGAAGATGCATCCCAAATAGTGGGTAGTGTGTTTCCAATATAAGTGTTGAACTAGAGGTAAAGACTCATAACTGAACTGACTAGAGTAAACCTATATGTCTATGCTTGTGTACATAATATATAACTAATGAATCAAAAGACCTTCGGATGGACATCCGATCCCACCAGACCACATCTCAACGAAGAAAAGGATATAGGGCGGACAAGCCTTCCTAAGTCCTTCAATCATTATTTATGTGCATCTATACAAGCACAGACATACATCTAACTACATTTGAGTGTGTAACAAGTGGAATCATATTGTGAAGTATAACCGAATCGTGAAGTATAAGCGTACAGTGTGGAATAACCGAATGGTGATGTATAAGCGTACAGTGTGGAATAACCGAATAGTGATGTGTAAACGAACAGTGTGAATAACCGAATCGTAAAGTATAAGCGTTACCAAATATAAGTGTATCACGAAGTGGAAACGTTATCAAGTAGGAGTTTAAACTAAGTAAAAGCGAAGCAGCGGTATCTAACAAGTAAGAGTATACAGCATGAAAGAGAACTTTGATGAAAACCTTGGAAAAACTTTTATACTTAAGACAATCACAACTTGGTATTCTTTGGTAAAATAAGTTTGAAAACCTTTAGAAATTCTTAGGAAACCTTTCATAAATCAGTTTAAAATGAACTTTGATAAAACAGTATAGGTAAGAGTTTTGAACAAGTGAAAACATTTTAGAAAACCATTTATAGTATCCTACTTGGTAAAACAGTTTATGGTGTGGTAAATCTTTGTGCATGCGGGTTATCAATCACATGTGATTGATATGATAACTGGCATGTTTAACTTGTATTCCCCCCCTATAAAACATGTAAAAACATTTAAAAGGTTCATTCAGGGGTATGAACTCACCTGGTGTAAGTGGATCCGACGAAGGTGCCGGTTGGGTGCTCGGTGTCAAGTAAAGACTTGAACACACTTAGTGACCTATTTAACATATGATAACATATGTTCACATACAATTAGTACATTTAATACTAATTAAACAAGTATACATGCTCTGAGGAGCGGAAAACACATTGGTTAAGTGTTTGAGGTGTCCCGGGTAATATCTAAGGGCTTGAATGGCTTAAGAATGGAGTTTACTCTCCAAGAGTAAACTCTCCATATGGTGTTTACGGCCCTGGGACAACTCCCCATGAGTTTACGGCCGTAAACTCATGGTGAGGGGTTCTAGGATGTTTAAAGGTCTCATTTCAATTGTGGAATTTTTGCTAGGCTCAAATATAAAATGTGTGAATGGATTTAAGGCATCATATGGATCCTTTGAGGAGTTTACGGCCCTAAGCAAGGGAGCTTACGGTCGTAAGCTCCTATACACTCATTCTTTTGGTGTTTTGAAGTCTTAAATGGTAGAGGATAAATCCTAGGTATTTTTCCAAGTCGAATGAAGGAGTTTGGGCACCTTTTGGGTATTAAATGGGAGTTTACGGCCCATGAACCACCTCTTTGGGAGTTCACGGCCGTGAACTCCTATCCTTTTGGTTTTATTGAAGTTTAAGGCCCTTGGTTCAATTCTAGTGATTTATAATGAAGTATGAGGCCATTTGGGGGGACTAAAACCATAATTTGACATGGTTTGGAGGTGTTTACGGCTTAGGCATGTGCTTGGGCTGTAAACTCCTTTTTACCCCTCAAATCTATGTGTTTAATTGTTCTAAACCCGAAATAGCATGTCCCTAATTTATGTCTTAAGCCTAAGGGTGGTTGGGAGTGTTTTTGGGGCATTTTTGCAAGGATTAGAGGTGTTTACGGCCTAAGCATATGCTTGGGCTGTAAACTCTCTTTTATGACCTAAAACTGATTGTTTTATGCTTCAAACACTCCTAGGCTAAATCCTTAATTGGTTCCTAGGCACAAAGGGACAAATTTGGGTCATTTTGGCCTCATTTAAGGGGTTTACGGCCTAAGGAGGCTCTTAGGCTATAAACTCCATTCTAACAGCTTCTAAGGTCGATTTTTGGGGTATAATCACAAGCCAAGATGTTTAGAATAACTTAGGGTAAGGAGACTCACGTTTTGGAGGTGGAAATTCGCGGTTTTGAGTCGAAAACAGGCTTTATGAGAGAGAGTATAGAGAGAGAGTGAAAAGGGGTGGAATGAAATCCATTCCCCCTTATATAAGGGTTGGAGTTGGAGCTCAGCGGGATTCTACCCGATACTACCGTTATACGGGGCTTTTGGTCGCACCCGATTTAGTGGTCGTAATAATAAAAACTAACTTTTTCCAAATTACTATAGAAATGTAATTTAAGTGTTTTTATTTACTTTAATATGACTATAACGACATAAAAATATAAATAAATAAAACATTTATTTATTTGGCAACCTCTAATTAACGGAACTTTTAAATGGAATATTCCGTTAACGGTAACGGGGTAATGTAACGGTATAAACTTTGGGTTGTCACATGTGCGGTTCCTTCTTTCTACTACACCATTTTGTTGCGGTGTATAGGGTGCTGAGAAGTTGTGAGAGATGCCTTTGGAAACTAGGAAATTGTTGAGAAGATGATTAGTGAACTCGGTTCCATTATCACTGCGGATGCGTCTAACTGGAAGCTTGATCTGAACTTCGATTTCTTTCAAGAAGTTGATGAAGATCTGAGGTGTCTCTGATTTGAGTCTAAGAAAGAAGACCCATGTGAAACGTGTATAGTCATCAACAATAACTAGTATATACTTTTTGTGGTAGAGACTGGCTACAGTTGAGGGACCGTAGAGATCAATGTGTAATAGTTCCAATGGTTTAGAAATAGAAGAGTCCATTATCAGAAGGTGACTTGATTTTGATTGTTTGCCGCATTCACATGTTGGACAGAGAGTGTCGTTGCTGAATTTGAGAATAGGGAGACCACGGACTAGTTCTCCAGTGACCAGGTTGTTGGTGTACCGGAAGTTGAGATGAGCTAGCTTGCGGTGCCATAGCCGGCTGACTTCGGATATAGCTTTGGACAGGAAGCACAACTGCGGTTTACCAATGATGAGAGAAACATCCAGAGGATACATTGTGCCTTCGGAGCGAGATTTGATTAAGCAAGTGATTTGGTCACCCGTCATTATGTAACAGAATTGATCATCAAATTGAACACGATGTCCTGCTTTACATAGTTGGCCAACACTGATGAGATTGTGTTTAAGGCTTTCTACATAAGCAAACTTCTGAATGGAAAAATTTCCCGTAGTGAGAACACTGTAACCACGGATGACACCGTTTGCACTGTTGCCAAATGTGACATTTCCACCATTGCATATAGGCCTGAAATCCCGAAGGTACTCTAACCTTCCGGTCATGTGCAAGGAGCAGACACTGTCAATTAACCATTCTTCTTCTTGTTCCTCCTTACACAAAGCCTGAGAATTACACGGTTAGTTTAGGCATCCAAACAAGTTTGGAGCTAGGGACAATTGATGTATTTCTGAATGATGCATAGTCCGAGGTTGCATGGACAAGTCTCTTGTCAACTTTTAGACCTAGTCCAGAGTGTTTGTTCAGATTTGGATTGTTGTGAGCTTTTGAAAAAAATATGAGGTTTCTGACTTTGATTTGATTTGACATGAGATAAAACCTTTTGACAACTACACTTATATTTACAAAGAGAGAGTTTGTCATTGAATCTGAAATTTTGTTTGGTCAGCGGTCTATAGAGAGAATTGGACTTGGTATTGGTCCGAGGTGGGAAACTTCTGACATACATGTTGCTTGGTTTCTGAAAAGTTTATTTTGAACGAGGTTTAGCGTGTGTAATTCTTTGAGTCCCTTTAGGTGGATTTGGTAAGATACCCTTCCATTTGTCGAAAGTTTGATGTGATTTTAAAAGTGTTGGTGTGACAACCCAACGTTTAATCCCTTATATAATTCCGTTTCCACAACAGAATGCGTCATTTTATAAAAAGTTCCGTAATTTGGAGTTGTCAAATAAATAAATATTTATTTATTTATTTATATTTCATGTGATCATTATCATAGTAAATTAAATATAACCCGTTAATGTTATTTACATTTAATGGAATAAAGTTATATTATTCAACCACTTAACCCGGGTAAAAAGTTTAACCCCGTTAAGCTTTAGCATCGGGTAGTCGTATACCGGGTGCAACACCTGAGACCTATATAAAGGAAATGTAACACCACTTGGAAGCTTTTTACCACTCAAACACTCTCTCTCTCTCACTACTTTCTCTCTCTAGACTCGTTTTCGACTCCAAAACCGCAAATTCCGACTTCCAAACGTAAGATCTTCCTCCCTAACTTGTTCTAAACATGCATCATAGTGGTTATAGCTCAAAAATTGTGTGAATGGGACATGAACAAGGAGTTTACGGCCTAAGAAGCTCCTTAGGCTGTAAACACCCAAAAAGTTGCCAAAAGTCCCGATTTTCCTTCTATTAAACTTAGATACTAATTAAGGGATTTACCTAGGGATGTTTAATCATCAAAACACAAGGTTTTAGGGCTTAAAAGAGGGTTTACGGCCCAAGCACATGCTTAGGCCATAAACACCCCTTATCCATGCAAAAATGCCCCAAAAACCCTTCCAAAACATGTTTAGACTTGAGATATGATTTAGGGAAATTCCATTTCAAGTTTGGGACCATTAAACATCACATTTTGAGGGGTAATTTAGAGTTTACGGCCCAAGCATAAGCTAGGACCTTAAACTCCCCAAACCTCACCAAATGAGGGTTTAAACCCCTAATTAGCCCTAGACTTTCACTAGAAAATTTATGGGATTGATTTAAGGACTTTAACATCAAATTTGGGGAGTGAACAAGAGTTCACGGCCAAGCCATGAAGCTTACGGCCATAAACTTCCAAGGAGTGGTCTTTGGGCCGTAAAATCCAAGGGAGTAAGCTCTTGAACCCCCCTTAGTACCCCTTTTGGTCTTGTACGATCCCCGAGAACCACTTCTAACCCATAAGACCTCGAATCGATTTTAGGATATGTAAATGTTTTAATAAAAAGTATAAGTCACTAATTTCTTGTAAAACATATATCTCATATGTTAATAGGGTCTTAAAAGGTGTACAAGTCCTTAATTGACACCAAACGCTCAACCGACACTTTCACCCGATTTACCCGATTTACTCAATTTCAGGTGAGTTCATACCCCTTAATGAACCTTTCTAATGTTTTCATATATGTTTTAGGGGGGGGGGATACAAGTCAAATATACATTTTCATGGAAATCAATCACATGTGATTTACTATCCGTAGTTCAAATCACATGTGATTTATCACTATGCTTTATAAAAGAACTTTACGCTTTTAAAACTACTATGGAAAAATAAACTATTTTCTAAATGCTTTCTTTAGTCAAGATGTTTATTAAATTACTTTTCTTATAAAATGTATCTACACGAATATATTTATATAAGTAAGACTTGAAGGACTTAGGACCGATAGCTCGCCTTATTTCCTGTTTTTGTTTGATGTGGGCTTAGGGTATTTGTTATCCGTCCGACTGTCGTTGATTTATTAGTTATATATCATGTATATTAGTGTTAGATACGATCATTTTCATCTCATTCGATGCCTATATTACTTAGTTGCCAAGAACATTACATACTAAGTTAACTATAATGGGTATAGTTAAGGTCACTACTAATTGTTACCGCTACTACTATACATACTATATTTCATACTATTACAAAACGATACCCGAATAAGAGAACACAATATGAACTACATAAAAGTCTACTACACTATATTACAAGAGAAAGCACTAATCCAGAAGATAACACACTAATTCTCTACAAGATACTCTACGTGCTACATACTGTGACCAGAGCTTTCCGGAAGGAAGGCGACGCTACATGTATAGATCTATACGGGGCAGACACTATTAGATCCCGACTGTTAACTTCAGTCCGAGCCGAACAGGCCCATGGATGGTACTACTTCACTACACTGTGCATGACCGGGAAGGTCATGGGATCCTCTATTACTCACACTATTGGTCACATAAAAGGAATACACTAAATCCACACTAAAATACTAAGACTAATGTCTTAGTTAATATCCCGAAGTAAAATAAGTGTCTATTACTAACGGAAGTTCGCACCACTATCACTGTCGATAGGCATAACTTTTCTTTTACCTACACTACATAGTGGAGATTTAGTACCACACTTTTACAACAAACAGTTTTTAATGATAAAACATACATGCAACTTAGAGCTTTTCACTTACGATGTATTTTCTGGAAAATATAGGATTTTCTAGAGTTTTCTACTACTTATAAATGTAAATTGCAGTTTTTCACACTATATGTTCTAATACATTTTATACAAAATTCACACTAAATACTTATGAACTCACCAGCTTTATGCTGATACTCGTTTTCAAAATAACTTGTATCCTCAGGTCAAAGATAGACAGGTACAGGTGCAGCATTTTGGAGAAGATGGAGCATACAAGATCCATCTCTTATTTTTGTATTACTTTTGGTGTCTATTGAAACTCTACAGAACACACTTGTAATTAAACTCACTATGTAACGAAATGGTTGTATGTTTCTTTTTTTTTACTATTATGCTATTGTGATGATACTGTACATGACGTCCTGCACCCCAAAACGTATTCCGCCGTTGTCGGTTTCGGGGTGTGACAGTTGGAGTGGGTAAAATTCCTTTCCAATTAGGGTCATTTGAGGAATAGACCTGAAAAACGTAGTTTCTTACAAGTTTGACACCTTTTTGGGTTGTGTCAGAAGTAGCAGGAATAACTTTTGAAACTGGACTTTCCTTTTTGCTTGTTTCCACGAAAGAAGAGTTTTTTGAAATGTAGTTCGTGAAAACAAATTTTTCTGGACTCTTAGATTTTGGAATTCTCATATGTTTTTTTATTTTTTTGAAAGACTTTGTCTGTTTGTGCCTCGAGATCTAATTTCTTCTTTGAAAGCCTTTTTTGCCAAAAATTTTGGTGAACCGCAGTCATTGTTGTTCAACTGTGGTTTCCTGGAATTTTTCGAATGATTTTGAAAACGTGGGCTTGAATCATCAGAGCTTGAGGATTCTGGAATTTGAGAGCATTGACCTAATTCAAAATTTTCTATTGGTAACTCATGAAATATTGGCTGAAGGGTTGTGGTTCCTTGAACTGATGACTTTGGTAGAGATGATTTAACTACCACAGAGTAGGTTTTAGATGGAACTGCGGTGGGACACTTCTGGGACATTTGACTACAATGTGAGACACTGTGGTCTAAGGACAAAGATGGAAAGTCCTTTGAGACTTTGGGGCCTTCAACAACAATCTCTTCATCAATTAAGGATGAAGTTTGCGAAATTAAATGGATGGTGCCACTGATTGGAATTTGATCACATGTGTGACCAGAAGCCTCAGGCACAATTTCCTCAACGACACAATTATTGCTTAAATTGTGTAGTCTACCAAAGTGAGTTTTGATATCTTCGGGAAAGGGAAATGAAATTCTCTATCAGGAGGGACATACAACCTGTCTTTGTTGAACCAGGGTGAGGAATCCATTGCGGTTGGATATCCATTAGACCAACCCCAATTATATGTATTGTCCACAGTTCCATTATTTACCAAATTTTCAATAGCCTCACTTTCATTAAACAAATTTTCAATTAAGAGATTTAAGCGTACAATTTCTCTCTGAGCTAAATCTCTTTGGTTCAAAGCTATCTCTAATTGGGTTTCACTTAACATTCTAGCATCTTTCTCTAACTCTAGATCCTTCTCTAACATAGCCATCTTAAGTCTCGTATTATCCAGTCGTCCTCTCACATGGAGCATCTCTTGGTACGCAATGTTCTTCTCATTTAAGGCTTTGTTATAGTTAGTAAGGACGGTAGCACAAGTGTCATTCAGATCATCTATGTAGGGTTGACAGTCATGCATATTATAATTTAAAGTTTGGATCATGAGTTTTACCTGTTCGACGATGCTTAGAGTCCCATCCTTTGCCATACAACAATAGTTTTTGTTCAACATTGTTGACCCATCATCATCCGCAGTGGCTAGCATGCAGATTTTCCCTTTTCCTTTAACATTGTTGATGGTCTCTTCTTCGTCTCCGGAAGACCAAACATGATGGTCTCTTTTGATATGGGCCACATATGCCCTTGCCTTTTCCTTTTCTTCCAGCTCTTGAGCCATTCTAAGGTAGAATGCTCTGTCTTTGACTACATTGGCCTTACAATCTTTTGCAAAGTGATTTTCTTTATTGCATTTGTGAAAAATCACTACATCAATCTTGTCTTCTGATTGAGTACCGGAATCAGTGTTCTGAGGAGACTGCGGTACCTCCTTTGGTTGATCGTTCTGAGAGCCTTTGGGATATCGAGAATGGTTGTTCTAAGAACCGAAGTTACGGTTGAATGGAGATTTGTTGAACTGTTGATTCTTGCCGAAGGAAGGAGGTGGTATACGGTTGAACTGTTGACTAATCAGAGCAATAGCCTTCTGAAATTCTTCTTCATCATCATACTCAGAATCCGCTTCGTATGACTGCGGTGGAGTGTCATATGATAAAGAGTAGGGTGACTGCGGTGGGGCTTGTGCTATGAGAGCAAGCGGCCCTCTGAAGTCAGCACAGTCTTTGAGTACAGTGGATTCTTGTGCTTGAAGCTCTCCATAGAGCTTGTAGAGTGACAAAGAGTGAATATTCCTGTCGCCTTGAACTATCATCTTGGCCGTAGTCCAATGTATTCCTAAACCATTAAGAAACTGGAGATTGGTTTCATGGTTACTGCGGATGGTACCCGCATTGGATAACATAGTGACTATTAGGTTGAACCTCTTGAAGGAGTCTTCCAAACTTTCACCAGTATGAGCTTTAAAGTTGTTGAAGTTATTGAGTGATGTAGTGAGCTTCTTGTCGTATGCTTGTTCCGAGCCTTCGTACAGATTCTTGAGTACATCCCAGATCTCTTTTGCTGACTTGCAGTTTATGATAATATCAAAGTTGTCAGGAGCAACGCCACAGGAAATTTCATAGAAAGCAACAACATCATTTTCCATTTTATCGAGATCATCCTTGGTGGGACGGCTCATGGCTGGTTGACCTCCTCCTAGCCTGGTTGCAGCGCCGTCAGTTTGGACTGGTGTAAGAACTGGAACGTGTGGTCCTTCTTCTACGGATCGCCATACATCTCTTCCCGGTCTTCTTAAGTACCTTTCCATCTTTATGACCAGTGATGATATTCATTTGCTACCAGTATTGGAGCTCGGTTAGAACCACCAACACTGTTGGAGACATTCAGAGATAACAGTTGTGCCATTTGAGATTTTTTTTTAATTTTTTTTAAAAAAAATGAGCTTTAGTGGTATAGAAGGCCTAATGAAAAATCAGAGTTCCGATATTCAAGAAGCAACCACTTTGGCTCTGATACCAATTGTTGAGAGAAAAACTTGGAGACACACTTGAACAAACGTTAGAACAAGTATATTACGGAATAGTTAATCTCAAAGGATCTAAAAGCTCAACATTAATATAGTTAGATAGTTAGATAGATAGTTGCAGAAAGTAAAGAAATGTAAATGACAACAATTGTTATATCAAGAATATACTTAAGCTGATTCGTAACAAGGAATGCATTCACTCCGAGTTAATAAGGAAGATCAAGCTTAGTGATTAAGTCTTGAAGACTTGCTCCGGAGAGAGGTTATAGTATGATATGTTTTAGTAACAATTTATAGTAAGAAGAGTAGAAAGATAGAGAAATGAAGAAGATAACTTGGAGAAATATATTCAGAATAATTCACAAGTCATCAGTGATCGAGTAATAAGAGTTGTGGTTTAAGAAGAAATTCAAGAGTAAGAAGTTGTGTGTAATACAGCAGAATGAGTCTTTATTTATAGAGTCTCTGAACTAAACTACAACTCTATAAGCAGTCGTGAAAGGCATACTGGATAATAGAGTGTAATACATAAAGATAAGTAAAATAATCTAGATAAGTAGACTGTAGTGGCAAAAAGTCTGATTGCGGTTGCTGATGAAGAATTGACTCCGGGTGCTAAATTTGCTGCGGGTGCTGAATCGTTGCGGTAGGGAGATTGTTGCGGTAGCTGAGTTCAAGAGGGTGACTTTTATGTTTCAACACCAATTTTTAGCCAAGGTCACCATCTTTTCAAGCAAGACATCCGTTTCAAAATCAAATGCATCATTAACAAAATTATCAACCACATTTCCAGCCAAATCAACCTCCTCATCAATCTCAATTCCAACCTCAAACCATGGATCAAGGAAGTAGTTCAAGCGGATCGGGAATGTATTTGGAAGACATTGTAAAGAGTTTAGCTACATGTACTCAAACATTTCAAAATGAGACCAAGGCGAATATAAATACTTTGGAGCAACAAATGACTCAACTCGCCGCTTCTGTGAGTAAATTGGAGCCACAAGGTAAACTACCGGTACAAACCGAAAAGAATACAAAGCATAGTGCATGTGCCATCACTTTGAGAAATGGAAAAGAATATGAAGGTCCAAAGATGATTGAAGAAGAAGAAGAGATGGAATTAGAAAAAGAAGAAGAGAAGTCAAAAGCACCTTCAAAGCAAGTTCCCATTGAAGTAAAAGTCACTCCTCCTCCATTTCCCACAAGGTTAAGCAAGTCAAAGCGTGAAAGGGAAGACAATAAAATCATGGAGATGTTCAGAAAGGTTGAGGTAAATATTCCTCTTATTGATGCCATCAAACAAGTCCCTAGGTATGCTAAATTCCTTAAGGAATTATGCACATCCAAGAAAATATTGAAAGTGAATGAAACTGTCAAAGTAGGTGAAAATGTGTCTGCAGTGTTACAAAAAAGATTACCTCAAAAATATAAGGATCCAGGTGTTTTCATGGTTCCTTGCAAGTTAGGTAATCTTCATGTTCCATGAGCTATGCTAGACCTTGGAGCTTCTATCAATGTTTTTCCATATTCTATTTTTAATACCTTAAATATTGGCACATTAAAGAAGACCGGGGTAATAATTCAATTGGCTGGTAGATCTTTAGTACACCCAAAAGGTGTGATAGAAGATGTGTTACTCCAACTGAATGAGTTAGTGTTTCCAGCAGATTTTTATGTCCTTGATATGGATGATGATGACTCACCGAATTTGAGTTCAATTCTTCTAGGAAGACCCTTTTTGAAAACAGCCAGGACAAAAATTGATGTTTATCATGGTACATTGTCCCTAGAATTTGATGGGGGAGTGATAAATTTTAACATCTATGATGCTATGAGATATCCAAGTGATATTTCATCCTTGAATTTTGTGGATGTTATTAAACCATTAACTGAAGACTGTTTTGATTTGTCTAATCTCGATGTGTTAGCTCTTATTTTAGATAGGAATCTTCAAAAGGACGAAGTGGAAAAACTTTCCAACCAATTCAAAATTGATGAAGAGATTTTGGAAGTTGTATCTTGCATGGACCAAAAGAAGAAAATGAGGTTTAATGTTCCAAAGCTGAAATTACCAATGCCTAATGAGAAACTTGTTCCATCTATTGTGCAGGCACCTGAATTGGAACTCAAGACTTTACCCGAGCATCTCAAATATGCGTATCTTAGAGAGAAAGAGACTTTATCAGTGATCATCTCCACAAAGTTATCAACCAAAGTAGAAGAAGAGCTTGTCACCACCTTGAAGGAGTATAAGGAAGCTATTGGGTGGACTATAGCCGACATCAAAGGGCTAAGTCCTTCGCTTTGCATGCACAAGATCCTTATGGAAGAAGATTACAAGCCTTCCAGAGAAGCTCAAAGATGTTTGAACCCTCCATTGGTGGAGGTCGTGAAAAAAGTGATTTTGAAGTTGTTGAATGTGGGGATGATTTATCCCATATTGAATAGCAAGTGGGTAAGTCCAGTCCAAGTTGTACCCAAGAAGACATGCATTACTATTACAAAGAATGACCAAGGTGAATTAGTCCCCACCCGTGTGCAAAACAGGTGGATAGTTTGCATTGATTATAGAAGACTCAATTCCTCAACCCGGAAAGACCATTTCCCACTTCCCTTCATTGACCAAATGTTGGAAAGTTTAGTGGGAAAAACTCACTATTGTTGTTTGGATGAGTAATCCGGTTTTCATCAAATACCCGTTGCACCCGAGGATCAGGAAAAAACTACTTTCACATGTCCCTTCGAAACATTTGCATATAGGCGGATGCCTTTTGGACTTTGCTATGCTCCCGCCACTTTTCAAAGGTACATGGTAAGTATTTTTTTGGAGTATATTGAGGAGACCATTGAAGTTTTTATGGACGATTTCACAGTTTATGGTAATTCTTTTCATGAGTATTTGAGCAATTTGAAAAAGATTTTGCAAAGATGTATTGAGACCAACCTTGTTTTAAATTATGAAAAGTGTCATTTTATGGTTGATAAAGGTCTCATACTTGGTCATGTTGTGTCTTCTAAGGGGTTAGAGGTAGAAAAACCAAAAATTGATGTCATCAAGTCTTTACCTTATCCCACTTGTGTTCATCAGGTACGCTCGTTTCTTGGTCATGCAGGTTTTTATAGATGGTTCATTAACGATTTTTCCAAGATATCTCGTCCCATGTGTGAGCTTCTACAAAAAGATGTAGAATTCTAATTTTCCAAAGAGTGCAAGCAAGTTTTTGATCAGTTGAAGGAGTTGTTGATCTCAGCACCAATACTTCAATCGCCGGATTGGAGTTTACCTTTTGAAATCATGTGTGATGCTAGTAATCATGCAGTTGGTGTACTGTTGGGGCAAAGAAAAGTCCCAGTTCCTAATGTCATTTACTATGTCTCAAAAACACCTTATAGTGACCAAGCCAATTACTCAACAACTGAAAAAGAATTACTATCTATTGTCTTTGCTTTAGATAAATTTCGTCAATATTTGATAGGTTCTAAAGTCCTTGTTTATTCTGATCATGCGACTATTAGGTATCTACTTGCAAAGAAGGATTTGAAGCCTAGACTCATTTAATGGGTAGTACTCTTACAAGAATTTGATATTGAAATCAAGGACAAGAGCGAAAAGTCAAACCTTGTAGCTGATCATCTTAGCAGGATTGTTTCTCCTAATGACTCGACTCCCATTCATGATGCATTTCCCTATGAGAACCTATTTTCAGCAAAAATTGCCCCATGGTATGCCGATATTGTGAATTACATTGTCACAAATCAATTTCCATCAGATTTGACTCGCTGGCAAAAAGATAAGATCAAGAAAGAAACCAAGAGGTACGTTTGGGATGAGCCATATTTGTGGAAATATTGTGTTGACCAAATGAATAGAGGATGTGTGGATCAACATGAGGTACATTCCATCTTAAGATTTTTTCAATCTTATGCTTGTGGAGAGCATTTTGGTCCTCAAAGAACTGCAAGAAAAGTATTAGAGAGTGGATTTTACTGGCCAAGTATTTTCCATGATTCTTATGTCTTTTGTGCAAGTTGTGATAAATGTCAAAAGATGGGATCTTTAAGCTCAAAGAATCAAATACCCTCAATCCCATTTTAGTTTGTGAGATTTTCCATGTTTGGGGCATTGATTTCATGGGACCTTTTCCATCATTTTCATGTTTTACTTACATTCTTTTGGTTGTGGATTATGTTTCTAAGTGGGTGGAAGCAAAAGCTACCCGTAATAATGATTCAAAAGTTGTGATAAATTTTTTGAAGGCTAACATCTTTTCCAGATTTGGTGTTCCAAAGGCCCTAATCAGTGATCTTGCTACACATTTTTGCAATCGTATTCTTGGAAGTGTGTTGAAAAAGTATGGTGTTACCATAAGGTCTCCACAACATACCACCCACAAACCAATGGACATGCCGAAGTGAGCAATCGACAAATCAAGGATATTTTGGAGAAAACTGAGAATACAACAAGGAAATATTGGAGTACACATCTTGATGATGCTTTGTAGGCGTACTGCACTGCATACAAAACTCCAATTGGGGTGTCTCCATATCGCATTATTTTCGGAAACCCATGTCGATTACCCGTTGAGTTGGAACATAGAGCATATTGGGCAGGCAAACAGTTCAATGTGGATCTAAGTGAATCGGGAAAGAAGAGGAAGCTTGACATACAAGAACTTGAGGAGATCTGAAATGAGGCATATGAGAATAGTGAGAGTGATCCATGGGCTAAATTGTCATAGTCTGTTAGTTAAATGAGTGTACATTTTGAAGTAGAAATACAGTAGATGAGTAGAGAGACACAAGCGTACAATTTTTTCTAACAGATGAGATCATTGTCAATAATACTGGTATCATTCATGTAACAAGTTCGGAAAAAATGACGTAACTATAGGTCTTACATCATACCATAAGAAAAGGTTGATAGTTTTTGGATTCCTAGCTTGTCACACCCCCAAACCAGAACGGCGGAATCGTTCGGGGGCGGAGGACATCATATTCAGTATCATAACAGTTCATAGAAAGGAAAGTACACACCACCATAATATAAATATGTTTGAAAAGTTTACATGATTGTAGGTGTTACATGTTTGCAAAAGAAATCAAATATAAAATGGTGATCCAAAATATGTTACTAACGCCAGTGCGTTAGTCTTCAGAAGTAGTTGCTACCTGGCTAGCGGTTTCCTGTGAATATAAGTTATTTCAAAGAAAAAGTGTCAACATTTAAGTTGGTGAGTTCATAAGTAGTGTTTTGAGAAGATGTATGCCATTCGAAAGTGTTTGCATGTTTTCCAGAAAAAAAACCTTATTTTCCTATAAAAGTATGAAATGCATATGAATGCTTGTGATGTGAATTACAACTAATTGTACCGAGAAAATCCCTTATTTTCCTATTAGTTGTTTGGTTTGTATACAGGAAAAACCCTTATTTTCCTGACATAACTGGCAGTCTTTAAGACCGAAAATCGCAAGCAAGCGACGTGCTTGTAAGTCGTGTCATAGTTTTACATAGTAAAGCTATACGAAAATCGCCCTTATTAAATGAAGAATAGTTTTAATGACTACTTGTTCATAAAAGCATAATACCATAATAATTGTATATCCGATGAGTTTTATAACCATACTAAACATAATATGCCTGTAGCGACGTTCTTCAGGCGTCGTAGCGTTATGACAACTGTCACCCCAAAAGACGGACTGTAGCTAACAGTCAGGGCGCGGGATCATGACTTCCCGTATAGATCTATACACATTTGACACGTTCTCCGAACGGGAGACTCTGGTTATAGACAGGACTTGTAGCATTATTTTCTAATAAAGAAAGTAACGTTTGAAGATATACACGACTCATGGATTCTCAACTAAGTCCGTAATAAGGTAGTAGTTTGTATGCAAAATTTAACCTCTTTCACAATGTTTGACAAAGCATAAATCATAAGTTCTTTTAAATGCATAAAATGACTTAGTAAAGAATGTTACCCTTGATATGATGTTTTTGTATGTAAACGTATAAATAAAACATATTTCTATTTATAAACATATTATATCCCAAGAGGGTAAAGCTGTGTTGTGAGGGGTTTTGTATCATAATAACTTCACAAGATAGTTAAAACAACAGTATGAAAAGTATATCAAAAGGTTAATGTTTCACACGATTTTAGCCATGTGTTTACTTGTATTCCTCCCCAAAAAGAGTATAAAACATTTAAAATGTATTTAAAGAGTGTTCGAAGGGGATATGAACTCACTTGATAGTTTGAAGATTGTGAGGTGGAAAACCGGGCAGAGTTTCGTCTCGGGAAACTGATTTTTCTTGGGATTCTCGGGAATCTCGGGAGTAGAATCGGCCTTCGGGACTTGAGCCAAAAAGACCAGGGCTTCGGGTTTGAACGGACACGGAAAACGAGGAAATGCTGAGAGAGAGAGAAGAGAAATGAACACTTTCTTTGGAAACCCTCGCATTCTATTTATAGGAAGGCTGGTCTGCCTCGGTACGCGGGGCGTACGCTCGTACGCGCTGCGTACGCGTACGTCATGCATGACCGAAGCCTCGACTGCCTCGGTTCGGATGGGACGGGTTCTTGGGTTCTCGGGTCGGATGGGACGGGTTGCTGGGGAGGTGGGTCGGATGGGACGCCGGGTCGGATGGGACGTCGGGTCGGACGGGTCGGACGGGTCGGCTTCCTCGGATAAGGCGACGTGGACGATCCGAGGCCAATCCTCTCGGTTACGCGGGGCGTACAGGAGTACGCAGCGCGTACTTCGGAGAAGGACGCTGACTCCTCTTCGGATAATATCCGAATTTTGATTTAAATAAATAATTAATTTATTTAATAAACTTCAAAAATCCATATCTTCTTCATACGAACTCCGTTTTCGATGGTCTTTATATCCACGCGTAGGTGAGACTACGATCTACAACTTTCGTTTAGACTCCGTTGGCAAATTCCAAAATTATTATTTTTATTATTATTATTATTTTTTTTTATTTATTTTATAACTAATCGTTTTTAAGGAATTTCTTTGAAAAATCATAACTTCCTCATGCGAAGTCAGATTTGGACGTTCTTTATATATTTGGAACCTTTAAGATGATATCTACCACATAGCGTATTCCAAATCAGAGCTTTTGAATAATTCATTTATCGATGATATTCCCATTACATTCAAAAGGGGTTACAAGACTCGGTTTATAATGCCTGGAAATAACGGGTTGTTACATCATCCCCCCGTTAGAGGGAATTTCGTCCCGAAATTTAATACAAGGTAAGAGTTTTAGGGGCTGAGGAAGAGATGCGGATACTTCTGTAGCATTTGGTCTTCCCGTTCCCATGTGAATTCGGGTCCTCTCTTAGCATTCCATCGAACTTTTACTATTGGAATGCGACTCTGCTTGGTCCTTTTAACCTCCCTATCCATGATCTCGACAGGTTCTTCCACAAAGTTAAGATTTTCGTTTAACGCGATTTCATCGAGTGGAATTACAAGTGTTTCGTCGGATAAACACTTTTTCAGGTTCGACACGTGGAATACTGGATGCACTTTGTTAAGCTCGATTGGAAGTTGGAGTTTGTAGGCCACTGGACCAACTCTCGAAATGATTTCGAAGGGTCCAATGTACCTGGGATTTAGCTTTCCACGCTTCCCAAAGCGTATCATGCCTTTCCAGGGTGAGACCTTCAGTAGCACACGGTCGCCAATCTGGAATTCCAAGGGTTTACGTCTCCTGTCGGCATAGCTCTTTTGCCTATCCCTTGAGGACTTCAGTCGTTCTCGTATTTGCACGATCTTTTCGGTAGTTTCTCTGATGATCTCTGGACCAGTAAGGGTGCTTTTAGTGACTAGACCTTTTGCCAATTGGGTGTCGCCCACTTCCGTCCAGCACAGGGGTGATCTGCACTTACGGCCGTAAAGGGCTTCAAACGGAGCGGTCTTGATACTAGTATGATAACTATTGTTATAAGAGAACTCGATCAAAGGCAAGTGAATATCCCATGCCTTGCCAAAGTCGATTACACATGCTCGCAACATGTCTTCCAAGGTTTGGATCGTCCTCTCACTCTGTCCGTCAGTCTGAGGGTGGTATGCTGTACTCATGTCCAACCTTGTTCCCATGGATTTTTGCAGTGATTGCCAAAATCTGGAAGTGAACCTGCTGTCTCTATCTGAGATGATGGACATTGGTACTCCATGAAGTCGTACGATCTCCCGGATGTAGGTTCTTGATAGTTTTTCCATCCTATCGGTTTCCTTGATAGGTAAGAAATGGGCTGACTTGGTTAATCTGTCGACGATTACCCAAATAGTATCTTGGCCACTCTGAGTTTTGGGCAGTTTGGTTATGAAGTCCATGGAAATCTGCTCCCATTTCCACTCAGGTATTTCAGGTTGTTGGAGTAGGCCTGAGGGTTTTTGGTGTTCTATTTTTATTTTGGCGCAAGTTAAACACTTGCCCACGTACGTAGCGATCTCCGCTTTCATGTTTGGCCACCAGTAGAGTTGCTTGAGATCTAGATACATCTTGTCTGACCCTGGGTGTACGGAGTATGGGGTCCTGTGTGCCTCGCTCATAACTACCTCTCTGAATCCCCCAAACTTTGGTGTCCAGATCCGGTTCATGAGGTAGCGTGCTCCGTCACTCTTGATTTCTAAGTTCTTGTCCATTCCCCTAAGGGCCTCACCTGCCACGTTTTCGGGTTTCAAGGCCTCTAATTGAGCTTCCTTGATTTGCGTTGATAGGTGCGAATGGATCGACATAGCTAATGACTTCACTCTCCGGCCTGAGTACTCCTTTCGACTAAGAGCATCGGCTACGACGTTTGCCTTTCCCGGATGATAGCGAATATCGCATTCGTAATCACTGAGTAGCTCGACCCATCGCCGTTGTCTCATGTTGAGCTCCTTCTGATCGAAAATGTGTTGTAAGCTCTTGTGGTCGGTAAAGATAGTGCTCTTCGTTCCATACAAGTAATGTCTCCAGATCTTCAGAGCAAACACTACTGCTCCTAGTTCAAGATCGTGGGTCGTGTAGTTAACCTCATGTGTTTTCAACTGTCTCGAGGCGTAGGCGATGACCTTACCTCGTTGCATCAGAACACATCCGAGTCCTTGGTTTGATGCATCGCAATAAACTACGAAGTCTTCTATTCCTTCGGGAAGGGATAGTATTGGTGCGGTGCACAAGGCTCGTTTGAGCGTTTGGAACGCTCTTTCTTGTTTCTCTTCCCAGTCAAAGGCTACACCTTTCTGGGTTAGGGTTGTAAGAGGCTTCGCTATTCGTGAGAAGTTCTGAATGAACCTGCGGTAGTAGCCAGCGAGACCTAGAAATTGGCGAATTTCTGTAGGAGTCTTCGGTGCTGACCAGTTCTCAATGGCCTTAATTTTGGCTGGGTCCACGTGGATTCCCTCTTCGCTTACCACGTGTCCTAAGAGTTCGACTCTTCGGATCCAAAATTCACATTTCGAGAACTTCGCATAAAGTTTCTCTTTTCGTAATATCCCTAGAACTTGTCGCAGATGATCGCCATGCTCTTTCTTACTTCGGGAGTAGATCAGGATGTCGTCAATGAAAACGATGACGAACTGATCCAAGTAAGGTCGGCATACTCTATTCATCAGATCCATGAAGACTGCGGGCGCATTGGTCAATCCGAATGGCATCACCACGAACTCGTAATGTCCGTAACGAGTTCGGAAGGCGGTCTCCGGCACATCCTCCTCTAGCACTCGTAACTGGTGATACCCGGATCTCAGATCAATCTTAGAAAAATAGTTCGCCCCTTGCAGTTGGTCGAATAGATCATCTATGCGCGGTAGAGGATAACGATTCTTTACCGTCAGTTTGTTGAGTTCTCTGTAGTCGATGCACATTCTGAACGATCCATCCTTCTTTTTCACAAACAACACGGGTGCTCCCCATGGTGAGAAGCTCGGTCTGATGAATCCTTTTTCCAGTAGTTCATTCAGTTGACTGGATAGCTCCTGCATCTCTGCCGGGGCTAATCGATAGGGTGCTTTGGCTACTGGGGTAGCTCCGGGAATCAGGTCGATTCTGAATTCGACTTGTCTTACGGGTGGTATCCCTGGAAGGTCCTCGGGAAATACATCGGGAAAATCGCATACGTCGGGCACATCCTTGATGTCCCGGACTTCGCGTTTCACGTCTACAACATGTGCAAGAAATGCGTGACACTCCTTTCGTAAGTGCTTTTGAGCTTGGATACTTGAGATGATTCTAAGAGTGGTACTAGGTTTGTCGCCCAAGACAAGGAAGGTTTCGCCGGTTGGCAGATTAAGGCGAACGGCCTTATCGTAACATAGAATGTCCGCACAATGTGAACTCAGCCAATCCATGCCAATGATGACATCGAAACTCTTAATCGAGACTGGCATGAGGTTGATTTGAAAGGGATTATCGTTTAGAGTTAGGGTGCAGTTTAAGTATATCTCTTTAGTGCCTTCAGTTTTCCCGTTGGCCATTTCTACTATGAACGGTTCACTTAATGATTGTGGTATTGGTTTTAGCATGCTTTTAAAGTCGTGACTCACAAAACTCCTTTCCGCTCCACTATCAAACAAAATGCATGCATACGAGTTATCGAGAAGAAACGTACCCGTAACAACAGTAGGGTCCGCAATGGCTTCATCTTGTCCCATTGCGAAAACTCGGCCTCTTCCGCCGGTATTCCTGTTGTTTGCCTTCGGGCAGTCCTTGCGGTAGTGCCCTGTGCTCCCGCACTCAAAGCAAGCGCGGCTTACTCCGGTATTAGCAGTGGGGGCGGATTGTTGGGTTGGCTCCTTGCAATAGCGGGCTGTATGACCCTTCTTATTGCACCTGGTGCATTGAAGGCCATGACAGGGACCGTGATGGTGGAAGTTGCACTGGTTACATTTCGGTAGCTTTCAATTGTATGAACTTGTGGGGGCAGAGTTGGTAGGTACAGTAATAGCGTGGGTTGCTATCACTTGTTGTTTCTTGGGGTTCTCCTGGAGGATTTGTCCCCTCCTCTTGTTCCAAGGCCTAATCTGTCCCTGAGCCTCCCTAGGTGGATTTGCGGCTGTTGTGATGGTACTCTGTTTCGCTCCGTGATCGATGAGTCGTTGCGCCAGGCGTTTAGCGCTGTTGTAGGTGATAGGGTTGGAGGCTAGGACATGCCCTTGAATCTGGGGTGACAACCCCCAAATGTACCTTTCGACCTTCTTTGATTCTGGGTTGACCATGGTAGGGCACAAAGCAGCGAGATCGTTGAACCTAGCTGTGTAAGCGACTAGGTCAGACCCGACCATTTTCAAATTCCAGAGTTCCTGCTCAAGCTTTTGCACTTCACCCCTTGGGCAGTATTCTTCCAGTAGTAGTACCTTCAGTTCTTCCCAACTCATGGCGTTAGCGACAGTGAGCGTCACTGAGTTCACATGGCTTTTCCACCAAGTGAGGGCTCGATCTATGAAGGTGCAAGCAGCGAACTTAACCTTGCTTGTTTCTTGGCACGAGCAGATCTCGAAGACCGTTTCGGTCTTTTCGAACCATTGCATTAGTGCAATGACTCCGCCACTGCCATTAAAAGTCTTTGGCTTCGAGTTGGAGAACTCCTTGTAAGTACACTCTCTAACTTGGCCCTGGCCGGTGCCACTATTGGGATGATTCGTGCTGCTTCCTGTACCTCCATTGGCATTGGAGTTTATTTGAGAGAGGGCTGCTGCTACTGCTGCTGTGATAGCAGCCTGGACCATTGCCGGATCATAAGTTAGTGGTGGAGGTGGTGGTGGGGTTGCGTTGGTACGTGCTGATCTACGAGGAGGCATCGCTCTGTCAAAAGGAAAAATGAGATATTATGAGTTTTGGTGGTTGTGAGTTGAATGATATTGAGTTAACTGCCTTAAATAGATTAAGAATTTGGTTTGATCAACAATGGGTTTTGAGCTTGATTTATTAATAACGTTTGAATGGATGCACTTATGAGTTGAACGGAATACACATATTTAAAACCAGAAAAAAAAGGGGGGTATGCCCTATATATATAAAACATATAGTTGTGTTACATCCGAGTTTAGACAAAACTTTTTGACCTTTCTAAAGGTCTCCGAATACAGAAAGTTTTAACGAAAAGAAAATTCTTATCCGAAGTCCTAATTTATAACAAAATTTGAAATCCTGGCAGGCACTACTTGCGACGTAGGTTGCGCTTGGAGCTTGACTCCGCATCTGATTGCTTCGATTCCATTAGGCGTCGATCAAAAGCGGCTTGTTGCTCCCTTAACTCGGCTATGGCTGCAATTATCTGTGCCTGAAATGCCTCAGACTGGAGTTGGACATTATCTTGTATCTTGTCCAGCCTACGGATATCGGAAGTGTGAACCTGCACTTCCACGTTGATATCCCGGAGTCGGCTTGCTTGTACTCCGGACTGATAGGACTGATTGGCTAACTTACCCACCATTACCGGGAGTGCTCGATCAGCCGAACTGCCACCGCGGACATCGTAGAAGTCCCGACACATGCCGTAGGGAGGGCGTATGCCTTGTTGTTGGCTCCAATGATGTAGGTGACTTCCCCAGACGGGAGTGGGTCCTTGGAAGTTCCTCACATGGACAGGAGGTTGAATGGGTGGTGGATCGATCACTTCAGGTTCTGAATCAGTACCGGAGTCATCACCCAATTCTATGGGTTCCTCATCCTCTTCTGGATCATCTTCGATCCATCCTCCGTTGCCTTGGTTGGGAAAGTAGGGGTCATTGGGGTGGTGAAATCCAGCCATTTGACTGTACGAGAAATAGGGTCGTAAGAATTGAATAAAGTCGGAACATGTAAAACATGTAAATTAGTTCAGATAGCAAATACTCCTATAGTATTTAAATTATTATGTTTGATTCTAATAACGGTTTGGTAAGTTTTTTTTTAAAATTGGTTGTCCACTGCAGACACCCCTCGGCACACGTTAGTCGGCTCTCGGACAAATATAGTTGATCAGGCTATATCCTTCCCAGTTCCGATTACGTGTCCCAAGGCGTACCTGTACTGCACAACTCATTAATAACACTTCTAATATGGTACGATGTGGAACTGTTATTTATTACTAAATGAATGCATGCTTACTTACAAAAACTAAATAGATTTAATTTCAAAAGTATGACTCTTCTCAGAGTGTTTTTGCCCAGTTGAGTTTATAGTTGTATAAAAAAATGGTTTTGATATACTTAATTCACTATAAACGATGCTCTGATACCAATCTGTCACACCCCCAAACCAGAACGGCGGAATCGTTCGGGGGCGGAGGACATCATATTCAGTATCATAACAGTTCATAGAAAGGAAAGTACACACCACCATAATATAAATATGTTTGAAAAGTTTACATGATTGTAGGTGTTACATGTTTGCAAAAGAAATCAAATATAAAATGGTGATCCAAAATATGTTACTAACGCCAGTGCGTTAGTCTTCAGAAGTAGTTGCTACCTGGCTAGCGGTTTCCTGTGAATATAAGTTATTTCAAAGAAAAAGTGTCAACATTTAAGTTGGTGAGTTCATAAGTAGTGTTTTGAGAAGATGTATGCCATTCGAAAGTGTTTGCATGTTTTCCAGAAAAAAAACCTTATTTTCCTATAAAAGTATGAAATGCATATGAATGCTTGTGATGTGAATTACAACTAATTGTACCGAGAAAATCCCTTATTTTCCTATTAGTTGTTTGGTTTGTATACAGGAAAAACCCTTATTTTCCTGACATAACTGGCAGTCTTTAAGACCGAAAATCGCAAGCAAGCGACGTGCTTGTAAGTCGTGTCATAGTTTTACATAGTAAAGCTATACGAAAATCGCCCTTATTAAATGAAGAATAGTTTTAATGACTACTTGTTCATAAAAGCATAATACCATAATAATTGTATATCCGATGAGTTTTATAACCATACTAAACATAATATGCCTGTAGCGACGTTCTTCAGGCGTCGTAGCGTTATGACAACTGTCACCCCAAAAGACGGACTCTAGCTAACAGTCAGGGCGCGGGATCATGACTTCCCGTATAGATCTATACACATTTGACACGTTCTCCGAACGGGAGACTCTGGTTATAGACAGGACTTGTAGCATTATTTTCTAATAAAGAAAGTAACGTTTGAAGATATACACGACTCATGGATTCTCAACTAAGTCCGTAATAAGGTAGTAGTTTGTATGCAAAATTTAACCTCTTTCACAATGTTTGACAAAGCATAAATCATAAGTTCTTTTAAATGCATAAAATGACTTAGTAAAGAATGTTACCCTTGATATGATGTTTTTGTATGTAAACGTATAAATAAAACATATTTCTATTTATAAACATATTATATCCCAAGAGGGTAAAGCTGTGTTGTGAGGGGTTTTGTATCATAATAACTTCACAAGATAGTTAAAACAACAGTATGAAAAGTATATCAAAAGGTTAATGTTTCACACGATTTTAGCCATGTGTTTACTTGTATTCCTCCCCAAAAAGAGTATAAAACATTTAAAATGTATTTAAAGAGTGTTCGAAGGGGATATGAACTCACTTGATAGTTTGAAGATTGTGAGGTGGAAAACCGGGCAGAGTTTCGTCTCGGGAAACTGATTTTTCTTGGGATTCTCGGGAATCTCGGGAGTAGAATCGGCCTTCGGGACTTGAGCCAAAAAGACCAGGGCTTCGGGTTTGAACGGACACGGAAAACGAGGAAATGCTGAGAGAGAGAGAAGAGAAATGAACACTTTCTTTGGAAACCCTCGCATTCTATTTATAGGAAGGCTGGTCTGCCTCGGTACGCGGGGCGTACACTCGTACGCGCTGCGTACGCGTACGTCATGCATGACCGAAGCCTCGACTGCCTCGGTTCGGATGGGACGGGTTCTTGGGTTCTCGGGTCGGATGGGACGGGTTGCTGGGGAGGTGGGTCGGATGGGACGCCGGGTCGGATGGGACGTCGGGTCGGACGGGTCGGACGGGTCGGCTTCCTCGGATAAGGCGACGTGGACGATCCGAGGCCAATCCTCTCGGTTACGCGGGGCGTACAGGAGTACGCAGCGCGTACTTCGGAGAAGGACGCTGACTCCTCTTCGGATAATATCCGAATTTTGATTTAAATAAATAATTAATTTATTTAATAAACTTCAAAAATCCATATCTTCTTCATACGAACTCCGTTTTCGATGGTCTTTATATCCACGCGTAGGTGAGACTACGATCTACAACTTTCGTTTAGACTCCGTTGGCAAATTCCAAAATTATTATTTTTATTATTATTATTATTATTTTTTTTTATTTATTTTATAACTAATCGTTTTTAAGGAATTTCTTTGAAAAATCATAACTTCCTCATGCGAAGTCAGATTTGGACGTTCTTTATATATTTGGAACCTTTAAGATGATATCTACCACATAGCGTATTCCAAATCAGAGCTTTTGAATAATTCATTTATCGATGATATTCCCATTACATTCAAAAGGGGTTACAAGACTCGGTTTATAATGCCTGGAAATAACGGGTTGTTACATAGCTAGAGTACTTGAAGAGTAGAGATATTTTACAAACAAAAGCTTCATAGTGCATAGTTAGGGAACGCTATTCCTTGAGTCAAAAGAAAAGATGTACTAAACATCTTCTACCGGTGGCGGGCATTCCTTGGGCGAACCCTAAGGTCTGCCAGTTGACGCTCCATTTCGAGAAGGTGTCGCTCGTAGACTCTCTGGCGAACCCGGAGTTCTATGACTTCAGCTTGAGTCTCAGCTAGGGCTTGCCACAGGGTCTCGTGATCCGTTGCAGACCTCTCCCGAGCATGCTCTAGGCGGCTGGTGCGAATGGAATGCATTCTTGCATTTGCATCAACCTCCGAGATGCGCTGGAGAGCTGTCCTGCCCTGGATCTCGCTGCGGGCAACTCTTTGGACCAGGATTGGCAAGACTCTGTCCGCTGATCCTCCTTCACTAGTGTCATAAAAGCTTCGGTCCCCAATGAATGGCATGGGCTGGTTTTGCTCTTCACCCCATGTTTCTATGCATTCAACCCAAGTGGGCGTCGGGCCTTGAAATGCCTGACGGGGGTTAGGATTTGGGACCGGGGCCACATGAGGTAGGTTTTTGACTTCTGGCTCAGATTCAGAACCATCAGAAAAGCCTTCAGCGAGGTGATCATCCAAGGGAATTGGATGGTCATCTTCCAGCTCATGGTCAAGCCATCCCGCATTGCCTTGATTCGGGAAGTACGGGTCGTCAGGATGATGGAATCCAGCCATGATATCTACGCGAGAAAAGAGGTATAAGAATCTTACACATATAGAAGTACTATTTAAGATAATTATAATATAATCTTTATTAGTTACTTCAATAATTGCATAGTGCATACTAGTTATGTGTATTCAAAACAGGATAGACCTTCGAATAAGTGACCCTAACTCTAAACCCACAACCAAACAAGGAACAGGGAGTAAAGCAAAGACCACAGATTTTGAGTCTATGATATCCTAGATACACATAAGCTCTGCGTATCCACCCAACAACTATTGATCTATCATTAAAGACCT
The DNA here is from genome assembly GCF_002870075.4 of Lactuca sativa. Classification (NCBI taxonomy): domain Eukaryota; kingdom Viridiplantae; phylum Streptophyta; class Magnoliopsida; order Asterales; family Asteraceae; genus Lactuca; species Lactuca sativa. The sequence goes on from NC_056628.2 coordinate 105,766,930, forward strand.
TTTTAGTTCTCATACATGTAATTATAGTAATACAAAATACTCCTATAGTATTTTAGGTTTATGTTCTATCCTAATGTTTTCATTGTAGTAGTGTTGGTAAGTTTTTTTTTATAGACTTGTTGTCCTATCACAACCATTCCTGGGCATATGCTAATCACTTCTCGGACCAGCATAGTTAATCAGGCTATGCTACTCCCAGAACTGACAATACATCCCCGAGCTTAATTGTGATACTCAACAATCGTAATACTTTTGTATTTGTCATTGTGACACCGATTTTAGTATGAATCCAGGCTTGTATACTTAGTTGAATATTTTATTATTTAAAAGTATACACTCTTGGTCAGAGTGTTTTAATCCCATTGGGTTTATAGTTAGTATATCTTTTATGGGTTGATATACTCAATTCACTATAAACAATGCTTTGATACCAATCTGTCATGCCCCAAAACTGAGAACGCCGGAAACGTTTTGGGGCGGAGGATGTCATGTAAAGTATCACAACACGGTATAATAATAAACAAGTAAACAACATCATCCATTACATTAAATATATAATTTTAATACAAGTGTGTTCTGTAGTATATAGAACACCAAAATATGAATCAAAATATAAGATGAGTCTTGTATGCGCTCCATCTTCTCAAAAGCTGGCATCAGCACCTGTCTACTGAGGACCTGAGGATACAAGTTATTTTGAAAGAGTTTATCAGCATTAAAGCTGGTGAGGTCATAAGTATTTAGTGTCTATGTTTGTATCAAAATGTTTGAAACAGTGTTTGAAGTACGTATTTGTAAACGTATGCAGTAAAAGTATGTGAATGTTTGTAAGTGTTTTCAAAATTTTGTAACTCCTAGAAAATCCTATATTTTCTACTAAAAGTAGCCTTCTACCAAGGCACAACTGTGTTGTATGTTTGTTTCTTGTAAAAGTGTGTAATTTTCCCAAGTGTAACTATCATTATCAAAATATAGTTTGTACATTCATATTTAAGTGAAGTAATCACCAAATAAATGTAAAGGGTAAATTAATGTAGTACTGTAGTGTTGTATTATAGGAACTAATGTTGTACTAACTACCTTAACTGGATTTATAACAAGGTATTATGTGATTAATTGTACCATACTATCGACTATGAAACACAAAAATGTATGTCGTCAAAAGGTATGACATTTGGCACCCGAAGACCTACCGGTCCCACTGTAGCTAGCAGTAAGGTGTAGGATAGTCAATCCAGTATAGATCTTTACGCAAACTCACGCTCTCCCTCTAAGAGATTCTGGTTACAACTCGGGCCATGAAGATGAAGGCATGCTCCGATACCGTGGATCACATTTATGTTATAGTATACTTGTATATGTAATGTATGTACTTATATAATGAATGTATAATTTCTCGTCATAGTATAGCTGTATATGTTCTCATAGTATAGTTGTATATGTTCTCATAGTAGTAAGTAATGACTCATGAATGAACTGACTCTTGTATGCTTCATTGAACTAGCAGTAGTAAGTTGTATAACCCTAAACTATACCTATTATAGTTTATTAGTAGACTTGTTTGTATGACTGAATGTACTGAACTGAGATAAAATCCTTTATATCTATACATAATATATAAGTAAGGATTCAACTACACTCAGACAAACAACCAGGTACCTTATGTCCACAACTAAACAAGGATAGGAAATAAAGTGGGTTATCTCTCCTAAGTCCTTCAAACCTTATTTATATAATTATATATGTAGTAGACATGGTTTTAACAATATATAAGTTGGAAAATTGTAAAAGAAAGGTTTAGTATACAAAAGTGAATTTGATAAAGAATTTGACATGTAAAGTAGTTTGATAAACAGTTTAAAGTATAGAAAATTCATTTGTATACTAGTTATTAATCACATGTGATTTATCTAATAACTAACATGATTCAAGTTGTATCCCTCCCACATAAAAGTATTTAAAACATTTAATAACATTTCAAATGTTAATTAAGGGGGTATAAACTCACCTGTAGTGAATAAGTCGAATGTAAGATCGATATAGGATTTTGAGTGTCAATTGAAGACTTGAGCACAACCGAAACCTATTAACTATATAATAACATATATATATATATATATATATATATATATATATATACAGTTAGTGTATGTAATAACTAATTATTGATTTGGAACCACTTTAGGGACTAGTAAACACTTATTATGAAGTGTCACAACCATATAAGATTGTACATGAGTGGTATATGACTATACAAGGGAGTGTATGGTCAAAATGCACAACAATTGTGTGTGTACGGCCATGGTGTGCGGCCAGGAAGTGTGTGCGGCCACACACTCCTTATGGAATGTGCCAAAACGTGATTTTAAGCTATAAGAGACATCTAGGAAGGTTTCATTCTTCATGCCCTAGCCTTAACTGAACTTTGTTGCCATTATGGGACCTAAAAAGGGTGTGTGCGGCCACCATGATGGTGTGAGGCCGCACACCCTTTATGAAGATGATAAACTCGAGTTTTTCAACCATATCATCAAGTGTTCTTTACATATAACTAGATATAGCAAGTATATACACGTTATAGAGGCTTGAAAAGGGTGTTTAGGGTCCAAAACTTAGTGTGTTCTTGGTGTTCTTGAAGATCAAACACCAAAAATGCGTTTTCATGGATTAAAGTAGGGAAGAAGGCTAGATATGTTCAAATATCAACATATCAAAGGAAGTATTACTTACTTTTATGAAGAACAAGATGAAGATTGGATGATACTTGAGAGAAAAACATGTTCTAGCTTTGAAGGAGTGGGAAAAGTGTTCAAAATGACTAAGTGTGGTATATATTGGTGAAAGTGTGTGGTTGGGATGGGTGTGCGGCCACACACACCTGTGTGTGGCCATACACTCTAGTGTGCGGCCGCACACTCCATGTGTTGGAGTGTTTGGCCCGATCTTGCTTGATATGCATTGTTTCATCCCATTAGACCCCAAACAGTGTTAAGAGCTAGTAAAATGAGTTTAACTTGGAGTCAATTGGTCTCACGTACAAAATAGAAATTTCGGGTTGTCACAGCATATTCGTTTGAATCACCCACATAAGGGGAGTTCATACCCATATAATCAATCTTTTAAACTATTTTAAATGCTTTTAGAGGGGGGGGGGGGGATACTGATGGGTTTTATACAAACAATCCTATGTGTGCATGCAACCCTAGAGTTAGATCTATGTTTTCACTATTAGTTATACAACTTTATGAGCACAAAAGGAAACCTGACATGCTACTATTATTTTCGAAATTCATATATAAAATAGAATACCACAAGTGTAGTACCTCTAATGGCTCATAAACACACTAGGTGAAAGGATGAATATGGGAGAGAGGGGAGAAGGGTATCTTGCCCTAGATTTCGTCCCTTTTAGGGTTTCCCAAGGATTGGACGAAATCTTAGTGTCTTAGGGTGCTATTTATACTTAAGGCTAACTAGGGTTTCAAGGTGTAAACCCTAATCCCTTAGCTTAGGGCCTAAGCAAGTCCATTGACTCCTTTCCTTAAGCCCTTGGACGAAAACTCCTAGATCCATCCAGGATTTTCTTTCTAGCTTCAATAAAGGTGATCCAATGGCCCAAAGCCTCAACTATCAAATAATTACAAAATAGCCCCTACACTTTCAGTCAGTTCCTTTAATCCCAAAATTAATTTTAAATTAATTTTTGATTAAATACTAATTAATAATATGATTCCAAATTAATATATTATTCATATAATATATTAACAAATCATATTTATATCCTAGCTTATTATTCTTAACAATAAACCAGCCTCTCTCCTTAACAATCATCTTGTCTAGTCACCAGTGTGAAGGCAACCCAAAAGGACCAGACACAATCGGGTCAAGTACATACCAAAATATTTTTGGAATTAGACACTAATCCAACAGTCTCCCACTTGGATAAGTCTAATAACTATTATGCGTATGACATCAGATCCTGATTAGCAATCGTAGCTTTCAAAAGCCATTGTCAACTCTGATCTTATCAGAAGCGTGTCCTTTAGATAATGGATCATATATTCCTCCATTCTTGATATTGTATAGACTTGAGACATGGATTTTAATCATTATCTCAGTCTATGTTCTGTTTCCCGATTTCCGATTTATGACGACTGACAACAGACTACAGTTGAACACATCAAATTAGTCTCGGCTTGGCCAAGCGCTTATGTGCCATCACTAAATCATCGAGGGGCCCACATATATCGCTTTCATCCTACTTTAGATAAAAGGAACGGATAAACTTTGATCCAATGCTTGCTTGCACTCACTTACCGAATCACACACAACAATATGTTTTATAACACCAAGTTACTGGTGCGTTTACATATTATCAATGTGTAACCGATTTGCAAGATACAACTCATACTTCTTGGTTTCAAGAATATAAGATGTTATCGTCTCACCAATCACTCGTGATAAAATCCATGAAGTGATCCAAGTGAGCGTGGGTTTAATCCAATGCTCAAATCATATTCATAAGCACTCATGAACGTTGCAGCAAACATTTGCTTATGTCTAATACACTTTAGACAATCTACACACCAGTTCACGACAGTCTTCATTCATACCTACTTCCAACATATGAACGACTGTGGTCCGTTCGAATAATTTTGATTGTTCTGAACCAATTTAATTATTCAGGAAGTCAAAACATGCAAAGTGAAACAAAAGAATAATACTAATCCCATATGGCCCCAAACTCTGGGTATAAATAAAACATTTTATTTAATCACCATATCGATTACTCATTATTTGTCGTTTCGGGTAATCAAATTCTTACTTGAATTATTACTACACTTGTCCCATGCTCTCAGCATGCACACAATGTTTACCTACGGTCCTTACTTTGTGAAATAGATCAAATGAACACATTTCCAATCATACTCATTTCACAACTTCTAATAAGTATAAGAATCTCAAATTCTTGTTACTTATGCTAGATTGTAACATTTTATGCAATGATTCTTTCGCAAAGTCATAGCTCAAAATCATCAAGACTTGGCCAATCTCTATCAGAAACAATTCTATAGATATGATGTCTCTTACTCAAAGTACATTCCATTGAACATCTTTCTTGCATAAAAGTTTCTAATCTATACATAGATTCTTAATATCCAACTCCCAATATGGAAACATTTCCATATTTGGCATATGACAATTCATTCTTAATAGAATCTTATCTATTCATAATAATGTCATCCAATACCATACTTCCAACTACTGACAAGTGACCAATCCTCAGCGAGCTTTGGATCGTCCTTTGATAGTTGTTTAGTTATTTTAGTCAAAACCAATTCTAGTCTTTTTTTCCCTCTAAATGCGCTAGACATTTGGAAAATTTTAGAATGGTCAAATATTATTGCATTTGCTATCGATCCTATACCCAAAGCGTATGGGACACGATGCATAATGTCTTACATAAAGATACGATACTTTATCAATCTTCTGCCATAATATCTTATGTGTCACGCTCTTATAATTCGAATTATGAAGAGGGATGCCATAATGAAACGACCCAAAAATACGACCCAAAAATTTTTGTTTTTAATATAATCAAAACTGCCATCAGAGCATCATATAATAAAACCATACGTGATGTATCCCAAACATAATAAAATATTGTGCGGAAAAACTGTATCATACTACATCAGATCAAACATCTAAATCAATCCCAGGCTAAAGCTGAGGCGGTGGTGTGTGCGATGCCGTCATCCAGAGCTCTTCCCTTTGCTTGCGGAAGTACCTGAAACCAAAACTGAAACTGTAAGCACGAAGCTTAGTGAGCTCCCCCAAACTACCACATACCATACAATAACACATAAACACATATTGGGCCTTGCCCACTGCATCGGGCCGAAGCCCGGAAACTGCATCGGACCAAAGTCCGGAACTGGCTGGGACCTTGTCCCCTACATCGGACCGAAGTCCGGAACTAACTGCATCGGACCGAAGTCCGGAACTGACTGCATCGGACCGAAGTCCGGAACTGACTGCATCGGACCGAGTCCGGAACTGACTGCACATAGCATAGCATATCATAACCATTTATATTGCATACTGCATCGGGCCGTGGCCCGGAACATAAACACATACACATAGCACATAAAACATGTCTGAACCACGAAGGCATCAAACATACGAACTACTACATCGGACCGAAGTCCGGAAACTACTATTAACTGGACGGGCCGGCATTGTGGCCTTAGACCCATCCCTACGGAAAGGAGACTCACCTCGTAAGCTAGCGGATGAGTGTGTGGCTCGAAAAGCTAACGGCTGCTGCTCCTGAATCTCCTCGGCTACAAATTCATAAACACACTCCATCAATCACTAGCACTATACTCAGGGTAAAATGACTCTTTTACCCTTGGTCAAAGTTGACTTACTCAGGGCTGACTCGCCGAGTCGGGATACCCGACTCGCCGAGTCCTAGACTCTCCGTTCAACTCTTACATGCTGTTACTCGTCGAGTGTGGCATCGACTCGACGAGTACCCTCTGGATCCAAGAACTCAGATGATCTTCATCCGACTCGCCGAGTCAGATGAACAGACTCGCCGAGTTGTTCTTAATCCTCAAGGAGATTGCCTTGGACTCGCCGAGTTGTATGAACAACTCGCCGAGTCCCTCCATTACTGAGTCTACTCTTAACTCGCTGAGTCCACTCCCTAACTCACCTCGACCACTCGACACTGAAGAAACTGGAGAACTCGGGACCCGCGACGTGACTCGTCGAGTCGTTCTTCCGACTCGCCGAGTCGCCGCCATGCAACATATTTTTACTCGATTTCTCTTGAATCCAACACATGCAATGATAGATCTAGGTCCATTAAGCTGTTTTACCACGTAAAGTTTCCAACTTTACGTGCACAACCACATGAATGAGGGAAATAAGACTAAAATATGCACAATAAGGGTAGATCCATGGCTAATAAGCAATGTAACCCCAAAAAGACAGTGGATCCGGACTCTTCAACACCCCAACACTCAGATCCAAAGGTATTTCGGCTTAATAACACAATCAAGCAAGCATGAAGCTTGGAACAAGCATCAAATAGCCCTTAAAAGAGCTCTAATGGAAGTTTAAGCATGAAACCAGAAGAGGACTCCGAAAATACCTGAAAAAGTTCACCCTTGACCTTGGATCTTGGCACTAGAACTCGTTTCCTTGCTTCCTTCTTCTTCTCCTTCTTCACCCCTTCACAAAATGGAACAAGATCACTTATAAGCTCACAAGAGGAAGGTTTAGGGTTTCTCACAGTGCTCACAAGGGAAAGTGACGAGATGGAGGCTATAATGGGGTTTAAATAGTGAGCAAAAACCCGGGGAGTTAGGGTTTCACCCAGACGGATGGACTCGCCGAGTCCAGGATATGGACTCGCCGAGTCACCGGCTCCCGCGTGCCCAAGATGCGCGACCCGACTCGGCGAGTCAGGATAGAACTCGCCGAGTCCCTCTTAAAAACTTAGCCCAAAACAAATTAATTAACATACCGGAAACGGGTCGTTACAATTCTCCCCCACTTGTTTCAGACTTCGTCCTCGAAGTCTGCTACGGCTGGATCTGCGAATAACTCCGGGTAGTGCGTTCTCATTTCTTCTTCAGCCTCCCATGTCCATTCAGACCCCTTCCGATGCTGCCACTGCACCTTTACCAGCTGAATTACCTTGTTCCTCAAGGTCTTGGTCTTCCGTTCCAAAATTGCTATCGGTTTCTCGATATAATTCAAGCCGCTATCGACCTGGATATCCTCCAAGGGAACGACCGCTGTCTCGTCCACTAAACACTTCCTCAACTGCGACACGTGGAAGGTGTTGTGTATCAAACTGAGCTCCTCCGGAAGATCTAACCGATAAGCAACCCGACCTACCCGGGCCGAAACCCTGAAAGGACCAATAAATCTGGGGCCCAATTTGCCCCTCTTCCGGAACCTGATGACACCTTTCCAAGGTGAGACTTTCAGAAGAACCATGTCTCCCACCTGGAACTCCAAGTCTGAACGCCTCCTGTCGGCGTAGCTCTTCTGCCGACTCTGCGCAGTCTGCAGCCTACTACGGACCTGCTGGATCAGTTCCGTCGTCTTGAGCACCACTTCGGTGCTCCCCATGACCCGCTGACCGACCTCGCCCCAACAAATCGGGGTCCCGCACTTCCTGCCATATAACATCTCAAAAGGAGGTCGATCTATGCTCGCATGATAGCTGTTGTTATACGAGAATTCCGCTAAGGGAAGATACGTATCCCAACAGCCCCCAAAATCCAGAACACATGCCCTAAGCATGTCCTCGAGAGTCTGAATCGTCCTCTCACTCTGCCCGTCAGTCTGAGGATGGAAAGCGGTGCTAAAATGGAGACGAGTACCCATCTCGTCGTGAAACCGCTTCCAGAATCTAGACGTGAAGCGAACATCTCGGTCCGACACTACCGATACCGGCACTCCATGACGTGCCACAATCTCTCGCACATAGATATCGGCTAACCTTTCCGCCGATATACTCTCCTGGATCGGAATAAAATGGGCACTCTTCGTCAGCCGATCCACCACTACCCATATCGAATCTACTCCACGTGCGGTCCTGGGAAGTTTGGTGATAAAATCCATGGTGATGTCCTCCCATTTCCACACTGGGATATCCAACGGCTGCATCTTGCCGTGAGGTCTCTGGTGCTCCGCCTTGACCTTCCGGCAGGTCAAGCACCTCTCAACGTACCAAGCGACGTCCCGCTTCATGCAGGGCCACCAATAATCAGGTCGAAGATCTCGATACATCTTCGTCGCCCCTGGATGGATAGAAAATCGAGACTTATGAGCCTCGTCCATCAATATCTGTCGTACCCCACCCCAGTACGGTACCCACACCCTACCATGAAGCGTCATCAAACCCCGACTGTCGTAGTCGAATGAAGCTACTCGACCCACTATCCTCTCGCACTTCTGCCTTTCCTCCTTGAGACCTTCCATCTGAGCCTCCTTGATCCGCTCTAACAAAGGAGTGATTACCGTCATCCTCATACACAAATCCCTGATAGGGGCCGCCGACACCTTGCGGCTCAGGGCATCGGCCACCACGTTGGCCTTCCCTGGATGATACAGGATCTCACAGTCATAGTCCTTCAGCACGTCCAACCATCTCCTCTGTCTCATATTCAAACTCGGCTGATCCATAAGGTATCGTAAACTCTTGTGGTCCGTGTAGATAGTACAGCGGACCCCATACAGGTAATGCCTCCATATCTTGAGGGCAAATACAACTGCCCCCAGCTCCAAATCATGGGTAGGATAATTAGCCTCGTGAGGCTTCAACTGTCTCGAAGCATAAGCCACCACATGGCCTCGCTGCATCAACACTGCTCCCATACCGGTGATCGAAGCATCACAATAGACCACGAAATCCTCAACGCCCTCTGGCAAGGTAAGGATCGGAGCCTCGCACAATCTCTGCCTGAGAGTCTCGAACGCCGCCTGCTGCTCAGGCCCCCAACGAAAAACTACCGACTTCTTGGTCAGTCGGGTGAGCGGCACTGCTATCTTGGAGAAATCCTGAATAAACCTCCGATAATACCCTGCCAATCCTAGGAAGCTCCGAATCTCAGAAGGAGACCTCGGGACCTCCCACTGCATCACGGCCTCAATCTTGGCCGGATCAACCAAAATACCCTTCTGATTAACGAGATGCCCAAGAAACTGCACCTCGCGCAACCAGAACTCGCACTTGGAGAACTTAGCGAACAGTCTCTCCCTCCTCAAAGTCTCCAACACCTCCCGCAGGTGCTCCTCGTGCTGTTCCTGCGTCCTGGAATACACCAAGATGTCATCGATGAACACTATCACCGACCGATCCAGCATCGGTCTACACACGCGGTTCATGAGATCCATGAACGCGGCTGGGGCATTGGTGAGCCCAAATGGCATCACCACAAACTCATAATGACCATACCGGGTCCTGAAAGCAGTCTTCTGTACATCCTCATCCCTGACCCTCATCTGGTGGTAACCGGAGCGTAGGTCGATCTTGGAGAACCAAGACGCTCCCTGGAGCTGATCGAACAAGTCATCTATCCTCGGAAGTGGGTAACGGTTCTTTACCGTTACCTTGTTCAACTCCCGGTAGTCAATACACATCCGATGCGAACCGTCCTTCTTCCTCACAAATAAGATCGGCGCTCCCCAAGGCGAACTGCTCGGTCGAATGAAACCCTTGTCTAACAGCTCCTGAAGCTGTGTAGACAACTCCTGCATCTCAGGGGGAGCAAGTCGATATGGTGCTTTGGCTATCGGAGCCGCACCAGGAACCAGGTCGATCCTGAACTCAACCTGCCTCTCAGGAGGTATCCCCGGCAAATCCTCGGGAAACACATCCGGGTAATCTCGAACAATAGGAACATCATCGATCGTCGTCTTGCCCTTATCCCGGGCATCCAAGACGTAGGCTACATAACCGGCGCAACCCTGCTGAACGTAGCGCCTCGCCCTGGCGGCCGAGCAGAAGGTCAATCCTCGCTGGGGCCTCTCGCCCTGAACCACTATCTCTCCCCCACTGGGAGTGCGAACCCTCACTAGCTGAAGCTCACAGTCAATCACCGCCCCGTTGGGGCTTAGCCAATCCATTCCCACAATAACTTTATTCCCGCGCAGGGGAATCGGAACCAAATCCACTGAAAACTGTTCCTCAAATATCTGAAGGGAACACCCTCTATATACTTTGTCGACCCTCACGGTCCTATCATCTGCTATCTCCACCTCTAACGGACAATCCAGTTTCCCTGGAGCTCTACTGAACCTCTTGCTAAGCGCAAGAGATACGAATGATCGGGTAGCCCCCGAATCGAATAATACCAAAGCAGAAATGCCGTTCACAGAGAACGACCCTGAATAAAACATACAACCATAAGCAACATTTAATCAATAACAATAAAGAGATAAAAGGGAAAATACATACCCGTCACCACATCAGGAGTCGCTCGCGCCTCCTCTGCTGTCATCTGAAATGCCCTGCTCTTCGCCACCGGCGCATCAACTCGGCCTTGACGGCCATCCGTGATCCTCAAGGTAGCAGGGGCGGGTGCATGCACCTTCCCTGCTGCAGCTAAACTGGGACACTGGGACCTTTTGTGTCCCCTCTGATTGCACTGAAAGCAAATCAGATCCGATGCTGTAACCGTAGTGGCAGGGGCCGTACAATCCCTACTCAAATGCCCAATCCGACCGCACTTGTAGCAGCCGGAACTCCCTGCCTTGCACGCTCCCTCGTGCAATCTCCCACACTTGCCACATCGACCGTGGCTCTGCTGACTCCTAGATCTGTGATCTGAAACCTTGGGCTTTTTGCCCACACCGCCTGCACCCGAAACCGCCTCCGGTTTCCTCTTCCTCTCCATCTCGAGATCAATCTCCCTCTCTCTGGCTCTGGCAATCATGTCGTCCAGTGTTTTGCAACTGGACCGGCTCACAAACATACGAATGTCGCTCCGCAACATCTCGTGATAACGGGCCTTCTTCATCTCCTCGTCTGCTGCATACTGAGGAACAAGAAGGGCCCGCTCCCTGAACTTGGCGGTGATCTCCGCCACTGTCTCGGTAGTCTGGGTAAGATCCTGGAACTCCCTGGCTAACTGTTGCACCTCAATGACCGGTGCGAACTCCGCTCTGAACCTGGTAGAAAAATCAGCCCAGGTCATGGCATCCAATGCCGCATCATCCCCGATGGTATGTCCTACCTCCTCCCACCAGTCACGTGCCCTGTCCTTCAGGAGACAGGACGCCAATCTGACCTTGTCCCCCTCGGGACATCTGCTAGTGCGGAATGCGTTGGCCACATCCGCCAACCACCTGGTACTCGCTATGGGGTCCCGTGCCCCGTGGTAGTCAGGAGCCCCGCACGCCCTGAACTCCCTGAAAGTGAGTGTGCGCGACCCCATCATGGCCGCCATCTCAGTACGGAAGGTACTTAGTCTCTCATCCATCATCTCCAAAATGCCCTCCTTGATCGAACCGAAGATCACAGGAGTCTGCTCAAGTATGATGCGAGTAATCTCAGAAGAAAGGAACTCTCTGGTCTGCTCATCCATCTGTCCGACCTCCGGGTCGGATCCCGATCCTGATCCTCCTCCGACATCTGAACTGCCGGCTGCTGGCCTCGGACGCAAAACTACCATTCTGAAACATATCATAACAATATCAGAACATTGAAATATTTCAAGGGATCATAATACGACTACTAGCTTCCTGGTCTAATCTTGGCCTTCCTTGATTCGAGTACGGATCCTCTGTTTCCAGTAGTATGGGCCCCTACTACCTTCCACATCCATCCGTACTTTCCTCAAGAACTGCCTCGACTTCCCCAAGTCACTTCTACCGCTGCTATTTTCTGCTACCCTCACCCTAGGCTTGCCCTAGAGAAAACTCGAGCTCAATACGACTGGTCCTCAGCTGCTGTAGGTCTCCTTGCACTGCCAGTTAGCCATCACCTGAACACCATCACATGTGATGAGGATCGGATAATCCTTCAAGTAAAAGATCCGTCCCTACAACGGTTGGACTCAAACAAGAGCTGCGCAGTAGGGCCAGTTCCAGCACTCTGGGATTATTCAAACCTGATTACATGTGGTGTGACGTGTCCACCTAATGGCTAACTCCCATTACTCGAATTCCCACTAAGCACAAAGCAAGCAGCATTCGGACAAGGGAAACAGACTCACGCAAGCTATTCTTATAACAAGAAATTGCACTATCATAGGATGCTAAGCTCACACTATCAGGCATAACCTAAACAGGCTATCCTACTGCTGTCTACTCAATTCTAGCATGCAATATTCATAGAGCTGTAACTCATAAGCATGCACATAAGGCATCCTCTTACACCCTTAGTCCTATTCTAGCATGCTGTTCTACTAAACTGAAATTGAACAATTAACTTGTATGGGTAATTTGGGAGTACTTACTTGAGCTCGGTTGACCGCATGCACACACCTCTATCTTAAAACAATTCTTTTCCTCCTAAGTGTTTTCAAAATTCTTTTGTAAAAACATTTTATTAAAAATCTTTTATTTCCCCGTAGTTTGAGTTCAGATACACCCGAGAGTGTATCCGAATCCCTCAAACCAGGGCTCTGATACCAACTTGAAACGACCCAAAAATACGACCCAAAAATTTTTGTTTTTAATATAATCAAAACTGCCATCAGAGCATCATATAATAAAACCATACGTGATGTATCCCAAACATAATAAAATACTGTGCGGAAAAACTGTATCATACTACATCAGATCAAACATCTAAATCAATCCCAGGCTAAAGCTGAGGCGGTGGTGTGTGCGATGCCGTCATCCAGAGCTCTTCCCTTTGCTTGCGGAAGTACCTGAAACCAAAACTGAAACTGTAAGCACGAAGCTTAGTGAGCTCCCCCAAACTACCACATACCATACAATAACACATAAACACATATTGGGCCTTGCCCACTGCATCGGGCCGAAGCCCGGAAACTGCATCGGACCAAAGTCCGGAACTGGCTGGGACCTTGTCCCCTACATCGGACCGAAGTCCGGAACTAACTGCATCGGACCGAAGTCCGGAACTGACTGCATCGGACCGAAGTCCGGAACTGACTGCACATAGCATAGCATATCATAACCATTTATATTGCATACTGCATCGGGCCGTGGCCCGGAACATAAACACATACACATAGCACATAAAACATGTCTGAACCACGAAGGCATCAAACATACGAACTACTACATCGGACCGAAGTCCGGAAACTACTATTAACTGGACGGGCCGGCATTGTGGCCTTAGACCCGTCCCTACGGAAAGGAGACTCACCTCGTAAGCTAGCGGATGAGTGTGTGGCTCGAAAAGCTAACGGCTGCTGCTCCTGAATCTCCTCGGCTACAAATTCATAAACACACTCCATCAATCACTAGCACTATACTCAGGGTAAAATGACTCTTTTACCATTGGTCAAAGTTGACTTACTCAGGGCTGACTCGCCGAGTCGGGATACCCGACTCGCCGAGTCCTAGACTCTCCGTTCAACTCTTACATGCTGTTACTCGTCGAGTGTGGCATCGACTCGACGAGTACCCTCTGGATCCAAGAACTCAGATGATCTTCATCCGACTCGCCGAGTCAGATGAACAGACTCGCCGAGTTGTTCTTAATCCTCAAGGAGATTGCCTTGGACTCGCCGAGTTGTATGAACAACTCGCCGAGTCCCTCCATTACTGAGTCTACTCTTAACTCGCTGAGTCCACTCCCTAACTCACCTCGACCACTCGACACTGAAGAAACTGGAGAACTCGGGACCCGCGACGTGACTCGTCGAGTCGTTCTTCCGACTCGCCGAGTCGCCGCCATGCAACATATTTTTACTCGATTTCTCTTGAATCCAACACATGCAATGATAGATCTAGGTCCATTAAGCTGTTTTACCACGTAAAGTTTCCAACTTTACGTGCACAACCACATGAATGAGGGAAATAAGACTAAAATATGCACAATAAGGGTAGATCCATGGCTAATAAGCAATGTAACCCCAAAAAGACAGTGGATCCGGACTCTTCAACACCCCAACACTCAGATCCAAAGGTATTTCGGCTTAATAACACAATCAAGCAAGCATGAAGCTTGGAACAAGCATCAAATAGCCCTTAAAAGAGCTCTAATGGAAGTTTAAGCATGAAACCAGAAGAGGACTCCGAAAATACCTGAATAAGTTCACCCTTGACCTTGGATCTTGGCACTAGAACTCGTTTCCTTGCTTCCTTCTTCTTCTCCTTCTTCACCCCTTCACAAAATGGAACAAGATCACTTATAAGCTCACAAGAGGAAGGTTTAGGGTTTCTCACAGTGCTCACAAGGGAAAGTGACGAGATGGAGGCTATAATGGGGTTTAAATAGTGAGCAAAAACCCGGGGAGTTAGGGTTTCACCCAGACGGATGGACTCGCCGAGTCCAGGATATGGACTCGCCGAGTCACCGGCTCCCGCGTGCCCAAGATGCGCGACCCGACTCGGCGAGTCAGGCTAGAACTCGCCGAGTCCCTCTTAAAAACTTAGCCCAAAACAAATTAATTAACATACCGGAAACGGGTCGTTACACATAATCATAATCGAAATTTTGAGAACGCACTATGTATCCTTGACTAAATTTGTTAACATTTCACAACCTAAGCCTTTAGATTTGAAATGAAGCATAATATTCTCTCCCTTAATTATAGCAAATCAACTTTCCAACCCTTACGACTTTGCAAAGTATAACTCTTGTTTTCTATAATTAATATTGCTAACTTGCAATACTTGCCTTAATAATCATACAAGCACAACATTTATGCTCCCACTATCATGATGATTATTATCATATAAGCATAACACTTATGCTCCCACTAGCTTTGAAATGTTTTAGAAAACAGCCGAACTTCCAGAAAACAATACATATTGAATTTCTGAAGTTCATATTTCTAATACCTAATGCTTTGATAATCCTTTATCTAAGCTTCTTAAACTTATACATCTTTTCCTTAGATAGCTCATATGTGTGTCTAAACAATTCAGACTAATTGCCAAATCTCACAATTCGAATTATGGAAAGGGATACTGTAACCATAATTGAATTCGAGAATACAATTTCACAATCACTATCTTCTTAAAATCTCTCTTAGTGAAAGCATTTCCTCACAGTCATTTTCATGAAGGAGGTAATCTTATGACACTTAGATTTTAGGGTGTATGAGTTCCTGTCCATGCGAATTTGCCAAAACCAAAGTTTGCGACAAATCCAAACTCATATGGACCAAACTTTCTCAATCTTGATTTCTTGCCTTATGGTAACACGAGTGCCCACCATGTCTTCCAAGTAGTTAAGCAGCTCACCCTTTCATATCAATGAATTTTTCATTGATCAAGGTGCTTGTCTTTTATGCATTCAAATGAGAACCCATAGAACTCACATGCATAATTAACTCAATTGGAATGGCACAGAAACAAAATAATGTCAACACGATAGGTTGTAAACCTCAAGTCGTGTGCTAGTGATGATCGATAAGGTTTATTCTTGTTTTGTTCTTGAAACCTTTCAAGAGATTGATACTCCCACTGACTCCTTGACATATAAGATTCTCTTGTCAATAAACATTTATTGACAAACAAATATTCAAGAGTTAGTGTAGCTTTTATCAAGACAAAACACTTCACAAAATTGGTCCTATACTACTAGAAAACAACCCTTTAATGACGCGCAAACAATGACACTCGCTGATAGAAGACGCGCATTTGTACGTGCCCTAAAAAATAATGTCAGTTTTGAAAATTTTGAAGGATAGAAGGCACGTATTTGTGCGTGCCCTAAAAGTAGTGTCCAACAAAAAAAATTAAAAACACGGAGGGCACCTATCATAAAAAAGCGCGTCATCTAAAACTGTCGCTTTATATTTTTCTTTAGGAAGGCGCCTTCTCTTAGGGGGAAATGAAATACCAAAAAATTAAACAGCCCGCCGATGCATCTCCTTCTTCTTATTCTAAAATCCTCTACCAAAAAGCCCTAATAATCCTTTAAGCAGTTCGTCTCTCTCTCTCTCTCTCTCTCTCTCTCTCTCTGTAAGCCCTAATCCGCCACCACCAGCATCGAACCTCATAATCTTTAAAAGTTCGAAGTGCCTAAGCAAACAATTCCACCATCTCAAGATGTCGGTTCAAGATCGGAACGTCACATCGCAGTACACGATGACATCATCATCTCCACAAACCACCGTCAACGGCAGAGAAAACGAATGCGACTGGGTTCTTTTCTATTACTTCCAAATCTAATCCAGACAACAAGCATTTGATGCTGCCCAACTCGGCTAACTGAAAAGTTATTCGAAAGTTTCACTAACTCATTTCTCAAATTTGCATTGTACGATCAAAGCTAGGGTTCTTTGCTGATATCAAATGATCACTTCTTCTTGAATTTCCCCCAAATTTGTTGTTTTAAGCTTGTGATTCAAATTTGCATTGTATGATCAAAGTTATTCCCAAATTTCTCCTTGTGGTCTCCTACTCTTGAATTGTTCTTGTTTTCAGAGCACTTGCAAATCTTACATTCATCAACCTCCCAAATCTATCTGACAATATCATATGCTTTTGGGGAAAATCTGGATCTGAGCAGACGCGATTTCTCTTACAATTTGTGTTTAGTTTTTGCAATTGATGATTCGGAAACTACGTTTTGTTGCTTGTCTCAAATTGTGTGATTTCAGGAGCAACTCCAAGAGTATGGATTATAGCGGCGGTGATGAATTTGAAGACGCTGGAACACGAACCTCTCTTTTTTCAATCGCGGATGCATTTGAGGAAATTTTGAATCTGATTATAGATGGAAGAAATGGCGATTTTCCTCTTTTGAAATTAAATCCATTTTGTGATGCGTGTTCTTTCGTTTCTTTGATCGTAATTCAAAATCCTCTATTTGGTTTTCAGATGCGTGATCTAGAAGAAGCATCAGAACGTTGTGTGAGTTTAAGCAGTGTAGTTGATTATGATGTAAAATGGAAGACAGTGAAGTCACGTGGTAGCCATACTCATAATCTTCGTAGAGTTAGACGGGGTCTTGACCTAATTCGAGAATTATTCCAGAATTTTCTATAAAACAAGTATGTTCTTATGATTTATTACACCTGATTGTATTTATTAATTCTAGTGTTATTAATTGCATATTCTTGTGGTGATGAATTAGCGATTATTCCCTAAAAGATGCAACTTCATCAGCTTATCAACAAGTGTGTGCGCCATATCATTCATGGGCTGTTAGAACTGCATTTTCTGCAGGAATATATGCTCTTCCATCAAGGGAACAACTTTTGCTCAATTTAAATGAAACTGGTTAGTCATGGAAATCTTTTTATTTTTTAATAAAATCTTGGGAAATGAGGTTTGACACATTTAATTACTCAAATTTGATTCAGAAGTAAGACTGTTGTTGACCAGGCTAATGTTGTTGACATGGCACATGGAAATGAGATTGGTAAGTTGACTAAATGCTCATTTTTTTTAACTAATGTCAAACAACTTAATCATAAAAAAGTAAAACTTTAATAAGTTTATAAGGCATATAAGATGTTTGATGAAATGCTTGAGAGAGAAGTCATCTCATATTTGTACATTACAATTATCAAATGAGTGTTGTTGCTCATCTTAGATGATAATCCTTACTGTAATTTGTGATTGTGTCAACGGGAAGCTCTGAGATGCCTATTTCTTGAAAGAAATTAAATATACCTTCGGTTGTTGACACTAGAATCAGAACTGTAAGGTTTGACTTTTAAGACTTTTTTTCAACCTGATTAGTTGATAAGTTATTACACTTATGACAAGGCTTCTATAAAATACAATGGGAGAGAAGCAAACAACTTTGCACCAGTTTCGTATGAGGGCGGAATGGCTCTTTTGACTGGTCGCAGAGGTACTAAATTACTATGTTGATATTTGAAACTTCTGTCTTCTTCTCTCAGATTCTTTTCTATTTCCATATTTCCTATATGTTGATATTTGACTCACATACTGAGGAAACAATAGAATTTCTTTTCTATTTGTGTGGTGTTTCTTATCAAGCTCTTTATTTTTCTAGGAGATATATGATAAAGGAACTAATTTAATTGGGGTTCTGAGGTTATTAGCCAAAAATCATACCCTAAACCTTTACAAGAAGCTTATCTTTGACAAGTTAACGGAGTATAATTTTTCTTATTGTTTGTTTTAAACAACTGTCACATAAGATCATTTTCAACCATACATGCAAACCATATTTTAGTTTCTTGTTTTGCTATGTGTAATTATTCACTTTAGGTTTTATGATTATTGATAAATGTTGAGGTTAGACCTAATGAAAGACTTTACTTTACATGAGTATGAGAATCAAGCTCTTCAAATCTCTCATTAGAGGTAATGGTTTCACTTGTTTTGGATTTTACTTTGTATGCATCTATACTTGAAGTTATAGTATCTTATTCTTTCCCATTACTTTCAGGGACTTTCTTGCAAATCAATTATCTTTTTAAATCACAGGGTCACTTTTGGACAGATCAAGGACTTGATGGCTCACACCAAGGTTCAGTCCTTTCAAGTTTTTACTT
Source organism: Lactuca sativa (assembly GCF_002870075.4). Lineage (NCBI taxonomy): Eukaryota > Viridiplantae > Streptophyta > Magnoliopsida > Asterales > Asteraceae > Lactuca > Lactuca sativa. The sequence continues at coordinate 105,786,081 of NC_056628.2, forward strand.
GAACAATAGTAATATCTTCTGCTTTTGACAAACTAAAAGATTTTTCTATTAAAAAGTAATAATAAGAATCAAAATACAAAAACGAATTGCTTCTTAGATGCAACTGTCTCTCTTATAGATTCTTAATTCAATATTTTGCATCTATAATCAAATCAAATGTGTGATTTATTTCCTATATATGGAGTTAATTAATTATGATAATAATATACTAGCTTTTATTGTATGATCTCTCTCTCTCTCTCTCTCTCTCTCTCTCTCTTGCTGTTGTTTGTGAATTCATTGTGCTGCATCTTGTAAATCAAACTAACAATTTATGGTGTTTGTAACAAACATGTAATGTATGATGCAAATTCTTTTTCAGGTTGCAGCTGGTGCATTGTTGGGGTTCCTTACAACAACAGTTGTTCACTTAATCTCTCAAGTTGCTACTATGGCTTGACCGTTGACATAAGGATCCTTCCGCAACACATTCTGCTGAAGAAGTAGCACCTGTATGTAGCATTTTCATTTTTAGTAATGTAATCATATTTTCTTGATTCCCTTATAGGCCTAACATTTCTTGACATTTCTACCCTCAGGCTTTATCTGGTGTTTATGTGAAAGACCTTCATGTTAGACTAGCTTGTTTAAATGCTGCAAAATGCATCCCAACTATATCCAGCCAATCTGTTCCTCAAGATGTAGAAATTGCAACTAGCATTTGGATTCCCTTAAATGATCCCGAAAAGGTCGAAGATTCAAAAAAAATTTAAAATCATGTATTAGATGGGAATTAGTTTATATCAAGTCTTTACCACATTCTATGTAATGTAGTCGGTGGCTAAAGTGGCTGAGGACCTATGGGATCGTTATGACCATGAATTTGGGACTCATTATTCTGGACTCTTAAATGGTTTAAAAAGGCATTTTGAGGCGTAAGCCTCGAGGCTAGCCTCGGCTGAGGCGTGAGAAAAAAGCCTCAACTCCTAAGCCTCAGGTGGCCAAAATAAGGCTTAAACCTCACCGGAGTGAGGCGGCTTGAGGCGGCGAGGCGTCGAGGCTTAAGATTCAATTAGCACAGTCAAAATATGTCAAAGTCTAGGAGGTATATTATAAATTAATTATTATTATTATTAATCATTTATTTGGAAATTGGAATAATATAAGCATGAGATAAATGATGCAGGGGAATTTATCAGGTCAGAGACAAGGTCAGCCTGTATTTATTACAAGATTAGAAGTAAGTTTAATTATATTATTTAATTTAATTTAATTTAATTCGTCTAAAAAAAACTTACAAGTTTTTTAAAAATATTGTAGGGGTACCGGAGTGCATCGGCTTCTGAATCATAAGTCACCCATGACATAATATCACATAGTATTTTAGCAAAATGTTTGATTCTAACTATTATTGAAATACCTAAAATAAACTTCTCTCTTACGCTCGTAGCAAATTGGCCGCCAACAATGCAAATAGTGCGACTCATATATCAAGATAACATGAACAACAACTTCAACCACAACAGCACCCTCAAATGCAACAGCAACAGCAGCAACACTTGTAGCAGATTCCGCCACAGGGGCAGCAACAGCAGCAGGCGACACCACCACAACAGCAGCAGATGGTGGGGACAGGGATGAATAAAGGGTATGTTCAAGATCCTGGAGGGAGGACACAAATGGTGGTGTCTCAAGGACAGGTGTCATCACAAGGCCCACAAAGCATGTCAAGTGGGAGCTTTATTAACTAACTCATATAAATATATAAATAAATTGCATCCTAATTACCATATTTATGTTTTATGTTTATGTTTTGTGTTTTTTGTCCCACACTCCCACTATTTAATTTGAACTTATTATTAGATTTGTTTATGAAAATAAGACTCCTATTAAATCTAGATCCTTGGAATTTTATAAGTAATTGAAGTTAGTGAACTTTCCATGCTTTTTCATATTAGAAGTTTAAAACCAAATTAAAGCTACAATAAGAAACATTAAAATTGTAACTTAATTAAAACTGAATCACTGTTTTGATTATAACTTTTGTGATAACATTTGACATATTACTTATATATTAAGTATTTTCTTGAACTTTGATTTTGGACAGGTGCATTCACTGATTGGAGGATTTTGTGCATCACCTGTTAACTTCCATGCTAAAGATGGATCAGGCTACAAGTTCTTAGGAGACCTTGTGCTACAACTTGACAAACTGAACCCTTAGGTGAAAATGACTTAATTGCCCTTCTTTATCTTTCTTCATTTGAGTCAGACTAAAATCAGATTTTTAAAACACCCTTGTAATGTTGCAATTGCATCATTCTTGTATCTAACTCTTTTACAATACGAATCTTCCGGGGTTGGTTAAAATTACCATTTTACCCTTGTCTTGATCCAGGTGGCGTCTAGGATGGTTTCAGCCTTTTCTAAATGGAAGAGGTATGATGATACCCGCCAAAACCTTACCAAGGTAACGAATCTTGATCTTTAATTATCATATGCTTTAATAAACAAAAAGAAATTGAAAGTATTACCCTTCAACCTTAGAGGGAATCTAGAAAGAGCCCAAAAGGAGACAAAGGAGCTTAGAGAGAATTTACCCTTGGTTTTTCATGTAACTGGAGTTCGAGGGAGAGCTATGGAGGATTTGGTTAGATGAGGATTTATACACGTGATTCTTGAAAACTTTATATTGCATTTTTTAATCTAATTCTTTATAAGGGACTCATAAAATTCTTACTTTTGCAAGGTTGTTTTGGACATTTTTTAATCTAATTCTTTATGTATTTATCAAGATTCGATTGTAATGAACTGAAATTTATTTATTTATATATTTATTTTTGCACTTATATTGATATGTATATGTGCTTGTGTGTAGGCTGGTGTCAAAAAGCTTACAGATGTTCACTTTCCCTCATTTGACCACTCACATTTGGCACAAGTATTTGCAACTAACATTCCTTGTTTTATTCTTCTATTAATTATATTAGCATATTAATTTTTTGAATTTTATTTGATCAGGTCACAAGAATTATCGGAGTAGGGCTCATTAGTCTTAAAGAATTATGAAAGGCAAGATGCAACTCTACTTAGTTGGAATTTGATGTTTATCACCTTTGTGTATATCTTTTTAGTTTGTATAGCATTAGTTTTCAGAAGGTCTCCCTTGATACACAATGTAGTATTAGGTTATATAGTTAGGGAAAACCTCTTAATAACAATGTACAATTAGATCCCCTTAATATCAATGTACTATAATTTTTTGACATGATGTTATTGGGTGAAATTGATTGTTTTGGCATATATTTGTTTAAATATTTTTGTATTATGCGTAAATTAGTATCATAAAGACGCGTCGTAAATGCATATCGTAAATGGTTACTGAAGTTTATGACACGCAAATGCGTGTCATATACATTTATGATAGGGGCTTTCTTGATATGCATTGCGTGTCATAAACACGCGCGCCGTAAGGTTACGACATGCAAATGCGTGTCGTCTTCCTTTATGGCAGGGGCTTCCTTGATAAGCATTGCGCATCGTAAACGCGCGTCGTCAATGCGTGTCGTCTATAGACGACTCGCAAAAGCGTGTCGTCTCTCGTTATGACAGGGCCTTCCTTGACACACATTTGCGCGTCGTCTGAGCGTTTTACGACACGCATTGCGCGTCGTAAAAGGTTGTTTTTCTAGTAGTGAGCTAGTTGGTCTTTTGTCTTATCCAAGACATCACAACTTCCCAATTTCAAATGTGCAAGAATAAGAAAACCTTTTCCAAACTCCACATTTGATGAATGTTATAAACCTTCTTGAGACTTGTCACTCAATTCACAATCTTAACTCTAAGACTTGATATTGGAACGAAGTATGATTGACTTCTTGATTTAACCATTTCTTCAATTCTTGATTCCTCTTCTCAGACATACAATTGCACTAAGACTCACTTAGAGGATCAATTGAGATATGGTTCTTAATCATTAAGATCTATCATAAAACATAATAAAAGGTACTCTCCCTTCTTCTTAAAATAGGGAAACTTTTATCTTTCTGCCTACTTGATTCTTCTTATTCATTTTGCTATTGATTTAAACTCTTTCAATCAACTCGGAATTACAGTTAATCTCATAAGTATAATCATATTTACTTAACCTTAGTAAATCATGACGAATATCTCTGTTACTCTTGTGGTGGACTTGATCAACACACAACCTTGTGTACTCGATCTCCTAGTCCTTCACTTGACACTTTGTCAACGAATTCGTCTAATTTCCAAATATGAAATTTCTCATGCATCATGCAACCAAGTTGTATGATTCCAAGTTTCTGTCCAATTGAAACTTGGGCGATGAGAAACTTTCCCTATCTGGTAAATTCTTGACCTTTCCACAAATAACATAATTAAGAATCAAATCCATTATTGCTAATAATAGAAACTTACAAACATCAATTTTTCATACACGCCATTGCAAGGATAAATAAATAATATAAAATCAAAATTTATTTTATTGCGGAAAAATTTGTCCTTACAATGCAATTCAACTGAAAAACTATGTTGTTACATATTCCTAAGCAATCTATTCTAACTCCAAGTAGTATCTTAAGAATCTAATCTTCAATCAATGCGGTCGAAATCCATTTCTTCACGATTAGATTCAGCTAACTTCTTCCTTAAGCTTCCTCTCTTTTCTTCGATCCTACAAAACATCAAAATGTAATCTTATCACATCATGTTTTAAGAATCTAGAATATGAACTTAAAAGAGTTAGTTAATGGATTTTACCTGAAGTAGAGCCATACGTCTTGACTCTCCTATCTCTTAGATCTCTCAGGTAAATAGGGCAGTCTCGTCTCCAATGCCCATTCTCTTGGAAATAAAAGCAAATGGGCTCTTTTCGAATGGCACAAGGAACTATCTCAGAATTTACCTTTTCTAGATCTCCAATGTCACCATTTTCAATGTCCATTGAAGTTTGGGAGTTTGATTCACCAGACAAATTTGTCGACCAGCTCGCCAAATCATCGCTGATTCAGCACCTATAAGCAAATAGGTCAAATCAATGAGGGTGACGTCATGATCCATCATATAGTACTCTTTAACGAAATCACTATATGATTTAGGAAGCGACTGAAGAACCCAGTCAACAGCCAACTTACCTGAAATCTCAACACCCAACATCCTTAACCTATCAATGTGTGACTTCATCTCTAAGACGTGTACACACATAGGTTTCCCATGTTTACTTGCCAAAAGGGCTTGAGTGAGCTTGAACTTTTCAAGCCTTCGAACGTGTGGGTTAAGGAGAATAATTAGAGGAGGTGGAGAAAGTGAAGCATGATCTCTTGTTCTTCGATTGAATCGTGGATCATCATCTTCATTTGGAAAGCTTGTTCCATGGAATTTGGGAAGACCATAGTTGTCATACTTTGATATCTACAATACGGGAGAAAATTCAAGTTAAGTTGACTAGAATCCTCGATGTGACACCCAAATGAAACATCGGGGCTAGGATCCAGCATAATTCCCTAGAACCTAGAAAAGGGATGCCGTAATGTAGTTGTAGAATATTTGAAGGTAGGTAAATGACGATTTACCAATTTCCACCATGAAAACAAAAAAAAATTAAGTTTTAAATCTATTGAAAATCCCTAGATCTTTTGAGATTCATTGAGCATTTCAATGGCATGTTTAAATCTCGATATGCCCCTCGATTTGTGACTGGGATGCCGAGGATCACAAAACAGGGTGTGAATAACCATGAAAACTTACATGGTGCCCCCAATGTTACAATCACCTATTCGATGTGTCGGTTAACCACACACGCTCCACTGAACTATGACAAACATTGAGTCACCCTTTGCTACCTTTACTTAGAACCATTTAGTGTGCCGGTTAACCACACACGCTCCACTAACGTCTTCGCAAGGGCACAAAGTGTAATTTCATGAAATTGCATCAATTCACTTTTGCCTAAAGTAACTAAGATTGGGAATTTTGTAAAAGCATTTAGTTACTTTTGTAGTTCATTATACTTTTAATGGAAATGGGTTTGCCATATCCTACCCGTTCGGCTAACGACACTCCACCAATCAAGGAAGTGGTGGGTGAGAGTGGACACCCATTAAACGACCATTTTATAGGCCATAACCTTATACCCCCCTTATAGATCGGCTTCGTGAATGAGGCCTACTAACGGTAAGACTAGCATTTAAGCTATACATATATAATATTAGACTTTTAATGTTATACATAGTACAAGGGTGTATTTTACACTTTTAAAATACTAGGTGGTTTAATTTTATAAATTACACTTTTAATTTAATTAAATATAAACCATATCATTATGGATTTATTAACTCTCTTTTAATCATACACTTAATTAATTTAATAAAACCATAAGGGTGTAATTTGAACTTTTCAAAATTAGGGTTTTAGAATTTAGACTTTTTCAAAATTAAACCTTTTAATCAAACAATTTAAATTCCAAAACTTGAGGGCAAGTTTTGAAACTTTTCAAAATATAAGCAAGAACATTCGAGATCAAATTACAAATAATAATAATTAACCAATTAATTAGTAATTATCTAAATATGACCTAATTCAATTTCTTGCAAGATAATCTATCAAATAATTCAAATAAATCAAGTTTATCACATAAGAAAATGATTATCTAATTAATTTGACAATTATCTTTTACTTTGGTAAGGATATCTTTTAAATTAAACTATTAATTTAACCTAATCCCTTAAATCCCCTAGAATTCGAAATTATGGGATGGGATATTCAAAATCTTTAATTACTGAATTTAAACATTTAAAGGATAATTACAAGATATGGCAATATCCAAATCCCTAAAATTTAGGATCTAATCATGGGGAAAGAGGCAATTTCAAAATTCTAGGGTTAGACAACCCTAAAATCGAAATCTTGGGGTCAAAGTAAAAGGTCTAGGAAATCTTATTAAAAATTTCGAAATCTAGGGTTTAGCAACCCTAATTTCGAAAATCCAGCCTCCAGGGTTTATTAGCCATAAACCCTAAGATGTCAAGTTCATATATTTGAATAAAGCTAATTGAAAACAAAACAAATGGCTTTGATACCACTGATGGGTTTTATACAAACAATCCTATGTGTGCATGCAACCCTAGAGTTGAATCTATGTTTTCATTATTAGTTATATAACTATATGAACACAAAAGGAAACCTGGCATGCTACTATTATTTTCGAAATTCATATTAAATAGAATACATACCTTTTGTTCTTATATAGCAATAACAACTAGTTCCTTGAATTTCCTTAGCTCTTGAAAGCAAGTACCACAAGTGTAGTACCCCTAATGGCTCACAAACACACTAGGTGAAAGGATGAATATGGGAGAGAGGTGTCACACCCCAAAACCTGAGAACGGCAAAATACGTTCTGGGGTTGAGGACGTCATGTATAGTATCATAACAATTGCATAATAGTAAAAGCAAGCGACAACAACCATTACATTAATATAGTGATTATAAATACAAACATGTTCTGCACAGTTAATAGACACCAAAAGTATAAACAAAAATAAAATATGAATCTTGTCTACACTCCATCTTCTCAAAAGTTGCACCGGTACCTGTCTATCTTTGACCTAAGGATACAAGTTATTTTGAAAACGAGTATCAGCATAAAGCTGGTGAGTTCATAAGAATTTAGTGTCGTTGTTTGTATAAAAGTGTTTTACAATCATGTAATGTAAAAGCTGTAATTACTGTTTGTGAATAGTAGAAACCCCTAGAAAATCCTATATTTTCCAGAATTGAGCATTTGTAAGTTCAATCCTTCGAGTTTGTAAAAGTATTTCCATTGAAACTTTCAGTTATAAAAATAAGGTAATGAATTTCATTCAAGTAACGTAAATGAGGAAAAGTATTGTCAGTTGGCTGTAGTAGTGTTGCAAACTTCAACTAGTAATATATATTTATTTACTTCGGGAAGGTAGCTTAGACTTTAAGTCTTAGTGTGTTAATTTGGATATAGATGTGATCTCTCATGTAACCAAACTGAATGATAATAGAGGGTCCGATGACCTTCCCAGTTATACGTAGTGTAGCGATGTAGTTCCACCCCTGGGCCTAGTCGGCTCGGACTGTAGTTAACAGTCGGGATGTAATAGTGTCCGTCCTGTATAGATCTATACATGTAGTGTTGCTTTCCTTCCAGGAAGCTCTGGTTACATGGTATTCGCACCGTAGAGTGTCGTATAGAGGGATAGTGTGTTATACTCTGGATTAGTGTATTCTCTTGTATTATAGTATAGTAAACTTTTAGTGTAGTACATAGAGTGTTCTCTTTAATGTGCATTAACTTGTAGTAGTAGTAGTAGTTATAGTGAGTATCGTAGTGATACAGGTAACGAGCAGTAATCTTAACTATACCTATTATAGTTAAATAGAGTGTGGGATTGCATGCCTTTGATTTACAAAGGTATTGAATAACATGAAGAGTTTCATATCTAACACAAATATATATGATATATAATTAAGAAATCAACGACAGTCGGACGGATAACAATATACCCTAAGACCACAATCAATCAAGAATAGGAAATAAGGTGAGATATCGGTCCTAAGTCCTTCAAGTCTTACTTATATAAATATATTGGTGTAGATATAATTTAAAAGGGAAAGTAGTTTAAACATAGTTTGAAATTATTTTAACAACAATTTAACCTAGAAAATGCATTTGATAATTAATTAAAACAGTTTTATTGATAAATAGCTAAAAGTATTGAAAATCCTTTTTGGTTGCAAGTTATAAATCACATATGATTTGATACTAATACTTGCTACATTTAACTTGTATCCCCCCCTAAAACATGTGAAAACATTTGAAAAGGTTAATTAAGGGGTATGAACTCACCTGCAGTGAGTTGAGCGGATGAAAACGCCGGGTAGGATGTTAGGTGTCAAATGAGAATTTGAACATTCACGCGGATCCTATGAATAGGTAGTGACACATAATGGTGTCTAATTAGTTATTTATTCAATAAATAAGTAAGTAATTACACCCTAATGAATGAAAACAGTTTGTTTTAAGTGCTAGGAGTGCCAAGGGTTGCATCTAAGGAGCATATGACCTAACTCTGGAGTTTACTCTTCAAATACTCACCTTAGGTGAGTTTACGGTTGAGGGACCCTTTCCCCCATGAGTTTACGACCGTAAACTCATGGAAGAGGTGTATTTGTGTGTTTTTTAGCTTCATGCTTCACTAAGGAAGGTTCTAGGGTTGATTTCAAAGGTTTAGGAAGTGGTTAGGGCATAAATTGCCCACTTATTGGAGTTTACGGTCCTTGGACCCTTTTTGTGGAGTTTACTACCGTAAACCCATGAGCTTCCGGCAGTAAACTCATGGTTTGTCCATCCACTTCAAATTTTGGGGTTCCTAGATCATCCAAGCAAGTTCCTAGTCCATAAATCATGCTAGATAGGGAGTTGGGTCATCAAAACACCCCTTTTTGGGGTATTTACGGTTCTTGAATGGTTCATGGGAGTTTACTATCATAAACACATGAGTTTACGGCAGTAAACTCATGGCTACTCCATCCATCTAGTGATTTGGGGTCCTTAGTTCATTTATGCAAGTTTCTAAGTGAAGGGCCAAGGCTAAATAAGAGGTTTAGGCTCATTTTGCATCATTTGAGGGAGTTTACGGCCTAAGAATGTTCTTGGGCCGTAAACCCTCTTCCAAGCCCCCAAACATAACGTTCAATGTCTAAAACACTTCAAGGGTAAGATGCATGCTAGTTTCTAAGCCTAAGGAAGGGATTTGGGGCATTGTTGGCACATTTTTAGGGGTTTACGGCCTAAGAGTGCTCTTGGTCCATAAAATCCTTATTCTTGGCCTTCTTGGACGATTTTTAAGCTATTTTGACATGTAATGAGTTTTAGAACAATCTAGGGTAAGAGAACTTACAGTTTGGGAGCTAAAACTTGCGGATTTTTGGAAGAACCGAGCCTTGAAGAGAGAGAGTAGAGAGAGTGACTAGAGTGGTAAAAAGTTCCATTTAGTTCCCACTCAACCCTTATATAGGGGTTGGGTTTGAGGCCAGGTGGGATTCTACCCGATACTGACGTTAAACGGGGTTTTAAATTTTTACCCGATTAAATGGTCGAAACCCGGCTTAGTCGTAAACTATAATTTTTCTAAATAAATTTTGAGGGTATCACTCGTGTTTTATTTATTTCATATCGACACTAAAATAAAATAAAATATTAATTGGTTTGTCTAACCCAAATGTTAACGAAATCTTAATAATAATAATAAAAATAGAATATTCTATTAACGGAAACGGGTTACAACGACGGAATAAATTTCGGGTTGTCAGAAGAGGAGAGAAGGGTATCTTGCCCTAGATTTGTCCCTTTTAGGGTTTCCCAAGGCTTGGACGAAATCTTAGTGCCTTAGGGTGCTATTTATACTTAAGGCTAACTAGGGTTTCAAGGTGTAAACCCTAATCCCTTAGCTTAGGGCCTAAGCAAGTCCATGGACTCCTTTCCTTAAGCCCTTGGACGAAAACTCCTAGATCCTGCTAGGATTTTTGTTCAAGCCTTAATAAAGGTGATCGAATGGCCCAAAGCCTCAACTATCGAATAATTACAAAATAGCCCCTGCACTTTCAGTCAGTTCCTTTAATCCCAAAATTAATTCTAAATTAATTTCTGACTAAATACTAATCAATAATATGATTCCAAATTAATATATTATTCATTAATATATTAACAAATCATATTTATATCCTAGTTTATTATTCTTAACAATAAACCAACCTCTCTCCTCAACAATCATCATGTCTAGTCACAAGTGTGAAAGCAACCCAAAAAGACCATGCACAATCGGGTCAAGTACACACCTAAATAGTTATGGACTTAGACACTAATCCAACAAATACAAGTTGAACACAATGATAATTCTGTAAATGTTTGTTTATATTACTTATGTCTTTTATAAGTGATCAAAACATTCCAAAAAATCTTTTTAAGTTATGTTACTTTCTAGTTTATAAAACTCCGTTTTTAAAGTATAATCATAACTTAGTAAATAAATGAGTCTTTTCAATAACAGTTCAAGTAAAGATACTAGTAAACTATAATAGGTATATTTTAGGGGTTCAGTTATGTAACAACGTAAATTTTCAAAACAATTTTTCATTTTCAAAACATTCATTCATAAATATTGTCAACACATTGTATCAATGTTATTATCAAAACATTTCCCCAGAATCTCCACAAAAACTCCAATGCGTGTGTGTGTATGAATCATGCCGGTGCCTTCCCACGCTCATCACTAGTACCTGAAACACATAACACAACAACGGTAAGCATAAATGCTTAGTGAGTTCCCCAAAATACCACATACAACACATACGTCACTCAAGGCTATAATACGACCCTCCGGTCGCTGTGTCTCAGCGGGACCCTCCAGTCCCGTAGCTCGTTGGACCCTTAGGTCCGATTATAGCTCATTGGACCCTCCGGTCCGGTCTATATCATCATACAACATACAAATATCACATAGCACATAATCTCATACGTAACAAATAAGACCCTCTGGTCATCGCATAGTACCACTCTAGGTAACATATAGTGAAAAGACTCACCTCGATGTCTCGGAGAATATCTTACTCGGAAGAAGTATGACCTAGCCTCCACCTAATCACATAAAGTAATACTCTCATAAATACAATTGTACTCAACCCTAAAGTCAACAAGGTCCACGGTCGAACTCGACCCGACTCAGCGAGTGCACAAGGGCAACTCGGCGAGTCCACACATGTCCACTGACTCACTTAATCCCTCTCTTGACACGTCGAGTTCTTCCCCTGACTCGACGAGTTCCACCTGACATGAATCGAGGGGCCACCCCGACTCAACTCGCCGAGTCTCAAGAACAACTCGGCGAGTTCCACTTGAACTCAGTCCCCCCCCCCCCGACTCTCCCTGACTCACTGAGTTATACCCTAACTCAGCTAGTCCACTCACTGATTGATTAACGGGCAATCTTCATACTACTCGCTGAGTCTGGTCTTCAGACTCGGCGAGTTTATGCCATACACAAACTCTATACAGCTCCTGAGGTCAGATCTGTATCATACAATCATAGATCTGGCCTCCCCATGCATGATAATCACGTAAAGTTCGGACTTTGACACACATATAATATAGAGATGGTCCAAAATGATGATTTAGCCCCAAAAATGACATTCTAAGCTCATGACTTCTAAAATGGCTCATAAAGCTCCAGGGGTTTAGGTCTCTGGACCTCTTTGAGTCCAGATCCAAAGCACAAACTCGAAAAGGGGACTAAATACTCTACATACTCTTCTTCTAAAGGGTTTAAAAACCCTAACTCTATGAATCGAAGCTCAAAACTGGAGAAAGTCCGAAGGGATACGTTAATATGAGGCCTTAGATCCCTGAAGACACTAGATTTGCACTTCCTTCAGCCTCCCTTTGCCTTGGACACCTTCTATTTCAAATTTCACCAACAAAAACTCAAGATTGCCTCTCCTTTCCTCACAAACGCTCTAGATCTCTTTGTTGGGTTTTGAGCATTCTAACACTCCTAAGTGTACATGCAACCCTAAATACCTTGGATCTATGTTTTCTCTATTATACATGCAAATAAGAACTTCCAAGGTATTATCCTAATCTAGCATACAAAACAATAACTATAGCAAGATAGAATACATACCTCTTTGGTGTAGAAAGTCTTCATGAAGCTTGAGTGCCTAGTGCCCCAAGTGTGACACCTCAAATGGAATCACAATCACCAAAACACTTAGAATAACTTGAGAGAATTCTACAACTCATGAAATCGGCTAGCCCTCTCTAGAATAATACTAGTCCCGATTTTGCCAAGAATAATATCTTTATATAGTGTTACAATTAGGGCAAACCCTAATTGTCATGACTTTCCATTTCCATGGATCCATGGGTTCAAATACACCATGGAGCATCCATGGACCATCCTATGGGTTTTAGCCCAACTTGATTATCCATGGAGCATTAGCCCACTATACAAGTATGGATGATTTACATAATCAACCCATATATTTAATTAGTCTTCTTTTGATCACTTAATTAATCCTAGATTAATTCTTGATCAATACTAATTAAATAATCTTATTATTCTTATTATTAATATACTAGAACTTATAATATATTAATAACCATAAGTGTCTTATTTCTCTCATTATAGTCTATCCAAGTGCATGATGGTATGCAACCCAAATGGACCATGCCGGGTCGAGTCAAGTCTTACCAATTATAGTTATGGACTTAGACATTAATCCAACAGTCTCCCACTTGGATAAGTCTAAAACTATTATTGCTTATGACTTCAGGAACCAACTGGCAATCGTAGCTCTCAAAAAGCTTCTGTCGAACTCTGACCTTGTAGATGAACTCTGACCTTTGTCAATGACTTGTCCATTAGATAAGGGATCATATATTCCTCCATCCTAGATATCATATGGACTGAGACATGGATTATAATCATTCTCTCTGTCCATTTGGTGTTTCCCGATTTTCGATTTATGACGACTGACTAATTGAACAAATCAAATCAGTCCTGGCCCGGCCGAGCACTTCCATTTGTCATCATCAAATCATCGAGGGGCCCACAGATATCGCTTTTATCCCGAAGATAAAAGGAACAGATAAACTTCGACTCATATGGCTTGTTCTACTACTTGTTGAATCATACACAAAAGCACGTTTTATAGCACCGAGTTACCAAATGCGTTTTCATGCAATCAATGTACTATCAACTCATAGTAACAACTCATATCTCTAGGTTTGAAGAATATAAGATATTATCGTCTCATGATGTCACACCCCAAAACCAAGAACGGCGGAAACGTTCTGAGGCGGAGGACGTCATGTAAGGTAATCACAACACAGTAAATGTAAATAGGCAAACAACATCATCCATTGCATTAAATATATAAATTTAATACATGTGTGTTCTGTAAAATTTTAGACACCAAAAATATAACGTAAATCGAAATAACAAAATGATGAGTCTTGAGTACGCTCCATCATCTCAAAAGCTGGCATCGGTACCTGTCTACTGATGACCTGAGAATACAAGTTATTTTGAAAGAGTTTATCAGCATTAAGCTGGTGAGTTCATAAGTATTTTAGTGTCAATGTTCATTGTCAAAAACGTTTGAACTTGTCCCAATGTATAAGTTTGTAAAAATGTAAATAAATGTTTAAAAGTATTTGCAAAAGTTTGAATCTCTCAGAAAATCCTATATTTTCTATAATAGTAACCTTCTACCAAGGCTTAACTGTTTTGTAAACTCGTCTGTTGTAAAAGTGTGTGATTACCCAAGTATAACTATCATTTGATAAAATATAGTTTGTACATTAATGCTTAAGTGAGATTATCACCAAAATATGTAATGGGTAAATCATTGTAGTACTGTAGTTTTGTATAATAAGAACTACTGTTGTACTGATTACTACTACCTTAAACCGGATTTATATTAAGGTATAATGTGATAATTGCACCATACTATCGACTGATAACAACGACATAAAGAACGGTCGTAATAACGGAATGACGTTTGGCACCCGCAGACCTGCAGGTCCGGCTGTAGCTAGCAGCAAGGTGTAGGATAGTCAATCCAGTATAGATCTATACGCAAACTCAACGCTCTCCCTCCAAGAGAATTCTGGCTACAACTCGGGCCATGACATTTAAGGCATGCTCCGATACAGTGGATCACATTTGTTATCGTATTCTTGCATGTGTGATGAAATGTTTCTTGTTCTAGTATAGTTGTATATGTTCTCGTAGTATAGTTGTATATATTCTCTTCCTAGTATAGACTCATGAATGAACTGACTCATTGATCTAGCAGTTGTAATAGTATGATTCTGTGTTACCCCGATGGTAACTTGTTAACAGTGCGTTTAGTACATATGATTATGAAAGTACTTTCATGTCTATATATGTATATTTGATATATAATTAATATGGAAACGACCTTCGGATGGTCACCCAAAATCCTATCAGACCACATCCAAATCGAGGAAAAGGAAACAAGGTGGATAGCCTTCCTAAGTCCTTTAAACATTATTTATACGTCTATACATATATGGGCATGCAATTTGTAATATAAAAGCATAAATAAGTATTTATAAGGCATTTGAAACATAAGTATTATTTTTAAAGAAAGATTGACTTGATGTCAATCTATAAAACCATTTGAAGGTGTAGATTTGATTAAAACAGTTTAAGTATAAGGAACATTTGCTTAAATCACAGTTGCAGTGTAAATTCGAAAAGTAAATGGGTTTGGAAAACATTTAGAAGTAAAACAGTTTGATAGATAGTTTGAATAGTGATAAAACCACTGATTTCCCTAGTTATTAATCACATGTGATTAGTACAATCACAGGTGATTGAAACAATAACTATAAGTATTTAACTTGCATTCCCCCCCCCCCTTTTGAAAGCATATAAAAGCATTTAGAATATTTAACAGGTTGATTAAGGGGTATGAAACTCACTTGATTGATTGAAGAAAGCGAGATGGAAAACCGGGCAGAGTTTCGTCTCGGAAAACGGATTTTTCTCGGGATTCTCGGGAATCTCGGGAGTAAAATCGACCCTCGGGACTTGAGCAAAAAGACCAGAGCTTCGGGTTATAACGGGCACGGAAAACGAGACAAAGTTGTGAGAGAGAGGAGAGAAATGAGCAACATTTTCGGAAAGCCTCGCATCCTATTTATAGGAAGGCTGAACCGCCTCCGAACGCGGGGCGTACGCTCGTACGCAGCGCGTACGCGTACGTCATGCATGACCGAAGCCTCGACTGCCTCGGTTCGGATGGGACGGGTTGCTGGGTACGCGGGTCGGATGGGACGGCGGGTCGGATGGGACAGCGGGTCGGACGGGTCGGAGCTTCGGACGGGTCGGACGGGTTAGAACTCTTCGGATAGTGCGACGTGGACGATCCGAGACCCTCGATCTCAGTACGCGGGGCGTACGAAGGTACGCAGGGCGTACTTCGGTCCAATCCGATGACTCCTCTTCGGATATTACCGGGAATTTATAATTAAATTCTTATTTATTTTAAATAAACTTCAAAAATTCATATCTCTCTCATACGAACTCCGTTTTTGACGTTCTTTATATCCACGCGAAGGTGAGACCATGATCTACGACTTTCGTTTAGATTCCGTTGGCTAATTCCGAAATTATTTTTATTATTTATTTATTAAAATGACGTGATTAAGGAATTACTTCAAAATTTCATAACTTCCTCATCCGGAGTCAGATTTGGACGTTCTTTTTATGTACGCAAACCTTGATATGATTCCTATTACTTTATTTAATCCGAATAAGATTTTAGGAAGGTTACATTTTGACCTAAATTTGATCGGTTTTACATTACATTGACCCGAAATATCGGGTTGTCACACATGATCACTCGTGATAAAATCCATGAAGTGATTCCAATGAGCGCGGGTTGAATCCAATACTCAGAACTTATGAGCACTCACGAGTGTTGTAGCCCTTTTTTCCAACACCTTAGACCTCTACAAGCCAACCCATGACAGTCTTAATTCATATCTACTTCCAACATATGACCGACTGTGGATGGTTTGAATAACTTAGTCATTCCGGAAGAATAACCTAGTTTATTCGGGAAGTCAAAACATGCAAAGTGAAACACAATAATGATTGAATCCAATATGGTATCAACTCATAAATAAAACACCTTTTATTTATCACCATATGATTACACATTATTCATTGCATACTGTTTCAGCTATCAACTTTATTCTTGAATTTAAAACAATAGCTGTCCCATGCTCCAAGCATGTACACTATGTTTTCTAAACACTAGTCATGCCACACACCAAGTATGCATACTATGTTTGTCTATGATCTTTACTTTGTGAACTAGATCCATTGAACATAACTTCAATGATTCTCTTTTCACATAGATCCATTGAACATAACTTCAATGATTCTCTTTTCACACTCCCAAATCCTTACTGCAAATGCAAGAATTCCAAATTCATGCCATTTACTGAAATCTGTTAGATTCTAAACTTATATGCATTGATCCTCTTGTAATGATTATGTACAAAATCAGAAAGACTTGACAACAATCATTATAGAGTATTCCAAAGGAGATCAGCTCCTTGGAAACATCCTTCTTGCATTAAGTTTCCTTAATCTTACACAGATTGAAAATTTTAACTTTGAAACATTTCCAGATTCCATTTTGACTATCACTTCTAAACAAGAGTTGCCTCCTTATAGATTATGTCAATATGGTCCTTCCAGAATTATCACTATACTTCCAACTGTCCTTGAGCAACCAATCTTTGGTAAACCTTAGATTATCCTCGACAATTGTTTAATCCTTTTAGTCATATCCAGTTCTAAACCTTTTCCCTTCTTAATGCCCTAGGCATTTGGAAAATTTTAGAAAGGATGAATATAGCACATGTAATCGATCCTATATCCGAAGCATATGGGACACGATTCATGATGTCTTACACAAAGACTAAACCAGTCTTTTGCTATAATATTTCCATTTCAATTTGCCAAGTTCTCATAATTCAGATTATGAAAAGGGATGCCGTAATCATAATCGAATTTTAGAATGCAAATAATTGATCCATATACAGAATTTCCTTATGTTGAGCCATTCCAACATGAAATTCATATATATCCTTGACTAAATGATTGAAACCTCACGATTTAAGCTTATAGATTTGAGATGAAGTATAATTTCCTCTCCCTTAATTATAGCAAAACAACTTTTTCAACCCCTGCAACCTCACGAATTGAAACTTTTTGTTTTCTATAATTAACATTGCTAACTTGCAATACTTATCATAATTATCATGCTCCCACTAACATGATGATTATTAGCATAACACTTATGCTCCCACTAGCTTTGACATGTACTCAGAAATCAGCTGACTTTCTCACCAAAGTTCAGATTTCTGATACAAGATTGTTTTGATAAAACTTTATCAAACTCATACACCTTCCCTTAGATAGCTCATGGGTGTGTCTAAACAATTTCAAGAACTATGAAAAGGGATGCCGTAATCATAGTCTTGATTGTTTGGACCTTTGCCATTTCTCACAAGTCCATATTAGTGTGCCGGTTAACCACACGCGCTCCACTAACGACTTTGAGAATGCAAATATCACAATTGCTATCTAGCTAAAATCTACTTAGTGAAAGTGTTTCCTCACCATCATTTTCATGAATCGGAGAGAAACCTTATGACACTTAGATTTTTATGGTGAATGAGTTCCTACCCATATGAATTTGTCAAAACCATAATCACAAGACACAGATAATGACAAATCCAAAACCATATGGATTGAACTCAATCTTAACTTCTTGCCACCTGGCAGTTCAAGGGCCTGCCATTGCTTCCAAGTTGTTGTGCAACAAATTGAGAACTCTAAGAACTCATATGCAAAGCCAACTCTAACTAGAATGGGCACAGAATATGTCAACATGATAGGTTATAAACCTCAAGTCGTGTGCTAGTGAAGAACTTCAGGTTTTTATTCTTGATTAGTTCTTGAGACTCTCAAGACCTTTAAGACTCCCACTGTCTTCTTGACCTATAAGACCCCCTTGTCAAACATCCAAGAGATAGTGTGGATTCTAACCAAGACAAACACTTCACACAGTTGGCCTTAGTTGGTCTTTGTTTTATCCAAAACATCACAACTTACCAATTTCAAATGTACAAGAGTAGAAAACTTTTACTCTTTACATTTGACAAGTGTTTTAAACCTTCTTTAAGACATGTCACTCAAGTTACAATCTTGGAGTATGACTCTAAGACTTGTATTGGAACGAAGTATGACTCATCTTCTTGATTTAACCATTTCAACAATTCAAGATTCCTCTTCTTAGTCATAAGCATGCACTAAGATTCCCTTAGAGAAATAATTGTGATATGGTTTCTTAATCATTAAGATGATCACAAAACTGATACTAAAGTACTCTCCCATCTTTTCAGATTTGAGAAACTTTTATCTTTCTGCCTAAGTTGATTCTTCTTATTCGCTCTGTCATACATTGGAACCTTTTTCCAATGTCTCACAGTTACACTTAAGCTTGTAAGTATAATCATGTTTACTGAGCTTTAGTAAACTATGACGAATTTTGTGGTGGACTTAATCAGTGCACAAGAATGTGTACTCGATCTCTTAGTCCTTTACTTGACTCACACATCCATGTGATCGAGTAATTAGTCTTAATTTTTCCAATACTTGAAAGTTCTCATTCATCATGCTATACAACTTGCATGATTCCAAGTTTCGGTCCAATTGAAACTTGGGTGATGAGAATCTTTCCTTATTTGGTAAATATAGACATTACCACAAATGAAAGTATCAATTTCATATTTCCACTCTTGCTCTTAATGGAATCATATAAGCAACAATTTTTCCTCAAATGCCATTGTAAGGATATTTTAAAATAAATAAAATCTAAAATTTTGTTTTATTTTAAAACTTTGCGGAAAAAACTTATCCTTACAATCCATATGAAAACTTGTTGTTATCTATTCCTAAGAAAAAAATATCATAACTCCTAAGAAGTAGCTCAAGAATCCGATTTTCAAGCTATGCGATAGAAATCCATCTACGCGATCAGATTCAGCATATTCTTTCTTTAAGTTTCTTCACTTTCCTTTGATTCTTAAACATCACCATGTGACCCAGTCACATCATGTATCAAGAATCTCAGGATAGAAACTTAACAGAGTTAGATAGTGGACTTTACCTGAAGTAGAGTCAAACTTATTGACTTTAACATCCTTAGGTAAATTTTGGCAGCTTCGCAACCAATGCCCCTTCCTTTGGCAATATAAACATATGGACCCTTTGATAACGGTACACGAGACTATCACAGACTTAGCTTTTCTCTTTACCATTTGGTCAACCGAGTTGACTATGGCCGATCCCTTTCCATTGGGAAGAGAGAGCTTTACTAGATATCCAATGTTATCATTGTAATTGTCCATAAAGTTTTAGGAAGTTGATCTTAGCAAATAGATAAGATCATTAAGGGTCTTGTCATAGTCTGTTTCATAGGTGCTCCAAAAGAACTCACTATGTGACTTAGAAAGTGATTGAACCACCGACTTTCTCAAGACTTTGACACCCAACTCTCACGGCTTGTCAGTATGTGACTACATCTCCAAGACGTGACCACACCTAGACCTTGCCTTGCCAATAGGGCCTGAGTGACCTTAAACTTTTCAAGAACTTGTGGGTTAGGGAGAATAATTCGAGGAGGAGAAAGAAGTATGATATCCATGGGACATCATCTTCATTAGGAAAGCTTGTTTCAAGAGATTTGGGAAGATCATAGGTGTCTAAACCAGACATCTTTTGGGAGATATTCAAGATAGTGGATTTTAAGTCCTTAATATGACACCCAATATGAAATATTAAGGATAGGACCCAACAAACTATTTTATAACTTAGAAGAGGTATGCCGTAATCCAAGCTATAAAACATTTGAAGGTAGGTGAATGACGATTTACCAATTTCCACCAAGATAAACGAAATGTATTATTAGGTTTTAATTGGTTTTGAAACTCCTAGATCTATTGAGATTCATTGAACTGTTCAATGGCATGTTTCAATCTCGAGTGTGCCCTTCAGGTTTTATGACTGGGATGCCGAGGATCTCAAAACAAGGTGTGAAGTAACCATGCAAATCACTTGGTACCCTTAATAAATTACCCCTCAATCGATGTGCCGGTTAACCACACACGCTCCATCGATACTATGATAAATATTAAGTCACCCTTTACCTACCTTGTTAAGTCCAAGTTAGTGTGCCGGTTAACCACACACGCTCCACGAACGACTTAGACAAAGTGTAAAGTGTAATTTCATGGGTTAGCACCTTATTCACATTTTTCCTAAGTAACTAAGATTGGGTATTATTAAGAGTTTAGTTACTTAGTATTATCATTAATACTTTTAATGAATGAGAATTATAGTCTTGTCAAACCCGTTCGGCTAACTACCCTCCACCGGTCAAGCAAGCGGTGGGTGAGAGTGGACACCCATTAAGTTGTCATTTTATAGGCAACAACCTTATACCCACCTTATAGACCGGCTTCGTGAATGATGCGTACTAGCGGTAAGACTGACTTTACTCTTATACATATATATATTATTAACTTATAATATTATGAAGTATAAGGGTTGAATTTTAACTTTTAAAATTCTAAGGGCTAACTTGGAATTAAAGTATTCATAAGTGAAAACTTTACAAATTCCAAAACTTGAGGGCAAGTTTTTGAAACTATTCAAAACTAATTAATTCCATAACTTATGTGTTTAAAGTAGTTTTAATCCAAAAACTCTTCAAGTTCCATAACTTGAGGACAAGTTATGGAAGACTTTAAACTAATAAAAGAACTAACTTTTTCTTTATTTTATAACTTATGGATTTAATTATGGTTACATATTTTTCTTTAATGAAGTGACTCTTGAACTTCCATAACTTGAGGACAAGTTATGGAGTCATAAAAATTATTCAATGACACAAGACTCTTCATTTTGTAACCATTGCCAACTTTTATGAATTTTATGAGTCTTTAATGTGACTCTTCATGTAACTTGAGGACAAGTTACACAAACACATTTTATACTCAACTCTTAGATTAAAATGGATTGAAAACAACTATTTCAATTAACTTTTCTATTAATCTAAGCAACTCATAGGAACAAGATAATTCAAATCAAACTTTTTCATGTAATTAGTCTAAACCTTAAACTAATACAAAACATGAATCTATTGACAATTATCTTTGAAAATGGATTAGCATGAACATTACCACATCAAAAAACAAGTTTATAAGTTCAAAAACAACTTAGGGTAATGTTCCTAGTCCATTTCTAGCCAAAAAAACTCGAAAATATGCTGTCTGGGGTTCCAACTCGTCGAGTGCATGAACCAACTCGGCGAGTTGGATCGAATTGATCACATTTTAGGCATGGACTCGCCGAGTCCTCTGATGGACTCGCCGAGTCTGATGATCAGACAGCACCAGATTCGTTTTTTCAGCTTCTATTGCAGGTATAACAAGAAAACAAGCCTAGGCTCTGATACCACTGTTGGGTTTTGAGCATTCTAACACTCCTAAGTGTACATGCAACCCTAAATACCTTGGATCTATGTTTTCTCTATTATACATGCAAATAAGAACTTCCAAGGTATTATCCTAATCTAGCATACAAAACAATAACTATAGCAAGATAGAATACATACCTCTTTGGTGTAGAAAGTCTTCATGAAGCTTGAGTGCCTAGTGCCCCAAGTGTGACACCTCAAATGGAATCACAATCACCAAAACACTTAGAATAACTTGAGAGAATTCTACAACTCATGAAATCGGCTAGCCCTCTCTAGAATAATACTAGTCCCGATTTTGCCAAGAATAATATCTTTATATAGTGTTACAATTAGGGCAAACCGTAATTGTCATGACTTTCCATTTCCATGGATCCATGGGTTCAAATACACCATGGAGCATCCATGGACCATCCTATGGGTTTTAGCCCAACTTGATTATCCATGGAGCATTAGCCCACTATACAAGTATGGATGATTTACATAATCAACCCATATATTTAATTAGTCTTCTTTTGATCACTTAATTAATCCTAGATTAATTCTTGATCAATACTAATTAAATAATCTTATTATTCTTATTATTAATATACTAGAACTTATAATATATTAATAACCATAAGTGTCTTATTTCTCTCATTATAGTCTATCCAAGTGCATGATGGTATGCAACCCAAATGGACCATGTCGGGTCGGGTCAAGTCTTACCAATTATAGTTATGGACTTAGACATTAATCCAACACTCTTTAGGGTTTCTCTATGGGGGTTGGTGGCCACAAATGACGACCATAAGGCCCTTTAAATAGGTCTCAAACCCTGGAAATTAGGGTTTCATTAAACAACATGGACTCGCCGAGTCCACTCATGAACTCGCCGAGTCCAGCTGTGAACTCGCGTACAAATCCGCGACCATACTCGACGAGTCTAGACGCCAACTCGCCGAGTACCCCCACAAAACCCAAAAATAAAAGAATAAAATATCATACCTGGGAATCCGGGTGTTACAAGTTGATACTAGATACTAGAACATACTATAAAGTAAAACAGGGAGGTAGATACAATGCACGATAACATAGAGAACATACTATAAAGAGAAACAGGGAGGAACATACTAAGATACTATAATAGAAAGAACATACTAAATGCTATAGCAGAAGAACAATACAGGATCTAATTATACCAATAATCACTAACTCATTGTTCTAAACAAAAGTTGATAGTAAATTGGGTATACATGATTATATAACTTTAATGTGAATTTACACGGCCTAGCAATTTGTTTGCGGAAGTCGCATTTGGTCCCCAGAATCTCTTGCAGGGAGAGCGTATAGTATGGGTACTATCCATCACATTATGACTTTAATAAAACAAACATGTTTTAAGGTAATCAGTATGTCAGGATGTCAATTCAAAAGAAAACTGTGTACTTACATTTTCTCATTACTTTCATATTGTGCAATTCCACTTGAAAGTTAATGCAAACTATTTTCGAGTTAAGATAGTTATAAACTAGGGAAAACTTACATTTTACAAACGACAAACAGAACAGTCGAGTCTAGTACATTCAGTAGAAAGGGGGCATATAATGCTAACATTATGATTCCTTAGTGTATACATCAGAGATATATATTAATCGGATCCGACAGGTAGTATGATGTGTGCTTTCCACTTCATTTCTTGTTCCTTATTTGGTTGTGGGCTTAGAGCAGATTCACACAGCCTACTATCTATTCGATCTTAGCTTTATATATATATATATATATATATATATATATATATATATATATATATATATATATATTTTGTGTATACCAAGTAATCATAAGGAGTACCAGGTATGGACCAGGTCATAGGACACTAATTCAATGCACCGTTTTTCTAGTACAAAACAAACTTTTCAATTAGAACATTTGATATACAAAACTAGAAACTTACCAGTAAAGCGTTTAATCCATTTTATTAAACCAGTATAAACTTAAAGGACCTTAGGTGGTTAACTCTATAATACCTTAGTTTATACATCAGGGTTATATATAATTAATACCCGATAGGTAGTTGGATGTGTGCTTTCCGCCTCATTTCCTATTCCTTGTTTGGTTGTGCACTTAGGACAGATTCATACGGGAGAGTTCGTCGGCCAAGAAGTTAGCCGAAGTGTACGTTCGCGAGATCATGTCTCGCCATGGGATTCCCGTTTCCATTGTCTCTGATTGGGATGTCAGGTTTACCTCCCACTTCTGGAAAAAGTTTCACGAGGAGTTGGGCACGCAATTACACTTCAACACATCATTCCACCCATATACAGACGGCCAGAGCGAGCGGACTATTCAGACCCTTGAGGATATGTTGAGGGCGTGTGCCATCGACTTCGGTGCGAGTAGGGACTCTCACCTACCACTTGTAGAGTTTTCCTACAACAAAAGATATCATTCTAGTCTTAGCGCCCCACCATTCGAGCTGTTGTACGGGCGTAGGTGTTGCACCCAGGTTTGTTGGGGCGAGGTGGGTCACAGGGTAATGGGTCGGACAAAGGTGGTCTTGCAGACTACCGAGAAGATTCATCAGATCAGGCAGCGACTGGAGACAGCTCAGAGTCGGCAAAAAAGTTACGCCGACAGACGTCGATCTGAGTTGGAATTCCAGGTAAATGACATGGTACTTTTGAAGGTCTCGCCCTGGAAGGGTGTGATCCGCTTCAGGAAGAGGGGAAAATTGGGGCCCCGGTATATTGGGTCATTCAGGATCATCGCCAGGGCTGGCAAAGTGTCTTATAGGGTTAAGCTTCCGGAGGAGCTTAGCCGAATTCACAGCACGTTCCATGTTTCACAGTTACGGAAGTGCATCACGGACCAGGAGGCGGTACTATCACTGGATGACATTCAAGTCGATGAGTGCCTGAACTACGTGGAGAGGCCGGTGGCCGTCTTCGAAAGGAAGAAGAAGATTTTTGCAGAACAAGGAAATACCTTTGGTGAAGGTGCAGTAGGAACATCGGAGGGGATCCGAGTCGACATGGAAGCCGGAGGCAGAGATGCGCGAGCACTACCCATCGTTGTTTATGTCAGAGGACTTCGAGGGCGAAGTCTAGTTCAAGTGGGGGAGAATTGTAACACCCCAATTCTCAGGTATGTATTTAAATAAAGAATTTCTTTAGTTTTAAGTCCTACTCGACGAGTTAAGGCTGCCCTACTCGTCGAGTAGCAGCGAGGTGGGATCGCGAATTTAGTGATCTACTCGCCGAGTCCACAAAGGGACTTGACGAGTAGGAGCTGGCAGATGAAACCCTAAATTTCGGGGCATTTCACCCTATTTAAAGGATCATTGGCCACCCTCTGGCCTCCCCTTCATTGCCCCTTGTCCCTTTAAAGTCCAAATCATGTGTGTGAGCTCATCTTGTTCATTTTTAAGCTTGAAGGAGAAATTCTTGGAGAGAAAAGAGCTTGGAGACCATTCAGAAGCAAGGAGTTTGAAGGACCTAAGTGTTGGATATAGTGTCTAAGTCCATAACTATATTTGGTATGTACTTGACCCGACCCAGCATGGTCCATTTGGGTTGCACTTCACCCGAACAATTTATGGATAATATTTGAGAATAGTACAAGTTATGATTTATTAATATATTATAAGTTCTAATATATTAATATAAGATCATATTATTTAATTAGTAGTGATCTATAATTAATCTAGGATTAATTTAGTGATCAAAGATATTACTAATTAAATATGGGCTTCTATATTTATATAGTGTGGGCTTATGCTTATTTGGAATGGGCTAGGCCTGGATGGAGAAGTCCATGGATACTCCATGGAGCTTTAACCCATGGATCTCATGGAAATGAAGAGACATGGGTATTAGGGTTTACATGGATGTAACCCTAATCCACCACACTATATAAAGGAGGCTTTGGCTCTTGAAATCACACTAGTTGACACATGTTGAGGTGAGGGCCGATTTCAAGAGAAGTGTGACTATTCTCTCAAAGTTCCAAGTTTGTGGTGATTTGTGACTTTCATTTGAGGCATCCACATTATTGGTGCTAGGCTCTAAAACTCCAAGGAATCAACTACAACTACAAGGTAAGTGTTTCTACTAGCTTTATTTGATTCAAGTTCCCCATGCCATGCTAGTTAGGATATAAGCCTTGGAAAAATAATTATTTGCATGTATCTTAGACAAACATAGATCCAAGGTTTATTAGGGTTGCATGTACACTTAGGAAGTGTTAGAATGCTCAAAACCCATCAGTGGTATCAGAGCCTAGGCTTGTTTGTTTGATACTTGTTGCAATATGCTTGAAAAAGTCGAAATCTTGTTGTCTGACTGATGGACTCGCCGAGTCCATGGGGGGACTCGCCGAGTCCACTTGTATCTTCAACCTACTTGCCGAGTAGGTTCATGCACTCGACGAGTAGGGTCGACAGAGTGCAGTTTTTCGACTTTAGTTGCTGTAAATGGATTAGAAACATTACCCTAAACTGTTTTGGTACTTGAAAACTTGTTTTAGAAGGTGTAATGTCTTTTCTAACTCATTTACAACAACTAGTTATCAAAATTACAAAGATTAAAGTGTGATTTTGATATATGAAAGTGTTCATGTTCATGATCTTGTTCTTATGATGTTTAGATGATCATAGGAATTATTTGTAACCTATGTGGTAGATTAATTCTTGATCATAATGTTATTTAATGGAATCCATAACTTGTCCTCAAGTTAT
Organism: Lactuca sativa; assembly: GCF_002870075.4. NCBI lineage: Eukaryota > Viridiplantae > Streptophyta > Magnoliopsida > Asterales > Asteraceae > Lactuca > Lactuca sativa. The sequence goes on from NC_056628.2 coordinate 105,812,974, forward strand.
GGAAAACCAAAAGTCTCTTGGATTGAAAACCATTAAAAGAACACAAGAGTTAGAAAAGTGAAGAGTCTTCATTTTATTACTCTATTAAACTCATAAGTTACAAGATATGAAAAGTTTTGAAAGTTTACAAAACTTGCCCTCAAGTTTTGGAACAAGTAAAGTCAAGTTAAAACTTTAGTTCCAATCCTTAGAATTTTAAAAGTTAAAATTCAACTCTTATACTTATATTATTATGATTTAATAATTATATATATATATATATATATATATATATATATATATATATATATATATGTATGTATAAGAACAAAGTCGTCTTACCGCTAGTACGCCTCATTCTATAAGGTGGGTATAAGGTTGTTGCCTATAAAATGGTGACTTAATGGGTGTCCACTCTCACCCACCGCTTGCTTGACTGGTGGAGGGTCGTTAGCCGAACGGGTAAGACAAGGACTTATAAATTCTCATTCAAAGTATGATGAATATTATAAAGTAACTAAATGATTTATTAAATTCCCAATCTTAGTTACTTTAGGAAAAATGTGAATAAGGTGCTAATCCATGAAATTACACTTTACACTTTGTTTAAGTCGTTGGTGGAGCGTGTGTGGTTAACCGGCACACTAACTTGGACTTAACAAGGTAGGTAAAGGGTGACTTAAAGGTTTATTATAGTATCGATGGAGCGTGTGTGGTTTACCGACACATCGATTGAGTGATAAACCTTAAGGGTACCAAGTGATTTGCATGGTTACTTCACACCTCGTTTTGTGATCCTCGGCATCCCAGTCACAAAACTTGGAGGGCACACTCGAGATTGAAACATGCCTTTTAAAAGTTCATTGAATCTCAAAGAATCTAGGAATTTCTAAGAACCAATCAAAAACCTAATACTTAAATATTTCGGTTTTCGTGGTGGAAATTGGTGAATCGTCATTCACCTACCTTTCAAATATGGTATAGCTTAGATTACGGCATACCTCTTCTAAGTTATATTATATTGTGATTGGATCCTAGCCTTAATATTACATTTGGGTGTTTTATTAAGGACTCTCTTATATCTAAACTAATCTTATTCTCATCTTTTTAGATGTCTTCAAACAATGCTGCTTCTGGCTCTAATCCTAATGGCTCCTTTACCCTTATGAACTTGTGTGGGAAAGTCACCTTTGATGGATCCAACTTCAATGAGTGGATCAGAAACATCTGATGATTACCCGCTATGAGGACAAAGAATATGTCCTTGACAAGGAGCTTAAGGAGATTGATGAGACCACTGCAACTCCTCAGGAGATCGCTGAATTTCGGGCACATGAAAGGGATGCTACGAAAGTGGCTTGCATCATGATGGCCACGATGACAGCGGAACTCCAAAAGTCTTATGAGGATTTCTACCCTTATGAAATGCACCAAGATTTGATGGAAAGATACCATCAAAGTGCAAGACAATAGAGGTATGAAATCATCTGCTCCATAATAACAACCATGATGAAGGACGGGGAATCCGTCACGAGCCACATGCAGAAAATGCAAAGGTATGTGGATCGTTTGCTGAAGCTTAATGTGAACTTCCCTGAGGATCTTGCAATAGATATCATTTTGCACTCCTTACCATCGTGCTATGATCAATTCCGCATGACATATCACATGAATAAGGAAGAGGTCACACTCAGCAAACTTCAGGGACTTCTCAAGACCGCAGAATCAGGTCTTAAGGGGAAGTCGGTTGCTATCACTCCTACTCCAAACTCAACTCCGGTTTTGGCAATTGGGAAAAGTCGATGGAGGAAGAGAAAGAGGTCCTCGAAGGGTACCAAGGCTCGGACCCTTGATGGCTCTTCTTCAAGTGGAACCAAGAAAGGTTTCGTCACTCCTTCTTCTGACCCAAAAGAGGCTGAATGCTTCTATTTCCATGAAAAGTCTCATTGGAAGTGGAACTGCCCAAAGTACCAGCAGGATGTGAAGGATGGGAAAGTCAAACCCAACCATGCAGGTACTTACACTATCATTTCTAATAACTCACCTCATTCTAAATCTTGGGTCCTTGATACCGGTTGTGGTATTCATATTTGTTGTGACTTGCAGGGACTAAGAAGAAGTGAGAATGTGGAGCAAGGAAGAATAAACTTGATCATGGGGAATAGGAAAGCTTTACCTGTTACCAAGATTGGAGTTTATACTTTATCGCTAAGCAGTGGGTTTAATTTAGATTTGAATAAATGTTGTTATTCGCCAGGAATGGCAAGAAATATTATTTCCTTTCATGCTTCGTACAAACAAGGGTTTACCTTTTCATTTAATATTGAAGTTGGTTCTATAGATGTTTTCTATAATAATGTTTTTTATTTTAAAGCATTACCTTGTGATGGTGTGTATGAAGTTGTATCTGTTGTAGATAACTTAGGAAATAATGTTTTGTGTATTGATTCTACTAATAATAATAACTTGGATAAAGCATCATTATGGCATTGTCGTCTTGGGCATATAAGCAAGAAACGCACAGGCCAACTCCAAAAGGATGGAGTCTTGGAGTCGTTTGACCTAAAGTCAGATGATAGTTGCGAATCATGCTTACTTGGAAAAATGACAAAGTCACCCTTCACAGGCTCGTGTGAGAGGGGTGAAGGTTTGTTGGACCTTATACACACGGATGTGTGTGGACCATTCAAACATGCCACAAGGGATGCTAATCGTTATTATTTGACTTTTACTGATGATTATAGTAGATATGGATATGTCTACTTAATCAAGCATAAGTCAGAGACTTTCGAGAGGTTTAAGGAATTTAAACAGGAAGTCGAGAATCAATTGGGCAAGAACATTAAGATGATTCGATCCGATCGAGGAGGTGAGTATCTTAGTTCAGAGTTCCTCGATTATCTTAGGGAATGTGGGATTGTCTCACAATTGACACCTCCCAGGACACCACAGTTGAATGGTGTGGCTGAGAGGCGTAATCGAACCTTGTTGGATATGGTTCGTTCCATGATGAGTCGAGCTACGCTACCAATCTCATTCTGGGGGTATGCCTTAGAGACTTCCGCCCATATTCTTAATCTTGTTCCTACAAAGAAAGTTGCCAAAACTCCTCATGAGATGTGGACTGGCAAAGTACCTAAGCTAGACCACATCAAGATTTGGGGTTGTGAGGCTTTCGTGAGACGCGAGACTCATGATAAGCTCGAACCTCGAAGCGAGAGGTGTATTTTCATCGGCTACCCACAACAATCCTTTGGTTACCTCTTCTACAGACCTAGTGACAATGTGGTCTTTGTAGCAAGAAGAGGAGTCTTTCGAGAGAGAGAGAATTTATAAGCCAAGGAGACAGTGGGAGGCAAATTGATCTTGAAGAAATTCAAGAATCAAGCGATGAAGGAACTTCAAACACTAGCCCTCAACTTGAGGAGGAAACTCCTGTTGAGCCAGTTGATGAGCCTGTACCTCTGAGGCGTTCCACGAGACTTAGGAATGCACCTGAGCATTACTATGGTTTCCATATTACTGCGGAAGGTGAGACACTTATTAGTGATGAAACACTAGTAGGTCTGGATGAACCTAACAGCTACACGGAAGTCATGGCAGGCCCTGAGGCTGCTAAATGGAAAGAGGCCATGGATAGCGAGATACAATCCATGTATGACAATCAAGTTTGGAACTTGGTTGAGAATGTACCAGGTCGTAAGACTGTAGGGTGCAAATGGGTCTTCAAGAAGAAGACCGACAAGGATGGTAAAGTACACACTTATAAGGCGAGACTGGTTGCAAAGGGCTTCTCTCAAATTCCTGGAGTGGACTATGATGAGACCTTTTCTCCAGTAGCCAAGATTAAATCTATTCGGGTTCTGTTGGCCATAGCTGCATTTCATGACTATGAAATATGGCAAATGGATGTCAAAACCGCTTTCCTTAATGGAAAGTTGGTTGAAGATGTTTACATGAGTCAGCCAGAGGGTTTTGTCAGCAACGAGTACCCTAATAGAGTGTGTAAGCTCGAGAAATCCATTTATGGATTGAAACAGGCACCCCGCAGGTGGAATCTTTGCTTTGATGAAAAAGTCAAGGAATTTGGCTTTTCGAGGAGTGAAGATGAATCTTGCGTCTATATCAAGGCTAGTGGGAGCATAGTCAGTTTTTTGGTACTGTATGTGGATGACATACTACTCATAGGAAATGACATCCCAACCCTGCAGGAAGTAAAGTCCTGGCTTGGGAAGTGTTTCACTATGAAGGACCTTGGTGAAGCTGCCTATATCCTAGGGATAAAGATTTTGAGAAACAGGAGTAAAAGGCTAATTGGACTTAGCCAAAGTACCTACTTGGACAAAGTGTTGAAAAGATTCAACATGCATAACTCCAAGAAAGGTGAGTTACCCATTCAGTGTAACGCCAGATTGAGTAAGACACAAAGCCCTAGTAGTGAGGCTGAGATAGCAGAAATGAGTCGTTTTCCTTATGCTTCAGCTGTAGGATCGATCATGTATGCCATGACGTGTACTCGACCTGATGTAGCTTTTGCTTTGAGCATGGTTAGCATGTATCAGGCAAACCCTGGCAAGGAACACTGGACCGCGGTAAAGAATATCCTCAAGTACCTGCGAAGGACTAAGGACTGGGTCCTTACCTTCGGTGGGAGTGATGACTTGAGAGTTGTAGGGTATAGTGATGCTAGCTTCCAGACTGATAGGGATAATTTCCGCTCTCTGTCAGGCTGGGTCTTTACCCTAAACGGAGGAGCAATTTCTTGGAAAAGTTCCAAGCAGGAGACAGTGGCTGATTCCACTTGTGAATCAGAGTATATAGCAGCAATCGAGGCAGCAAAGGAGGCGATATGGCTAAAGAACTTCATCGGAGACCTTGGAGTTGTACCAGCTATAAAAGAGCCAATGGAGATTTTCTGTGACAGCAATAGTGCGGTTGCCTTAGCTAAGGAACCAAGGGATCACGGGAGATCCAGACACATCGACAGAAAATACCATTTTATCAGACATCGAATTGAAGAAGGACTCCTCATGGCGAAGAGGGTATCATCGGATGAGAACCCGGCAGATCCCCTCACGAAGGGACTGAGTAGGGTTAAGCATCTCCAGCATGCTCGGAGCATAGGGCTGAAGGATGATATAAGTTTTAGTAGTTAGATAACCCAGAAATTTGTAAAGTGTAATTGACATTTGATGATGAATAAAAGGTGTTTTATTTATGAGTAAAGTGTTGCTATCTCTTGTCGATCTTTTACTATATTTCTTTTGCATGTTTTGACTTCCAGAATAATTATGTTTGGTATATCATATTATTCAAACCTCCACAGTCGGTCATATGTCGGAAGTAGGTATGAATCAAGACTGTCATGATTGGTTGCAGAGGCCTAAGGTGTTGGACATGGCTACAACAATCATGAGTGCTCATAAGTTCTGAGCATTGGACTCTACCCACGCTCACTGGAATCACTTCATGGAATTTTATCTCGAGTGATCGTAAGACGGTAATATCATATAAGTCTTCAAACCTAGAGATATGATTTGTTACTTACGAGTTGGTTATGCATTGATTGTATGTAAACGCATTGGTAACTCGATGTTATAAAACGTGCTTTTGTGTGTAATTCAATGAGTGGTAGAACAAACATATGAGTCGAAGTTTATCTGTTCCTTCTTGGATTAGAAGCTGATACCTAGGCCCCTCGATGATTTTGTTTTGACCTATGTACCGGGCCCGGTCAGAACTAAATTGATGTGTTCAGTTGAGTTCTATGTCAAACAAATCGGAAATCGGGAAACAAATGTTGGACAATAAGCAAGACAATGTTCCATGTGTTTGTCCGGCTGATATCTAGAACAGAGGATTATATGATCACTTATCTAAATGGCGTGTTCTAGTTCAACAGAGTTTAAAGAGCTACGATTGCTGATCGGTTCCTGAAGTTATACTTGCAAATATAGTTACTAGACTTATCCAAGTGGGAGACTGTTGGATATAGTGTCTAAGTCCATAACTATATTTGGTATGTACTTGACCCGACCCGGCATGGTCCATTTGGGTTGCACTTCACCCGAATAATTTATGGATAATATTTGAGAATAGTACAAGTTATGATTTATTAATATATTATAAGTTCTAATATATTAATATAAGATCATATTATTTAATTACTAGTGATCTATAATTAATCTAGGATTAATTTAGTGATCAAAGATATTACTAATTAAATATGGGCTTCTATATTTATATAGTGTGGGCTTATGCTTATTTGGAATGGGCTAGGCCTGGATGGAGAAGTCCATGGATACTCCATGGAGCTTTAACCCATGGATCTCATGGAAATGAAGAGACATGGGTATTAGGGTTTACATGGATGTAACCCTAATCCACCACACTATATAAAGGAGGCTTTGGCTCTTGAAATCACACTAGTTGACACATGTTGAGGTGAGGGCCGATTTCAAGAGAAGTGTGACTATTCTCTCAAAGTTCCAAGTTTGTGGTGATTTGTGACTTTCATTTGAGGCATCCACATTATTGGTGCTAGGCTCTAAAACTCCAAGGAATCAACTACAACTACAAGGTAAGTGTTTCTACTAGCTTTATTTGATTCAAGTTCCCCATGCCATGCTAGTTAGGATATAAGCCTTGGAAAAATAATTATTTGCATGTATCTTAGACAAACATAGATCCAAGGTTTATTAGGGTTGCATGTACACTTAGGAAATGTTAGAATGCTCAAAACCCATCACTAAGATCTACTATGGTTAGCATCTTCTGGAAGGTATAAATCGTTACCCTAACCTCATTCATTCTATAGAACAACTCGTCGATTTCATGGCCAAATTCATCGGGCTCGCCGAGTTGTTCATCCAACTCGCCGAGTTCACGGCCAAATTCATCGGGCTCACCCAGTTGTTCATCGAACTCGCCGAGTCCTCACAGACCTCCATCCATGCAGACGCTTTTTAAGCCATGGCAAGGCTCCAGATTACAGATCCAAGCCTCTAATGCATGATTATCACGTAAAGTTGCAAACTTTACGCACATGCAAGGTTCTAAAGGCTCTAAATGACAAATCTATGCTTCCAATGGAGTTTTACACCTTAGGAGAGTCTCATTCTTGCACAAGCTGGAAACTTTATGTACTAAGAAGCCCAAAGGAGCTTAGTTATGAAGTTACAACTTCAGATCTGAGGTTGCAAAGAAGAGTAGCTTCCAAACACACTATGAAAACCCTAGAAGTTGCCCTATAGAATGAATGAGGTTAGGGTAACGATTTATACCTTCCAGAAGATGCTAACCATAATAGATCTTAGGTCCTCTAAGCTCCTTGCTTCTGAATGCTTGGTCTCCAAGCTCTTTTCTCTCCAAGAATTGGGGGAACTTTAGTCGACTCGCCGAGTTTTCTAACAGCTCGTCGCGTTCAAGGCAAACTTCAACAGTCCATGTTGACTCAACTCGTCGAGTGCAGTTCACCGACTCGTCGAGTCCTTCCTGAACTTGAGAAGTCATGAAATCCTTGATTGGCTCATCAAGTCCTCCTTTAACTTGCCGAGCTCATGTGTGTCCAAGAATCGAGGGAACTTTAGTCGACTCGCCGAGTTTTCTAACAACTCGTCGCGTTCAAGGCAAACTTCAACAACACGGGGAGGAGTTGGTAGGGGTTTTCAATACAGGGACTTCAATAACACGAATCCCCGTACTTTTGATGGGACGCAGGATCCCATCAAGGCTATGAGATGGGTTTCAGATGTGGAGGGGTGTTTCTTCACCTGCTCATGTCCTGCTGACCAAAAGGTCAGGTGTGCTCTGAACCTACTTAGGTCCGGGGCCAAGGACTGGTGGAGACTTGCGATTGGGGCTTACACTAATGATCAGAGAGCTGCTGTTACTTGGGAGTAGTTCAGGGATATGTTTCGCGCCCGTTACATTCCGAGGGTTAAGCGGGAACGTTTGGCACAGGAGTTTCTGAGTTTCAGACAGGATGGAGAGTCGGTGACGGAGATCACCCGTATGTTCACCGAGCGAGTGATGTTCTGCCCAGAGTTTGCTTCCGAGCAGTCTCAGATGACCCGTTATATGAGTATGCTCAAGACTGATATTCGATAGTTTGTATCTACCCAACGATGTGATACTCTTCTGGAGTTGCAGGAGGCCGCCAGACGGCGGGAGTTAGAGATTGAGCTGCAGCTAAGGGAGTAGCGGTTGGCCCCGACACTGTCACAGCCAGCGCCGAAGCGGTCTAAGACCGCTGATGCTAGGACTGGGAGTCAGCAGGGTCGCACTTATGGGAAGTGTGGCAAGCGTCATTCTGGTGTATGTCGGGCTGGTAGTGGGTGCCACAAGTGTGGCAAGGAGGGGCATTACGCGAAGGATTGTCACTAGGCCGCCCCAGTTCAGGGTATGAAGTTATGTTATCACTGCAACCAGGCTAGTCACATGAGGACCAACTGTCCACTACTTGCCGCCCAACCGATGCAGGCTGCAGCGCCGGCTACCTTGAGGATCACGGATGGGAGACCATTCAGGACAGAGCCTCCGAAGGCTCAGGGTCATGCTTTCCAGCTTACGGAAGAGGATGCCAGAGCAGCACCAGATGTGGTTGTTGGTACATTTCTATCCTCATCTCGATTTATTTATCTATTGTACGCTTATCTGTTGTACCTGTAATTAGGTACATTTTTGGTGAACTCTTTTCCTGCTTTGGTCTTATTTGACTCGGGGGCGAGTCGGTCCTTCATGTCTCAGTCTTTTAGTAGATAGTTTAGTGCGCCAGTGGGCGAGTTAGAGTGTCCGTTGCGATTGTCTATCACCAATGAACACGGCGTTTCTGCTTCTTCAGTTTATCGAGGATGTGACTTGGAGATTTTCGAGGTGTCTTTTCCGATATATCTGATTCTGATCCCCATGGGGGAGGTGTGCGTGATTGTGGGCATGGATTTTCTCGGTCGGTTCGGTGCTATGATTGATTGCGAGGGCCAGCAAGTGGTAGTTCGAACCCTAAGTAGGGGAGAACTAGTTATATATGGTGAGGGCACCAGAGTAGGATCACGGTTTTGTTCAGCTGCCAGGGCTCGGCAGTACATTCAGCATGGGTGTATGGGTTATCTAGTGTATGTGGTAGATACGCGAGTCAGGGACCAGACCTCGGTTTCCGATGTACCAATGGTCAGGGAGTTTGCAGATGTGTTTCTGAAGGAATTGCCAAGGATACCTCCAGAAAGTCAGGTCGAGTTCAAGATCGACCTGGTGCCAGGTGCGACCCCTATCGCTAAGGCGCCTTATCGATTGGCGTCGGCAGAGATGCAGGAGTTGTCACAGATACAGCTGATGCAGCGACTATCTCTGCAAGGGTTGCATAGCGCTCATCAAAATACTCCACCATGGCTGTCTTAATCAACCTGAACATCTTCGGCAACTCGGCCCGGAACAATGCAGCAACCTCATCATGCAGGATCGCTCAGATCCTATCATCCATCTCATATGGACTCATCTGGCTGATAGTCTCGGGTACTGTCAACTCCCCCTGTCCTCCCTCTCCTGGTCATGATCCTGATCCCGAACCGGATCTGGTCACAAAGTGCCTGGTCATCACCATTCTGAAACCCAACACAAGGTATTAGATAACTCATACGAATAATTGGGGACCAACCCCCGACAATACCCTAGGGGTTGTGACTTCCTTGTTACGCGTATGGGTCCTCTACTTTCAGTAGTACGGGCCCATACTAACTTCCAAACCTACCCGTATTTGTCCCACGTATCATCACAAGGCCCTAACAATACACATAATCATATAGAGCACTCAAGCCTCACTCCTAAAGGAAGGGTAAATGCCTCGAAGCCGGCAGACTCCTCCCAAATAACCTATCCACCCATGAAACCTCCACCAACCCTAGAGCACTAGCATACGCTAGCCATACATAACGTTGGACCCTATAGACTTTCGAATATTCAATCCTACCCTAAGCTCCCAATCAAACAAGAACAGAAAATAAGTCTAAATCAAACATTATCAGGCTATAAGATCTTAATTATGTACAACCGTGATTCCTACACTATATAACTACAGTAATGATGTCAATTTCATATAAGGAAAACCCTAGGCTAGCAGGCATCATGTATCAAACAATTCTATCATGCAATTCCTAAAGATCCCTAGCCTAGTACCAACATGCTGTTCTCACATATCACATAATCAAATAACTGTATGGTATTTTGGGGTTTGCTTACTGGCTTCGGCTGATCGTACACCCTGCATCCCCCTTTATTTATTTTGAATTTTTTTTTTTGAAAACCATTCCTTGATTTGAGACTGGATTCACACGAATGTTCCTCCAATTCACTCAAACCAAGGCTCTGATACCAACTTGTAACATCCAAAATTTCAAACCAATTTAAACTTTTTAAAACATATAAGGTTCATCAAAACATTACAACTTTGTTTTCAAAATATTGATTATCAGAGTTTTTCCTAGAAACATAAACACAATAGGAGAAGCTGTACGATCACGCCTTGGCCTTGCCTCGATCCTCTGATGTACCTGAAACAATAAACTGAAACTGTAAGCCCGAAAGCTTAGTGAGTTACCCCCAAAATACCGATACACATACAGTCCACATAGCAATATCAACATTAACATATCATATCAATCAAAACAGAATAGCATGCATTGGGTCCACAGCTTTACAAGCTAGACTACCCCCTGGGCCCTCAGTACGAGTCTGGAATGCCTACCGGGCCCTCAACTCGTATCTAGAATGCCACCGAGCCCTTAGTACGAGTCTGGAATGCCTATCGGGCCCTCAACTCATATCTGGAATACTCCCGAGTCCTCAGTATGAGTCTGGAATGCCTACCAGGCCCTCAACTTATATCTGGAATACTCTAGGGTTTGTTGGTTACCGCATGGAGTAGTACAACCTCAACCCATCCCACATAACATGTCGACATGTATCATGACTAATGCACATACAGATAATCATACAGTATCACAGGCAATCCTACATATCTACCCGACTAGCATATCAACTGGCATTCATTACTAACTCAAACTCAACATAACAATAACTATTAGTCTATCAAATCCAATGGGCCGGCCTTGGTGCCTTAGACCCCTTAGTATAGTGAGGATAACTCACCTCGCAACTGACGTCAGAAAACTAGAAACCTTTAACTCCCGGATCACCAACACGAACTTCACTACCTATAATTACCATACAACCCTTTTCCATAAGTTTCCAAATTATCAGAATACCCTCAGAAGTCATCTGGTCAACTCTTGGTCACAGTCAAAGTCAACAGTCCATGTTGACTCAACTCGTCGAGTGCAGTTCACTGACTCGTCGAGTCCTTCCTGAACTCGAGAAGTCGTGAAATCCTTGATTGGCTCGTTGAGTCCTCCTTTAACTCGCCGAGCTCATACGTGTCCAAGAATCGGAGGAACCTTAGTCGACTCGTCGAGTTTTCTAACAACTCGTCGCATTGGGTCATCGTGAATATACGGCGAAGGGGTTTTGGGTCATCATGGATCGATTGACTAAGAGCGCCTATTTCTTCGCCATACGGGAGAGTTCGTCGGCCGAGAAGTTGGCCAAAGTGTACGTTCACGAGATCGTGTCTCGCCATGGGATTCTTGTTTCCATTGTCTCTCATCGGGATGTCAGGTTTACCTCCCGCTTCTGGCAAAAGTTTCACGAGGAGCTGGGCACGTGATTGCACTTCAGCACAGCATTCCACCCGCATACAGACGGCCAGATCGAGCGGACTATTCAGACCCTCGAGGATATGTTGAGGGCGTGTGTCATCGACTTCGGTGGGAGTTGGGACTTTCACCTACCGCTTGCGAAGTTCGCCTACAACAACAACTATCATTCTAGTCTTGGCACCCCACCATTCGAGCTGTTGTATGGGCGTAGGTGTCGCACCCAGGTTTGTTGGGGCGAGGTGGGTCACAAGGTAATGGTTCGGACGGAGGAGGTCTTCCAGGTAAGTGACATGGTACTTCTGAAGGTATCGCCCTGGAAGGGTGTGATCCGCTTCAGGAAGAGGGGAAAATTGGGCCCCCGGTATATTGGGCCATTCAGGATCATCGCCAGGGCTGGCAAAGTGGCTTATAGGCTTAAGCTTCCGGAGGAGCTTACCTGGATTCACAGCACGTTCCATGTTTCACAGCTACGGAAGTGCATCTTGGACCAGGAGGCGGTAGTATCGCTGGATGACATTCAGGTCGATGAGCGCCTGAACTATGTGGAGAGGCCTGTGGCCGTCTTGGAAAGGAAGAAGAAGATTTTGCGGAACAAGGAAATACCTTTGGTGAAGGTGCAGTGGGAACATCGAAGGGGATCTGAGTGGACATGGGAGCCAGAGGCAGAGATGCGCGAGCAGTACCCATCGTTGTTTATGCCAGAGGACTTTGAGGGCGAAGTCTAGTTCAAATGGGGGAGAACTGTAACGCCCTGATTCTCAGGTATGGATTTAAATAAAGAATTTCTTTAGTTTTAAGTCCTACTCGACGAGTTAAGGCTGCCCTACTCGTCGAGTAGCAGCGAGGTGGGATCGCGAATTTAGTGATCTACTCGCCGAGTCCACAAAGGGACTTGACGAGTAGGAGCTGGCAGATGAAACCCTAAATTTCGGGGCATTTCACCCTATTTAAAGGATCATTGGCCACCCTCTGGCCTCCCCTTCACTGCCCCTTGTCCCTTTAAAGTCCAAATCGTGTGTGTGAGTTCATCTTGTGCATTTTTAAGCTTGAAGGAGAAATTCTTGGAGAGAAAAGAGCTTGGAGACCAAGCATTCAGAAGCAAGGAGCTTGAAGGACCTAAGATCTACTGTGGTTAGCATCTTCTGGAAGGTATAAATCATTACCCTAACCTCATTCATTCTATGGGGCAAATTCTAGGGTTTTCATAGTGTGTTTGGAAGCTACTCTTCTTTGCAACCTCAGATCTGAAGTTGTAACTTCATAACTGATCTCCTTTGGGCTTCTTAGTACATAAAGTTTCCAGCTTGTTCAAGAATGAGACTCTCCCAAGGTGTAAAACTCCATTGGAAGCATAGATTGGTCATTTAGAGCCTTTAGAACCTTGCATGTGCGTAAAGTTTGCAATTTTACGTGATAATCATGCCTTAGAGGCTTGGATCTGTAATCTGGAGCCTTGCCATGGCTTAAAAAGCGTCTGCATGGATTGAGGTCTGCGAGGACTCGGCGAGTTGGATGAACAACTCGGCGAGCCCGATGAATTTGGCCGTGAACTCGACGAGTCCGTTGAAGTTTGCCTTGAACGCGACGAGTTGTTAGAAAACTCGGTGAGTCGACTAAAGTTCCCTCGATTCTTGGACACATATGAGCTCGGTGAGTTAAAGGATGACTCGACGAGCCAATCAAGGATTTCATGACTTCTCGAGTTCTGGAAGGACACGACGAGTTGAGTCAACATGGACTGTTGACTTTGACTGTGGGCGTTGACTTTGACCAAGAGTTGACCAGATGACTTCTGAGGGTATTCTGTTAATTTGGAAACTTATGGAAAAGGGTTGTATGGTAATTATAGGTAGTGAAGTTCGTGTTGGTGATCCGGGAGTTGAAGCTTTCTAGTTTTTTGACGTCAGTTACGAGGTGAGTTATCTTCACTATACTAAGGGGTCTAAGGCACCAAGGCCGGCCCATTGGATTCAATATCCTAGTAGTTATTGTGATGTTGAGTTTGAGTTAGTAATGAATGCCAGTTGATATGCTAGTCGGGTTGATATGTAGGACTGCCAGTGATACTATATGATTATCTGTATGTGCATTAGTCATGATACACGTCGACATGTTATGTGGGATGGGTTGAGGTTGTACTGCTCCGTGCGGTAGCCAACAAACCCTAGGATATTCCAGATATGAGCTGAGGGACCGGTAGGCATTCCAGACTCATACTGAGGACTCGGGAGTATTCCATATATGAGTTGAGGGGCCGATAGGAATTCCAGACTCGTACTGAGGGCTCGGTGGCATTCCAAATACCAGTTGAGGGCCCGGTAGGCATTCCAGACTCGTACTGAGGGCTCAGGGGGTAGTCCAGCTTGTAAAGCTGTGGACCCAGCGCATGCTGTTCTGTTTTGATTGATATGATATGTTAATGTTGATATTGAGTGTGTATTGTATGTGTATCGGTATTTTGGGGGTAACTCACTAAGCTTTTCAGGCTTATAGTTTTAGTTTATTGTTTCAGGTACATCAAGGGATCAAGGCAAGGCCAAGGCGTGATCACATAGCTCCTCCTATTGTGTTTATGTTTCTGGGAAAAACTCTGATAATCAATATTTTGAAAACACAGTTGTAATGTTTTGATGAAGTTGATATGTTTTAAAAAGTTTAAATTGGTTTGAAATTTTGGATGTTACATTTCTGCCTCATTTCCTGTTCCCTGTTTGGTTGTGGGCTTAGGGCAGATACACACAACTGATTGTTTGTTTACTCAGAGTTTTATATAACTTGTATCCATTTAGTACTCATAGAAAGGATTTTAGAGTCATTTTTACTTATCTTTCATCAAAGCAGGAAATATAGGATTTTCTGGAGGAACAGGCGAACTTTTCTAAAAGAACTTACAACTTACTACAACTTACTTACATCAGACAGGTACGCGCACTGGGATTCAAAAGATGGAGCAGTATAGCTTCATGTCTTTTTGTTATTTACTTTGTATTCTATGTTATGTGAACCACATACTTTGTAAACACTTTCTTTCTAATGAAATGGTTGTTTATTACTTTGATTACTATGATGCATGTCTTGTGATACTAAACATGACGTCCTCCACCCCCGAACATTTCCGTCGTTCCGGTTTTGGGGTGTGACAGTAGCCAATGAAAATACACCGCTAACTTCGAGGTTGGAGCTTGTCGTGAGTCTCTCGTCTAACGAAAGTTTCACAACCCCAAACCTTGATATGTGCCAACGAGGGAACCTTCCATGTCCACATCTCGTGAGGTGTTTTGGCAACCTTCTTTGTCGGGACTACATTAAGGATATGGGCGGCAGTCTCTAAGGCATACCCCCAGAACGATAACGGAAGCGAAGCTCAACTCATCATGGAACGAACCATGTCCAACAAGGTTCGATTACACCTCTCAGCCACACCATTAATTTGTGGTTTCCTCGTAGGTGTCAATTGTGAAACAATTCCACATTCCTTGAGGTAGTCATGGAACTCGATACTAAGATACTCACCACCCCTATCGGATCTGAGCATCTTGATCTTCCTACCCAATTGATTTTCGACTTCATGTTTGAACTTTTCAAAGGTTTCTGACTTATGTTTGATTAAGTAGATATATACATATCTGCTATAATCATCAGTAAAAGTCACATAAAATCGATTTGCATCCCTTGTGGTGGATATGAAGGGCCCACACACATCGGTGTGCATGAGATCCAATAATCCCTCACCTCTCTCACATGAACTCGTGAAAGGTGATTCAGTCATCTTTCCAAGCAAACAAAACTCACATGTATCATCCGAACTTAGGTCAAATGATTCCAACACTCCATCCTTTTGGAGTTGGGAAATGCGCTTCTTATTGACATGTCCCAGACGAAAATGCCACAAACATGCTTTGTCTAAACCGTTAGACGAATCAATGTGTAACACACTATTTCCTAAATTGTCTACAACCATCACATTTTCATATACACCATCACAAGGCAATGCTTCAAAATAAAATACACCATTATAATAAGCATTAATAGATCCATTCTCACTATTAAAATAATATTTAAAACCTTGTCTGTACAAACCATGAAAAGAAATAATATTCCTCGTCATTTATGATAAGTAGCAACAATTATTCAAGTCTAAACATAATCCACAACTGATCTTTAAAGAATAAACATCGATCTTGGTAACAGGTGACGATTTCCTATTTCCCGTTATCAGGTTCATCTTCCCAAGCTCCATATTCCTACTTTCTCTTAGTCCATACAAGTCAGATCAAATGTGAAAACCACATCCTATATCAAGGACCCAAGAATTAGAATGCGATGAATTTTTAGACAAAAAGTGTAAATACCTGCCAAGGTAGGATTGATCTTGCCATCCTTAATGTCTAGCAGGTTCTTTGGGGCAACTTCTCTTCCAATGCCCCTTGTCATGGCAGTAGAAGCACGTCGCATCCTTTGGATCTGAGGCAGGAGGAGCAGAATTGGTTTTTCATTTGGATCCATTACTATAAGACCCATCATGAGACTTTCCCTTCCAATTTTAATTTGAGTGAGCTTTCCACTTTTTCCTCTTTCCTTGTCCAATATCCGGGACTAGAGCAGCAACAGTAAGAGTGGATTCAACACCTTTTCCTTTCAATCCACTTTCAGCGGTTCTCAGCAAACCTTCAAGTTTACTCAGCGTGACTTCCGCTTAGCTCAAATGCTAAGTCATCTTGAACTGGTCATAGCAGGGAGGCAATGAGTGCAAGACCATGTCAATAACCAACTCCTCATCGAAGTTCACATTCAGCTTGAGTAAACGATCCACATATCTCTACACGCATTGTAGGTGGCTTGGGACGGACTCTCCGTCCTTCATCTTGGTGGTTATGATTGACATGACTATTTCATACCATTCTTGACACACACTTTGATGGTACTTTTCCATCAAGCCCTGGCACATCTCTTAAGGCCAATAGTCCTCATAAAACCGTTGTAGCTCAAAAGTCATAGTCACCACCATAATGCAAGACACTTTAGTAGCATCCTTGCATTGGGCCCTATACTCAGCCATTTCTTCAAGTGTAGCTTTGGTTTCATCTATCTCATTCAACTGTATTTCGAGGAAATATTCCTTGTCCTCATAACCCAAGGTCATTCAGATGATTCGGATCCAATCATTGAAATTGGAACCATCGAATGTCACCCTTGCACAAATGTTCAAGAGCGAGAAAGAGTTTGAGGAGTTGTTGTTGTTGGAGGAGGAGCCAAAAGCATTGTTTGAGGTTGACATCTACAAAAAGAAGAAGAACAAGTTTTAGCTTAGATAGGAAATCCTTAATAGAACATCCATAATGAAATATTAAGGCTAGGACCCAACAAGGTGTGAATAACCATGAAAATTAGCTTGGTACTCTCGATGTCACTTACTACCTAATCAATGTTTCGGTTAACCACACACACTCTATTGATCAATGATAATTTACGAGCTACCCATTGCCACCCTTTGTTAGTCCAAGTTAGTGTGTTGGTTAACCACATACGCTCCACTAACAACTTGACAAAGTGCAATGTGCAGTTTCATGGTTTAGCATCAAATTCACATTTTCTTAAAGTAACTAAGATTGGAAATTTATAAAAATATTTAGTTACTTTATATTTATCATTATACTTATTAATGAAAGATTAATGTCCTATCCTACCCGTTTGGCTAACGACCCTCCACTGGTCAAGAGTGCGGTGGGTAAGAATGGATAACCAATGACGGTCATTTTATAGGTCGCTTCCTTAAACACCCCTTATAGATCAGCTTCGTGAATAAGGCATATTAATGGTAAGACTAACTTTTCTTATAAATATATATATATATATATATATATATATATATATATATATATATATATATATATATATATATATATATATTAAACTTTTAATTTTATAATAGTATAAGGGTATATTTTAAACTTTTAAAATACTAGGGTTCTAGAATTTAAGATGTCAAAATTAAACTTTTAATTAAATTTTAAATTCCAAAACCAAAGGGTTATTTTTGAAACTTTTCAAAAATACTAGATCAAATTTTAAATAACTAAATTAATCAAATAATTTTTTTCATTATCTTAAAATTTGACCAAATCTCTTAATTTGATAAGGATATAGATTTACCATTCTGAAAAATAAAATTTTAGACTGTTAAAACGAATTTGGAAATTATCCTAATCAAACAAAGATATCAAAATCGAAAAACCAAAGATCTGACAGCCCGACTCATCAAGTCCCATGTGGAACTTGTCGAGTCTGATGAACAGATTGATGAATTTGTTCCCTCCTCCATTGGACAATTCACATATGCATCAAATTCAACTGAAAAAACATCCTAGGCTTTGATACCACTGATGGGTTATGAGCATAACTACAACATATGTGATCATGCAACCCTAATTGCTTTGGATCTAAGTTTTTCACTAGCTAAAAATGCAATTGAATACCAAAGCAATAAACCCTAGATCTAGTATACAATTTTCGAAAATCATATAACAAAAGGGTTTTGATGTTTACCTTGTAGATCCTTGACTCTTGAAAGCTTAGTGCCTCAAATGTTGCACCTCTAATGGCTCACAAACACCACTTGCAAGAAGATGATAAGGAGAGAGGAAGAAGCTTTAGAATTTCAGCTAGGGTTCTCTTGAAGCAAGCATTGGCCGAAAATCCTAAGTCTAGGGGTTCCTTATATAGCTGAGGGCTGCTAGGATTTCTGGAGGAAACCCTAATTGCCTGCTTAAGGCTTAAGCAACCCATGGACCTCCCACTAAGAAGCATTGGACGAAATCTATAGGGCTTCCCTATAGAATTTCGTCCACTCCTAATTAAGGAGTCTATTAGCCCAGTTTTACAAGTATCAGTGATTTGCAAAATAGCCCTTATTCCTTTAATCAATTCATTTAATCCCAAAATTAATTCCAAATTAATTTCTGATTAAATAGTAATTAAATAACATGATTTATAATTAATATATTATTTTCATAATACATTAATAAATCAATTTATTATTCCAAATAATAAATTCAACCTCTCTCTCCAAAAGTCATCCTGTCAAGTTGCTAGGGTGAAGGCAACCCAAAAAGATCATGATACTATCAAATCAAGTACATACAAATTATATTTATGGTGAAAGATTATGACTGTGAGATCTTGTACCATCCCAGGAAGGCCAATGTGGTTGCCGATGTCTTGATCCATAAGACGGCAAGTGCCCCGATTCGAGATATTTGCTTGAGGATGACAATTATTTCACCTTTATTGGATATGATTAAGGAGTCACACGTGGAGGCTTTAAAAAGGGAGAACTGGAAGATCGAGTGGATTCGGGGGAAAACTCCGTTTTTTGTTCGAGATAGTCGAGGGTTAAGGACTTTGTGGCAGACTTTGGGTTCCAATATCCGGAGGTGTGAAACAAATAATCTTGGAGGAGGCGCACAAGTCCAAATTTTCTATCCATCTTGGGGCCATAAAGATGTACCGAGACCTGATATTGAGGTATTGGTGGCCCTGCATTAAGCGGAAGGTTGAATGGTTTGTCGAGCGATGTTTAACCTGCAGGAAGGTCAATGCCAAACATCAGAGGCCTCACGACAAGATGCAGCCGCTACCTATTCCTATGTGGAAATGGGAAGAGATCACCATGGATTTTATCACGAAGCTACCTAGGATAGCGTGGGGTGTGGATTCCATTTGGGTTATTATGGACAGCTTGACTAAGAGTGTGCATTTTAAACCAATTTCCGAGAGTATCTCCGCCGAGAAATTAGCAGACATCTATGTGCACGAGGTGGAGGTCAGGCACGGGGTGTCGGTATCTGTGGTCTCAAACTGCGATGTTTGTTTCACCTCCAGATTCTGGAGGAAGTTTCATGAGGATTTGGGTACTCAATTGCATTTTAGTACTGCTTACAACCCCCAGATTGATGAGCAGAGCAAGTTGATGATCCAAACTGTGACAACCCAAAATTTATTCCGTCACGATATTCCATTTCCGTTAGTAAAACCGTTCGTATTTCAATTTTTCCGTTAACTTTCGATTTAAATTAATTAAAGTGGGACTTTTATTATGACCTCGTGAGTATCCAAATCCATTAGAAACACACGAAAACATCTTAAATTATTATTTAGAAAAATTTTAGTTTCGACTACGTCGGTTTGCAACAATTAAATCGGGTACGACCAAAAGCCTCGTTTAACATCGGTATCGAGTAGATTTCCACCGGTCCATAAACTCAACCCCTATAAAAGGGATTGAGTGACCACATTTTGAAGCTTTTTCACTCTCTTAAAACACTTTATCTCTCTACTCTCTCTCTCTAAAACTCGACTTTGATCCAAAATCATCCATTTCAAGCTCCAATTTGGTAAGAAATCCATCCTAGCTCATAGTATAACATGTTTGGCTTTCAAATTCGTGTTTAAATCATGAAATAGGACCAAGAACTTGTGTTTACGGTCTAGGAACCCTCCTAAAACCGTGAACTCCTTTAAATGGGGTTTTGAAGCCCCAAAACCCTTCCAAACCATTCTAGTGCTTAGTTATGACCTTTGGATTTCCAGGAATGCACTTAGAGCACCAAAATCTTACCCTTTAGGGGGTAAACTTGAGTTTACGGTCCAAAAACATGCTTGGACCGTAAACCCTCATTCATAGACCATAAACACCTTTTAAGGTGTTAAATTGCCCCTTAAACACCTCCAAAAGCTTCTATGAGCTTCCATTAGTGCATCGAAACTTATATTCCTTCATGAGATGCACCAAAACACATACAAATAATTCACACTTGAGTTTACGGCCCAAGAACATTCTTGGACTGTAACACCCCTCCTTAGACCATAAACTCCTCCAAAGGGTGTTAAAGTGCCCTTAACACCTTGTATGGCTTAAAATTGGACCTAGAACTTTGTATGCTTAACCTACAACCACCAAAACACATGATTCATGAAAAAACATGAGTTTACGGCCGTAAACTCATGTGTTTAAGGTAGTAAACTCACCAATAACATCTTCTTGGACAATAAACTTCTTTTCCAAGGTCAATTCACGTCTCAATCACTTCCTAAGCCATGGAATCAACCCTAGAACCTTCCTTTGTGCATTTTAAGACCACTTAGCAGCCAAGAACACTCCACCCATGAGTTTACGGCCGTAAACTCATGGGGATATGGTCATTGGACCGTAAACTCCCCTAAGGGCTTACTCTTGAAGAGTAAACTCCTTATCTAGACCCTACACACCCTTAGATGCAACCCGGATCATTCTAAACACTTGATATAAAGGTGTTTTCGTGCCTCGGAGTGTATATTTTTAATTAATTAGTATTTCAAGGTCTAATTAGATACAAATGTGTATCTCTTCATATTACATAGGAACCTCGCGTGTTTTCAAGTCCCGAACTGACGTTTAGCATCCATCCGACACATTTCTCGTCTGGTGAGTTCATACCCCTATGCCTTTTCCGAGTTTTTCAATGTTTTCAGGGGGGAATAAAAGCAAACTATAAATGTTTTTGAAACTTAAAAATGATGTAATTCTATAAATATCTGGCAAACTTTTAGATATCTTTACCCCTTTTATATCATGCGGAGCATAAGGGATGTTATTCTGAATATAACTAACTAGATTTCAATTACAGTGTAAGAAACAATAAAAACAATCAAATTATTATGGGAATAATTTAGGATCTTCAGTTCTTGTTTTACGGGTACAGATTTCATGCAAAGTTAATAGATAAACTATGTCTGATTCAGTTTATCTCTGTTTAAATTAGAGTATCATGTCAGATAATTTCTTTGTATTCAATTGTTTTTACTTTATTATGTTTCAAAACGATTACGATATTTGATAACTACCGAGTACACCGTGAATAATGTAATACTAGCTTGTGAGATTCGTCTTCATTAAACCCTTCGGGTTATTAGTAAATCCTCCCCGGAAATATAACCAGAGTCTCCTGGAAGGAGAGCGTGGAATTTGTGGATAGATCTATTCGGGACTGACAATCCCACACCTTAACTGCTAGCTACAGTTAGGCGGGCACGCCTGGGGTGACAAATTTTGGATATCGTCCGACGCCTGAAGAACGTCAAGGAGGTCTCGTGTCATATTAACATGGTTATCCGACTCACAATACGTATTAATATAAAATTTTGTTCACGGATTTTATATCTTCCTTTAATCTATAGTTTTATATATTAAAACTACCTACTATTTTACTGGATGGTAATCTAGGGTTTTTCAATATATAGTTTGACATATTAAACTATCTACTGTTGTACCGAACGAAATTCAGAAGTTTAACTAAACTGTCTTTATAAGAAAATATGGAATTTTCTTGGATAACAACTTTTCAGAAAACCAAAGGAAACATGATCTTTTTACATAAACAAACAGCTTATGAACTCACCAGCTTTATGCTGATTTTTAAACTGCTTGTATTCTCAGGTTCTCCTTAGACAGGTATCCCGCGTTCTTTTGCAGAAGACGGAGCGTATGGAAGTCTCGTCTTTTTTTTTTAATTAAACTTATGTATCTACAAAACTTGTATTACTTTTCTTTCAAACAAATGTAATGAATCTATGTAATGTAATGTTTTGTGTTTACTATGCTTACTATGTACATTGGTTGCGATACTTAATGATGTCCTCTGCCCCGGAACGTTTCCGCCTTCGGTTTCGGGGTGTGACACAAACGCTCGAGTATATGCTTCGGGCATGTGTATTCGATTTTGGGGGAAGTTGGGATACTTACCTTCCTCTAGCAGAGTTCTCATATAATAATAGTTATCATGTTAGTATCGATCAACCTCTATTTGAGATGATGTATGGTCGGAGGTGTCAGACTCCAGTTTGTTGGAGGGAGGTTGGACATCGAGTTATGGGAAGCACTGAGGTGGTGCTTAAGACCACCGAGTTGATTCAGCAGGTGTGTGACAGGTTGCGAGACGCGCAAAGCCGTCATAAAAGTTATGTTGATCCAAGTCGTTCGAATTTTGTGTTTTAGGTGGGGGATTTTGTTTTATTGAAGGTGTCACCATGGAAGGGTGTCATTCGGTTTCGGAAGAGGGGCAAGTTGGGGCCCCGATTCATTGGTTCGTTCATGATTTATGCCCGAGTTGGCAGGGTTGCTTATGGATTGGATCTACCGGATGAGCTCAATCAGATCCAAAACACCTTTCACGTGTCTTAGCTTTGGAAGTGTGTTGCTGATGAGGTAGCAGTCATTTCCTTGGATGAAATTCAAGTTGATGGGAGTCTGAATTATGTGGAGAAGCCATTGCAATTTTGGACATAAAAACAAAAGATATACGGAACAAAGAAGTGAAGTTAGTAAAGGTGCAGTGGCAGCATCGGAAGGGCTCAGAATGGGCGTGGGAGCCCGATGAGGACATGAGGGAGCATTACTCGGGGGTTGTTCGAGCCTGCGGACTTCAAGGACGAAGTCTGATTCAAGTGGGCGAGATTTGTAGCGCCTAGTTCCGGTATGAATTTATTTCCTTAAATTGTTGATTTTTCCTGTTGAACTTAGCGAGTTGAAGGCTTCAACTCGACGTGTTGAGTGGATTTTTGGCCGCAAGAATTAATGGACCAACTCGACGAGTTGGGGTGCCTCAACTCGACGAGTTGGCAGCTGGGAAGGAAACCCTAATTTTTTGGGTCTTGCACCTTATTTAAAGGCCTTAAGTCTCTTAGCTGGCCTCCTTACCAGCCTCCTCTGTACAGAAAACCCTAAAAGAGTGTATCATCGTCCTTGAGTGTGTGTGAGCTTGTGTAGGGCCTTAAGAGTTGATATTTTGCACACTTTTGGAGGATCCTTGAAGTTGAAGGTGCATAGCTTGGAGAGAAGACCTAGATCCAGAATCTCCCCACCTTTTTCAGTCATTTGGAGGTATAAAGTTTATACCTTGCTTTGGTATTGTTTTGCATCTATTTTTTGGTGTTTTATCTTGATATTGGGCTCATGGTTGAGTTGCCAAGAAGTTGAATATTCTAGTGGTTTTCATGTTAGATCTAGCCATGTTATGGCCTTATTTGGCTTAAAGTTGCAACTTTACTAGGTCTTAGGTCTCATTTATGCATTAAGTCCTTTATTAAACCCATTTTGAGTCCTAGGGCTCCTTTTAGCATGTATGGACGTAAAGTTGGAAACTCTACATGATTTCTCAACCTTAGGGGACTAGATATGGATATTGCGATTTTGTTTTTAGAGTATAAGGGCTTAATGGGTCAAGCATCACTCAAATGAGTCTAGGGTTTGGGTTTGACTCAACTTGGATGGTTCCTAAGGGTAAATTTGGAAACTTTACCCTTCTAGACATCATTTTGAAGGAGACTGGGAATTGAAGCTCCTGGACTCGATGGAAACATCTTAACACATTAAGCTGTTAGATTCCTGGCTAACTCGGCGAGTTCATTAGGTGAACTCGGCGAGTTTATGCGAGTGTTCCCGATTTGTGCAATTAATGGAGAAGCTCGACAAGTTAAATGACAACTCGACGAGTTGGGTCAACTCGGACCGTTGACTTTGACCTTTGACGTTACTCTTTTACCAAGTTTGACTTTTAAGGGGTTTTAGGGCATTTTGAGTTGTATTTAAGGAATTTTTCTGTTTAGGGGTTGAGTATAGCTAATATTTGGAATCGGGACCTAGTCAACTATCGTTCAGTATTTGAGGTGAGTCTTCTCACCACACTTATGGGTTGAAGGCACCAAGTCCGACCCATTATTGATTATGAAATGACTCGTATGGGAATTTTTAATTGTTTGTTATTGGATTTATATGTGGACTTATGTGCAGACCATGGGAGGAGCCCATGGCTCAGGGATACAAGACCATAGGGGTAGCCCATGGCATTCCAACAAAGACCATGGAGGGAGTCCATGACAAATTTATATGTATATATGTGTGCATGGTATTATGTGATTATATGTTTCGTGTGTTTTGGGAAACTCTTTAAGCTTGTGGTTACAATTTTATTGAATGTTTCAAGTACTTCTATTGATAAGGGCAATGGTCCGGCCTGATGGCGCGGCGTGCATTCTCCAGTGCTTTTCATATTTAGTTTTTGTACTCTGAATTTTAAAATAATATGGTTATGTAATGAGATTTTTGTACTCCTTATGATTGATGTTTATGAAATTAAAAGTTTAAAATTTTTCTGAAAAATTTAGGCTTTTTCAAAAATCATTCTCTTAATTTTTTTAATATATACATGAATTTTAAATCAATTTTAAAATTTAGAGTAAATTACTGAAATCGTCTCTATGGTTTCGTCAAAATTTCACGTTTGGTCCCTAACTTTTCTTTTGCACTCGGATCGTCTATGTGGTTTGATTTTGTTGCATTTTTCGTCCTTTATATACATAAAATTAGGGACCAAACGTGTTATTTTGACCAAGCCATAGGGACGAAAAATGCAACGAAATCAAACTATAGGGACGATCCGAGTGCAAATAAAAGGTTAAGGATCAAACTTGTAATTTTGATGAAACCATATGGATGATTTTAGTAATTTACTCTAAAATTCAATACCTTACGACTAAAATTGTTAAAATTAATTACTTTTTTTTTATAGATTTAACAATGAACATGAACTATATTGATAAAAAAAAAAAAATTTGAACCGGAAAGGGACATGAGCAATCATTAGTTTGGTAATGTATATACTTTACGGTTGGATTGGTAAAGAGATGAGACGACGGAATGTGTTGACCTTTAGATGTTGGAAAGGGCGAACTTAATAAACATCAAACAAAGGGAAAAGGGATGATAAGGACATATTTTATTTAATTATGATTTTGTCCTCTCGATCATTTAAAATTTTCAACATAAAGGATTAGGAATCATCGTTTTCAAATTATATGATGGTAGGTAAAATGATAAAACTATAACTAGACTATTTTTATTCACAATCAAAACAAACCCAACTATCAATTAAAAAAATAATTTATCTTTCTTCCACCTACATAATCAAACTAAACCAATTTTTCACACCCATTAGCAACCAAATCCAAACCAAACTTTTATATTATTTATAATTATTTTTTATTATATTATAAAATCTAAATATTATACCTTTTTAAAATTATAACCCAAATTTTTCTACTATTTTTAAGACTATATAGACAACTCAAAAAAATTCAAAAAAAAAATTCTTAACATATATCAATATTGGTCTTTATTTGTAGACAAAATTATTTTACGTATTGTAGTGTGTTTTGTTTATTTGTAGACAAAAAAAATTTCTAACATATACAAAATTATATTTTATATATAATTTTACTTTGTGAACCGTGGATTCCACGGGTTATAACCTAGTAAATAAATAAAAAAGAAATGAAATTGACAACTAAGGTTTGGTGGAGCAACTAGTCGTTGGTTTTAAAGGATTTTTTAATTTTTTTTAATTGAAATATGGCAACCAACCAAATGTTTGGTTGCCAATAGGGATGGTCTTACTATAATACACTGATCTGATTGTTTACATCGATGACCAAAGGTGATGGATAAGAACTTATATTATTATTTTATAATCTAAACTATAACTTATTTGCCCTTTAGGTAATGTTTGATACTTTTAATTGGACAAATAAACATAACAAAACTATCTTTAAGTATTATTAAAAGTGCACATTTAATTTTAACTTTAAAAAATTAGGGTCATTGATTGTATTTTAATCTTATATTTTCCACTATTGGATTATTTGATGATATCATTTTTATCAACCCTTTTAGTTTTGTCCATAAATTTTCTAAAACATATATTACATTTTAAAATAGGAAAGTTATTCATCACAATTAAATCTTACCAAAAATAAAAAGAATTAAATTAGAAATTTTATTAATAACAGTTAAATCTCACCAAAAATAAAATGAATTAAATTAGAAATTCTATTAATGACAATTAAATCTCACCAAAAATAAAATGAAAAAAATGCTCCGTCCCATCCCTCATTACCAGTACCCCTACCCTCTCTCCTTTTTTCTTTACAAAATTTATTTAAACTAAGTTTTATAGAGGGGAAGAAAATGGGGAAAGAAGAAATAGAATATATGTCGGTTTTGATATGTGTAGACTAGTCTTGTGTTCGATCATCATTAAAGAAGGAGGAATGATATAGAGATAAATTTCTTTGGATTCTAATTTGATTTGGTCGTAGTTTAAATCGATTTTGGGTACGTTTTAGATTATGTTTCTTTTATTCTGTTTCAACTATGAAGTTTCAATCTATAAAACCTTTTGATTTAAGTTTAAATCCATAATGGTTACATTTTCTGAATTTGCTTCGATTTTTGTTCTTATGATCTGTATTGTTGATTTTGATTTTTTAAGTTATAGATATCTGAAGAGCAAAATGATGGATCCAGCAGCACCGCTACCTCTCATCCATTGTTTCAATTTGGAAGATATGTCCACTAAGTAGTGAATTTGTATATGTCGATTTTCTTTTTTCTTTTTATATTTTTTGTATATTCATTTAGTCAATGATTTTTTTGTGGCTTGCCAGGTCGTAAATGGAAGATATACTTGAGTCAATATCTATAATGCTTTATCCATTCGATCCCTCCTGGATTTGGAGATGGAATTTAAACCTTTATACCATTGAGTGATCCACATATTCTATAACTCAGCAAAACCCAGTAGTGATATGTATTTTGATTTATTGTTAAAAAACATCTTTAAAAATACAAAGTGGCCCCTCAGAAATAAGTTATTACTTATCCTTTTTTAATATTATAAAAAAAACATCTTTTAGACTCAATAGCAAAGAAAAGACAGTTTTAGTATACCATGTAAACAGATTACATCAATAAATCTTATTGGAAAATGTTTGGGATTGATTAGTTTTGCTTAATTAGCAGGGTTTTTTTGGTTAACTTGTGTTGTTTGGGCATGCCGAGAAGCATAGTAAGAGCCTTGCACAACCTTATTCTTTCATTTAACTGGTTTGAATCTTCTTACGGAGTTTACTTTGTCAATGATAAATGGGTACACCCTACACTCTTGAAAATAGGGTTGGTAACATTGTGAGTATCAAAGTTTTCTTAGCAATAAGAGAATATATTAGTATAAAAGTTGCAATATAAACCACTTTTAATTACATAATAATAATTAAGCAAATATATGTGAAGGATTAATTTTATAATTTAAATTGCAATATATAACATAAAAATCGTATGAAATTTTCATTGTTCCATTCCATGCCTCACAAATATGTTTATGGAATGGAATTACTTATTCTGTTATCTTGCTTTTACAAGTAGCTATCCATTTAATTTCTTGTTGTTTCATTCTTTGTAACCTCACATATCTCAAAAAAGTAATTCAGAAATTCATCATACAATAGAAATTTTTTTATAAACTCCTATAAGGGAAGAAGAAAGATAAGACTAAATGAGTGTATGATGTTAATCTGATTATGATGTTCTTTCGTCTTTATTTGCATGTTTCTAGATTGTTTGTAGTATTGTCTATAAAATATTGTTGTTATATTTGAAAGTTCATTTTACCATCTTCATCTTTTTGTGTGTATATTTTAATCTTTCGGTTTTTTTTTAAAGTATTTGAGGGACCGTTTCTGCTTGGGAGTGGGGTGAAGTCAAGGGTCCTAAAACTGGAGGATAGTTGTATTTAGAGCCACTTAAATATTGAAGATTTTTGTTGGCATTAATTTCAATAATCATATGTACCCTAGAAGAGATATCATAACCATAGTTTATTTTATATAATGTTTTTTTTTATATATTTATTAAATGTTGTATAGGTGATGTCTACAAGGTGTTGGTATTTTTTTGTTGGCAAATTATTACGCTATCTAACACCCCAATAATCTATAATATTTGTATAAGATGTTGACAATTATTATTTTTTATTGCAGCTTCTCTTCATATTGATTATCCATTGTGGTTTGAGTTCTAGAATATTGCCACTAAGAGGATTCCATATTGTGGGGCGTTGGAATTAATTACAGAATGAGGCATGATTTATATGCCTTGTTGGGCTGAAGTTCTGTTTTGTATTGCGTCTTTTGGGCTCGTAGATTAGCCTTGTATTCTCCGGTTTGGGCATGTCCAACCGAGAGCCTTTTATGTATTGTATATAAGTTATCGCTTGCATGCATATTAGGTTAAGATTCAAGAATTCTGTTTAAGCGTTCTAGAGTTTACGAAATTGTTCTCTTGTAATCTTCCAATCCTTTACAGTTGATGTTCTTAATCGAGCTCTTCTAAGGATTTTATTTTAATCATTCGACTCGTTTGATTCAAGCTGTTTGTTCTTATTATTGCGTTCTGCATTGTTATTTATATTGTGTTCTTGCTGTTTCATATTCATATACTTGTTCACGATCTAATCGATCTTTATAGATTAAAAGTTATTGTTTTAAATCTCATCAATTGGTATCAGAGCAGGAGGCTGTGTAATTGATACACTTCTTTTCTGTGAAAAAGATTTTCATTAGGGTTTTCCGCAATCATCGATATTTATTGAGCCGTCATCTTAATTGACGTATCTTGGTATTTATTGTTTTGCCCTAATCTGCTTTATTACAAGTCTGATCTTTGAACAGGTTATTACGATCATTATGGACGCAACGCAATCAAACCCTATTAATATTTCCAACAACATCGGTTCGACGACAAAGATTCCAATCTTATACACCCATGACTATGAAGTATGGGCACATCATTTTGAAGATTACGTGATTGGATCAGAGGACAATGGGTTTCTCATATGGGAAGCCATTATCAATGGACCATTTTCTCATTCCGCGACATCCAGAGTTATTAAGACGCAAAAAGAATACAACGATTTGCTCAAGGACGTGACGAATATTGCGCAGGATGAGAAAGATAAATTCCAGTGCAATATTAAGGCACTAAGGTTGATCAGATTCGCCCTTCAGTCCGATACATTCAGACTAGTAAGCTCATGCACTACAGCGAAGGAAGTGTGGGATAGACTTCGCGAACTGTATTCAACAGACGAAGATCTTGAACACTCCATCCAAACCTTGCTTCTATCTGAGTTTGGAGAATTCAGGCAAGGGGCCGAAGAAACCGTGACCCAAACGTTTGATCGCTTCAATCATCTTCTCAGCAAGATGATCAAACACGACATTGAAAGGAAGCTCATCGAACAAAAGGTTACTTTCTTGAATGGACTGAGATCAGAATGGAGAGCAGTAGTTTCCACAGTCAAAGCCCATGAACAGTTCAAATCATACTCTTTGGCGAAACTGGTGGGTATTCTAAAGTCCCAAGAGAAGATTGTTGTTCAAGAGAAGAACGTTGTGTCTAGTCTTGGTTCGTTGGCCCTCCTATCTAAAAGTAAAGCCGTAATGGAGGATGAAGAGCTCAACTTGGAAGAATATGACCTCACATCTGAGGATTATGCCATGATGGTATCCAATCCTAAGAGGTTCATAAAGAAGAGATTCCCCAGCAACAAAAACCGAAACTGGCAGGGGAGTTATAGCTCTGAAAAGGCAAACAATGAACCGAAGGCTGAGGAGTCCAAGAAGGAACCGAAGGCAGATGGCGATTCCGGAGTAAGCTGTTTTTACTGTGGTGGCAAGAACCACTATGCTAAGGACTGTGTTCTTAAAAAGATGGCTGAAAAGGATGACGGAAAGGATGAGGAAGCCGTACTGCAGAAGAGGCTGGATGAGTTGAGGAAGAAAAAGTCTACCGCTAACCCTTCTATTAATGCTCTTATTGTGCAGGGTTCGGTTAATAACGATGAGTTCGGTAGCACCGAAGTTTGGTCTACTGACTCAGAAGACGAAGAAGTGAGGAAGCCTACTCATGGAAAGGCTTATATGGCTAAGGAGGAAAGCAGTGGTGGAAAATGCTTCATGGTGTCAAGCGCATCTCAAATGAGGGGATACAATACCGATGGAGGAAGCAATGGACCGAAAGTGCAGGAAGATATGTGCTTCACAGCCAAACCACTCAGCCAACAGTTCAATGAGCTTGATGAACTGATAAAGAAGGTACAATCTGTTTTTATTTCATCTAAAGTACCATCATCCTCATATGAGAAAGAACTAAAAAACGTTAACACAAGAATTTCTCATTTAGATAGTAGCCTAACTCAAACTAGAGTCACCAATTCTAACCTAACTGATCAATTAAGCAGGATGGCGTCGAAGAGTGAGGAGCGGCGTATGTGGATTGAGTTAAAAGAGTCGGAATTAATTAAAGTCAAAGACGAAAACATTTATTTGCAGAGAGACAATTTGAAATTGTTAAAACAACGAAATGTTTTTTGTTTAATAGCTAAACGTTTATATTCCAATATTACTCAGCTGCACTTGGACTGTGAGATAGGCAAAAAGATCCATCGTATGATTTTACCATTCCTAGAATTTAAGGAGGATGAAATCGATGCCGAAGCTTACAATTGTGAGAGTGTGATTTCGTCTGATGATGTCAACCCAACTTATCAAATTGGACTGGACAAAATTGAGTCCTTTATTAAATCCAAAGACCATAAGGACATGCTCAAAAATCTGTTGGACGAAAATGATAGACTTAAACTGAGAACCGAAACCATACAAAAGTTTGACTCTCTAAATGCCAAAGTAAGCTCAGAAAATAAAATTGATGTTGAAAATGCATCTGAGCTTAACGAGGACGATAACATGAGTGAAATTTCTGTAGAGGATACGGTTGACTGCTCAGAGTTTGTGAAAAGCGAAACTGAAAACCACAAAAATCTTGTTTCTGAAAATTCTGTGGAATTCGCTAGATTGTCCCAACAAAAGTCCCCGAAATTAGTAGAAAAGGTTGTTGTCTATCAAAAGGTCAGAACCACTCCGAATCAGGTATACAAAGTGACTGGTGTTACCGAACATCAGACAGCTGAACTCACGGCTATTGTTAACGAAGACAATGCTGATGGCTGTGATGAGTTCTTCTGGGAAGCTCCTATTGACAATAGAAACGAAACCGTTGGTCTATCTGAAAGAACTTCTTGGATGAAGAAAGGGAGATACATACCTGAACCCTTGAACAAGCCTGATAATTTCAGTGAACCAAGCACAAGTGGCACAAAAGACACTCCTCAAGAGGTTGATCATTCAGTAAAAGAAGACATTCCTTCAACGCCAACAGCTCGAAGTGAAACTTCATCAGATACTCCTTCCACTTCCTCAGGGCAAACTGAATCTTCTTCAGATATTTCCTCTGCTCCCTTGTTTCAAAGAGAAACTCCTATAGCTCAAAAGGAATCAGCAAAGGTTACATCAAAAGCGAAAGCGAACGTTCATCATCAACCAAAACAGATGAGGGATAAAAAGATAGAAAGGAACCTAAGATACAGGAAAAACCTTTCTGAAAGGAAACAATTCTGGCACTCCCAGAATGCATACTATTCACACAAGGACAAGAATCTGAAGTATGAAAATAATCCCGTAAGAAAGCACGATAATTCCAACAACCGAAAGCCAAGGTTCGGTTCGCAAGAAAATACCAACCGAAAGCCAAGGTTCGGTTCGCAAGAAGATACCAACCGAAAGCCAAGGTTCGGTTCGCAAGAAAATTCCAACCGAAAGCAAAGGTTCGGTTCTGAAAAGGATTTCAACCAAAACCAAAGGTTCGATTCCAAGAACAACTCCAACCGAACTCAGAGGTTCGGTTCTGAAGTCAGAAGAGAACAAGACTCAAAGGTTAAACCCATCAACGATCAAAAGCAAAAGGGTCACCTAGAGTCATCAGCAAGGAAGACACCTCCATCCAAATCCAAATCCTCTCTTCCTAATTCTTCTTGTTCATCTCCATCTTCCTCTAACGCTAATTCCATGGGTTCTCAAAAACCACGTCCATCTGCTGAACAGAAGGGAAAGCAGAAGGTTGATGAATTCAAACCTGAGTCTAAAGCGAACAAATCCAATCCTAACAAAATAAAAGTTTTCACCATTAAAAAGAAAGATGAAACAACTTTAATTAAAAGAACATATCTTGTTGATATCTCTCTAACTATTCCTGTTCCCATGAAAACCTCACATGGACCCAAGAAACTTTGGGTTCCTAAATCTGCTTAATTTTTGCAGGTTATAAGTGACGAGCAGTTTGACGAAGAATGGTACATCGACAGTGGCTGCTCGCGTCACATGACAGGAAGGAAGGAGGAACTCAGGGAATACAGATCTCTTGCAAATGGTGGCAACGTTAAGTTTGGAAATAACTCTTACGGCACCATAAAGGGATATGGGATGATAACGAATGGGGATTTTACCATAAGAAAGGTGGCCTATGTGGAAGGACTTCAACACAACCTCATCAGTGTATCTCAGCTTGTTGGAGGTACAGGTCTCAAAGTTTCATTCGATGATGAAGGTTCTGAAATCATAGAGAAAACAACAAAGAAAGTGATTCTGAAGTCAGAGCGAAAGGGTGAAATGTTTCCGCTGAACATGAAACCCATCAAAGGAAACCCAGCAATTTGTCTGCTATCAAAAGCTCAATACGACGAAAGCTGGTTGTGGCACAGAAGACTCTCTCATCTCAATTTTAAAGATATCAACCGACTTGTCACGGGAGGTCATGTTAGGGGTCTTCCAATGCTCAAGTTTGACAGAGAGCATTTATGTGCTGCATGTGAAATGGGAAAGCAGAGTCGTCAAAGTCACCCATCCATTGTTAACACAAAAGTTGTTGAACCACTCGAATTGCTTCATATCGATTTATGTGGTCCTTCATCCATTGAAAGCATCGGTGGTAGCAAGTACATTCTTGTTGTCGTTGATGACTTCTCTAGATTTACATGGGTGTTCTTTCTAAAGCTCAAATCTGAAGCGACTCAAAAGCTGAAAGTGTTTATCAAGCAAATTGAAGTCCAGCTCAAGAAGGTCGTTCGCAACATCAGGAGCGACAATGGTCTCGAATTCAAGAACAAGGAGTTTGAAGCGTTTCTTGCAGAAAAGGGAATTAGCCATAATTTCTCAGCTCCCTACACACCACAGCAGAATGGAATAGTCGAAAGACGAAACCGATCTCTGTGTGAAGCTGCCCGAACTATGTTAAGTTTCGCTTCCTTACCTCTATATTTTTGGGCTGATGCTATTTCTGCTGCTTGTTATACACAAAACAGGTCATATCTCAACAAGCGATTCACGCTCACACCATATGAGATACTAAACAACAGGAAGCCCAATGTGAAATTTTTCCACGTTTTTGGCTCAAGGTGTTTCATCTTTAACTCTAAAGAACACCGCAACAAGTTTGATGTCAAAGTCGACGAGGGAATCTTTCTGGGTTACTCACTCACTTCAAAGGCGTACAGGGTCCTAAACAAACGATCAAGAAGGATTGAAGAAACATACTATGTGACCTTCGACGATAGCTATGTCAAGAAGCTACAGGCCATAGATGACACTGCCAGGGAAATCTTCCCTCAAACTGGTCAAGTCACAATCTCAATCGCAAATATGTACGAGAATTTTCTGGATCTCTTTGATGAACCGGAAAAAGCTTCTCTCTCAGAAGCAGGGGCAGCCGACAACAAAATAGATCATATGAAGAAGATTGTCGAAGATGCTGCAAGAAGAATGCATGAAGGAGAATCGCTTACTGATGAATCTCCAACCAACAATGCTTCAGTCGAGGGGGAGTCAAATTCTCTTGTCGAGGGGGAGCCTTGCTCACAAGTCCAGGGGGAGCCAAGCTCTACTACTTCAACCGAAGGTCCTTCATCAACCGAAGATGCATCTCCTCACGAAGGTCCTTCAATGTCAGAAAATCCAGCACCACAAGAAACCCCTGACCCTCACGTTTGTCAAGACTCATCAATTGCGGGGGAGCATGATGATATGATGCTTGATTTTGATAGCCAATCCGAGCCTGAAGAAATGATCAATGCTGAACTAGATCCATCCTTTGATCCAAATTACCCTCCTGTTACTAAATGGACCAGAGATCATCCTATCTCTCAAGTAGTTGGTGATGTATCTGAAAAGGTTCTGACCCGATCTCAACTGAAGGCAAAACAGACATCCCTATTCTCAAAAGTTGAGTTTTGTATGTTTAACTCATTCGTATCAAAAGTCGAACCGAAGACAGTGAACACTGCCCTCGATCACTCTGATTGGGTTCAAGCTATGCAAGACGAACTAAACGAGTTTGAAAGGAACAAAGTCTGGCGCCTCATTCCAACTCCTCCGGATGCTTCAGTTGTTGGTCTCAAATGGGTTTTTAGAAACAAAATGGACAAGGAAGGTAATGTCATAAGAAACAAGGCTCGCCTGGTTGTCAAAGGATACTGTCAGGAGGAAGGGATAGATTACGAAGAGACGTTCGCTCCAGTAGCTAGGCTAGAATCAGTTAGAATATTTCTGGCCTATGTTGCTCACAAAAACTTTGAGGTCTTCCAAATGGACGTTAAGTGCGCATTTCTCAATGGAGAACTTGAAGAAACGGTGTATGTGGAGCAACCTCCTGGGTTCGTGAACGAAAAGTATCCACACCATTGCTACATTCTGGATAAAGCTGTGTACGGCCTCAAACAAGCTCCGAGAGCCTGGTATGAAACGCTTACAAAATTTTTAAAGATGTCCAAATTCAAACAAGGTTCGGTTGACCCCACCTTCTTTCGCAAAAAGGAAGGTAACCACCTTATGATAGTTCAAATTTATGTCGATGACATCATCTTTGGCTCTACGAATCCCAGCTTAACTGCTGAATTTAGAAAGTTGATGGAGACTAAGTTTGAAATGAGCTCAATGGGTCCTATTAATTTTTTCCTTGGTTTAAATATAAGACAGGGACCCGAAGGCATCTTTATCAATCAGGAAGCTTACACGAAGACTCTCCTAGCAAAGTTTGGCATGATGGGAGACTCAAAAGTCAAAGTCCCTATGGCATTCGGCACCAAACTTACCCCTTCACTAGATAAACCGGCCGTTGACATCACGCTCTATCGTCAAATGATAGGCTCACTGATGTATCTAACTGCTAGCAGGCCTGATATCATGTTTTCTGTATGTTATTGTGCTCGATTTCAGGCTAACCCACGCGAACCTCACATGCTGGCAGTGAAGAACATCCTACGCTATCTCAAGCGAACCGCCTCCTTGGGTCTATGGTATCCATCCAACTCTGGCTTCTTCGTTCAAGCCTATTCTAATGCAGACCTTGGAGGATGTGGACTCGACCGCAAAAGCACAACTGGTGGCTGTCAATTTCTTGATGGGAAGTTGGTCAGCTGGCAATCCAAGAAACAAACATGTGTGTCGTTGTCTACTGCTGAAGCGGAATACATTGCCGCTGCATCCTGCACATCACAAGTGATTTGGATCCAGAGTCAACTTCGAGACTATGGACTCAATATGAAAAAGATCCCTCTATATTGTGACTCTGAAAGTGCAATTAGGATCTGTCATAACCCGGTGCAACACTCTAAAACCAAACACATAGCACTGAGGTATCACTTCATCAAAGATCATGTGGAAGATGGAAATGTCGAAGTTCACTTCGTAAGAACCACTGATCAACTGGCTGACGTCTTCACCAAAGCTCTTCCAGAAGCCTCATTCAATAAAATTTTGCAAGGACTAGGTATGATGGAATCAGAATCAGTACCTCACACTACCTCTCAATCTCAAACGTAAGAAGCGATGCTAACCGAACGTTCGGGTTCGTTTCAACCATTTCACTCGCTCCTTACTTCAAAGGTAGTTTTTCTCTGTTGTATCTTTCTTGTGCAAATTTGTTTTTCTTTATGTAAAAGTTTTTTTTTATTGCATATCTATACTTCTTGGTTTCTTAAAATTTTCAAGAACCAAAACCTCCCGAAGGTTCGGGTTCGGTTTTTCAAATTTTTCAAGAACCGAAACCAACCGAAGGTTCGGGTTCGGTTTTTCAAAATTTTCAAGAACCGAAACCAACCGAAGGTTCGGGTTCGGTTTTTCAAAATTTCCCTGAACCGAAACCAACCGAACGTTCGGGTTCGGTTTTTCAACTTTTTCCAACCGAAACCAACCGAACGCTCGGGTTCGGTTTTTCAATCTTTTTCCAAGTTTTTTTTTAATTGTGTTTTTTTTACTCTTCTATAATTTTTTTTAAATTTTTTAATTTTTTTTATATATATATATAAATTTCAAAAACTACAAAATATTTTCTTTTATTTTTCTTTGTGTGCTCATTTGTTTTTGGGAATACATTCCATGCCTTACTTAGTGTCCCTAGAAGCATGCTGCTGTATGTGTACCAAGCCTCATAAGATTTTGAATAATAGCCTTCATGACCTGGTAAACACAAACCTTGTCTTCCCAATAAGGCTAACTTATTTATTCTAATCGTGAGCTACCTCACTCTATTCTCACACGAGTTCAGAGTCTCCTGCTTGGTCCTTATGTTCGCAGTAGAGGTACTATGTCTTCTTTCACCATCCCCATTACAATTCTCCATAACATTCGTTTCATCACTGTAACCCTTGAGACTCTCAGCAACTTCCACTGGGGTTTATGGTTACACAACCTCTGTGTTTATGATCTTAGTTTCGTGCCACTACGAACTGAGTGAAACCCAAAATTCAACACCAACGAATTGACGGTGACCA
This sequence comes from Lactuca sativa, assembly GCF_002870075.4. NCBI lineage: Eukaryota > Viridiplantae > Streptophyta > Magnoliopsida > Asterales > Asteraceae > Lactuca > Lactuca sativa. Next base: position 105,850,250 of record NC_056628.2, read on the forward strand.
ATTAACTTGATCAAGTTTTCACCAATGAATTGACGAATGTACCTTCATGAAATCTCAATTTCTTTTCTTTTTGCGTGGTTCCAATGAAATTGTTACACACCATAACATTTCTTCCCAAGGGATCCAGTTTTAAATTTTTATCTGAGATTTCATATTCATCCAAGCCACTACAGAATCAACTCAAACCTACTTGTTCAACAGACTACACTGGTCTCACAAGTACTTTGTTCACATTCGTTCTTATATCAAGAATTGAATTGATGAATCAAAGCGAAAACCACCCTTAATTTGCCTTATTAAAAAGAAGCCTTTCAACATTTATTAATAAATGTTTGATCGTAATTCAACGGGATTCCACACTAACACTTTGAGGTCTCTCTTGACCTTGAAGGAAGAGATTCGTGCCCGGGATCATCAGTTTCGTGTCATTCTTGACATCACAGATTATCCTAAAAAGAGTTGCTTTATTTCTTTTTTTTTACACTCTTTGCACGAAAATCCTAGATTTTCAAAAATTCCGTTACTAATTATTTTACAGGCTGGAAAATTAATGGATGGTTCATAATGAAGCTGTGGTTACCAATAATCCACGTGGGCGTTTTATTCAAAAGACAGCAGATTAAAAAGGGGAAGAGACAAAAGATGCTGACGCGGCGGAAGTTCAAAGGATAGAAATTCAAACGACGGTAAAAAGCGGGCGCGTGAATTTGAAGAGATCGCGCTTTTTCTGACACTATTGGACGCGTGTGCAGTATTGAAGCGTCATCCATCTGGCATTAATGGCGCGTGTGGAAATGGAAACGGTTCCTCTCTCTGAACCGGCGCTTATTGGGCGGCGTGATCCTAGGAATCTGACACTCTCTCTCCTACGTGATCATCGCACGTCTCAACTGTCACCAATCAGTCACCCCAAAACCCTTCCGTATTTCCATAAGAGATTTGAAACGATTTTTCTCTCTCCTATCACCCACTATAAAAACCCATCAACACAACCTTTTACCTCTTTACTGCCCCATAATTTCCAAAGCAAAAATACTTCCAAACTCTCTCCCGGTAATCTTCTTCTCCAACCTGCAACAATGGCTGAATCCTCTTCTGTCCATGCTACTTCTCAGATTCTTCCAATCCGTCCTCAGCAATGCCTCGTGATTGATCTGAACCCACTAGCTTATGATGACTACATGTCGCCGGTTATTGAATGCCTCAAGTACTCCCAACTTGCTCCGGCATTGTCCAGAATTGAAACGGTGCCGATGGTGGCTCTATCTCAGGTCTATGCGACGGCCTACTACGACAAGGGCGTCGAAAGGATATTTTTCGAAGTGGCGGAACACAAAACGTCGATCTCTCGTCCCCGCTTCTGCAACATGCTTGGGTTTGCTGCAGACCCATCGCGCATTAACCCGGAGACGATTCCGGTTGGTATGTTATACAGCATGTTCTACAACATGGGCTACACGGAAGTTCTCACCTCCGTCGCCAGGTTCAAGAAGTCATCCCTACCGCCTCTGTGGAATGGGTTATTTACAGTTCTCTTCAAGGGACTGTCTGAACGGAGCTCAGGCTCCGACGGGGCTAGTCGTCTGTTCCTGTCAATCATGTATGGGGTGTACAATGGAATCAACCTCGACTACGGGTCTGTTCTGTGGCAACAACTAATTCAGAGCCTTTCCTCCACTTCTCGACACTCTGAAGTGTCGCTGGCCCGGTTCTGGATCTTGATTACAAGATGGGCCATGGACAGGTTTGACGTCCCAACTGCTGACGGTGCACCGATGTCTTCTGTTGGTACGTTCCATACCAAGAAGATCATCGTATCTGCTGCATCAAAATTCTCCTTCATTGGCTCTATCCCGGAGTCGATGTATGGCAGTGTGCCATCTGACAGCAGTTTCATCAAGGCGATCAAGGAGTTAGGGCCATCTGGTCCGAGGGAACTGACACCGGACATGCTGCGATCAATTCATGATGCCGACAAACCGGTGGCAAGGGGTAAGAAGGCAGACAAGGGGAAGAAACCATCAAAAGCCCCAAAACCTTCTCCCAAGAAGCGCAAACAACCGCAGGCTGCTTCATCCCCACAACCGAAAAGGAAGAAGACCCAACCGAAACGAAAGTTCCTCATACCCTCTTCTTCAAGCGAATCCGAAGGTGGGAGTTCGGACTCTGAGGGGTCACAAGGAGACGAATCTCCACAAAGAGGCAACACACCCCCTCGGTCCCCAACCCCGGAGATGGAACTTCACCAATCCCCAGTTCCTTCCCCTCCAACCACAATTCCTATTTCCATTCCCACCATAACCCCTACTATACCACCAACCTCATTCCCTATACCACCACCCATATTCACCACATCAACCGAAACCCCACCTGTAACCAAACCTCCACAAACCGAAACCCATACACAATCACCACCCGAAACTAACCCCCCACCCACTCAACCTGCACCAACCAAACCCATAACACCCTCAGCTTCACCACCACCTCAATCTCCAGAAGACGCCTCCGATGGCGATGATCAATACCTCGGTGGTGATCACCTAAACTTTGATTCGGTCTACTATAGTCCGTTTCAAGTCCAAAGTGATGAGGAGGATGATGCTCCTGTAACCAAGAAGCATCTCCGCGAGCTGAACGAGAAGGTTGATCAACTTCTCGCCTCCTCTTCCAATCAGCAGACATCATTATCTGAAGCTGCCCTTCAGAGAATTGTTGATGCCTTCTCTAGGGCTCAACATGACTCAGTAGCCTCTGCTACTGCTGCAATAGACGCCTCCACCCGAGCTTGTGAGGCAGCGACCGAAAAAGTCGATAAACTATTCCATGACGCTACAATCCTGATGCAGTCTATGCAGGAAAGCGCCGAAGCCACCAAAACAACACTGGAACCACTTGTTAATCAATTGGCCCAGTTTGTACAGACGGAGTTATCCTCGTTCGCTACCCTCAGACAAAACCTTAGCGACGACAACTCGGCACTCCATGCCTCCATTGAAGCCCGCTTGGCAAAGCTACAAGAGGATCTTGCGGCTGAAAATAAACTAATGGACGTCCTGGCGAGTAAGACTACTGCCCTCAAGGTCAAGAGCACCCAACTTTCCAACTCCGAACAACAATTGGAGGCTCTTCGATCCGAAAGGGAAATCATCAAAACGTGTGTTTCGGATGTCCACGCCGCTCTATCCAACATCCTGGAAGCACACGATCCCATCCTCAATCACTCTGTGAGGCGTACCCTCGCTGAGAAACTCTCTCCGGCCATGGCTCTCTTGAGTAAAATTGAAGGCCTACCCAGTTTCGTGTCCATTCCGAAACAAGGGGGAGATGAGAAGAAAGGATCGAAACCACCTCCTTCCTCAAAAGCAACTCACACAACCGAACCAACCCCAACTGGTCATGCCTCGGGTTCGGGTGTGAAGGACAAGGGCAAAAACATTGCAGAGGGAGGAGATGAAGATGAAGATGAAGATGAAGATGAAGATGAAGACAAGGAGACTATTGCGGACATGTTAAAGAGGAAGAATAGTCGCAATACTGATGACGATGTCAGTCGTGTGGCACGTGAAGCTGAAGAAGCCGAACGTAAACAAAAAGAAGCCAACGATCTCCTTGAGAGCCGAAAGCTGCTCTTCCCTGCCTGGACCAGGGATCGACTGATAAAAGAGGCCATAGAAACTCCAAGCATACTATGGCTCGAGCCGGTGATATCGTTCGACTGCAACAACTCGGTCGATTCGCAATTTGATATGCCGCTGACTCGAAAGGCGTTCATCTTCCACGCCTTCTCCAACATTTTCGAAGTCCCGCATCCGAATGATGAGCTTGACAGGGAGCTCATTGACTTTTATCTGGAGGCCGCTCGCCCTCAATTCCTTACATGGAGCGCCCAGAAGATTGTCAATGTTCGGGTGATGAAGCCATTTGCCGTGGGGAGATTCACAAATGTCAAGTTCAAGCTCATCCGAGGATCTGCAAGAACTGCTCACATGATCTCTCTGGCGGATCTGCCCAATCTGAACCCTCATGATTGGATAGTCTTGTACAACATCTTGCTGACAAACGAAGCCGAATATGGTCCCATCTTAGACCATGTCAAAAGGATGCTGGCATGCTATATCATGGAGGTGGCCCTAATGGATCAGGAGGTTGCCACAGTGTTTAAGAAGAAACCGAAAGTCAAGCCTGTGGGATCGGCCAGTGATCTAAACACGATGAAAATGGGCAAGATAGATTCGAGGCGAAATTCTGTGATGTTCACCAGAGCCGAAGGACAGAAATGTCTGTTCGCGTTAGCTGACAAGCACCTCTACACCACTACCTGCTTGGAACACGTTCTATCTATCATCAAGCGGTGTAAGGACAATTTGGCTGATGACATCAAATATTTTGAAGATATGATCAATTGGTACATCCGGTTTAGACAGACCATCCTTTCCATAACCAAGTGTCTGTTTAGTACCGTGAAGAAGAAGGTACCAGCTTCAGCCGCCGGCCCAAGTACGAAGTGATGGTCTCGCTCCAAATTGACGCAAAGGGGGAGATTGTTGGGCTGAAGTTCTGTTTTGTATTGCGTCTTTTGGGCTCGTAGATTAGCCTTGTATTCTCCGGTTTGGGCCTGTCCAACCGAGAGCCTTTTATGTATTGTATATAAGTTATCGCTTGCATGCATATTAGGTTAAGATTCAAGAATTCTGTTTAAGCGTTCCAGAGTTTACGAAATTGTTCTCTTGTAATCTTCCAATCCTTTACAGTTGATGTTCTTAATCGAGCTCTTCTAAGGATTTTATTTTAATCATTCGACTCGTTTGATTCAAGCTGTTTGTTCTTATTATTGCGTTCTGCATTGTTATTTATATTGTGTTCTTGCTGTTTCATATTCATATACTTGTTCACGATCTAATCGATCTTTATAGATTAAAAGTTATTGTTTTAAATCTCATCATGCCTTTTTGGGTATTGATGGAAATGTTTAATTCTTGCTTATATAGATCAATAAATAATTTACAACATGCTCTTTTAACCTTCTATTAGGACATTTTCTGGAAAAAATTGCTTTTAGTATTGAACTTTGAAAAATAAAAGTTCATATATAGCATCGTACTCTTAAAAAATGACTTTTTTGAATTATTTTTAGTTGATATGGAAAATTACATTATTTTTATATTGAAGATCATTTAAAGGATTGTCTTCTAGAAAACAAAATATTCATTAATAGCATTAAACTTTGCAAAAAAGTTCATTAATAGCATCGTAGTTTCAAAAAATGATTTTTTTTTCGTATTCTTTTTGGCTAATCTAGAAAATTTTATTTTTATGTACATTAGAGCTCATTAATAGGATTTTTTGAAAACATTTTTTTTAATGGAAAGTACATTTTCATTTTCTTTCACATATAGACCACTTATGTAAAAAAACATTTCAAATATGGACCATTTATGTATTTTTGTTCACAAGTGAACCATTTGTGTAATATATAAATTTAAATGTTAACTAGAAATGAGGCCCGTGCGTTGCACGGGTCGGATCTTTTTTTATTGGTGTTTGGCGGGTCACGAAAGTAGAATGCTATAATGTCATTCAAATACAATACATCTGGATAGATTGAAGAGCATAATGTCGAAATGTAAGAAATGAAAGTAATCAAATAAATTAGTATACGTTGCTGTTTTTTGCATTTAACGCTTTTAGCTGATAGTAAAAACATTTCGAGTTGAAATCTCATTCCTCATAACTTGAATAAAGCAACCTAAAGAAAAAAAAGAACATATTTTCTATTATTATCGTATTAACATTTTTGTTGGATGCAATTGTGCATACTAATAAAAAGGTTACAATATGTACCCTTATCCATCAATAATATGTTATTAAAAAAAACGAAACTTTTGGGACCATTTTTCCCAATTGCCATTTTTTTTACGAAAAGAGTGTCGATATTAAATATGACATTATATATAGGAAAAGTTGAAGAATCAATTGAATAACATGAATTAGAGGGTGTTTCGGATCGCTTGCTTAAAATGTTTATTAGCTTATTGCGGGATGATACCAGTAATATTTATTTTGGTGTGGTATCAGAATTTTTAACTTATTAGAAAGTCCTTATAAATAGGGAAAGCTAAATTACAATTTTTCCCTTAATTTAAATAACAAAAAAGTCAATAATATGAGAGATATCTAATTTGGTTATTTTACATCTATAAGCAAAATTGTAAATTGTCAAATACTGAAAAACAATTTATCAATTTATTATGTTTTGGAATTGTATAAGTTAATCCGGTAATAAATAATGAAAAACAATTTATCAATTTATTAAGTTTTGGATAATAATTGAGAAGTAACTGAAAAAAAATATACTGATTGATATCATACATTCCAGCTTAAATAGTTGCAGCTACATCAGCAACTGCAGGAAGACCAAATAAACAGATGAACAATCATAATTGGCATAGTTTCTGAAACAATAGTTGATTAAAATGGGGACGAAACCTGGACAAAATGTGGCAAATTAATTGTTCCTTTTCTCAACAGTTTTAATATATACAAGGAGGAAAACTTACCGGTTCCATGATACAACTAAAAGATCAATACCCATTTCAATGAATAGTAAAACGCTAGTTGCATATTTCAGTAAACATTGCTTGATAAACTAAGCTGCAAAATCAAATCTTTTATCAGGTTTAACTCAATTCATTTTATTATAAATATTAAAATAGGACTTGAATTCTAACCTTTCCCACATGCCATCACAGTCCTTGCTAGGAAGATTTGTGACATGTTTATGAAGTAGCTAACAGTTCATTGTGGTCCTTCGACCACCAAACAGTCATAATCACCTCGTAATTCGGACTGAATTCATAACCATAAATGGAAACAGATCAGTAGATGAAGTAAACAAACCGATAATGGATTGGATAGAGATCCTTCATACCGACGACCTTGTGACCAGAAATCTGAGAAATTAAACAACCACTACATAGTTGTACATAAACTAAGTACCAAAATGGGTGGTCATATTAACAAACAGCGGTAAATGTAACCTAAAAAAAACATACACACCAAATACAAATAACAGATAACCTAAAAAAACATACCAAATACAAAAAGAAAAACATACACAATATCGACGACAGGAAAAAAGAAACTACACACGAAATAACAATATACTATTAAACCATACCTCACACAAAATAAAGAACAAAAAGTACAATTCATAATTGTGAATGGCCCCAAGGAAATCATTTTCTAATATTACTAAAGAAAAATATTGTAAAGCATATTGGAAAGAAAAAAAATTAATATTAAAGATGCAAAGTTTTTCTAAAATTAATATTGGTAAGCCGTCGAGAAATGTGCATTAAGAATCTAAAATATGTGATAACGTAATATATATATATATATATATATATATATATATATATATATATATATATATATATATATATATATATATATATATAATATTTTGATTTTTCTGCCAAAATTCCTCTTTGTTTTCTTGTTCATGTATCTTGAGAATGTTTGCATACAGTCTTCAATGGTTAGTTGTAATTGTCCAAGGGGAGAATGAATCAGGTCTGTCATAAAAGAAAAACACTATCAATAAGAAACGACTCAAGTTGGTCTTTTTGTTGATTTTAGAATACCAGATAAGTTTGTGTTTTGCTTTACTGGACATTGTTGCCGAGCCTGTAACAAAAGCATTAAAAAAATCAACAACCCATCATTGTTAGTGGTTTATATATTCTAGTTAAAAAGAAATAAAATTTGAAGTATTTATAAACATAGCAACTAATTACCGTTATGGTTTAATTGTTGAAGGCTTTGCAGCATCTATATGAGATGAAGTAGGTCAAACATTACTTCCAAACACCATTCTTGAACCATAAGGGATTTAAAAAGAATATAAACTTATGTGGATGTTACTGTTAATGAATCCAACTAAAAGGCACGAAGCTTTTATACCACATTTGTAGAAGATGAAAATATTTTTTTTCACGAAATCTACATGGTGGTGATTAAACTGACCGAAATTGACCACAATTACTTCTTTCATATCCAGAATGGTTATTTGATAGAATTCAATAACCTTTAGTTGTATGTATGTGATTCTGCGTAAAAGAAATTATGTTGTTATTCTCAATTCAGATTCATCCTGCTGAAATGCAAGTATTCTTCCGTTATTTAATATTCTTATTCATATATTATCTTTAAAAAAATATATGTAACTTTACTTGATAGATGAAATACCTGAAGGTAGTGATGAGGAATTGTATTTGCCTCTCGTATTTTTCTCTTTGAATTCTCGTTCCATGCAGAGTTTAAAAAACATTTACCAATAGCATGTATTTGCAAAGATTCAAAGTCAGAAAAAAAGAAACAAAAGAGAGTAAGCAATTGACGATACAATGCAATGTAAATGAAGATGATGGCCTTGCCTGAAGGTTTAGAAGATGGAATCTTGATAGCCATTATAGACTCCGAAACCAAACCAACAAAAATTTGTCATCCTACAATCAAACACAATGAAGTAAGTAAAGTATGTTAGTGATTAATGTCGTTATTCTTTTATTGTCTAGTTTTAACAATCTATAACTGTTACATAAATGGTTGTTATCACATTTTTACAGTTACGTAAATGGTCCATGTGATTGTAAATAGTTACAACAATGGTCCTTGTCACAGTAAATTGATACAGAATTCGTACCTCTTCCAGTTAATTGAAACACAATTAAGTTTACCAATATCTTCTGATAAATCATAGTCTTAGCACTAAAACTTTAAAATTCAAACTATCAGATAAAATTAAACTTGTACGGGTGAAATAGTAATTTTAATTTATATGAAAAACAACTTCTTATAAGAAGCATTAACTAATAAATATGATAAAATCAAAATATTGGTATTTAGTTTATTGTTAAAATTGTTTGTTGCTTTTCCAAGGGTAAAATGGTCATGTGCTTACTGTGTCATTCTGAAGAAACTCATATTTGCACCACTTCTGTTAACAACCAATGTAAATGGGAATAACTTTATAATCTTTTCCAACCGTTGACTTTAAAAATCAAAAACATTTACACAAATTTGATTTAAACAAATAATAACATATTCTTCACAGAATCTGGATAATTGGATATGTAATAATAAACATTTCGGCGAAAAACTAATATAGGTCAACTAATTATACTCACTTGGCAGATTAGTCAAAGTAGGAGCTCGTTAGGATCATTTTATGAAAAGTCATCGCCATCCAAGCACATGAGCTGAACATAATGCCCATTTGTAATTAGCCATGAAAACACTGGTTACAAGTTCTGTGATGAGAAACAAATAAATCTAAGTGTAATGAGGGGAAAATAAGGCATACCATATTGTGAAGCAGCTCTGATCGTAGCATGTTGGTTACATTGTTTACTATTGATGCAATAAGGCAACCATACACCATCAGTCCTGATATAAATGGAAAACCTCACACTTGTCGTGAAAAAAAGTTGTTAAGATTAAAAAGTTAAGTGAGCACAAAATTAAGATGACTATGCATAACAGATTTGAATAAAAATCGGAAAATCTGGTTCAGGCATTTTAGCGAGCAGTTGGTGTACATTATAAAGGTTGCTTTCATATCTCATAATCAATTGGGTAAGTATAACTGAATTGTATTGTTGGGGAACAAAATGTAAACATGAGGAGCGTTTTTGACAAAAAAAACTAACGTTTCGTTTAAGGTTTGGACCGGTTCATACCTTTCACCGACAATCGACAACTAACCCTTCAAACTGAGTTTTTAGAACTCCTTCATCGAGTATGCTTAGAAAGGAGTGAGGTCTTTAAGAGACGCCATGGACGGTTGTTTAACCATTGGGGATTCATCAGCGAGCGATGAAACCAGAACCTGAATCGGCTCTGGGAATCGAAGATAAAAATATAAGATGAAAATTTTGATTTAGTATAATTGAAAAAAACTGTAGAATTATGGAAGTACCAGGAACAGGAAGCGAGTTTCCAGAAGTCGATGCCATCAACATGGCAGAACATGATAGGGTTGGTATCTCATTCGAAAAACCTTGATGCCATCGGAGGATAGATGATGGTCTGGAGTGGTAAGAGGAATCAAAAATTGGTGGTTATCGGTGACAGATCGTCGGTGTGGGGGGAGACAATCGAGGAGTAGGCCGATTTTCTTGAAGAAGCGAAGAGAGGTGAAGCTGTGCAGAAGGGAGATGGTTCAAAAGTGGATGGATAGATAGAACAATCGGGAAGATATTGGGTGAGAGAATCGGTGGGGGAAGTTCAAAGATGAGACAGTGGAAGGATCGGGAAGAAGTGAAAAGGTTTAACCCCTTTAACCCAATTTTATACAAAGTGACACACAAACAAAAATGGAGGGACCAAAAATGTAATTTAAGAGACCAAAACTGGTAAAAATGTCTCAGGTTTACTGTTCTTTTTTTTCTCAACTTTAATATATATATATATATATATATATATATATATATATATATATATATATATAATAATTAGTAGGTAATTAATATGATAATTTTCTAGGGAAAATTTGTTTTTAGTATTGAAATTTGCAAAAAAAAAAAAAAGTTTCATTCCTCAAAGAAACAAAAACGTTGGATCCTACAAGAGGCATTATTGCAAAATGTAGAACTAACATTGTTTGGATAAAGATTGTCATGGCCAATGTAAAACATATTCATCTGAAGACTCACAGATATTGAACCTTGGGAGTGCAAAACACAAGGACTAAAAAACGTATACCCCATCACAATACTTGGTTGAAGATGGTTAAAAATTCAGTGGAAGAGACCAAGTATTGTGATGGGGTATATGGTTTTTAGTCCTTGTGTTTTGCACTCCCAAGGTTCAATATCTATGAGTCTTTAGATGAATATATTTTACATTGGTCATGACAATCTTTATCCAAACAATGTTAGTTCTACAGTTTGCAATAATGCCTCTAGCAGGATCCAACGTTTTTGTTTCTTTGAGGAATGACAACTTCTTTTATTTCTTGCAGGATGAGAAATAATCGCTCTAGCTTGATCCATTGTTGGATTATGGTAAATTGATTACTCATCCAACTCATAAAACCATCATTTTGAAACAATTCTAGCCTTCTAAGTCTTCTATAAACTATTTTGGCCTTCAAATATCATGTGATTTTTTAAATTCAGAATCTACATGTGTCCTTAAACCTTTTTATATATTTCAATGACTATTTTACCTTTCACTAGCAATACTAATCAATGTCAAAAGTCCCATTTCAATAAATCCTTCTCTTTTTTGAAAAATTCATACAAAACACCCATTTGTAGTATACCAGATTAAATCGTGCTCATTTATGTGTTAAAAAAAGATCAAACAACACCTTAGATGCCTTATTCACTGCAGGAGTCCATAAGAACATTATGCTGACATAGCAAGGCAACCAACATGAACTGCTACAAAGTAGAGTGAACCCAACATTCTGATTTTTTATCTATATTCTTACCGGTTTTTAAACATATATGGTGGTTGTTGTTTAGTTAAGGAGTGTGGTGATTGTATCTTGTAGGGAGTTGCATTGTGCTTCAATTTAGTTCTTTATCTTTGTTTCATTTGGATTAGAACACATGAAGTTATTAAGCATATGGTTAAATTGCTTCTTTTGGAGGTTGACAAGATTTCTTTGTTTTTTTATAATCTATTTCCATTTGTGTTAATGAAATTATTTTGATATAATTAACTATAGAGGAGGTTGTTGAAAGTACCCCATATGAAAATAAATATAATAAAGAAATTTAGAAAATAAAGCTATGGCTAAAATTATCATTTTCCTAAGGGTCAATTGACTCTTTCAAACGACGTACAACTTAGGGATGGAAATCGAAACAAAAGAAAACCACATGGACCATCCAAATGAAAAAGAACATGTATGAAACTTGCATATTGCCTCAAATCCATAAACCACATTGACCATATGAATGAAAGAAAGAACCATACGATGAAACTTGCAATTTGCCTCAAATCACATGGATGATTTATGTAATTTTACACTTTCATTTCTAATCCTTAATATTATACTTTTATATTTAATCCAAAATAGATACTTCTTTATGTTTTTATACCAAAATAGAAACATACATTTATATTAACACAAAATAGTAATTTACTTACATAATCTTTATATATATTAAAAGAGAAACCTGATTACATAATCTTTAACAATTAGGTCCATTGATTGGCTTTCTTTTAAAATTTTCCACCCTTGGATCAATTTGATGATGTCATCCTCATAATGTTAATAGGATGTTTTTAGATCCTTTCAGAATGTTGATTTAGGAAATGATTATTTTTTCGGATTCCAACATTTATGATTAAAATGTTAATTTAGGAAATAATATCTTTACATTATTCAAAATCGTTGACCCTTATAAAGTTAAAAACCATCATTTAATTAAATCTCATTAAATATGCATCTAATTCATCTATATTTGACAATTATTTGAATTTAATATAAAATCACGCTTCATATTTTCCAATTATCTCTTGAAAATCGTTAATCAGCTCCCATTCCTTATTATCTTCACCAATATCCTTTAATTCCAATCTTTGGAAATACTAAATAATAGATAAACATATTGTCTCCAATTTAAAGTAGATTTTAAGCGATTTTGTTTCTCATTGTCCGCGTTTTGAAAATTATAAATAATTCTCACATTTCGCATATCTCCTTCACATGTTTGTTCTTATATCAATGTACTACAGAAATTGGGCAAAACAATACATCAACATTCACATTAGTTTTATTACGAATCTTCAAGGTATGTCCTACTCCGCGTGTGCTTTTTAAGATGTGTATGTGTTGTGTTTCCCTTTGTTGGTACCTCTTATATATGTTAACTAACTATTTGTAACTATTCTTAGAGAAACTTGCATAAAAAGATTTACAACTTCATAAAAATATTAACAAGTTCAACTTTTTTATATAAAGCAAAGTGTCAAATTTCTACATCTACACACATTTATATCGACTCTTATAGATAGGGTCAGACCTAATATAAATGAAATATAGAAAATCATAGGTACATGAATATATTCAGATTTCTATAAACATTTAGATTTCGTATAATCATTTGTTATGTTATGAGATCCATAATGAGTTTTCTTATCTCTCAAACGTGATATTGATTAAGCAAAAATAGCTAATCTGCATCATGAAAATTCAAAGTAACATGTGTATGTATTGTGTTTCTCTTTGTTGGTATCTCTTATATGTGTTAACTAACTGTTTTTAAACGTTCTCAGTGAATTCGTTCATATATATATATATATATATATATATATATATATATATATATATATATATATATATATATATATATATATATATATATATATATATTGTTAACAATATGAGTTATTCACGTTGATACTTTTGCATGCAAACTTATCAATCGAAGTCTGAGGTTTTTTCTTTTACTTTGAATAATTATTCTTTTTGTTTCTCTTCTAATTTCAATAATGTAATATTGGAATTTATGGTTTTACACCATGTCTTGACAGCAATAGAATCTCACGAACATAAAAATTGTATTTTATCTGCTTATCAAATAGTAGTACAATAGTTATTAATAAAACAACTTAACTAAGACTTTATTTAAATAGTATCTTTTTTTAGTCTATTAATTATCTGTAATAGTTTTGTGTTTCTCTTTAGAATAGGCGAAATGACGCACAACAGTGTCAATGAAGTCGTCTTTGATAGTCTTGCTACATAGATGCCTCGAAGGAATCATAGAATATTCAGTGTTCAAGTAGTCATGGTTTGGAAGCAGACTTACAAAAACAACACAAACATGGTGAGAAGCTTGGACATGATTTTAATTGACCAACATGTACGATTTTACTAAATTAAAATAAAGTTTTATTTTATTTTATTTTTCAATAAAACAACATTGGTTATCACCTACAGGGCACAAAAATTAAATTACAAGCAAAAATCAAAAAAAAAATTCTCATCAATTCATTTCAAGCCCTGTTCGATAAAAGAGCTGTTAGGGAAATCACTAAATTTGGTATAGCTAGAAACAAAGGAGATTACATGTAAATAGCTACTTAATGCATGACATTTATTCTAATTTATTTTAACAGTGGATTTGATTAGTTAATTTTGACATAATAACACATATTAATCCTTTGTTTTGGGTCCTTTTTGCTGACTGATTTGGTTAGTTTTAGATTCCCTTGTGAAAATTTGGTGATTTTTTTGTCTTTTGGTGCAAGTGTATGGTTTATAGGTTTTTTTATTTCATTTTTTATTTATTTATGGCAAAGTAATTTTCTATTTGAGTATACATCTTTATAAAACAAAAATGTTTTATTTTTTGGTTTGTGCGAGATTCTTTCTTAAAATCATTATTTTTGTTAAACTGAAATAGCAAAAGGTTTTAATATAAAATTATAAAAATATGATTAGAGGCATTTATATATATATATATATATATATATATATATATATATATATATATATATATATATATTTGGCAACGTTTAGGTTTAAAAATACAAAAGGGGCTTTTTAGTAATTTGATCAAGTTTCAATCTAAACTTGCATATGATGTTTTGAAAATATCATGCAGAAAAGTTTATGTTTGAGAAATTGAATTTGAAAATATCATAACAATGTATATATTAGTTTTAACTAACATTTATGATAAAACATCTATCTTTTTAATTTAATAGTTTTTTGCGAAACATTGATTAGTTAATACGATTAGTTATTACATTTAGTTATAACTAAAGATGAAATTACGTTTAATATATGTTGGTTATTTAAAAAAGTTATTAACATTTAAAAAGAAGAACGAATTTTTAAATCATTTAACTTTTATTTTATCGGTATTATTTAATTATAATTTGAAAGATATGTTAAAATTCTAATTAAATATGGTATGATATCATTTTTTTATTTTAATGAAAATATTGTAACACCCTTATTAATTTTAGTATGATCTTGAATATTTTTGGTATAATTTTATAGATGTATATTATTAATTTTAATTAATTTTAACAAAATCGAAAATAACTATCTTTGGAATTTATACTAATTACGAAAATGCTATTTTTATATATTAGAGATGATTATGATTTTTTTAATTATTATGTTATAAAAACCCGATTAATTTTGGTATGATTTTAAAATATTTTGGTATGATCTTATTATACTTTTAGGTTGATTTAGTAGTAAATAATATGTAATCTATTTATGCATCATTTAAAATTAAGTATAGAAACAATTTTGTTAACATCTATAATATATAGGTGATAATTTCCAAAATTGTCTATAAATTTCTTCTGGATATATTGTATATGATCTCCTTAACAATTACTTTTATTCACTATGAACATCAAAGCTCTCTAACATCGGAATCAGGATACCTAGAAATAAATGAGGTTAGTGATTTCATTCTTTTTATATATACAATATCATTTTTTTTACTTGACACACATTGAAAGTCGACTATTACCTCCTCTTTTGCTTATTAATTGTCAATTCGACTTATCAGATCACTTCAATTCATCAAATCAATAATGGAGTACACTTCGGGCAATAAAAGTAATGATGCACAAGATCATCTATCCATCGTATGTGGTTTACATCTTATTGTCTAACAATGACATTTTGCGATTCAATGTATATTCAGAAGAATATTTAGTGATATATGCACCTTCTATTATTAATGATTTCAACTTGCATGCATCGACGCTTATCAAGTTTGACAGAAAATTGTGATATTTTTCTATATGTGGAGATCGTTTGTGAGGTATTTGGGTATTCATTCAGAATTGATGGGTTAAAATAGATGTTAGTAATTATAATATCGGTGTACATGAATGGTGAGATTATCGAAACAATCTCCTTATTATTTTTAAAGGAAATACGATTGAGTATGTCGTTTCGGAACATCGTTCTCATGAAGAATTTTCATTTCGTTAATATTTTGAGATAGTGACTATGCCAAGTAGAAATATATTTTAATTGTCAACTCATGTTTTATTTTGTTTAATGATATTCATTTTTTTTACGTTCTTTATCATATATTTTTTTATTGTTTTTTATCATATATTTTTTTATTGCTTCCCCATTTTATAATTTTATATGAATTTTTTTACACGTTTTGTCATAATCTAGTTTACTATCAAAACAATAACATACATTTATAGAGGATATTTAATTTCTCAAATCTTAATATCTTAAAATCCTGGTACTATTTGTTGCCCTTGTAGGATCTTTAAATCCTGGAACTCTTTGTTTTCCTGGTAGGATCTTTAAGATCATAACGCAAGATATGGATTGTGACATTTGCTGTAGGTACAACGTACAAATAATTTATCTAATTGAAGGCAATGCTGTTGTATTCAGAAAGCTGTTCAGTAGTAGCGCCAAAACTGAATGTCCGACACTCAGTTGGAGAAGCGAGGAAAAGCATGCGTGCTTGGTGGCGGATCCTCCAAAATCCCATTTTTATCTTCTTCCCCAATACCAACATTAATTAAAAAAAAACTAGCAATTTCCTCAATTTCTCCTCTTCGGATTCCCATTCCTTATCTCTCTCTTCTGTTTCATTGTGTTCTCCAATTGTTGTAATCGATACAATGTCTCTATCTGTCTTCTCTCCACATCTATATATCGTTGTATACTTTCAGCTTCTCAGCGCTACTTTCAGTTCCTCGTTTATCTGCAATTGTGTTCCATTCCTCCTTGTCTGGATCATCGACGTCGGATAGTGGTGCGCTCCATTTTTGATGTTGTAACTTGTTCTCAAGCCGACACAACAGGTGCACACTAGCTGTTTGATATTTTGTCTCAGTGAAATTTGATTCACATTTGTTGGAGGCTGCAGCGTTCAAAATTGTGTTTCCTATATTTTATATATTTGTATAGATGCAAACTGCTTTCTGCCTTTGCATACATGTTGGATGCAATTATTTTTGGTTTCCTGCTTAATCCACTATTATTTTCAAATAAGAACACCAGCATAGTTTGGTTTTGTCATTTTCTCCTTGATTCTGGTAAGATGATAGATTACCACAGTTGGTTCCGGTCATAGCATAGCAGCCACTATGTGGATTGTGCTCCTTGTGTACTTGATTTACATCTCATATGATGATCTTGAGGCAGGGCAGTGTAGCCCAACTAAAGGTTTACCGGAAAGAATAGCTCTTTTGTAGAAACAAGGAATGAAATAGCTATTAAATGCATAGGGATTTGGTGATTGATTTCATATCCAAATTTCTGATATTTCAGACTTTTATGCATAAGAGGATCATACTTGAAGCAGAAAAAAAGGCATTCATGGACCAGGACAAGACAAGTGCTCTTGAGGCAATCAACAAAGAAGCTGTTGATTTGGTACAGTTTCTTCTTCATATTGAATCCTTACCGTTACAGTTAACAAGCCGGTTCGCTTTTTTTGTATGCTTAATTAACAATTCCAGGACATGCCGTGTGCTATTATGTACATATCGATACTAAAGTATTTGATTTGGGGAAAGACATTTCACTTTTCAAAGAATTAATCAATCAAACTTATATATATATATATATATATATATATATATATATATATATATATATATATATATATATATATTACATGGCAATGGGGGTTGTTCATGTTTTATAACTTCAAAAGTTTCTTAAAATATCTTCCTTCATCAAATGATATTGGAAATTTGTAACAAAACAACTACTACCCATTCACAAACTAGGTAGAAAATATGTTTGCCTTGATGGTAAATCCTTCTTTGGGATAAATGCAAGAAATAGGAATGTAGTTTCATTCATTTGTATATTTTAGCATCCTACTGTCATTTCTTTCTATTACGTTCTTGTACTTCAAAATAGTTTTTATTATTAAGGCTTTGAATTTTGAAAAATCTATCTAGTTATAGCATTGTACTTTCAATTCTTTTTTGACATTATGCTGACCCAATTTTTTAGAAGTGAAAATTGCTTTGCATTTGGATGTCATTGTTGTAAGTGGGAAACTTTTTCAAACTACAATGCTGTTTGTTATAAGAAGAAATGAAAGTATTAAACAAATCACTGAAAGTATGTTGCTATTTCGTGCATTTAACCATTTTCTAGTTATAGAAAAATAGAAAATACATAGTTAACAGAATAAAATGCCAATATTTGGCATCGATTGGGTGATGATGTGATTATATCCTAGTTTGCTTGACAAATAAGTTGTTTTTTGGCAGGAAAATATACCAGTGGAAGAAGTTTTCGAGAAGTTAAAATGCACAAAAGAAGGACTTAGTTCTGAGGAGGTTGAAAAGCGTTTAAATATGTTTGGGTACAATAAATTGGAAGAAAAAAAGGTTTGGTTCATCATCATGTTCTGATATCTTTTCAATTTATTGTTTTTTCAACAAATTATATATGTAGTTTCTGTCCATGCAATTGACAGGAAAACAAAATCCTCAAGTTTTTGGGGTTTATGTGGAACCCTCTATCATGGGTAATGGAAGCAGCAGCAATCATGGCTATTGCCATGGCACGAGGAGGGGTTAGGGGCATATTATTCATTAAGCTGCAACCTGTCTTGTGTGAAATAGTAGTAGTATTATAAAAATTATATTTATTTAAAATTTTTTAAACTTGCAGGGGGAGCCGGCAGACTACCATGATTTTGGTGGGATATTGGTACTTCTGCTTATTAATTCAACCATCAGTTTTGTGGAGGAGAATAACGCTGGGAATGCAGCTGCAGCCCTCATGGCTCGCTTGGCTCCAAGAGCTAAGGTACACTCACTGTACACCTACCTAACCTAATAACAAGTAATAAGTTAATAATACAACACAGTATGAAGAAAAAACTATCCAAATGCATACATGCCCCAAACCTATATATATGCAGAGGAGTACTTTACATCTTGGACTTTTCCAGAAACATATGTGTATATATATATGCATCAGATCTTCCCATAAACAAACAATATTCTTTTTCAGTTGTCACATATTATTTTGATGAGATGAGATGTTAGGTTTTGCGTGATGGAAAATGGAATGAAGAGGATGCAGCTGTGCTGGTACCTGGAGATATCATCAGTATTAAACTAGGAGACATTATTCCTGCTGATGCTCGTTTGCTTCAAGGAGATCCTTTAAAGATCGATCAAGTAACAAACAACTTTTTTTTTTTTTTTTTTAAGTTATTATTATGAAAAATAATCTTACTAGTCCACTTTTTCAGTCGGCTCTTACAGGGGAATCTCTCCCAGTATCCAAGAATCCAGGTGATGGGGTATACTCGGGCTCAACATGCAAGCAAGGTGAAATTGAGGCTGTTGTCATTGCTACGGGAGTGCATACCTTTTTCGGGAAGGCAGCTCATCTTGTCGACAATACTACACATGTCGGCCACTTTCAGCAGGTTTGTTTATATACAATTTCTAAATGATGTATTTCAGGAATTATTATGTAAGCCCAAATTCATTAAGCTTTGGACTTAGTGGGTCCCATTTCATTCCCAAACTTTCTCTAGTAAATCGTTTTTTGCTTTTGCTGCACTAAGTAAAAAAAAAAAAAGAAACATCTGTATGTAGGTTATCAGGCTGTCCCATTAAGTAAAAAAGAAACATAATATTTGTAAAATTGTGAAAGGGTTTAAGAGTTCCTAATGTTTGGATAATAATGGACAGGTTTTGACAGCAATTGGGAACTTCTGTATTTGCTCAATTGCCATCGGCATGTTTATTGAATTGATCGTAATATATGCTTATCAAAAGAGGGACTACCGCGAAGGCATCGATAACCTTCTTGTGATACTCATTGGTGGTATCCCAATTGCAATGCCAACTGTTCTATCTGTCACAATGGCCATTGGTTCCCATCGCTTATCTCAACAGGTTCTTTCTCTTTCATTCTCCATACCTATACAAACACAGTTTTTTCATTTTTCCTGTTTTCATCAACCATCAATCACAAATACGACAGACTGTATACTCTATACATACTTTTATTTAAATATCTCATCTGATGCAGGGTGCCATAACCAAGAGAATGACTGCCATTGAAGAAATGGCGGGAATGGATGTCTTGTGTAGTGATAAAACCGGCACCCTAACTCTCAACAAACTTACAGTGGACAAAAATTTGATCGAGGTAACTCATACTTGACCTTGCTTTTTTTTTTTCTTTTATAAATTTACATATTTTCAGAAACATGTGAGGGTTTGAGTCTCTCTCAGTGTGGACTTTTCGTTGCAATGTGTGCAAGCCATCTGATTTGCATCTCACTAGCTCTCACCGGTTTTGCTGGAATAATAATAATAATAATAATACATATTCATGATGCAGGTTTTTGCCACCGGTGTTGACAAAGATACGGTTGTGTTGATGGCTGCTAGAGCCTCAAGGTTGGAAAACCAGGATGCCATTGATACTGCTATAGTGTCAATGCTGGCTGATCCTAAGGAGGTCTCTCTCTCTCTCTCTCTCTCTCTCTCTCTCTCATTTACATCAACACCAATTCAAATCATCACCTTGTACAGCTCTCATCCAAAATTTGAACAATAACAATCAATCCACTTTTATATATATATATATATATATATATATATATATATATATATATATATATATATATATATATATATATATATATATATATATATATATATATATATATAAACAAGACAGTAAATTAGCAAGAAATAGTAATATACATTCACTGTTTTGTTTATAACATCCTACTTTCATTTCTTCCTATTTCAACATTTTACTCAAAGTACAATGTCCTAATGAGGACAAAAAATGGAAGTATAATCGGGTAGATTTTTCAAAATACAATGTGTTAATAAGAAAATGTTGCTGTAATAGAAAGAAATGGTAGTATGAACTATGAAGTTGTATAACAAACAAATCAATGCAAGTACATTTGCATTTCGTGCATTTAGCCCTTTTACTATATTAAATCACTTAATCAAAAACTTATGTATAGGGAACGTACCACACAGAAAGAATGAAAAGTAGACCAATACATATAGTGATGTTTGTACCAACTAAAAAAAGCAGCCTCGAAACTGAATTTTTTTTTTTTTTTTTTTTTTAAATTTTCGGAATGGCTGAGACATATATATATATATATATATATATATATATATATATATATATATATATATATATATATATATATATATATATATATATATATATATATTAGAAAAGCCTAGCATGGTGCTAGGCAAATAGGAGAATTACTCTGAGCTGAAGAATACATTGTTACAATGGGTTTTGCAAGGCACGATATGGGATAACAGAAGTCCACTTCCTTCCATTTAATCCAACTGATAAGCGGACAGCTTTGACGTACATCGATGGTGCCGGAAAGATGCATAGAGTCAGCAAAGGTGCACCAGAACAGGTAAACACACTTATCATTTGCTGCTACCCATGTCTGAAGGAAGGAATTCAATTCGATCCTTCCTTTTTTAATAAAAGACCAAAATACCCCCATTATATACACACACAATGAAATAAATAACAGAAAAAACGAACATTTATTTAAAAATAATATAAGTTTTGTTATTAAATCCAATTCCATTTCCACCAACGAAATGTGCGACATATTATGATTCTTTATATATATATATATATATATATATATATATATATATATATATATATATATATATATATATATATATATATATATTAAAACTCGTGTGTGAACTGTTGTTAGATATTGAATCTGGCGAAGAACAGATCAGAGATAGAAAATAGGGTACACTCAGTTATTGATAAGTTTGCTGAACGTGGGCTTCGATCTCTTGGAGTAGCTCGCCAGGTAACAAACAAATAACCGCTTTAAAATAGAGACATAAAAAAGTTTTTTTTTTTTAGAAAGAATCAGTTTATTAATTAGGTGCATACAGGAAGTACCTGCAAATAGCAAAGAGAGTCCTGGTGGTCCCTGGGAGTTTGTAGGCCTTCTTCCTCTCTTTGATCCACCTCGTCATGACAGTGCTGAGACAATTAGAAGAGCGTTAGATCTTGGAGTCAGTGTTAAGATGATCACAGGTAAGCTGCTTGCTGATTTGTTTTCCTCATAAATCATAATACATGGATGGATGGCTTTTTAAACATATCACTTTTTCCAAGTGTGCATATGTTAGAATAGAAAGTAATTTAAAAAACTTCAGGTGACCAACTGGCAATTGCAAAGGAGACGGGTAGACGGCTGGGAATGGGTGTTAATATGTACCCATCATCATCATTGCTTGGGGATCACAAAGACCATCTAGTTGCAGCTCTACCCATTGATGAACTGATTGAGAAAGCCGATGGTTTTGCCGGTGTTTTTCCAGGTATGTACGTACTATGTAGGTTTAGAGTTTGGACAGATTAATGTTGAAAATAAATTAATAATTGAACTTAATTGTACGTATGGATTTAAATAATAGAGCACAAGTATGAGATAGTGAAAATACTGCAAAGCAAAAAGCACATTTGTGGGATGACGGGTGATGGCGTGAACGATGCACCTGCACTAAAAATAGCAGACATCGGAATTGCGGTGGACGACGCCACAGATGCAGCCCGAAGTGCTTCTGATATCGTTCTCACCGAACCCGGCCTCAGTGTCATCATTAGCGCCGTCTTAACAAGCCGTGCCATCTTCCAAAGAATGAAAAACTACACTGTAATTAACTTCTTCCATCCGCTTTATATATATATATATATATATATATATATATATATATATATATATATATATATATATATATATATATATATATATACATATATTCTTTTCTTCATGTTCCCTTCCATCCGGACTCAAAACTTTCCCTTTGCTTCTCTACATGCAGATATATGCTGTATCTATCACTATACGTATCGTTGTAAGTAGCATTCATATTGTACATAGTCACGACTCCACTCGGCTTTTTAATCTAATTCAACAAGCATATATGTATTCTTGTTACAGTTGGGATTTATGTTGCTGACTGCTTTTTACAAATTCAATTTCCCTCCTCTTCTTGTTCTTGTCATCGCTATTCTGAATGACGGTATGATTGATGTGTTAAAGTAAATGGCAACCTATAAAAATATGCAGTTGATAATTTTAACACCAAGATGTGATGTGATCCAGGTACTATAATGACTATCTCTAAAGATAGAGTGAAGCCATCTCCAAGCCCGGATAGCTGGAAGCTGAGTGAAATTTTTGCAACCGGAGTCGTGATAGGCACGTACCTCGCTCTAATGACCGTCATATTCTTCCATTTGGCTAGCCGTACCAGCTTTTTTGCGGTAAAACTTTTCAACCTAGCATGCACATGGCTGTTTGCTTGCGGTTGCGGAAACATTATCTTTTTAATGCTTGCTAATTTTTCTTTTACAGAATACTTTTGGTGTGGTTGATTTCAATAAGCATGAAACACATTTTGGGGAAGATGTTTTGAATGCAAAACTAGCATCGGCTGTATATCTTCAAGTCAGCACAATCAGCCAAGCATTAATATTTGTGACACGCTCTAGGGGTTGGTCTTTCATGGAAAGACCAGGTCTTCTACTCGTTGCAGCCTTCATTCTAGCTCAACTGGTAACCACCCCCTACCCTATATGGAATGAAGAAAAAAAGTTTTTGATTCTTTCCATGGAAAGGGAAATTGCATATACAAGCCATTATTAATTATTATTTACCACACAAATGTGTTACAAACTATATGTATATATAGTTAGAAAAATTATACATTATAATACAAAAAAATATGGTACTATTAAAATTCATTTCAACCAAACATGATTATGATTATGAAATGTAATAACTCATTCCGTTGTGCTTCCTATCTTGGGTCTCTGGTTCCAATGCTTACTTTTAAACATTTGAATGGTATTAATATGTTTCCAGTTTGCCACGATAATGTCAGCAATGTTGACATGGAAGTTTGCCAAGATTGGGGAGATTGGTTGGGGTTGGACGGGTGTTATATGGTTGTTTAACATCTTGAGCTACTTGTTGCTTGATCCTATAAAATTCGCTGTGAGATATGCACTTAGCGGGAGAGCATGGGGACATGTTATCAACCGTAAGGTGAGAAAATGAAAAGAAAAATATAAATGGGTTTATGAATATATTAATGATGGATGTACAATGTCAGACGGCCTTCACCACGCAAAAGGACTTTGGTAGGGAAGCCCGTGCGGCAGCCTGGGCAACCGAACAACGTACACTTCATGGCCTTGACACATCTGAAGCAAAGATTTTCGCTGAAAACTACACTTTTCGAGACATAAACATGATGGCAGAAGAAGCAAAACGTCGTGCAGAGATAGCAAGGTTGAATCAGTTTTTCCATTTTCATTAATATTCAATACCAACCTCTACTTGACCATCCCACTTTCAGCTTTTACTATTACCATTACATTACAACATTTTCATTTTTAATAATTACCCAATATATTTGCTGTGTTGTAAAACAAAATATATAAATAAACATATAAATGAAAGCAAGCTGTTCTTTGTTGCATTAGCCGTGTCAAATAAACATCTCTAACTTTCGCCACTCTTGCCTACAGGTTAAGGGAAATTCATACTCTAAAGGGGAAAGTAGAGTCTTTTGCGAAGCTAAGAGGATTAGATATCGATGTCAACCCACATTACACCGTCTGATCTTGCCATTTCTGTAATTTTTGAGGTCGGGTTTGATTGTGCAAAGCTCATTCAAATGCACAAACTTACTAATAATACCACCTTTTTCTTCCATCTATCCAATTACTTGTACTATTGTTTTCCTGCTAAACAATCTCTTTTCATCTAAGACTTGTGTATCATTTATAAATACAAGTGAATATATTTTCTTAATTAGATATATGTTGGTTCTTAATTTTGGCAATTCATGTTGATGCATGTAAATCACATAATTTGTGATATGTGGAATCATCCATTTTCTTTATAAAAGGGCTCTTAGGTAGATAAGGAGGGAGGGGCTTGATAATCCATTAATTTGTATATCTAGCATGAGTTTTGTTGATACAAAATCATATCGCACTAAGATAAACTAAAAACTAGGCTATAACTTTCGTTTATATGGTATTAAGTGTGAGATCCGTGTAGTAGTACACATATTAATTAAAAAAAGCTAAAAATATCAAGATGTAAACATTAAACATTTTTTAAAGTAAAATTTCAAAATAAATACAAAGGAAATGATAAATAAGTACATAATGGAATCTATACTAATAAAAAAAACTATTCATATTTTAAGTAATTGTATCGAATTATAAATTTTCAAAGACTATTTTGAATACAACATTAGATGTCATATTGTTAAGTTTACCGTCATTGTCTAAAAATAGTATTTTTAATCCATATTTGCCTTTAACTCTGGACAATGCAACATACAACTGACTTAATCGCTATTCTGCTCATGTTTTCAAATAACCATAATTAGGGTATATATATATATAGACACACACACACACAAGGAATATGACATCAAAATATATAATTATCAAATCTAAAATTTAAAGGGTTTATATTGTAATAGTTAAAGGAAAGATAAAAGATAAATACCTAAGGTTAATGCATTAATGAGCTGTTAATATTCATCCAAAGGCCTTGATTAAATTCGGCGTCCCAGGTACCTATAATTGTTAATCTTGCGAGAGCTAGAAAGATATGTATAGATCTATACGGGGATTGACACCCGCACCTGCGATTGCTTGCTACAATCCCGACATGATCACTACTAGAAAAGCAACCTTTTACGACGTGCAATGTGTCTTGTAAAACGCTCAGACGATGCGCAAATGCATGTCAAGGAAGGCCCTGTCATAAAGAGAGACGACACGCTTTTGCGCGTTGTCTATGTACGACGCGCATTTATAACACACATTTACGACGCGCAGTTACGACACGCAATACATATCAAGGAAGGCCCTGTCATAAAGGAAGACGACACGCGTTTGCGTGTTGTAACCTTACGACGCGTGTTTAAGACACGCATTGCGTATCATTAAAGCCCCTGTCATAAATGAAGATGACACGCATTTGCGTGTCATAATTTTAAATGTTATATATATATATATATATATATATATATATATATATATATATATATATATATATATTTGATAGAATTACTAATTTTCAAATAAAACAACAGATTGAAATTATCATAATACAAAATAAAATACCATACATAAGACCTTGCCCTTTTTGGCAATTCATCTATCATTCTTCTTTGCTAACGTTTTTGGTGACATTGTTGTAGACGGCGATGTTGTCGAAAAAAATTAGGGTTTGGGAATCGGGGAATTTCAATGGTGGTGAGAGTTGGGAGCAAGTGGAAACAGAAAACTAGATTGCTTTGATCCGGTGGGGGACTGTGGTGGTCCAATAGGAGCAGAGGCAAGAGCGGATGAACCTGGTTCAAAAAACCAGAAGGGTGATTAGGGTTTTCCAGAGAGAGAGAGAGAGACAAAGAGAGAATGCAGAGGTAGAGGAAGAGGGCTGCTTCAAAAGGATTATTAGGGTTTTTATGTTTGAGGATTTTAGAAGGAGAAGAAGGAGATGAATCAGGCGAAGAAGGATTATTTGGGTTTTTTGTTAGAGGATTTTAGAAGGAGATGAATCAGGAGATTGTTTAATTTTTTGGGATTTCATTTCCCACCATAGATTATTAAAACAACGGAGAACGCGCCTTTCTAAAAATATAAAACAACACATTTACACGACACGCTTTTTATGATAGGTGCCTTCCGTGTTTTTTTTGGACACTAATTTTAGGGCGCGCAAAAATGCGTGTCCTCTATCCTTCGAATTTTGGAAAACTGACATTAATTTTTAGGGCACGCACAAATGTGTGTCCTCTATCAGTGTGTCATTAATTATGCATCGTAAAAGGTTGTTTTTCTAGTAGTGCGATAACTTTCTTATTATTCACTATCCAACGTTCAATGAAGCGTCGTGGTGGGGCAATTATTAGTCAAACAACATCGATTATGGGGGCTCATGGTAATACATTACAGACACCTTAGAGATCCGACTACCATTAGGGACGACTTGGAGCGGTAGATAAAATACTTTAGGAAATGTTTTTTCTAAAAGAAAATGAATTCTTAAACTAATACAACCAAATAAAAGCCGAAATCTAAAAAAACCTGTGTAGTTTTCAAAATATATGTATTCTCAACGAGATGAGTGGGGAGGATAGTTTCGCCGAAGAAGAGGAAGCCTTCAAGGAAGCTTGTTGGAGTTTCGTTATGTCTGTTTATCGTTTCTAGTAATGCTTAGGTTGTGTACTTGACTTTTAAAGAATGTAATAAAAAATAATTTAAAATAAATAAAACTAATGTTTGTAATAAACGTTTGTGTTATATATATATATATATATATATATATATATATATATATATATATATATATATATATATATATATATATATATATATATGAGTAACTTACACGAATGGTCCCTATGGTTTAGGGTAATTTACGCGTTTGGTCCCTAACTTATTTTTTTAACTCGGAAGCTCCCTATAGTTTGTTTTTGTTACATGTTTGGTCCCTGACTTACCTAAAAACACTATTTTGCCCTTGATTTTTTAATTTATTTAAATAAACACAACCCCCAATCCCACCCCATCACCTTACCTTACATACCCCATCATTTTTCCCTATTTAAATAATACTCTTTTTAGTTAATAAATGGACAAAACGCGTAACAAAAACAAACAATAGGGATCTTTCGAGTTAAAAAAATAAGTTAGGGACCAAACGTGCGAATTACCCTAAACCATAGCGATCATTCGTGTAATTTACTCTCTCTCTCTCTCTCTCTCTCTCTATATATATATATATATATATATATATATATATATATATATATATATATATATATATATATATATATATATGTATATATATATATATATATATACCGCCCGACATTTCCGCCGCCGGCCGTGGGTGTGATAGATTGGTATTAAAGCTACAAGTTAATTCCCGTATAGATAGAGTACTTATGGAAAAGGTGCCTAGGATGGAAAAATTGTACCCTCCGACTTTACCTATGTAGTCGATCCTTGCTTAGTGGTCTTGAGTTACACAAACATAGAATTAATAAAATACCCTAATCAAACACTAATCAGATAAAGAGCTATATAAACTCTTATAAACACAGTCTTTTATTATAAAAACTTTTGGATTAATATCTAAGTGCATAACTATAATTGGTAAGACTTGACCCGACCCGACATGGTCCATTTAGGTTGCATGGCATCATGCACTTGGATAGACTATAATGAGAGAAATAACACTTAAGGTTTATTAATATATTATAAGTTCTAATATATTAATAAGGTTATTTAATTAGTATTGATCAAGAATTAGTTTGGAATTAATTAAGTGATCAAAAGGAGACTAATTAAATATATGTGTTGATTGTGTAAATCATTCATTCTTATATATGTGGGCTTGTGATCCAAGATTCCTTATGTTGGACTAAGTCCATGGGGTGACCCATGGATACTCCATGGAGGTTAAAATCCATGGAGCATAATGAATGGGTAAAGTTATGAGTTACATGGTGTAACCCTAATAGCCACCATATAAAAGAATCCCATGGCTCAAGAAATCGTGCACTAGTGTGTGTATGAGGGCTAGATGATTTCAAGGAGTGTTTCATTTTTATCTCAAGTCATTCCATGTGCATTTGGTGTTGTATGAACCATTTGAGGTGTCACACTTGGGGCACTAGGCACTCAAGCTTCATGAAGACAAGATACATCAAACAAAGGTATGTATTCTATCCATTTCTTATATAAGTATCAAGTATTGTATGTTAGATAGGGTAATACCTTGGAAAGTTCATATTTGCATGTATAATAGAGAAAACATAGATCCAAGGTATTTAGGGTTGCATGTACACTTAGGAGTGTTAGAATGCACAAAACCCATCAATGGTATCAGAGCCTAGGCTTGCTTTCTCTTATACTTGATGCAAATACATTTTTCAAAGCCAAGAAGCTGTTCAGACTGAAAACTCGATGAGTTTTTCCAATAAACTCGACGAGTTCATTGTTTAATGCATGAACTCGACGAGTTCTCTATAGAACTCGACGAGTTTTGGCCCCTGACAGCTTGTCTTCGTGGTTTTTGGCTGGAATTGGACTAGGAACATTACCATAAGCTGTTTTTGGACTTATAATCTTGTTTTTGATGTGGTAATGTTCATGCTAATCCAATTTCAAAGATAATTGTCAATAGATTCATGTTTTGTATTAGTTTAAGGTTTAGACTAATTACATGAAAAAGTTTGATTTGAATTATCTTGTTCTTATGAGTTGCTTAGATTAATATGAAGTTATGTGAAATTGTTATTTTCAATCCAAATTAATCTAAGATTTGATTCTAAAATGTGTTTTTGTAACTTGTCGTCAAGTTATATGAAAAGTCACATTTAAGTTTCATAAAACTCATAAAAGTTGGCAATGGTTACAAAAAATGAAGTGTCTTGTCCTCAAGTTATGGAGGTTCAAGAGTCACTTCATTAAATCATTAAAATGTGTAACCTTAATTAATTCCATAAGTTACAAAATAAAGAAAAGTTACATTCTTTTATTAGTTTAAAGTATTCCATAACTTGTCCTCAAGTTATGGAACTTGAAGAGTTTTTGGATTAAAACTACTTTAAACACATAAGTTACGGGAATTAATTAGTTTTGAATAGTTTCAAAACTTTCCCTCAAGTTTTGGAATTTGAAAAGTTTTCACTTATGAATACTTTAATTCCAAGTTAGCCCTTAGAATTTTAAAAGTTAAAATTCAACCCTTATACTTTATAATATTATAAGTTAATAATATTTATATATATGTATAAGAGTAAAGTCAGTCTTACCATTAGTAGGCCTCATTCACGAAGCCGGTCTATAAGGGGGTATAAGGTTACTGCCTATAAAATGGCAGTTTAATGGGTGTCCACTCTCACCCACCGCTTCCTTGACCGGTGGAGGGTCGTTAGCCGAACGGGTAGGACAAGGACTAGAATTCTCCCTTCATTAAAAGTATTAATGATAAATACTAAGTAACTAAACTCTAATTAATACCCAATCTTATTTACTTAGGAAAATGTGAATTTGGTGCTAACCCATGAAATTACACTTTGCACTTTGTCTAAGTCGTTAGTGGAGCGTGTGTGGTTAACCGGCACACTAACCTGGACTTAACAAGGTAGTAGGCAAAGGGTAACTTAATATTTATCATAGTATCGGTGGAGCATGTGTGGTTAACCGGCACATCGATTAAGGGGTAAATAACTAAGGGTACCAAGCATATTTGCATGGTTACTTCACACCTTGTTTTGTGATCCTCGGCATCCCAATCACAAAACCTGAAGGGCACACTCGAGATTGAAACATGCCATTGAGTAGTTCAATGAATCTCAAAAGAATCTAGGAGTTTCAAAACGAATTAAAACCTAATAACACATTTCGTTTATCTTGGTGGAAATTGGTGAATCGTCATTCACCTACCTTCAAATATTTTATAGCTTGGATTACGGCATCCCTCTTACGAGTTATAAAATAGTTTGTAGGGTCCTAGCCTTAATATTTCATATTGGGTGTTATATTAAGGACTTTTAATCAACTATCTTGAATGTCTCCCAAAAGATGTCTATTTCAGACATCTATGATCCTCCCAAATCTCTTGGAACTTCACTTCCTCCTCCTCCTCCAACTATTCTCCCTAACCCACAAACTTCAAGGTCACTCAAGCCCCATTGGCAAGGCAAGGTCTAGGTGTGATCACATCTTGGAGATGAAGTCACATATTGAATAGTCGGGAGAGTTGGGTGTCAAAGTCTTGAGAAAGTTGGATGTTCAATCACTTTCTAAGTCACATAGTGAGTTCCTTTGGGACCCCTATGAAACAGACTATGACAAGACCCTTAATTATCTTATCTATTTGCTAAGATCAACTTCCTAAAAACTTTATGGACATTGACAATGAAGACACTGGAAATCTAGAAAAAGCATTCTCTTCCCAATGGAAAGGAATCGGCCATAGTCAACTCAGTTGACCAAATGATAAAGTGAAAATCTAAGTCTGTGATAGTAGCGGTACCATTACCAAAGGGTCCATATGTTTATATTGCCAAAGGAAGGGGCATTAGTTGCGAAGCTGCCAAATTTTACCTAAGGATGTTAAAGTCAATAAGTTCGACTCTACTTCAAGTAAAGTCCACTATCTAACTCTGCTAAGTTTTTATACTGAGATTCTTGATACATGATGTGACTGGGTCACATGTTGATGTTTGTAAGAATCAAAGAAAAAGTGAAGAAACTTAAAGAAAGAATATGTTGAATCTGATGATGGGTTTGAGCCATAAGAACTTTCCTATGTGGACATGCAAACCCTAATGCTTGGATCTAGGTTTCTCTAATTGAACATGAAATGTATCCAAGGCTTACAATTCTAGATCTAGTGTAAACTATTGAATCATATCATATGAAATCAGATATAGAAGAATACCTTAAGTTTCTTGCTTGAAACTTCTTGTTCTTGGAGCTTAGAGTCACAATTGTCACTCCTCTAATGGCTTACAAACACCAACTAGCAAGAGGATGATCTTGAGAGAGAGAGAGAGAGAGAGGAGGTGAGGAAATTGGCTCTATGGTTTCTTTCTTGCATGAGTGGCCGATTTCCCTCACCCATGGGGTCTATTTATATTATGAGCTACTAGGGTTACACCCTTAACCCTAATTGAATAACTTATGCCCTAAGCAATCCAAAGATCCTTCTAGATATGAGGCTTGGATGATTTTAAGATATCGTAACCCTAAAATTCGTCCACCCTAATACACATAAGGATTCATAGCCCAAAAACACAACTATCATACATTTGACAGTTTATGCCCCCTTATTCAATTAACCTCTTTAAGTCACCAAATTAATTCTTAATTAATTTATGACCTATATCAATAAATAATATTATTATTCCTTTAATATATTACTCTCATAATATATTAATAATAATATCTCTTCTCTCTTTACAAATCACCCTGTCAAGTTGCTATGGTGAAGGCAACCCGAAAGGACCATGCACAACCGAGTCAAGTACTTACCAAATATAGTTACAACCTTAGACACTAATCCAACAGTCTCCCACTTGGACAAGTCTAGTAACTATATATGCAAACACAATCCGATTAGCAATCGTATCTCTCAAAGACGCTATCAAACTCTAATCTTATCAGTATCCTGTCCTTTAGATAAGGGATCGTACAGTCCCCTGTTTAGATATTGTGAGAACAATCTCATGGAACATAGTCATACGTATTGTCCAGCAGTTGGTTTCTCGATCTCAGATTCATTTGATGTAGAACTTAATTGAACACATCAATTCAGTCCTGACCGGGCCCGACACATAAATCAAATCAAATCATCAAGGGGCCCTGATATCGCTTTTACACTCTTAGGATAAACATAATAGATAAACTTCGACTTATATGCATTTACTATTTACTAATCAACTATACACAGCAATGCGGTTTCGCATTGTCAATGCACAACCAATTAATAAACAATAAACCATATATCTTGGTTTTAAGACCATATGATATTATCGTCTTTCGATCACTTGCGGTACATTCCATAAAGTGATTCCAGCAAGCACGGGTTTATTCCAATGCTCAAAACTTGTTCATAAGCACTCATGAATGTTGCAGCAAACCTTTGCTATGTCTAATACCTTTTAGACAATCTACACACCAATTCACGACAATCTTCATTCATAACCACTTCCAACAGATGAACGATTGTGGACCATTCGAATAATTGGATTATTCTTAATAACTCAATTATTCAGGAAGTCAAAACATGCAAAGTGAAACAATAGTTAAACAATTAACATAAGACAGTAGCTTTACTTATAAATAATACTCCTTTATTTAATCATCAAATGTCAATTACATTTATCTATTACATGTTTCTAAACTATCTAATCTAAACTAATATCGTCTTTCAGCCCAATGCTCCTAGCGTGCTGCAAGTGCTTAACCCTACTCAGTCCCTTCGTAAGCGGATCTGCTGGGTTATCCTCTAAAGACACCCTCTTTACTACGAGGTGTCCTTCTTCTACTCGATGTCTAATAAAGTGATATTTTCTGTCGATATGCCGAGATGTACCATGATCCCTTGGTTCCTTGGTCAAGACAACCGCTCCTTCATTATCACAGAAAATTTCCATAGGCTCCTTTATGGCAGGCACAACTCCAAGGTCACCAATGAAGTTCTTCAACCACATCGCCTCCTTTGACGCTTCGCTCACTGCAATGTACTCTGATTTGCACGTTGAATCAGCTACGGTTTGTTGCTTGGAACTTTTCCAAGTCACTGCTCCTCCATTAAGGGTAAAGACCCAGCCCGACTGCGAACGGTAGTTGTCCCTGTCGGTCTAGAAGCTGGCGTCACTATACCATCGCACCTTTAAGTCATCACTCCCTCCGAGGACTAAAAACCATTCCTTGGTTCTCCGAAGGTACTTAAGAATATTCTTGACTACAATCCAATGAGCTCTGCCAGGGTTCCCTTGGTATCTACTGACCATGCTCAAAGCAAAGGCCACATCCGGGCGAGTACAAGTCATGGCATACATGATTGAACCAACTGCGGAAGCGTAAGGTACTCGGCTCATCTCAGCTATCTCAGCTTCTGTACTCGGAATTTGAGTCTTACTCAATTTGGCATTACTTTGTATCGGTAGTTCTCCCTTCTTCGAGTTTTCCATACTAAAACGTTTTAGTACTTTATCCAAGTAAGTATTCTGACTAAGTCCTATTAATCTCTTACTTCGTTCTCTCACTATCCTTATTCCCATAATATAGGAAGCCTCTCTGAGGTCCTTCATAGCGAAGCACTTCCCGAGCCAGGACTTAACCTCCTGTAGAGTCGGGATGTCGTTTCCTATGAGCATTATGCCATCGACATACAAAACGAGGAAGCTAACTATACTCCCACTGGCCTTGACATATACGCATGATTCATCTTCACTTCGTACAAATCCAAACTCTTTGACTTTCTCATCGAAGCAAAGATTCCATCTGTGAGATGCTTGCTTAAGTCCATAAATGGACTTCTCAAGCTTGCACACTCTATTGGGATGCTTCGTATCGACAAAACCCTCTCGCTGAGCCATGTAAACATCCTCAGCC
Source organism: Lactuca sativa (assembly GCF_002870075.4). Taxonomy (NCBI): domain Eukaryota; kingdom Viridiplantae; phylum Streptophyta; class Magnoliopsida; order Asterales; family Asteraceae; genus Lactuca; species Lactuca sativa. The sequence goes on from NC_056628.2 coordinate 105,884,472, forward strand.
AACTTCCCATTAAGGAAAGTGGTCTTGACATCCATCTGCCATATCTCATAATCATGAAATGCAGCAATGGCTAGTGTCACCCTAATAGACTTTATTTTAGCAACTGGCAAGAAGGTCTCATCATAGTCAACTCCGGGAGTTTGAGTAAAGCCCTTTGCAAGCAATCGTGCCTTATATGTGTGCACATTCCCATCCACGTCGGTCTTCTTCTTGAAGATCCATTTGCACCCCACCGTCTTACGTCCAGGCACATTGTCAACCAAATTCCAAACTTGGTTGTCATACATGGACTGAATCTCGCTGTCTATTGCCTCTTTCCATTTTGTAGACTCTAGGCCTGCCATGGCTTCCTTATAGCTATTAGGTTCATCTAGATTTATTAGTGTACCATCACTAATATACGTGTCCCCTTCGGTAGTAATATGAAAGCCATAAAACTGGGGTTGAACTCTAACTCTCTCGGAATGTCTAAGAGGTAAGGACTCGTCAATTGGTTCAGCCGGAGTTTCCTCCTCGGGTTGAGTGTTTGCGTTAGAGGTTCCTTCATCGCTCGAATCTTTAATCTCTTCAAGATCGATTTGCCTCCCACTGTCCCCTTGGCTTATGAGTTCTCGCTCTCGGAAATCTCCTCTCCTCGCAACGAATACAACATTGTCACTCGGTCTATAGAAGAGATATCCAAAGGATTTTGCGGGTAGCCGATGAAAATACACCGCTCACTACGAGGTTCGAGCTTGTCGTGAGTTTATCATCTTACGAAAACTTCACAGCCCCAAACCTTGATATGTGCCAACAAGGGAGCTTTCCCTATCCACATCTTGTGAGGTGTTTTGGCAACCTTCTTTGTAGGGACTCGGTTAAGGATATGGGCGGCAGTCTCTAAGGCATACCCCCAGAATGAGATAGGTAGTGAAGCATGACTCATCATAGAACGGACCATGTCTAACAGGGTTTGATTACGCCTTTTTGCTACACCATTCAACTGCGGTGTCCTAGGTGGCGTCAATTGCGAAACTATTCCGCATTCCTTGAGATAGTCGTGGAATTCAAGACTTAGGTACTCTCCTCCTCGATCGAATCGAAGCATCTTGATTTTCCTGCCCAATTGATTCTCCACTTCATGTTTGAACTCTTTGATCTTTTCAAACGTTTCTGACTTGTGCTTGATTAAGTAAATATACCCATATCTACTATAATCATCGGTGAAAGTCATGTAGAAGCGGTTCCCATCCTTTGTGGTGGATCTAAAGGGCCCACACACGTCGGTGTGTATGAGATCCAATAAACCCTCAGCGCTCTCACAAGTGCCAGTGAAGGGTGACTTGGTTATCTTTCTAAGTAAACAAGATTCGCACGTGTCATCTTCCTTAAGGTTGAATGACTCCAACACTCCATCCTTTTGGAGTTGGGCTATGCGCTTCTTGTTGACATGTCCAAGACGACAATGCCACAAGTATGCTTTATCCATACTATTGGAAGAATCCATACACAACACATCATTTCCTAGGTTATCTACAACCATAACAGTTTCATAAATTCCATTACAAGGCCTTCCTTCAAAATATAAAACACCATTTAGATAAGCATAAATCGAACCATTCTCATTACTAAACGAATATCTAAATCCTTGTCTAAATAAACCATGAAAATAAATGATGTTTCTTGCCATATCTGGCGAGTAGCAATAATTATTTAAATCTAAATTCAATCAATTACTAAGCACTAGAGAATACACTCCAATCTTGGTCACAGACGACGATCTTCTGTTCCCCATGATTAGATTTATTCTTCCACGCTCCACATCCCTATTTCTTCTTAGTCCCTGCAAATCAGAACAAATGTGATAACCACATCCTGTATCAAGAACCCAAGAAATAGCATGAGATGAATCATTAGATTTAATTGTGTAAATACCTGCGAAAGATGGCTTGATCTTCCCATCCTTGATGGCTTGCATATATTTCGGGCAACTTCTCTTCCAATGCCCTATTTTGTGGCAATGGTGGCACTCTGCCTCCTTTGGGTTTGGGTTGGGCTTAGCAGGGCCAACCTTGGTCCCACTAGAAGAGGAACCATCTTGGGACTTTCCCTTGTGGTGGTTCTTTGAAGAAGCCTTCCTCTTTTTGCCCCTTCCCTGCCCAATAGCAAAAAACAGGAGCAACGGGTGGATTGGGAGTTAATGCAACAAACTTGTCCTTAAGGTTGCTCTCAGCAGTCCTTAGGAGCCCTTGGAGTTTGCTTAAGGTGACCTCTTCCTTGTTCATGTGGTAGGTCATCCTAAATTGGTTGTAGCACGAGGGCAAGGAGTGAAGAACAATTTCGATAGCCAAATCTTCCCCAAAGTTGACATTCAACTTGCGAAGACGATCAACATATCTTTGCATCTTTTGCAAGTGCACGGTTAGAGACTCTCCACTTCCCATCTTAGCAGTGATCATATTCGTTATGATCTCATAGCTCTCTTGCCTCGCGCTTTGGTGGTATCTCTCCATTAAGTCTTGATGCATCTCGTACGGATACATGTCCTCATAGGACTTTTGGAATTTGGGGTTCATTGTGGCTAGCATGATGCAATGGACTTTCGTTGCATCACGCTCATGGGTCTCAAAGACAACCATTTCTTCGGAAGTAGCGATTTATGAATTGATCTTTTCGAGCTTCTCGTCGAGGACATACTCTTTGTCCTCGTAGCGCACAATCGTACGAATGTATCTTATCCATTCGCTAAAGTTTGATCCGTCAAAAGTCACTTTTTGACAAAGGCTCATTAGCGTGAATGAGCTAGCAGCAGCGTTGTTCGCGTTTGACATCTACAAATAAAAAGGAACAAAGTTTGATTAGAGTTAAGTCCCTAATTAACACCCAAAATAAAAATTAGGGCTAGGACCCAACAACATTACTTACACATTAGAAAAGGGATGCTGTAATCCCAAATGCAAATAATTTGGAGGTAAGTGAATGACACTAATTCTTCACCATGAAAAACATAAGCTTAAGTTTTAAATGTATTGAGAATTCCTAGATTTCTTTGAGATTCATTGAACTTTTCAATGACATGTTTAAATCTCGATATGCCCCTCTAGTTTGTGACTGGGATACCGAGGATCACAAAGCGGGTGTGAATAACGATGCAAATATACGTGATGCCCTAATTGTTATAGTCATCTATCCGATGTGCCGGTAAACCACACACGCTCCATCGAACTATGACAAACAATGAGTCACCCTTTGCTACAATTGCTTAGAACCAATTAGTGTGCTGGTTAACCACACGCGCTCCACTAACTTCTCAGCAAGGGTACAAAGTGTAATTTTATGAAACACGTTTAGTTACTTTATATAGATTCATTATACTTATTAATGAGGAGAGGATTGCCCAATCCTACCCGTTCGGCTAACGACCCTCCACCAGTCAAGCAAGCGGTGGGTGTGAGAGTACACCCATTAAGCGCCATTTTATAGGCAGCAACGTTATACCCACCTTATAGACCGACTTCGTGAATGAGGCCTACTAACAGTAAGACTAGCATTTTAAATCATATATATATATATATATATATATATATATATATATATATATATATATATATATATATATATAAAGCTTGTAATAATATAATAGTATAATGTTGAATTTTAAACTTGTAAAATTTTAGGGTTTGAAATTTAAATTATTCAAATTAAACTTTTAATCACAAAACTTAAACTTCAAAACTTGAGGACGAGTTTTAAACTTTTCAAAACGTAAGGATCAAATAGCAAATAATATAAATCAACTAATTAGATTATTTAAATTTGATCTAGTCAATATTACTTGTAAGACAATTCACCAATTCAATTCATATAATCAATTATTATCATATATGGAAATTATTATTCAATTAAATGGTAATTATCTTTTGTTTGGTCAAGAATATACTCCAATATATGATAAAATTCGGATTTTAATGACCCAAAACAATTAAGGCAAGTATCCTCAAGCAAAACAGCAAGAAATCCCGAAATCAACTCTAACTGGCGCTAGAACTCGCCGAGTTCCACTGTGAACTCGCCAAGTTGGAGCTACTCGCCGAGTTCACCAGTCAGAATCACAAAAATCGAATTTTTCAAGCAAAAGCAATCAACCAAAGCATCAATTCAATAGAAATCAATCAAATCTCTGATACCACTGATGGGTTTGAGCCATAAGAACTTTCCTATGTGCACATGCAAACCCTAATGCTTGGATCTAGGTTTCTCTAATTGAACATGCAATGTATCCAAGGCTTACAATTCTAGATCTAGTGTAACAATTGAATGATATCATATGAAATCAGATCTACAAGAATACCTTAAGTTGCTTGCTTGAAACTTCTTGTTCTTGGAGCTTAGAGTCACAATTGCCACTCCTCTAATGGCTTAAAAACACCAACTAGCAAGAGGATGATCTTGAGAGAGAGAGGAGGTGAGGAAATCGGCTCTAGGGTTTCTTTCTTACAAGAGTGGCCGATTTCCCTCATCCATGGGGTCTATTTATACAATGAGCTACTAGGGTTACACCCTTAACCCTAATTGAATAACTTAGGCCCTAAGCAATCCAAAGATCCTTCTAGATATGAGGTTTGGACGATTTTAAGATATCATAACCCTAAAATTCGTCCACCCTAATATACATAAGGATTCATAGCCCAAAAACACAACTATCATACATTTGACAGTTTATGCCCCTTTATTCAATTAACCTCTTCAAGTCAGCAAATTAATTCTTAATTAATTTATGACTTATATCAATTAAATAATAATATTATTCCTTTAATATATTACTCTCATAATATATTAATAATAATATATCTTCTCTCTTTACAAATCACCCTGTCAAGTTGCTATGGTGAAGGCAACCCAAAAGGACCATGCACAACCGGGTCAAGTACTTACCAAATATAGTTACAGCCTTAGACACTAATCCAACATCTGATCGCGTAGATGGATTTCTATCCCATAGTTTGAAGATCGGATTCTTAAGCTACTTCTTAGAAGTTATGATATATTGCTTAGGAATAGATAACAACAAAATTTTCATGCTCTTTTGCATTGTAAGGATAATTTTTCCGCAAAGTTTTTAAAATAAAAGGAAAAATGATGTTTTTATTTATTTTAAAATATCTCTACAATGGTATTTGAGGAAAAATTGTTACCTATATGATTCCATTAATAGCAAGAGTGGAAATATAAAATTGATTCTTTCATTTGTGGTAATGTCTAAATTTACCAAATAAGGAAAGATCCTCATCACCCAAGTTTGAATTGGACCAAAACTTGGAATCATGCAAGTTGTATAGCATGATGAATGGGAATTTTTCATCTTCGGAAAATTAAGACTAGTTCCTTGTTCACATGTATATGTGAGTCAAGTGAAGGACTAAGGGATCGAGTACACATTCTTGTGCACTGGTCAAGTCCACCATAAAAGATCGATAAGATTATTCGTTATAGTTTACTAAAGCTCAGTAAATATGGTTATACTTACAAGCTTAAGTGTAATTATGAGACATTGGAAAAGGTTCCAATGTATGGCAGAGCGAATAAGAAAGAATCAAATTAGGCAGAAGGATAAAAGTTTCTCAAATCTGAAGAGATGGGAGCGTACTTTAGTATCATGTCATATGATCATCTTAAAGATTAAGAGACCTTATCGCAATTCATCCTCTAAGTGCATTCTGATAGCTAGGAAGAGGAGCTATGAATTGTTGAAGTGGTTAAATCAAGAAGATGAGTCATATTTCATTCCAAAACAATTCTTAAAGTCATACTCCAAGATTGTAACTTGAGTGACATGTCTTAAAGAAGGTTTAAAAACACTTGTCAAATGTAAGAGTAACAGTTTCCTACTCTTGTACATTTGAAATTGGTAAGTTGTGATGTTTTGGATAAAACAAAACCAACTAAGGCCAATTGTGTAAAGTGTTTATCTTGATAAAGAATCCAAATTATCTCTTGAATATTTGGCAAGTGAGTCTTATGTGTCAAGAGGATAGTGGGAGTCTTAAAGATCCTAAAAGACTAATCAAGAATAAAACCGGAAGTTCTTCACTAGCACACGACTTGAGGTTTATAACCTATCGTGTTGACATATTCTGTGCTCATTCCAGTTAAGTTGGCTTTGAATATGAGTTCTTAGAGTTCTCAATTGGTTGCATAACAACTTGGAAGCAATGGCAGGCCCTTGAGCTGCCAGATGGCAAGAAATTAAGATTGAGTTTAGTCCATATGAGTTTGGATTTGTCGTTATCCTTGTCTTGTGACTATGGTTTTGACAATTCACATGGATAAGAACACATACACCATTAAATCTAAGTGTCACAAGGTTTTTCTCCGATTCATGAAAATGATGGTGAGGAAACACTTTCACCAAGTAGATTTGAAGTAGATAGCAATTGTGATAGTTGCATTCTCAAAGTCGTTAGTGGAGCGTGTGTGGTTAACCGGCACACTAACCTGGACTTGTGAGAAGTGGCAAAGTTCTAAACAATTGAGACTATGATTACGACATCCCTTTTCATAGTTCTTAAATTGTTTAGACACACCTGTGAGCTATCTAATGAAAGGTGTATGAATTTGATAAAGTTTTATCAAATCAATCTAGTATAAGAAATCTGAACTTTGGTAAGAAAGTCAATAAAGTATTGATTTTTAGAAGTCCAACTGATTTCTGAGTACATGTCAAAGCTAGTGGGAGCATAAATGTTATGCTAATAATCATCATGTTAGTGGGAGCATGATAATTATGATAAGTATTGCAAGTTAGCAATGTTAATTATAGAAAAACAAAAGTTTCAATTCGTGAAAAAGTTGTTTTTCTATAATTAAGGGAGAGGAAATTATACTTAATTTCAATTCTAAAAGCTTTGATTGAGATTTTAATCAAATTTAGTCAAGAATATATATATATATATATATATATATATATATATATATATATATATATATATATATATATATATATATATATATATATATGAATTTCATGTTAGAATGGCTCAACATAAGGAAATTCTATATATGGGTTCATTATTTGCATTCTAAAATTTGATTATGATTACGGCATCCCTTTTCATAATCTGAATTATGAGAACTTGGAAAATAGAAATGAAAAATATTATAGCAAAAGACTGGTTTAGTCTTTATGTGAGACATCATGAATCGTGTCCCATATGCTTTGGATATAGGATCGATTACATGTGCTATATTCATCCTTTCTAAAATTTTCCAAATGCCTGGGGCATTAAGAAGGGAAAAGGTCTAGAACTAGATATGATTAAAACAATTAAGCAATTGTCGAGGACAATCTAAGGTTTACCAAAGATTGGTTGATCAGGGACAGTTGGAAGTATAGTGTTAATTGTTGGAAGGACCATATTGATATATTCTGAAAAGAGGCAACTCTTGTTCAGAAGTGATAGTCAAAAAGGGAATGTGGAAATGATCCCATTGGTGGAAGTTGTTCAATAAATCTGTGTAAGATTAGGAAACTTAATGCAAGAAGGATGTTTCCAAGGAGTTGAACTCCTTTGAAATGCTCTGTAATGTTTGTTGTCAAGTCTTTGTGACTTTGTGCATAATCATTACAAGAGAATCAGTGCATATAAGTTTAGAATCTAACAGATTTCGGTAACATGGCATGAATTTGGAATTCCTGCATTTGCCATAAGAATTCGGGAGTGTGAAATTAGAATCATTGAAAGTTTGGTCAGTTGGTTTATTTCACAAAGTAAGGATCATAGACAAACATAGGGTGCATACTTGGTGTATGGCAAAGCTATTGTTTAGAAAAAAACATAGTGTACATGCTCGGAGCATGGGACAACTATTGTTTTAATTCAAGAATAAAGTTGATAGCTGAAACAGTATGCAATGAATAATGTGTAATCATATGGTGATAAATAAAAGGTGTTTTATTTATGTTCATAGGTTTTGATACCATATTAGATTCAATTATTCTTGTGTTTCATTTTGCATGTTTTGACTTCCAGAATAAAGTAGGTTATTCTTCCGGAATGACTAAGTTATTCAAACCATCCACAGTCGGTCATATGTTGGAAGTAGATATGAATCAAGACTATCATGGGTTGGCTTGTAGAGGTCAAAGTTAGTGGACAAAGTTGGGCTACAACACTCATGAGTGCTCATAAGTTCTAAGTATTGGATTCAACCCGCACTCATTGGAATCACTTCATGGATTTTATCACGAGTGATCATGAGACAATAATATCTTATATTCTTCAAACCTAGAGATATGAGTTGTTACTATGAGTTGGTTGTACATTGATTGCACGAAAACACATTCCTAACTCGATGTTATAAAACGTGCCTTTGTGTATGATTCAACAAGTAGTAGAACAAGCCATATGAGTCGAAGTTTATCTATTCCTTTTACCTTCGGGATAAAAGCGATATCTGTGGGCCCCTCGATGATTTAATGATGATACATGTGAGTGCTTGGCCAAGCAAGGACTGATTTGATCTGTTCAATCAGTCAGTCATCATGAATCGGAAATCGGGAAACAATAGATGGACAAAGAGAATGATTATAATGCATGTCTCAGTCCATATGATATCTAGAATTGAGGAATATATGATCCCTTATCTAATAGACAAGTCATTGACAAAGGGTAGAGTTCATTGACAAGGTCAGAGTTCGACAGAAGCTTTTGAGAGCTATGATTGCCAGTCGGTTCTTGAAGTCATACGCAATAATAGTTTTAGACTTATCCAAGTGGAAGACTGTTGGATTAATGTCTAAGTCCATAACTATAATTGGTAAGACTTGACCCGACCCGACTTGGTCTATTAGGGTTGCATGGCATCATGCATTTGGATAGACTATAATGAAAGAAATAACACTTAAGGTTTATTAATATATTATAAGTTCTAATATATTAATAAGATTATTTAATCAATATTGATCAATAATTAGTTTGGAATTAATTAAGTGATCAAAAGGAAACTAATTAAATATATGGGTTGATTGTGTAAATCATTCATTCTTATATATATGGGCTTGTGATCCAAGATTCCTTATGTTGGACTAAGTCCATGGGGTGACCCATGGATACTCCATGGAGGTTAAAATCCATGGAGCGTAAGGAATGGGTAAAGTTATGAGTTACATGGTGTAACCCTAATAGCCACCATATAAAAGAATCCCATGGCTCAAGAAATCATGCACTAGTGTGTGTATGAGGGCTAGACGATTTCAAGGAGTGTTTCCTTTTTCTCTCAAGTCATTCCATGTGCATTTGGTGTTGTGTGAACCATTTGAGGTGTCACACTTGGGGCACTAGGCACTCAAGCTTCATGAAGACAAGCTATATCAAACAAAGGTATGTATTCTATCCATTTGGTTATACAAGTATCAAGTATTGTATGCTAGATAGGGTAATACGTTGGAAAGTTCATATTTGCATGTATAATAGAGAAAACAAAGATCCAAGGTATTTAGGGTTGCATGTACACTTAGGAGTGTTAGAATGCACAAAACCCATCAAAAACTATCCATCCAAATCACACCATAAGATTTTAGGTCAAAAACAAATCCTAGGGTTAGTCTAGTATTGTGTCCGTACCACAACAATCCCTAGAATGCGTAAGTAAGTTTTATCATGGTCTGACCGACACACGCCTAAACCTGGATGTCGTACTTGATAATATAAACGTTTGAGGATTTATGGATCTATAGTTTAGTACTCCTAGTTAAGAGACTAGGATGAGGCCTACGACTAAAGGATCTTCAGATCAATAGCATAGATCGAGTTCCTGAAGAATAGGGCCTTAGATCAAGACCTAGTGCAAGAGGTGTTGGATAAGGTGTCTAAGTCCATTACTATATTTAGTATTTACTTGACCCGTCTTGGCATGGTCCATTTGGGTTGCATGGCATCGCAACAATTGGATAGACAAAATGAGAAAAGGACACTTATGATTTTTTAATATATTATAAGTTCTAATATATTAATATGAAATCATATTATTTAATTAGTATTGATCAAGAATTAATTTGGAATTAACTTTGTGATCAAAAGAGACTAATTAAATATATGGGGATTGATTATGTAAATCATTCATTCTTATATAGTGGGCTTATGATCCATGATTCACTAGATTAGGCTAGGTCCCATTGGGTGCTCCATGGATGAGCCATGGAGGTTAAGATCAATGGATCATGGGGGAAATGAAAAGCCATGCACATTAGGGTTTACATGGTGTAACCCTACATATGGCACACTATATAAAGAACCTCATATGGAGCAAAACCGGCAACTAGGACATCAGAAAGGAGGGCTAGCCGAATTTGTGCTCAAGTGTACTTCTCTCAATTTATTCCAAGAGTTATGGTGTTGTGTGAAGCATTTGAGGCATCACAATTGGGGTGTTAGGTTCACAAGGTCTTAAGGAATCCAAGCAACAATAAAGGTATGTCATTCTACTAGTTTTTATATTACATGTACCCCAAATCACATGCTAGTTAGGATGAAACCTTGGAAAATGAATATTTGCATGTATAATAGAGAAAACATAGATCCAAGGTTTCTAGGGTTGCATGCACACCATAGGAGTGTTAGAATGCTCAAAACCCTTCAGTGGTATCAGAGACTAGGCTTGTTTTCATTATACTTGATGCAAATTGCTGAAAAAAAGTCAAAAATTTGCTCACAGTTCAGTGAACTCGTCGAGTCCATGGAGGGACTCCACGAGTCCAAGTGAAAGTTCATCCTACTCGTCGAGTTGGTTCTTGCACTCGGCGAGTAGGAGGCCCAGAGTGCAGAATTTCGAGTATTGTTGCTGGAATTGGACTGGAATCGTTACCATAAACTTTTTTGGACTTATAAAATCTGTTTTTGATGTGGTAACGATTATGTTAATCCATTTCAAAGGTTATTATCAAAGTTTCAAGTTTTATATATGTTTATATGATTCTTGAAAATTGTTGATATGAATGTTCATGCTTATGAGTTTTGGTAGATCATAAGAATTATTTGCAAATTGTTTGTTAGTGTAATTCTTAATCTAAATGCCAATTAATGGACTCCATAAGTTGTCCTCAAGTTATGGAATTCCAAAAGTCTTTTCTTTAAAATCATTAAAACTCGTAAGTTATTGAAAATGAAAGGTTTTGAATAGTTTCCAAACTTGCGCTCAAGTTTTGGAATTTGTAAAGTCTCTTTACAAAACTTAATTCCAAACCCTAGAGTTTTCAAAGTTTAAAATTTGTGACAACCCGAAATTTCCATTTGTATGAACCTCATCTATTCAATAGAAGCTAGTTCAGTTTCAGTGATTTTCAAGCTTTTCCGAACAAGTTCGTGTACATTAGGGTTTATGTTTTAGAGGATATCAGGAGAGTGGATGCTCCTGGTTTTGTGAAAATTGGGCATTCTAAGTTTCATAAGGTTACAGTCCAACGTCAGGAATAAAAATATTTTCTGCCAAAATATTCCAGGACTATAAATAGTTTTCTGAATTAAATTAATTCATTATTCACAATTCCAAATAGAGAAAAGCCATATTCTCTCTGACGGATCTTCGGGTTTTCATCCCAGATTGTGAGTCTACTTTGCTAAATGTGTTTCAATACTTGTTTAATGCTTATTAACAACAATAACATGTTTAGATTACAAGATCCGGGAGTTTACCGCCCAAGAACGTTCTTGGGGAGTAAACTCCAAAATGGAACTTTAATGCTTTCTAGACCCATTCCTATGTTAGAGGACTTATAAAGGACTTAGTGTATGATCTTTGTAGCCTATAAATCATCCAAGAAGCACAAGTTCTTGGAGTTTACGGCCAAGGAACTCCCTTGGGCCGTAAACCCCTTTTCAAGGGCTTAAAGTGCCCCAAAACTTCCCCAAATGCTTAAGGACTTTAACTACTAGTACTTGTGCTTATTTAGGACATCAAAAGCTCATCAAAATCACAAGTTAGTAGGAGTTTACGGCCAAGAACCCCTCTTGGGCCGTAAACCCCTTTTTTGAAGGGTAAAAACCATTCCAAGCACACCTTAAGCCTTAAGACAATTTACCTTGCACCCTTGGGACTAGAATGGAGAGTAGAACACATCTAAACCACTCCTTGAAAGGAGTTTACGGCCAAGGAACATGGCTTGGGCCGTAAACTCCAAGTGAAGGCACAAAAGTGTGCCTCTTGTCCCCATTAGCCTTAGATAAATTCATGGAAGCCATTCTTGATGTTTAAGTGCCTCAAAACAATTAAAATCCAAGAGTTTACGGCCGTAAACTCTAGGGTGAAGGGACCTTAGGCCGTAAACTCCCATATGGAGTGTTCTAGAGCCTTAAACTACTTCATGTGTTATTCCAATAAAGCTAGGAGTGTTCTAGGATCAAGATAGCACCACAAAACACCCAAAACCACCTTTTGAGGAGTTCACGGCCATAAACCTATGAGTTTACGGCCGTAAACTCCAAGGTGTGGGGTTTGTTGGGTGGTGAACTCCTATACAAGGCCCTTTGATGTTTCAAACCCTTTTGCCTTGTCCCGTAGCAACTTAGAAGCAACCATTTGAACCTTAAACACTCATAAAAGTGTTTAAATGTTTTCTAAGTGTCTTAACTTATTTATTTAAGTTATTATATGTCTAATTAGTTATATATATGCTTATTATATGATAACTAGGCTCGTGCGTGTAAACCAGTCTCCGTTTGCCACCTAGCACGGTAGCCGACACTTCAATTCAAACGACTCACCACAGGTGAGTTCATACCCCCTTGAATCAACCTTTGAAATGATTTTAAGTGTTTTTAAATACTTTATGGGGGGGGGGATACAAGTCAAATACTTATAAGTTATTGCTTCAATCACATGTGATTGCATTAAATCACATGTGATTAATAACTAGGGAAACAACGATTCTTACCACTGTTCAAACTGTTTAGCAAATTGTTTTACTTTGAAATGTTTTACAAACTATTTTACTATCCAAACTTACTTATAGACTGTGATTTAAACAAATGCTTCTTATACTTGAACTGTTTTATTAACTTATGCCTTCAAATTGTTTTATAGATCGACATCAAGTCGATCTTCTCTTGAAATTATATTTATGCTTCAAATGTTTTATGAAAACTTATTTATGCTTTTATATATCCAATTGCATGCCCATATATGTATAGATATATAAATAATGTTCAAAGGACTTAGGAAGGCCATCCGCCCTATTTCCTTTTCCTCGATTTGGATGTGGTCTGGTGGGATTTCGGATGACCATCCGAAGGTCGTTTCCATATTACTTATATATCATATATACATGTATAGACATAAAAGTACTTCCATATTCATACTCATCAGTACATCATTAGCTGGTTACCATCGGGGTAACGCAGGATCATACATATACAGATATACTAGAAACAATACATATACAGATATACTAGAAACAATACATATACAGAGATACTAGAAACAATACATATACAGATATACTAGAAACAATACATATACAGATATACGAGAAACAATACATATACAGATATACGAGAAACAATACATATACAGATATACGAGAAACAATACATATACATAAATACGTAATAATTGTGATCCACTGTATCGGGCATGCCTTAAATGTCATGGCCCGAGTTGTAGCCAGAATTCTCTTGGAGGGAGAGCGTGAGTTTGCGTATAGATCTATACTGGATTGACTATCCTACACCTTGCTGCTAGCTACAGCCGGACCTGCAGGTCTGCGGGTGCCAAACGTCATTTCTTTTATTACGACCATTCATTATGTCGTTGTTACCAGTCGATAGCATGGTGCAATTTATCACATTATGCCTTAATATAAATCCAGTTTAAGGTAGTAGTATTTGGTACAGCAGTAGTCTTATTATACAAAGCTACAGTACTACAATGATTTACCCATCACATATTTTAGTGATAATCTCACTTAAGCATTAGTGTACAAACTATATTTTTAACAAATGATAGTTATACTTGGGTAATTACACACTTTTACAACATACAAGTTTACAAAACAGTTTAGCCTTGGTAGAAGGTTACTTTTATAGAAAATATAGGATTTTCTAAGAGATTCAAACTTTTACAAACACTTTCAAACATTTGCTTACATTTTACAACTTATACATTGAGACAGGTTCAAACGTTTTTACAAGAAACATTGACACTAAAATACTTATGAACTCACCAGCTTTATGCTGATAAACTCTTTCAAAATAACTTGTATTCTCAGGTCATCAGTAGATAGGTACCGAGGCCAGCTTTTGAGAAGATGGAGTGCATTCAAGACTCATCTCATATTATTTTGTGTTGCATTATTTTTGGTGTCTATAACTGTACAGAACACACTTGTATTAAAATTATATATTTAATGCAATGGATGATGTTGTTTGCTTATTTACATTTACTGTGTTGTGATACTATACATGACGTCCTCCGCCCCAGAACGTTTCCGCCGTTCTTGGTTTTGGGGTGTGACAGATTGGTATCAGAGCATTGTTTATAGTGAATCAAGTATATCAACCCATAAAAGATATACTAATCTATAAACCCAAAAGGGACTAAAACACTCTGACCAAGAGTCTATACTTTAAATAATAAAATATTTAATTAAGTATACTAGTTTTCATTCATACTAAAATCAGTGTCGCAATGACAAGAACAAAAGTATTACGATTGTTGAATATCACAAGTGAGCTCGGGGATGTATGGTCAGTCCTGGGAATGGCATAGCCTGATCAACTATGCTGGTCCTAGGAGTGATTAGCATATGCCCTAGAATGGTTGTGATATGTTAACAAGTCTAAAAACTTACCAACAATACCAGAAGAAGATCAGTAGAACTTAGAACTTAAAATACTATAGGAGTATTTTGTGCTACTAGTTACACGTATACTATATTCTTATACCTCTCTTCTCGCGTAGATCTAAATGGCTGGATTCCATCATGGCGACCCGTACTTTCCCAATGAAGGCAATGCCGGGTGGATCAATGAAGAGCCCGTAGATGACCATCCAATCCCTTTGGATGATCACCTCGCAGAAGGCCTTTCAGATGGATCTGACTCCGAGCCTGAAGTCAACAACCTACCGCTTGTAGGTCAAGCCCCGAACAACAACCCTCGACCAGAGTTTCTAGGTCCTACACCCATGTGGGCAAACAATCTGAATCGCTAGAGTGATGAGCAGGGTCAACCCTTGCCATACTTTGGGGACCGAACCTTCTACAACATCAGCGATGGTGGCTCTGCTGACAGAGCTCTGCCGGTGATCATCCGCAGAATAGCTCGTAATGTTGAGCAAGGTCGAGCAGCCATCGACCGGGTCATGGAGATTGATGCCAATTCAGGCGTCAATACAGTCCGCATCCGCCGTCTTGAAGAAGACATGGAACGGACCCGGAGAACCAACGAAACTCTGCAGCAACAACTAGCTACCTCCCGTGCTGAAGTCTTAGAACTTCGAGCTCGTCAGAGAACTCAGGACCGACACCTTCAGGAGGTGTTTCGCCAAGTGTCCGACCTCAGGGCTCGCCCGAGGAATTCCCATCGCCATTAGATGATGTCTAGTACATCTCTGTTTTTTTGATTTAGGGATAGCCTTGAACTTATGTGCTCTGAGTAGCACTTGTCTGTAAAATATTCCTAACTTTCGGTACTCTAATTAGGAATTTAGGACTGTCAGTCTTGTCCTTATGGTATGATGTAAGACCTACTGTTAGGTCGATTTTCCTTGAACTTGTTACATCAGTAATACCCGTACTATTGAAATCTATCTAATTTGTGGGAAAAATTTGTACACTTGTGTATTCCTACTAATATTCCTTATTGTGATTTCAAACACTCATTCAAACTGTTGGGCTATGGTTAGTTAGTCCATGGGTCACTCTCACGTTGCTTACAAATTGATTCTTATCATCCTTCGTGTCTTTATAAACTTATAGCTGAAGGATGCCTCCTCGCAAAGCTCCCAGGACTAGGAATAATCCTGCATCTCCACCGCCTCCACCGCCTGCGGTCATCGATACTGCAGCTCTGAATGCTGCCGTAGCTGCAGCAGTGGCTACTGCCATGGCTCAGTATCACTCATCCGATGCTAGCAGAGGTGGAACCCCTGTTGAATCTATCCCAGTTGAAATCCCTGTGCGCTCGAGAGAGTGCTCTTACAAGGATTTCACAAACTGCAAGCCGAAGCCTTTCTATGGCACCGGCGGAGTCATTGCTCTCTCGCAATGGTTCGAGAAGACTGAATCAGTCTTCAAAATCTGTTCGTGCCCTGCTGCATTTAAAGTGAAATATGCCGCGTGCACCTTTGAGGATAAAGCCCTAACATGGTGGAACGGCCACGTCAAAGCCCTAACTCTCGTCGTGGCTAACGACATGGGCTGGGCAACGATGAAGGACCTCATGACTGAGGAGTATTGCCCGAGGGGCGAAGTCCAGAAGTTAGAACATGAACTCTGGAATCTGACCATGAAGGGCACCAACGTGATCGCTTACACTGCCCGCTTTAGCGAGCTGGTGGCCTTATGCCCCAATATGGTTCCCACTGAAGGGAAAAAGATTGAACGGTACATATGGGGGCTAGTGCCTCCGTACCAGGGGAATGTCTTAGCATCCAACCCCGCTACTTTCGACAGTGCCAAGCGATTGGCACAAAGACTTATTGACCATGGAGTCAAGACCCCTGCAGCCACAACCACCCTAGCCATCCCAGAACCCTCCAAACCTGTTGGCAACAAGCGGAAGTTTTGGGATGAGAAGAAGAAGCAACGAGCTTCAAAGAAACAGCAAATCGTAGCAGTACATGCTGCGGTAGCCCCTGCTGCTGTTACTGCTCCGGGGAAGCAGTATTCTGGAAGTTTGCCGAAGTGCAATAAATGCAACTTCCACCACAACGGCGCCTGCCGTGAAATGCAGTGTACTAACTGCCACAGGAAAGGACACACCGTCCGATTCTGTACGTTCCCGGCGCAACCGATCTCCCAAGTTCCTGGCTCTGGCGTGAGCCCAACTTGCTACGGATGTGGCGAAGCAGGCCACTTTAAAAGGGACTGCCCTAAGGCGAGGAATACTGGAGGAGCAGGGAGGGTACTAGCAATAGGCCACGGGGAAGCAGTTGCTGACCCGACAGTGGTGACTGGTACGTTCCTCCTTGATAACTCCTATGCATGCATTCTGTTCGATAGTGGAGCGGAGCGAAGCTTTGTAAACCACAAATTTGCTCGCATGCTTAAGCAACAACCACACGCACTTAATGAACAATTCACAGTAGAAATGGCCAATGGGAAAACTGAAAGTACTAATAGCATATACTTAGGTTGTATTCTAACTTTAGATAACCATTCATTCCCAATCGACCTTATGCCGGTCTCAATAAAAAGTTTCGACGTTATTATCGGCATGGATTGGTTAAGTCTTCATCGCGCCGACATCATGTGCTACGAGAAAGCAGTCTGACTAAACCTCCCGTCTAACGAGACCCTTATAGTCTACGGCGACAAACCTGGTGCGAGTCTTCGCATTATATCTAGTATTCAAGCACAGAAATATCAGCGCAAAGAATACCACGCATTCCTTGCTCACGTCGTCAACACGAACCTAGAAACGAAAGAACTAAAGAACCTCCCAGTAGTGAGCGACTTCCCCGACATTTTCCCAGAAGAACTACCCGGGTTACCTCCGCAACGACAAGTCGAGTTCAGAATCGACTTAGTCCCAGGAGCTACCCCTGTAGCCAAGTCGCCCTACCGTTTAGCACCAGCCGAGATGCAGGAACTCTCTGGTCAACTTAACGAACTGCTCAACAAGGGCTTTATAAGACCAAGTTTCTCACCTTGGGGAGCACCGGTCCTGTTCGTTAAGAAGAAAGACGGATCGTTCCGTATGTGTATTGACTACAGAGAACTCAACAAATTGACGATCAAAAATCGTTACCCTCTGCCACGCATAGATGATCTATTCGACCAGCTGCAAGGGGCGAACTATTTTTCCAAGATTGATCTGAGATCCGGATATCACCAGTTACGAGTGCTAGAGGAGGATGTGCCGAAGACAGCCTTCCGAACTCGTTACGGACACTACGAGTTCGTGGTGATGCCATTCGGATTGACCAATGCGCCCGCAGTCTTCATGGATCTGATGAATAGAGTATGCCGACCTTACTTAGATCAGTTCGTCATCGTTTTCATTGACGACATCCTGATCTACTCCCGAAGTAAGAAATAGCATGGTGATCATCTGCGACAAGTTCTAGAGACATTACGAAAGGAGAAAATTTATGCGAAGTTCTCGAAATGTGAATTTTGGATCCGAAGAGTCGAATTCTTAGGACACGTGGTAAGCGAGGAAGGAATCCACGTGGACCCATCCAAAATAAAAGCCATTGAGAACTGGTCAGCACCAAAGACGCCTACAGAAATTCGTCAATTTCTAGGTCTCGCTGGCTACTACCGCAGGTTCATTCAGAACTTCTCCCGAATAGCGAAGCCTCTTACGACCCTGACCCAGAAAGGCGTGGCCTTTGACTGGGAAGAGAAACAAGAAAGAGCGTTCCAAGCGCTCAAACGAGCCTTGTGCACCGCACCAATACTATCCTTTCCAGAAGGAATAGAAGACTTTGTCGTCTATTACGATGCATCCAATCAAGGACTCGGATGTGTTCTGATGCAGCGAGGTAAGGTCATCGCCTACGCCTCGAGACAGTTGAAGACACACGAGGTTAAATACACGACCCACGATCTTGAACTAGGAGCAGTAGTGTTTGCTCTGAAGATCTGGAGACATTACTTGTATGGAACGAAGAGCACTATCTTTACCGACCACAAAAGTTTACAACACATTTTCGATCAGAAGGAGCTCAACATGAGACAACGACGGTGGGTCGAACTACTCAGTGACTACGAATGCGATATTCGTTATCATCCGGGTAAAGCCAACGTAGTAGAAGACGCCCTAAGTCGGAAAGAATATTCTGGTCGCAAAGTCAAGTCATTATCAATAACCATCCATTCACACCTGACTAAGCAAATTCAGGCGGCTCAACTTGAGGCCATGAAACCTGAAAATGTGTCGAGTGAATCCCTTAGGGGAATGGACAAGAACTTCGAAGCCAAGGGTGACGGAGCTTTATATTTCATGAACCGGATCTGGACACCGAAACACGGTGGTTTCCGAGACTTGGTCATGACCGAGGCGCACAACACTCGGTATTCCGTCCACCCAGGTTCAGATAAGATGTATCTGGATCTTAAAAAGCTATACTGGTGGCCTAATATGAAAGCAGAGATTGCTACCTTCGTAAGTAAATGCCTTACTTGCGCAAAGGTTAAGGTCGAGTACCAGAAGCCCTCTGGTTTACTGCAACAACCAGAGATCCCAGAGTGGAAATGGGAGCGGATCACTATGGATTTCATAACCAAGTTGCCCAAGACAACGGGTGGACTTGACACCATATGGGTCATCATTGATAGATTGACCAAGTCTGCACACTTCCTGCCTATCAAAGAAACCGACAAGATGGAGAAACTTACGAGAACATACATTAGGGAAATTGTACGGTTGCATGGTGTACCTATTTCCATTATCTCCAATAGAGATAGTAGGTTCACCTCAAGATTTTGGCAATCCCTACAACATTCCCTAGGAACAAGGCTGGACATGAGCACAGCCTACCATCCACAGACCGACGGACAGAGTGAGAGGACCATCCAAACACTGGAAGATATGTTGCGAGCCTGTGTGATCGATTTTGGGAAAGCATGGGATACTCATTTACCCCTTGTCGAATTTTCCTATAATAACAGTTATCACACGAGCATCAAGGCTGCTCCATTCGAAGCTCTCTACGGCCGCAAGTGCAGATCCCCTCTGTTCTGGGCTGAGGTTGGTGATACCCAATTAGCGAGAGGGCAAGCTTCCGACGGTACTCTCACCGGTCCAGAAATCATTCGGGAAACGACAGAGAAAATCGTTCAAATCCGTGAACGATTGAAAGCCTCTAGAGACCGACAGAAGAGCTACGCCGATAAACGAAGAAAACCTTTGGAATTTCAGGTGGGAGACCGAGTCCTTCTCAAAGTCTCACCCTGGAAAGGCTTGATACGCTTCGGCAAGCGTGGGAAGCTTAATCCGAGGTACATAGGGCCTTTCGAGATTCTTGCCAGAGTCGGCCCCGTAGCTTACAAACTTGATCTACCCGACACACTGCGTAACGTACATTCTACATTCCACGTATCTAACTTGAAAAAGTGTCTGTCCGACGAGACTCTCGTAATCCCACTCGACGAGATCGAGATCAACGAGAGCCTCAACTTCGTGGAAGAACCTGTAGAGATCATGGACCGTGAGGTCAAGCAGACGAAACAAAGCCGTATCCCTATCGTGAAGGTTCGCTGGAACGCCAAGCGAGGACCGGAATTCACTTGGGAACGCGAGGATCAGATGAAGTTGAAATACCCTCATCTTTTCGCGTAATTGTTTGTAACTTTTATTTGCTTAAATTCTAATTTCGGGACGAAATTCCCTCTAACAGGGGGATGATGTGACAACCCGAAATTTCCATTTGTATGAACCTCATCTATTCAATAGAAGCTAGTTCAGTTTCAGTGATTTTCAAGCTTTTCCGAACAAGTTCGTGTACATTAGGGTTTATGTTTTAGAGGATATCAGGAGAGTGGATGCTCCTGGTTTTGTGAAAATTGGGCATTCTAAGTTTCATAAGGTTACAGTCCAACGTCAGGAATAAAAATATTTTCTGCCAAAATATTCCAGGACTATAAATAGTTTTCTGAATTAAATTAATTCATTATTCACAATTCCAAATAGAGAAAAGCCATATTCTCTCTGACGGATCTTCGGGTTTTCATCCCAGATTGTGAGTCTACTTTGCTAAATGTGTTTCAATACTTGTTTAATGCTTATTAACAACAATAACATGTTTAGATTACAAGATCCGGGAGTTTACCGCCCAAGAACGTTCTTGGGGAGTAAACTCCAAAATGGAACTTTAATGCTTTCTAGACCCATTCCTATGTTAGAGGACTTATAAAGGACTTAGTGTATGATCTTTGTAGCCTAGAAATCATCCAAGAAGCACAAGTTCTTGGAGTTTACGGCCAAGGAACTCCCTTGGGCCGTAAACCCCTTTTCAAGGGCTTAAAGTGCCCCAAAACTTCCCCAAATGCTTAAGGACTTTAACTACTAGTACTTGTGCTTATTTAGGACATCAAAAGCTCATCAAAATCACAAGTTAGTAGGAGTTTACGGCCAAGAACCCCTCTTGGGCCGTAAACCCCTTTTTTGAAGGGTAAAAATCCTTCCAAGCACACTTTAAGCCTTAAGACAATTTACCTTGCACCCTTGGTACCAGAATGGAGAGTAGAACACATCTAAACCACTCCTTGAAAGGAGTTTACGGCCAAGGAACATGGCTTGGGCCGTAAACTCCAAGTGAAGGCACAAAAGTGTGCCTCTTGTCCCCATTAGCCTTAGATAAATTCATGGAAGCCATCCTTGATGTTTAAGTGCCTCAAAACAATTAAAATCCAAGAGTTTACGGCCGTAAACTCTAGGGTGAAGGGACCTTAGGCCGTAAACTCCCATATGGAGTGTTCTAGAGCCTTAAACTACTTCATGTGTTATTCCAATAAAGCTAGGAGTGTTCTAGGATCAAGATAGCACCACAAAACACCCAAAACCACCCTTTGAGGAGTTCACGGCCATAAACCTATGAGTTTACAGCCGTAAACTCCAAGGTGTGGGGTTTGTTGGGTGGTGAACTCCTATACAAGGCCCTTTGATGTTTCAAACCCTTTTGCCTTGTCCCGTAGCAACTTAGAAGCAACCATTTGAACCTTAAACACTCGTAAAAGTGTTTAAATGTTTTCTAAGTGTCTTAACTTATTTATTTAAGTTATTATATGTCTAATTAGTTATATATATGCTTATTATATGATAACTAGGCTCGTGCGTGTAAACCAGTCTCCGTTTGCCACCTAGCACGGTAGCCGACACTTCAATTCAAACGACTCACCACAGGTGAGTTCATACCCCCTTGAATCAACCTTTGAAATGATTTTAAGTGTTTTTAAATACTTTATGGGGGGGTGGGATACAAGTCAAATACTTATAAGTTATTGCTTCAATCACATGTGATTGCATTAAATCACATGTGATTAATAACTAGGAAAACAACGATTCTTACCACTGTTCAAACTGTTTATCAAATTGTTTTACTTTGAAATATTTTACAAACTGTTTTACTATCCAAACTTACTTATAGACTGTGATTTAAACAAATGCTTCTTATACTTGAACTGTTTATTAACTTATGCCTTCAAATTGTTTTATAGATCGACATCAAGTCGATCTTCTCTTGAAATTATATTTATGCTTCAAATGTTTTATGAAAACTTATTTATGCTTTTATATATCCAATTGCATGCCCATATATGTATAGATATATAAATAATGTTCAAAGGACTTAGGAAGGCCATCCGCCCTATTTCCTTTTCCTCGATTTGGATGTGGTCTGGTGGGATTTCGGATGACCATCCGAAGGTCGTTTCCATATTACTTATATATCATATATACATGTATAGACATAAAAGTACTTCCATATTCATACTCATCAGTACATCATTAGCTGGTTACCATCGGGGTAACGCAGGATCATACATATACAGATATACTAGAAACAATACATATACAGAGATACTAGAAACAATACATATATACAGATATACTAGAAACAATACATATACAGATATACGAGAAACAATACATATACATATATACGAGAAACAATACATATACAGATATACGAGAAACAATACATATACAGATATACGAGAAACAATACATATACATAAATACGTAATAATTGTGATCCACTGTATCGGGCATGCCTTAAATGTCATGGCCCGAGTTGTAGCCAGAATTCTCTTGGAGGGAGAGCGTGAGTTTGCGTATAGATCTATACTGGATTGACTATCCTACACCTTGCTGCTAGCTACAGTCGGACCTGCAGGTCTGCGGGTGCCAAACATCATTTCTTTTATTACGACCATTCATTATGTCATTGTTACCAGTGGATAGCATGGTGCAATTTATCACATTATGCCTTAATATAAATCCGGTTTAAGGTAGTAATATTTGGTACAACAGTAGTCTTATTATACAAAGCTACAGTACTACAATGATTTACCCATCATATATTTTAGTGATAATCTCACTTAAGCATTAGTGTACAAACTATATTTTTAACAAATGATAGTTATACTTGGGTAATTACACACTTTTACAACAGACAAGTTTACAAAACAGTTTAGCCTTGGTAGAAGGTTACTTTTATAGAAAATATAGGATTTTCTAAGAGATTCAAACTTTTACAAACACTTTCAAACATTTGCTTACATTTTACAACTTATACATTGAGACAGGTTCAAACGTTTTTACAAGAAACATTGACACTAAAATACTTATGAACTCACCAGCTTTATGCTGATAAACTCTTTCAAAATAACTTGTATTCTCAGGTCATCAGTAGACAGGTACCGAGGCCAGCTTTTGAGAAGATGGAGTGCATTCAAGACTCATCTCATATTATTTTGTGTTGCATTATTTTTGGTGTCTATAACTGTACAGAACACACTTGTATTAAAATTATATATTTAATGCAATGGATGATGTTGTTTGCTTATTTACATTTACTGTGTTGTGATACTATACATGACGTCCTCCGCCCCAGAACGTTTCCGCCGTTCTTGGTTTTGGGGTGTGACAAAATTCAACCATTATACTTTATAATATTATAAGTTAATAATATGTATAAGATCAAGTCAGTCTTACCGTTAGTAGGCCTCATTCACGAAGTCAGTCTATAAGGGGGGTATAAGGTTGTTGCCTATAAAATGGCAGCTTAATGGGTATCCACTCTCACCCATCGCTTCCTTGACTGGTGGAGGGTCGTTAGCCGAACGGGTAGGACAAAGACTATAATTCTCATTAAAAGTATAATGATAAATATAAAGTAACTAAACCTTTTATAAATTCCCAATCTTAGTTACTTTAGGAAAATGTGAAATTGATGCTAACCCATGAAATTACACTTTGCACCTTGCTAAAGTCGTTAGTAGAGCGTGTGTGGTTAACCGACACACTAACTTGGACTTAACAATGGCGGCTTAAGGTTTGTCATAGATTAGTGGAGAGTATGTGGTTAACCGACACATCGATTAGGTGATAAAATTAAGAGTACCAAGTTAATTTGCATGGTTATTCACACCTTCTTTGTGATCCTCAGTATCCCAGTTACAAACTTGAAGGGCATAATCAAGATTTAAACATGCCATTGAATTATTCAATGAATCTCAAAAGATCTAGGAGTTTCAATCCAATTAAAACCGAATAGTCTATTTCATTTTTCATGGTGGAAATTGGTAAATCGTCATTTACCTACCTTGAAATATTTTGTAGCTTGGATTACGACATCCCTTTTCCAAGTTATAAAATATTATGTTGGGTCATAGCCTTAATATTTCATTTGGGTTTCTTATTAAGGACTCTTTATCTAATATAAACTTGTCTTTCTTCTTTTTCAGATGTCTTCCAACACTACTTTTGGCTCAAACCCTTCTGGCTCCTTCTCTCTCATGCACCTTTGTGGGAGAGTCATCTTTGATGGTTCCAACTTCAATGATTGGATTAGGAACATTAGGATGGTCACTCGTTATGAGGACAAGGAGTATGTCCTAGACAAGGAGTTGAAGGAAATCGATGAGTCGTCTGCTACTCTAGAGGAGATTGTTGAGTACGCTAGCGATGAGAAGGATGCCACTAAGGTGTCTTGTATCATGTTGGCTACCATGACAGCAGAACTCCAGAAATCCTATGAAAATTTCTACCCTTATGAGATGCACCAGGACCTGATGGAAAGATACCATCAGAGTTCTCGTCAAGAGAGGTATGAAATCATCTATTCCATAATAAAAACCAGGATGAAGGATGGTGAATCCATCACAGGCCACTTGCAGAAGATGCAAAGGTTTGTGGACTGATTGCTTAAGTTAAATGTGAACTTCCTTGAGGAGCTGGCTATGGATATCATATTGCACTCCTTACCTCCATGTTATGATTAGTTTTGTATGACCTATCATATGAACAAGGAGGAGGTAACACTTAGCAAACTTCAAGGAATTTTGAGGACAGCCGAAATTGTTCTCAAAGGTAAAACGGTTGTATCTACTCCTACTGCAACCCCGAGCAAGGTAAAGGGAAAACGAGGAAGGCCTCTTCGAAGGGTACCAAGGAAAAGTCTCTTGATGGCTCTTCTTCGAGTGGAACCAAAGGATGTTCTGCTACTCCCTCTTCCAACCCGAAGGATGCACGGTGCTTCTACTGTCAGGAAAAGGGGCACTAGAAGCGAAGCTACCCCAAGTACTTGCAGGATGTTAAGGATGGGAAAGTAAAACCCACACATGCATGTATTTACACTATATTGCCTAATAACTCACCACATACTACTTCTTGGGTCCTTGATACAGGGTGTGGAATTCACATATGTTCTGATTTGCAGGGCCTAAAAAGAAGTGAGGATGTGGAGCACGGGAAGATAAACTTGATCATGGGGAATGGGAAAGCTTCACCTGTCACCAAGATTGGAGTTTACTCTTTATTGCTTAGTAGTGGGTTAATATTAGATTTTAATAAATGTTGTTACTCGTCCGAAATGCGAAACATATTATTTCTTTTCATGGTTTGTACAAACAAGGATTTACTTTTTCATTTGATAATGAATGTGGTGGTATTAATGGTTTGTATAATGGTGTTCTTAAAGCACTACATTGTGATGGTGTATATGAAACTGTGTCGGTTGTAGACAACTTAGGAAATAATGTTTTGCATATTGATTCTTCCACTAGTCTGGATAAGGCATCCTTGTGGTATTGTCGTCTTAGACATGTTAACAAGAAGCGCATAGGCCAACTCCAAAAGGATGGAGTCTTGGAGTCATTTAACTTAAGGTTAGATGATAGTTGCGAATCTTGTTTTCTTTGAAAAATGACTAAGTCACCCTTCACTGGTACTTATGCTAGGGGTGAGGGTTTGTTGGATCTCATATACACAGATGTGTGTGGACCTTTCAGAACCGCCACAAGGGATGCTAACCATTTCTATGTGACTTTTGCTGATGATTACAGTAGATATGGTTATGTCTACTTAATCAAGCATAAGTCAGAAACCTTTGAGAAATTCAAACAGTTTAAACAGGAAATGGAGAATCAGTTGGGCAGGAAGATAAAGATGCTCTGATCCGATCGAGGTGGTGAGTATCTTAGTATCGAGTTCCTTGACTATCTTAAGGAATGTGGAATTGTTTCAAAGTTGACACCTCCAAGGACACCACAGCTGAATGGTGCGGCTGAGAGGCGCAATCGAAACTTGTTGGACATGGTTCGTTCCATGATGAGTCGAGCTTTATTACCAATCTCATTATGGGGGTATGCCTTATAGACTACCGCCCATATCCTTAATCTAGTCCCTACCAAAATGGTTGCCAAAACACCTCACGAGATATGGACTGGGAAAGTTCTAACTTTAGTCCACATCAAGATTTGGGGTTGCGAGGCTTTCATGAGGCGTGAGACTCACGACAAGCTTGAAACTCGAAGTGAGCGGTGTATTTTCAATGGCTACCCGCAGAATTCCTTTGGTTATCTTTTCTACAGGCCGAGTGACAATGTTGTCTTCGTGGCGAGGAGAGGAGTCTTTCGTGAGAAAGAATTCATAAGCCAAGGAAATAGTGGGAGGAAAATTGACCTTGAAGAACTTCAAGAGTCAAGCGGTGAAGGAACATCAAACACTAGCAATCATCCTGAGGAGGAAACTCCTGTTGAGCCGATTGATGAGTCCATACCTCTGAGGCGTTCCATAAGAGTTAGGAATCCACCTGAGCATTACTATGGTTTCCATATTACCACAGAAGGTGATGCATTTATCAGTGAAATATCACTAGTAAATTTGGATGAGCATAACAACTTTAAGGAAGCCATGGCAGGCCCTGAGTCCACCAAATGGAAAGAGGCTATGGACAGTGAGATTCAGTTCATGTATGACAATCAAGTTTGGAACATGGTTGAAAATGTACCGGGTCATAAGATAGTCGGGTACAAATGGATCTTCATGAAGAAGACCGACATAGATGGGAATGTACACACTTATAAAGCGCGACTAGTTGTGAAAGGTTTTACTTAAACTCCAGGAGTTTATTATAATGAAACCTTCTCACCATTAGCAAAGATTAAGTCTATTAGGGTTATGCTAGCCATAGCTGCATTTCATGATTATGAAATATGGCAAATGGATGTCAAAACCGCTTTCCTTAATGCAAAGTTGGTTGAGGATGTTTACATGAGTCAGCCAGAGGGTTTTGTTGATGCAAAGTACCCTAATAGAGTGTGTAAGCTTGAGAAATCCATATATGGATTGAAACAAGCATCTCGCTGATGGCATCTTTGTTTTGATGAGAATGTCAAAGAGTTTGGCTTTTTGAGGAGCGAGGATAAGTCCTGTGTATATGTTAAGGCTAATGGGAGTATAGTTAGCTTTTTGGTACTGTATGTGGATGACATACTACTCATAGGAAATGACATCCTAACCTTGCAGGAGGTTAAGTACTGGCTTGGGAAGTGTTTTGCTATGAAGGACCTTGGAGAAGCTGCCTATATCCTAGGTATAAGGATATGGAGAGACAGGAGTAAAAGACTAATTAGACTTAGTTAAAGTACCTACTTGGATAAGGTGCTGAAAATATTTATTATGTAGGATTCCAAGAAAGGTGACTTACCGATCCAGAGTAACACTAAATTGAGTAAGACTTAGAGCCCGAGTACATAGGCTGAGATAGCTGAGATGAGTCGAGTACCATATGCTTCCACTGTAGGCTTGATTATGTATGCTATGACTTGTACTCGCCCTGATGTGGCCTTTGCTTTAAGAATGGTCAGCAGATATCAAGGGAATATGGGTATGGCTCACTGGACTATGGTGAAGAACATTCTCAAGTACCTGCGGAGGACTAGGGACTAGGTCCTTACCCTTGGTGGGAGTGATGACTTGAGAGTAGTGGGGTATAGTGATGCTAGTTTCCAGAATGATAAGGATAATTTACGCTCTCATTCAGGCTGGGTCTTTACCCTAAATGGAGGAGAAATTACTTGGAAAACTTCCAAGTAGGAGACAGTAGCTGATTCAACTTGTGAATTAGAGTACATAGCAGCAAGCGAGGCGGCAAAGGATGCTATATGGTTGAAGAACTTCATCGGAGACCTTGGAGTTGTACCAACTATAAAGGAGCCTACGAAGATTTTATGTGATAATGAGAGTGCAGTTGCCTTAGCCAAGGAACCAAGGGATCACGGCAGATCTAGGCATATCGACAGAAAATACCACTTCATTAGACATCGAATAGAAGGAATCCTCGTGGAAAAGAGGGTATCATCGGATGAGAACCCAACAGATCCCCTCACGAAGGGACTGTGTAAGGTTAAGCATTTACAACATGCAATGCGCATTGGGCTGGAGGATGATATTAGTTTTTAGTAATTAGATAGCTTTCAAAACTTGTAATAGTTGAAATGTAATTGACATTTGATGTTTAAATAAAAGGTGTTTTTATTTACTAGTATGGTACTGTCTTGTGTCAATCATTTACTATTGTTTCAGTTTGCATGTTTTGACTTCCAGAATAATTATGTTATGGTATATCATATTATTCAAACTATCCACAGTCGATCATACTTTGGAAATAGGTATTGAAAGAAGACTTTCATGAATTGGGTTTGTAGATTTGTCTGAATTGTATTAGACATAGCAATTGTTGCTGCTACATTCATGAGTGCTCATAAGTTCTGAGTATTGGATTCAACCCACGCTCACTTGTATCACTTCATGGAATTTATCTCGAGTGATCGTGAGACGGTAATATCATATACGTTTTCCAACCAAGAGATATGAGTTGTTGACTATGATTTGGTTGTACATTGATAGTACGAAAACGCATCACTAACTTGATGTTATAAAACGTGATGTTGTGTATAATTTGATGATTAGTTAGTACAAGCATATGAGTCGAAGTTTATCTACTCATTTTAGTCCTTGTAGGATTAAAAGCGATATCTTGGGCCCCTTGATGATTTTGTTTTGACTTATGTGTCGGGCCCGGTCAGAACTGAATTGATGTGTTCAATTAAGTTCTATGTCAAACAAATCCAAAATCGAGAAACAAACTGCTGGACAATAAGTACGACGTTGTTCCATGTATTTGTCCAGCTGATATCTTGAACAGAGGATT
The DNA here is from genome assembly GCF_002870075.4 of Lactuca sativa. NCBI lineage: Eukaryota > Viridiplantae > Streptophyta > Magnoliopsida > Asterales > Asteraceae > Lactuca > Lactuca sativa. The sequence goes on from NC_056628.2 coordinate 105,913,830, forward strand.
ATACGATCACTTATCTTAAATGGTGCATCATCCTAGTTCCACGAGACTTTGAAAGAGCTACGATTGCTGGTCGGATCCTGAAGTCATAACTGTAACTATAGTTATTAGACTTATCCAAGTGGGAGACTGTTGGATAAGGTGTCTAAGTCCATAACAATATTTAGTATGTACTTGACCCGACTTGGGTTGCATGTCCATTTGGGTTGCATGGCATCGCAACAATTGGATAGACAAAATGAGAAAAAGACACTTATGATTTGTTAATATATTATAAGTTCTAATATATTAATATGAAATCATATTATTTAATTAGTATTGAAGAGACTAATTAAATATATGAGGATTGATTATGTAAATCATTCATTCTTATATAGTGGGCTTATGATCCATGATTCACTAGATTGGGCTAGGTCCCATTAGGTGCTTCATGGATGCTCCATGGAGGTTAAGACCAATGGATCATGGGGGAAATGAAAAGCCATGCACATTGGGGTTTACATGGTGTAACCCTACGTATGACAAACTATATAAAGAACCTCATATGGCGCAAAATCGGCAACTAAGACATAAAAAGGAGGGCTAGCCGGATTTGTGCTCAAGTGTACTTCTCTCAAGTTATTCCAAGAATTGTGGTGTTGTGTGTAGCATTTTAGGCATCACATTTGGGGTGATAGGCTCACATGGTCTTAAGGAATCCAAGCAACAATAAAGGTATGTCATTTTGGTAAACAACTAAGCTTAACAACCAACATAACAACAAACATATCAATTATGTCATTTACACTTCTTACCGAGCTTGGAATATAATTTACATGTTTAGTGGGCCTTAGTTGTCCTCTTACATGTTTATTGGGCCTAGAATATACCTTACATGTTTATTGGGCCTTTATGGTCCATCTACATGCTTGTTGACTTCACGTATTCACAAACATACTCGTTGGGCTTTGAAAACTAAATATATACACGGAAACAATATACACTATGCAATTTCATATTCGCGTAAATTCAGTTAAGGATCTTGTGAGGCATTTCGTTTGGCACCTATCGAGTGTACAACCGTAGCATGTAGTTATAACCAGAGTCTCCTGGAGGGAGAGCGGGAGTTTGTGTATAGATCTATATGAGGTTGACACCCCACACCTGAGTTGTTCGCTACAGTTAGACTAGGTCAGTCGAGGGTGACAAACCTTATCTTAAACAAGTCGGCATCTGAAAAGCGTCATGACATGCAGATTAGTCAGTATCAAGTATGGTCATAACGACTCACTTAGAGGAATTAACTCCATTATAAAAAAAATACGGTATACAAATTGTGTTGATAACACGGTAATATACACGCGCTAGTACTCAGTCTTAAAGTGTTAAGACCACAACGTTTTATAAACTGACAATATTGGATTGTATGGGATCATTCATTTCATACATTTTCAAATAGTAACACACATGCATTAATACGAAATCGGGCACAAACATTTCAAACCATTTTTCATAAAATATCGGATTTTCTGGTGTTTACAAAGTAATACAAAACCTTTTACTCAAACATGCTTATGAACTCACCAACATTATATATGTTGACGTTTCAAATTAACTTGTATTCTCAGGAAATCGTTGAGCAGGTTGGTCAACAACAATATCTGGAAACCTTTTTTGTGTCTTTTTTTGTTAACATCTATTATGAATATTTTGGCATGTGATTTCAATTACAATACTCGATGTAAACAATGAAAATTGTAATATTGCATGTGTGATGATAATGATGTTTTGTTTCAATTATATTCACTGTGATGATATTACAAGACGAAGTCACTCAAGCCTCCGGATGTTTCTGCCGTCTGGTTCGGGGGTGTGACATCCTTCCTTTTGCATGATCCTACAAAACATCAAAATGTAACCTTGTCACATGATGTATTAAGAATCAACAATTAGGAAATTAATTGAGTTAGCCAGTAGATTTACCTGAAGCAAAGTCAAACTTTTTGATTCTACCTTCTTTCATGTCTTTCAGGTAGTAAGGACAGCTTCGCTTCCAATGTCCCTTCAAATGGCAGTAGAAACAACTGGCTTCTTTTGCATTGGCACATGAGACAATCACAGACTTAGACTTTCTCTTTACCATTTGGTCAACCGGGTTGACTATGGCCGATCCCTTTCCATTAGGAAGAGAAATCTTTTTTGGACTTCCAATGTTACCATTATCAGTGTCCATGGAAGTTTGAGAAGTAGGTCTTCCAATCAAATTTGCTTTTCTAGTACGCCAAAACATTGCCGATTCGGCAGCAACAAGCAGATAGGTAAGATCAATAAGGGTCATGTCGTGGTCTGTCACATAGTAGTCCTTAATGAACTCACTATATGACTCAGCAAGTGATTGAAGAACCCAGTCAATAGCTAACTTCCTTGAGACAACGACACCTAATACTCTCAGCCTGTCAATATGTGACTTCATCTCCAAGACGTGAGTACACACATACCTTCCATCTTGATATTTCATTGCAAGTAGGGCTTGAGTGACCTTGAATTTTTCAAGTCTTTGAACTTGTGGGTTAGGGAGAATTATTGGAGGAGGTGGAGGAAGTGAAGTATGATTTACATTTCCACTAATGCACAACAAAGGGATTAATCTTTCACCTTGATCGCCACGTGGGATATCATCTTCAAGAGGAAAGCTTGTTCCAAAAGATTTATGAAGACCATAGTTGTCTGAACTAGACATCTACAATGGGAGAAATTCAAGTTAGTTGATTTAAGACCTTAATATAACACCCAAATGAAATATTAAGGCTAGGACCAAACACAATAATTTACAATTCAGAAGAGGGATGTCGTAATCCAATTGCAAAATATTTGAAGGTAGGTAAATGGCAATTTACCAATTTCCACTATGAAAAACGAAATTAATTATTAAGTTTTAAATGGATTGAATTCCTAGATCTTTTGAGATTCATTGAATTTTTGAATGGCATGTTTAAATCACGATTGTGCCCTTCAAGTTTGTGACTGGGATGCCGAGGATCACAAACAGGGTGTGAATAACTATGCAAATTAGCTTGGTACACCAAATGTTACAACCACCTAATCAATGTGCCAGTTAACCACACACGCTCCATTGATCTATGATTAACATCAAGCTACCCTTTGCCACGTATTGTCAGTCCCAAATTAGTGTGTCGGTTAACCACACACGCTCCACTAACGACTTAACAAGGTGCAAAGTGCAATTTCATGAGATAGCACCATATTCACATTTTTCCTAAAGTAACTAAAATTGGGAATTTAATAAAAGTTTAGTTACTTTATAATTATCATTAAACTTATAATGAGAATTAGTGTCCTATCCTACCCATTCGGATAACGACCCTCCACCAGTCAAGGAAGCGGTGGGTGAGAGTGGTTACCCATTAAACTACCATTTTATAGGCAGTAACCTTATACCCCCCCTTATAAACCGACTTCGTGAATGAGGCCTACTAACGGTAAGACTGACTTGTCTTTTATATATATATATATATATATATATATATATATATATATATATATATATATATATATATTAAACTTATAATAATATAAATTATAAGGGTAGAATTTTAACTTTTAAAACTCTAGGGTTTGGAACTACAGTATTCAAAAGTGAAACTTTACAAATTCCAAAAGTTGAGGACAAGTTTTGAAACTTGTCAAAACTTTTCATTTCTCTAACTGATGAGTTTAATGAATTTTGTATGGAAAAACTTTTCAGGTTCCAAAACTTGAAGACAAGTTATGGAAGACCTTAAAACCATTTAAGATGACTTTTAAAATGAGACTCTTGAAATTTCATAACTTGAGTACAAGTTATGGAGTTCATAAAAATATTTATAAAAAACTTTTCATTTTCCATAACTTGAGGACAAGTTATGGAATTCATAAAAGGAATTTAGATCAAATATTTCAATTAACACAATAATTAAATAATTTTTCTATGATCTAGATTAAACTCATAAGTCAAGATATTTCACATCAACTATTTACAAGAAATGAGTCTATCATATAAACTAATACAAATCTTGAAACTATGAAAATTATCTTTTAATTGGACAAGCATGATCATTACCTTATGAAAAAACACATTTCATAGTTTAAAAAACAATTTGGTGTAATGATCATAATCCAATTTCTGGCCAAAAGTCGAAAATCTGCCCAATGGAGCACCAACTCGGCGAGTGCATGAATTGGACTCATCGAGTTGGCCATTTTATGAGGGGACTCGGCGAGTCACCCAGTGGACTCAGCGAGTTCACTGGACAGAAGGTAGAAAATTTGATTTTATCACTTTGAAAACCAATAAAACATCAAGTATAATAGAAAACAATCATAGGCTCTAATACCACTGAAGGGTTTTAGTATACTACAACATCCTATGGTGCACATACAACCCTAAATGCTTTGGATCTATGTTTTCTCTAATTATACATGCAATATTGTTTCCAAAGCATTAAGCCTACAACTAGCATACAAAATGATATAAACAACATAGAATTGAGTTGTAGAGTTACCTCTTGGTTGTGGCTTGTCGAACTTGTTTTGTTTGGCCTTTAAGAACTTAGTGCCCAAGTGTTGCACCTCAAATGGAATCACAACACACCCTAATGCCCATGACTCTTCATATTACCTAGGATCTATGGGCTAAACCTCCATGGACTACCATATTGGTTTAGCCCATCCTAAATAACAATTGGCCCAAACTATAAGAATCATTGATTTACCAAATCAATCCCCATAAATTTAATTAGTCTCTTTTGATCACAAAATTAATTCCAAATTAATTCTTGATCAATACTAATTAAATAATATGATTTCATATTAATATATTAGAAATTATAATATATTAATAAATCATAAAGAACATCTTCTCAAAAGTCCATCCTATCAAATTGTCTTGGTGATATACAACCCAAATGGACCATGCTACTCTTGGGTCAAGTACATACCAACTATAGTTATGGGCTTAGACACATAATCCAAAATATGTGTATATAAACTAGCCATGAGATAATTTTTTTCTTCTTTTGTACATGATTTTCTCAAAAAATGGGAGGAGACAAGGCATGCATGCCTTGGTTATTCTACATGCAATGCTTGGGACAACGTTGTCCATGCTTTTGCTTTATGGCCCTCTATCACTTTTTGGCCATTATATAAAAGAGAGCATGGAAGTGTTTTGACACACTTCTTTTAAGCCTCATTCTCATTCTTCTTTTGAGTCAAAACTGTGAGCATGAGAGGCTCTAGAGGATTGCCAAATTTCAGAATTTGAAGGCTCTTCTTCTTCTCCATTCTCTTGCATTTTGATGCTAGACAAAGTCCCTTTGTTGCTTCACCTTAGAACCTATATTTGGCATATATTCCAATGGCTTATGAACAACAAATTACAAGTGAATACTAGCATGTTTTGATAGTTCTACTCTTGCTTGGTTGATACTAGTAGGGAACTCTTGTTTTAGAGTTTCATGCCACACTTCATCAACTTCCAACCTATCACAATCTGAAATTTATCCCGTCATTTTTAACCTCTTCTTCCGTTAATAAAACTCGCTTTATTTAATTTGTCCGTTAACCTTTTTGGATTGGTTAATTAATTTGGGACTTTTATAATGACTTCGTAAGGGTTGGAACAAATTAGAAACACCCTCAATATCCCTTGAAAAGTTTTAGTTTCAACCAAGTCAAATTACGACCATTTAATCGGGTGTGACCAAAAGCCTCGTTTAATGTCAGTATTAGGTAGATTTCCTCCGAGCCACAGACTCAAACCCTATATAAGGGTGAGTGGACTCCATTTGAGATTTTTCACACACTCTCTCTCTCTCTCTCTCTCTCTCAGCCAGTGCATCGCCTTGGGTAGTAAAGGCCTCCCTCTATTATGCATGTTTCTGGAACCCTAGTAACTATTATAGGAATAGTTAGGAGACTCTATCTCTATCTCTATCTCTATCTCTATCTCTATCTCTGCCTCTCTCTTTTACTTTAGAATGTGACACACTATTTCCCTCTACGACGCTTCATTGCGCCAACGCCGTGTAACCAGAGTCTCTGGGAAGGAGAGCGATCATCATGTGTATAGATCTATACGGGACTAACACTCCCACACCCAGACTACTAGCTACAGTCCGCGCCGGTAAGGCCCATGGGTGACATAATGCCACTACCTCTACTGCCACTACCTCTACGCGTGACCTGGAGGGTCATCGGATACTCTATCGTAGATCAGCATGGTTACATACGGGTTCACATTCATTCTTTGTTTTAGACTTTGCTAGTTGTATCGTTCACTCGACACTATCTGGAGTCTGTATTTCTTCGTTTTAGACCTTGCTAGCTGTATCGCTCGTTTGATACTGTCTGGGGTCTGTGTTTCCTGTTGTTACATTGAGCCATGCGTATCATTCATTTCATACTCTCCTGGAGTCTATGATTTCCTTTTCCTTAGTCAGCAATAATACTGCTGAGGCATATGTTATTTTTCCCTTAGTATCTTCACTTTTGATTTTCTCATTACTCTTTAAAGTCAAATCTGTATTTGGTAATGATAGTATTTAAGGGAAAATTTCTTTTTAAAACATAACTCTGTCGAGTCTTGGTAGAAGACTGCTTTTATTTAGAAAATATAGGATTTTCTGGAAAGGACACTAATACACCGTAGATTCTAAACTACTACTTTTCATAAAGTTATTTTGAATAAAATGCTTACTTACACAAATGACACTAAATACTTATGGACTCACCAACATTATAAAATGCTGATACTTGCTTTCAAAATAACTTGTATTCTCAGGTCAGCGATAGACAGGTACATCCCAGGAGTTTTGTGAAGACAACCTAGTACCGAGCTGCATCTATGTTATGTTCTGTAATTACTATGATATACTATAACATGTAACCGATGTAAAACTATTACTATTAATGCAATGGTTGTTGTACTTTGATTACTATACTGCATATGTTGTGATACTTGACATGACGTCATCCACCCCAGAACGTTTCCGTCGTTCCGGTTTTGGGGTGTGACACAACTTCCCGTGAGGATCAAAGTCTTCAAAGGTTGTTATGTTTTCCCTTCTATGGTTGTTTTAATCTTTCTAACTCTTGCAAAATGATCCGTGGTGGGTAAAATAGTTTAAGTTTTATTCAATATTTTTAAAGCTTTCGTTGTCAATTTTACTGGTTGTGAAACCTGATTTTTGAATAAAAACCCAACAATTGGTATCAGAGTCATTTTTGCAAGATTAGTTAGATTATTTCTTTAGTTGATAAAATCTTTGTTTTTGGAAAACATGGATGGTTTTCTCTTTGCAAGAAAAGTCCATACATATTTTCTATGACAACTTTAAAATGTTTATAATTATTATTTTTGACCAAAAGTTTACATGCATCTTTTTGGTCATAAAATTTGTCTTAGCAAAACAAAGAGTTGTTTTATATTTTTGAGTATATGAATATGTATGATGTGCATAAACTAGCTATAGACCTTTGTGTTGTTACATGTGTTGATTTATTTAAAATGGTTGTAACTATTTAATTATTCATATGGTATGTAATAATTAAATAGATAGTTTTCATTTGTTAACTTTTGTAAGTAATAGATTAGTTTTAGAAATAGTTTAGTTTTAAAAAATGTAACAAAACTGAATATGGTGACCATTTTGAAGATCAAAAGTTTATAACGTTGATTTTATTAAAGTTTCTTAAATTTTATAAAATTATTTTTATAAACTTGCTTTAAAGGTGTTGAAGCAAGTGGGAGCACATGAAGACTTTACAAGATAAAGGTCTATTTTGTCCCTTTAGAAATGGACTTGATAATTTTGTGATGGCTCACAAAATTATTACTAGTTAATGGTTTGGTTTATGCACATAAGTTATAATTGTTACGCATGCTTCTGTTGTTTTATGTTTATGTTATTATTATTATGTTATGGTTGATAAAATAGTTTGAAATGTGAAAATAATATTTGAACATAAATAAACATCACAAGGAAGTTGGTTTTAATGAAATTTACCTTTTAACATAAGATGCTAAAAATAGTTTAAAACAAACTTTATTGTTAAAACTAGTAAAACAAGCTTTATTGTGAAAATAAAACAAGCTTTATTGTTAAAACTAGTAACCAGTAAAATTTCAGGATTAAAATTGTATAAGTTTAAAATAAAGATTTGTAACTTATCAAACTCCAAACCTTATTTCATAAAAGTAAGTTTTTTTAAAAGGTTTCCAAATGTTATCAAGCGCTCAAACGATATAACTTAATACAAGTTATTAATTTAAAACTTTGATCGAGTCAATTATATAAAACTGGGGTTTATATATATAAATTGTTAAAAAAATGTTATTTTAACATGAAATAAGTTTTTTTAAGTATACCATGGTTTATTGAATGCATGCAATAACCATGTTATAACATTTTTTTTAAAACTAGAATTGTAAAAACATCAAAGACCCCTTACAAACCTCAAATGTATGCAATCTTTTTTAAAGAACAATCACATGTATCTTGTATGCACTAGTAGGATAAATGATACCTAACCGCTTAGTGTTATCTTTTGATGGCCGAGGTGTTTTCTCGATTTCTATAACCAAGTTATAGGTTGATTACACAAGTTTTTCAAATTGGATGATTTCATCAGAGATCTCTTGTGATAAAGGATACCTAAGCAAGAGAGTTCCAAGGCATAAACGGGATCAAACATGTCTAATTAAATTTGTTATTAGCGATCCCATAAATATAGGAATTATATAGTAATATATAATTGATAATCGATATCTACCGGGTTGAATTCAGATGAATGGGATAAAGGATACCTAACCTTTTTTTTTTTTGCAACTTAGATCCTAGACTTTGATAATTAATGTTTTTAGAAACTAAAAGGGGTATTAATTATTAAAGATAAAATGTTGATAATACTAAATGAATTTTGTTATAATTTTGTAGATATATAATCCACTCTCATAACCATGAATTGTCATTTCTCTTTAAATGACTTAATGAAACAATAACATTCAATAGATACAACTTCAATGAATGGTTTCATGTCTTAATTAAGAGACAATCTTGTGAGAGATGTGAAATTGTATACACTTAAAGGTCCTAATCCTAAACAAATTACTTTGAATAATAGACCTAAATATGTTACCTAGTAAAGACATCATAGTGAGGCTCAAGACGCTTCTAACATCATACTAGGAACAATTATTCATGACTTCTAGGAAGTTTTTGATAATTTAGATACATATATCTGATAATATAACAGGTTAAGCAATATTCCATTAAATATAGTGAAATTTTGTTGGAATAGTGCAAGGCTAAAAGAGTCACCTTGTGTGATCTAAAATGCCCATAGATGGATCTTGTTTCTTTTGTGAAGAAATTGGACACTGGTAGAGAAACTGCTCCTCTTATCTAGAAAGAAAGTTTGAAAGAGACTAGTACTTCAGGTATCTACTGGATAGAACCCCTACTTTTCGTTTAACACTCAAGTACTTGGTACTTAAATGTTAATATAATATTTGTAACTTGATTGCAAATATTTACAGAAGAGTAACTAGCTGAGCACAAGCAAGTTGAAACTACACTCTCGAAGTTTAGTTTATGCTTAGAACATAAATTGTTTGTAATATAAAACAATGTTTGTTTTGGAACAATGTATGTTTTCAATTTAGCATGTCTAAATATTTATGTCTCAGTTATTTAACTAAATGTTTGATTATTTACTAGATCATTTTTCATAACGATAATACTCATATTCTGAAATGGCTGACTTCTATTTATGAGAGTAGATCTCTTAATAGAATTACAAAGTAAATATCAACATTTTATAAATAAAAATAAGTTCTATATGCAAACACTTTTGATTTAAACTTGTTTTAAATCAAACTTATCCATGACATTGTTATCTTTATTGTATAAATGAAATCCACATATTCCAACTTCAAGAAAGGGATCTTTGAAGGCAAATAATGTAGTTTATTTGACATATGTGAATCTTTTTTATAAAAAAAAGATTCCTAATAATATTTTCACTAAAGTGTAGAGAAAATAATTATTAATGAACTATATACTTTGGTGTATGACTTCCTTTCTAATGAATGTATATGATAGAGCACAACATACAAACCAGTAGTACCATCTAAAGCCTTCATGATGATAAAGGGTGAATTAAACTTTTCTTGATATAGTTTACTTTCTAATCGGTAGAAATGTCCTCCTTTTGATCTTTTTAGGATTATACTCCAGTCACTATTAATTGTATCTAGAATAAAAACGCCAAGAATATTCTAAAAGGGAATTTAGATTATTATATAAAAACCCACCAAGAATAAGTTCATTTATTACTCTGAAAGTTGAGTTAGTAGAAAGCAAGCTTCTAATGACAAAAAAAGTGGGAGGCAAAGGGAAGTTGAAGTAGTTCAAAAACCATAGCCTGATGTAACAATTGTTGGCACTAGTTTTAACGAGGATTTTTGAACATGATTAGTAATTATTCATAAACACAAATTGCTTACAATAATGGTAGAAATCATCAATGACTTGAGAATTAAGGAATCTCTCATTGATGAGTTCTTGATGGTTTCTAGTTAAACCATCAACTATCAAAATGTTATATCAAATATTGGATCTGACAAATGACTTAGAGTCATGAACATTGAGATGTACTCCATGTTTAATAATCAAGTATGGGCTTGATAATCTTTCTCTCTATAAAAAGGCTAGGAGTAAGAGATTCCTCTAGGAAGAATATATACATGGATATATATATATATATATATATATATATATATATATATATATATAGACACGCACATTTAGTAATACTTGTTATATAAGGATTTTCTCATACTCATGTCATTGACTATAGTCCTTATCATACTCATGACATTGATTGTGATCAAACCTTTTCACAAGTAGCTATGATTAGATCGACAAGGATATTATTTACTATAACTTCATATTCTTAGTATGAGATATAGCAATAAGATTTCAATAAAGACTGCTTTTCTTAATAGACATCTACTAGAAGATATATATTGTGACAACCCAAAATTTCTATCTTGTAAAGCCATTCAATTCAATCAAAAGTCAGACTTGTTTCTACCATCTTTTAGAATTGTTAAGGGTCTATTTGAGTGTTCAAATCCTAGTACATTCAAGGAATTGGTGTTAGAAAGTATCTACTAGAGTTCATTGTGCAACATTCATGTGACAACCCGAAATTTCTATCTGGTACAAACCATTCATTTAAACTCGTTTCTGCTAACTTTTAGCACTGTTTAGAGTCTGTTTGAGCATTCTGAGCTTATTGCATCAAAGGAATCAGTGTTTTGATTTATCAGTTAAAGTTCCAAACAATCTAGCAAACTGTAAACCTCCTCAAAAGGAGTTTACGGTCAGGAAGCTTGGAGCTTACGGTCATGGTGACCGTAAAATCCCTATATATACATAATACATGATCATTTTGGCCATTTCTTCCCTTTACAAGCCTAGAATCACGAATTCTCTCTCAAGTATCATAAGATCTTCATCTTAATCTTCCAAAATTGTAAAAATTCTTTCCTTTGATTTGTTGTTACATCTCTTTAGCTAGTGTTTATGCATGATTTCATCCATGAAATCTCTTCATTTTGATAGATCTTCAAGTGTTATTCATTTCACCAAGAACACCAAGAACACACACTAGTGTTCTTGGATCCTAATCACCCTCAAAAGCTTCTAATAATTAAGTACATTACCCTTAGCTAGATATATGCTTGAATCACTAGCAAATCACCTTGAAAACATCATTTTTAGCCAAGAACAAGGTGTTTACGGTCTAAGAGTATCTCCTTAGACCGTAAACTCTAATGAAAGGTGCATTAGAGACCCTAAACCCTTACTAAGGCTAAGCATGGTCTTTAGAATCCGATGCCTTTGAATGAAGCCCTTGAAAACCATCATTTGCGCAAGATTTGATGAGTTTACGATTGGATCTCCTTCCACCATGAACTCCATGACCGTAAGGTCATTGGATCGTAAAGTCATTGGACCGTAAACCATAGGACCATGAACCATCTTGACCGTAAGCACTTATGGTCATGCCATTTGGACCGTAAACTCTATAGGGTGGCCCTATACCCGAGTTATGCAATCATATGTGATTGTATCCCTTCAATCTAAGAGTTTCCTCGTCTATTAGGGTGTTATACCTTATAATTAGTTGTTTATACACTAATCAAATGCACATACATGTCATTATATGTTTATTAGGATCTTTGTGTGCTCAAGGTTTCACCGGACACTCTACATCCTAATTCCAAACATACTTCTGTATCACTCACTAAAGGTGAGTTCATACCTCTTAATCTATATTTTAAATGATTTTAAATGCTTTTATGGGGGGAATACAAGTTGAAACATAATAGTTATTATATCAATCACATGTGATTAATAACTATCAAACAATGGATTTGCTATACGTTTAGCTGTTTTATCAAACAAACTACTTCGAAATGTTGATCAAACTCTTTTACATGTTGAACTCTTTATCAAACTTGTTCTTACATCACTAATGCATGTATAATTATATAAGTAAGGATGGAAGGACTTAGGACTGATTACACACATTATTTCTTGTTCCTTTTTTGCTTGTGGACTTAGACAACCCTGTTGTTTGTCCGAGTGTCGTTTGATCCCTAGTTATATATTATGTATATATGTATAGACATAAAGGCTTTTATCTCAGTTCAATACACTCAGTTATACAAACAACTCTACTAGTAAACTATAATAGGTATAGTTTAGGAAGACACTACTCATTACTACTAGTACAATGAAACATACAAAGAGTCAGTTCATACATGAGTCAATAAATACTATTATGAGAAACTAAGAGAACATACTATAATGAGAAACAACACACTACACTATACAAGAGCACATACTTTGATGAGAAACAAAGAGAGCACACTACATACTAGACAGAGAGAACGTACATTACACTAGTACATAAAATACATATACAAGAATACTATAACATAAATCTGAACCATTATTTTGGGGCATGGCATCACTGCCATGGCCCGTTTTGTAGCCAGAGTCTCCTGGAGGGAGAGCGTGAATTTGTGTATAGATCTATACTGGATTGACTATCCTACACCTTGTTGTTCGCTACAGTGGGACTTGCTACTCTACTGGTGCCAAATGTCATTTCTTCCGACGTCTTTCATCGTCGTGTTATTAGTCGAAAGTATGGTGCAACCATTTCACATTATACCTTAAATAACAATTGGTTTAAGGTAGTTAGTACAACAGTTGTTACTATAATACAACACTATAGTACTATGATTATTTCCCCATTACATTCAAATTGTGATCTTCTCACATAAACGGTAATGTAGAAACTATATTTTTGGTTAATGATAGTCATACTTGGGAAAATACACACTCTTACAAGAAACAAACATACAGGACATTTGATGCCTTGGTAGAAGGCTACGTCTAGTAGAAAATATAGGATTTTCTAGGAAATACAAACAATTACTACATACATTTACAAACTTATACATCAAACACTTACAAACATTTTCATACAAACAATGACACTAAAATTCTTATGAACTCACCAGCTTTAAAGTTGATCGACTCATTCAAAATAACTTGTATTCTCAAGTCATTAGTAGACAGGTACCGATGCCAGGTTTTGGGAAGATGGAGCTCGTTCAAAACTCATCTCTTATTTTGATTTACATTTATGGTGTCTTATAAACTTCACATAACACACTTGTATTAAATTATATTATTAATGCAATGGATGATGTTGTTGCTTGCTTACTACTATGCTTTGTTGTGATACTATACATGACGTCCTCTGCCCCCGAACATTTCCGCCGTTCCGGTTTGGGAGTGTGACAGATTGGTATCAGAGCATCGTTTATAGTGAATCGAGTATATCAACCCATAAAAGATATACAAACTATAAACACAACGGGATTAAAATACTCTGATCAAGAGTTTATACTTTAAATACTAAAATATTTAAGCAAGTATACATACCTGCATTCATACTAAAATCAGTGTCACTAGGACAAAACAAAAGTATTACGATTGTTGAGCATCACAAGTAGGCTTGGGGATGTATGGTCAGTTCTGGGAATGACATAGCCTGATCAACTATGTTGGTCCGAGAAGTGATTAACATATGCCTGATAATGGTTGTGATGTGGCAACAAGTCTAAAAATTTACCAACACTACTACAATGAAAACATTAGAACATAACATAAACCTAAAATACTATAGGAGTATTTTGTGCTACTATAATTACTTATCTGAGAACTAAAGTTCTTTATAAGTAGGTCAATAGTTGCTAAGTGTATACGCTAAGGTTATATGTAACTAGGATGTCATAGACTTAGAATCTGTGATCTTTGCTTTACTTCCTGTTCCTTGTTTCGAAGGTCTATCTTGTTTTAAATACATGTAACTGGTATGCACTATGCAAGTATTGAAGTAACTAATAAAGATACTTTTATAATTATCTAATTAGTACGTGTATTAATTATTTCTTATACCCTTTTCTTGCATCTATATCATGGCTGGATTCCATTCCCACGGCGACCTATACTTCCCAAACCAAGGAAATGCTAGATGGCTTGAAGCAGTGCCATAAGATGACCATCCAATCCCTTTGGATGATCACCTCGCAGAAGGCTTTTCAGATGATTCTGATTCCGAACCAGAAGTCAACAACCTACCACAAGAAGCTCCAATCCCAAACCTTAACCCCTAACCAGCATTTCAAGGTCCCACACCCTTGTGGGCAACAAACTTAAACCATTGGAGTGATGAGCGGGGTCAGCCCTTACCCTTCAACGGAGACCGAAGCTTTTACAATCTAAGCGAGGGAGGCTCAGCTGACCAAGTCCTACCCATCATGGTCCGTAGGATTGCTTGAAATGTCGAACAAGGTCGGGCAACCATCGACCGAGTCATGGAAATTGACACCAACTCTGGCGTTAACACGGTCCGCATTAGCCATCTAGAAGAGGCTCTGAATGGGACTAGGAGAGCCAATAAGGCTCTACACAGAGATTTTGCTGCAACCCAAGCTGAAGTCAGGGAACTTCGAGCTCGACAAGCAGTATATGAAAGGCGCATGAGAGACATGGAGCGCCATCTGTTAGAGTCAAGGACTCATTCTAGTGGTTCTCATCATAGATAGAGCCTACTCAACTCTCTCTTTTGGATATAACTTAGTTATGTAAAAACCCTAGTTTAATTTCCTATCTACATTAAGGCTTTGAATCTGTTAAGTCTTGTTAGGTCATAGCCCTGTTAAAATTTTCCTATCTTGGTTTGTTGTAAGACCTACTTCTAGGTAATTTTTCCCCAAACTTGTTACATCTGTAATACCAGTATTATTGACAGATATCTAATCTTATGGAAATTATTATCCAATTGCTTTCATCCTTCTGGTGCTAGATCTACATTCAATCATACTATTCAATTGTGTTATTGGGCTATGGAGAGTTAGTCCATGAGTCACTCTCCTCACTCTCTCTATTAAATTCTTATCAATGTATTCATCTTTGTGATCTTATAGCTACAATATGCCTCCGCGTCGATTAACGAGATGCACCACTCCGATAACTCCGAATAAAACTCCTCCTCCTCAGTACAACCCATTGGCTATCCAAGCTGCTGTGAATGCGGCTGTTACTACAGCCTTAGCACAATTCACCAATACTGGTACTAGTGAGAGTGGGACTTATGTGCCTCCTACTGTTTTCGAAGCTCCAGTACGCGCTAGGGAATACTTGTACAAGTGTAACAGCCCGGAATTTCAGATATTGATATAATTATGTTTTGGGGGTGATTTAAGAGGGGACTCGGCGAGTTGGAGCCTAGACTCGCCGAGTAGGATCGCAGACTTGGTCGCGGGTTCGCGACTGGACTCGACGAGTCCATATATGGACTCGGCGAGTCGACGCTGTTCAGCAGAAACCCTAACCGTTCGGTTTTGGATCGTATATAACGCCCCTTAGGCCGTCATTGTCCGTCTTTTGGTCGATTGAGAAGAACCCTAATCGTTGTGGACGTCTAGGGCAAGGGAGAAAGCTATTGGAACTTGGAAGAACTTGTTAGGCAAGAAGAAGAAGAATTTGGCCAAAGGAATATCAAGGAGGATCGAGTCCTGAGGTTTGGGGGACACAGAGAGTGCATTTTCAGGTAACACTCGGACCATTTCTGTTATTTTGATGTGTATACGAATCTAGGGTTTATGAAACCCACTTAGTGATTAGATGGGTTATTATGTTATTACCCAGACGTTTATACCCCAGTAATAAGATGTTTTGAAGTCCAGAAAGTCCCATTATTGTATATCTCGGGACCATTCGTAATTCAGGAAGCAGTTGCTCGTCTGCATGGCATGGACTCGCCGAGTTGTTCTTCAGACTCGGCGAGTAGCTTGAAGATTAACTGGGACTCGTCGAGTCGTTCTTCAGACTCGGCAAGTTGAGTCGGGGTGGCCCCACGATTCTTCCAGGAGGAACTCGTCGAGTAAAAAGGGGATACTCGACGTGTAGAAAGGGAATCTTAAGGAATCGGTGAGTCAAGGGCGAGTGGACTCAGAGTCGTTGAACTCGGCGAGTCTTGGGGTGACTCGGCGAGTTAGGTCGCGGGTTAAGCGAAGTTCTGAGTATGGGGACTCGGCGAGTCATAGGGTTGACTCGGCGAGTAGGGTCAGTCAGGGGTTGACTTTGACCTTGTCTTTGACCAAGGATTTGACCAGTTGTCTTCCAGGGGTATTTTGGTAATCATGGGAGTTTATTGGGTTATTGTTGATTTTCAGTGGAGGAGTTGTGTCAGAGTTCGGAGCAGCAGGATCTTATCTTTTCAGCCGTCAGTTCGAGGTGAGTTATCCTCACTATATCAACAGGGTCTAAGGCACCAAGGCCGGCCCTTTATTGTATTGAGAGTTAGTTACGTTTATCATGTTAGTGCTGGTTGTGTCTGCATCCTGGTAGTTAGGATGGTACATGCTAGGTGACCTTGTAAAGGTCAGTTCTCGATATGCTGAGTAATGCTATGCTAGTGATCGAATAGGGCGGTAGCCGGTTATGGTAATGATATGCTATGTGATCTGTTTACTCGGTTTGTTGAATATGACTGTTATATGACTGTATGTTTTGTGCACATGGTTGTTTGGACTAGAGATGGGTTGAGGCGGGTCCTGCTTCGTGCTGTAGGCCAAGATACCCAGGGCGGACCGGTTGTTCCGAAGGCCCAGCGAGCGGTCCGGATAGGCTGTAGGCCCCACGAGGGCGGACCAGACGTGCCGAGGCTCGGAGAGTGGACCAGGATGACTGAAGGCCCGATGCGGGCGGACCAGTCACACTGTAGACTCGGAGAGTGGACCAGGTGGGTTGAAGGCCCAATGCGGGCGGACCAATCCCACTGTAGACTCGGAGGACATGACTAGACCCGGAGGATGGATCCGACGGACTGAAGGCCTGATAAGGCGGACCAGTCACGATAGACCCGATATGCATGATTGTTCTATGATCCGTTTTGTTATGTATGATTTATATGTTTTGGACCGGAAGGTCACGGCCTGGAAAGGCGTATGCGTGGTTGGTATTTTGGGGGTATCTCACTAAGCTTTCGGGCTTACAGTTGTGGTCTAATGTTTTTCAGGTTCTTCAGGAGACTGTGGCAAGGCGAAGGCGCGATCGTACCGTTCCTCATGATTTTGTAACAACGTGATTCTGGGAATACTTAAATGAATTATATTGAAAACCTTTTTGTGAACATTTTAATGAAAATAGGGTTGCTTTGAAAATTTTAAATTGGTTGTGTTTTTCGGACGTTACAAGTTGGTATCAGAGCCTTGGTTTGAGTGAATTGGAGGAACACTTGTGTGACTCCAGTCTCAAATCGAGGAGAGTTTTCAAAAAGAGAAATTAAAATGGTTTTCAAAACAAGTAAAGGAGGACGCGGAGGTACGATCAGCCGGAGCCAGTAAGTAACCCCAAAATATCATACATGGCAATTGTTTTATTGAGCTTTGATAGAACAGCATGCTAGAGTTAGGCTAGGGATCTCCAGGATTTATTGATGAGTTGCCTGATTTATGATGCCTGCTAGCCTAGGGTTCCTTGCGAGAGATTTCTAGTGTTCCTCTAGTGGTGAGGATAGAGCGTTGTTATATGTGTCGCTAGGGTGTTGTGGGAGTACTTCATACAAATATGGGTTGGTGCGGAAGGTAGTATGGGCCCGTACTACTGAAAGCACGGACTCATACGCGTATCAGGGAAATCATGACCTCTAGGGTTGGGATGAGAGCTGGTTCCCGATTAGTGGAATATGTCTGAGATTGGTGTTTTATTTTTCAGTATGGAGATTCCAGGGCACGCTGGGGGTGGATCCGGGCCAGGATCAGGAGCAGGAGAGGGAGCTCCAAGTGGGTCTGCACAACCAGAGGTTGTCAGTCAGATGAGTACGCACGAGTTGGATGCGAGGATTCGCGAGATTCTGCATGATGAGGTTGCCGCATTGATTCGGGCTGAGCTGCCAGAGTTGTTTGGGTCGATCAAGACCGCCATGGTGGAGTATTTTGATGAGCGTTATGCGGCTCTCACGGAGACGGCTACCGCGGCGGCTACCGCAGCAGTAGCGGCGGCAGGAGGAGGAGCCAGTAGAGGTTTTCAGTATCGGGACTTCGATAATACGAAGCCTCCCACTTTTGATGGAGTTCAGGATCCGATCGTTGCTATGAGGTGGTTATCAGATGTGGAAGGATGTTTCTTCACTTGTTCATGCCCTGCTGATCAGAGGGTGAGGTGTGCTTTGAACCTGTTGAGGCTCGGAGCAAAGGATTGGTGGAGATTGACCACGGGATCGTATTCGGATGCGCAGAGGGCTGCGATTTCATGGGATCGGTTCAGGGAGATGTTCAGTACTCGCTATGTTCCACAGGTCGAGAGGGAGAGGTTGGCTCAGGAGTTCTTGGAGCTAAAGCAGGATTCGGAATCGGTAACGGAAATCACCAGGATGTTTACTGAGAGGGCTATGTTTTGTCCTGAGTTCGCTTCGGAGCAGGCTCAGATGTCCCGATATCTGAGTATGCTAAAGAGGGATATCAGACAGTTTGTGTCTGCGCAGAGGTGCGGGACTTTGCTGGAGTTGCAGGAGGCCGCCAGGCGGCGTGAGTTAGAGATTGAGTTACAGATGCGTGAGCTGAGGCAAGCTCCGGTTCAGTCGCAGCCGGCGACGAAACGGTCTAAGACCGTTGATTTCAGGATGGGAGATCAGGGTGGCCACGTCTGTGGTAAGTGTGGAAGGGGTCATGCCGGGGTTTGTCGGTCCGGTGGAGCATGCCGCAAGTGTGGGAAGGAGGGACACTATGCGAGGGATTGTCGGCAGTCGGTGCCGGTTCGGGATTTGAGGATATGCTATCATTGTCATCAGGTTGGACATTTGAAGGTCAACTGTCCACAGATTGCTGCAGGATCGGTGCAGGCTCCAGCACCGGCTACGCTGAGGATCACAGGTGGAGGTCAGGGTGGAGCGGAGCCCCCAAGGGCTTAGGGTCGTGTTTTTCAGCTTGCTGTTGCGGGTATGTTTCTTTCTGATGTTTTAATTATTTATGCTTGTTGTGGAGTATTGTTATCTGCTAGTTTCGTTGGTTGGCTATGGAAATTGCGTTTCGGGTTTCTTGTGGTATTCGTTGTTCCTTGAGGGATTGGCGAGTTGTGATCGGAATTTTGGTGTTAGTATCTTGTGTCCCTTGAGGGATCGTTATGGTTTTGGGATTGTACTTCAAGCCATCATTGATTATCTTTGAGAAGATTGGTGGCGGATGCGGTGTTAGTTTGGAGGCTAGTTGGATTCTGCAATCTGAGGAATGGAAAGATGAAGATTGAGTCGCTTTCGAGCGGGTTGTACGACGTAGGAGCATGATTTGTATGAAAGTTGTCGGTACTGGTGAAACGCACTTGGAGTGCATGTGCTGATTCCTACGAGGTGCTTTGGGAGATCGGTGATGGCGACCGGTGATTTTCTGTCAGCGTCTTAAGTGGGGGAGAATTGGAAATTTCCTGGATGGTCGTTGGGCATGGGAGGTTGTTTAGCCGCTTGGGAATTCAGCGGTATTTCTATCAGATGAGAGCAGGCTCGGATGGGGGAGCAGTAGGCGTGCGGGGCGAAATACAGACCTAGAGCAGTTGATTGAGGAAGGCATGGGAGCAGGCCGGGATCGAGTATGTATGATGGAGGTAGAGTTCGGAACCCCTAGAGAGCTAGAACGGTATGCACGGGAGGATTTCCCGAAGAGATAGTTGGAATGATGAGTGATTGTGGGGCGGTCCGGATAGACTGGAGGCCGGTAGGCGTACCAGTCAGGCCGAAGGCTCGGAGGACGGTCCAGTCAGATTGGCTGAAGGTTCTGAGAGTGGTCCAGATTGGCTGAAGGCCCGGGGAGGCGGTCCAGTCATGCTGAAGACTCTGCGGGTAATATCGAATCGGTTAGAGGCTATGGGTTGCGTATGTCGCGATGGGATTACATTGGGAGGTCTGGCCCCGGCTAGCGATCTTGAGCAGTGAAGGTAGTGCATGGGCTTGAGAGTCCTTGTGCTAAGAGCCAGAGTAGCGGTAATGCATGGGTATTGGGTACGCCCTAAAGTGGTAATGTGGCGTAGGATGAGCACCATGGTGCCTGTCATGGTGGCTGGGCAGACAAGTGGGGTTTCACGGAGGTGAAAGCGGCAGTGCAGAGTTGCGATCGCAGTGGTCCGTCGAGGATCTTGAGTAGTGTGTTGCGGCGGCGGAATATGAGTTATTCGACTCGATATGTTGCTTTGGGCGCAGAGGGAATATCGCGACGTGGAGTCAGGGAGAGGAGTTAGGAAGGGATGCAGAGCAAGAGTTTTGGACTCTCAGTGAGATCATGATCAGTGGTTTATCCTGGAAGGATGTTGAGGATATCGTCTATATATCAGGATATCCGCACCTGAGGGTGCTAGAGCTAGAACGGCATGTAGGTGTGATTGCGATAAGAGAACTCGGGGGAGTTGCTCCGAAATGGAAGAATGCGTCCTTCGGTCGTTATGGTAAGGGTAGGGTGGAATTTGGATCAGGAATCCGAGGGTGCGTGGCTTTATAGCCATGTGAGTCAAATGGAAGATGAGAATAGGAACAGTAAGGCATCATGGGTAATTCTCGGTTGTTGAGTGTGGTTATCGGAGGGTACAGTGGGTGCCGGTTTGAGTAGGTGGTGGGAACACCGTATGGGATGAGAAAGTGAGCTTCTGATTCTATGGTTGTACTTTGAGGGGCTTGGTTCGGTCAAGGTCAAGTGGCGCAGGGTGGGAAGTAGATTGAAGATGAGATGCCGAAGGCTTCGAGGGCGAAGCCTAATTTAAGTGGGGGAGAGTTGTAACAGCCCGGAATTTCAGATATTGATATAATTATGTTTTGGGGGTGATTTAAGAGGGGACTCGGCGAGTTGGAGCCTAGACTCGCCGAGTAGGATCGCAGACTTGGTCGTGGGTTCGCGACTGGACTCGACGAGTCCATATATGGACTCGGCGAGTCGACGCTGTTCAGCAGAAACCCTAACCGTTCGGTTTTGGATCGTATATAACGCCCCTTAGGCCGTCATTGTCCGTCTTTTGGTCGATTGAGAAGAACCCTAATCGTTGTGGACGTCTAGGGCAAGGGAGAAAGCTATTGGAACTTGGAAGAACTTGTTAGGCAAGAAGAAGAATAATTTGGCCAAAGGAATATCAAGGAGGATCGAGTCCTGAGGTTTGGGGGACACAGAGAGTGCGTTTTCAGGTAACACTCGGATCATTTCTGTTATTTTGATGTGTATACGAATCTAGGGTTTATGAAACCCACTTAGTGATTAGATGGGTTATTATGTTATTACCCAGACGTTTATACCCCAGTAATAAGATGTTTAGAAGTCCAGAAAGTCCCATTATTGTATATCTCGGGACCATTCGTAATTCAGGAAGCAGTTGCTCGTCTGCATGGCATGGACTCGCCGAGTTGTTCTTCAGACTCGGCGAGTAGCTTGAAGATTAACTGGGACTCGTCGAGTCGTTCTTCAGACTCGGCGAGTTGAGTCGGGGTGGCCCCACGATTCTTCCAGGAGGAACTCGTCGAGTAAGAAGGGGATACTCGACGTGTAGAAAGGGAATCTTAAGGAATCGGTGAGTCAAGGGCGAGTGGACTCAGAGTCGTTGAACTCGGCGAGTCTTGGGGTGACTCGGCGAGTTAGGTCGCGGGTTAAGCGAAGTTCTGAGTATGGGGACTCGGCGAGTCATAGGGTTGACTCGGCGAGTAGGGTCAGTCAGGGGTTGACTTTGACCATGTCCCTGACCAAGGATTTGACCAGTTGTCTTCCAGGGGTATTTTGGTAATCATGGGAGTTTATTGGGTTATTGTTGATTTTCAGTGGAGGAGTTGTGTCAGAGTTCGGAGCAGCAGGATCTTATCTTTTCAGCCGTCAGTTCGAGGTGAGTTATCCCCACTATATCATCAGGGTCTAAGGCACCAAGGCCGGCCCTTTATTGTATTGAGAGTTAGTTACGTTTATCATGTTAGTGCTGGTTGTGTCTGCATCCTGGTAGTTAGGATGGTACATGCTAGGTGACCTTGTAAAGGTCAGTTCTCGATATGCTGAGTAATGCTATGCTAGTGATCGAATAGGGCGGTAGCCGGTTATGGTAATGATATGCTATGTGATCTGTTTACTCGGTTTGTTGAATATGACTGTTATATGACTGTATGTTTTGTGCACATGGTTGTTTGGACTAGAGATGGGTTGAGGCGGGTCCTGCTTCGTGCTGTAGGCCAAGATACCCAGGGCGGACCGGTTGTTCCGAAGGCCCAGCGAGCGGTCCGGATAGGCTATAGGCCCCACGAGGGCGGACCAGACGTGCCGAGGCTCGGAGAGTGGACCAGGATGACTGAAGGCCCGATGCGGGCGGACCAGTCACACTGTAGACTCGAAGAGTGGACCAGGTGGGTTGAAGGCCCAATGCGGGCGGACCAATCCCACTGTAGACTCGGAGGACATGACTAGACCCGGAGGATGGATCCGACGGACTGAAGGCCTGATAAGGCGGACCAGTCACGATAGACCCGATATGCATGATTGTTCTATGATCCGTTTTGTTATGTATGATTTATATGTTTTGGACCGGAAGGTCACGGCCTGGAAAGGCGTATGCGTGGTTGGTATTTTGGGGGTATCTCACTAAGCTTTCGGGCTTACAGTTGTGGTCTAATGTTTTTCAGGTTCTTCAGGAGACTGTGGCAAGGCGAAGGCGCGATCGTACCGTATTTCAGATATTGATATAATTATGTTTTGGGGGTGATTTAAGAGGGGACTCGGCGAGTTGGAGCCTAGACTCGCCGAGTAGGATCGCAGACGTGGTCGCGGGTTCGCGACTGGACTCGACGAGTCCAGATATGGACTCGGCGAGTCGACGCTGTTCAGCAGAAACCCTAACCGTTCGGTTTTGGATCGTATATAACGCCCCTTAGGCCGTCATTGTCCGTCTTTTGGTCGATTGAGAAGAACCCTAATCGTTGTGGACGTCTAGGGCAAGGGAGAAAGCTATTGGAACTTGGAAGAACTTGTTAGGCAAGAAGAAGAAGAATTTGGCCAAAGGAATATCAAGGAGGATCGAGTCCTGAGGTTTGGGGGACACAGAGAGTGCGTTTTTAGGTAACACTCGGACCATTTCTGTTATTTTGATGTGTATACGAATCTAGGGTTTATGAAACCCACTTAGTGATTAGACGGGTTATTATGTTATTACCCAGACGTTTATACCCCAGTAATAAGATGTTTAGAAGTCCAGAAAGTCCCATTATTGTATATCTCGGGACCATTCGTAATTCAGGAAGCAGTTGCTCGTCTGCATGGCATGGACTCGCCGAGTTGTTCTTCAGACTCGGCGAGTAGCTTGAAGATTAACTGGGACTCGTCGAGTCGTTCTTCAGACTCGGCAAGTTGAGTCGGGGTGGCCCCACGATTCTTCCAGGAGGAACTCGTCGAGTAAAAAGGGGATACTCGACGTGTAGAAAGGGAATCTTAAGGAATCGGTGAGTCAAGGGCGAGTGGACTCAGAGTCGTTGAACTTGGCGAGTCTTGGGGTGACTCGGCGAGTTAGGTCGCGGGTTAAGCGAAGTTCTGAGTATGGGGACTCGGCGAGTCATAGGGTTGACTCGGCGAGTAGGGTCAGTCAGGGGTTGACTTTGACCTTGTCTTTGACCAAGGATTTGACCAGTTGTCTTCCAGGGGTATTTTGGTAATCATGGGAGTTTATTGGGTTATTGTTGATTTTCAGTGGAGGAGTTGTGTCAGAGTTCGGAGCAGCAGGATCTTATCTTTTCAGCCGTCAGTTCGAGGTGAGTTATCCTCACTATATCAACAGGGTCTAAGGCACCAAGGCCGGCCCTTTATTGTATTGAGAGTTAGTTACGTTTATCATGTTAGTGCTGGTTGTGTCTGCATCCTGGTAGTTAGGATGGTACATGCTAGGTGACCTTGTAAAGGTCAGTTCTCGATATGCTGAGTAATGCTATGCTAGTGATCGAATAGGGCGGTAGCCGGTTATGGTAATGATATGCTATGTGATCTGTTTACTCGGTTTGTTGAATATGACTGTTATATGACTGTATGTTTTGTGCACATGGTTGTTTGGACTAGAGATGGGTTGAGGCGGGTCCTGCTTCGTGCTGTAGGCCAAGATACCCAGGGCGGACCGGTTGTTCCGAAGGCCCATCGAGCGGTCCGGATAGGCTGTAGGCCCCACGAGGGCGGACCAGACGTGCCGAGGCTCGGAGAGTGGACCAGGATGACTGAAGGCCCGATGCGGGCGGACCAGTCACACTGTAGACTCGGAGAGTGGACCAGGTGGGTTGAAGGCCCAATGCGGGCGGACCAATCCCACTGTAGACTCGGAGGACATGACTAGACCCGGAGGATGGATCCGACGGACTGAAGGCCTGATAAGGCGGACCAGTCACGATAGACCCGATATGCATGATTGTTCTATGATCCGTTTTGTTATGTATGATTTATATGTTTTGGACCGGAAGGTCACGGCCTGGAAAGGCGTATGCGTGGTTGGTATTTTGGGGGTATCTCACTAAGCTTTCGGGCTTACAGTTGTGGTCTAATGTTTTTCAGGTTCTTCAGGAGACTGTGGCAAGGCGAAGGCGCGATCGTACCGTTCCTCATGATTTTGTAACAACGTGATTCTGGGAATACTTAAATGAATTATATTGAAAACCTTTTTGTGAACATTTTAATGAAAATAGGGTTGCTTTGAAAATTTTAAATTGGTTGTGTTTTTCGGACGTTACAACAAGGATTTCACCAACTGTAAACCCATGTCCTTTAATGGAACTGGCGGAATCATTGCCCTCTCGCAATGGTTCGAGAAGACGGAATGATCTTTGAAATTTGTTCCTGTCCGGAAGGGAGCAATGTCAAGTTTGTCGCATGCACCTTCGCGGACCGAGCTTTGACATGGTGGAATAACCATATCAGGTCACTATCTCTTATAGTGGCAAATGCTATAGGCTGGGAAGCTCTAATGGATCTCATGATCGAAAAATGCTACCCAAGGGGCAAAGTTCAAAAGCTAGAGCAAGAGCTCTGGAGCCTAACCATGAAGGGCTCCAGCATAGTGTCTTACACTGCCATATTTAGCGATCTGGTAGCGCTATGTCCGAGAATATTCCCTTCTGAAGCTAAGAAGGTGGAAAGGTATATCTGGGGGATGGTGCCTCCATTTTAGGGGAATGTTTTAGCTTTAAACCCCGCTACCTTTGATAGTGCCAAGCGACTGGCGCAACGACTCATTGACCATGGGGTCCATACCCCATCATCAACAACAACAACCCTAGCCATCTCAGAACCCTCCAAAGTCGTTGCCAACAAGTGAAAATTCTGGGATGACAAGAAAAAGTTGAAAGCTACCAAAAAGTAGCAGGTCGTCGCAGTTCATGCTGTGCTAGCACCTGTCGCTGTTGCTCCAGTAAAGCAGTACGCTGGAAGTTTACCCAAGTGCAACAAATGCAACTTCCACCATGCAGGAGCCTACTGGGAAATGCAATGTTCTAACTGCAACAGGAAAGGGCACACTGCCCGTTTCAGCAAACCTCCGGCGACACCAATCAACCAAGTCCCTGGCGCTGGTGTGGGCTAGGCTTGCTACGGTTGTGACGAGGCAGGCCACTACAAGAGGAACTGCCCGAAGGCAGGGAATACCGGCGGTGTGGGAAGAGTTTTGGCTATAGGCCACAAGGAAGCCATTGCCAACCCCACAGTGGTCACTAGTACGTTTCTCCTCGATAACTCTTATGCAAGCATTCTGTTTGATAGTTGAGCGGAGAGGAGTTTCGTGAACCATAAATTTGCTCATTTAATTAAGCAAAAATCACGAACACTTAAAGAATCGTTCACTATAGAAATAGCTAATGGAAATACTGAGAGCACTAGTAGTATATACATAGGATGTACTCTAACTCTAGATAGCCATTCATTTCCAATCAACCTCATGTCGGTCTCAATTAAAAGTTTCGATGTCATTATCGGCATGGATTGGTTGAGTCTACATCATGCCGACATCATGTGTTATGAAAAGGTTGTTCGCCTTAATATGCCGTCTGGCAAAACTCTAGTAGTCTATCGCGACAAACCCGACACGAACCTTCGTATCATCTTGAGTATTCAAGCCCATAAATACTTGCGAAAGGAATGTTGCACATTCTTTGCTCATGTTGTCGATGTGAGCCAAGAGATGAAGGACATTAAGAACATTCCAATAGTACGTGATTTTCCCGACATATTTCTAGAAGAACTACCAGGATTACTTCCACAACGTCAAGTCGAGTTCAGAATCGACTTAGTTCCAGGGGCTACCCTAGTAGCCAAATCACCCTATCATCTAGCACCTGCAGAGATGCAAGAACTGTCCGGTTAACTTAACAAACTGCTCAACAAGGGCTTTATAAAACCAAGCTTCTCACCCTGGGGAGCGTCGGTCTTGTTCGTCAAAAAGAAAGATGGATCCTTTCGTATGTGCATCGACTACAGGGAGCTCAACAAGCTAACCATTAAGAATCGTTACCCTCTGCCTCACATAGATGATTTGTTCGACCAACTTCAAGGGGAAAATTACTTTTCAAAGATAGATCTGAGATCCGAGTATCACCAGTTACGAGTGCTAGAGGAGGATGTTCCAAAGACAGCCTTCTGAACTCGTTATGGACACTACGAGTTTGTAGTGATGTCATTCGGATTGACCAATGCGCCCGTAGTATTCTTGGACTTAATGAATCGGGTATGCCGTCCTTACTTGGATCAGTTTGTCATTGTCTTCATAGATGACATACTTATCTACTCTCGTAGTGTAACAACCGGGATTCAGGTACAACCGATTAGCCCTTCATCTTTATTTATTTGTCATTTTGGGCCTTTGTGTTGGGCGAGTACGTTGGGCGTACAAGGAGTACGCTGCGCGTAATCGCGCGCCTCATTTAAACACGTCATCGTCGGGTATGCTGGGCGTACCCAAGGTTACGCCGGGCGTAATCGGTCTAGACCCAAAAACCCTAATTTGAGTTGTTGGCTATAAAAGGAATGAGATGGCTTGGTTCCTCAGCCACCATCCTTCAGAAAGAAACCCTAAGAGAGTTGTTCCTTCGTTCATAGCTTGTTTGTGAGTGTTCTAAGCTTTGAGGTGTCATTTCAAGGTAGCAAAAGGAAAGAGGAGTCCATTGTGGAGGCTAGAAGTTGGTGTGCAAGTGTAGATCCGTGAAAAGCAAAGGTTGGAGCTTCTTCCTAAGGTAAAAAGTTCAGATCTTGCCTTGTAGTTCTTATGGTATGCTTCATGGACCAATTTCTAGGGTTTTGGTCCCAAAGATGGAGACTTTATGAGCAAGTAGTCTGCATTGGCTTAGATCTACCATATTCTAGGTCCATTTGAGTTGTATGTTCATAAAAAATGTGATCTTGGACATATATATTTAGCCATGCATGAGATCTAGATCTTTGGAGTTGAAAAGGAAGATATTAGAGAGTGTAGGAACCTTTACAGCCATGTCAAGGCTTAAAGGTTCCGACTTTATGGATTAGGAGGCTTAAGGAGAGCCAGATCTAGAAGTTGAAGGAGTGTCTTAACCATTTAAGACAAGAAATATGGTATGGATGAATCTGGGATTTACGCTGGGCGTAACTCCTAGTACGTGCAGCGTAAGGGGTTGCGACCCCCGATTGTGACTCATCGATGTACGCCCCGCGTACAGAAGCTGGTACGCCCTGCGTACTATGGTCAGTTGACTTTCGTTGACTTTTAGGGTTTGGTCAACATGAGTCAAGGAAGGGTAAAATGGTCTTTTACCCCTCTGTGGGATAATGATAAGGGTGTAGCCTAGTCTTGAAAGTCTATATTAATTAGAATGATATTTCGTTATGATTAGGTGGGGTTGGGTCTTCGTTTCGAGATTCGGAGATAGCGAGCACGTGAGATTCTATACTTCCTGCGAGGTGAGTCTTCTCACTATATTGTACTCGAAAGGGTATTTATGTGTGACCGAGAGGTCGGATATGTTATGAGTTGTATGCATTGAATATGATAAGTTAACCGTTTGTATGTGCTATGTATGCTATGCTTGATATGGGCCGGAAGGCATTTTATGTTATGGGCCGGAAGACATTGTGATGTGGACCGGAAGGTCGACGTGGGTAGGACCGGAAGGTTTACCAGGTCGGGACGAAAGTCCCTTGAGACACATGGACCGGAAGGTCATGGCTTGGAAAGGCGTATATATGTAAGTAGTATTTTGGGGAACTCATTAAGCATTTATGCTTATAGTTGTTGTGTTATGTGTTTCAGGAAGTAGCGAGGATCATGGGAAGGCGCCGGCGTGATCTGTACACACTGATGGAGGATTTATGATCTTGGGATTTATACGATTTGTGTTATGATATGATACATTGGATCTTTATGACTTGTTTTGGATGAAAACATGTTTTTAAGAAATGAAAATTTTGTTTTGAAAATTTATGTTGTTACAAGTTGGTATCAGAGCCTTGGTTTGAGGGATTCGGGTGCACCTTCGGGCGTAACTGAACTCAAACCGAGGATTTGAGAAAAATTTTCAAAAATAAAAGCATAAAATTTTATAAGGGATTTTGTGATAACCAAGGATGAAGCAGTGTGTACGGTCAGCCAGCGCCCGAACGGTAGAATCCCCAAAATACCCTTACAATATGTGTTATGAGATATGTTGCGATATGTTATGCATGCTAGAGTAGACTAGGTATTCATATTAGGACTAGAGTGGCTTGATTTGTGATGCCTTAGTCTAGGGGAAATTTGCTGCTATAAGATGCTTTGAGAGCGAGTAGGTAACCAGTGCATAGCAAGAATAGAGTACTCGTGATCCGGGGTCCAAGGAGGAGGACTTGGGGTGAACGCTGATGCGGTGTAGTCAGTAGTATAGGGCCTGTACTACTGAAGACACCGGATCAGTGGGCAGTCCAAGTAAGAATCCTTTGGGTATCGGAGGTCGAGTAGGGTTGCGTTATCGAGTGCGAGTACGCTCGATTGGGTCTCTGATATTTTTATGTTGTATTTCAGAGGCATCATGGTTGGGACACGCCACAGACCTGAGACGAGCGGTGTGAGTGACGAGGAGCTTCGTCAGATGATCCACGATAAGGTGGCTGCGGCAATCTGGGCCGAGATTCCGGAGATGTTTGGGTCAATCAAGACCACGCTGTTGGAGACTTTTGATGAGCGGTACGCCGCGGTGACTGAGGTTGTGGTCACTACGGCTACAGCAGCTGTGGCTGTTGCCAGACCCCAGGGAGGTGACTCGTTGTTGTTCCGGGAGTTCAGCAACACGAAGCCACCCGAGTTTGATGGGACGCAGGACCCGATCGATGCGATGCGATGGATTGCTGACATTGAGGGATGCTTCTACACGTGTTCATGTCCGAAGCATCTGAGGGTGCGGTTCGCTTTGAACCAGCTCCGCCTGGGAGCAAAAGATTGGTGGAAGTTCGTGACGGCGAACTTCACTCTTGAGGAGATTTCAGCGGTGACTTGGGAGAAATTCACCACCATGTTCAGAGATGAGTATGTTCCCCCGGTGGAGAGGGAACGATTGGTTCAGGAGTTCTTGACCCTCAAGCAGGGTAATGATTAAGTTGTTGTGGTCACCCGGAAGTTTCATGAGAGGGCGATGTTCTGCCCTGAGCAGGTGTCTACTGAGCAGGCACGGATGAGCCGATATTTGGGTGTACTGAGGAGGGACATTCGGGAGTTCGTATCAAACTCGACATACCGGACATTTGCTGAGCTCCAGGCAAATGCCCGAAAGAGGGAGATCGAGTTGGAGACCCAGGCCAGGGAGGAGGCCGAGTCTCAGCGGGTGGATCGGTGGCCGGCTCAGTCCCAGCCGGTAGCCAAGCGGACCAAGTCTGCTGATTCGAGGACAGGAGGTCAGAAGGGCCGCACTTGCGGAAAGTGCGGCAAGGGTCATGAGGGGGCCTATCGATCAGGTGCTTGCTACAAATGTGGCAAGGAGGGGC
Source organism: Lactuca sativa (assembly GCF_002870075.4). Lineage (NCBI taxonomy): Eukaryota > Viridiplantae > Streptophyta > Magnoliopsida > Asterales > Asteraceae > Lactuca > Lactuca sativa. The sequence goes on from NC_056628.2 coordinate 105,944,470, forward strand.
ACATCGCTAGGGTCGCCCCAAGGGATTTATGGTTTGCTTCCATTGCAACCAGACCGGCCATCGGAAGGCCGAGTGTCCTCAGCTTCTCCAGGGATCTGCGCCTGCTGCTAGGGCTACTGAGACTCGACTAGTGAAGGTCGAGGCCCCGAGGGCTCGTGGGAGAGCTTTTCAGTTAACTGTGGAGGAGGTGCGCACGGCGCCCGATGTCGTGGCTGGTATGTATTCTTTCGTGTATTTATTTTTATGCTAAGATGTTGTGCTTATTTTATGATATGCGTAAGGTACTTTTCTTGTGAATTCTGTACCTGCCTTGGTATTATTTGACTCGGGTGTGAGTCGGTCTTTTGTAGCTCTGGCTTTTAGTCAGCACCTCGGTATTGATCGAGAGGTGATAAGTCGACCTCTTAGAGTTTCCATAGCTGATGAGAAAGCGGTATATGCCACCGACATGATTCGAGGATGTGTGCTCGAGATTTTTGGTGTCAATTTCCCTATAGACCTAGTTCCTATCGCTATGGGAGATGTCTGTGTCATCGTGGGCATGGACTGGTTGAGTAAGTTTGGAGCGGTCATTGACTGCGAGAGACAGCTGATGACTATGCGAGACCCTAGTGGGGGAGTGCTTACTGTGTATGGCGAGGGGACCCGGTGTGGGTCAGCGTTTTGTTCGGCTGCCAGGGCGAGGCAGAGTTTGTAGCAGGGCTGCAGTGGCTTCATAGCCTATGTGATGGACGCACGAGTGGCCACTAGGAGGCCAAGTTTGGTTGACGAGGTTCCGGTAGTGCGCGAGTATCCGGATGTTTTTCCCTAGGAACTGTCAGGCGTGCCTCCGGAAAGACAAGTGGAGTTCCGTATTGACTTGATTCCGGGAGCAGCACCTATCGCCAAGGCGCCTTATCGCCTCGCGCCGCCGTAGATGCAGGAGTTATCCTCGCAGCTTCAGGAGCTGTTGGGGAAGGGGTTTATTCGACCGAGTAGCTCGCCTTGGGGAGCACCGATTCTTTTTGTCAAGAAGAAAGATGGTTCACACCGGAGGTGTATCGATTACCGGGAGTTGAACAAGTTGACGGTCAAGAACCGGTATCCGTTACCTAGGATCGATGATCTGTTCGATCAGTTGCAGGGCGCATCTTGGTTCTCCAAGATAGACTTAAGGTCGGGTTATCATCAGATGAGGGTTCGGGATGAAGATATCCAGAAGACTGCATTCAGAACTCGTTATGGACATTACGGGTTTTTGGTGATGCCTTTTGGGCTCACCAATGCCCCAGCTGCGTTCATGGATCTCATGAACAGGGTGTGCAGGCCGATGCTGGATCGGTCGGTGATCGTATTCATTGATGATATTTTGGTATATTCGAGGTCTAGAGAGCAGCATGAGGAGCATTTGAGGGAGATCCTTGGAGTTCTGAGATCAGAGAGGTTGTATGCCAAATTCTCCAAGTGTGAGTTTTGGTTACGAGAGGTCCAGTTCCTAGGACACCTTGTTAACCAGAAAGGGATATTGGTCGATCCGGCAAAGATTTAGGCAGTGATGAGATGGGAGGTGCCAAGATCACCCACAGAGATCAGGAGCTTTCTGGGATTGGCCGGCTATTATCGGAGGTTTATTAGGGATTTCTCCAAGATCGTCGTGCCACTTACCAAGATGACCCGGAAGGGTGTTGCATTTTCTTGGGGTCCGGAGCAGCAGTCCTCATTTGAGACCCTTCGTCAGAAGTTGTGCGAGGTCCCGGTGCTCGCACTCCCGGAAGGGATGGAGGATTTTGTGGTATATTATGATGCATCCATATCTGGGTTAGGGGCTGTGCTTATGCAGAGGGGGCACGTTATAGCGTATGCATCGAGGCAGCTGAAGCCTCATGAGTCGAGATATCCCACCCACGATTTGGAGTTGGGGGCTGTGGTGTTTGCCCTCAAGATCTGGCGGCACTATCTATATGAGGTTCGGTGTACCATATACACGGATCACAAGAGTCTGAAGTACTTGATGGAACAGCCAAACCTGAATAAGCGCCAGAGGATATGGTTGGATGTGGTGAAGGATGATGATTCCGAGATCCCGTATCACCCGGGCAAGGCTAATGTCGTAGCCGACGCGTTGAGCCGTAGGTCAGAGAGCGCCCCGATCCAAGACATTTGTATGAGGTTGACGGTGATGACTCCGGTATTGGACACCATCAGAGGGGCCTAGGCTGAGGCTGAAAGACCAGAGAACCAAAAGCGGGAGCGTGTTGGGCAGGTGTCAGAGTTCGTTACCGATAGTCGGGGACTTATGACATTTCAGGGTCGGATTTGGGTACCATTTGTGGGCGGGACGCGTACCATTTTGATGGAGGAGGCACGTCGATCGAAGTTCTCGATCCATCCCAGGGCTACTAAGATGTATTTGGACCTAAAGAAGGAGTATTGGTGGCCCTGTAGGAAGAGGGATGTTGCATGGTTCGTCGAGAGGTGCCTAACTTGTCGCCAAGTTAAGGCCGAGCACCAGCGTCCGCATGGTAAGCTGCAACCGCTGGAGATTCCCAAGTGGAAGTGGGAACAGATTACCATGGATTTTATCACCAAATTGCCAAGGACTGCGAGAGGAGTCGATGCAATTTGGGTGATTGTGGACAGGTTGACGAAGAGCGCTCATTTTCTTGCTATCAGTGAGAGTTCTTCTGCTGAGAGGTTGGCAGTGTTGTATGTGAGGGAGGTGGTATCGCGGCATGGGGTTCCGATGTCGATTGTTTCAGATCGAGACGTGCGATTTACTTCCAAATTTTGGAAGAAGTTTCATGAGGAGTTGGGTACAAGGCTGCATTTCAGTACTGCACACCACCCACAGACGGACGGGCATAGTGAGCGGACGATTCAGACGCTCGAGGATATGCTCCGAGCATGTGTTTTGGATTTTGGAGGGAGTTGGGACACCTATTTACCCTTGGCAGAGTTTTCGTACAACAACAACCATCATTCGAGCATTGGTATGCCACCCTTTGAGCTGTTGTATGGGAGGAGGTGTCGAACCCCCATCTGCTGGGGAGAGGTGGGGCATCGGGTAATGGGTAGTACGAAGATTGTGCTTCAGACGACAGAGCAGATATAGCAGGTCAGGCAGAGATTGTTGACCGCTCCGAGTCGCCAGAAGAGCTATGCGGACAGGCGTCGGTCCGAGCTCGAGTTTCAGGTTGGTGATCTGGTACTCTTAAAAGTCTCTCCTTGGAAAGGAGTGATTCAATTCAGGAAGAGGGGCAAGTTGGGACCTCGATACATAGTGTATTGCCGATGAGTCGGCTATGGTTCCATTAGAGGATATTCAGGTGGATGCGGGTCTGAACTATGTTGAGAGACCAGTGGCAATTAGGGATCGAAAGGTTAAGGTTCTGAGGAACAAGGAAGTGCCCTTGGTGCAAGTGCAGTAGCAGCATCAGAAGTGGTCCGAGCTGACGTGGGAGTCCGAGTAGGAGATGCGGGAGCAGCATCCAAAATTGTTTTCGGTATAAGACTTCGGGGACGAAGTCTGGTTCTAGTGGGGGAGAATTGTAACAGCCGAGATTCAGGTACAACCGATTAGCCCTTCATCTTTATTTATTTGTCATTTTGGGCCTTTGTGTTGGGCGAGTACGCTGGGCGTACAAGGAGTACGCTGCGCGTACTCGCGTGCCTCATTTAAACACATCATCGTCAGGTACGCTGGGCGTACCCAAGGTTACGTCGGGCGTAATCGGTCCAGACCCAAAAACCCTAATTTGAATTGTTGGCTATAAAAGGAATGAGATGGCTTGGTTCCTCAGCCACCATCCTACAGAAAGAAACCCTAAGAGAGTTGTTCCTTCATTCATAGCTTGTTTGTGAGTGTTCTAAGCTTTGAGGTGTCATTTCAAGGTAGCAAAAGGAAAGAGGAGTCCATTGTGGAGGCTAGAAGTTGGTGTGCAAGTGTAGATCCGTGAAAAGCAAAGGTTGGAGCTTCTTCCTAAGGTAAAAAGTTCAGATCTTGCCTTGTAGTTCTTATGGTATGCTTCATGGACCAATTTCTAGGGTTTTGGTCCCAAAGATGGAGACTTTATGAGCAAGTAGTCTGCATTGGCTTAGATCTACCATATTCTAGGTCCATTTGAGTTGTATGTTCATAAAAAATGTGATCTTGGACATATATATTTAGCCATGCATGAGATCTAGATCTTTGGAGTTGAAAAGGAAGATATTAGAGAGTGTAGGAACCTTTACAGCCATGTCAAGGCTTAAAGGTTCCGACTTTATGGATTAGGAGGCTTAAGGAGAGCCAGATCTAGAAGTTGAAGGAGTGTCTTAACCATTTAAGACAAGAAATATGGTATGGATGAATCTGGGATTTACGCTGGGCGTAACTCCTAGTACGTGCAGCGTAAGGGGTTGCGACCCCCGATTGTGACTCATCGATGTACGCCCCGCGTACAGAAGCTGGTACGCCCTGCGTACTGTGGTCAGTTGACTTTCGTTGACTTTTACGGTTTGGTCAACATGAGTCAAGGAAGGGTAAAATGGTCTTTTACCCCTCTGTGGGATAATGATAAGGGTGTAGCCTAGTCTTGAAAGTCTATATTAATTAGAATGATATTTTGTTATGATTAGGCGGGGTTGGGTCTTCGTTTCGAGATTCGGAGATAGCGAGCACGTGAGATTCTAGACTTCCTGCGAGGTGAGTCTTCTAACTATACTGTACCCGGAAGGGTATTTATGTGTGACCGAGAGGTCGGATACGTTATGAGTTGTATGCATTGAATATGATAAGTTAACCGTTTGTATGTGCTATGTATGCTATGCTTGATATGGGCCGGAAGGCATTTTATGTTATGGGCCGGAAGGCATTGTGATGTGGACCGGAAGGTCGACGCGGGTAGGACCGGAAGGTTTACCGGGTCGGGACGAAAGTCCCCTGAGACACATGGACCGGAAGGTCATGGCCTGGAAAGACGTATGTGCGTAAGTAGTATTTTTGGGAACTCACTAAGCATTTATGTTTACAGTTGTTGTGTTATGTGTTTCAGGTACTAGCGAGGACCGTGGGAAGGCGCCGACGTGATCTGTACACACTGATGTAGGATTTATGATCTTGGGATTTATATGATTTGTGTTATGATATGATACATTGGATCTTTATGACTTGTTTTGGATGAAAACATGTCTTTAAGAAATGAAAAATTTGTTTTGAAAATTTACGTTGTTACACGTAGTAAGGAAGAGCATAGTAAGCATCTACGTTAGATCTTGGAAACGTTACGATTAGAGAATATCTATGCAAAGTTCTCTAAATGCAAGTTTTAGGTTCAAAGAGTCAAATTCTTGGGTGACGTTGTTAGTGAAAAGGGAGTTCATGTGGACACTTCCAAAATCAAAGCCATTGAGAACTAGTCAGCATCGAAGACACCTACAAAAATTCGACAATTTCTAGACCTCGCTGGCTACTATCGTAGGTTCATTCAGAACTTCTCTCGAGTCGCTAAACCTCTTACGACTTTGATCCAAAAGGGCATGGCCTTTGACTGGGAAGAGAAGCAAGAGAAAGCATTCCAAACATTGAATAGAGGCTTATGCACCGCACCGCTACTATCCCTCCCAGAAGGAATAGATGACTTTGTGGTCTATTGCGATGCATCAAATCAAGGGCTAGGTTGTGTTCTAATGCAAATAGGTAAGGTCATTGCCTATGCCTCAAGGCAGCTAAAGACGCACGAGGTCAACTACACCACGCATGATCTTGAGTTAGGAGCAGTTGTGTTTGCTCTGAAGATCTGGAGACACTATCTGTATGGTACAAAAAGCACTATCTTTACAGACCACAAAATCCTACAACATATATTCGAGTAGAAAGAGCTCAACATGAGACAACGATGGTGGGTCGAGCTACTCAGTGATTACGAATGCGAAATTCGTTATCATCCCGGCAAGGCCAACGTAGTAGCTGACGCCCTAAGTTAGAAAGAATACTCTAGTCGTAGAGTCAAATCGTTGACTATGACCATCCATTCACACTTGTCCACACAAATTAAGGAAGCTCAGTGAATCCCTAAGAGGGATGGATAAGAACGTGGAAGTCAAGGGTGGCGGAGCCTTATATTTCATGGATCGGATCTGGACACCGAAACACGGTGGCTTAAGAGACTTGATCATGATCGAAGCACACAACACTCAATATTCCGTCCACCCAGGTTCGGATTAGATGTATTTGGATCTTAAAAAGTTATACTGGTGGCCTAACATGAAAGTAGAGATTGCTACCTTCGTGAGTAAATGCCTTACTTGCGCCAAGGTTAAGGTCGAATACCAGAAACCATCAGGTTTACTTCAATAGCCGGAGATACCTGCATGGAAGTGGGAGCGGATCACAATGGACTTCATAACCAAGTTTCCCAAGGCAACGAGTGGTCTCGATACCATTTGGGTGATCGTAGACAGGTTAACCATGTCCGCACACTTCCTGCCTATCAAAGAGACTGACAAGATGGAGAAGCTAACAAGAATATACATTAGGGAGATAGTACGACTTCATGGTGTTCCCATATCCATTATCTCTGAGAGAGATAGTAGATTCACTTCGAGGTTCTGGAAGTCGCTACAAAGTTCCTTTGGAACGAGGCGGGACATGAGTACAACCTACCATCCGAAAACCGACGGACAAAGTGAGAGGACTATTCAAATCTTGGAAGATATGTTGCGAGCCTGTGTGATCGACTTTGGGAAGGCATGGGATACTTGTTTGCCCCTTGTCGAGTTCTCCTACAACAACAGTTATCACACGAGCATAAAGGTTGCTCCATTTGAAGCCCTCTATGGCCGAAAGTGTAGATCGCCTCTGTGTTCGGCTGAGGTGGGTGACACCCAGTTAGCTAAAGGACGAATTCCTGAAAGCACTCTCACAGGTCCGGAGATCATTCAGGAAACGATAGAGAAGATCGTTCAGGTGCGTGAACGATTGAAAGCCTCTAGAGACCGACAGAAAAGCTATGTTGACAGGAGAAGGAAACCTTTGGAATTCCAAGTGGGAGACCGCGTTCTTTTGAAAGTCTCACCCTAGAAGGGCTTGATACGCTTCAGAAAGCGTGGAAAACTAAATCCAAGATACATAGGGCCTTTCGATATTCTCACTAGAATCGGCCCTGTAGCTTACAAACTCAACCTACCTCGTGAACTCAGTAATCTACATTCTACTTTCCACGTCTCGATCTTGAAAAAGTGTCTGTCCGACGAGACTCTTGTAATCCCATTCGACGAAATCGAGATCAATGAGAGCCTCAACTTTGTGGAAGAACCTGTATAGATCATGGACCGAGAGGTCAAGCAAACGAAGCAAAGTCGTATCCTTATAGTGAAGGTTCGTTGGAACGCTAAACGAGGACCTGAATTCACTTGGGAGTGTGAGGATCAAATGAAACTAAAATATCCTCATCTGTTCGCTTAGTTATTTGTAACCCCATTGCTTAAATTCTAATTTCGGGACAAAATTCTCTCTAACGGGGGGATGATGTAACAACCCGAAATTTCTGTATGGTACAAACCATTCATTTCAATCAAAGTCAGACTCGTTTCTGCTAACTTTTAGCACTGTTTAGAGTCTTCTTGAGCATTCTGAGCTTAGTGCATCAAAGGAATCAGTGTTTGGATTTATCAGTTAAGGTTCCAAACCATCTAGCAAACTGTAAACCTCCTCAAAAGGAGTTTACGGTCAGGAAGCTTAGAGCTTACGGTCATGGTGACCGTAAAATCCCTATATATACATAATACATTATCAATTGGATCATTTCTTTCCTTTAAAAGAATAGAATCATGAGTTCTCTCTCAAGTATCATAAGATCTTCATCTTGATCTTCCAAAAATTTAAGAATTCTTTCCTTTGATTTTTTGTTACATCTCTTTAGCTAGTGTTTATGCACGATTTCATCCATTAAATCTCTTCATTTTGATAGATCTTCAAGTGTTCTTCATTTCACCAAGAACACCAAAAACACACACTAGTGTTCTTGGATCCCAATTACCCTTACAAGCTTCTAATATGTAAGTACACTACCCTTAGCTTGATATATTCTTGAATCACTAGCTAATCACCTTGAAAACATCATTTTTAGCCAAGAACAAGGTGTTTACGATCTAAGTATCTCCTTAGACCGTAAACTCTAATGAAAGGTGCATTAGAGACCCTAAACCCTTCCTAAGGCTAAGCATGGTCCCTAGAATCTGATGCCTTTGAATGAAGCCCTTGAAAACCGTCATTTGTGCAAGATTTGATGAGTTTACGGTTTGATCTCCTTAGACCGTGAACTCCATAACCTTAAGGTCATCGGACCGTAGACCATAGGACCGTGAACCATCTTGACCGTAAACACTTATGGTCATGCCATTTGGACCGAAAACTCTATAGGGTGGCCCTATACCCTAGTCATGCAATCATATGTGATTGTATCTCTTCAATCTAAGAGTTTCCTAGTCTATTAGGGTGTTATCCCTTATAATTAGTTCTTTATACACTAATCAAATACACATACATGTCATTATATATTTATTAGGATCTTTGTGTGCTCAAGGTTTCACCTGACACTCTACATCCTAATTCCAAACATACTTCCGTATCATTCAGTACTACAGGTGAGTTCATACCTCTTAATCTATCTTTTAAATGATTTTAAATGGTTTTATGAAGGGGAATACAAGTTGAAACATAATAGTTATTATATCGATCACATGTGATTAATAACTATCAAACAATGGATTTGCTATACGTTTAGCTGTTTTATCAAACAAACTACTTCAAAATGTTTATCAAACTCTTTTCCATGTTGAAATCTTTATAAAACTTGTTCTTACATGAAAAACCTTTTCCTTTAACTCTTTTAAACTTATATATCGTTAAAACCATGTCTAATGCATGTATAATTATATAAGTAAGGATGGAAGGACTTAGGATTGATTACACACTTTATTTCATGTTCCTTGTTTGGTTGTGGACTTAGACAACCTTGTTGTTTGTCCGAGTGTCGTTTGATCCTTATTTATATATTATGTATATATGTATAGACATAAAGGTTTTTATCTAAGTTCAATACACTCAGTTATACAAACAACTCTACTAGTAAACTATAATAGGTATAGTTTAGGAAGACACTACTCATTACTACTAGTACAATGAAACATACAAAGAGTTAGTTCATACATGAGTCAATGCATACTATTATGAGAAAGTAAGAGAACATACTATAATAAGAAACAACACACTACAGTCTACAAGAGAACATACTATGATGAGAAACAAAGAGAACACACTACATACTAGACAGAGAGAACATACATTACACTAGTACATACAATACATATACAAGAATACTATAACATAAATGTGAACCATTATTTCGGGGCATGGCATCAATGCCATGGCCCGTTTTGTAGCCAAAGTCTTCTGGAGGGAGAGCGTGAATTTGCGTATACATCTATACTGGATTGACTATCCTACACTTTGTTGTTTGCTACAGTGGGACTTGCAAGTCTACGGGTGCCAAATCTCATTTCTTCCGACGTCTTTCATCGTTGTGTTATTAGTCGAAAGTATGGTGCAACCATTTCACATTTTACCTTAAATAACAATTGGTTTAAGGTAGTTAGTACAACACTAGTTACTATAATACAACACTACAGTACTATTATTATTTCACCATTACATTCAAATTGTGATCTTCTCACGTAAACGGTATTTAAGAAACTATATCTTTGGTTAATGATAGTCATACTTGGGAAAATACATACTCTTACAAGAAACAAACATACAGAACATTTGATGTCTTGGTAGAAGGCTACGTTTAGTAGAAAATATAGGATTTTCTGGCAAATACAAACAATTATTACAAACATTTACAAACTTATACATCAAACACTTACCAACATGTTCATACAAACAATGACACTAAAATGCTTATTAACTCACGAGCTTTAAAGCTGATCAACTCTTTCAAAATAACTTGTATTCTCAGGTCATCAGTAGACAGGTACCGATGCCAGGTTTTGAGAAGGTGGAGCTCGTTCAAGACTCATCTTTTATTTTGATTTACATTTATGGTGTCTTATAAACTTCACAGAACACACTTGTATTAAATTATATTATAATGCAATGGATGATGTTGTTGCTTGTTTACTACTATGCTTTGTTGTGATACTGTGCATGACGTCCTCCGCCCCGAAAGTTTCCGCCATTCCGGTTTTGGGTTGTGACAATTTAAGCCGGAAAACTCCATCATATGGAGTTTACGGCCGTAAACTAGAGAGCTTACGGCCGTAAGCTCTTGTTTGGTCGTGAACTCTCATGATAAGTATAGATTTCCTTCATTTCTCAATTCTTTCAATCAAGAACACTTAAACTCTCTCAAGTATCATCAAGGGAATCCATCTTTTCTCTTCAAAAACTTAAGTAATCCATCCATTTTGCTACTTAATCTTCTTTATCATATTAATCCTATGAATCACATCCTTGAATTCATCATTTTTCCTTCAAGATCTTCAAGTCCTCATGTTTTCTCCAAGAACACCCACTTGTTCTTGGGCTGTAAACACCCTAAAGTCATCCAAAGTGTGAGTATCTCTTCTATCATCTAGTTATCCATAAGAAGCACTTGATTCCTAGCCATGAAACAAGCAATTAGTGCATAATCCTCAAGGGTTTACAGCCGTAAACTCTCCTTTAGTTGTAAAGTTAAGTGTGGCCGTGAACACATCTTGGTGTGGCCGTAAACTCCCTTTCATACAATCACATGTGATTGTAACACTTCATTTAAAGTGTTTCCTAGTCCCTAAGGTTGTTTTCCTTGCATGTTAGTTGTTATAAACACTAATTACATGCCTATATATATCCCATTATATGTCATTTTGGACTCGTTCATCTCTCAGGAATTCATTTGTGGAACTTCTCATCCTTACGTTAATCTTCAATTGAATCACCCACATAAGGTGAGTTCATACCCCTATAATCAATCTTTTAAATGTTTTTACCTACTTTTAAGGGGGGGGGGGGAATACAAGTTGAACACAATGATAATTGTGTAAATATTTATCTGTGATAACCATCACACTAAATGATTTCGTATGCTTTTATAAGTGATCAAATCAATTCAAAAACTCTTTTAAGTTATGTTACATAACTTAGTAGATAATCGAGTCTTTTCTACAAATCAGGGACAGTACAAAATAAACATACTAGTAAACTATAATAGGTATAGTTTAGGGTTTCAGAACATACAATAACAAGAACAGGGAGGAACATACGATAACAAGAACAAGATAAAAATAATGTGAAACCACTACTTCACGACATAGCAATATACTTGTTATGTCGTGTTTTGTAACCAGATTCTCCTAGAGGGAGAGCGGACATTATGTGTATAGATCTATACGGGACTAACAAGCCCGCATCCCGACTGTTCGCTACAGTTTTGCCGGCAGGCCAAGGGGTGACAAATGTCACATTAGTTTTGATGCCAGCAGGTCGTCATGTTAAACACTTGTCGATCAGTATGGTTATAACTACATCACATTTTAAACTTAATTAACAAATTGGTTTTAAGGTAGTTAGTGCTTGAGTAATTACTTTATACAATATTTCTGAATACTTTCATTTTCCCATTACATTCATATAGTGATCTTCTCACATAAAAGGTAATGCAAACTATTTTCTAGTAAAGATAGTCTTAAACTTGGGAAAATTTACATCATTACAAAAGACAAACAGAACAGTTGAGTCTTAGTACATTCAGTTAGAAGGCAGCCTATCATGCTAACTTTATGATTCCTCGGTAGATACATCAGGGATATATATTAATCGGATCCGGTAAACAGTAGAATGTGTGCTTTCCGCTTCATTTCCTGTTCCTTGTTTGGTTGTGGGCTTAGAGCAGATTCACCCAGTCATAGTACACCAAGTAATCATAAGGAGTACCAGGTACGGGTCAGGTCATAGTATACAAATTCAATATACCGTTTTCTAGTACAAAAACATACTTTTTAGATAGAACATTTAGTAGGCTAAACTATAAACTTATCAGTAAAAGGGTTTAATTTGTTTTATTAAACCAGTATAGCTTAAAGGACCTTTAGTGGTTAATTCTATAATACTTAGTTTATACATTTGGGTTATATATAATTAATATCCGATAGGCAGTTGGATGTGTGCTTTCCGTCTTACTTCCTGTTCCTTGTTTCGTTGTGGGCTTAGGGCAGATTCACCCATTTAACTATCCGTTCGATATTAGATTATATATAGCTTGTATAAACTAAGTGATTATAAAAGCAACAATTGTGGTTACCATTTTTACCAAAGGAAATATATGATTTTCTTAAAGAATGTTTTCATCAAATATAAAGAACCATTATAGTTAACTCTGTAAGTACCAAATGAATACACCATGGTTATATATAGTGAAGAGCTAACAAACAATGGGATGTGTGACTTCTGCCTCATTCCCTGTTCCTTTTTTGGTTGTAGGCTTAGGGCAGATTCACACAATCGATTTTTTGTTTACTCTAAATTGTATATAACTTGTATCCATTTAGTACTCATTGAAGGAATTGTAGAGTCATTTTCACTTTCATTCATCACATCAGAAAATATAGGATTTTCTAGAGGAACTGGTGAACTTTTCTAAAGAACTTACAATTTACTTTTCATCACTAAAATACTTATGAACTCACCAGCTTAAATGTTGATCAACTCTTTCAAAATAATTTGTATTCTCAGGAGACTAGTAGACAGGTACGCACTCTGGGATTCAGAAGATGAAGTATAGTAGCTTCATGTCTTGTTTTGTTATTTACTTTTGGAGTCAATCTTTTGTGAATCGTACTTTGTGATACTAAACATGACGTCCTCTGCCACCGAACGTTTCTGCTGTTCCGGTTTGCGGGTGTGACATATATATATGGGTATATATATATATATATATATATATATATATATATATATATATAGCTTAGCCTGGAGGTTTTCTTAATCCATGTTATCCTAACCAAATATGTAGGGCTTAAGATCCACTTGTGGATATAAAGCAAACATCTCAAGGTTAGAATAGTCATTTTAATATAAAGATACAAGGTATGCTTTTATATCCAAATGAAATGAATGTGTCTATGTTTACTAAGAACTAGTGGGAAGATAGTGATATTCCTAATTTTGTATGAAAGAGACATACTTAATCATTTGAAATGACATTCCGACTATGCAAGGTGGTTTTAACCTTAACTCAGAAAGTATTTCTAAAATGAAAGACTTAGGAATAACAAGATATATTCTTGGAATGTAAAATCTATAAGAGATAGATAAAGATGAATGTTAAAGGTTTTAAAATTCTTTTTGCATGAAATGACAATATCTTGAAAGAGGTCAAGATGCAAGATTCTTTTTGAAGATTCTTGAAATTGTCCAATGACACCATTAATGACACCATTTTTGAGTTTGTCTCAAATGGATCTAGACATAGTTTTAAGCTAGATAAAATGATTTATATTCTATTTGCTTGGAAAATGAATCCATTATTTATGTCATATCATGAGATACAAAATATAATACATGGTTAAGTCACTAGATAACTGTGAGAACATTCTAAGAGTACTTAAGAAGAGCTAAGAGAATGGATATGAGATAATTAGTTTAGAATAAAATCTTAATGTAAAGAGCTACATAGGATTTTTGATATCTAAATAAATATAGATAATTATGAATTACAATTTGATTATGACTTCATTTTGGAATCAAGTGCAAGTTAAGTTGGAATAAGGTCCAAGCAAAACATAATGACATAGTCTACTACAAAATAAGAATACGCAACTTTTAAAGTTAAAGTCAAATATGATTGGATGAATGAGTTCATTGAAAAACTATGTTGATTTCTACCATTCAAGGATCACATAAATATCTTTGTGACTTTGAGAGTTGACTTAATCAAGCTAAGGGACTCTATGTCACGAAAGAACACCAATCATATTCTCCAATATATTTAACTATACCTAGAGTAAAAGTCAAATATGGAGATATAGTATTCGTGAAATTCACAAAAATTAAATTTAGTCGAACCCATTAATAAAGTCTTTCCTTTTAAGCTAAGTATGATTGGTCACACTTAAGCCATAAGAACTTTATTATTCTAGTAATGGGATTTCGATTTGAATTTAGTATTTGAACATTGGAACATTATAACAACAACTATTAAATAATGTTTTAATATATACTGGGATATGATCGTTACATTAATACTTGTTGTGTTCTAGATTAACATGTTTAAACCATGAATAATCTTATTATTCTAAAAGTTCATAGGCGGTCATGATTGTGGGAGCAATTATGAAGTAAGACTAATATGAAATGGATTGGTTGACTCTCACTAGATGAAAGTAGGCAAGTGGTTGTAACCAAGTTTTCTAGGTACATGTTAGAGAACTAGTACTGAACGGACTCGCATCAAGATCATCTCATAGATCGCAGTAATGAGTGATACTTGATTAAAAGGTACTATCTTTGTATCCTAAACACCTGAGATACATAGTGAGACTTAAGTGTGGGGAGTGTTGTGCTTTAATATGACCAAATTATGTTCCTTGATCGGGAAGTTATAAAAGTCATATTCGGGTATGGTGTGAACTATGAAGAGGCTAATGTAATCAAGATGAGATTTGTTCCTCTTATGTGTTAAGAGTTAGACATCTAACGTGCGTTACCTAAAGTTGAATTACGAATGAGATTGATTGCAATCTAAGGCTCATGTTCAACAGGATGTTTATAACAAAGGGATAATTGATAAGCGTACCTTAATGTTGGATAAGGTGTCTAAGTCCATAACTTATTTGGTACATACTTGACCCGACCCGGCATGGTCCATTTGCGTTGCATTCCATCCAAACTATTTATGGATAATTTTATGAGAGTTATACACATATGATTATTATTATAAGTTATAATATATTAATATGAAGTCATGTTATTTAATTAGTCTTATTCTTAAATTAATTATGAATTAATTTAGAGATTAAAAGGAAGACTAATTAAATTGTGGGATATTATATTTTATATAGTGTGGGCTAATACTCATTTGTTAATGGGCTAAGCTAATATGGAAGTCCATGGATGATCCATGGAGCTTTTAACCCATGGATCCTTGGAAAGGAAAAGACATGGGTTATTAGGGTTTCACCCTAATCATGTACACTATATAAGCATGCTTATGTTGCATGAAATAGCCACGAGTGACACTAGTGTGTGAGACTTTGTGTGTAGCCGATTTTCTATGTGTGTATACACTCTCTCAAAGTTTTCCAAGAGTTTGTGGTGATTTGTGATTCCATTTGAGGCATTCACACTATTGGTGCTTGGCCCTCAAACTCCTTAGGAATCAAACTCATCATCAAAAGGTATGTAATCTCATCTAATTCTTTTATGTTTAAAAGTACCCCATGCCATGTTAGATAGGTTATGAACCTTGGAAAAATTATTATTTTGCATGTATTTAGACAAACACAGATCCAAGGTTTATTAGGGTTGCATGCACACTTAGGAAGTGTTAGATTGCTCAAAACCCAACAGTGGTATCAGAGCCTAGGCTTGCTTGTTTGAATACTTGATGCAAATTGCTGAAAATCAAAGATTTTATGCTGTCTGCATAGCTGACTCGCTGAGTCCATGAAGGGACTCGACGAGTCCAAGGAAAAACTCATCCAACTCGGCGAGTTGGTTCATGCACTCGACGAGTTGGACCCCCAGACAGCATATCTTCGAGTTTTGGTGCTGGAATTGGTCTAGAATCATTACCTTAAACTGTTTTGGACTTATAAAACCTGTTTTTGATGTGGTAATGATGATGGTGGACCAATTTCAAAGTTATAATAGAAATTTCAATTTTATATGTGTTCATATGATTCTTGAAATTGTTGATGTGGATGTTCATGTTCATATGAGTTTTGTTAGATCATAGGAATTATTTGCAAATTGGTTGTTAGTTAATTCTTGATCTTAATGTGTTTTAATGGAATTCTTAATTTGTCCTTAAGTTATGGAATTCCAAGAGGTTTTCTTTTAAATGTTTTTTTTTAAGAAGTTGTAGGTTACATTTTCTTGAAGAGTTTTTCCCATAAATGTTTTATGGACTCCATAACTTGTCCTCAAGTTATGGATTTCCAAGAGACTCTTCATTAAAAGCTTTAAAACACTTAATTAAAACTCATAAGTTATGAATATCCAAAAGTTTATGAATTGTTCAAAACTTGCCCTCAAGTTTTGGAATTTGTAAAGTCTCACACAAACTTTAATTCCATACCCTAGAAGTTTTAAAAGTTAAAATTCTACCCTTATACTATTTATAACATTAATGGTTAATTTTTATATATATGTATAAGAACAAGTCGTTTTACCGTTAGTAGGCCTCATTCACGAAGCCGGTCTATAAGGTGGGTATAAGGTTGTTGCCTATAAAATGGCGACTTAATGGGTGTCCACTCTCACCCACCGCTTGCTTGATCGATGGAGTGTCGTTAGCCGAACGGGTAAGATAATGACTTTAAATTCTCATTAAAAGTATAATGAATATTATAAAGTAACTAAATATTTTTTATTTAATTCCCAATCTTAGTTACTTTAGGAAAAATGTGAATTTGGTGCTAGCCCATGGAATTCACACTTTGTACCTTACCAAGTCGTTGGTGGAGCGTGTGCGGTTAACCGGCACACTAACTTGGACTAGTAAGGATCACGAAGGTTGACTTAATGTTTGTCATAGATCAATGGAGTGTGTGTGGTTAACCGGCACATTGATTGGGTGATAATATTAAGGGTACCAAGTGAATTGGTATGGTTATTCACACCTTGTTTTGTGATCCTCGGCATCCCAGTCACAAAATTTGAGAGGGCACACTCGAGATTGAAACATGCCATTGAAAAGTTCAATGAATCTCAAAAGATCTAGGAATTTCAAATCCAATTAAAACCTAATAAATTATTTCGTTTTTCATGGTGGAAATTGGTGAATCGTCATTCGCCTACCTTCAAATATTTTATAGTTTGGATTACGGCATCCCTCTTCCAAATTATAAAACATTGTGTTGGGTCCTAGCCTTAATATTTCATATTGGGTGTTATATTAAGGACTTTGAATCAACTAACTTGATTTTCTCCCATTATAGATGTCTGGTTCAGACAACTATGATCTTCCCAAATCTCTTGAAGATGGTGTCCCTCAACATCATGCTTCACTTCCTCCACCTCCTCCAATTATTCTCCTTCACCCACAAGTTCTTGAAAAGTTTAAAGTCACTCAATCCCTATTGGCAAGCATAGTCTATGTGTGCTCACATCTTGGAGATAAAGTCACATATTGACAAGCCGGGAGAGTTGGGTGTCAAAGTCTCATGAAAGTTGGATGTTGAATCACTTTCTTAGTAACATAGTGAGTCTCTTTGGGACTACTATGAGACAGACTATGACATGACCCTTAATGATGTTATCTATTTGCTTGGTGTTGTGGAATCAGCAATGATTTGGAACACCAGTAAAGCAAATTTGATTAAAAGAACAACTTCCCAAGTCTTAAATGGACATTGACAATGGTAGCATTGGATATCTAGGAAAGATTTCTCTTCCCAATGGAAAGGGATCGGCTATATTCAACTCGGTTGACCAAATGGTAAAGAGAAAGGCTAACTCTGAGATAGTCCCATGTGCCATTACCAAAGGGTCCATGTGTTTTGTTGCCAAAGGAAGGGGCATTGGTTGCAAAGCTGCCGTATTTACCAGAAAGATCATAAGATTGATCAAGCCAAAAAGTTTGACTTTACTTCAGTTAAAGTCCACTGACTAACTCTATTAAGTTTCTATTTGGAGATTCTTATTACATAATATGCATGGGTCACATGTTGATGTTTTTAAGAATCAAAGAAAAGATAGGAAGCTTAAAGTAAGTATATGTTGATTCTGATTGCGAAGGTGGGTTTCGATCGCATGGTTCGGTAATCAGAATTTTGAGCTGTTGCTTAAGAGTTATAATATATTGCTTACGAATAGATAACAACAAGGTTTTCATGTGGATTGTAAGGATAAGTTTTTCCACAAAGTTTTAAAATAAAAGAAAAAAGGGTTTTAATTTTATTTATTTTAAAAATATCCTTACAATGGCATCTATGGAAAATTGTTGCTTATATGTTTCCTATAATAGCAATATTGGAAAGTGGATTTGATTCCTTCATTTGTGGTAGTGTCTGAATTTACCGAATGAAGATAGTTTTCATCACCCAAGTTTCAATTGGACAGAAACTTGGAATCATACAAGTTGTATTGTATGATGAATGAAAATTTTCATCTTTGAAAATTAAGACTAATTCTTTGATCACATGTATATGTGAGTCAATTGAAGGACTAAGGAATTAGGTACACTGGGTGTGCGCTGGTCAAGGTCCACCACAAATATTGATTTGTAATGATTTACTAAAGATTAGTAAATATGATTATACTTATGAGGTTAAGTATAATTCTGTAACATTGGAAAGGTTACAATGTATGACAAAACAAATGAGAAGAATCAAATTAGGCAGAAAGATAAAAGTTTCTCAAATCTGAAAGGATGGGAGAGTACTTTAGTATCGTATTTCATGATCATCTTAATGATTATGAAAACCATATCACAAATTCATACTCTAAGGACGTCTTAGTGCATTGTTATGGCTAAGAAGAGAGGTCATGAATTGTTGAATTGGTTAAAATCAAGAAGATGAGTCATACTTCGTTCCAAAATAATTCTTATAGTCATACTCCAAGATTGTAACCTTGAGTGACATAAAGGAAGATTTATTAACACTAGTCAAATGTAAGAGTAAAATGTTTTCTACTCTTGTACATTTGAGATTGGTAAGTTCTGATGTCTTGGATGAGACAAAGACCAACTAAGACCAATTATGTGAAGTGTTAGCCTTGATAAGAATCCGCACTATCCCTTGAATATTTGTTTTGTAAAGGAATGGTTCTTGACTGGGGAAACTTATATGTCAAGGGGACAGTGGGAGCCTTAAAATATCCTGAAAGAGTTTCAAGATTTAATCAAGAGTAAAACCTGTAATTTATCACTAGCACACGACTTAAGGTTTGCAACCTATCGTGTTGACATAATTCTTATTTCTGTATCTACTTCAAATAAGTTGAATTTGCATGTGAGTTATCAGAGTTCAACTTGGAAGCATTGGTGGGCCTTGTGCTACCAAGGTGACAAGAAACTAAGATTGAACAAGTTTAATCCATGTAAGGCTGAATTTGTCACTAACTTTATCTTGTGATTATGGTTTTGACAAATTAACATGGATAGGAACTCATACACCATAAAATCTAAGTGTCATAGGGTTTCTCTCCGATTCATGAAAATGATGGTGAGGAAACGCTTTCACTAAGTAGATTTTACGTAGATATCAATTGTGTTATTTGCATTTTCAAAAGTCGTTAGTGGAGCGCATGTGGTTAACCGGCACACTAACATGGACTTATGAGAAATGGCAAATGCCTAAGCAATTAAGACTATGATTACGGCATCCCTTTTCATAGTCCTGAAAGTTGTTTAGACACACATGTGAGCTATCTAAGAAAGGATGTATGAATCTAAATTTTAGAAGCCCAACAGATTTCTGGAAATATGTCAGAGCTAGTGGGAGTATAAGTGTTATGCTGATAATCATCATGTTAGTGGGAGCATGATTATTACGTTTAGTGTTGCAAGTTAGCAATATTAAATAGAAAACAAAGTTTCAATTCGTGAAGTTGCAGGGGTTGAAAAGTTGTTTTGCTATAATTAAGGGAGAGGAAATTATACTTCATTTCAATTCTAAAGCTTAGATTGAGATTTTAATCATCTTTAGTCAAGAATATATATATATATATATATATATATATATATATATATATATATATATATATATATATATATATATATATTTATATATGAATTTTATGTTGGAATGGTTCAACTTGAAGAAATTCTATATATATTGTGTTTTCAAAATTCGATTATGATTACGACATCCCTCTTTATAGTTAAATTTTGAAAACATGGCAAATAAAAAATATTGTAGCAAGAGACTGGTCTAGTATCATGTCTTTATGTCAAACATCATTAATCGTGTCCCATATGCTTCAGATATAGGATCGATTGCATGTGCTATAATATTCATCTTTTCTAAATTTTCAAAATGCTTAAGGCATTGAAAAGGGAAAAGTCTAGAAATGGATATGACTGAAGTGATTAAGCAATTATCAAGGACAATCTGAGGTTCGCCAAAGATTTTTTGCTCAGGGAAAGTTGGAAGTATGATGTAAGTTGTCGGAAAGGACCATATTGACATATTCTGAAAAGAAGTAACTCTTGTTCGGAAGTGATAGTCACAATAAGACTATGGAAATGTCTCCATAGGTGGAAGTTATTCAATCTATGTAAGATTAGAAAACCTTAATGCAAGAAGGATGTTCAAAGCAATGTACTTTGAATATGAGACTTCCGTTCCATAGAGGTTGACCTTCTTTGGAATACTCGGTAATGACTGTTGACAAGGTTTTGGTGACTTTGTGCATAATCATTACAATAGGAACATTGCATAAAAGTTTAAAATCTAACAGATTTTTGGGTAAATGATAGGAATCGAGGATTCTCACATTTACAATAAGGATTTGGGATTGTGAAATGAGTATCATTGGAATCATGTTCAATTGATCTACATCACAATGTAAGGATCATAGACAAACATAGTGTGCATACTTGGAGTATGGCATAACTATTGTTTAGAAAAACAAAGTGTACATGCTAGGAGCATTGGACGACTGTTGTTTTTATTCAAGTCTTAAGTTGTTTGTTTGAAACATTATACAATGAATAATGTGTAATCAATATGGTGATAAATAAAAGGTGGTTCTATTTATATTCAAAAGGGTTCTGAGACCATATTGGATTCGATTATTATTGTGTTTCACTTTGCATGTTTTGACTTCCAAAATAGCTAGGTTATTCTTTCCGAATGACTAAGTTATTTAAACACTCCACAGTCATTCATATGTTGGAAGTAGGTATGAATCAAGACTATCATGAATCGAGTTTGTAGATGGCTAAATGGGTTTAGTCATAGCAATGGTTGCTACAACATTCATGAGTGCTCATAAGTTATGAGTATTGGCATAAACCCATGCTCACTTGTATCACTTCATGGAATTTATCTCGAGTGATCGTGAGACGGTAATATCATATAAATCTTCAAACCTAGAGATATGAGTTGTTACCTATGAGTTGGTTGTGCATTGATTGCACGTAAACGCATCAGTAACTTGATGTTATAAAACGTGCCTTTGTGTACAATTCAACAAGTAGTAGAACAAGCATATGGTCGAAGTTTATCTGTTCCTTCTAGAAATAGAAGCGATATCTGGGCCCCTCGATGATTTTGTTGTGACCTATGTACCGGCCGGTCAGAACTAAAATTGATGTGTTCGATTAATTTCTTTGTCAAACAAATCGGAAATCGGGAAACAAACTGCTGGACAATAAGTACGACGTTGTTCCATGTATTTGTCCGGCTGATATCATGAGAACAGAGGATTATACGATCACTTATCTAAAATGGCGCTTCATAGTTCAATAGAGTTTTCGAGAGCTACGATTGCTGGTTGGTTCCTGAAGTAACATACGTAAATAGAGTTATTGGACTTATCCAAGTGGGAGTCTGTTGGATAAGGTGTCTAAGTCCATAACTTATTTGGTACATACTTGACCCGACCCGGCATGGTCCATTTGGGTTGCATTTCATCCAAACTATTTATGGATAATTTTATGAGAGTTATACACATATGATTATTAATATATTATAAGTTATAATATATTAATATGAAGTCATGTTATTTAATTAGTCTTAGTCTTAAATTAATTATGAATTAATTTAGAGATTAAAAGGAAGACTAATTAAATTGTGGGCTATTATATTTTATATAGTGTGGGCTAATACTCATTTGTTAATGGGCTAAGCTAATATGGAAGTCCATGGATGATCCATGGAGCTTTTAACCCATGGATCCTTGGAAAGGAAAAGACATGGGTTATTAGGGTTTCACCCTAATCATGTACACTATATAAGCATGCTTATGTTGCATGAAATAGCCACGAGTGACACTAGTGTGTGAGACTTTGTGTGTGGCTGATTTTCTATGTGTGTATACACTCTCTCAAAGTTTTCCAAGAGTTTGTGGTGATTTGTGATTCCATTTGAGGCATTCACACTATTGGTGCTTGGCCCTCAAACTCCTTAGGAATCAAAGTCGTCATCAAAAGGTATGTAATCTCATCTAATTCTTTTATGTTTAAAAGTACCCCATGCCATGTTAGATAGGTTATGAACCTTGGAAAAATTATTATTTTGCATGTATTTAGACAAACATAGATCCAAGGTTTATTAGGGTTGCATGCACACTTAGGAAGTGTTAGATTGCTCAAAACCCAACACTTAATACATCAATTGAAGCTTAGAGCTATTAGAAATTCGATGTTGATGAATGGCATTCTTCATCATATGTTATTGGGGGCAGTGAAATGTTGATAGACATTCACCATTGTCTATATCAATCTATGATGAGTCTTATGCAAGTGGGAGATTGAAAGATCTTGTATGCCCAAGAGTCATTATAGATTGATATTGCTAATAATATATGATCCTATAGGGTCACACCATATCTCAAATTACCGTCAATTTATTATTTATTTGTATAATTTGATTATTAATAAATATATCAACACTTGTGTTTAATTGGAAAATTATTATTTCTTGGAAATAATATTTTACTAATTGGGAATTTATTATTTTTAGAAATAATATTTATTGGAGAAATAACAACTTATGAAATATATCATAAAATATGATTATTTATAAGTTATATTTATATCTTAGTAAACTAGTTCAATTTGTATAAGAGGTAGTTTTATATAAAATAAGATATTTATATATTACTATATATATATATATATATATATATATATATATATATATAGAGAGAGAGAGAGAGAGAGAGAGAGAGTAAATTACAGAAACTGTCCCTATGGTTTGGTCAAAATTGCACGTTTGACCCCTAACTTTTTTTTTGCACTCAGATCATCCCTGTTGTTTGATTTTGTTTCATTTTTCATCCCTTACATACATAAATTTAGGGACCAAACATGCAATTTTTACCAAACCATAGGGACGAAAAACGCAACAAAATCAAACCACAAGAATGATCCGAGTGCAAAAAAAAAGTTAGGGACCAAACGTGCAATTTTGACCAAACCACAGGGACGATTTTAGTATTTTACTCATATATATATATATATATATATATATATATATATATATATATAAATATATATATATATATATATATATATGTTGGGAATTCTTTATAAAAAATGATTGATTTTTATAAAGATAACATGTATGTGTATATAAACTAGTCATGAGACAACTTTTGTCTTCTTTTGTGCATGCTTTTCTCAAAAAATGGGAGGAGACAAGGCATGCATGCCTGTCTATTCTACATGCCATGCTTAGGATAAAGTTGTCCGTGCTTTTGCTTTATGGTCTCCATTCACTTTTTCGCCATTATATAAGAGAGAGTATGGAAGGGTTTTGACACACTTCTTGCAAGCCTCATTCTCCTTCTTTTTTGGAGTCAAAATCGTTAGCGTAAGAGGCTCTAGAGGGTTGCTAAAATTTGAAATTTGAAGGCTCTTCTTCTTATCTGTTCTCTTGCATTTTGATGTTAGAAAAAGTCACTTTGTTGCTTCACCTTTGAACATATATTTGGCGTATATTCCAAAGGCTTATGAACAACAAATTACAAGTGAATACTAGCATGTTTTGATGGTTCTACTCTTGCTTGGTGGATACTAGTAGAGAACTTTTGTTTTAGAGTTTCATGCCATACTTCATCAACTTCCACCCTCCAATGAGGATCAAAATCTTCAAAGGTTGTTATGCTTTCCCTTATATGGTTGTTTTAATCTTTCTAACTCTTGCAAAATGATCCTTCGTGGGTAAAATAGTTTTAGTTTTATTCAACATTTTCAAAGCTTCCGTTGTCAATTTTACCGGTTGTGAAACCGGATTTTTGAATAAAAACCCAATAGAAAAGTCTATAGATTTGGTTTCTCGAAAGAAAGAAATGAAGCTCATCAGCGACTCAGATAACTCGGATCAAGGTGAAAAGAGTAGTGAAGAAATTACTGATGAACTTGTTGCCAGCGCTGCTCTTATTGTCAAACATTATGAAGAAAGCAGGTCAAATGGGGTTCAAATAGCTTAATTTAGGGGAGGCAGTTTAGCAAGGAGATCCACTTCAGAAAAGAAAAACTCAGTAACTATTTTAACTATGGAATCCCTGACCATTTTTCAGGGGCTACAAAGAGAAAAAAGAAGCGCAAAGCCCATAGAATTATGAAGTCTTATACAAGAAGCTGTTAGGCTACATGAAGAAGGAGAACATTTCGTTACCAAAAGCTTTCATTGATAAACAAGAGGATCATGAAGAATGGGTGGAATATGAGGAAACATATGAAGATGAGGGGCTAAATGTTAAGGATCTTATGTCTCTTATCAATGACTCCCCTTTTTGATTTGACATGCGGAATTATAAAGAACACAATGAAGATGGTGATTTGGGTGTCTAAGAGATACATTTGATTATGAAAGGTGATACAAAAAAGTATATGCTAGATCAAGACAAATAAATAGCTCACACTAACAATCTTAATGTTACATCTCTCAAGTACACTCTAATAGTGGTATGCAACACACTATTTATAGATATACTAACAAGACTCTCTCTCTCTTTCTCTTTCTCTCTCTCTTTCATGTTACAAGGCTCCAATCCCACATGTACAAGTGGGTATTCTCAAGCTAAGCCTTCACTAGTCATCTAATGGGGAATATTGTACCTAACATTCCCTCCTCAAAGTTAGGAACGGATGACTCGACTTCGATCTCCAAAAAGAGCAACTTTGCGAATGAAACCTCAAGCATGAAAAATGTAGTAATGAGCATCAAATCTTCAAGTGTTCAATGATTTCCCAATCCGGGTTCTAAAATGTGTGACATTACAATCCGAGCATCAAAAGGTAATTTGGAGTATCCAAATCTCCTAGAATTAATTGTGCAACTTTGAGCATAAAAACAAACCCCAAAAGTCTTCATTATGTCCGACCCTTTCATGAAACCGGGAAAAACCCAAATCACTTCATCATTTACAATTAGAATCACTTCATAAACCTTTCCTTCTCAATGTGACATCGGTCTTCATATTAGCCTAATATGAAAAATTCAAAATGTTCAACTTCAAATTATCATATTACTAATATCTCCCCCTTTTTATAATCAAAAAATGATTATAAAACCCAAATGGGAATGAGAAAGCGCTCGATGTGGAATACTCAATACAATTCCCCCCCCCCCTGTTGATATGTGGCATAAACGTTTCACACAAATCCGGAAAATCCACAAAATATGACATTTTCGAATTCTTCACTCCCCGGACTGCCTTTGACTCGAAAATGAACAAACATGTTCATATTGCTGAAAAATACTTGCAAAAATGACCACTTTTTGAAAATCCCAAATACAAATCTTCAATATTTGACAAGATTTTGATTTCTGGGTAAAAAGAGTCATTTTTTAAAACTATATGGACCAAATGTGAAACTTTTGTCATCTTCCCCAATTCCTGATGCAAATTGGGACCAACGCATACAACATCAGTTGAAACCACAATCTCAGTCGAAACCTCATTTTCGACTCCAAACCATTTTCCATAACTTTTAATCCCAAGCCAACAACTTTCGACTCTCAAGCAGCATCACTTTCGTTTCCAATTGATTTAACTTTCGACCATGGTTCGACGATCAAGCTTGAATTTCAATTCCAAAGCATTGATTTTCAATTCTAACACAATCACTTTCAATTCCAAATATTTGAACTTTCGTTTCCAAGTTTTTGCAAAGACTTTCGACTATCAAACCCAAATCACTTTCATTTCCTAGCCTTTTTCCAATCATTCTACAATTCGTTAATGAAAAAATATTCTCATCCAAACTTTAATTTTTGTTCTCGAAGACTTCAACCATTCGACCATGGAGCAATCGAAATCCAAATTTCCCAATGAAATCATTTTTTGTTAACAGAGACACAAACCCAATCTTCAATCCCAGTTCACTGTTGAAACTACTCCTTTAATCATCAATGTCAAAACTTCATAATTTCGAAATCCAAAACCAATTCAAACCCATTTACTGTGACCAACAAACCTTCACTGCCTACCACCCTCAAACGGATGGTTAGAGCGAGCGTACCATCCAGACACTCGAGGATATGCTCCGAGCTTGCGTGATTGATTTCGGCAAGTCATGGGAAGCCCACTTGCCTTTGATCGAATTCTCTTATAACAATAGTTATCACACGAGCATCAAGGTTGCTCCTTTCAAGGCTCTCTATGGTCGTAAATGCAGATCGCCTCTATGCTGGGCCGAGATGGGTGACACCCAACTAGCAAAATGACAATCGCCATCCAGTGCTCTCACTGGACCAGAAATCATCCGTGAAACGAGCGAAAGGATAATCCAAATCAAACCTGGACTTCAAGCATCGTGAGACCGACAAAAGAGCTATGCTGACAAGCGGCTAAAGCCATTAGAATTTCAAGTCAGAGATCGAGTGTTATTGAAGGTCTCTCCCTGGAAAGGAATGATCCGTTTTAGGGAGAGACCTTCAATAACACTCGATCTCTGACATTTTATCCCTAATAGGCCTTATTGGGCCATAAATGAATTAATTAGCCATAATGGGCCACAAACTCCATTTCTTTTATTCAAAAGGGCCATGAACCATCCTAAGGGCCCAATGGGCTGAAAAATATTATTGGGCCTATGAAATTCAAGAAAAGCCAAGAATTTAAGCCGGAAGTTGTCACACCCCCAAACCTGAACGGCGGAGACGTTCGGGGGCGGATGACTTCATGTGGTAACATAACAAATGAATACATAGTAAAGAAAGCAATACAACCATCATATATATAATTGAAAGTTTACATTTTACAAAAGTTACATGTTCAAATCCAAATACAATATGATGTCAAAATATGAGATTAAACTGGCACCGCAGCATCCCTTCATCAAAAGCATAATGATACCTGAAATTACTGATTCCCTGGGACATACAAGTAATTTTGAAAGAGTAGATCAACATTTAAGCTGGTGAGTTTCATAAGTATTTAAATGACAATGTTTGTATGAAATGAAATGTTTTGTCTTTGTATGTTTGTGTTTAGAAAATCCTATATTTTCTACTAGTATAAAAGTAGCCTTCTCTCAAGACCAATGTTTGTTTCTAAAATATATGTAAGTGTAAAATAACCAATGTGTTTGAAAACCTTGTAAGCCAATTCATTTTTAATACCCCATGTGAGCTTTATAACCATACTATTGACTCGGAATGCCTATACACAACGTTCTTCAGGCGTTGGAATGTTATGACGTTTGTCACCCCAAGTGGTGGACTGTAGCTAACAGTCAGGGCGCGGGTTGTCAAGCCCATATAGATCTATACACAAACACCATGCTCCCCCTCCAAGGGATTCTGGTATATAATACAGGACTTGAAATGTGTACTCGAACGTACGTGAAGTTAGTGTCTCACAAAAATCGTGGTATAAAAACAGATCTACTTGTTTAAAATGTTTCGTTTGTTCTTGTATATGAAAGTGACTTCTTGAAACTCGTGTTTCTAGTACGTAAGAGTTAGAAATTTGTTCATAAAACTATACCTATTAAAGTTTTAAAAGTGTGTCTCGTTTGTTTAGAAATACCTAGAAAAGAAATCATTTGTTATGAAAGCATAGATTTTTGTAGAGCCTAAGATAGACAAATATACATATAATCTAAGAAAATGTTCAGTTTATAAATGCATTAGAACAATTTATATTTCAAAAGATAGAATGCTATCGTAACATATTTTATATAAGAAAGTTTCCTATAAAGTTTATAAATCACATGTGATTTGGATATATATAAAAGCATATAAAACAATTATTTATGTAACACACGATAATACTCGTGTGTTTTACTTGTATTCCCCCCCCCCCCCCTGAAAGCATATAAAAGCATTTATAGAACATTTAAAAGGTTAATTAAGGGGTATGAACTCACTTGAAAGTTTGAAGATAGCGAGATGGAAAACCGGGCAGAGTTTCATCTCGGGAAACGGATTTTTCTCGGGATTCTCGGGAATCTCGGGAGTAAAATCGACCTTCGGGACTTGAGCAAAATGACCAGGGCTTCGGGTTTGAACGGGCATGGAAAACGAGGCAAAACGCAAGAGAAATGAGAAGAAATGAGCAAATTTTCCGGAAACCCTCGCATTCTACTTATAGGGGGTCTGAGAAGCCTCGGTACGCGGGGAGTCCGCTCGTACGCAGCGCGTACGCGTACGTCATGCATGACCGAGTCCTCGACTGCCTCGGCTTCGGATGGGACGGAAAGGGGGTAGATTCGCATAGGGGCAACGTGGACGGTTCGAGACCAAGGCCCTCGGGTATGCGGGGCGTACAGGGTTACGCGGCGCGTACCTCGGATGAGGACGCTGACTCCTCCTTCAGATATTAGCATATTTTTGATTTATTTTTATATATAATTTATTCAATAAACTTCAAAAAATCATATCTTCTTCATACGAACTCCGTTTTCGATGGTCTTTGTATCCACGCGTAGGTGAGACTACGCTCTACTACTTTCGTTTAGACTCCGTTGGCAAATTCCGAAATTATTTTTATTATTTATTTATAAAATGTCGTTATTAAGGAATTTCTTTAAAATTTCATAACTTCTTTATCTGACGTCGGTTTTTGCCAGACTTTTTACCGCTGAAATACCATTGTCGAGACCTTCGATTCTCGTTTAGGTCATTCCGACCAAAAGTCGCTCGATCTCCGATTCGAGTTTTTAGTTGTCTGCTGCTTAGCCGAACTTGGAAAAATCATAACTTCAATATACGAAGTCGGATTTGGGCGATCTTTTTACGTACGATCATGTTTTAATGACATTTAAACATAGAAGGAATTTAAATAGAAACTTTTTGGACATTTTATTATCAAAGTTAATTTTATTAACTCAAAAGTGGTTACAATACTTGACTTTTTAGGTCATTACAAAGAGTTGGAATATCGGGTTGTCACAAAAGTCATTATCCTTTGAGCCCATTCTCAGCCCAATGAGTAAAAAAAGAAGAAACAAAATGATATTAAGAGGATTAATGAGCATTAGACACCTCTTTATTGCATGGTGGATCTCCATGCACATCACTTCACTCCCTCTCTCTTCTCTCTTCTTCTTCTCGGCCGAACCTCACCCTCACCACCACATTTTTCTTTCAAAAATCTTTCAAGAACACTCTCTCTAGAAAACCTCCTATCTTCTCCAAATTTTCGAAGATCTAGAGTTGTTTCATGGAGATTTCCACCAAAAATCATCTTTCTTTGGTAAGTCCTTACATATCTAAGTTATATAACTTCATTATTATGTTAAGAACACTCCTTCTAAACATTTTTGGTGATCACACTCTTAGAAAACCCCATAAGCTCGAGATCTATCCAAGGAAGGCTTGCTAGAGTCGAAACCTCTTCCATTTCTTCTTCAAAACCGAGAACAACAAGCAAAGGTGAATACATAGTAAAGAAAGCAATACAACCATCATATATATAATTGAAAGTTTACATTTTTCTAAAGTTACACGTTCAAATCCAATTACAATATGATGTCAAAATATGAGATTAAACTGGCGCTGCAGCATCCCTTCATCAAAAGCATAATGATACCTGAAATTACTGATTCCCTGGGACATACAAGTAATTTTGAAAGAGTAGATCAACATTTAAGCTGGTGAGTTTCATAAGTATTTAAATGAAAATGTTTGTATGAAATGAAATGTTTTGTCTTTGTATGTTTGTGTTTAGAAAATCCTATATTTTTTACTAGTATAAAAGTAGCATTCTCTCAAGACCAATGTTTGTTTCTAAAATGTATGTAAGTGTAAAATAACCAATGTGTTTGAAAACCTTGTAAGTCAATTCATTTTTAATACCCCATGTGAGCTTTATAACCATACTATTGACTCGGAATGCCTATACACAACGTTCTTCAGGCGTTGGAATGTTATGACGTTTGTCACCCCAAGTGGTGGACTGTAGCTAACAGTCAGGGCGCGGGTTGTCAAGCCCGTATAGATCTATACACAAACACCATGCTCCCCCTCCAAGGGATTCTGGTATATAATACAGGACTTGAAATGTGTACTTGAACGTACGTGAAGTTAGTGTCTCACAAAAATCGTGGTATAAAAACAGATCTACTTGTTTAAAATGTTTCGTTTGTTCTTGTATATGAAAGTGACTTCTTGAAACTCGTGTTTCTAGTACGTAAGCGTTAGAAATTTGTTCGTAAAACTATACCTATTATAGTTTTAAAAGTGTGTCTCGTTTGTTTAGAAATACCTAGAAAAGAAATCATTTGTTATGAAAGCATAGATTTTTGTAGAGCCTAAGATAGACAAATATACATATAATCTAAGAAAATGTTTAGTTTATACATGCATTAGAACAATTTATATTTCAAAAGATAGAATGCTATCGTAACATATTTTATATAAGAAAGTTTCCTATAAAGTTTATAAATCACATGTGATTAGGATATATATAAAAGCATATAAAACAATTCTTTATGTAACACACGATAATACTCGTGTGTTTTACTTGTATTCCCCCCCCCCCTGAAAGCATATAAAAGCATTTATAGAACATTTAAAAGGTTAATTAAGGGGTATGAACTCACTTGAAAGTTTGAAGATAGCGAGATGGAAAACCGGGCAGAGTTTCGTCTCGGGAAACGGATTTTTCTCGGGATTCTCGGGAATCTCGGGAGTAAAATCGACCTTCGGGACTTGAGCAAAATGACCAGGGCTTCGGGTTTGAACGGGCACGGAAAACGGGGTAAAACGCAAGAGAAATGAGAAGAAATGAGCAAATTTTCCTGAAACCCTCGCATTCTACTTATAGGGGGTCTGAGAAGCCTCGGTACGCGGGGCGTACGCTCGTACGCAGCGCGTACGCGTACATCATGCATGACCGAGTCCTCGACTGCCTCGGCTTCGGATGGGACGGAAAGGGGGTAGCTTCGCATAGGGGCGACGTGGACGGTCCGAAACCAAGGCCCTCGGGTATGCGGGCGTACGGGGTTACGCGGCGCGTACCTCGGATGAGGACGCTGACTCCTCCTTCGGATATTACCGGATTTGGGCGATCTTTTTACGTACGATCATGTTTTAATGACATTTAAACATAGAAGGAATTCAAATAGAAACTTTTTGGACATTTTATTATCAAAGTTAATTTTATTAACTCAAAAGTGGTTACAATACTTGACTTTTTAGGTCATTACAAAGAGTCGGAATATCGGGTTGTCACAAAAGTCATCATCCTTTGAGCCCATTCTCAGCCCAATGAGTAAAAAAAGAAGAAACAAAATGATATTAAGAGGATTAATGAGCATTAGACACCTCTTTATTGCATGGTGGATCTCCATGCACATCACTTCACTCCCTCTCTCTTCTCTCTTCTTCTTCTCAGCCGAACCTCACCCTCACCACCACATTTTTCTTTCAAAAATCTTTCAAGAACACTCTCTCTAGAAAACCTCCTATCTTCTCCAAATTTTCGAAGATCTGGAGTTGTTTCATGGAGATTTCCACCAAAAATCATCTTTCTTTGGTAAGTCCCTACATATCTAAGTTATATAACTTCATTATTATGTTAAGAACACTCCTTCTAAACATTTTTGGTGATCACACTCTTAGAAAACCCCATAAGCTCGAGATCTATCCAAGGAAGGCTTGCTAGAGTCGAAACCTCTTCCATTTCTTCTTCAAAACCGAGAACAACAAGCAAATGTGAGTTCATACCCCCTTGTTTACGGTTTTTACATGTTTTGGAGGAGAATACAAGTGTTTATGTGTCGATCTATGTATGTATGCATGTTATGTGTGGTTTTTCTTGGCTTTTGTTGTGTTTGTGTGATAAAACTCGATGGATCTATAAAATTTTAACAAAAATAAGTGAGATTCATAAAAAAACACTCTAGTCACCATACTACAAAGTTAGAGGTGATTTACATCCTTAAGTTGTGAAAAATAAAACATAAATCTTGTATAAGGATCATTTTTGACAAATAAGAAAAAGATTGCGACAAAAGTGACACCTACAATTTTATAAGGACCAAAAGGGTCACATTTGCTTAAAAATGAGTTTTTATAACAATCATACATTCCAAAGGGTCAAAAGTGTAACATTGTGCATTATGGGCCTTACGACCTTTTGGGCCCAAATTGCAAAAATAACAATTTTTATGGATCAAATTTTGAGCCAAAAATGAAAACCCACGAGATTAAGGCCTGAAAATGACACTTATTTCAAGATTTGGGCCATAAATGTTAATTTTATAAAAATTGGGCCAAAAATGTTATTTTATTCAAATAAGGGCTAAAAATGTAATTTTCTGCATAAATGGGCCGAAAATGTCAATATGTGTATTTTGGACCAAATCCGTAAATTACTAAACATTTGGAGCCAAAATACAAATTTTTATAAATTTTTGGACTAAAATGTTATTTTTAATTAAAATAGACCAAAAAATGACATTTTATGTAAAAACAAGCCTTTAAATGTTAATTTAGTTCTTAAGGGACCTGTTATGTAATTTTTATTAAACTCATATTATAGAATTTCGAATTAGCAAGCTAAAAATATCATTATAATAAGACACTGGATTTTTATAACATTATGAACAAAATTTTCCGACTAAATGAACTATACTATAACAAACAAACGAAATACAATAGTATGGACATTGGGCTTAATACTTCCTATACATGCCTATTGGGCCTTCGTGATCCGTTTGCATGTTTGATGGGCCCAATATATTCATTTCATGTCTATTAGGCCTTAGTGACCCAATTACATGCTTAACGGGCCTAAATTATCGTTTACATGTTATTGGGCTTTAGTGGCCCATTTACATGATAATTGGGCCCGAACCATTCGTTACATGCTTAATGGGCCTTAAGTGTCCTCTTGCATACCTAACAAGCCTTGAAACAATTTACATGTCAAATGGGCCACAATTGTCATTTTCGTGTTTGTTGGGCTTTATCATTTCACATTCATATATCATCTGGTGTTTGTAAAACTAAATACATATAACGTTATACATATTCATGTGGAAACATTTAGGATCTTGTGGGACTTTTCGATTGACATCCCTGAGTGTACGGCCGTAGTCTGTAGTTATCATCAGAGTCTCCTGGAGGGAGAGCGAGTGTTTGTGTATAGATCTATACGGGGGTGACTCCCCTACACCTGAGTTGTTCGCTACAGTTAGACTAGGCCAGTCTAGGGTGACAAAACCTTGATCAAATACCGACGTTTGGAAATACCAAGGCATACAAATTAGTCATTAACACGCATGGTTATAACGGCTCACATAGAGATCCAATACCATCTTATCATTTCGAAAACCAAACTCTTTGATCGTATCAATACAAAACAATTCATACAATAATGCAAGAACTACAACATTTTTATAAATCAGGAAATATCGAATTTTCTGGGGGAAATACTATCATTCACTACCTCTTTCTTATAACAGATATAACACAAGGAAATTTGGATCTATCATTTATACATGATTTTACAATGAAAATCACACATACATTTATACGTAATCATTACATCTTTTTCATAGAATTTTACAGAAAATATCAGATTTTCTGGGTTATGCGCCCAATACAAAATTTTTCAATCAAATATGCTTATGAACTCACCAACATTATATCTGTAGACCATTTTCAAAATAACTTGTATTCTCAGGTAATCGATAAGCTGAAGAACCGTCAAGAGTATTTTGGGATTTCTTTTATGCAAATGTCAATCATCGTACAATTGATGCTTTTAAAATATGTAATGTAACACAATGTACTTGATGTGAACAATGTCTGTTGTATTATGAAAAGTTGGTGATGATTGTATTATGTTTCATGTTTATCCATTGTGATGATCTTTCAATTTATAGTCACACGAGCCCTTGGAGGTTTCCGCCGTCTGGTTCGGGGGTGTGACACGATCTGGGAACTCAACCCACAAGGTAAGTAAATATTCTATAAATCGGTCCATCAACATTTTATATTCTTACCATAATAACTGGATTTAATGATAACATATATATATATATATATATATATATATATATATATATATATATATATATATATATATATATATATATATATATATATATATATATATATATATATATATAATGTGGTCCCATAATTATCTAACAATCTCCCACTGGACCACAAATATATAAGTGTACATATACATGTATAAGCACTTTAATGAATGCTATCATAATATTGGTAACCTTAAACAATCTCGTGCACTAATCATGATAGTATAAGATCAAAGCGGTCTTCGTTACAATTTACGTAACTAAACCTATCAATGGTTACATATACATATATAACAAATGACATAGATTAAATATGTTGTGTGGTTTTAAAATCTAAATAGATTTCCAACAAGTTCCTCTTTAGATTGAATTGAGATCAAACTTCAAATAAGTGCATCTAATAATGAAGTTAACCGAATTCTTAATTTTGTATAGAAAATCATGTTCTTAAACAAGACATAAAGCACCATTGTGAAGTATTTTAGTGTTGCGTCTTGGGCCTTTTGGTTTTGTAATCGGGTTGGGCTTGTCCATCCGTAGTTATCTAGAATAGTTTCCTTTTATATAGATAAGTTGTTAGGGTTTTAATATAAATATATGCATGCATGTATGCGTATAATAGAGAATAGTCGATTACGTTGATTCTTGTAACCCTATAATACCTCTATAGATTGAAGTTCTTTATCGAGCTCTTCTGGGGTATCTTTGCATTAATCATTCGACATATTCAGTGCAATACTTGTGTTCTTCATTACGTTCTTATTTATATTTTGCTTAGAATCATACGATCCTGATAGAACATTGTTCTAACAATTGGTATCAGAGCAGGAGATTGTGTGATCAATACACTTTACTTCTGTATTCACAAATCTTTAGGGTTTCCGCTTTTATCGAAGCCGTCGTCTTCTTAACGACGACTACTTAGTTTTTGATAAAACCCTAATCTCAAGTTTACAGGTAAGATTCTAGCAGCTCACCATGTCTCACGACGATACACATACAAACCCAATTAACATCTCAAACAACATCGGATCTACAACTAGAGTTCGCATACTCTACACTCAAGACTACGAAGTATGGGTACATCACTTTGAAGATTACATGGTTGGATCTGAAGATAATGGCTATCTCATCTGGGAAGCTATCATTCTTGGACCGTTTGTCAATTCAGAAACAAACACGATCGTCAAGACACAGAAGGATTACAACAAGTTGGTGACAGATGTTTAGAAGATGCCACAAGATGAGAAGGACAAGATCCTGTGTAATGTTAAAGCCATGCGAATGATAAGATTCGGCTTACAATTTGACACTTTTCGGCTTGTAGGCTCATGCACAACTGCTAAGGAGATCTGGGATAGGTTGAAGGAACTTTACTCAACTGATGAAGATCTGGAACACTCCATTCAAACTCTGTTGTTGTCAGAATTTGGAGTTTTTGAACAGAAACCTGAAGAGAAGCTCATTCAGACCTTTGATCGGTTCAATCATCTCTTAAGTAAGATGATCAAGCATGGAATTGAGAGGAAGCTGATCGAGCAGAAACTTACATTCATGAACGGGCTCAGACCAGAATGGATGGCTGTGGTTTCCACTGTGAAGGCGCATGAACAGTTCAAATCCTACTCACTGGCGAAACTAGTTGGGATACTAAAGTCACATGAAAGTGTTGTAACTAAAGAGGTGAAAGTGGTCTCTGGCATGGGATCGCTGGCTCTTGTCTCTAAAGGAAAAAGTACTGTTGAGGAAGAAGAAGAGTCAGACATGTCAGAATGTGATCTTACAAGTGAGGAGTATGCTTTAATGATAACAAATCCAAAGAAATTTGCAAGAAGAAAATTTCCCACCAATAGGAACCGAAATTGGTAGGGAAGTTATAGTTCTGAGAAAACAAAAGATGAACCGAAAGTCTCTTCTCAAAAGGTGGAAGAGAAAAAGGAAAACAAGCTTGCAGGAGACTCTGGATACGGCAGCAACTATTGTCACGGCAAGAACCACTTTGCCAAAGGTTGCATGTTAAGAAAGATGGCTGAGAAGAGAGAGGGTGAAGATGATGAAGCGTATTACATGCGTAAACTAGAAGAATTCAAGAAGAAAAAGGCTTCCAACACCTCGATGAATGCACTAATTGTACAAGAAAATGCAAGGGAAGATGAGTTCGGTGGTTTAGAAGTCTGGTCAACAGACTCTGAAGACGAAGAGGTTAGAAGACCCACTCATGGAAAGGCGCTTGTGGCAAAGAATGAAGGTTCTGGTGGAAAATGATTTATCGTCACTAATGGTCCATCAACCGAAAGTGCAGACACATAACCGAACCTGATAGAAAAAAGGTGTTTTGCAGCCAAGCCGGTGAGTGAGAAGATCAACGACTGCGATCGATTGATCAAAAAGGTACATTCTATCATTGAATCTCTTAAAATTCCCAAAACTGAATATCTAGAATAATTAAATGAACTAAACTCTAAATTTTCCAACCTAAGTAGTAGCCTCATGCAAACCCGCTTAGCAAACTCTAACCTAACTGACCAACTCGGCAGGGTGTCTTCAAAAAGTGAGGAGAGGAGGATCTGGATTGAGCAGAAGGAAGCAGAGTTAGTTAGGGCTAAGGATGAGAGTATTTATTTGCAAAGAGACAATTTAAAATTGTTAAAACAAAGAAATGTTTTCTGTTTAATTGCTAAGCGTCTTTATACTAATATTGCTCAATTACATCTAAATTGTGAAATTGGAAAGAAAATACATAAAATGATTTTACCCTTCCTTGAATTTAAGGAAGATGATGTTATAGCAGAGTGTGAATCAGAAGTATCCTCTGAAGAAACATCCATGTCATATAGGCTAGGTTTAGATAAGATAGAAACTTTCATCGATTCTAAGGAACATAAAAGTATGTTAAAAGATATCTTAGATGAAAATGACAGGTTAAAGATTAAAACCGAAACTATACGAACATTCGATGAGTCAAATGCCAAAATTGTTAAAGATAATAAAATAAACTTAGATAATTCATCTGAATTTGATGCGGAGAGTGAAATGAGTGAAATCTCAGTAGAGGACGTTGTTGATTGTTCTAAGTTTGTGAAAAATGAAACCCAAAGCGAAAAACCTCTTATTTCAGAAAATTCGGTTGAGTTTGCTCATCTGTCAAAGGAACAGAAACCGAAACTCAAAGAAAAAGCCTTCGTCTATCAAAAGGTACAGACTGTGCCAAATCAGGTTTATGCTGTGACTGGAGTCACTCAAAGACAAACAGCAGAATTAAGGATAATAGTTGACGAGGATAACGCTGAGGGATGTGAAGACTATTTCTGGTCTGCTCCCATTGATAATGCAGATGAAACCGTGGGATTGTCTTAGAAAACCACATGGAGACTCAAAGGACGATACATACCAGAACCCATCAATAAACCTTCCAGTTTCGATATTCCCAGCACAAGCGGAACTAAAGATGTTCCTGAAGAACCGTTAGTTGAACCTGATGTTCCAATCGAGAGGAAAGAACCGAAAGGTCCACTCAAGAGACAGGAATCACCGGAAGTTCAAACTAAGGAAAGTACCGAAACCAAAATGGAAGATAAGACAACTGCAACTCAGAAGGAGAAACCACAGGCCAACTTTAATGTTCACAAATCACAGAAGGAGCTAGCTGAACAGAAAAGACTCATAAATCAAAGATATGCCTCAAATCTGAATGAACGGAAAAGGCATTAGAATTCTCAAAATCCTAACTATGAGCCTTCTAGGAAAGAATCCATGGATAAAGGAAAGGAAAAGTCAAAGGAAAATTTTAGTCCAAATTCCAATTATTCCAAATCCCAAAACCGAAAGTCAAGTCTCGGTTCTCAACCCAAGTTCGGTTCTCAACCCAGTTTCGGTCATCAACCCAGTTTCGGTCCTCGACCCAAGTTCGGTCCTAAACCCAGATTAGGCTCTCGATCCAGATTCGGTCCTAAAACCAGTTTCAGTCCCAATTCTAGACATGGATCCTCCAGATCCCAAGATGAAACAAATTCCTTTAAGGACATCAAAGGAAAAGGAAAGCTGTTATCAGACTCTGAGAATGAAAATAAGAGATCCTCCACTAAACCTAGGAATCCAACGAAAAACACTAAACCATCTAAAGAAACACCAAAAGATACATTAAGATTTAAAGAAGATAAAACAAAAATCAAGGTGTTTACCATCAAAAGAAAAGATCAAACGAATCTTGTTAAACGAACTTATTTAGTTGATGCTTCTATTGTTATTCCTTTCTCTGTGAAAAACTCACCAGGACCCAAGAAACTTTGGGTTCCTAAATCTGCTTAAATTTGCAGGTAATCAGTGACGAGTAGTTTGACGACGAATGGTATATAGACAGTGGCTGCTCGCATCACATGACATGGAGAAAGGAGGAATTAAGGGAATTTCGGTCTCTAAAGGATGGTGGATCGGTGATGTTTGGAAACAATTCTTATGGAACAATCAAAGGATATGGGATGATAACTAATGGAGACTTCTCCATCAGAAAGGTGGCTTATGTAGAGGGATTGCAACACAACCTCATTAGTGTATCGCAATTAGTTGTGGGAACAGGCTTAAAGGTATCATTTGATGATGAAGGATCTGAGATAATAGAAAAACAAACCAAGAAAGTTCTGCTGAAATCTGCACGAAAAGGAGAAATGTATCCTCTGAATCTTAATCCTATTTGGGGGACACCAACTATCTATCTGCTATCAAAGGCAAACACTGATGAAAGTTGGCTTTGGCATCGACGTCTATCTCACCTGAACTTCAAAGATATCAACAAATTAGTGATTGGTGATCACGTTCGAGGTCTTCCTCTTCTCAAGTTTGAAAAGTAGCATTTGTGTGTAGCATGTGAGATGGGTAAGCAGAGCAGAAAAAGCCGCCCTACACGCATTAATACTAAGATAGTGGAAGCACTTGAACTGTTACATATCGACTTGTGTGGACCTTCTACTATAGAGAGTATCGGTGGAAGTAAGTATATTCTGGTTATTATAGATGATTTTTCACGCTTCACGTGGGTTTTCTTTCTTAAACAGAAATCAGATGCAACTCCCAAGCTAAAGATGTTCATCAAGCAAGTGGAAGTTCAATTAAAGAAGACAATGAGAAACATCAGAAGTGACAATGGGCTGGAATTCAAAAACAAGGATTTCAAAGACTTTCTGGCTGATAAGGGGATAACACACAATTTTTCGGCCCCTTATACACCACAACAAAACAGGATTGTTGAAAGACGAAACCGATCATTGTGTGAAGCAGCAAGAACCATGCTCAGTTATGCCTCTCTACCTCTATACTTTTAGGCTGATGCCATTGCTGCTGCCTGTTATACTCAGAATCGGTCCTTGCTCAACAAGAGATTCTCGATAACTCCTTATGAGATATTAAACAATCGGAAACCAAACGTCAAGTTTTTCCACATTTTCGGTTCCAGGTGCTTTATCTTTAATTCTAAAGAAAACCGAAATAAGTTTGATGTTAAAGCCGATGAGGGGATCTTTCTGGGTTACTCTCTGTCATCAAAAGCATACCGGGTGTTGAACAAGCGTTCTAAACGAATAGAAGAAACTTATTATGTCACCTTTGACGACAATTACATGAAGAAAGTTCAAAGAACAGAAGATGCTTCAGGAGACATCTTTCCAGAATCTGGACAGGTCTCGGTTCCAATATCCAACCTGTTTGATGAATACATTCGGTTATTTGATGAACCAGAAAAGGCAATACATTCGGAGGCAACAGCAGCAGACAACAAAGTAGATAATCTGAAGAAAGTCATAGACGAAGCTGCCAAATAAATGGAAAACGAAACACCTACTCCTAAACCATCACCTAGTACTTCAAACACCGATTCAACGTTCCAGGGGGAGAACTCTACCACTTTCAAACCATCTGAAGTTCCTGTTGAGGGGGAGAATCCCAATTCCGCCCCAATATCTACTAGTTCAACTGATATTCAAACAACTGAACCGAAATCAACAGGTGATAGTCCAATCGAGGGGGAGATACCCACTGCCGATTCTGCTAAAAACAAAGCCTTCACTTCGCCAGTCGAGGGGGAGAAGGAGAAAACAAGTGACAGTTCTACTGACGAATGTGAAAGGGATCAGTCAGATGCTGAAGTTGAAGTTGAAGCAGAACTAAATCCAGAATATGATCCAACCTATCCTCCGCTAGCAAAATGGACAAAAGACCATCCCAAAGAGCAAATTATTGGTGAATCCTCCGAAAGTGTTCTTACTAGATCTCAGCTGAAGGCGAAACAAACAACATTATTCTCTAAAGTGGAATTTTGTATGTCTAACTCGTTTATCTCCAGAATAGAGCCGAAAACCATAAATGCTGCACTTGATCATTCTGATTGGGTTAAAGCAATGCAGGATGAGCTCAATGAATTTGAACGAAACAGAGTTTGGAGATTGATTCCTACACCGAAAGATGCCTCTGTTGTCGGCTTGAAATGGGTGTTTAGGAATAAGCTGGACAAAGAAGGGAATGTCATTCGCAATAAGGCTCGGTTGTTTGTAAAAGGCTATTGTCAAGAAGAAGGGATTGATTATGAAGAAACTTTTGCTCCTGTGGCAAGGTTAGAGTCTGTTCGAATTTTTCTAGCATATGCCGCTCACAAGAACTTCGAAGTTTTCCAAATGGATGTCAAATGTGCATTCTTGAATGGAGAATTAGAAGAAACTGACTATGTGGAGCAACCACCTGGTTTTGTGAATGAAAAGTACCCGGATCATTGCTATGTG
Source organism: Lactuca sativa (assembly GCF_002870075.4). Lineage (NCBI taxonomy): Eukaryota > Viridiplantae > Streptophyta > Magnoliopsida > Asterales > Asteraceae > Lactuca > Lactuca sativa. Next base: position 105,985,577 of record NC_056628.2, read on the forward strand.
CTGGATAAAGCTGTCTATCGGCTAAAGCAAGCACCAAGAGCCTGGTATGAAGCGCTTACTCGCTTTCTAAAAATGTCAAAGTTTAAACAAGGTTCAGTTGACCCAACCTTCTTTCGAAAGAAGGAAGGCGAACATTTGATGATTGTTCAGATTTATGTCGATGATATCATCTTCGGTTCCACGAATCCTAGCTTAACCGCTGAATTCAGAAAGTTGATGGAGACTAAATTTGAAATGAGCACAATGGGTCCAATTAACTTTTTCCTCAGTTTGAATATTAGACAGGGACCAGAAGGTATCTTTATAAACCAGGAAGCATACACCAAAAATCTGCTGACTAAATTTGGAATGAAGGGTGATTCAAAAGTAAAGGTTCCTATGGCATTCGACACCAAGCTAACTCCATCCCTGGAGAAACCGGCTGTAGACATAACTCTTTATCGACAAATGATAGGATCCCTTATGTATCTAACAGCTAGTAGACCAGATATCATGTTTTCTGTTTGTTATTGTGCCAGGTTTCAAGCTAATCCAAGAGAACCCCACATGCTTGCTGTGAAGAATATTTTTCGATATCTGAAGAAGACTTCATCTCTCGGTCTCTGGTATCCTGCAAGATCTGGATTCTTCATACAAGCCTTTTCAGATGCTGATCTTGGAGGATGTGGACTGGACAGGAAAAGCACTACCGGAGGATGTCAATTCCTTGATGGAAAACTTGTCAGTTGGCAATCAAAGAAACAAACCTGTGTTTCTTTATCCACAGCAGAAGCAGAATACATTGCTGCCGCATCATGTACCTCTCAGGTTGTTTGGATTCAAAGTCAGTTAAGAGATTATGGGCTGAGTATGAAAAAGATCCCTCTCTATTGTGACTCTGAAAGTGCAATCAGGATTTGTCATAATCCAGTGCAACATTCGAAAACCAAGCACATTGCACTCAGGTATCATTTCATCAAGGATCATGTAGAAGACGGGAACGTAGAAGTACATTTTGTTCGTTCTGCTGATCAACTGGCAGACATCTTTACTAAAGCCTTAGCAGAAACAACCTTCAATAAAATCTTACAAGGTTTGGGTATGATGGAAGGAGAGTCGGTACCGAATCCTTAACTCTCTCTTTAAAATTAAGACAACCGAAATAGACAGACCGCTCGGTCTATCTCTGCTCTAGATTTTTGAGGAACTGACATGGACAGACCGCTCTGTCTACTTCGGCTCTGTAATTCTCCGGAACAGAGGAAAACTGCATGATCGATCTATTTTGCTTCTCTCATTAATAAGATAAGGTTTCGGTTGTATATTTTGTAAGTCTTTATGTTTTTATTCTTTTTCAGAAAAATTTCAAAAATCCAAAAATATTTTATCTTTCTGTTTTTATTTTTTTTCAGAAAAATTTCAAAAATCCAAAAATATTTTATCTTTCTGTTTTTATTCTTTTTCAGAAAAATTTCAAAAATCCAAAAATATTTTATCTTTCTGTTTTTATTCTTTTTCAGAAAAATTTCAAAAATCCAAAAATATTTTATCTTTCTGTTTTTATTTGTTTCAGTTGCTTGTTTGTTCTGTTTGATGTCTGTCATTAATAGGTAAACACAAGTATAATCGTCGATAGATCTAAAGCAGGTATGTTTCAACTTTCACACAACCTAGTTAAGGGTCCCTAGAAGCATGCTGTTGTATGTTGTCTTAAGCCTCTATGATCTTGAGTAAGCCTTAATGATTCGATCGATACCCATCGTTTCTTCCAAATCAGGCTATTTTACCTCACTCAGTCTAGAGCTACCTTACTCTTCCCATATGAGTTAAGAGTTTCTCTGCTCTGTCACGCTTATCTAGCAGAAGGTACATTCGGTTCCTAAACCACCTCCTCATATTCTCCATGTACCTTCGGTTCACTAACGTAACCCTTGAGACTCTCGGTCTTTACCACTGAGGTTTATGGTTACACAACATCTGTGTTTATGATCTTGGATACGATTATCACGTTCTAAGTGAAACCCAAAATCCGACACAAAAAAAAACGAATTGATGATGAGTGATATACTCAAGCATTTACTGGTTACCTAAGGAAATCTCTTTTTATTTTCGTGATCTTTTATGAAATTGTCTACAGCCAAGACATTTCTTCCCAAAGAGGTCCAGTTTATTTTTATTTTTTTGAGATTTCTGCTTCCTATAAGTCATTAACATAATAATAAATCCCACCTACCTGTTCAATAGATCACATCGGTCTCACAGGTACCTCTACCAACAATCGGTTTTATGTTAAAACTCGATGTTCGGTTGGAGGACAACCACCCAATACCTGTGATCAAAAGAAGCCTTTCAATGTCTATTAACAAATAGTTGATCGTATTTTTCGGGAAACCACACAAGCACTTCAAGTCTCTCTTGACTTTGAAGGAAGTGATTCTTGCCCGGAATCCTCTGCTTTCTGTCTTCTAAAAAGACATCACTCACGTCAAATACACACTTGCTTTATTTCTTTATCTTTCACACTCTTTGTAACAACCCGCCATTTCAGGTCCTTGAAATTCGAGTCTTGTAACCTCTTTGAAAAGGTAATTAGAATATCATCGAAAAATGAAGTATTCAAAGGCTCTGTTTGGAGTATACTATGTAATAGATATCGTCTTAAGGTTTCCAAGAATATAAAGAACACTAAAATCCGAGTTATAACGAAGAAGTTATGACCATTCTAAGTTTTCCGACAAAAACCGGCAATACGAAGTTACGTAAAAACGCGAATTTTCAATAAAATACTTTTTGACCTTAGGTGTCTAAATGAAAGTCATAGATATCGTTAAACTACAAACGTACATAAAAAGAACGCTCAAATCGGACATCGTATGAAAAAGTTATGAATTTTTAACGAATTTTCTTACCCCGACCTTTTAAAAATATAATATTAAAAATAATTTCGGAATTTGCCGACGGAATCTAAACGAAAGTTGTAGATCGTAGTCTCACCTTCGCGTGGATATAAAGAACGTCGAAAACGGAGTTCGTATGAAGGAGATATGAATTTTAGAAGTTTATTTAAAATAAATATAAATTTAAATATAAACTCCCGGTATTATACGAAGAACGAGTCAGCGGTCTGATCCTTCGTACGCCCTGCGTACCCTCGTACGCCCCGCGTACTCAAATCAAGGGCTCCGGATTGTCCACGTTGCTCCGATTTTTCTTCCGAGGATGCGGTAAGCCATGACGTCTCTTACGCCCTGCGTACGAGCGTACGCCCCGCGTACGCGAGGCTTCCAGACCCTATAAAAGGGGTGCGAGGGTGCCGGCCAAATTTGCTAATTTCCTTCCTTTCTCGCATCGAAGCTCTGCATTTCAACCCTCGGAGTCATCCCAAAGGCCCGGTTTTCATATCCATGGTGGGGAGAAAGTTTTACACCCCCGAGATTCCCGAGAATCCCGAGAAAAATCCGTTTCCCGAGACGAAACTCTGCCCGGTTTTCTGCTCGCTTTCTTCAAACTTTCAAGTGAGTTCATACCCCTACAAACACACTTTAAATACGTTTTTAAATGTTTTTTATACTCTTTTAGGGGGGGAATACAAGTAAACTCACGACTAAAATCGTGTGAAACATCGATCTTTTGATATACTTTTCATACTGTTGTTTTAACTATCTTATGAAGTTATTATCATGCAAAACACCTCACAACACAGCTTTACCCTCTTGGGATACAATATGTTTTATAAATAGAAATAATGTTTTATTTATACGTTTACATACAAATACATCATATCAAGGGTAACATTCTTTACTAAACCGTTTTATACATTCAAAGAACTTATGATTTATGCTTTGTCAAACATTGTGAAAAGGATAAACTTTGCATACAAAACTACTACTTTAATACAGACTTAGTTGAGAATCCGTGAGACGTGTACATCTTCAAATCATACCTTTTTGCTAAAAGGTACCGCTTCAAGTCCTGTCTATAACCAGAGTCTCCCGTTCGGAGAACGTGTCAAATGTGTATAGATCTATACGGGAAGTCATGATCCCGCGCCCTGACTGTTAGCTACAGTCCGTCCTTTGGGGTGACAGTTTGTCATAACGCTACGACGCCTGAAGAACGTCGCTACAGGCATATTATGTTTAGTATGGTTATAAAACTCACCGGATATACAATTATTATGGTATTATGCTTTTATGAACGAGTAGCTATTAAAACTATTCTTCATCTAACAAGTGCGATCTTCGTATAGCTTTATTATGTAAAACTATGACACAACTTTTAAGCACGTCGGTTGCTTGCGATTTTCGGTCTTGGAGGCTGCCAGTTATATTAGGAAAATAAGGGGTTTTCCTGTATACAAACCAAACAATTAATAGGAAAATAAGGGATTTTCCTGGTGCAATTATTTACAACTTATAACACGAACATCCATATGCATTTCATACTTTTATAAGAAAATAAGGGTTTTTTTTCTTGGAAAACACAACAATTCATATCTCAACTATTAGGGAAAATATGGGATTTTCTGGATCTAATACATTCATTTTCAACACAACAAATCATAACTCTTTACATTTGAAACACTGCGTTTTCTGGAAAACATACACGAACTTTTGAATGGCGTACATTTTCTCAAAACACTACTTATGAACTTACCAATTTAATTGTTGACACTCTTTCCTTGAAATAACTTGTATTCTCAGGGAACCGCTAAGCAGGTTTGGAAATCAACTTTTGGGGATTAACGTGCTGACGCTAATTACTTCTTTTGAAAGATGTTTATGTATTTATCTTTTGATCATGTAACGAATACAACTATGTAAACATTTTGGAAACCTTTAATATATATGGTGGTGTGTACTTTCCTTTCTATGAACTGTTATGATACTGAATATGACGTCCTCCGCCCCCGAACGTCTCCGCTGTTTTGGTTTGGGGGTGTGACAGATTGGTATCAGAGCATTGTTTATAGTGAATTAAGTATATCAAAACAATTTTGGTGTACAACTATAAACACAACTAGGCAAAAACACTCTGAGTAAGAGTCATACTTTTAAAATTAAATTTATTTAGTTTTTTGTAAAGTAGGCATGCATTCATTTCATATTAATAACATGGTCAGTATCATAATTAAAACAATATAGAAGTATTATAAATAAGTTGTGCAGTGCAGGTATGCCTTGGGACATGTAATCGGAACTGGGAAGAATATAGCCTGATCAACTATATTTGTCCAAGAGCCGACTAACGTATGCCAAGGAGTGTCTGCAATGGACAACAAATTTAAAACTTACCAAAAGCATATCGTTAAAGAATACTAAGGGAGTATTCGAGTGCCTTCAACCATTAAACTTAAGAGTAAATTCCATGTGCTTTAGCTTATAGTCAATTCTTAACCCTATTCTTGTATAGACTCAATGGCTGGATTCCATCACCCCGGTGACCCCTACTACCCCAACCAAGGTAACGGAGAAGGGATAGAGAATGATCCTGAAGAAGGAATGCAAGAAGAATCAGACTCAGATCCCGAGAACAATAACCTATCCTTAACGACTCCAATTCAAAACCCTAATCCTCGACGGGAATTTCATGGCTCGACGCCCCTTTGGGCAACTAACCTGGATAGGTGGAGCCGCGAATAGGATCAACCCCTTCCATTCAACGGAGACCGAAGCTTCTACAACCTAAGCGAGGGAGGCTCAGCAGACAAAGCCCTTCCTATATTGGTTCGTCGGATTTCTCGCATTGGTGAACAAGGATGGACGACCATCCATCAAACTGAGGAAAATGATGCGAACACTGGAGTCAACACAGTTCGCATCCGATAGTTAGGATTAGCTCACGGGAGAATCGTAAATCGAAATGAAGCGTTGCAGAGAGAGCTAACGGCAACTCAAACCGAAGTGATAGAAATTCGGGCATGCCAGGCAAGACATGAACTACGTATGCTCGAGATGGAGCGTCAGTTGGCAGAATCTAAGGCCCCTGTAGCCAGCTCACGTAACAAATAAAACCTGTCTGACTTCCAAAATTTTGTCATAGCATAAGACCTCGGATAAAGTCCTTACTTTTCTTAACCTTGTAATCGGAGACCTTTAGATAGGTCAAATTTTTCCTAACTACAAAATGTAATGCACCATGTTTTACAATATATGATGTATCTCCTTTATTAAACTCTTTGCATACCCCTCAAATTAATGAGTTTATCTACTATCCTCATGAGTCGAACTCAAAACCCTATTCAGGGGTAAGCCAAACCTCTGATATAGCAAATCACTAATGCGCGACTTCGAATCATTAAAACTTATAGTTTTTCATGTTATTTCCTTATCAGAACAATGTCTCCTCGTAGATCAGCACGTAGAAACGCAACCCCACCACCACCTCCTCAATATGACCCCAACATAGTGCAATCCGCTATCGCTGCGGCAGTAACAGCTGCACTGTCTCAAGCAAACTTTAGCGGCGCAGCAAGGGCTGGAAATAATCAACTTACCAACGCAACCCCATTCCTACGATTGGACACCGACACTTTGCAAGCTACAGTTATAGCCACAGTGGCAGCCATTATAGCATATAATAACTCTGTCAACTCAAGCAGGGAAGGAAACAATATCAAAAATCCTAATCAAAGAAACAATCGAAACCACCTACCAATAGATACCTACAAGAATACCGCAAGGTGCGAACACAAGAACATGAAACGAAAACCCTGGAGCAAGAGGGGAGGCCAATCAACTCAAAGAAATGCCAAAAAGCAGTCAACAAACCATACCCCTACACCCAAAAGGTCGTACAACGGCAACCAGCCTAAGTGCAACCGATGCAACTTTCATCATCACGGATCCTGCCGTGAAATGTATTGCGTTAGGTGCAATAGAAAGGGACACACCGTCCGCTACTGCAGAGAACTAGCCCAGCCAACTGCTCTAGCCACAAAAGTAGGAGTAGACCGTGCTTGTTATGAGTGCGGAGAAACGGGACACGTCCGAAGGGACTGCCTGGAGTCAATCGTCATGAATGCTGGTGGAGAAGGCCAAGTATTCGCAATGGGCCAAGAGGAGGCTATTGCAGACCCCACGGTTATTCTGGGTACATTCCTGATTGATAACTTATTTGCATACATTCCATTTGATAGTAAGAACGCAGAAGAGTTCCGTGAGTCACAAGTTTAAAAATCTACTCGAACAAACACCCTAATCATTAAACAAAACTTTCATAGTAGTAATAAATGAGATAGACTAAAAACACTGAAAACACATACGTAGAATGCCCTATCCCACTAACGAAAGTCTTACAATGAGAAGTACCGGCATTGGCATTCGATGTGGATTGGTGTGGCCCTACCCATACCAGTTCCATGTGGTATAAAAGACCCTTTCACTTTAACCATCGACTAACGAAACTCGATCGGTTTAGAATGACAAACCCGACACAAACACCAATTGGTTTCTACTTTCAAAACCCCAAAGTACTCATGTGAGGAATCTTTACAACCTTCCCATAGTATCCCCCAACAGATCATTTAGAAATACCATGCATACAATAAGTCAAACCCAAGCTCAGAAACTAGTAGTGAATTCAACCATGAACTTCAAAACGTAGCTTCCCTAATGCATCAAGTGAATATGCTAACATTTAGAAGAACATAAGTAATTAAACCCAAAACCACATGATCCCGATCAGTCAAAGTGATAGGTGGAGTAATTAAGGTCCGCTGAAACACGCACATTAGGATCTAGATTCATGAAGGAACAAAAGGAACAAATGGACCAGAAGCACTCACTCCGGAAACAATCAGCCAAGCAACAAAACCCCCATCCTCCATATCGACGCCGCTACATTACAAGCTGCAGTAGCAGCTGCTGTGACAACCTTCCTTACACACATCAACTCAGGCAACACAAGCAAGACCGACAAAGGAGTCGAGAGTTCCGATGGTAGTACCAAGCCGGGAAACCAGCAAGTGGCAACTCATGCAGAACGCTTTAAGAAGCAATTTCCAAGGTGGGGTAATGAGGAAGGCACTCGTGCCCACATAACACTTGCTAAGCACCTCACTCCCGCCACTAAGGCTAGCACTAGCCAGTCATGCCACCAATGCGAGGAGATAAGGGCACCTCAAGAAGGATTGCCCTATCACAAAGAATTCTAGCATAGACGGTAGGATTCTCAGGACCACAGTTGCAGGAGAACCTACTCCGAACCCACATTAATGTAATTTAGGCGTTTCGTTGTAACAGACTTATAAACCATCCAAAACTAGTGCAACCAGAGCCTTGTCTTTTGTGGGATCCCGTCAGTATAGGGATTCTCATGCTGCGTATACTTGTCGTTGTAGTATACCTTATTCGCAGCAATAGTCTTGTAATAGTCTAAAGTACTGTAACTCTATTGATAGTTGCACGGTTGTGTTTTGTCGGTAAACGTCTTATGTTAAAATCTAATGTCTTTAAATTTCCTTATGATTCTGACATTATCATACGACTTGATTCAATTTGATTCTCACAAAAACAGTTTCATACGTACACCTCTTTCTTCGAAATCACCTTTCTAGCGAAGCCGTCATATCAGAGCACCAATCACTCATGAATGGAGTACCTCATAATTCTTTTCCTTTTCGAAGAAACCCTTGAAGTGCCACTTGTATAGTACGTCAAGTTCAAATCCAAAGATCCATACGGTTGATCTGTCATTGATGAATGTAAACATAGAGATGATATATAATCAAGGTTCTATAGGTTTAGAATTGACGATTCCACTTTAACTTCTTTTTCCTCGATGGGATGTGAGCTTAAAGAAGAATAAGTTATTCGACTACCTTTTCAATCTTCATTATATACAACTCGTATACACGAGATTATGATCGTTGAACCATGTATGAATTTCTAATATGAACTTCAGGACGGAGACTGCCTAAGACTACGAATGATCGTGCTACCATACAAATAAACTTAGAAGCGCAACACATTCCCCTTTCTGTCGATTGGTACTAAAGAGACAGATAGAACAAAAATACCCATCCTTTTTCCTTAATTCGGGAGTAATCATACTTTCTTTTAGATCTTCATGACATCTAATCCACTTCCATGATTTTGACATCATAATCAGTATGAATTGGTTGTGTTCTCATGCAAAAGGAAAGGTCACCGCCTATACCTCAAGACAGCTTAAGACACAGGAAGTTAACTATACAACACATGATCTTGAGTCAGGAGCATCGGTAATTACTTCGAAGATCTGGAGACACTACTTGTAGGGTACAAGATGTACTCCTCTCACAGTCCACAAAAACATTCAACATACGATCGACCAAGAAGAGTTATCATGCCAGTGAAGTCAAACGAAGGAAGCAAAGTCGTATCCCGATAGTGAAAGGTTCGCTGGAATGCCAAGCGAGGAACCGAGTTCAATTAAGAACATGAAGAGCAAATAAAACTTCTATCCGTAGCATGAACTCTAATTTCGGGACGAAATTCCCTCTAACAGGGGGATGATGTAACAACCTGTCATTTCAGGTCCTTGAAATTCGAGTCTTGTAACCTCTTTGAAAAAGTAATTAGAATATCATCGAAAAATGAAGTATTCAAAGGCTCTATTTGGAGTAAGCTATGTAATAGATATCGTCTTAAGGTTTCCAAGCATATAAAGAACACTAAAATCCGAGTTATAACGAAGAAGTTATGACCATTCTAAGTTTTCCGACAAAAACCGGCAATACGAAATTACGTAAAAACGTGAATTTTCAATAAAATACTTTTTGACCTTAGGTGTCTAAATGAAAGTCATAGATATCGTTAAACTACAAACGTACATAAAAAGAACGCTCAAATCGGACATTGTATGAAAAAGTTATGAATTTTTAACGAATTTTCTTATCCCGACCTTTTAAAAATATAATATTAAAAATAATTTCGGAATTTGCCGACGGAATCTAAACGAAAGTTGTAGATCGTAGTCTCACCTTCGCGTGGATATAAAGAACGTCGAAAACGAAGTTCGTATGAAGGAGATATGAATTTTAGAAGTTTATTTAAAATAAATATAAATTTAAATATAAACTCCCGGTATTATCCGAAGAACGAGTCAGCGGTCCGATCCTTCGTACGCCCTGCGTACCCTCGTACGCCTCGCGTACTCAAATCAAGGGCTTCGGATTGTCCACGTCACTTCGATGTTTCTTCCGAGGATGCGGTAAGCCATGACGTCTCGTACACCTTGCGTACGAGCGTACGCCCCGCGTACGCAAGGCTTCCAGACCCTATAAAAGGGGTGCGAGGGTGCCGGCCAAATTTGCTAATTTCCTTCCTTTCTCGCGCCGAAGCTCTGCGTTTCAACCCTCGGAGTCATCCCAAAAGCCCGGTTTTCATATCCAAGGTGGGGAGAAAGTTTTACACCCCCGAGATTCCCGAGAATCCCGAGAAAATCCGTTTCCCGAGACGAAACTCTGCCCGGTTTTCTGCTCGCTTTCTTCAAACTTTCAAGTGAGTTCATACCCCTACAAACACACTTTAAATACGTTTTTAAATGCTTTTTATACTCTTTTAGGGGGGGGGGGATACAAGTAAACACACGACTAAAATCGTGTGAAACATCAATCTTTTGATATACTTTTCATACTGTTGTTTTAACTATCATATGAAGTTATTATCATGCAAAACACCTCACAACACAGCTTTACCCTCTTGGGATACAATATGTTTTATAAATAGAAATAATGTTTTATTTATACGTTTACATACAAATACATCATATCAAGGGTAACATTCTTTACTAAACCGTTTTATACATTCAAAGAACTTATGATTTATGCTTTGTCAAACATTGTGAAAAGGATAAACCTTACATACAAAACTACTACTTTAATACAGACTTAGTTGAGAATCCGTGAGACGTGTACATCTTCAAATCATACCTTTTTGCTAAAAGGTACCGCTTCAAGTCCTGTATATAACCAGAGTCTCCCGTTCGGAGAACGTGTCAAATGTGTATAGATCTATACGGGAAGTCATGATCCCGCGCCCTGACTGTTAGCTACAGTCCGTCCTTTGGGGTGACAGTTTGTCATAATGCTACGACGCCTGAAGAACGTCGCTACAGGCATATTATGTTTAGTATGGTTATAAAACTCACCGGATATACAATTATTATGGTATTATGCTTTTATGAACGAGTAGCTATTAAAACTATTCTTCATCTAACAAGTGCGATCTTCGTATAGCTTTATTATGTAAAACTATGACACAACTTTTAAGCACGTCGGTTGCTTGCGATTTTCGGTCTTGGAGACTGCCAGTTATGTTAGGAAAATAAGGGTTTTTCCTGTATACAAACCAAACAACTAATAGGAAAATAAGGGATTTTCCTAGTGCAATATTTACAACTTATAACACGAACATCCATATGCATTTCATACTTTTATAAGAAAATAAGGTTTTTTTTTCTTGGAAAACACAACAATTCATATCTCAACTATTAGGGAAAATATGTGATTTTCTGGATCTAATACATTCATTTTCAACACAACAAATCATAACTCTTTACATTTGAAACACTGCTTTTTCTGGAAAACATACATGAACTTTCGAATGGCGTACATTTTCTCAAAACACTACTTATGAACTCACCAACTTAATTGTTGACACTTTTTCCTTGAAATAACTTGTATTCTCAGGGAACCGCTAAGCAGGTTTGGAAATCAACTTTTGGGGATTAACGTGCTGACGCTAATTACTTCTTTTGAAAGATGTTTATGTATTTATCTTTTGATCATGTAACGAATACAACTATGTAAACATTTTGGAAACCTTTAATATATATGGTGGTGTGTACTTTCCTTTCTATGAACTGTTATGATACTGAATATGACGTCCTCCGCCCCCGAACGTTTCCGCCGTTCTGGTTTGGGGGTGTGACACTCTTATGCACGAAAATTAATATTTTCCAACATTCTTATTGCTGTTTGGTATAAGTTTTGGTTATCGGTTGCGACCAAACAAGGGGATATATGGAATTTCAAACGGTATGAAGATAAGATTTCGGCGCGCACATTTGATCCATTTCAAAACCCACGTGTGCTGACGTTTTCCTGGGATTAACCACACTGTCAAATCGCGCTTTTTTAGGCGACGCTTTAGCAACCTTATCATCACGTTTTTCTCTCTCCAGGCAATGGTATAAATAGGGGAGATCGTTTTATTTGTCATTTACCAATCTCGAATTATCTCACTCCTACAAGTTCAAACTGTTCATCTTCTTCTTCGTTTATCAATGGCGACTTCATCTTCTGCACATGATCAAACTGCAACATTCTCCTTGCTTGCAATCAAACCCAACCAAAACATGATTATCGAAATGAGTCCATTCCTATATGACTCATATATGCTATATGTTGTGGAATTTCTAAAGTATTCCCCCCTGTTGTTGGCCCTAACCCAGGTTGAAGCGGTTCCAATGTCGCTGCTATCTCAAGTCTACTCATCGGCAACTTATGACAAGAATAAAGATTGCATCTACTTCACCATTCACGACAAGAAATCCTCGATCTCTAAGGTGAAGTTTTGTTCCATTCTGGGGCTTGCAGTTGATTCTTCAATCATCTCGCCTGATTTCGTCACTACAACACAACTATTCACGATGATGTATGAGATGGGATACACAGAGGTGCTTACAACGATTGCCAAGGTCAAGAAATCGTGTTTACCATCGCAATGGAATGGGTTGCTGACATTGCTAATCAAGGGTTTGGCGGAAAGATGTGGTGGTTCAGACACAACAAGCAAAGGTTTTCTTACCATTCTTTATGGTTTATACAACGGGATCAACCTAGATTATGGTACTATAATTTGGTCCCAAGTAGTGAAGAGTTTAAACACAATGACCCGTAATTCAGAGATCTCTTGTGGTCGTTTCTGGACCCTGATTACAAAGAAGGCCATGGATTCTTTGGAGATACCTGTCATGAAGGATGCTCTTCTTGCCTCTATTGCCTCATTCCATACAAAGAAGATCATCATATCCGATCCACGTAAGTTTCATCACTATGGATTGATTCCGGAATCCATGTACAGGTGTGTTTCGGCACAAAGAAATGTGATGGCCGAATACCGTAAACGCTCTCCTATTGGTCCAAGGGTTCTGTCTGAACAACAACAAGCTGCACTGGATGCCTTGGATCAGCCTGCTAACAGAGGAAAACGGGTAATAAAGAAAGAGAAAGAAGAAACTAAGGAGGGTAAGCCAAAATCTTCAAAGCGAAAGTCTGGTGAAGGGGATTCTTCTCAATCAAAACCGAAGAAGATAAAGAAGATGGCTAACAGACCCAAGGGGAACTTTTCTCCTGGATCTGATACGGTTGAAGATCAAGACACAGAAGCGGAGAATCCTCAGGTTTCAACCAGAGAGCCCACACCTCGAAGATCTCCAACCCCACCTCCATCTCCTAAAAGTACCAAAATTTCAACTCCACCAGCCTCTCCCAAAACTACTAAAATTCCAACTCCTCCCCCATCTCCTAAACTCACTAAAATTTCCACTCCACCTCCATCACCAAAACAGAAAGCTCCACTTTCTGCTCCCACCGATATACCACCCATTCTTACTGAACCAACTTCTTTACCCCCTTCAACCATCATTACCTTTGTTCCTGTCTCAACTATACCTATCTCAACTCCTCTTATAACCGAATCCATCACTACCACCATTCCTAAAATCCCAGTGGAAGTCAATGTATCTGATACAGGGGCTACTAATGTGATTGATACTCCTGTTATCAACATACCACCATCCCCAACCCCACCCTCTACCTCTGGTGCTACTCTTGGTAGAGATGATGAGGATTATGACTCGTTGTATTACAGTCCTTATAGAATTCCAACAGATAATGATCATGATGCTCCTGTCACCAGTCAACATATACAGGACATCAATGAAAAGTTGGATCAATTGCTTGCTGATAGCAAAGCTTATGGCAGTGTTGTTTTTAAAGCCTTCTTGGAAACTGCCATTAAGCAATACACCGATGCTATTGAGAAATCCACAGAAGCAGTTGATAAGTCAGCCACTTCTTGTTCAAAGGCCACAAAGGAGGTTACTGAGGTTGTTCACACAACTCAGATTTTCCTTGACTCTCTGAAAACTCATACTGACACAAAGGCGGCCAAATATCAAGCTTCGGTGGACTCCTTCTCTAAAACTCTTCAGGATGAAACCAGAAAATTTGAAGCCCTTCGTACTGACCTCAAAATAGTATCCACATCTTTTCTCCAATCTCTGGATTCTCGTTTTGCTTCTCTTTCTGCAGAAAGTACGTTGAAGGAGGACCTGATAAAACACCAAGCTACAATTGATCTCCAAAAAGTTCAACTGGTCCAGGCAGAAAAAGAGATCTCTCTGTTAAAGACTCAAAGGGCAGTTTATCAAAGTTGTGCTGGTGATGTGAAAAATATCTTGACTACTCTTCTTGACGCTCATGATCCCTTCTTGACCTTAACCATCCGGAAGCATCTCCAGTCCAAACTCCTTCCTGCAATTACAATTCTCAGTGAGATGAAGGGTGTCTCGGAGAAGGTCTTTCTTCCGAAACAAGGGGGAGAAGAGAGTGCAGATCTGAAAGACAAAACAGAACTGAAGGATAATTTAGCTTTGGTTTCTGGAAAGAAAGTTCAAACCGATAGTGATAGTGATACTGAAGAGACTAGTCTAGATACTAGTATGATAACTGTTGTTATACGGGGGCTCAATCAAAGGTAAGTGGACATTCGAAGTTACTTGGCAGTTTATGACACATGCTCCTAGCATGTTTTCCATGACCTGAATAACTTTCTTAATCTGTCCAATTGTCTGAGGATGATAAATCGTATTCATGACCAGCTTGACTTCGTGAGTTTTCTGGAGGGATTTGTCAAGACCTTGAGATAGACTTGCTATCTGAACATGAGATAATGGACTTAGGTATACTACGCAGTCAGACTACTTCTTGGATGTGGGTTCACAGGAGTATTTTCATTACGAATGATTCTATGATCGGAAGAAAGTGAATGGATTTTTATCAAAGGATCGACACTTTTCCCAAATGGCATCGTACTCATTCGGGAAAACTGGGTATCGTGATGGTGAAATCCATGTTGGTAATTTACCATTCCCAACCAGACATCTAAGCCACTGGAGCAATCCCGAGGGTTTTCTGGCTATGCTTCTCAGATCTGAGTGAGTAAACGGGGTAGATGGTTATTGTCAATGTCTTAGTCTTGTTGTCTAAGTTTTTTTTTTCTTTCGGCCAAGGGCACCTCATATTCATATCCTTTTTGATTGAAGATATGTTGTAGTCTTTTATGGTTAGTGAAATTTTGCGTACTCGATTCCACTGAGATCATGTTCTTCATTCTTTAGTGCAGGAATTGCCGTTCCTAATTCCAAGTCGTGATTTGTGTAGTTAATCTTGTGTGCCTTTTGTTTGTCTCAAAGCGTGAATGATAACTTTTCCTTCCTGCCTAAGCACATATTCTAAACTCTTATCGGATGCACCGTAGTGGACAAAGGAGTCCTCTGTCTCTTCTGGCAGGGATAGGATAGGTGTGATGTATAAGTCTTACGGCCCTAGAACAGTCCTAGGCCGTAAAATCATATGAATGGGGTTTTTGAAGCAACAAAACCCTTCCAAAACACAATTAGACCTTGAATATGGCTAGATGACTTTATGAAATGGAATTAGAATGCCCCAAACCGTGATTTAGAGCCTTATATATGAGTTTACGGCCCAGGATGGTGCTTAGGCCGTAAACCCATATTTAAAGGGTTTTTAAGCCCTCATGGCTCAAACAAGACTTAGATACAACTTTTAGAATATTGATTATGGACCTAGAACACCTTAGACATGAATTTTGAGGGGTTTGTGTGAGTTTAAGGCCAAGGCATGTGATTGGGCCGTAAACTCCTTAAACATGGGTGTAAACTCATTTTCAAGGTGTTAGAAAGCCATCCAACACCACCAAAAGCCTTGGAATAAATCATAGAACCAACCAAAAATAGTTTAAGGGCTTTAAACACATCAAAACTCTTCATTTGAGAGTTTACAGCCATAAAAGGTGCTCCAAGGCCGTAAACTCCAAAAAGGATGTCAAATTGTGCCCAAAAATCATTTCAAGACTTGTAGGAATTTTTAGAATCACATGTGATTAACTTTGGGACCTTAAAAACACATATTCAAGGGAATATGAGAGTTTACGGCCATAGGCTCCATGCCAAGGCCGTAAACTCCCTTAAGTGTTGTATTTGGTGATTTTAATTCATTCCAAGCCTTAGGTAAAATTATTCCAAGCATTTCCAAGTGTTAATAGCCATTTGTGACCCATTAAGCACCATAAAACAACCGGACATGAGTTCACGGATGTGAACTCATGTGGTTATGTGTTTAGAGGCGGAAAACTCATTAGGAAGTTTACTCTTGGGGAGTAAACTCAAATCCCAAGTCCCTCGCTTCAATTCCCGTCCGTAGATGTCACCCGGGTCACTCCAAACACCCGTTTTTGAGGTGTTTTCGTTCGTTGGAGTGTAACTTCATATCTAATTAGAGTTTGTGAATCTAATTAGATATATTTATATGCCATTTCCTGTTACATAGGAACCTCACGTGTTATCAGGCCTCGATTCGACGTTTAGCATCCGAAATCGACACACTTCCGCGTCCGGTGAGTTCATACCCCTACCCTTTTTCAATGGTTTTTCAATGTTTTCAGGGGGGAATACAAGCAAAAGTACAAGAATATCTTGTACTTAATCACATGATTTCAGTTAAATGGTTTCATAATTGTACATTTTTAAGAATTGAAAACCTTTTTACAAACTGTTTTAACTTGCAGTGTTGTTTGTTTTAACCCAATTTTCAATTCTTATCATACACTGTTATGTTGTAAACTTTACATATGATTGTTCACACTTATATTGATAGAACACATAAAATATTGTAATGTCTGTAATAAAACACTTAGGTTCGAGTGTAAAAGACAGACACCATCAGAAAACATAAAACATCTGTATGTTCTTAACAATACACCTAGGCTCGAGTGTGATAGATAAATACCATCATAACACACAAATCAATTGTAACGTCCTTAATAATACACCTAGGATCGAGTGTAAAGGATAAGTAATCATTAAATAACTTAGAACAACTGTAATGTCCTTAATAAAACACCTAGGCTCGAGTTTAAAGGACAGTCATCATTTAGATAACACCTAGGTTCGAGTGTTATGTCCTTAATAAAACACCTAGGCTCGAGTGTAAAGGTCAGGCACGTTAGAACTTAGTTAGTCGTAGATACTACTTCTCTAGGCGAGAAGTAAAGAGTAATCTTAAAGATTGGAGACACGCCTCTGTAACATTTCCTCGGCACGAGATAGTGGGGGACTGCCCCTGTAACCAGAATCTCCGTATGTAGGAGAATGTGACTTGAGTGTATAGATCTATACGGGACTGACAATCCCACACCTGGCTGCTAGCTACAGCCGAACCAAAAGGTTCAAGGGTGACGAAAGTCATAGAAAGGATATTGACCACGACTCGACTCATATCAGTCTGAGTATGGTTAAGGACTCGCAATCTAGATTATTAACGCTTTAGATTCATTTATTAGTTTTATATACGTAATAAAACTAATGTACGATCAAGGATGACAGGCACACACACATTTAGGAAAACATGGGGTTTTCCTAGGAAGAACATCGAACATAATCATAATTGGTAATAGTTCACACACACAGTCAGGAAAACATGGGGTTTTCCTGGGGACAACATTGAACATAATCGGAACCGGTAACAGTTTGTACAAACAGAATCAGTAACAACTCACACACACACATATAGGAAAATATAGGATTTTCCTGAGTAATAGTAGTATGTAATCAGAAAGTATAATAAGTTAAATAACTGAACTACAATTCACAATAAACAATCATGTTTTTCATTTTACATCGTTTACTTTACTTTTCAGATTTGGAAACTAACTTTACATAAGAAAATATGGGAACTCATAGATTTTCAGAAAACAAAACTGCTTACGAACTCACCAGCTTTATGCTGATTTTCAAACTGCTTGTATTCTTAGGTCCATGTTAGACAGGTACCTGAAGATCCTTTTGTGCGATGTCAGAGTTCTCAGAAGACTCGTTTCGTGTTGTTTATATATACTATGTATCACATGTATAACTTTTGCTTTTGAGACAAATGTAACACTTTCATATATGTAATGTAATGGTTGATTTACTTTACTTACTATGTACATTGGATTTGATACTTAACGTGGAGTCAACCCCGGAAATGTTTCCGCCTTCGGTTTTCGGGGTGTGACAGATTGGTATCAGACCCCTTGTTTATAGTGAATGAAGTATACCAAAACTTACATGGTATAAAACTATAAACATTAAGGGGCCTAACTGCTCTGAACTAAAAGTATCCTTCAAAATATAAGTATTTTCAAAAGTATATAAGTATACCGACCCGTCGAGATCCGTAACTACAAGTGGAACAGAACACAAGTAAATGGGTGTTGTACGCTACGGTTAAACCTGGGCAGTTATGTAGTCGTGTCTAGGATCAATATAGCCTAGCCAACTATATTCATTCGAGACACGGCCAACATGTGCTTGGGAGTGACTGTGGTAAGCGGCATGCCTAAAACTTACCCTAATACCACAAACATCGAACCAACGTCGTAACGAATCATGAAATACTATGGGAGTATTTCTTGAGCAAATCCTTGGTATAAATCCTCGTTCATGCATTGTTCTTTGATCATTCCCTTAGCGATAATTTTCCCTCTTGATAACTCTTTCCTGCTTTATCGCTTATTCAACAGATATCTGTCATATCTCTTGATTCAATTCAGAGGACTTATCATCCTCTCTTTCTTGATCTTATTAGATCAAGATGCCTCCAAGAAAGAGACCTAGCTCCATGACCAACAACCCTCCGCCACCACCTCCTCCCCAAATTGATCCTGTAGTATTCCAGGCAGCTGTTACAGCCACAGTGACAGCTGCCATGTCTCAACGGAACTCCAACGGTTCTGGTGGTTCGGGAAGTGATACCCAAACCCAAAACCAAGAAAACAACTAGGGACGCCGGAAAGAGGGTTCCTATAAGGATTTCATGAACGCAAAACCCCCGTCCTTTGATGGCACTGGAGGTGTCATTTCCCTCACCCGATGGTTCGAGAAGATCGAATCCATCTTTGAAATCTGCGCCTGTTCAGATTCAGACAAGGTGAAGTTTGCCACCTGCACCTTTATCGACAAAGCCTTGACTTGGTGGAATGGCCGAGTCAAATCCCTAACCTTACCTGTAGCCAACGCCATGGGTTGGGAAGCCATGAAGGAACTTCTGCTGGCTGAGTACTGCCACCGGGGTGAAATGCAGAAGTTAGAACACGAACTTTGGAACCTGAAGATGAAAGGTTCCGACATCACTGCTTATACTTCTAGGTTCGACGACTTGGCACTACTCTGCCCGGGAATGGTTACCCCGCAGAGTAAGAAGATACTGAGATTCATCTGGGGTCTGACCCAGCAAACGAAAGGAAACGTCATAGCCGCGAGGCCGGATACATATGACAGCGCCAAACGCTTAGCACGGATCCTAATCGATCATAGCGAAGACCTTGAGGAGGCAGCTACCACTCCTGAGCCGACAGTGAGGAGTGGTGAGAAAAGAAAACTTGGGAAGAAAGAGAAAAGTCAGGCATCACACGAGTCTTCGAAGAGACAGCAAACGGTGGCAGTTCACGCTGCCACTTCCCCTGCAGCTGTCTCTATTGTTGGATCCTCAACTCGAAAACCTACCAGTAAGTATGCTGGAACCCTTCTTAGTTGTGGCAAGTGCAACTATCATCATCTTCCTTCCGGTCCATGTATCGAGATAATTTGCAACAAATGTGGCATAAAGGGTCACATGGCGAAAAACTGTAAGACACCAACCCAATCAATGAGTGAAACTTCCGGAGCGGGCATTGGTCGGGCCTGCTATGGTTGTGGAGAAGTTGGGCATCTTAAGAGAAACTGTCTCAAGGCTGTAACACCTGGCAACACTGGAAGAGTTCTAGCGATAGGACGAGAGGAGACAGCCACCGATCCCACCGTTGCCACCGGTATATTTCCCCTTGCTAAATTTATATGCCTGTGATTCTTTTCGATTCTAGCACCGAAAGAAATTCGTTAACCATCCATTTGAACATTTTCTAACCCCGTCGTTTGCGAGTAGCCGAAAATGTATATCTTCGAGATGGTTATCACGTGAGAACGAGAACGCTTGTGTCGTATCCGTAGATTGTATTCTCAATCCGAGCGATATTCTTTTTCCATTCAACCTAGTGGTAAATGTAGGGCTGAAGTTTTATTTTGATGTTGCGTCTTTTGGGCTCGACAGTTTAGCCTTGTATTCTCCGGTTTGGGCCTGTGCAACCGTGAGCCTTTTATGTATTGTATATAAGTTAAATGCTTGCATGCATATTAGGTTAAGATTGCTGAGATTATCGATATAGCGATTCATCCAGAGTACAACATTTTTCTTTAATCGTTCTTGTAATCTTCCAATCCTCTACAGTTGATGTTCTTAATCGAGCTCTTCTGAGGATTTTATTTAATCATTCGACACGTTTGATTCAAGCTGTTTTGTTCTTATTACTGCGTTCTTGTTGTTTTATATTCATAAACTTGTTCAAGATCTAATCGATCTTCATAGATTAAAAGTTGTTTTAATCCCATCAATTGGTATCAGAGCAGGAGGCTATGTAATCGATACACATCTTTTCTGTGAAAAAGATTTCCATTAGGGTTTTCTGCAATCATTGATATTTATTGAGCCGTCATCTTAATTGACGTATCTTAATATTTATTGTTTTGCCCTAATCTGCTTTATTACAAGTCTGATCTTTGAATAGGTTTTTACGATCATAATGGACGCAACGCAATCAAACCCTATTAATATTTCCAACAACATCGGTTCGACGACAAAGATTCCAATCTTGTACACCCATGACTATGAAGTATGGGCGCATCATTTTGAAGATTACGTGATTGGATCGGAGGATAATGGGTACCTCATATGGGAAGCTATCATCAATGGACCGTTTTCTCATTCTGCTACATCCAGAATCATCAAGACACAAAAAGAGTACAACGATCTGCTTAAGGACGTGAAGGATATTGCACAAGACGAGAAAGACAAATTCCAGTGTAATATTAAGGCGTTAAGGTTGATCAGATTCGCCCTTCAGTCAGACACATTCAGACTGGTCAGCTCATGTACTATGGCGAAGGAAGTATGGGATAGACTTCACGAACTGTATTCCACAGACGAAGATCTTGAACATTCTATCCAAACCTTGCTTCTATCTGAGTTTGGAGAATTCAGGCAAGGGGCCGAAGAAACGGTGACCCAGACGTTTGATCGCTTCAATCATCTTCTCAGCAAGATGATCAAACACGACATTAAAAGGAAGCTAATCGAACAGAAGGTTACTTTCTTGAACGGACTGAGATCTGAATGGAGAGCAGTGGTTTCCACAGTCAAAGCCCATGAGCAGTTTAAATCATACTCCTTGGCGAAACTGGTGGGTATTCTAAAGTCCCAAGAGAAGATTGTGGTTCAAGAGAAGAACGTTGTTTCTAGTCTTGGTTCGTTGGCCCTCCTATCTAAAAGTAAAGCTGTGATGGAGGATGAAGAGCTCAACTTGGAGGAATATGACCTCACGACTGAGGATTATGCCATGATGGTATCTAATCCTAAGAGGTTCATAAAGAAGAGATTCCCCAGCAACAAAAACCGAAACTGGCAGGGGAGTTACAGCTCTGAAAAGGTGAACAATGAACCGAAGGCTGAGGAGCCCAAGAAGGAACCGAAGGCAGACGGCGATTCCGGAGTAAGCTGTTTCTACTGTGGTGGCAAGAACCTTTATGCTAAGGACTGTGTTCTTAAGAAGATGGCTGAAAAGGACGATGGAAATGATGAGGAAGCCGTGCTGCAGAAGAGATTGGATGAGTTGAGAAAGAAGAAGTCTACCGCTAACCCTTCTATTAATGCTCTTATTGTGCAGGGTTCGGTTAATGACGATGAGTTCGGTAGCATAGAAGTTTGGTCTACTGACTCAGAAGACGAAGAAGTGAGGAAGCCTACTCATGGAAAGGCTTATGTGGCTAAGGAGGAAAGCAGTGGTGGAAAATGCTTCATGGTGACTGACGTATCTCAAATGAGGGGATACAATACCGATGGAGGAAGCGATGGACCGAAGGTACAGGAGGATATGTGCTTTACGGCCAAACCACTCAGCCAGCAGTTCAATGAGCTCGATGAACTGATAAAGAATGTACAATCTGTTTTTATTTCATCTAAAGTACCACCATCCTCATATGAGAAAGAACTAAAAATTGTTAATACAAGAATTTCTCATTTAGATAGTAGCTTAACTCAAACTCGAGTCACCAATTCTAACCTGACTGATCAATTAAGCAGGGTGGCTTCGAAGAGTGAGGAGCGGCGAATGTGGATTGAGTTAAAAGAGTCGGAATTAGTTAAAGTTAAAGACGAAAACATTTATTTGCAGAGAGACAATTTGAAATTGTTAAAACAACGAAATGTTTTTTGTTTAATAGCTAAACGTTTATATTCCAATATTACTCAACTTCACTTGGATTGTGAGATAGGCCAAAAGATCCATCGCATGATTTTGCCCTTCCTAGAATTTAAGGAGGATGAAATCGATGCCGAAGCCTACAATTGTGAGAGTGTGATATCGTCTGATGATGTCAATCCGACCTACATGTATGGACTAGACAAAATTGAGTCCTTCATTAAATCCAAAGACCACAAGGACATGCTCAAAAATCTTTTGGACGAAAATGACAGACTTAAACTGAGAACCGAAACCATGCAAAAATTTGACTCTCTAAACGCCAACGTAAGCTCAGAAAACAAAATCGATGTTGAAAATGCATCTGAGCTTAACGAGGACGAAAACATGAGTGAAATTTCTATAGAGGATACAGTTGACTGCTCAGAGTTTGTTAAAAGCGAAACTGAAAACCACAAAAACCTAATTTCTGAAAAATCTGTGGAGTTCGCTAGATTGTCCAAACAAAAGTCCCCGAAATTAATAGAAAAAGCAGTTGTGTATCAAAAGGTCAGGACCACTCCGAATCAAGTATACAAAGTGACTGGAGTAACCGAACATCAAACAGCTGAGCTCACAGATATTGTAAACAAAGATAATGCATATGGCTGTGATGAGCACTTCTGGGAAGCTCCAATAGATAATGGAAACGAAACCGTTGGTCTATCTGAAAGAACCTCCTGGATGAGAAAATGGAGATACATACCTGAACCATTGAATAAGCCCGATAATTTCAGTGAGCCAAGCACCAGTGGTACGAAAGATATTCCTCAGGAGGATGGGAGATCAACAAAAGAAGACATTCCTTCCACTCCCTCAGCTCAAAGTGAAACCTCTTCAGACATTCCTTCTACTCCCTCAGTGCAAACTGAATCTTCTTCGGATACTCCCTCTGCTCCCTCGGCTCAAAGTAAAACTCCTGAAGTTCAAAAGGAACCAGCTAAGGAGACAACAAAAACGAAAGCGAACGTTCATCATCAACCTAAGCAGATGAGGGATAAGAAGATAGAAAGGAACCAAAGATACAGGAAAAACCTTTCTGAAAGGAAACAATTCTGGCACTCCCAGAATGCATACTACTCACACAAAGACAAGAATCTGAAGTATGAAAACAATCCTGTAAGAAAGCCTGAAAGTTCCAACAACCGAAAGCCAAGGTTCGGTTCACAAGAAGATACCAACCGAAAGCAAAGGTTCGGTTCTGAAAAGGATTTCAACCGAAACCAAAGGTTCGGTTCCAAGAACAACTCCAACCGAACATAGAGGTTCGACTCTGAAGTCAAGAGAGAACAAGACTCGAAGGTCAGCCCCTCCAATAATCAAAAGCAAAAGGGTCACCTAGAGTCATCAGCCAGGAAGTCCTCCCCATCCAAATCCTCTCTTTCTAATTCTTCTCGTTCTTTTACTTCCACCCATTCATCTCCATCTTGCTCTAAAGCTAATCCCGTTTGTTCTCAAAAACCTCATTCATCAGCTGAACAGAAGGGAAAGTAGAAGGTCGATGAATCCAAACCAGAGTCCAAAGCGAACACACCCAATCCTAACAAAATAAAAGTCTTTACCATTAAAAAGAAAGATGAAACAACTCTAATAAAACGAACATATTTAGTTGACATCTCTCTTACTATTCTCGTTCCCATGAAAAGCTCACATGGACCCAAGAAACTTTGGGTTCCTAAATCTGCTTAATTTTTGCAGGTTATAAGTGACGAGCAGTTTGACGAAGAATGGTACATCGATAGTGGCTGCTCGCGTCACATGACAGGGAGGAAAGAGGAGCTCAGGGAATACAGATCTCTTGCAAATGGTAGCAACGTTAAGTTTGGAAATAACTCTTTCGGCACCATAAAGGGATTTGGAATGATAACAAATGGAGACTTCACTATAAGGAAGGTGGCTTATGTGGAAGGACTCCAACACAACCTCATCAGTGTATCTCAACTTGTTGGAGGTACAGGTCTCAAAGTTTCATTCGATGATGAAGGTTCCGAAATCATAGAGAAAAAGACAAAGAAAGTGATTCTAAAGTCAGAGCGAAAGGGTGAAATGTTTCCTATGAACATGAAACCCATCAAAGGAAACCCAGCCATATGTCTGTTATCAAAAGCTCAATCCGACGAAAGCTGGTTGTGGCACAGAAGACTCTCTCATCTCAATTTCAAAGATATCAACCGACTTGTCACTGGAGGTCATGTTAGGGGTCTTCCATTGCTCAAGTTCGACAGAGAGCATTTGTGTGCTGCATGCGAAATGGGAAAGCAGAGTCGTCAAAGTCACCCATCTGTAATCAACACAAAAGTTGTTGAACCACTCGAGTTGCTTCATATCGATTTGTGTGGTCCTTCATCTATCGAAAGCATCGGTGGTAGCAAGTATATTCTTGTTATCGTTGATGACTTTTCACGATTTACATGGGTGTTCTTTCTAAAGCTCAAATCTGAAGCGACTCAAAAGCTAAAAGTG
Organism: Lactuca sativa; assembly: GCF_002870075.4. Lineage (NCBI taxonomy): Eukaryota > Viridiplantae > Streptophyta > Magnoliopsida > Asterales > Asteraceae > Lactuca > Lactuca sativa. The sequence goes on from NC_056628.2 coordinate 106,010,680, forward strand.
TTTATCAAGCAAATTGAAGTCCAGCTCAAGAAGGTCGTTCGCAACATCAGGAGCGACAATGGTCTCGAATTCAAGAACAGGGAGTTTGAAGAGTTTCTTGCAGAAAAGGGAATTAGTCACAATTTCTCAGCTCCCTACACACCACAACAGAACGGTATAGTCGAAAGACGAAACCGATCCTTGTGTGAAGCTGCCCGAACTATGCTAAGTTTCGCTTCCTTACCTCTTTATTTTTGGGCTGACGCTATTTCTGCTGCTTGTTATACACAGAACAGGTCCTATCTCAATAAGCGATTCACGCTCACACCATATGAGATAATAAATAACAGAAAACCCAATGTGAAATTTTTCCATGTGTTTGGCTCAAGGTGTTTCATCTTTAACTCTAAAGAACACCGCAACAAGTTTGATGTCAAAGCCGACGAGGGAATCTTTCTGGGTTACTCACTCACATCCAAGGCGTACAGGGTCCTAAACAAACGTTCAAGAAGGATTGAAGAGACATACTATGTGACCTTTGACGATAGCTATGTCAAGAAGCTACAAGCCATAGAAGACACTGCCGGGGAAATCTTTCCTCAAACTGGCCAAGTCACAGTCACAATCGCCAATTTATACGAGAATTTTCTGGAACTCTTTGACGAACCGGAAAAAGCTTCTCTCTCAGAAGCAGGTGCAGCTGACAACAAAGTTGATCATATGAAGCAAATTGTCGAAGATGCTGGAAGAAGAATGCATGAAGGAGAATCGCCCACTGATGAATCTCCATCCAACAATGCTTCAGTCGAGGGGGAGCCAAGTTCTCATGTCGAGGGGGAGCCAAGCTCACAAGTCCAGGAGAAGCCAAGCTCTACAACTCCAACCGAAGGTGCCTCTCCAACCGAAGATGCCCTTCCAAACGAAGGTGCTTCAACGTCTGAAAGTCCAGCACCACAAGAAACCCCTGAACCTCATGTTTCTCAAGACTCATCAATTGAGGGGGAGCATGATGATATGACGCTTGATTACGAAAGCCAATCTGAGCCAGAAGAAATGATCAATGCTGAACTAGACCCAACCTTTGATCCGAATTACCCTCCTCTTACCAAATGGACCAGAGATCATCCTATCTCTCAAGTAGTTGGTGATGTATCTGAAAAGGTTCTGACCCGATCTCAACTGAAGGCAAAACAGACATCCTTATTTTCAAAGGTTGAGTTTTGTATGTTTAACTCATTCGTATCAAAAGTTGAACCGAAGACAGTGAACATTGCCCTCGATCACTCTGATTGGGTTCAAGCAATGCAAGACGAACTGAACGAGTTTGAAAGGAACAAAGTCTGGCGCCTCATTCCAACTCCTCCAGATGCTTCGGTTGTTGGTCTTAAATGGGTTTTTAGGAAAAAAATGGACAAGGAAGGTAATGTCATAAGGAACAAGGCTCGTCTGGTGGTCAAGGGATACTGTCAGGAGGAAGGAATAGACTATGAAGAGACTTTCGCTCCAGTAGCTAGGCTAGAATCTGTTAGAATATTTCTGGCTTATGCTGCTCACAAAAACTTTGAGGTTTTCCAAATGGATGTCAAGTGTGCATTTCTCAATGGAGAACTCGAAGAAACTGTGTATGTGGAGTAACCTCCTGGGTTTGTGAACGAAAAGTATCCAAATCATTGCTACATTCTGGATAAAGCTGTGTACGGCCTCAAACAAGCTCCGAGAGCCTGGTATGAAACGCTTACAAAATTTTTAAAGATGTCTAAATTCAAACAAGGTTCGGTTGACCCAACCTTCTTTCGCAAAAAGGAAGGTAACCACCTTATGATAGTTCAAATTTATGTCGATGACATCATCTTTGGCTCCACGAATCCCAGCTTAACAGCTGAATTCAGAAAGTTGATGGAGACTAAGTTTGAAATGAGCTCAATGGGTCCTATTAATTTTTTCCTTGGTTTAAATATAAGACAGGGACCCGAAGGCATCTTTATCAATCAGGAAGCTTACACGAAGACTCTCCTAGCGAAGTTTGGAATGATGGGCGACTCAAAAGTCAAAGTCCCAATGGCATTCGGCACCAAGCTTACCCCTTCACTAGACAAACCGGCTGTCGATATCACGCTCTATCGTCAAATGATAGGGTCACTGATGTATCTAACTGCTAGCAGGCCTGATATCATGTTTTCTGTGTGTTATTGTGCTCGATTTCAGGCTAACCCACGCGAACCTCACATGCTGGCAGTGAAGAACATCCTACGCTATCTCAAGCGAACCACCTCCTTAGGTCTATGGTATCCATCCAATTCAGGCTTCTTCGTTCAAGCCTATTCTGATGCTGAACTTGGAGGATGTGGACTCGACCGTAAAAGCACAACTGGTGGCTATCAATTTCTTGATGGGAAATTGGTCAGCTGGCAATCCAAGAAACAAACATGCGTGTCGCTGTCTACTGCCGAAGCGGAATACATTGCCGCTGCATCCTGCACATCACAAGTGATTTGGATCCAAAGTCAACTTCGAGACTATGGACTCAATATGAAGAAGATCCCACTATATTGTGACTCTGAAAGTGCAATTAGGATCTGTCATAACCCAGTGCAACACTCTAAAACCAAACACATAGCACTGAGGTATCACTTCATCAAAGATCATGTGGAAGATGGAAATGTCGAAGTTCACTTCGTAAGAACCACTGATCAACTGGCTGACGTCTTTACCAAAGCTCTTCCAGAAGCATCATTCAATAAAATATTGCAAGGGCTAGGAATGATGGAATCAGAGTCAGTACCTCACACTACCTCTCAACCTCAAACGTAAGAAGCGAAACCAACCGAACGTTCGGGTTCGGTTCAACCATCTGACTCGCTCATTACTTCAAAGGTAGTTTTTTTGTGTTGTATATTTCTTGTACAATTTTGTTTTTCTTTGTGTTAAAAGTATTTATTTCTTGTATATCTAAATTCCTTCGTTTCTCAAAATTTTCCAAAACCGAAACCTACCGAAGGTTCAGGTTTGGTTTTTCAAAATTTTGTGGAACCGAAACCAACCGAAGGTTCGGGTTCGGTTTTTCAAAATTTTGTGGAACCGAAACCAACCGAAGGTTTGGGTTCGGTTTTTCAAAATTTTCTATAACCGAAACCAACCGAACGCTCGGGTTCGGTTTTTCAACTTTTTCCCAACCGAAACCAACCGAACGTTCGGGTTCGGTTTTTTCATTTTTCCAAAGTTTTATTTCAGGTCTTATTTTTATTTTAAGTCTAATTTTTTTTTGTGTGCTCATTTGTTTATGGGGATATATTTGATGACTTACTTAAGTGTCCCTAGAAGCATGCTGCTGTATGTGTCCCAAGCCTCATAAGATTTTGAATAATAGCCTTCATGACCTGGTATACACAAACCTTGTCTTCCCAATAAGGCTAACTCATTTATTCTAATCGTGAGCTACCTCACTCTCTTCTCACATGAGTTAAGAGTTTCCTGCTTGGTCCTTATTTTCGCAGCAGAGGTACTATGTTTTCTTACACCATCCCTATTACACTTCTCCATTACATTCGTTTCATCACTGTAACCCTTGAGACTCTCAGAAACTACCACTGAGGTTTATGGTTACACAACATCTGTGTTTATGATCTTAGTTTCGTGCCACTACGAGCTGAGTGAAACCCAAAATTCAACACCAACGAATTGACGGTGACCAATTAATTTGATCAAGTTTTCACCAATGAATTGACGAATGTATCTTCAAGGAATCTCAATTTTTCTTTTGCGTGATTCCAATGAAATTGTTACTCACCATAACATTTCTTCCCAAGGGATCCAGTTTTAAATTTTTTTCTGAGATTTCATATTAATCCAAGCCTCTACAAAATCAACTCCTACCTACTTGTTCAACAGACTACACCGGTCTCACAAGTACTTTGTTCACTTTCGTTCTTATATCAAGAATTGAATTGATGAATCAAAGCGAAACCACCCTTAATTAGCCTAATTAAAAGAAGCCTTTCAACATTTATTTATAAATGTTTGATCGTAATTCAACGGGATTCCACACTAACACTTTGAGGTCTTTCTTGATCTTGAAGGAAGAGATTCGTGCCCGGGATCATCAGTTTCGTGTCATTATTGACATCACAGATTATCCTAAAAAGAGTTGCTTTATTTCTTTTTCTTTTACACTCTTTGCACGAAAATCCTAGATTTTCAAAAACTCCGTTATTGATTATTTTACAGGCTGGATTATTACTGGATGGTTACTAATGAAGTTGTGGTCAAAAATTAGCCACGTGGGTCATTAATTGAAAACAGCTGTTTAAAAGGGGATAAGACTAAAAGTTGCTGACTCGGCGGGAGTTAAAAGGATAGAAATTCAAACGACGGTAAAAAGGAGGGCGCGTGAATTTTAACCGGCCGCGCTTTTTCTGACACTTATGGACGCGTGTGCGATATCGAAGAATCATCACTCTGGCATTAAAGGCGCGTGTGGAAATGGAAACGGTTCCTCTCTCTGAACCGGCGCTTATTGGGCGGCATAATCCTAGGAAGCTGACACTCTCTCTCTCCTACGTGATCATCGCACGCCCCAACTGTCACCAATCAGTCACTCAAAAACCCGTTTCGTATTTCCATAAGAGATTTGAAACGATTTTTCTCTCTCTTATCACCCACTATAAAAGGCCGTCTACACCATCTTTTACCTCTTTACTGCCTCCATAATTCCCAAAGCAAAAATACTCTCAAACTCTCTCCCGTTCATCTTCTTCTCCAAACCTGCAACAATGGCTGAATCTTCTTCTGTTCATGCAACTTCTCAGATTCTTCCCATTTGACCCCAACAATGCCTAGTCATTGATCTGAACCCACTGGCGTATGATTCCTATATGTCGCCGGTCATAGAATGCCTCAAGTACTCCCAGCTTGCTCCTGCACTGTCAAGAATTGAAACGGTGCCAATGGTGGCCTTATCACAGGTCTATGCGACGGCTTACTACGACAAGGCCGTCGACCGGGTATTCTTTGAAGTGGCAGAACACAAGACTTCGATTTCTTGCCCCCGTTTCTGCACTATGTTAAGGTTTGCTGCTGACCCATCGCGAGTTCACCCGGAGACGATTTCGGTTGGGATGTTGTACAACATGTTTTACAACATGGGCTACACAGAGGTTCTCACCTCCATCGCCAAGTTTAAGAAGTCCTGCCTACCGCCCCAGTGGAATGGGTTATTTACAGTTCTCTTCAAGGGACTGTCAGAGAGGAGCTCAGGATCTGACGGTGCAAGTCGTCTTTTCCTTTCGATAATGTATGGGGTGTACAACGGGATAAACCTGGACTATGGGTTTGTCCTATGGCAACAGCTGATTCAGAGCCTCTCTTCCTCATCCCGACACTCTGAGGTGTCGCTGGCCCGGTTCTGGATCTTGATCACAAGATGGGCCATGGACAAGTTCAATGTTCCAACAGCCGATGGTGCATCGATGTCTTCTATTGGTACGTTTCATACCAAGAAGATCATCGTATCTGATGCATCAAAATTCTCATTCATTGGCTCTATCCCGGAGTCGATGTATGCCGATGTGCCCGCTGATAGCAGACTGATCAGGACGATCAAGGAGTTTCGGCCAACTGGTCCGAGGGAACTGACACCGGACATGCTAAGATCGATTCATGATGCCGATAAACCGGTGGCCAGGGGCAAAAAGGCAGAGAAGGGGAAGCAAGTGTCCAAAGCTCCAAAGGGACCTTCTCCCAAGAAGCGAAAACAACCGAAGGCTGCTTCATCCCCACAACCGAAAAGGAGGAAGACCCAACTGAAGTGAAAGCTCGTTATTCCCTCCTCTTCAAGCGAATCCGAAGGTGGGAGTTCGGACTCTGAAGGATCACAAGGAGACGAATCTCCTCAACGAGGCAACACACCACCTCGGTCCCCAACCCCAGAGATGGAACTTCATCAATCTCCTATTCCTTCACCTCCACCAACTATTCCTATTTCCATTCCCACCATAAACCCCACTATTCCCCCAACCTCTATCCCTATACCTCCACCCATATTCACCACATCAACCGAAACACCACCAGTTACCGAAACCCCTCCTGTAACCGAACCACCACAAACTCAAACACATACAACCGACCCTACCCATACACAACCTCCACAAACCGAAACTAACCCCCCACCCACTCAACCTGAACCAACCAAACCAATAACACCCCCAGCTTCACCACCACCTCAATCTCCAGAAGACGCCTCCGATGGCGGTGATCAATACCTTGGTGGTGATCACATGAACTTCGATTCGGTCTACTATAGTCCGTTTCAAGTTCAGAGTGATGAGGAGGATGATGCTCCAGTGACACGGAAGCTTCTTCGCGAGCTTAACGAGAAGGTTGATCAACTTCTCGCCTCCTCTTCCAACCAGCAGTCATCTTTGTCTAAAGCTGCCCTTCAGAAGATCGTTGACGCCTTCTCCAGGGCTCAACATGATTCCGTGGCCTCAGCAACTGCTGCTATCGACGCCTCCACCCGAGCCTGTGAGGCAGCGACCGAAAAAGTCGATAAACTATTCAATGACGCTTCTGTCCTGCTGCAGTCTTTGCAGGAGAGCGCCGAAGCCACTAAGACAACTCTGGAACCAGTTGTTCAACAATTGGCCAAGTTTGTCTCGACGGAGCTGTCTTCGTTCGCTACTCTCAGACAACATATTAGCGACGACAACTCGGCACTTCGTGCCTCCATCGATGCCCGCCTGGCAAAGCTACAAGAGGATCTTGCAGCTGAAAATTCTCTGATGGACGTCTTGGCGAGCAAGACTACTGCCCTAAAGGTCAAGAGCACGCAGCTTTCCAACTCCGAACAACAATTGGAAGCTCTTCGATCCGAAAGGGAGGTCATAAAGACGTGTGTTTCGGATGTCCACGCAGCTCTATCAAACATCCTGGAAGCACACGATCCCATCCTTAACCATTCGGTGAGGCGTACCCTCGCTGAAAAGCTCTCTCCAGCCATGGACCTTTTAAGCAAGATTGAAGGCCTACCGAATTTCGTGTCCATTCCGAAACAAGGGGGAGATGCGAAGAAAGGATCGAAATCACCTCCTTCCTCCAAAGCTACTCACACAACCGAACCACCCCCAACTGGTCATGCCTCGGGTTCGGGTGTAAAGAACAAGGGCAAAAATATAGCTGAGGGAGGAGATGAAGATGAAGATGAAGACAAGGAGACCATTGCGGACATGTTAAAAAGAAAGAACAGTCGCAATGCTGAAGACGATGCCAGTCGTGTGGCGCGTGAGGCTGAAGAAGCCGAACGAAAGCAAAAAGAAGCCCACGATCTCCTTGAGAGCCGAAAGTTGCTCTTCCCTGCCTGGACCAGGGATCGTTTGATAAAAGAGGCCATAGAGACTCCAAGCATACTATGGCTCGAGCCAGTGATATCATTCGACTGCAACAACTCTATCAATTCGCAGTTTGATATGCCGCTGACTCGAAAGGCGTTCATCTTCCACGCCTTCTCTAACATTTTTGAGGTCCCGCATCCGAACGATGAGCTTGACAGGGAGCTCATTGACTTCTATCTGGAGGCCGCTCGCCCACAATACCTCACCTGGAGCGCCCAGAAGATTGTTAATGTTCGGGTGCTGAATCCTTATGCCGTGGGGAGATTCACAAACGTTAAGTTCAAGCTCATCCGAGGATCTGCAAGAACTGCCCACATCATCTCCTTGGCGGATCTGTCGAATCTGAATCCTCATGACTGGATAGTCTTGTACAATATCCTGCTGACAGATGAATCTGAATATGGTCCCATCATAGACCATGTCAAAAGGATGTTGGCTTGCTACATCATGGAGGTTGCCCTAATGGATCAGGAGGTCGCCACAGTTTTTAAGAAGAAACCGAAAGTCGCACCTGTGGGATCGGCCAGTGATCTAAATCAAATGCAAATGGGCAAGATAGATCCGAGGCAAAACTCTTAGATGTTCACTAGAGCCGAAGGACAGAAATGTCTCTTCGCTTTAGCTGACAAGCACCTTTACACCACAGCTTGGTTGGAGCACATCTTATCAATTATCAAGCGGTGTAAGGAGAATTCGGCTGATGACATCAAGTACTTCAATGATATGATCAATTGGTACATCCGGTTTAGACAGACCATCCTCTCCATAACCAAGTGTCTGTTTAGCACCGTGAAGAAGAAGGTACCAGCTTCAGCTGCCGGCCCAAGTAAGAAGTGAAGATCTCGCTCCAAATTGACGCAAAGGGGGAGATTGTAGGGCTGAAGTTTTATTTTGATGTTGCGTCTTTTGGGTTCGACAGTTTAGCCTTGTATTCTCCGGTTTGGGCCTGTCCAACCGTGAGCCTTTTATGTATTGTATATAAGTTAAATGCTTGCATGCATATTAGGTTAAGATTGCTAAGATTATCGATATAGCGATTCATCCAGAGTACAACATTTTTCTTTAATCGTTCTTGTAATCTTCCAATCCTCTACAGTTGATGTTCTTAATCGAGCTCTTCTGAGGATTTTATTTAATCATTCGACACGTTTGATTCAAGCTGTTTTGTTCTTATTACTGCGTTCTTGTTGTTTTATATTCATAAACTTGTTCAAGATCTAATCGATCTTCATAGATTAAAAGTTGTTTTAATCCCATCAGTAAACTTTTTATGAGATGCTTTGATGTCACCTTTAGCATGTAATGACTGAGCCGCATTCATGCTGTCTTTCCTAGTTACGAGAAAGCCATTCGTTCCAACCTTCCTCCGACTCGACTTTTATGATCTTCGTACATCAAAGCTTAAAAAGTCTTTCCATGTATTTCTCGTCCGAGTGATCATCGAGAAACGAGAAGTCTACGATTCCTTCCCCGATACTGTTTCCAAAGAATTCTTGGTATTTTTTTCCGAACGTGCAGTCCAGTCTCGCATCGACCTAATCCCAGGAATTTCCTCGTAGTTAAACCTCAGTGAGCACGATATGTGCAAGGCAGCAATCAGGACATGATACGATCACTACAAGGTAGTAGTGGCGCCCTTCGGTCGAACTATTTTCTTGGTCATGTAGTTAAGTAAAGAAGTCATACTCGTAAACCCTTCCAAAAAGCAAAGGCAATAAAGAATTAGTCGACACCGAGAACACCCATGGAAACCTATCAATACTTGGGTTCCGCTGACTATAATCATAGACTCATGTAGAAGTTTCCCTTAGAACCATCGGACCCTTAGTTACTCTGCCATGTGAAAATGTACCCACTTGTTGGAGGTTTTACCCTGGAAAGACATAGTACGCCTTTGGAAGTGTGGAAAACATAACTTGTGGAACCTTAGACTCTTCGAGATCCTCGTTAGGAATCGATTCCATAGCCCTCTCCGAGCTATCTTCAGGACTCAGTAGCAACCATCTGATATTCTGCATATTTATTCGTAAGGCTTGCCGACCTGACGAAACCCTAGTAATTCCTTTGAGGAGATCAAAACCGATAAAAATCTTAATCTTCATGGATGAATCAATTGAAATCGTGGATTGAGAGGTTAACCATGCGTAACAAAGCCACATCCTGACAGTGAGGGTTCGCTGGAATGTCAAGCGTAGACCCGATTCCACTTAGGAGCTTGAAGACCCGAAGCAGTAGATTCATCATCATATCTCTTTTCACTTCGTGATCTGTGTTCGAATCTCTGAATTTCGGGACGAAATTCCCTCTAACGGGGGGGGGGGGGGGGGGGGGATAATGTAACAACCCAAAATTTATATCCCTAAATATAACCCTTCTCGCGACTCGTTCCGATCATCCAATCGTCATTTCTGATTTCGTTTCCAATTCCGGCATTTTATTAAGTCATTAATGTGTATTTTATTTTTTGACTTAATAAGTGTCTTAATACGCTTAGAACTCATTCTAACGTCTCATATTAATGATCGAAACATTTCTAGAATCAACCATATCGGGTTACGGCAAATTGGTCGGGTGCGACCAAAAGCCCCGTCTAACGCTGGTATCAGGTAGAATTCTACCGTGTCCTGAACTTGGACACTATTTAAAGTGATCCAAGTCTTCATTTTGAAGCTTTTGCTCCATTCTACAACTTTCACTCCAACCTCTCTCCTCAAACTAGAATTAAAGGTCCAAATCTCAAGTTTAAGGTCTCAAATCTTCAAGATACCTTCCTATACTCATTTTGCATCATATTGAGCCTTCAAATTCGAGTTTAAACCAGGAATTAGGACCATTATCATGAGTTTATGGCCCTAGAACAGTCCTAGGCCGTAAACTCATATGAATGGGGTTTTTGAAGCAACAAAACCCTTCCAAAACACAATTAGACCTTGAATATGGCTAGATGACTTTATGAAATGGAATTAGAATGCCTCAAACCATGATTTAGAGCCTTATATATGAGTTTACGGCCCAGGATGGTGCTTAGGCCGTAAACCCATATTTAAAGGGTTTATAAGCCCTTAAACCCTTTCATGGCTCAAACAAGACTTAGATACAACTTTTAGAATATTGATTATGGACCTAGAACACCTTAGACATGAATTTTGAGGGGTTTGTGTGAGTTTACAGCCAAGGCATGTGCTTGGGCCGTAAACTCCTTAAACATGGGTGTAAACTCATTTTCAAGGTGTTAGAAAGCCATCCAACACCACCAAAAGCCTTGGAATAAATCATAGAACCAACCAAAAATAGTTTAAGGGCTTTAAACACATCAAAACTATTCATTTGAGAGTTTACGGCCATAGAAGGTGCTCCAAGGCCATAAACTCCAAAAAGGATGTCAAATTGTGCCCAAAAATCATTTCAAGGCTTGTAGGAATTTTTAGAATCACATGTGATTAACTTTGGGACCTTAAGAACACATATTCAAGGGAATATGAGAGTTTACGGCCATAGGCTCCATGCCAAGGCCATAAACTCCCTTAAGTGTTGTATTTGGTGATTTTAATTCATTCCAAGCCTTAGGTAAAATTATTCCAAGCATTTCCAAGTGTTAATAGCCATTTGTGACCCATTAAGCACCATAAAACAACCGGACATGAGTTCACGGCCGTGAACTCATGTGGTTATGTGTTTAGAGGCTGAAAACTCATTAGGAAGTTTACTCTTGGGGAGTAAACTCAAATCCCAAGTCCCTCGCTTCAATTCCCGTCCGTAGATGTCACCCGGGTCACTCCAAACACCCGTTTTGAGGTGTTTTCGTTCGTTGGAGTGTAACTTCATATCTAATTAGAGTTTGCGAATCTAATTAGATATATTTATATGCCATTTCCTGTTACATAGGAACCTCATGTGTTATCAGGCCTCGGTTCGATGTTTAGCATCCGAAATCAACACACTTCCGCGTCCGGTGAGTTCATACCCCTACCCTTTTTCAATTGTTTTTCAATGTTTTCAAGGGAGGGAATACAAGCAAAAGTACAAGAATATCTTGTACTTAATGACATGATTTCAGTTAAATGGTTTCATAATTGTACATTTTTAAGAATTGAAAACCTTTTTACAAACTGTTTTAACTTGCAGTGTTGTTTGTTTTAACCCAATTTTCAATTCTTATCATACACTGTTATGTTGTAAACTTTACATATGATTGTTCACACTTATATTGATAGAACACATAAAATATTGTAATGTCTGTAATAAAACACTTAGGTTCGAGTGTAAAAGACAGACACCATCAGAAAACATAAAACATCTGTATGTTCTTAACAATACACCTAGGCTCGAGTGTGATAGATAAATACCATCGTAACACACAAATCAATTGTAACGTCCTTAATAATACACCTAGGATCGAGTGTAAAGGATAAGTAATCATTAAATAACTTAGAACAACTGTAATGTCCTTAATAAAACACCTAGGCTCGAGTGTAAAGGACAGTCATCATTTAGATAACACCTAGGTTCGAGTGTAATGTCCTTAATAAAACACCTAGGCTCGAGTGTAAAGGTCAGGCACGTTAGAACTTAGTTAGTCGTAGATACTACTTCTCTAGGTGAGAAGTAAAGAGTAATCTTAAATATTGGAGACACGTCCTCTGTAACACTTCCTCGGCACGAGATAGTGGGGGACTGCCCCTGTAACTAGAATCTCCGTACATAGGAGAGCGTGACTTGAGTGTATAGATCTATACGGGACTGACAATCCCACACCTGGCTGCTAGCTACAGCTGAACCAAAAGGTTCAAGGGTGACGAAAGTCATAGAAAGGATATTGACCACGACTCGAGTCATATCAGTCTGAGTATGGTTAAGGACTCACAATCTAGATTATTAACGCTTTAGATTCATTTATTAGTTTTATGTACGTAATAAAACTAATGTACGATCAAGGATGACGGGCACACACACATTTAGGAAAACATGGGGTTTTCCTGGGAAGAACATCGAACATAATCAGAATTGGTAATAGTTCACACACACAGTCAGGAAAACATGGGGTTTTCCTGGGGACAACATTGAACATAATCGGAACCGGTAACAGTTTGTACAAACAGAATCAGTAACAACTCACACACACACATATAGGAAAATATATGATTTTCCTGAGTAACAGTAGTATGTAATCAGAAAAGTATAATAAGTTAAATAACTGAACTACAATTCACAATAAACAATCATGTTTTTCATTGTACATCGTTTACTTTACTTTTCAGATTTGGAAACTAACTTTACATAAGAAAATATGGGATTTTCTTGGATAACCACGTTTTCAGAAAACTAAGGGAACTCGTACATTTTCAGAAAACAAAACCGCTTATGAACTCACCAGCTTTATGCTGATTTTCAAACCGCTTGTATTCTCAGGTCCATGTTAGACAGGTACCCGAAGATCCTTTTGTGCGAAGTCGGAGTTCTCAGAAGACTCGTTTCGTGTTGTTTATATATACTATGTATCACATGTATAACTTTTTCTTTTGAGACAAATGTAAGACTTTCATATATGTAATGTAATGGTTGATTTACTTTACTTACTATGTACATTGGATTTGATACTCAACGTGGACTCAACCCCGGAAATGTTTCTGCCTTCGGTTTCGGGGTGCGACAGGTTGTAATAATAGTCGGCGTAATCCAAGAATTGACAGGTCTTCTATGGGTGTCTTCGGTGCCGACAAATTTTCTATTGTTTTGATCTTAGGAGGATCCACGTGTGTGTCTTCATCGCCTACTACATAACCGGAGGAAATTGGTTTGACCGCAGGGTATTAATACGAACTCTTAGTGATCATATCGAGTCCTGAATGTTGTTTTGGAGACATTATTCTTGTGAACTCGTAATTGATGGTGTCTTGACCTAAGGTCTATCTTCGAGGAGTAGCTAGCTCCCTGAAATTTTTGAAGAAGTCATCTAATTAAGGAAAGAGGATATGGGTTTTGTCGGTCAACTCATTAAGCCGACTGGATAACTCCGGTATTTCTGCTGGAGTAAAACGATACGGAGGTTTGGCCATGGGGGTAGTTTTAGGGATTAAGTTGATACGAGACTCAACTTGGCGTTCGGGAGAAATTTTCGGGATCTATTTGGAAAGATATCAGGAATATTACAGTCTTCGGAGACGCTCTCGGGTCTTTAACTCCTTGTTTCTCGCTGATCACATGGACTAGGAATACTTGACACTTCTTTCGCAAGAACTTTCGAGCTTTAATGTAGGGAATGATGCAAAGATTTGAGTTAATTTTGACTCCATATGTCATGAAGGTCTGGTCATAGGGGAGCTTGAGACGAATAGCTTTCCATAACGAGGTATATCAACACAATTGAAGCTCAATCGATACATACCAAAGATAACATCAAAGCTCTTACTGAAATAGACATCAGGTCGATGAGGAAAGAATGATTACTCAAGGTAAGGATACAACTTAGGGATAAGTCGTTAGGGCACTCATTCTCACCGGTAACCATCTTGATGGTCAATGGTTCGGTTATTAGACGAGGACTATGTTTAACAAGATAATTGAATGAATGACTAATAGAACTTTCTTGACACCAATTTCGAAAAGGATGCGAGTATAAGGATTGTCGAAAAGAAATGTACCAGCGACGTTGGTGGAATCGGCGGCTGCCTCTTCTTGCTTCATAGCTAAAATCATCCCGGCGAGGTTGAGGTTGTTGGCGGTTACAGTTTTTGGGCAGTTTCGCTTGAAATGCCCGATCTCTCCATAATTATAATAAGCACACACGGTATTCGATCCAGAAGCTTGACCAATTATTTGAATTGGCGTTTTGCAGTTTCGAGCGAAGTGGCCCTTCATGCCACATTTGCTGCAAATCTTTTTAAAACACGGACCGGAGGCATAGTGTTGATATTTGCACTTGTCGCACCAAGGAAGATTACCAGCATACCTAGTGGTAGGTGCTGGAGCTGTAGGCGTAGCAACAGGAACAATGGTAGTTTGAACTACAGGAACAACGGCAGGATTAGTAGCAATTTGGACTACCCCAGTTTCATGCCTCTTGGAGGGTCCTTGGGAGCTCTGACTCTTTCACTTTTTCTAGAAAACTTTCTTCTTTTTCTGATTACTCTCATTTTGATGCTCTTGATCATCTCCATGGTTTTGAGGGTACACGACACTTCTTGGTCCACTGGACTTGCCAGGGTTTAAAATTGCCATGGTAGCCGCCAATGCCGGTAACAGTTGTTTGTATCAGAAAGTAGTCGCGCGAATAAGAGTATGACGGTGAAGAGTTGTTCTTCCTTGGGCTAGGTTCTTTCTTTGAAGACATCTCGATCTAAAAGATTAGGAAAAAGAGGATGATAAGTCCTCTAAATTAATTCGAGAGATATGAAACAAAGGATATCTCTTTATGACAGATATATAGTTCTATGAAGCGAGTAAGCAGGAATGATTTATCTAAGCAGACAATTATCGCTAAAGGAACGATCGAGGGGCAACGCTTGAATGAGAATTTCTACAACAAAGTTGGATCTAGAAATACTCCCATAGTATTTCATGATTCATCGCGATGACAACTCGTTGTTCGTGGTATTTGGGTAAGTTTTAGGTATGCCGCATTCCACAGTCACTCCCAAGCACATGTTGGCCGTGTCTCAAATGAATATAGTTGATCAGGCTATATTGATCCTAGACACGACTACATAACTGCCCAGGTTTAACTGCAGCATACAACACCCATTTACTTATGTTCTGTTCTACTTATAGATACGATTTTCGATGGTTAGGTATACTTGTATACTTTTTGAAAATACTTATATTTTGAAGTATACTTTAAGTTCAGAACACTTAGGCCCGTTAGTGTTTATAGTCTTATACCATGTAAAGTTTGGTATACTTAGTTCACTATAAACAAGGGCTCTGATACCAATCTGTCACACCCCGAAACCCAGGGCAGAAACGTCTCGGGGCGGAGGTGACTTCATGTGAATACTATAACCAATGTACATAGTAAGCGAAGTAAAACACAAAACATTACATTACATAGATTTCATTACATCAGTTGAAAAGTTAAGTAGTACAAGTTTTATAGATACATAAGTTTAAACAAAATAAAGACATGACTTCCATTCGCTCCGTCTTCAGCAAAAGGACGTGGGGTACCTGTCTAAGGAGAACCTAAGAATACAAGCAGTTTGAAAATCAGCATAAAGCTGGTGAGTTCATAAGTGGTTTGATTTTATGAAAATTATGAGATTCCTTTTGTGTCTTCTGAAAAAGTTATGACTCAAGAAAATCCTCTATTTTCTTAAAAGTAAAAGTTTAGTTGTTCTGTTATGTTACACGGTTCTGGTTATGAATTGTGATTACCCCAAGAAAATCATATATTTTCCTAATGTGAAAGATGTGTACTGAAAATCTGATTAACCTTGTAAAGTGTGTATTTGTTTACCAACCCAAAAATGTAATGTGAAAGATGTACACTGAAAACATGATTGTTCTTATGAAATGTAAAGTTTAGTTCTCTGAAAATGTTACACGTTTCTGGTTATGTATGAGTGTCTTTCCCAGGAAAATCCCATATTTTCCTGAATGTTGGTTACCAATTGTAAGAGATGTATTCTGAAAACTTGGTTATCTTGTGAAATGTATTAGTTTTTAACACATATATAAAACTAATATTAACAAAGTAAATTAATTACTTTATCCATTATTACTATTAAATAAGTCTCTGTTATCCTAATTGCGAGTTCCATAACCATACAATAGACTAGATATGGCAATAAGTAGTCCACATCACCTTATGACTTTCGTCACCCTTGAACCATTTCGGTTCGGCTGTAGCTAGCAGCCAGGTGCGACGTAGTCAGCCCCGTATAGATATAGATCACTTAAGTCACGCTCCCTATCTAAGAGATTCTGGCTATGGGAACGGTCCTCCACTCGCGTATCTCTGTGGAGTGTTCACCGAGGACGTGTCTCCAATTATATAGTATTAACAAGTTTACAAGTAATAATGTTGAATGTCTTATTCTATGTTCTTTTTATAAAAACGATCCTCCACTCGCGTATCTCTATGGAGTGTTTACCGAGGACAAAACATATAACTAATCTAATGCTTTTAACAATAATGTTATGGTACAAATCACTTGTAAGATATATAATATAACATTATATAATAAGATATGAAATTGGTTTGTAACTGGTTCTGCAAGTTAAACAACTGATTAATATGGTTTCAATTGTTAAAAGCAAGTGAAATATGAAACACTTCCAATGAAATAAAAATGTTTAAGTACAATATATTCTTCTACTTTTGCTTGTATTCCCCCCCTAAAAACATTGAAAAACCATTGAAAAAGGGTAGGGGTATGAACTCACCAAACGCAGAATGTGACGACTAGGATGCCAAATGTCGAATTGAGGCTTGAATACGAGCGAGGTTCCTATGTAATAATAAATAATACACAAATATATCTAATTAGATTTAAATTACTAATTAGATACACTTAAACATTCCAAGACGTGAAAATACTTCAAAATAGGCGTTTGGAGTGACCCGGGTGACTTTTAATGAAGTATAATGCTTGGATATGGAGTTTACTCTTCAAGAGTAAACTCCCAAAGGAGTTCACGGCCCAAATGACCTTTCCCCATGAGTTTACGGCTGTAAAATCATGGTGGGGGTTCTAAATTGCTAAATGGCCTTGAATGGTATGAAGGGTGTTGCTGGTTTGGTTTTTGGGCATTATCAAGGAATGAAATTAACCCTATGGACCAATAGATGAGTTTATGGCAGTAAACTAAGTGTTTACGGCCGTAAACTCTCACCCATATCATTAATAAATGTTTTGAAGGTCAGAGACTAATGACAAATGATTCAACTCAATTTTACAAGACTTGGGGGTGAATTTAGGGCATCAAATGACACACTTCTAGGAGTTTACGGCCCTGGAGCATATGATATGGCCGTAAACTCTCAATTAGAGGTTTTTTGATATGCTTCAGGCCCCTAAATGATTTTTGGTTGGTTCTAGGATTTATTCCAAGGCTTATGGGGTGTGTAAGTAGCATTTTAACATCCAAAAAGGAGTTTACTACCCATGCATATGAGTTTACGGCCCAAGCATTTTCTTGGGCAGTAAACTCATGTTTACTCCTCAAATGTTGAGTTTAAGGTGTCCTAAGTCCAATCCAATAAGTCCTTAATTCATATCTAAGCTCCAATGGTGATTTGGATGGGTTTTAAGGCTCAAAAACCCTATTTACATGTGTTCACGGCCTAAGGTTGTTCCATGGCCGTAAACACATGTTTATGGTCCTATTCCATGATTTCAACACGAAAATGAAGGCTAAGGATGTTATACTAGGAGCTAGGATGATTACCTTGGTGTTTTGAAGCTTGAAATGGATGATTTTTGGACCTAAATCTTTGATTGAGGAGAGAGGTTAGAGAGAGAGAGTGAAAAGGCTCCAAATGAGTCTTAATTCAATTTAAATATGGTTTGAATTGGATACATGGTGGAATTCTACCTGATACCGACGTTAACCGATGCTTTGGGTCGCACCCGATTAACTTGTCGTTACCCGAAATGGTCGAAACTATAATTTTTCATATTACTAGTTTGGGACGTTTTCACATGTTTCCAACATGTTTAGATACTTACAAGGTCAAAATAAAAGTTTTAACTTAATTGACCTAGTTCAAAGACGAAAGCGGAACAATTCGCTTAAGACGAGTTTTATTGACGAAATGGTTACGGCGAGGGAACAAATTTCGGGTTGTTATAGTATTTGATTTGACATGCGTAATTGTAAAGAACACAATGAACATGGTGCTTTGGGTGTCTAAGAAATCCATTTGATTATGAAAGGTGTTACAAAAAAGTATAAGCTAGATCTAGACATATAAATAGCTCACGATAGCACTCTTAATATTACATCTCTCAAGCGTGCTCTAATAGTGGTATGTAACCCACTATTTATAGAGTTGCTAACAAGTCTCTCTCTCTCTATCTCTCTCTCTCTCTCTATATATATATATATATATATATATATATATATATATATATATATATATATATATATATATATATATATCATGTCACAAGGCACCAATCCCACATTTGCAAGTGGGTCTTCTCAATCCAAGCCTTCACTAGTTATCTAATGGAAAACCTTATACCTAACACCCCTGATGGTGATCTTAACATGTACGACGTTGATATCTCTCAAACTGTCCAAGAGTCAAGTCATAATCTAAAACATACTTGGTTCCTTGACGATGGATGCTTTAGACACATGATTGGTCTCAAGTCCCTCTTAAAAGATTTTATGGAGTAAGATGGTCTGATGGTGGTTTTTGGTGACAATAGTGAAGCAGCTATCATTGGCGTTGGAACTTTTGAGTGCAGGGCATTCAAGATAAAGAATGTGTTCTATGTAAATGGTCGAAAGAGCAATCCTATCTTTATCAGTCTTTGAGAAACTAGTTATAAGGTTCTCTTTGATTGCAATGAAGGAAAGGTTTTTGACTCTTTGTGATCACTGCACTTAGGGATAACAACATTTATAAGCTTTGATTTTGTTTGTTTAGACAATGCTACTTTAAGTTTTTAACATTATGCTTTGCGACGTTAAAACATCTGAACATCAGTTGCTAAAACTTTAGTTTACTATGATTTCCTATTGCTTCAAAAATTCTTTTTAACTTTTTTTACCCAATATACATGGTACATTTTTATGCTAACATTTCCTGTGCATGTTCTTCTCTCTTTATAATGACCAAAACTGATTTGTTTCTTTAGAAAGGATCAACGTTTCATTCCTTCGGTGCAACATATTCTATCTTTTCTTCAACACCAAATGCTCTCCCCTTGAGGCTGATGCTCACCGCTAATCGACATGAAGTATCATGCCGATGAGGCCAAATAGGAGAGAACTATGTCTAAAAGTTTTCTTGTAGGCACATAACTCTTTCTTCCTAGACAACCTATTTTGGTTACAATGGATGAAGTGAAGTTAGTTGACGTAGCATGTCTAATTTCCATTGATGATGTCACTACTACACCGATTCCCATCAGAGATCCAAAGACCTCTTCAACAAGACAGTGTTCTTCATTACTTCTATCACGAATCAGAACGAGTGGAACCTTTAATTTTTGTCTTGGTGACTCTCATAACTTGAAGGTTACAAAGATTGGATCCTTTTAACTTGTTGGTTACAAAGACTTGTTCATGTTCTTCTCTTGTTCTTGGTGAACATGAATCTTGGAATCAATCTTCAATACTTCAACAATTAAAGGCATTTTCTCTCTTTGGCTCTTTGAATTGCTTTTTAGTTGGATATATTTGATCTTGTTTGCTTATTATTTTATAGACAGTGTTGAGCGACAGATTTCTCGGAAAAGGATGTTCATTTATGGCCCCTCAATTCAAAATTTGATGAATTGGGTCTTTATCTTATTTCTGAAAAAGCTGCACAAATATCACTTTTAGAATATTTCCTTGTTTTACTAACTCTTCTGTTTGTATTCTTATATTATTTATTATTTTATCTTGTACCATTTTTAAAGATTTGACGGTGGCAATTCATATGCCAAGTAGGTAACTATTGACAAACCATTGTCCTTAGAAGCATGTTGTTGTATGTGCCTAAATCTCTTTAAGTATCTCATCAGCATGACCATCTGTTGAGATGACATTGAGTCACTCCCTCACGTTGATTGTCTAGCATCACTAAAACTTTCAAAGTGAGATTTCCAGGTCCAAATAAAAATAATTATAGAAAGGCTTGGGTGTTTATTTTTGGTTAATTGTCTCTTACCTGACTCTGTCCCTGGAAGCATGCTTATTGTATGCCTTGGGTCTCATGTGCTGCTGAAACATTAAGCATAACCCAGTGGCTTACCTTGATTTCATAGTCATCAATATAAGAGATACTTGTCTGGTCCATAAATGACAAAGGGTTATTCATGCCCTTGACCTCCTAGTATGTGGTATGACATGGTACAATTGAACGAATTGACGGCGAACTTTAAATTTCTATATTACAACTCAAATCTATGATACGGAAGTTGAACCACTTATTGTTGATGAGTTGACATTGTTTTTGATTCACGCTGATTTCGCCTTAGTGTGATTGAAACACTCTATTCTCTTATTAATTTGTTGCGCCCCATTTTCTGGTATGTAATTTAAATAAGTATTTTCAATTCTTGAGGGGTACTCGACGATTCTGTAGCCCGACTCGTCGAGTAGAGACGGGATGATCACGCAAATTGAGTTGGCTACTCGACGAGTCCATATGCTGGGACTCGACGAGTCCGCCTGTCTGGATGAAGCCCTAATTTTAAGAGTCTACACTCCTATTTAAACACATTTATGCGCCCCAACCTTGCCTCCAACACCCTCAGAACATTTCTTACCAAACCCTAGCCTCCTTAGAGAGTGTGTTTGTGATTGTTGCCTTGTGAAGGTACTTTTGGTGCATTTTGGAGCAAGTAGAAGAAGGAGAAGGTTGAAGAGTTCAAGGAAAAAGAAGTAGATCCGGAACACACTCCTTTGTGTTCATCTTTTTTGGTAATAAAGTCTCCATCTTGCTTATTGATCTAATAGATCTAGTTTGTGCCCAAATTGTTGATATTAAGCTCAAAAACCCCCAAATCCTTTGTAATAAAGCCTTATGATCGAGTTATACTTCAGATCTAGCCTCTCTTGAACTCCAGGAGCTCATTATAGCCATCTTTATGCAATCTTGCCCTTGTTCCAAAACCCTAAGTGCTTAGTATTTGATAAGTTTGGGTATTTTAGCCTCATACCCTCGTGCATGCACGTAAAGTTGGAAACTTTACGTGTAAAACCAGTCCAAGAAGCTCGGATCTATGTGTTTGGAAGCACTGAAATCGATTAGAATCGACTGTATAGTAATAGCATGCCTGGGACTCGACGAGTTGTTCTTCGGACATGAAGAGTTGTTATTCAACTCGAAGAGTTGTTCTTCAACTCGACGAGTTGTTGTTCAACTCGGCGAGTTGTTCTTCAGACTCGATGAGTTGTTCATACGACTCGGCGAGTCACATACTGGACGTGTTCATATGTTGAAGGAGAACTCGATGGGTTGTTCATACATCTCGGCGAGTCGGATGAAGTTAGACTCGATGTTAGCATCAAGGAAGAACTCATCGAGTCTTTGCCAAACTCGATGATTAGAAGCAGGAAGAGGACTTGAATGGATGATAGGGACTCGGCGAGTTAATGGCCTAACTCGACGAGTCCGGTCAACAGGAAGTTGACTTTGACTTGCCCAGGGGTAAATAGTCATTTTACCCTGAGATTAATTATCAGTATTTGATTTAGTGTTTATGGGATTTGTAGCCGGGGAGTTCTGGAACAGCGGTCAGGCAGTTTCAAATTTAGCATCTCGGCAACCAGCGTTACGATGTGAGTTTTCCTTCCAGTAATAATGGGTCTACGGCCACAATGCCGGCTCGTCTAGTTAGCAGTAGTTCCGGACGTTGGTCCGATGCAGTAGTTCAGTATGCTTGATGTCTTTGTGATTCATGCATGTCTTTGTGTTATGTGTTCCGGACTTCGGTCTGATGCAGCATGCAGTATATGTGCTTATGATATGTTTCTGCTATGCTACGTTATGCTCAGTCAGTTTCCGGACTTCAGTCCGATGCAGGGGACACGGTCCCGGTCTGTTCCAGATCTTGGTCCGATGCAGTTAGCTCCGGACTTCAGTCCGATGCAGTTTCCGGACTTTGGTCCGATGCAGTGGGCAAGGCCCAATAGTTGTTTATGTGTTATTGTATGGTATGTGGTAGTTTGGGGGAGCTCACTAAGCTGCGTGCTTACAGTTTCAGTTTTTGTTTCAGGTACTTCCGCTAGCAAAGGGAAGAGCTCGGGTTGATGACATCGCACCCACCACAGCTTCAGCTTTATCCTGGGAGTTTTATTCAGACATTGTGTTATGACTGATATAGTTTTGTTTTGACACAGTTACTATGACTTTTGAGTACTCATTCCATGGTTCTTGTTATATATGACATTGGATGACGTGATTTTTAGTAACATTAAAACAAATTTTTTTGGGTTGTTACAAGTTGGTATCAGAGCCTTGGTTTGAGGGATTCAAGCATACTTTCGAGTGCGTCTGAACTCAAACTAAGGAAACGGTGAAAGATTTTTTTAAAGAGAAACATTTTCGAAAAGAAATTTTGAAAAGAACTTAGAAAGAAAAAGAGTTTTCTTAAAAAGGGGTGTGGTGCATGCGATCAACTGAGCTCAATTAAGTACTCCCAAATTACCCATACAAGCTTATGTTATGATTATCAATTTCAGTTTCATTAGAGCAGCATGCTAGAATAGGACTAAGGATCTAGGAGGATGCCTTACATTCCTTCTATATGTGTTTTAGCTTTATGAGCATTACATGCTAGTATTGAGTAGACAACAGAAGGATAGTCTGGTTAGGTTATGCTTAGCATTGTATGCTAGTGCAGATTAGTTAGAATGACAACCAAAGTGGTATATGCATGATTATGTACTCAATGCCCGAATGCTGCTTGCTTTGTGATTTTAGGAGTTCTAGTTGCCTTTCACTAACTACTAAACGAATATGTTAAGTTACATATTGCAAGGACTAAATAATTTCAGAAGGGTAGGTCTAGCTCTATTTTGCAGCTCTTGTTTTAGTCCAACCGTTATAGGGTAGGATCCCTCATTCGAAGAATTATCTAGTCTGAGTCATATGTAATAGTATTCACGAGCTAGTTAGGGAAAGAAAGTGGGGACTTCTTATGCAGCTGATGGAGGAGAGTGGATTGGTTATCACCCTAGGGCTAGCCTAAGATGAGATTAGCATGAGATCAACAATAGTAGTAGAAGGGACTTGGTGGAGTCAAGACAGTTCTTGGGGAAGGTACCGATAGATATGGAAGGTAGTAGGGACCCATACTACAGAAAGCAGAGGATCTGTACTTGAATCAAGGAAGGCCAAGACAAGACCAGGAAACTTGTAGTAATAGTGATCCCTCGAGATATATCAGTATTTCTGACGTTGTCGTTATGTGTTTCAGAATGGTGGTTTTATGCCCTAGACCAGCAGTGGGCAGTTCAGGTGTCGGTGAGGGATCAGGACCAGGCTCGGAAGCTGAGCATTTGGATGATCAGACTAGGGAGTTTCTCTCTTCAGAGATTACTCACATCATACTCTAGCAGACTCCTCTAATCTTTGGTTCCATCAAGGAGGGTATTTTGGAGCTGATGGATGAGAGGTTGAGCACCATCCGTACTGAGGTGGCGACCATGATGGGGTCACACACGCTCACCTTCATGGAGTTCAAAGCCTGTGGAGCTCCTGACTATCATGGGGCTCAAGACCCCATAGCGAGTACCTGGTGGTTGGCAGATGTCGCCAATGCTTTCCGCACCAGCAGATGTCCCGAGGGGGACAAGGTCAGACTAGCATCCTGTCTTCTAAAGGACAGGGCACGAGATTGGTGGGAGGAGATTGGGCATGTCATCGGGGATGACACAACACTTGATGCGATGACTTGGGATGATTTTACTACCAGGTTCAGAGCCGAGTTTGCACCGGTTGTTGAGGTGCAATAGTTAGCCAGGGAGTTTCAGGATCTTACCTAGACTACAAAGACAGTGGCGGAGGTTACCGAAAAGTTCAGGGAAAGAGCTCTTCTTGTTCCTCAGTATGCAGATGATCAGGAAATGAAGAAAGCTCGTTACAATGAGATGTTGTGGAGTGATATTCGCCAGTTTGTGAGCCAGTCTAGCTGTAAAATGTTGGATGACATGATTGCTAGGACTCGTGAGAGGGAGATTGATCTAGAGATGGAGAATCTGACTACCCAAAATTTTCATTTGTTCAAACTTTAAAGTCAAGCACTTCAATTAAAATTCTCTTACATTTCAATTAAAAGTCAATTACATTTCTAGTAATTGTTAGCCAATTTATTCTTCAAACGAACAGATGAAAGGAAGTACCGTCTCGAGTCTTGGAGTTGCAAAACCGCACATACCACCTTAATAAGGAGTTCACGGCCAAAATTTTAGAGTTTAGGCCGTAAACTCCCTAGTGGCCGTGAACTCATGCCTTAGGCATGAGTTTACTCCCCAAACTGCTCACTTTTCACTTCCATTCTCAAGAACACCCTCCATTCTCTCTCAACTATCATCCTGTTCTTCACCCGATCTTCCAAAAACGTAAGTGTTTCTCGACTTGATTTGTTGTTATAACCTAACATCTAGTAGTTATACATCATTTCATCCATTTATTGTTGATTTATAGATAGATCTTCAAGTGTTTTTCAAAACACCAAGAACACACACTAGTGTTCTTGGACCTTAAACACCAAATCAAGCTTCTATCTTTTAAGTACACTTTCCCTAGCTTCTTGCGTGCTTAATATGAACTTGATAACACTTGAAAATCATCAAATAACACAATAACAAAGGATTTTACAGCCAAGGATGTTCTTGGGCCGTAAACCCCTTTTAAAGTGGTAAAATGGACATGAGTCCCTTCCTAAGCCTTGGATGCCAACCTTGAACCTTCCTAGGAGTGTTTAAGACCTTAAAACAACAATCAAAACATGTCCCTAAGGGATTTTACAGCCGTGAACACATAAGAATATGGTCATTTGGCCGTAAACTCCACAAGGTGGTCTTATTATGCCCTAATGCTTTCCTAAGGCTTGGACTTGATCATTGGATGTGGAATCATGAATTGTAAGACCTCAAAACACAATTTGGCACCTAGTACCATGAGTTTACGGCCATAAAGTCATGGGAAAATGGTCATGGGCCGTAAACTCCATAAAGGGGTGGTTCATGGGCCATAAACTCCAATACCATGTCATACAACCCTTAGATGCAACCCTTTGGTACCTATAGCACTTGAATCAAAGTGTTTCCATGACCTAGGGTGTCTTAACTTGATTAATTAGTTATTAATTGACTAATTAGATTACATATATGTTTATTATATGATAACTAGGACCATTGTGTGTGTTCAAGTCCTCACTTGACACCTAGCACCTTGTCCGACACTTCCGAACAAACCACTCATTGCAGGTGAGTTTATACCCCTTAATTAACCTTTGAAATGTTATTAAATGTTTTTAAATGCTTTTATGGGGGGGGGGGAATACAAGTTGAATCATGTTAGTTATTAGATCAATCACATGTGATTAATAACTAGCATACAAATGGAATTTCTATACTTTAAACTGTTTTACCAAAAAAATGACTTCAAACTGCTTATCAAACCATTTTACATGTCAAACTCTTTATCAAATTCACTTTTGTATACTAAACCTTTCTTTTACAATTTTCCAACTTATATATTGTTAAAACCATGTCTACTACATGTATAGTTATATAAATAAAGTTTGAAGGACTTAGGAGAGATAACCCACTTTACTTCCTGTCCTTGTTTGGTTGTGGTCTTAAAGTACCATGTTGTTTGTTCGAGTGTCGTTGAATCCTTAGTTATATATTATGTATATATGTATAGATATAAAGACTTTTATCTCAGTTCAATACATTCATTTATACAAACAAGTCTACTAATAAACTATAATAGGTGTAGTTTAGGATTATACTACTTACTACTTCTAGTTCAATGAAGCATACAAGAGTCGGTTTATTCATGAGTCATTACTTACTACTATGAGAACATATAAAACTATACTATGATGAAAACATATACAACTATACTATGACGACAACTTATACAAATATACTAGGATGAGAACACATACAACAATACTATGACGAGAAACAATACATTCATTACACAAGTACATACTTTACATATACAAGTATACTATAACATAAATTTGATCCACTGTATCGGATCATGCCTTCATCTTCATGGCCCGAGTTGTAACCAGAATCTCTTGGAGGGAGAACGTGAGTTTGCGAATAGATCTATACTGGATTGACTATCCTACACCTTACTGCTAGCTACAGTGGGACCGCAGGTCTTCGGGTGCCAAATGTCATACTTTTTGACGACTTACATTGTCGTGTTTCATAGTCGATAGTATGGTACAATTAATCACATAATACCTTGATATAAATCCGGTTTAAGGTAGTTAGTACAACAGTAGTTCCTATAATACAACACTACAGTACTACATTAATTTACCCTTTACATTTATTTGGTGATTACTTCACTTAAACATTAATGTACAAACTATATTTTGATAATGATAGTTACACTTGGGAAAATTACACATTTTACAATAAATAAACATACAAAACAGTCGTGCCTTGGTAGGAGGCTACTTTTAGTAGAAAATATAGGATTTTCTAATAGTTACAAACTTTTACAAATATTCGCATACTTTTACTACAAATGTTTACAAACTCGTACTTCAAACACTGTTTCAAACATTTTGATACAAACACAGACACTAAATACTTATGAACTCACCAGCTTTAATGCTGATAAACTCTTTCAAAATAACTTGTATTCTCAGGTCATCAGTAGACAAGTACCGATGCCAGCTTTTGAGCAGATGGAGCGCATTCAAGACTCCTCTTATATTTTGATTCATATTTTGGTTTCTTATATACTACAGAACACACTTGTATTAAAATTGTATATTTAATGCAATGGATGATGTTGTTTACTTGTTTACTATTATATTGTGTTGTGATACTATAAATGACGTCCTCCGCCCCAGAACGTTTCCACCGTTCTCGGTTTTGGGGTGTGACAGATTGGTATCAGAGCATTGTTTATAGTGAATTGAGTATATCAACCCATAAAAGATATACTAACTATAAACCCAATGGGATTAAAACACTCTGACCAAGAGTCTATACTTTTAAATAATTAAATATTTAACTAAGTATACAAGTCTGCATTCATACTAAAATCAGTGTCACAATGACAAATACAAAAGTATTACGATTGTTGAATATCACAAGTAAGCTCGGGGATGTATGGTCAGTCCTGGGAATGGCATGGCCTAATCAACTATGTTGGTTCGAGGAGTGATTAGCATATGCCCTAGAATGGTTGTGATATGGCAACAAGTCTAAAAACTTACCAACACTACTACAATGAAAACACTAGAACAGAACACAAGTCTAAAATACTATGGGAGTATTTTGTGACACTATAATTACATATCTGAGAACTAAAAAGGTCTCTATCAAGTAGGTCAATAGTCGTTAGGTGGATACTCTAAGGTTATATGAAATTTAGGTGTTATAGACTAAGAATCTATGACCTTTTCATTACTTGTGGTCCTTGTTTGGTTGTGGATTTGGAGTTAGGTCCACTTATTCGAAGGTCTATCCTGCTTTGACTTCATATAACTGGTATACACTACACAAGTATCGACATAACTGATAAAGATCATCCTATAATTATCTTAAGTAGTACGTCTATTTTTATAAGATTCTTATACTCCTTATCTCGCGTAGATATCATGGATGGATTTCATCATGGCGACCCGTACTTTCCACCCGAAGGCAATGTTGGATGGCTTGAAGAAGAGCCCGAAGATGATCATCCAATCCCTTTGGATGATCACCTCGCAGAAGGCTTCTCGGATGGTTCTGACTCCAAGCCTGAAGTCAACAACCTACCCTAAGTAGGTCAAGCCCCAATTAACAACCCCCAACCTGCGTTTCAAGGTCCCACACCCTTGTGGGCAACAAACTTAAATCGTTGGAGCGATGAGCAGGGTCAAACTTTACCCTACAACGGGGACCGAAGCTTTTACAACGTAAACAAGGGTAGCTCAGCTGACCAAGTCCTGCCTATCATGGTCCGTAGGATTGCTCGAAATATCGAGCAAGGTCGAGCAGCCATCGGCCAAATCCTGGAAATTGATGCCAACTGTGGTGTCAACACGGTCTGTATTCGCCGTCTCGAAGAAGCAATGGAAAGGACTATAAGGACCAATGAGACTCTGCAGCAACAGCTGGCTGCCTCCCGCGCTGAAGTCATAGAACCTCGAGTTCGCCAGAGGGCTCATGAGCGACACCTTCAAGAGGTGGTTCGTCAAGTGGCAGATCTTAGGGTTCACCCGAGGAATTCCCATCGCCATTAGAAGATGTCTAGCACATCTTTTCTTTTGATTAAAGAATAGCCTTTTGTATCTGTGCTCTATGAAGCACTTGTCTGTAAAATAAACCTATCTTTCAATACACTTTGTAGCCTACTAAGCTGTCAAACATTTTCCTTCATATGGTATGATGTAAGACCTACTGTTAGGTCGTTTTTTCCGAACTCATTTACATCAGTAATACCAGTAATATTGGTAGTTATCTAACCTGTTGGAAAATCTGTACTCTTGTGTTTTCCTACTCTTCTGCTATATTGCTATTTCAAAACGTACACTCATTCAACTATTGGACTATGGATATTTAGTCCATGGAACACTCTCATTATGCTCACAATTGATTCTAACCACCATGTACATCTTTCTTTAAACTTATAGTTGAAGGATTCCTCCTCGCAAATCAACAAGGCATAATCCTTCACCACCACCTCCTTCGGCAATCGATACCGTAGCTCTAAATGTTGTAGTAGCTGCGGCAGTGGCAACTGCCATGGCTAAATATCACTCCACTGATGCCAGCAGAGGTGGAACCCCTGTTAACTCTACTCAAGGTGAACTCCATGTGCGCTCGAGAGAGTGCTCCTACAAGGACTTCACTAACTGTAAGCCAAAGTCCTTCAAAGGGACTGGCAGAGTCATTGCACTCTCGCAATGATTTGAAAAGACAGAGTCAATCTTCGAGATTTGCTCCTGCCCTGCCGCGAGCAAAGTAAAATTTGTTGCGTGCACCTTCGAAGAGAAAGCCCTGACATGGTGGAATAGCCATTTCAAGTCACTAACTCTCATTGTGGCAAACGACATGGGCTGGGAAACCATGAAAGTCCTCATGATTGAGGAGTACTGCTCGAGGGGCGAGATCCAGAAGTTGGAATAGGAGCTGTGGAGCCTAACCATGAGGGGCTCCAACATAGTCGCGTATACCGCCAGATTCAGTGAACTGGTGGCTCTCTGTCCCAACATGGTTCCCACTGAGGGGAAAAAGGTTGAAAGGTACATCTGGGGGCTGGTGCCTCCGTATAAGGGAAATGTCCTATCTTCACACCCTACTACCTTCGACAGTGCCAAGCGTTTGGCATAACGACTCATCGATCATGGAGTCCAATCCCCATCATCAACAACAACCCTGGCCATCTCAGAACCCTCCCCGCTGACAACAAGCGGATGTTCTGGGATGACAAGAAGAAACAGAAAGTTGCCAAAAAGCAGCAGATTGTGGCGTTTCATGCTGTGATAGCACCCGCTGCTACTGCTCTGGTGAAGCAGTACTCTGGAAGTTTGCCAAAGTGCAATAAATGCAACTTCCACCACAACGGCCCCTGCCGAGAAATGCAGTGCTCCAACTGCAACAAGAAAGGAAACACAGTCCATTTATGCAAATCTCCGGCAAGGCCGATCACCCAAGTTCCCGGTGCTGGCGTGGGCCAAGCTTGCTATGGATGTGGCGAGGTGGGCCACTATAAAAGGGACTGCCCCAAAGCAAGAAATGCTGGTGGAGCAGGAAGAGTTCTTGCTATAGGCCAAAGAGAAGCAGTTGTTGACCCTACGGTGGTGACTGGTACGTTTTTCCTTGATAAATCTTATGCATGCATACTGTTTGATAATGGAGCGGAGAGATGCTTCGTATATCATAAATTTGCTCGCCTACTTAAACAAAAACCACGCACACTTAAGGAACAATTCACTGTAGAAATGGCTAATGGGAAAACTGAGAGCACTAATAGCATATACATAGGATGTACCCTAATTCTAGATAGCCATTCATTTCCAATCGACTTCATGCCGGTCTCAATTAAAAGTTTCGACATCATCATCGGCATGGATTGGTTGAGTCTTCATCATGCCGACATTATGTGTTACGAAGAGGTTGTACGCCTTAATCTCCCGTCTAACGAAACTCTCCTTATCTATGGCGACAAACCCGGTACGAGTCTTCGTATCATCTCAAGTATTCAAGCACAAAAGTATCTACGTAAGGAATATTGTGCATTCCTCGCTCACGTTGTCAATACGAGCCTAGAAACGAAAGAACTAAAGAACATTCTGGTAGTAAGCGACTTTCCCGACATCTTTCCAGAAGAACTACCAGGATTACCTCCGCAATGACAAGTCGAGTTTAGAATCGACTTAGTCCCAGGTGCTACCCCAGTAGCCAAATCTCCTTACCGATTAGCACCAGCAGAGATGTAGGAACTATCTGGTCAACCTAACGAACTGCTTAGTAAGGGCTTTATTAGACCAAGTTTCTCACCCTGGGGAGCACCGGTCTTGTTCGTTAAGAAGAAAGACGGATCATTTCGTATGTGTATCGACTACAGAGAACTCAACAAACTGACAGTCAAAAATCTTTACCCTTTGCCTCGCATAGACGATTTATTTGACCAACTGCAAGGGGCGAATTACTTTTCCAAAATTGGTCTAAGATCCGGATATCACCAGTTACGAGTGCTAGAGGAGGATGTTCCAAAGACAGCCTTCCGAACTCGTTACGGACTCTACGAGTTCGTGGTGATGCCGTTCAGATTGACCAATGCGCCCACAGTGTTCATGGATTTAATGAATAGAGTATGTCAACCTTACTTGGATCAGTTTGTCATCGTCTTCATTGATGACATCCCGATCTACTCTTGAAGTAAGGAAGAGCATGGCGATCACCTGCGACAAGTTCTAGGAACTTTACGAATGGAGAAGCTCTATGCGAAGTTCTCTAAATGTGAATTTTGGATCCGAAGAGTCGAATTCTTAGGACACGTGGTTAGCAAAGAGGGAATCCACATGGACCCATCCAAAATTAAAGCCATTGAGAATTGGTCAGCGCCGAAGACACCTATAGAAATTCGTCAATTTCTAGGTCTCGCTGGCTACTACCGCAGGTTCATATAGAACTTCTCCCGGATTGCGAAGCCTCTTACTACATTGACCTAGAAAGGAGTGGCCTTTGACTGGGAAGAGAAACAAGAAAGAATGTTTCAAATGCTGAAGTGAGCCTTATGCACCGTACCGATACTATCCTTCCCCGAAGGGATAGAAGACTTCGTTGTATACTGCGATGCATCCAACCAAGGGCTTGGTTGTGTTCTGACGCAATGAGGTAAGGTCATCGCCAATGCCTCGAGATAGCTGAAGACACACGAAGTCAACTACACCACACACGATCTTGAGCTGGGGGCAATTGTAGTTTCCTTAAAGATCTGGAGATACCACCTGTATGGTACGAAGAGCACGATCTTTACAGACCACAAGAGCTTACAGCACATATTCGATCAGAAGGAACTCAACATGAGGCAACGACGGTGGGACGAGCTACTCAATGACTATGAATCTGAAATTCGTTATCATCCGGGTAAAGCCAACATAGTAGCAGACGCCCTTAGTCGGAAAGAATATTCTTGTCAAAGGGTCAAATCGTTGACAATAACTATACATTCACACCTGTCTACACAAATTCAGGAGGCTCAAGTTGAAGCCTTGAAACCTGAAAATGTGGCGGGTGAATCCCTTAGATGAATGGATAAGAACTTAGAAGCCAAGGGTGGCGGAGTCTTATATTCCATGGACCGGATCTGGACACCGAAACATGGTGGCTTCCGATACTTGGTCATGACAGAGGCCCTCAACACTCGATATTCCGTTCACCCAGGTTCAGATAAGACGTATTTGGATCTTAAAAAGTTATACTAGTGGCCTAACATGAAAGCTGAGATTGCTACCTTCATACGTAAATGCCTAACTTGTGCAAAGGTTAAGGTCGAGTACCAGAAACCCTCCGGTTTGCTGCAACAAATAGAGATACCAGAATGGAAGTGGGAGCTGATCACTATGGATTTCATAACCAAGTTGCCCAAGAGAA
Source organism: Lactuca sativa (assembly GCF_002870075.4). Lineage (NCBI taxonomy): Eukaryota > Viridiplantae > Streptophyta > Magnoliopsida > Asterales > Asteraceae > Lactuca > Lactuca sativa. Next base: position 106,042,998 of record NC_056628.2, read on the forward strand.
TGGGTGGACTTGATACTATATGGGTCATCGTCGATAGATTGACCAAGTCTGCACACTTCCTGCCTATCAAAGAAACTTACAAGATGGAGAAGCTTACGAGAACATACATTAGGAAAATCATACAACTGCATGGTGTTCCTATATCCATTATCTCCAATAGAGATAGTATGTTCACTTCGAGGTTCTGGCAGTCACTACAAAGTTCCCTAGGGACGAGGCTGGACATGAGTACAGCCTACCATCCTTAGACCAACGGACAAAGTGAGAGAACCATTCAAACACTGGAAGATATGTTGAGAGCCTGTGTGATCGACTTTGTAAAGGCATGAGATACTCACTTACCCCTTGTCGAATTTTCATACAATAACAGTTATCATACGAGTATCAAGGCTGCTCCATTCGAAGCCCTCTATGGCCGGAAGTGCAGATCCCCTCTGTGCTGGGCTGAGGTGGGTGACACCCAGTTAGCTAAAGGACGAGTTCCTGACAGCACTCTCATAGGTCCGGAAATCATTCGGGGAACGATAGAGAAAGATCGTTCAGATTCGTGAATGATTGAAAGCCTCTAAAGACTAACAGAAAAGCTACGCAGACAAGCAAAGGAAACCTTTAGAATTCTAGGTGGGAGACCACGTTCTTTTGAAAGTCTTGCCACGGAAGGGCTTGATACGCTTCTGAAAGCGTGGGAAGCTCAATCCAAGATACATAGGGCCTTTCGAGATTCTCGCTAGAATCGGCCCTGTAGCTTACAAACTCAATCTACCCAACGAACTTCGTAACATACATTCTACATTCCACGTCTCTAACTTGAAAAAGTGTCTGTCCGACTAGACTCTTGTAATCTCACTCGATGAGATTGAGATCGATGAGAGCCTCAACTTCATGGAAGAACCTGTAGAGATCATGGAACGTGAGGTCAAGCAGACGAAACAAAGTTGTATCCCGATTGTGAAGGTTCGCTGGAACGCCCAACGAGGACCGGAATTCACATGGGAGCGCGAGGATCAAATGAAATTTAAATATCCTCATCTATTCGCTTAGTTGTTTGTAACTATTTTATTCGATTAAACTTTAATTTCGGGACGAAATTCCCTTTAACGGGGGGATGATGTGACAACTCGAAGTTTTCATTTGTTCAAACTTTAAAGTCAAGCAGTTCAATTAAAAGTCAATTACATTTCTAATAATTGTTAGCCAATTTAAAGTCCGTTTGGGTGTTTTTAGTATTTATTCTTCAAAAAAACGAATGAAAGGAAGTACAGTCTTGAGTCATGGAGTTGAAAAACCGCACATACCACCTTAATTAGGAGTTCACGGCCAAATTTAAGAGTTTGGGCCGTAAACTACCTAGTGGCCGTGAACTCATGCCTTAGGCATGAGTTTACTCCCCAAACTGCTCACTTTTCACTTCCATTCTCAAGAACACCCTCCATTCTCTCTCAACTATCATCCCGTTCTTCACCCGATCTTCCGAAAACGTAAGTGTTTCTCGACTTGATTTGTTTTTATAACCTAACCTCTAGTAGTTATACATCATTTCATCCATTCATTATTGATTTATAGATAGATCTTCAAGTGTTCTTCAAAACACCAAGAACACATACTAGTGTTCTTGGACCTTAAACACCAAATCAAGCTTCTATCTTTTAAGTACACTTTCCCTAGCTTCTTGTGTGCTTAATATGAACTTGATAACACTTGAAAATCATCAAATAACACAAGAACAAAGGAGTTTACAGCCAAGGATGTTCTTGGGCCGTAAACCCCTTTTAAAGTGGTAAAATGGACATGAGTCCCTTCCTAAGCCTTGGATGCCAACCTTGAACCTTCCTAGGAGTGTTTAAGACCTTAAAACAACAATCAAAACATGTCCCTAAGGGATTTTACAACCGTGAACACATAAGAATATGTTCATTTGGCCGTAAACTCCACAAGGTGGTCTTATTATGCCCTAATGCTTTCCTAAGGCTTGGACTTGATCATTGGATGTGGAATCATGAATTGTAAGACCTCAAAACACAATTTGGCACCTAGTACCATGAGTTTACGGCCATAAAGTCATGGGAAAATGGTCATGGGCCGTAAACTCCATAAAGGGGTGGTTCATGGGCCATAAACTCCAATACCATGTCATACAACCCTTAGATGCAACCCTTTGGTACCTATAGCACTTGAATCAAAGTGTTTCCATGACCTAGGGTGTCTTAACTTGATTAATTAGTTATTAATTGACTAATTAGATTACATATATGTTTATTATATGATAACTAGGACCATTGTGTGTGTTCAAGTCCTCACTTGACACCTAGCACCTTGTCCGACACTTCCGAACAAACCACTCACTGCAGGTGAGTTTATACCCCTTAATTAACCTTTGAAATGTTATTAAATGTTTTTAAATGCTTTTATGGGGGGGAATACAAGTTGAATCATGTTAGTTATTAGATCAATCACATGTGATTAATAACTAGCATACAAATGGAATTTCTATACTTTAAACTGTTTTACCAAACAAATGACTTCAAACTGCTTATCAAACCATTTTACATGTCAAACTCTTTATCAAATTCACTTTTGTATACTAAACCTTTCTTTTACAATTTTCCAACTTATATATTGTTAAAACCATGTCTACTACATTTATAGTTATATAAATAAAGTTTGAAGGACTTAGGAGAGATAACCCACTTTCTTCCTGTCCTTGTTTGGTTGTGGTCATAAAGTACCCGGTTGTTTGCCCGAGTGTCGTTGAATCCTTAGTTATATATTATGTATATATGTATAGATATAAAGACTTTTATCTCAATTCAATACATTCAGTCATACAAACAAGTCTACTAATAAACTATAATAGGTGTAGTTTAGGGTTATACTACTTACTACTTCTAGTTCAATGAAGCATACAAGAGTCGGTTTATTCATGAGTCATTACTTACTACTATGAGAACGTATACAACTATACTATGATGAGAGCATATACAACTATACTATGACGACAACTTATACAACTATACTAGGATGAGAACGTATACAACAATACTATGATGAGAAACAATCCATTCATTACACAAGTACATACTTTACATATACAAGTATACTATAACATAAATGTGATCCACTGTATCGGAGCATGCCTTCATCGTCATGGCTCGAGTTGTAACCGGAATCTCTTGGAGGGAGAGCGTGAGTTTGCGTATAGATCTATACTGGATTGACTATCCTACACCTTACTGCTAGCTATAGTGGGACCGGTAGGTCTTCGGGTGCTAAATGCCATACCTTTTGACGAGTTACATTGTCGTGTTTCATAGTCGATAGTATGGTACAATTAATCACATAATACCTTGATATAAATCCGGTTTAAGGTAGTTAGTACAGCAGTAGTTCCTATAATACAACACTATAGTACTACATTAATTTATCATTTACATTTGTTTGGTGATTACTTCACTTAAACAGTAATGTACAAACTATATTTTGATAATGATAGTTACACTTGTGAAAATTACACACGTTTACAAGAAATAAACATACAAAACAGTCGTGCCTTGGTAGGAGGCTACTTTTAGTAGAAAATATTGGATTTTCTAGGAGTTGGAAACTTTTACAAATATTCGCATACATTTACTACAAACATTTACAAACTCATACTTCAAACACTATTTCAAACATTTTGATACAAACATAGACACTAAATACTTATGAACTCACCAGCTTTAATGATGATAAACTCTTTCAAAATAACTTGTATTCTCAGGTCATCAGTAGACAGGTACCGATGCTAGCTTTTGAGAAGATGGAGCGCATTCAAGACTCCTATTATATTTTGATTCATATTTTAGTGTCTTATATACTACAGAACACACTTGTATTAAAATTATTTATTTAATGCAATGGATGATGTTGTTTACTTGTTTACTATTATGCTGTGTTGTGATACTGTACATGACGTCCTCCGCCGCAAAACGTTTCCGCCATTCTCGGTTTTGGGGTGTGACAGAGAAGAAGAGGAAGCCAGAGGCAGTATCTGGCACAAGGAGTTCGAGCAAAAAGCCCAAGGTATCAGATCACATATCTAGAGGTCAGCAGTGCCACGTTCAGTGTGGAAAGTGTGGGAGATTGCACGATGGGGCGTGCAAGGCAAGGAGTCCCGGTTACTACAAGTGCGACCGGACTGGGCATATGAGCAGAGATTGTACAGCGACTCCTACCGTTACCACGGTATCTGATTTGATTTCCTTCCATTGCAATCAGAGGGGACATAAATAGTCCTAGTGTCCTAGTTTGCCAGCAGCAGCAGCAACAGGGAAGGTGGCAGCACCTGCCCCTGCAACATTGAGGATTACCAACGGCCGTCAGGGACGAAGTGAGGTTCCAGTGGCGAAGAGTAGAGCTTTTCAGATGACAACAGAGGAGGCGCGAGCGACTCCTGATGTGGTGATGGGTATGTATCTTCCCTTCATCTCATTATTAATGTTGATTGTTTCTTATGGTTATATGCTTTTGTATACGGTCGTTCTTAGTGAACGGCATATCAGCCACAGTATTGTTTGATTCGGGGGCTACCCGATCATTTGTTTCACTAGCGCTTAGCAAGAGGTTCAGCAGAGCTCCGAGGGAGCTGGATTGTCCACTTAAGGTGACCGTCAGGGTCGCGAGAGTACATAGGGCTTGTTCGCTGCAGTTATTTGATGAGTAGTTTTCAGTCGACTTGGTTCCCATTCCCCTGAGAGGGAATAAGGTTATAGTGGGTATGGATTGGCTGAGCCCCGATGGGGCAGTGATTCATTGTGAGCTACAGTTAGTGAGGTTCCGCACCCCTGGTGGGGGAGAACTAGTGATTCATGGCGAGAGGCCACAACGCGGACCGATTCTTTGCTCGGCAGCGAGAGCTCAATGCTACTTTCAGCAGGGCTGCGCAGGGTTCGTCGCCTATTTTTTGGATGCCCGGGAGAAGAGCAAGGCGACAGTCAATGATGTACTGGTAGTGCGAGACTACCCGGACGTATTCCCGGAGGATTTTCCTGGGATACCTCCGATGAGACAGGTTGAGTTTCGGATTGACCAGGTTTCGGGTGTGGCTCCAATAGCCAAGGCGTCGTATCGGTTGGCTCCTCCAGAGATGCAGGAGTTGTCTACGCAGCTGCAGGAGCTGCTAGACTAGGGTTTCATCAGACCGAGCAATTCACCATGGGGAGCCCCGATCCTATTTGTGAAGAAGAAGGATGGGTCGCACCGTATGTGTATAGATTACCAGGAGTTGAACAAGGTAACGGTGAAGAACCGTTACCCACTCCCGAGGATAGATGATTTGTTCGATCAGCTTCTGGGAGCATCTTGGTTTTCCATGATTAATCTGTGCTCTGGTTATCATCAGATGCGGGTCAGAGGTGAGGATGTTCAGAATACAACTTTTAGGACCCGTTATCGTCATTATGAGTTTGTGGTGATGTCGTTTGGGCTCACCAATTCTCCAGCCGCATTCATGGACCTAATAAACCGCCTATGCAGGCCGATGTTGGATTGGTCTGTGATAGTGTTCATTGATGATATCTTGGTTTATTCCAAGACTCAGAAGCAGCATGAGGAGCACCTGAGGGAGGTGCTAGAGACTTTGAGGAGGGAGAGACTTTTCGCAAAGTTCTCCAAGTGTGAGTTCTGGTTGCGCGAGGTGCAGTTCATTGGACACCTCGTCGACCAGAAGGGGATATTGGTGGATCCGGTCAAGATAGAGGCCGTGATGCAGTGGGAGGTCCCGAGGTCACCATCTGAGATTCGGAGCTTCCTAGGGTTGGCAGGGTACTACAGGAGATTCATCTAGGATTTCTCCAGGATAGCATTTCCACTTACCCAACTGACTAGGAATTCGGTGGTGTTTTGCTGGGGGCCTGAGCAGCAGGCACCATTTGAGACCCTCAGACAGCGATTCTGCGAGGCACCGATTCTTACCCTGCCAGAAGGAGTGGATGACTTTGTAGTCTATTGTGATGCTTTGATCACAAAGATGGGAGTAGTGTTGATGAACAAGGTGGTTAAGTTAGTGAAGTTGCAGTGGTAGCACCGAAAGGGTACAGAGTGGACATGGGAGACCGAGGGGGAGATGAGGGAGCATTATCCAGAGTTATTTTCAAATTTAGCCGTAGTGGACTTCGAGGACGAAGTCTAAGATAAGTGTGGGAGAGTTGTAACACCCCATTTTCTGGTATGTAATTTAAATAAGTATTTTCAATTCTTAAGGGGTACTCGACGAGTCTGTAGCCCGACTCGTCGAGTAGAGACAGGATGATCATGCAAATTGAGTTGGCTACTCGACGAGTCCATATGTTGGGACTTGGCGAGTCCGCCTGTCTGGATGAAGCCTTAATTTTAAGGTTTTGCACCCTATTTAAACACATTTATGCGCCCCAACCTCGCCTCCATCACCCTCAGAACATTTCTTATCAAACCTAGCCTCCTTACAGAGTGTGTGAGTGATTGTTGCCTTGTGAAGGAACTTTTGGTGCATTTTAGAGCAAGTAGAAGAAGGAGAAGGTTAAAGAGTTCAAGGAAGAAGAAGTAGATCCGAAACACACTCCTTTGTGTTCATCTTTTCTGGTAATAAAGTCTCCATCTTTCTTATTGATCTAATAGATATAGTTTGTCCCCAAATTGTTGATATTAAGCTCAAAAACCCCAAATCCTTTGTAATAAAGCCTTATGATGTAACAACCCGTCATTTCAGGTCATTGAAAATCGAGTCTTGTAACCTCTTTGAAAAAGTAATTAGAATATCATCGAAAAATGAAGTGTTCTAAAGCTCTGTTTGGAGTACACTATGTAGTAAATATCGTCTTAAGGTTTCCAAGCATATAAAGAACACTAAAATCCGAGTTATAACGAAGAAGTTATGACCATTCTAAGTTTTCCGACAAAAATCGGCAATACGAAGTTACGTAAAAACGCAAAGTTTCAATAAAACACTTTTTGACCTTAGGTGTCTAAATGAAAGTCATAGATATCATTAAACTACAAACGTACATAAAAAAGAACGCTCAAATCGGACATCGTATGAAAAAGTTATGAATTTTTAACGAATTTTCTTACCCCGACCTTTTAAAAATAAATAATAAGAATAATTTCGGAATTTGCCGACTGAATCTAAACGAAAGTTGTAGATCTTAGTCTCACCTACGCGTGGATATAAAGAACGTCGAAAATGGAGTTCATATGAAGGAGATATGAATTTTAGAAGTTTATTTAAAATAAATATAAATTTAAATATAAACTCTTGGTATTATCCGAAGAAGAGTCAGCAGATAGGACCGAGGTACGCCCTGCGTACCCTCGTACGCCGCGCGTACTCAAATCAAGGGCTCCGGTTCGTCCACGTCGCCCCCTATGCGAGCTACGCCCCGTCTCATCCGAACTCCGGGGCAGTCGAGGACTCGCTCATGCATGACGCACGGGTATGCCCCGAGTACGCCCGTACGCCCCGTGTACCGAGGCCTCTCAGCCCCTATAAAAGGGATGCGAGGGTTCTGGGAAAACTTGCTCATTTCCTCTCGTTTCTCTTGCGTTTTGCCTCGTTTTCTGTGCCCGTGCTAGCCCGAAGCCCTGGTCATTTTGCCCAAGTCCCAAAGATCGTTTTTGCTCCCGAGATTCCCGAGAATCCTGAGAAAAATCCGTTTCCCGAGACGAAATTCTGCCCGGTTTCCATCTCGCTTTCTTCAAACCTTCTGGTGAGTTCATACCCCTACAAACACAATTTAAATACGTTTTAAATGTTTTTCTTTTTATATATATACTCTTTTAGGGGGGAAATACAAGTAAACATACGATTATTATCGTGTATTTCATAAAATTTCACTTTACTCGTTTTTATCAAATGAATCACTTGTGATTTAGTACTACTATGTGAAAACTCTTGTCATACTTTGCATGCACTAGATTTGTACAAAGTATTTAGTAATTCCAAAGTATCCTTCGTTGCTAAACCGTTTTATACATTCTAAAAACTTATGATTTATGCTTTGTCAAACAGTGTGAAAAAAGATAAACTTTGCATACAAAACTATTACTTTAATACAGACTTAGTTGAAAATCCATGAGACGTGTACATCTTCAAATACTGCCTTTTTGTTAGAGGGTATCGCTACAAGTCCTATCTATAACCAGAGTCTCCCGTTCGGAGAACGTGTCAAATGTGTATAGATCTATACGGGAAGTCATCATCCCGCGCCCTGACTGTTAGCTACAATCCTTCCTTTGGGGTGATAGTTTGTCATAACGCTACGACGCTTGAAGAACGTCGCTACAGGCATATTATGTTTAGTATGGTTATAAAACTCATCGGATACACAACTATTATAGTACTTCTGATTGATGAACGAGTAGCTACTAAGGTTATTCCTTATCTAACAAACTGAAATCTTCTGATAGGTTTATTATATAAATCTATGTTTGAAATCTTCTAAAGCATGTGGATTGCTTCCAATTTTTAGTCTTGGCCATTAAACAAACAACTATTAGGAAAATAAGGGATTTTCTTGGTTCAACTATCTACATTTTTCAACACAAATACTCTCATGCACTACATACTTTTATAAGAAAAAAAGGGATTTTCTTGGAAAATATACACTCATTTTGGAATGGCATTCAATGTTTCTAAATCACTTATGAACTCACCAACTTAATTGTTGACACTTTTTCTTTGAAATAACTTGTATTCTCAGGGAACCGTTAAGCAGGTTTGGAAATCAACTTTTGGGGATTAACGCGCTGGCGTTAATTATTTCTTTTGAAAGATGTTTATGCATTCATCTTTTGAGCATGTAATGAATACAACGATGTAAACATTTTTAAAACCTTTACATATGTATGGTGGTGTGTACTTTCCTTTCTATGAACTGTTATGATACTGAATATGACGTCCTCCGCCCCCAAACGATTCCGCCGTTCTGGTTTGGCGGTGTGACATATGATCGAGTTATACTTCAGATCTAGCCTCTCTTGAACTGAAGGAGCTCATTATAGCCACCTTTATGCAATCTTGGCCTTGTTCCAAACCCTAAGTGCTTAGTATTTGGTGAGTTTGGGTATTTTAGCCTCATACCCTTATGCATGCACGTAAAGTTGGAAACTTTACATGTAAAACCAGTCCTAGAAGCTCAGATCTATGTTTTGGAAGCACTGAAATTGATTAGAATCGACTGTATAGTAATAGCATGCTTGGGACTCGACGAGTTGTTCTTCTACTCGGCGAGTTGTTCTTCGGACTCGATGAGTTATTCTTCAACTCGGCGAGTTGTTCTTCAGACTCGACGAGTTGTTCATACGACTCAGCAAGTCACAGACTGGACATGTTCATATGTTGAAGGAGAACTTGACGAGTTGTTCATACAACTCAGCGAGTCGGATGAAGTTAGACTCGATGTTAGCATCAAGGAAGAACTCGTCGAGTCTTTGCCAAACTCAACGAGTAGAAGCGGGTAGAGGGCTTGAATGGATGATAGGGACTCGGCGATTTGACGGCCTAACTCGATGAGTCCGGTCAACAGGAAGTTGACTTTGACTTACCCAGGGGTAAATAGTCATTTTACCCAGAGATTAGTTATTAGTATTTGATTTAGTATTTATGGGATTTGTAGCTGGGGAGTTCCGGAACAGCGGTCAGGCAGTTTCAGATTTAACATCTCGGCAGCCAGCATTACGAGGTGAGTTTTCCTTCCAGTAGGAACGGGTCTACGGCCACAATGTCGGCCCGTCTAGTTAGCAGTAGTTCCGGACTTTGGTCCGATACAGTAGTTCGGTGTGCTTGATGTCTTTGTGATTCACGCATGTCTTTGTGTTATGTGTTCTAGACTTCAGTCCGATGCAACATGCAGTATATGTGCTTATGATATGTTTATGCTATGCTACGTTATGCTCAGTCAGTTTCCAGACTTCGGTCCGATGCAAGGGACACGGTCCCGGTCAGTTCCGGATCTCGGTATGATGCAGTTAGTTCCCGACTTCGGTACGATGCAGGGGACACGGTCCCAGTCAGTTCTGGACTTCGGTCTGATGCAGAGGGCAAGGCCTTGGTTAGTTCCGAACTTTGGTCTGATGCAGTTTCCGGACTTCGGTCCGATGCAGTTTTCGGACCTCGGTCCGATGCAGTGGGCAAGGCCCAATAGTTGTTTGTATGTTATTGTATGGTATGTGGTAGTTTGGGGGAGCTCACTAAGCTCCGTGCTTACAGTTTCAGTTTTGGTTTCAGGTACTTTTGCTAGCAAAGGGAAGAGCTCGGGTTGATGGCATCGCACCCACCACAGCTTCAGCTTTATCCTGGGAGTTTTATTCAGACATTGTGTTATGACTGATATAGTTTTGTTTTGACACAGTTACTATGACTTTTGAGTACTCATTCCATGGTTCTTGTAATATATAACATTGGATGACATGATTTTTAGTAACATTAAAACAAAAATTTTTTAGTCGTATTTTGGGTTGTTACAAGTTGGTATCAGAGCCTTGGTTTGAGAGATTCAGGCATACTTCCGAGTGCGTCTGAACTCAAACTAAGGAAATGGTGAAAGATTTTTTTTGTCACACCCCCGAACCAGACGGCGGAAACGTCTGAGGGCTGTCGTGACTTAATTGAATACCATAACATTGAATATATATGAAACATAACATCATTCATCACCATGCATTAATATAGTACAACTGAATAAGTTTACACTGAGTACATTGTTTTAACATTACATTCCCAAAAATAAATTGTTCGGTTCATAGATAAACAAACTGCAAGCCATCACTGAGTACATTTTTCCTTCGGTTTACTTGTTACCTGAGAATACAAGTATTTTGAAAAACGTCAACATATGAAATGTTGGTGAGTTCATAAGCGGTATTTGAAAAGCAATGTTTTGTATTGTTTTGAAAAACTACCAGAAAATCCGATATTTTCTGAAAAGAGTTTATGAAAAAGTTTGTGAAGATCCATAAGTATGCTTGTTTGTTTCTAAAGTTGTAAAAAAAAATGTTCATTAAACTTGTGTACCTTTCGAAAACCGTATGTATTGAAAAACCCTAGGAAAACCCGATGTTTTCCTAATGCTTTGAATTCCATGTTGTTGTAAAACCATCGCGGCGTGTGAAGTCATTGATTCCAGGCGACGTCGGATTATTGCGCATGGTGAATTGCTATAAACACGCGTTACGCAAACGACCAGTTTACAACTATACTAACGATCCCGTAGGCGTCGTCCGTACTATTCATGTAATCCAACCACCCTGACTTCGAGTAGTCCCACATCCGAAGAGAAAGAGGGCACGAAGACCTCGATAACTCCGTTAGCCGGTTGGGGATAAAAAAAGAAGAGTGCGAAGGGCCCTTGACCCGAATCGCATTAAAATAACCGACTTTACTAGCAGTACCAAAGGACCCTTGGGGACCAATAGTTTAAAAGCCATTGAAAGTCCTTTTACGTTGTGTTAGATCATGTAAGACCCAACAACTCGTAAGGTTGAAGTCTTCGAGCCTAAAGATCAAGTCATGGGGCTAGCTAGGCCCAACAAATAAGATTTTACACTTTTGGGCCCAAAGATGGTGCGTCGACGTCTGTGCACTCTCACGTGTGTATTAAATTCCCAAATGTTACTTGTGTGAATCGAGTTGTCGTCGTGTTAGTAGTTTCAGATTGTTATTGATTCGAGACCGAATCAATTCGTTAACAACGATTTTTGGTATTGTTGTGTATTGTATTTCGTTGGTAGTCGCGGTGCCAATATTTGATCACGATGGGTGTATTGAATTAGCCTTGAAAATTTTCTGTTTTCAGCCCCTCTTTATTTTGTAAATTTACTTTTTCAACCCTTTGCATAAATAAATTTCCGGTTTAGTCCTTAAACTATTTTTCTTGGCATTTTAACATCAAAACTTATTGGAATTGATATTTTTCAGCACATTTTTAGTTGAAAACAGTTTTAGTCCCTGAAAATATAGTTTTCTCGGTTGTAACCCCTCTTTTTCGCAGTTTTTACAATTTTGACCCAAATTGGAAATTTTTTGGGAAGAATTCTCCTTGTAATGCTCTTGAATCTTCGAAATTTAGGAGAGGAATGGAGAGAGTTCCTTGAGAGAAAAGATGAGTGAAATGTTTGTGTGTGTGTTTGGGATTCGGCCGAGAGGGAGAGAGGGAAAAGAAAAGGGAGACCTTGACAAGATACTTGCTAGGAAATATGAGTTGCATGACTGGAGACCCAACAAATAAAAGTGAGGTGGCAATCCAAAGTCAACTCTCCCTTTTCCTTAGGCTTGGGCCGAGAATGGTGAGGGAAGAAAGGATTTTTGGGCTTTTTGCCCCTAAGCCCATTATTAGAGTTAGTTTGGGTGATCATTGGCCTTATAAAATAAAATTGTGATTTTTATGCTTTATTAAGCTAGATTAGGTTAATCATGGATCAAAGCTTTTAATTCATTTCATTCTAGGCCCAAAATGGCCCAAAATGTTGTAATAAATGATTGTGGGTCCAATTAGAGCCCAATTAGGGTTCTAAGCCCATGATAGTCAAATTGGAAGCTTATTGGTCCATTTGGGTCCAATAAGGAAGTCCTAGTCCAAAATGGACCTAAACAAGAACTTCTAGGGTTTCCAATTGTTTATTGACTATTTGTAGTATTTGTATGATGTATTTGATTGAAGTTTTTGATGTCATAATAATAGGTATCACACATGCTCTTAAGTTTTTGATTCAACATTTTACTTAGGTATAGTGATTACAAGACACAAAATTTCTAGTTGTGACATCATCCCCCCGTTAGAGGGAATTTCGTCGCGAAATTCTGTTTGAAAGCTAGATTTGAGTATGCTAGAATAGGTGAGGGTACTTTTGCTTCATTTGGTCTTCGCGTTCCCACGTGAATTCTGGCCCACGCTTTGCGTTCCACCGTACTTTCACGATCGGGATGCGACTTTGCTTAGTACACTTCACCTCCCTATCCATGATTTCGATTAGTTCTTCAACGAACAGGAGCTTCTCGTTAATTTCGATTTCGTCAAGAGGAATGACAAGTGTTTCATCCGATAGACACTTCTTTAGATTAGAGACATGGAACACGGGGTGAACACTGTTTAGCTCTGTGGGTAGCTGCAGCTTATACGCCACTGGGCCTATTCGGGCGACGATTTCGAAAGGTCCAATGTATCGTGGGTTCAGTTTTCCCCACTTCCCAAAATGAATAACTCTTTTCTAGGGCGAGACTTTTAACAGTACTCGATCTCCGACTTGAAATTCTAAGGGCTTTCGCCGTTTATCGGCATAGCTCTTTTGTCGGTCGCGCGATGCTTGCAATCGAGCTCTGATTTGAATGATCTTTACCGTGGTTTCACAAATGATCTCCGGTCCCGTTAGTGCTTTGTCCAACATACATGTTCTTGCCAGTTGGGTATCACCCACCTCAGCCCAACATAACGGTGATCTACACTTACGCCCGTACAGTGCTTCGAAAGGAGCCACCTTGATGCTCGAATGATAACTATTGTTATACGAGAATTCAATTAAAGGTAGGTGGGTATCCCAAGACTTCCCAAAGTCTATCACGCATGCGCGGAGCATGTCTTCAAGCGTTTGAATGGTTCGTTCGCTTTGATTGTCCGTTTGTGGATGATATGCGGTGCTCATGTCGAGATGAGTTCCTAGTGCCTTATGGAGAGATTGCCAAAAGCGCCAAGTGAATCTACTGTCCCTATCTGAGATAATAGACACTGGTACTCCGTGGAGTCTCACGATCTCTCGAATGTACAAACGTGTCAATCTTTCCATCTGTCACAACTGGAAATTTTGTGCCATGTAATCTATACACTCAAGCTAATGTGAATCAAAAGCTTAAGAACATGTGTAAAACCTATGATTATAACTTCAAAAACTTCAAGTAAATACATTATACAAGTACTACAAGTAGTCATCAAACAATTGGAAACCCTAAAAGTCCTTGTTAAGTCCATTTTGGATTAGGACTCCCCTATTGGATCCAAATGGGCCAATAAGCTTCCAATTAGACTATCATGGGCTTAGAACCCTAATTGGGCTCTAATTGGACCCACACTTATTTATTTCAACATTTTGGGCCATATTGGGCCTAGAATGAAATAAATTAATGACTATGAACCATAATTAACCTAATTTGACCCTAACAAGTCATAAAAATCACATTTAAATTAAATTGGACCAAAAATCACTCAACCTAACCATGAGAATTGGGCTTAAGTGTTTAAGGCCCAAACACCCTCATTTCCTCCATTATTCTCGGCCCAAAAGCTCAAGCCCAAGAAGAGGGTTGACCTTAGTGTGCCACCTCCTTATTGTCTTGTGGATCTCCATGCAAATCCATTCCATGTATCCATGCACATCACTTCATGTCTACATCTCCCTCTCTCTCTCTTCTTGAACTCGGCCGAGAGCAACACCACACACACACAAAACACTCACAAACTCTCTCTAAAATTCACTCAAGACTTCTTCCTCTTCTCCATCCAAAATCTCGAAAATTAGGAAGCATTCAAGGAAGTTCTTCCACAAAAATCATCATCTAAGGTAAGGTTTTGCTTGGATCTATGACTTGTATTCCTTATTTATCAAAAATCTCTTCCTAATCCATGCAAAAATCATGATCTTGCACTCTAGAAACCCCATAAACTCGAAAATTTCATCAAGGAGTGCAAAGGTCAAAAATCACTTCATTTCTTCCAATCTTTCGTCAAAAACCGAATCAACACCCAAGGTGAGCTTCATACCCCCTATTTTCTGTTTTTATGAGTTTTGTGGGGGGGGGGGGGGGAATACAAGTGAAAGTGTAGATCTATATGTGTTTTGTATGCCTTGTATGATTTCCATGCTTATATGTATGCTTTTATGTGTTTTAATGTTGGATCTAGCCATAAAACCCCTCAAAACCGAGATATAACTTATGTTTTACGATTTTAGCTTCCAATATATTTCTACATACAAAGTGTTTCAAGAAAAATGGCTAAGTGGTTTAGTAACAATTTTCTTTGGGTTAAAAACACAAATTTTGGGCCTAAAATGTGAAAAATACAAAATTAAGGGTCCAAAATGGCATATTACGAATTCTGCTGGATAAAGTGTGCCAAAACAGTTTCCATAAATCAATTTCTGGAAATATACTCATTTAGGGGATTAAAAACATAAATTCCAAGCTTAATGGGCTAAAAATGACATTTTTGGCCCAATGAGGCCCATTATGCGAATTTTTCTGTTTTGGAGGGCCAAAACTGTGATTTTCTGTAAAACAGTGGACTATAAGTGTTCCAAATCCTTTTCAAAGGTTTAAAATGCTTTTTAAATTTAAAAAGGACCAAAGTTGCAAAAATTTTCCAATTTGGGCCAAAATTGCCAAAGTTGCAAAAAAGAAGGGTTAAAACCGAGAAAACTGCATTTTCAGGGACTTAAACTGTTTTCTATGAAAAATATGCTGAAAAATATTAATTTCAATAATTTTTGGTGTTAAAATGTCAAGAAAATTAGTTTAAGGACCAAACCGGGAAGTATTTAATAAAAGGGTTGAAAATGTAAATTTTACGAACAATGAGGGGCTGAAAACAGAAAAATTTCAAGGCTAATTCAATATGCACAATTTGATCAAATAATGACACCGCGGCTTTCGACGAAATACAATACATTACAATACCAAAAGTCGTTGCTAAACGAATTGGCTCGGTCTCGAACCAATAGAAACCTACAACTACTAACACTACGACACTACTACACTACGGTTCATACAAATAACGTTTGGGAACTTAGCTTACATACGAGTGTGCACAGACGTCTACGCACCAACTTCGGGCCCCAAAAGTGTAAAATCTTGCTTGTTGGGCCTAGCTAGCCCAATGACCTGATCTTAAGGCCCGAAGACGCATATTTTCTACGAAGTGTTGAGTTTCACCAACTTGGCACAACGTAGAGGGACTTTCAATGGCTTGTATACCACTGGTCCCCAAGGGCCCTTTGGTATTGCTAGAAGAGTCTGCATATTTTGCAAGGCGGGTCGGGGACCCCTCGTACGCATATTATCCCCAACCGATTAATAGAGTCATCGAGGCCTTCGTGTCCTCTTACTCTTCGGATGTGGGACGACACATAGTCAGGGCGGCTGGATAACGTGATTTGCACGAACGACGCCTTCGGGATCGTTAGTATTGCTATAATCCGGGCGTTTGTGTAATGCGGGTTTGTAGTAAATAATCATGCTCAAAAATAATCCAACGTCGCCTGGGAATGACACTTCTATTTTTGTAATGGTTTCAACGCAACATAATGGATTTCAAAGAATTAGGAAAACATCGGGTTTTCCTAGGTTTTTCAAAACATACCGGATTCGAAACACATATAAATTTTGAATAAATAATTTTCACAAGTATAGAAACAAATAGGCATACCTATGGATCTTCACAAACATTTTCGAAAGTTTTTCATTTCAGAAAATATCGGATTTTCTGGTTGTTTTCAAACAATACAAAACATTGGATTTCAAACACTACTTATGAACTTACCAACATTTCATATGTTGACGTTTTTCAAAATACTTGTATTCTCAGGTAACAGATAAAGTGAAGGATGAATTGTACTCTATGACGTTTTGCTGTCGTTTAACTAGTATCGAACAATCACTTTCGAGAATGTAATGTTTTGAGACAATGTAATGAATGTAAACACTATCAGTTGTAATATTCAAATGTTGGTGATGAATGATGTTATGTTTCATGTATATTCATTGTGATGGTATTCAATTGAGTCACGACAGCCCCCGGACGTTTCCGCCGTCTGGTTCGGGGGTGTGACAGGTTGGTATCAGAGCTTTGTTTATAGTGAACTAGCATGTCGAGCCATACATTGATATGCAACTATAAACCAAAAAGAGGGACTAACATAACTCTGAACAAAACAAGTAAATAAAACACACTTGCTTGCATTAGAGATGAGAACCTAACGCCGAATCAAACACAATAACACTGGTATCTCGGTTAATTCGGGACTGTTCTTAGTGATACCAAGGAGTGAATGTAGCCTGATCAACTACATTCTCTCCAAGGTAAAACTAACACACGTCTTGATGAGATCGGGATAGCTAGGGAACCTAAAATTATACCCTTTATCACCAAAAAGAGAACGTTCGCTTAGCCTGTATAATAGTCGTAGCACCTAGGAATAATGTTAGCATATTTACGTACTCGCGCAGACAGCATGGCTGGTTTTCATCACCCTGGAGACCCCTACTTCCCTAAATCAGGGAAACAACGGGTGGCTAGAGGAGGAGGAGGAGCCTGAGGAAGAGCCCGAAGAGGAACCTGAGGAGGACCCCGAAGAAGAATCTGATGGGGAACCGGAGGTAGAAGTCGAGGGCGAGCCTGCCGAACCCGAAGAAGACGAAGAACCTTTCGGAGAGGAGCTCGATGACAGCGAAGGGGGTGATTCGGACGCAGAGTCCGAGGTCATCGACCCCCCTTACCCGATCAGGGTGCCTGCTTACCGTGTGGGCCCCACTGGACCTACCCCTCCTTGGGGCATTGATCTTTGGAGATGGAGCAGACATCAGGGACAGCGACCCCCATTTGGCATGTCACGTGAGTTCTTTGACTTGAGGGACGGAGGACCGGCCGACCGAGCCCTACCGGTTATGGTGAGACGATTACGGGACACCGGCGACCTTGCTCAGGGCACCGCTGATCAAGTACACCATTTGTGGACTAGGGTCGAGCGTGCGGAACAGGAGACGCGTGACGTCCTCCAGGAGTTTCACATGAGGCAGGTGAGGTGGGAGTCTCGACTTCAGGACACAGAACGCCTAGTGGCTCGTCTTCAGGGAGCATCCACATCTTCGGCACCACCTCCTGACGCAGCTCATCACGGTTAGGGATAGACTCATCGTAGTAGATCATTAGGAACTATGTTATGTACTCCGGCTCTATGTTTAAGTGACTACACTACTCATGGAGCCGTTATGCTGTCGGATTAGTGTTACTTATGTATGCTCTTACGAGCAAATTTTCTTGTACTAAACACGGATAATATTAATAAACTTTTGTGTGTTTTGCTATGATATTCTCAGTTGTTATGTGTTGAGACGTTATGATTGTATGCTTGATGATAGTAATGTTTAGGTTCGTACCATACACCTAGTTAGTAGGGTCGCCACCTCACAGAAATCACGTACACTCAACATCTTTCCGTTTCATGACAGAAAGATGCCTCGCCCAGCTACTCGCGGAAATCCCGAACCAACCCCGCCCGAAGTTGACTCCACTGCTTTCCAGGCAGCCGTATCCGCTGCAGTCACAGCAGCTATGGCACAACTTCACCGAGGGAACAATGGAGGAGGTAACGGGCAAGGATCCGGAAGTTCGAACAATGGGACGAACCAAGGAACCACTAAAACGTGCACCTACAAGAATTTTGCGAACGCTAAACCCCGAACTTTCAACGGCACTGGAGGAGTGATCGCTCTGAAGCGATGGATCGAGAAGGTAGAGTCGGTATTCGAGATATGCGAGTGCCCCGAGCAGATGAAGGTGAAGTTCGCGGCCTGCACTTTCGTGGACCAAGCACTCACTTGGTGGAATGGTCACGTAGAAGCTATGACACTCCCTGTTGCCAACTCTATTCCCTGGGCAGAAATGAAAGAGATGTTGACGGCTGAGTACTGCCCCCGAGGCGAAATACAGAAGATGGAGCAGGAACTATGGAATCTCACGGTGCAGAATGGGAACATCGATGCTTACATATCGAGATTCAGCGAACTATCTCTGTTGTGCCCGGGTATGATCACATCAGAGGGAAAGAAGATTGAACGATTCATCTGGGGACTGACATCCCCCATTCAAGGGAATGTGATAGCTGCGAACCCTGAAACGTTTGACAGTGCAAAGAGATTGGCAAAGAGGCTATATGATCATAACCACAAAAAGGGCGAGAAACCGGTAGAGACTGAGAAGAAGAAGGAGAGTGATGGTAAGAAAGGATGGAACAACAAGAGAAACGGGCGTCAGGGCCCCGAGACCTCTAAAAAGCAGCAAACGGTGGCAGTTAACGCTGTTACTACGCCGGTTCCAGTCACATCACATGCTCCAGCCTCAGCTGCTTCAAATGCTTCAAGACCCTATTCCGGTAATTCTCCCAAGTGCAATAAGTTCAGTTTCCATCACCATGGAGAATGTAAGGAGTTCCATTGCACCAGTTGCAACTGAAAGGGACACACTGCAAGGTTCTGCAGGACTTATCCTTCTCAGGACCAGAGTCAGGGAAACAACCAGAACAACAACAACCACCGCAACAACATCAACACCAATACCGGCGGCAACAACGCAGGGCCTAGCCACACCTGTTTTGGGTGTGGAAGGACGAGGCATTTCCGTCGAGATTGCCCTAACAACAACAACTTAGGAAACAGAGGAGCAGGAAGAATGCTGACCATGGGTCAGAGTGATGCAGTTCAGGACCCAGCAGTTGTGACCGGTACGTTCCTCCTAAACCACACTTATGCATGCATCTTATTTGATACCGGAGCGGAGCGAAGTTTCGTAAGTGAGAAGTTTAAACATTTACTAAAACAACAACCCCAGAAGCTAAATGAAGCCTATACGGTGGAAATGGCCAATGGGAAAACCGAATCCACTAGGGAGATCTACATCGGATGTACCCTAACCCTCAACCAACACGTCTTACGAATAGATCTGATGCCAGTATCAATTAGGAGTTTCGATGTGATTATCGGCATGGATTGGTTAAGCCCCCACCATGCTGAGATTATGTGCCATGAGAAGGCCATTCGCCTTCGTCTCCCAAATCACGAAACCCTAGTAATTTACGGAGATAAACCTAGTACAAATTTTCGTCTCATCTCGTGCATCAAAGCACAAAAACACTTGCGAAAGAACAATTTGGCGTTCTTGGCTCACATAGTAGACAAGACCAAAGAAGAAACTAACATCCAAGACATTCCAGTAGCGTGTGAATTTCCGGACGTGTTTCCCGAAGATCTTCCAGGAGTACCCCCAGAGAGACAGGTTGAGTTCCGAATCGACCTCGTTCCAGGAGCAACTCCTCTCGCTAAATCACCATATCGGTTGGCTCCTGCCGAAATGCAGGAACTGTCTAGCCAACTCAGTGAGCTTCTGGACAAGGGATTTATCCGACCTAGCTACTCGCCGTGGGGAGCCCCAGTGCTCTTTGTCAAAAAGAAGGACGGATCTTTCAGAATGTGCATCGATTACAGAGAGTTGAATAAACTCACTGTTAAAAACCGCTACCCACTCCCCCGAATCGATGATCTATTCGACCAGCTCCAAGGAGCTAGTTATTTCTCCAAAATAGATCTACGGTCCGGATACCACCAACTCAAGGTCCGAGAAGAGGATATTCCCAAAACTGCTTTCCGAACCTGCTACGGACATTATGAATTCGTCGTAATGCCCTTCGGTCTAACAAATGCACCCGCCGCATTTATGGACCTAATGAATCGAATCTGTCGACCGTTCCTGGACAACTTCGTCATTGTGTTTATCGATGATATTCTCGTCTATTCTCGAAACAAAGAGGAGCATGGCCAACATCTCCGACAAGTCCTAGAGACGCTGCAATCGGAAAAGCTTTACGCCAAACTCTCTAAGTGTGAGTTTTGGCTACGGAGCGTGAATTTTCTAGGTCACGTAGTTAGCCAAGACGGAATTCATGTGGATCCCTCTAAGGTCAAAGCTGTGGAAGGATGGGCAACTCCGACTACGCCCACAGAAATTCGTCAGTTTTTAGGCCTAGCAGGCTACTATAGGAGATTCATCCAAAACTTCTCTAAAATCGCCAAGCCGCTTACCTTGCTTACGCAAAAGGGCGTGCCATTCAAGTGGACAGACCGACAAGAGATCGCGTTCCGAACCTTGAAGCAAGCTCTCTGTAGCACTCCTGTGCTATCTCTACCCGAAGGAACGGAGGATTTTGTAGTCTACTGTGACGCGTCGAATCAAGGCTTAGGTTGCGTTCTCATGCAACGTGGAAGAGTGATAGCATATGCGTCCCGCCAACTAAAGACGCACGAAGTAAATTACACGACCCATGACCTAGAACTGGGAGCTATGGTTTTTGCTCTAAAAATTTGGAGGCACTACCTGTACGGTACAAAGTGCACCATCTTCACAGACCACAAGAGCCTCCAGCACATCTTGAATCAGAAGGAGCTGAACATGAGACAACGAAGATGGGTGGAATTGTTAAACGACTACGAATGCGAGATCAAGTACCATCCAGGCAAGGCCAACGTAGTAGCTGATGCCTTAAGTCGGAAGGAGTACTCTAATCGCCGTACGAAAACGCACTCGATAACCATTCAGTCTCATCTGGCCACTCAAATTGCATCAGTCCAGGCAGAGGCTATGAAAGCGGAAAATAGAACTAGCGAGGCATTACGCGGAATGGAGAAGAACCTGGAAGTCAAAGAGAATGGGGTATACTACTTCATGAACCGTATTTGGGTCCCAAAAATCGGAGGATTTAGGGAGACCGTTATGAAGGAAGCTCACAAGACACGATACTCCATTCATCCCGGTTCGGACAAGATGTATTTGGACATCAAGCAACACTATTGGTGGCCTAACATGAAGGCGGAAATCGCAACTTATGTTAGTAAGTGCCTTACGTGCGCTAGGGTAAAGGTGGAATACCAGAAACCTTCAGGACTGTTACAACAACCGGCAATCCCTGAGTGGAAATGGGAGGGGATATCTATGGACTTCGTGACCAAGCTGCCCAAGACGTCGGACGGACTGGACACCATATGGGTAATAATCGACCGACTGACGAAATCTGCCCATTTCTTACCAATCAAAGAGTCCTACAAGATGGAGAGACTGGCACATTTGTACCTACGAGAGATTGTAAGACTTCATGGAGTGCCAAAATCTATCATCTCGGATAGGGACAGTAGATTCACGTCGCGCTTTTGGCAGTCGCTCCACAAGGCCATGGGAACTCATCTTGATATGAGCACTACGTATCACCCACAAACGGACGGTCAGAGCGAACGAACCATCCAGACGCTCGAGGACATGCTTCGTGCATGTGTGATAGACTTTGGAAAGTCTTGGGATACCCACCTACCGTTGATCGAGTTTTCATATAACAATAGTTATCATTCGAGCATCAAGGTGGCTCCTTTCGAAGCACTGTACGGGCGTAAATGTAGGTCACCGTTATGTTGGGCTGAAGTAGGTGACACCCAGCTAGCAAGAACGCATACGTCGGATAGAGCAATAACAGGACCGGAAATCATTCGCGAGACCACAGAAAAGATTGTCCAGATCAAAGCTCGATTACAAGCATCGCGTGACCGGAAAAAGAGCTACGCTGATAAACGGCGAAAGCCCTTAGAATTTCAGGTCGGTGATCGAGTATTGTTGAAGGTCTCACCCTGGAAAGGGGTTATACGTTTCGGAAAACGGGGAAAGCTGAACCCGCGATACATTGGACCTTTCGAAATCGTCGCCCGAATAGGCCCAGTAGCATACAGACTACAACTACCCGCGGAGCTAAACGGTGTACACCCCGTGTTTCATGTCTCTAATCTGAAGAAATGCCTATCAGATGAAACCCTTGTCATTCCTCTTGACGAAATCGAAATCAATGAGAATCTCCTGTTCGTCGAAGAACCAGTCGAGATCATGGACAGGGAGGTGAAGCGTACTAAACAGAGCCGCATCCCAATCGTGAAGGTACGGTGGAACGCAAAGCGTGGGCCAGAATTCACGTGGGAACGCGAAGATCAAATGAAGCAAAAGTACCCTCACCTATTCTAGCGTCCTCAAATCTAGCTTTCAAACAGAATTTCGGGACGAAATTCCCTCTAACGGGGGGATGATGTCACAACTGGAAATTTTGTGCCATGTAATCTATACACTCAAGCTAATGTGAATCAAAAGCTTAAGAACATGTGTAACACCTATGATTATAACTTCAAAAACTTCAAGTAAATACATTATACAAGTACTACAAGTAGTCATCAAACAATTGGAAACCCTAAAAGTCCTTGTTAAGTCCATTTTGGATTAGGACTCCCCTATTGGATCCAAATGGGCCAATAAGCTTCCAATTAGACTATCATGGGCTTAGAACCCTAATTGGGCTCTAATTGGACCCACACTTATTTATTTCAACATTTTGGGCCATATTGGGCCTAGAATGAAATAAATTAATGACTATGAACCATAATTAACCTAATTTGACCCTAACAAGTCATAAAAATCACATTTAAATTAAATTGGACCAAAAATCACTCAACCTAACCATGAGAATTGGGCTTAAGTGTTTAAGGCCCAAACACCCTCATTTCCTCCATTATTCTCGGCCCAAAAGCTCAAGCCCAAGAAGAGGCTTGACCTTAGTGTGCCACCTCCTTATTGTCTTGTGGATCTCCATGCAAATCCATTCCATGTATCCATGCACATCACTTCATGTCTACATCTCCCTCTCTCTCTCTTCTTGAACTCGGCCGAGAGCAACACCACACACACACAAAACACTCACAAACTCTCTCTAAAATTCACTCAAGACTTCTTCCTCTTCTCCATCCAAAATCTCGAAAATTAGGAAGCATTCAAGGAAGTTCTTCCACAAAAATCATCATCTAAGGTAAGGTTTTGCTTGGATCTATGACTTGTATTCCTTTTTTTATCAAAAATCTCTTCGTAATCCATGCAAAAATCATGATCTTGCACTCTAGAAACCCATAAACTCGAAAATTTCATCAAGGAGTGCAAAGGTCAAAAATCACTTCATTTCTTCCAATCTTTCTTCAAAAACCGAATCAACACCCAAGGTGAGCTTCATACCCCCTATTTTCTGTTTTTATGAGTTTTGTGGGGGGGGGGGGGGGGAATACAAGTGAAAGTGTAAATCTATATGTGTTTTGTATGCCTTGTATGATTTCCATGCTTATATGTATGCTTTTATGTGTTTTAATGTTGGATCTAGCCATAAAACCCCTCAAAACCGAGATATAACTTATGTTTTACGATTTTAGCTTCCAATATATTTCTACATACAAAGTGTTTCAAGAAAAATGGCTAAGTGGTTTAGTAACAATTTTCTTTGGGTTAAAAACACAAATTTTGGGCCTAAAATGTGAAAAATACAAAATTAAGGGTCCAAAATGGCATATTACGAATTCTGCTGGATGAAGTGTGCCAAAACAGTTTCCATAAATCAATTTCTGGAAATATACTCATTTAGGGGATTAAAAACATAAATTCCAAGCTTAATGGGCTAAAAATGACATTTTTGGCCCAATGAGGCCCATTATGCGAATTTTTCTGTTTTGGAGGGCCAAAACTGTGATTTTCTGTAAAACAGTGGACTATAAGTGTTCCAAATCCTTTTCAAAGGTTTAAAATGCTTTTTAAATTTAAAAAGGACCAAAGTTGCAAAAATTTTCCAATTTGGGCCAAAATTGCCAAAGTTGCAAAAAAGAAGGGTTAAAACCGAGAAAACTGCATTTTCAGGGACTTAAACTGTTTTCTATGAAAAATATGCTGAAAAATATTAATTTCAATAATTTTTGGTGTTAAAATGTCAAGAAAATTAGTTTAAGGACCAAACCGGGAAGTATTTAATAAAAGGGTTGAAAATGTAAATTTTACGAACAATGAGGGGCTGAAAACAGAAAAATTTCAAGGCTAATTCAATATGCACAATTTGATCAAATAATGACACCGCGGCTTTCGACGAAATACAATACATTACAATACCAAAAGTCGTTGCTAAACGAATTGGCTCGGTCTCGAACCAATAGAAACCTACAACTACTAACACTACGACACTACTACACTACGGTTCATACAAATAACGTTTGGGAACTTAGCTTACATACGAGTGTGCACAGACGTCTACGCACCAACTTCGGGCCCCAAAAGTGTAAAATCTTGCTTGTTGGGCCTAGCTAGCCCAATGACCTGATCTTAAGGCCCGAAGACGCATATTTTCTACGAAGTGTTAAGTTTCACCAACTTGGCACAACGTAGAGGGACTTTCAATGGCTTGTATACCACTGGTCCCCAAGGGCCCTTTGGTATTGCTAGAAGAGTCTGCATATTTTGCGAGGCGGGTCGGGGACCCCTCGTACGCATATTATCCCCAACCGATTAATAGAGTCATCGAGGCCTTCGTGTCCTCTTACTCTTCGGATGTGGGACGACACATAGTCAGGGCGGCTGGATAACATGATTTGCACGAACGACGCCTTCGGGATCGTTAGTATTGCTATAAACTGGGCGTTTGTGTAATGCGGGTTTGTAGTAAATAATCATGCTCAAAAATAATCCAACGTCGCCTGGGAATGACACTTCTATTTTTGTAATGGTTTCAACGCAACATAATGGATTTCAAAGAATTAGGAAAACATCGGGTTTTCCTAGGTTTTTCAAAACATACCGGATTCGAAACACATATAAATTTTGAATAAATAATTTTCACAAGTATAGAAACAAATAGGCATACCTATGGATCTTCACAAACATTTTCGAAAGTTTTTCATTTCAGAAAATATCGGATTTTCTGGTGGTTTTCAAACAATACAAAACATTGGATTTCAAACACTACTTATGAACTTACCAACATTTCATATGTTGATGTTTTTCAAAATACTTGTATTCTCAGGTAACAGATAAAGTGAAGGATGAATTGTACTCTATGACGTTTTGCTGTCGTTTAACTAGTATCGAACAATCACTTTCGAGAATGTAATGTTTTGAGACAATGTAATGAATGTAAACACTATCAGTTGTAATATTCAAATGTTGGTGATGAATGATGTTATGTTTCATGTATATTCATTGTGATGGTATTCAATTGAGTCACGACAGCCCCCGGACGTTTCCGACGTCTGGTTCGGGGGTGTGACACCATCTTGTAGGATTCTTTTATAGGCAGGAAATGGGCAGACTTCGTCAGTCGGTCGACTATTACCCATATGGTGTCCAGTCCGTCCGACGTCTTGGGTAGCTTGGTCACGAAATCCATAGAAATCCCCTCCCATTTCCACTCAGGGATTACCGGTTGCTGTAACAATCCTGAGGGTTTCTGGTACTCCACTTTTACCTTGGCGCATGTATGGCACTTACTAACGTAGGTCGCAATTTCCGCCTTCATGTTAGGCCACCAATAGTGTTGTTTAATGTCCAAATACATCTTGTCTGAACCGGGATGAATGGAGTATCGTGTCTTGTGGGCTTCCTTCATAACAACCTCCCTAAATCCTCCGATTTTAGGGACCCAAATTCGGTTCATGAAGTAGTATACTCCATTCTCCCTTGCCTTTAGATTCTTCTCCATCCCGCATAATGCCTCGCTTGCTCTATTTTCCGTCTTCATGGCTTCCGACTGGACTGTTGCAATTTGAGTGGCCATATGAGATTGAATGGTTATCGAGAGAGTTTTCGCACGTCGATTAGAGTACTCCTTCCGACTTAATGCATCAGCTACCACGTTGGCCTTGCCTGGGTGGTACTTGATCTCACACTCGTAGCCGTTTAGCAATTCAACCCATCTTCGTTGTCTCATGTTCAGCTCCTTCTGGTTCAAGACATGCTGGAGACTCTTGTGGTCCGTGAAGATGGTGCACTTCGTACCGTACAGGTAGTGCCTCCAAATTTTCAGAGCGAAGACCACGGCTCCCAATTCTAGGTCATGGGTCATATAATTTACTTCATGCGTCTTTAGTTGGCGGGATGCGTATGCTATCACCCTTCCACGTTGCATGAGAACGCAACCTAAGCCCTGATTTGACGCGTCACAGTAGACTAAAAAATCTTCCGTTCCTTCAGGTAGAGATAGTACAGGAGCGCTACAGAGAGCTTGCTTCAAGGTCCGAAACGCAATCTCTTGTTTGTCTGTCCATTTGAATGGTACGCCCTTTTGCGTAAGCGAGGTAAGTGGCTTGGCGATCTTAGAGAAGTTTTGAATGAATCTCCTCCTATAGTAGCCCGCTAGGCCTAAGAACTGACGAATTTCTGTGGGCGTCGTCGAGGTTGCCCATCCTTCAACAGCTTTGACCTTAGAGGGATCCACATGAATTCCATCTTGGCTAACTACGTGACCTAGGAAGTTCACACTCCGGAGCCAGAACTCACACTTGGAGAGTTTGGCGTAAAGCTTTTCCGATCGCAGAGCTTCTAGGACTTGTCGGAGATGTTGGCCATGCTCTTCTTTGCTTCGAGAATAGACGAGGATGTCATCGATAAAAACAATGACAAAGTTGTCGAGGAACGGTCGACAGATTCGATTCATTAGGTCCATAAATGCGGCAGGGGCATTCGTCAGACCGAAGGGCATTACGACAAATTCATAATGTCCGTAGCGAGTTCGGAAAGCGGTTTTTGGAATATCCTCTTCCCGGACTTTGAGTTGGTGGTATCCAGACCGTAGGTCTATTTTTGAAAAATAACTAGCTCCTTGGAGCTGGTCGAATAGATCATCGATTCGTGGGAGTGGGTAGCGATTTTTAACAGTGAGTTTATTTAACTCCCTGTAATCGATGCACATTCTAAAAGATCCGTCCTTCTTTTTGACAAGAAGCACTGGAGCTCCCCATGGCGAGTAACTAGGTCAGATAAATCCCTTGTCCAGAAGCTCACTGAGTTGGCTGGACAATTCCTGCACTTCAGCAGGGGCCAGCCGATAGGGTGATTTAGCGAGAGGAGTTGCTCCTGAAACGAGGTCGATTCGAAACTCAACCTATCTCTCTGGGGGTAATCCCGGAAGATCCTCAGGAAACACGTCTGGAAATTCACACGCTACCGGAATATCTTGAATGTTAGTCTCTTCCTTGGTTTTATCCACTATGTGAGCCAGAAATGTCGAATCCTTCTTTCGTAGGTGCTTTTGTGCCTTAATGCACGAGATGAGGCGAAGGTTCATGCTGGGTTTGTCTCCGTAAATTACTAGGGTTTCGTGATTTGGGAGACGAAGACGAACGACCTTCTCGTGGCACAAAATTTCAGCATGGTGGGGGCTTAACCAATCCATGCCGATGATCACATCGAAACTCCTAATTGATACTGGCATTAGGTTTATTCGAAAGACGTGTTGGTTAAGGGTTAGGGTACATCCGATGTAGATTTCCCCAGTAGATTCGGTTTTCCCATTGGCCATTTCCACCGTATAGGTTTCATTTAGCTTTTGGGGTTGTTGTTTTAATAAATGTTTAAACTTATCGCTTACGAAACTTCGCTCCGCTCCGGTGTCAAATAAGATGCATGCATAAGTGTGGTTTAGGGGAAACGTACCAGTAACAGTTACTGAGGGGTCCTGAATCGCCTCACCCTGACCCATGGCCAGCATCCTTCCTGTTCCTCCATTTCCTGGATTGTTGTTGTTAGGGCAGTCTCGGCGGAAATGCCCAGTCCTTCCACACCCATAGCAGGTGTGGCTAGGCCCTACATTGTTGCCGTCGGTGATGACATTGTTGTTGTTGCGATGGTTGTTATTGTTGTTTCCCTGATTTTCATTCTGGGGAGGGTAAGTCCTGCAGTACCTTGCAGTGTGTCCCCTTCGATTGCAACTAGTGCACTGAAAATCCTTGCATTCTCCGTTATGATGGAGACCACACTTATTGCATTTGGGAAGATTACCGGAATAAGGTCTTGAAGCATTTGAAGCAGCTGAGGCTGGAGCATGTGGTGCGGCTGGAACCGGTGCGGTGACAGCGTTAACTGCCACTGTCTGCTGCTTTTTAGAGGTCTTGGGGCCCTGGCGCCCCTTCCTCTTATTATTCTTTCCCTTCTTGCCATCACCTTCCTTCTTCTTCTCAGCCTCCACTGGCTTCTCGCCCTTCTTGTTGTTATGGTCATACAGCTTCTTTGCCAATCTTTTTGCACTATCAAACGTTTCCGGGTTTGCAGCTATCACGTTTCCTTGAATGGGTGATGTTAGTCCCCAGATGAATCGCTCAATCTTCTTTCCTTCCAAGGTGATCATACCCGGGCACAGCAGAGATAGTTCACTAAATCTCAATATGTAGGCATCGATATTCTCATTCTGCACAGTGAGGTTCCATAGCTCTTGCTCCATCTTCTGTATTTTGCCTCGTGGGCAGTACTCAGCCATTAACATTTCTTTCATCTCTGCCCACGGCATAGAGTTGGCTACAGGGAGCGTCATGGCTTCCACGTGTCCGTTCCACCAAGTGAGTGCTTGGTCCACAAAAGTGCAGGCCGCGAACTTCACCTTCATCTGCTCAGGGCAATCGCATATCTCGAATACCGACTCCACCTTTTCGATCCATCGTTTCAGAGTGATCACCCCTCCAGTGCCGTTAAAAGTTCGTGGTTTGGCGTTTGTGAAGTCCTTGTAGGTACATGTTTTGGTGGGTCCTTGATTCATTCCGTTGTTCGAACTTCCAGCTCCTTGCCCGTTGACTCCTCCATTGTTCCCTTGATGAATTTGTGTAATCGCTGCAGTGACCGCAGCAGATACAGCTGCCTGCAACGCGGCTGAGTCAACTTCAGGTGGAGTTGGTCCTGGGTTTCCGCGAGTAGGTCGGAGAGGCATCTTTCTGTCACAAAACGGAAAGATGTTGAGTGTATGTGGTTTCCGTGAGGTTGTGATCCTACTGACTAGATGCATGGTACGAACTGGAACACTACTTCCCTTGGATATTCAATCATAATTTCTCAACACATAGCAATTTGTAATATCATAACAAAGCACATAAAAGTTTATTAATATTATCCGCATTTGATACAAGAAAATTTTGCTCGTAAGAGCATACATGAGTGACACTAATTCGACAGCATAACGGCTCTATGCGTAGTGTAGTCACTTAAACACAGAGTCGGGGTACATAGCATAGTTCCTATCGATCTACTAAGATAAGTCTATCCCTAACCGCGATGAGCTGCGTCCTACGTAGCGACGAGGTCATATGCCGAAATGTTGCGCTAGTAACTGAGCCATCTCTGTCATGTCTCTAATAACCTCATCCCTCTCATGCTCAGCTCGCACTGCCCGAGCTTCCATAGCATACAACTGTTGTCGCAGTGCAGCGATCTCAGCCTCGGGGGAACGGTTCTCCCTTGGGGGGTTCACTGGTGGAGCGGGGTGGTCTGGTTGCGCCTCGTTCTCACATGGAGGGATATGGTTCGTATCCCCATCTTGGCCTTCCTCGACGTCGTCGTCGGTCTCTCCAAATTCGTAGTCGGTGTCTATGTATTCGTCAGGTCCGACGTCGTGTGCTTCCTCTGGATTCACTTCTGGGTCATCTTCAAGCATCCCGTGAGCCACTAGGACTTGATGGAACTGAATACCCAGCTGCTCTCCCTCCATGACAACTGGGGGAAAGTATAAACTATCGTCACTCTCACGACTACGATATATGGTAAATAGACGTTCTCTTTTTGGTGCTAGTAGGATATAGTTTTAGGTTCCCTAGCTATCCCGATCTCATCAGGACGTGTGTTAGTTATACTTTGGAGAGAGTGTAGTTGATCAGGCTACATCCACTCCTTGGTACCACTAAGAACAGTCCTGAATTTAACCGAGATACTAGTATTATTTTTGTTTGGTTCGGCGTTATGTTCCTATTCCTAATGCAAGCAAGGGTGTTTTATTTACTTGTTTTGTTCAGAGTTATGTTAGTCCCTCTTTTTGGTTTATAGTTGCATATCAATGTGTGGCTAGACATGCTAGTTCACTATAAACAAAGCTCTGATACCAACCTGTCACACCCCCGAACCAGACGGCGGAAACGTCCGAGGGCTGTCGTGACTTAATTGAATACCATAACATTGAATATATATGAAACATAACATCATTCATCACCATGCATTAATATAGTACAACTGAATAAGTTTACACTGAGTACATTGTTTTAACATTACATTCCCAAAAATAAATTGTTCGGTTCATAGATAAACAAATTGCAAGCCATCACTGAGTACATTTTTCCTTCGGTTTACTTGTTACCTGAGAATACAAGTATTTTAAAAAACGTCAACATATGAAATGTTGGTGAGTTCATAAGCAGTATTTGAAAAGCAATGTTTTGTATTGTTTTGAAAAACTACCAGAAAATCCGATATTTTCTGAAAAGAGTTTATGAAAAAGTTTGTGAAGATCCATAAGTATGCTTGTTTGTTTCTAAAGTTGTAAAAAAAATTGTTCATTAAACTTGTGTACGTTTCGAAAATCGTATGTATTGAAAAACCCTAGGAAAACCCGATGTTTTCCTAATGCTTTAAATTCCATGTAGTTGTAAAACCATCACGGCGTGTGAAGTCATTGATTCCAGGCGACGTCGGATTATTGCGCATGGTGAATTGCTATAAACACGCGTTACGCAAACGACCAGTTTACAACTATACTAACGATACCGTAGGCGTCGTCCGTACTATTCACGTAATCCAACCGCCCTGACTTCGATTAGTCCCACATCCGAAGAGAAAGAGGGCACGAAGACCTCGATAACTCCGTTAGCCGGTTGGGGATAAAAAAAAAAGAGTGCGAAGGGCCCTTGACCCGACTCGCATTAAAATAACCGACTTTACTAGCAGTACCAAAGGACCCTTGGGGACCAATAGTATAAAAGCCATTGAAAGTCCTTTTACGTTGTGTTAGATCATGTAAGACCCAACAACTCGTAAGGTTGAAGTCTTCGGGCCTAAAGATCAGGTCATGGGGCTAGCTAGGCCCAACAAACAAGATTTTACACTTTTGGGCCCAAAGATGGTGCGTCGACGTCTGTGCACTCTCACGTGTGTATTAAATTCCCAAATGTTACTTGTGTGAATCGAGTTATCGTCGTGTTAGTAGTTTCGGATTGTTATTGATTTGAGACCGAATCAATTCGTTAACAACGATTTTTGGTATTGTTGTGTATTGTATTTCGTCGGTAGTCGCGGTGCCAATATTTGATCACGATGGGTGTATTGAATTAGCCTTCAAATTTTTCTGTTTTCAGCCCCTCTTCATTTTGTAAATTTACTTTTTCAACCCTTTGCATAAATAAATTTCCGGTTTAGTCCTTATACTATTTTTCTTGGCATTTTAACATCAAAACTTATTGGAATTGATATTTTTCA
Organism: Lactuca sativa; assembly: GCF_002870075.4. NCBI lineage: Eukaryota > Viridiplantae > Streptophyta > Magnoliopsida > Asterales > Asteraceae > Lactuca > Lactuca sativa. Next base: position 106,075,094 of record NC_056628.2, read on the forward strand.
GCACATTTTTAGTTGAAAACAGTTTTAGTCCCTGAAAATACAGTTTTCTCGGTTGTAACCCCTCTTTTTCGCAGTTTTTACAATTTTGGCCCAAATTGGAAAATTTTTGCAACTTTGGTCCTTTTTAAATTTGAAAAGCATTTTAAACCTTAGAAAAGGACTTGGAACACTAGTAGTCCACTGTTTTACAGAAAAACACAGTTTTGGCCCTTCAAAACAGAAAATTTCGCATATTGGGCCCTATTTGGCCGAAAATGTCATTTTTAGCCCGTTAAGCTTGAAATTTATGTTTTTAACCCTCCAAAAAAGTGTATTTTCAGAAAATACATTATGGAAACTGTTTTGACTCATCTCACCCATCAGAATTCGAAATATTTCATTTTGGTCCCTTTAACTTTATATTTTTAACATTTTATGTCCAAAAATTGAGTTTTTAGCCCAAAGAAGATGTTATTAAGCCATTTAGCTATTTTTCTTGGAACAATTTGTATGTAGTAATATATTTGATGCTAGTATCATTTAACATAAAGTATATCTCGATTTTTTAGGGGTTTACGGCTAGATCCAACATTATAAACACACAAAAACACACATATAAGCATAGAAATCATACAAGGCATACAAAACACATATAGATCTACACTTTCACTTGTATTCCCCCCCCCCCCCCCCCCGCCCCCACAAAACTTATAAAACAGAAAATAGGGAGTATGAAGCTCACCTTAGGGTGTAGTTTCGGTTTTTGAAGAAAAGATGGAAGAAAACTTGGTGATTTTTGGCCTTAGCACCCTTTCCTTGAAGATCTCGAGTTTGAGGGGTTCTAAGACACAAGATTATGATTTCATATGAGTTAAGAAGAGATTTTTGGATATAAAAAGAAGTCTAAAGTGTGGATCCAAGTTTCAACTTACCTAGATGATGATTTTTGGGAAGAATTCTCCTTGTAATGCTCTTGAATCTTCGAAATTTAGGAGAGGAATGGAGAGAGTTCCTTGAGAGAAAAGATGAGTGAAATGTTTGTGTGTGTGTTTGGGATTCGGCCGAGAGGGAGAGAGGGAAAAGAAAAGGGAGACCTTGACAAGATACTTGCTAGGAAATATGAGTTGCATGACTGGAGACCCAACAAATAAAAGTGAGGTGGCAATCCAAAGTCAACTCTCCCTTTTCCTTAGGCTTGGGCCGAGAATGGTGAGGGAAGAAAGGATTTTTGGGCTTTTTGCCCCTAAGCCCATTATTAGAGTTAATTTGGGTGATCATTGACCTTATAAAATAAAATTGTGATTTTTATGCTTTATTAAGCTAGATTAGGTTAATCATGGATCAAAGCTTTTAATTCATTTCATTCTAGGCCCAAAATGGCCCAAAATGTTGAAATAAATGATTGTGGGTCCAGTTAGAGCCCAATTAGGGTTCTAAGCCCATGATAGTCAAATTGGAAGCTTATTGGTCCATTTGGGTCCAATAACGAAGTCCTAGTCCAAAATGGACCTAAACAAGAGCGTCTAGGGTTTCCAATTGTTTGTTGACTATTTGTAGTATTTGTATGATGTATTTGATTGAAGTTTTTGATGTCATAATAATAGGTATCACAGATGCTCTTAAGTTTTTGATTCAACATTTTACTTAGGTATAGTGATTACAAGACACAAAATTTCTAGTTGTGACATTTTTTTAAAGAGAAACATTTTCGAAAAGAAATTTTGAAAAGAACTTAGAAAGAAAAAGAGTTTTCTTAAAAAGGGGTGTGGTGCATGTGATCAGCCGAGCTCAAGTAAGTACTCCCAAATTACAGATACAAGCTTATGTTATGATTATCAGTTTCAGTTTCATTAGAACAGCATACTAGAATAGGACTAAGGATCTAAGAGGATGCCTTATGTGCCTGCTATATGTGTTTTAGCTTTATGAGAATTGCATCCTAGTATTGAGTAGACAACAGTAGGATAGCCTGGTTAGGTTATGCCTGATAGTATGAGCTTAGCATTGTATGCTAGTGCAGATTAGTCAGAATGACAGCCAGAGTGGTATATGCATGATTATGTATTCAATGCCCGAATGCTGGTTGCTTTGTGCTTTTAGGAGTCCTAGTTGCCTTCCACTAACTAGTAAACGAATATGTTAAGTTACATATTTAAAGGACTAAATAATTTTAGAAGGTTAGGTCTAGCTCTATTTCACGGCTCTTGTTTTAGTCCAACCATTATAGGGTTGGATCCCTCATTCAAAGAATTATCTAGTCTGAGTGATATGTAATAGTATTCGCGAGCTAGTTAGAGAAAAAAAGTGGGGACTTCTTATGCAGCTGATGGCGGAGAGTGGGTTGGTGATCACCCTAGGGCAAGCCTAGGATGAGATTAGCATGAGATCAGCAGTAGTTGTAGAAGGGACTTGGTGGAGTCACTTTCACAGTTCATCCTAGGCCAATCTCTTTAATCATTGGTTGCTTAAAAGGGAAGGAAATTCTACGGATAAACTGGGAAAATTTCTCTTCTTGGTCACTTTCACAGTTCATTAAAACAATTGATTTCTCTCTCAAAGAAGGCTCTCAAAACCATCATCTTCCTCACGTTCTCATCATGTGAAAGGCTCTATTCGAGTTTGCTTCTAACACCAATTTCGTCAAAGGCCCTCATGCCTGATTCTCCTATTGTCATTCAAGCAAACAATGTGGCATTCTCTGATGTTATCCCGAAACAGTTCATGAACTCGGGAATTGAAGACTTAGTCAAATATGTCAAAAGTTGCCCCTATGATATGGATTTTGCGACTTCCCATACCCATTCTACCCAAATAGTATGTGAGTTATATTATTGATTATTTGTTGATTCTAGTGCTCGAACCATTGGAGATGGTGAAGCTAGGGTTACTATTGAAGTTGAATCTTTTCAAACTGCTCTTCATCTTCCTCAATCAAATAACTATTCTAAAATTCCTTCAGAAGAAAAATGCAAGTCCATTCGTGGAATATTAGGGTATCAAGTTTCCCTCCAAGGCACTTCTCGTGATCCATCCAAATACATTCTTTGTCAATGTTTTGGTAAATACCTATCAATGGTAATTGGTAAATGACTTGGACACAAAACTAGGAGCTTAGATCAATTAGATCCTTTTTAGCAAAGAATTTTGTATTCCATGGTGTGCAACAAAAGATGGGATTTTGCTCAACTCTTCCTTGATCAACTGATTGATTGTATTAGTGGGAACAAGAAGCCAATGTATGTTTCTTGTCCTTTTTGGCTTGGACTGATTTTGGCTCGTGATGAAAAAGGTTATAACATTAATCATGGGGACATTATTCCAATCTTAGGCCTCTCCTTAAAGATCATCAATGCCACTCCTTCTGATGGTGATATGTATATTACCCAAAGAATGGAAAATTAGATTGCAAATCCCTACACTGTTGAATCCTCTAACTCTAAAGAATAGGATGATAATGAAGAAGGCATTAATGATGAAGAAGAACTTGATGATGAAGAAGACGCTAAAAATGAAGAAAATTAACTTGTTACTAATAAAGGTGAAGCCTCTGTTCAAGGAATGAATTCTCCTCCAAAATTAAACAAGCACATTTGACTCTCCTCTACTTCTTCATCCACTCCCTCTGTATATGATATTGTACAATGTGGATCAACCCCACCTCAAGTGGAATCTACTGATCCACTAATCCAAGATGTGATTTCTCCATGATCAACATCTCCTTCTCCTCAAGCTGAAACTGTCCCTCCTATGATAACACCTCTTCAGTCTACTTCTTTTTATCAGGGGGAATCTAGCTCCAACTTTCAAACTATTGTTCTCCCTCAACTCTCTCTATTAGTTCACATAACTCAATCGTTGGGAGAACAACTAACTAGAGTAGAAAAGGATGTGGTTGATATGAAATGTTTTATGACCTTGGGTGATGATGATAATGATGATATGGTTATTGAAGATACTTTACCAAATTCTCCATGTGATAATCCTCCACCTCCCCCTTCATCACCAAATCCACCTCTACCTCCTCCTCCATCATCTCATCCTCTTCCTCATACTCCTTCACCACCTCTTGGCTCCCCTCCCTAAACCAATGATGCCAACAAAGGGGAGAATAGTCAAGGGAGCAATGATCAGCAAATGGTGACTACAAAAACTTCATCTTTATCTGTAATGTCTAAATCAGAAAGGGATGATAATCAAAAGGAAATCATTTTAGTTGAACAAGAGAGTAACATCCCAGAAGTTGATGCAACAAATGATGACCAGCCTATCCTAGACGCTGGTGATCAATCTGAGACTGATGATTATGAAGGGTTTCCCGACTTGGGGTTTATGGCACAAGCTACTACTCCTTTGAGTGTTGTTTACCTCGATTCATATTTTGATGTGGAGATTCCACAAGGAGCCGACAACGACATAAAATATTAAGATGAACAACTCAATCCCAGTAATAGGAAGGCTTCCTTATCAAGGGGGAGCCAATGACGCTGAAGCTAGAAGCTCTTCTTCCACTGTTGATTCTTTATCCCCTCCTCCTTTCAAGAAAAGCAAGCTCACTGTTGATCTGAATAATTTATCTAAAGAATGGGATATAATTGTTGAGGAAGTTAGACAAATTATGATGGATCATAATGCCACTGCTCAAGATAGAAAAGAAGAACATTGGTCCATTAAACTTGCTCATACTCTTACTTCCGCTGATGAAAGTTCTGATGTTCAAAGCTCTAATGTCCAAAACAAGAACATTCAGCTGTTTAACAATAATGTGGACAAACAACACAGGGTTTCTGAGTTGAATGTCAGGATCAACAGAAAGAAGTTTGGAAATGTTCTGGCTCGTAGATCAAAACCTAATCGCATCATAAGGGTAAGGTGCACTAAAATTAAGAACGATTCATTAAAGCTTCACCTTGTCAGAAAGAAGACTGAGTATGAATACACTGAGTTTGTGCTTGCTCGCGAGCTAGTCAAATTTGGTTATAGCGAGTGGATACAAATTCAAGAAATCAGTGAAAAACATAAAGTTATTCATTATCAGGTTGTAGCGATTCAGCGGCTACTTAACAAAGTCAAAAAGCTGAATCTTGTGCCATCAGCTGGCCCATCTAGACCATCCTCTTTAGGAAGAACAGGCAACCCCAGGATGTCTAAGTATACTAAGTTTCTTCTTCCGTATGGAACTCACTACATCAACAACATGTTACCAGTGGATGTTGAACCAGTTCAACACATGTTCATTCTTGAACTAGAACATGATATTATCTATCTTGATAGTCAAAACAACATGTGTTTTCAATGCACTAATGATCTTCCCACTACACCCACTGAGCATTTGTTTCATCTTCGCATGGTAGGAATTTGTCATGTAGAACTTGAAAGATGATATCGTGTGCTGATTTCTCTTGAGCTTAGCAAAACATTGGTAGATCTTCAAATTGATAAATTCAGGTGGATAGAAATTGAAATCTTGAAAGAAGCTGATAAATTCTACAATAGTTCTTTTGAGGACTCCTCTAAAGAAGATTAGTTTTGAAATCATCAGATAGGGGGAGATTGTAAGGTCACACCTTATGATCTGATGAATCAAACACCTTACACGTTGACCGCCAACACCAGCGCTAACATCAGCATCAGTACCAACGCCTCAAGACCTTATCAACAACAACGTCTAGATAATGATCTTTTGTAATCTTTGTATATTAGGCAGTTATACGGATATGGATAAAATAGATAGCAGATCCGATATCTTGGTGATAAGGATTATTTTTTATTATATATTAGATATAATATATTGATTAAAGGGATATACTAGTATAGTTTACTATATATTCAACATTAGGGTGAAACCCTAATGTTAACGTCTTAGTGACCGTCTTTTTGACATTCGTTCTCTTGGTGAGAGAAACCCCTTTCTTGATGAAAGAAATCTTTGTGATTAATTGATGTTCTTTGCTCTTTATGTTCTTTATTATATTTAGTTAGTTTGTTCTTTGTTAATTATACTTGAAGTGTATCTGATCGGTACAAACCTTCACTGAGTTTTTGCAAAATCTTTCATTATTGTTGTATTTTAAGTCTTCAATGCTTCTATTATGAATGTCTTGTTCAAATGGTTTCGAAGTTTTTATATACTAGGCTTCTTAAGTGACATGTGAGTGTTAGATAAACAGTCTGTCACACCTAAGTGTCATTTTCTTATTGGATGTTTCTCTAACCGACTCCTTAGGTTTCAACCTATATAAGGGATGTTAGTTAGATAGAGATGATACTTTTTGCAAAAGTTCTTATGATCAATATTATAGCGAGCTTGTATTCTCTAATTGAAAAGCAGATCTTATTTACCTTCATGTGTTTAATATTTCCATTGTATTAAGCACGATTTCCATCTTTTAGAATATATGTGATCCTATAGTATGTAACACTGACTTGAAAGACATTAAGTTAACCACCCCAAAGAAGTTGATGTCATAAGTTAAATCTACACCATAACATATATAATATTATTTAATATACTACAAAACACCGCTGATTCACTTTCATTGTCCTTCACTGCACACAACTACACAAGAACTTTAAAAAAGAATTATATAAACTTACTTCAATAACATAATTATGCATTAAGATACAAATTAATAGTAAAACCTTAAACTCATAGTAAAAAATGTTTTCTACTTTGAAAATTGAATCCAGAATAAATGACTACTAGAAATGTACGATGTGTCAATATAAATATACCTTACTTCAGAATATCATAATTCTAATTGTGTTGGTATTGTACTATAATAGTCATTAAGATCAAAAGTACAATGCTATTACCAAAATGAAGACAAATAGCAAATGATTCTACTACATAGACGAGCCACGTATGAGAATACTCCACTAATGATTGTCACACATAGGATGCTACGTACACAAACCCTCAAAAACTCATCATAAGGACTGAATGTGTACAAAAATAGCAATAACATATTTTGCAAAAAAAAAAAACATTAAGAAATAAATGTGTATAAGTTGAGAACTTAACCTAGAGTAGTTGGTTGTATGGACTGAATATACAGAAACACAATAATTTTAAGAGCTTATTTTATACACAAAAAATCAATGAAGACTAAACATGTACAAAATGAGAGGTATATTATCCTTTTAGATCGTTTTCCTTCATATTTTTAACTAGTTAAAGCCCTTTGAAATTTTTTTTTGAGTAAACTACAATTTTGTCCCCCATTCTTTAGGATTTTAGGTGGATTGGGTCCGTAAACTTTAAAAATTGCATAGAACATCCTAATCAACAAGTTTCATTATGGATTTAGTCCATGCAAAACTTGACAGGTTTATTTTACCCTTTTTAATTTTATTTTCCTGTTATTTATAATTCTTTTACCATTTTTATTATTAAAAAATAGAAATAAATCACCCACCCGAAACTTCACCGTCTTCATCTTTCTCGCTCTGTCTCTGCAAAAAAAAAAATAACACCACCACCAACCCACCGATCGCCCCCACTACCACCCTAACTGGAGCCTGCCTCTCCCATCTATCCCCATCTTCTGTTATCCTCGCTTCCTTTGTTTTCTTAATAAACAACCACACATCGACGAAATTTCTTGTTTTTGCTTCAATCTTCCTATAAACGATGTGTAAATTCATCTTTAATAACCGAAATCAAATTCTAATAATCATAAAACAAAAACCAAATGACCAACATCGGACCTATACACAATCACAACCAAAAATCAGATATTCTCAATCGAAATCGGAACTATACTCAATCAAAACAAAAAACCATACTTATACTCAATCAAAATCAGACTTGTACTTATTAAAAACCAAAAACAGTTTGAACAATTAAAAAAAATAGGTATGTCCGCAATGAAAACAAAAATACAGGCTTACAATAAAAATAAATTAAAAAATTGACCTACAACCAAACTAAATACATATAATCGGACCTATAACCTAAAATCAAACCAGGAAACAATGGAGAAAGATCGATTTTGACATCATTAGGAAGATACTCACATGATTAACTTTACCATCGACGATGAAAAGAGCACGAATAACTTTAGATTTGGTATGAAGCAATTGGAATTTCTACATATATGATCTGATATGATCTAGTTGATATAGTTATAATTTCTATGATTTGGTCAAACGTATTAAAAGGGCGAATAGTGTTTGTCACCGGAAGTGCTTGTCATTGGAGGTGTTTACCGTTGGAGCCGAAGGGAGAAGGGCTTCACAAGAGGATTTTTTGTTGAACATATTTGGAGGGAGAAGGCCTTGGTTGACGATGTGGAGTAAAAGGATAAGAGCTTCGCCTGCTTCAGTTGAGGTGTTGACGGTGGAAACTTATCAAGCAGGTGGGGGAGAATGTATTCACGAATCGGTGATATGCTGTTGATTTAGGTTTTAGGAGGGATGAATTAGGCAAATTACAATAAAGTAACTATGTTAACTGAAAATTTCAATTTTAACACTATATTTTTTTTCTCTTAGTTAAGTCACTATATCTATAATGTTGTTTCAATATCAGCCAAATGGCTGGTTTTCCATGTTCTCCCGGTAACCACTTTTTCCAAATTGCAATAAAGTCATTAAGTTTACTAAATTTTAATTTTGATATCGTGTTTTGTTTGCCTTAATTATGCCATTGCATTTACATTTTTTTGCAATGTTAACCAATTGACTGGTTACGATCGATCTAGAAGGTTACCAAATAAATGACATGACAATATTGCGATGTGGAAGCTTTGTCAGATATTATGTGGCGGGTTCAAATATAAGGTTTGCATCAAACCCAATGAGATTGTATTATTTTTTACACTTTTTATTATAAGTAAATGAAAAGTCAATCCTTCCCTCGTTAGAGTATTTCTTCACAAATGATGTATGAAAGTCAATCTAGTAGTTTAAACTCACTTAAAAATCAGTGAAAATGACATACTCACCCTTTCAGGAGATGCTGTTATGGTTTAGAAGTTTTATTTGTACAAGAAGTAAAAGAAGACCCCTAAAAGGTCAATCCAAGAGATTGTATTATTTTTGACACTTTTTATTATAAGTAAATGAAGCTCCCTACAAGTTCGATCCAACGAAAAAGGCCTACTTATCCTTTAATGAGACCTATTTTATTATAATGTTTAATGTTTAATTCTTGTCATGGTATTTCTTCACAAATTGCATTTTAAGGTCGATCTAGTGGTTCAAACTCACAAAAAGGTGTACTCACTCTTTCAGGAGATGCTATTATGGTTTTAGAAGTTCGATTTATACAACAAGTAAATAAAGAACCCTACAAGGTTAATCAAGGAGATTCTTAGTGAGTTTGAACCACTGAATCGACCTTGTAAGGGTCTTCATTTACTTATTGTACAAATCGGATTTCTAAACCATATTAGTATCTCCTGAAAGGGTGACTATACCAGTTTCGTTAACTTGTAAGTGAGTTTGAACCATTAGACCGACCTTCAGACACAATTTGTGAAGAAATACTCTAACAAGAACAGGAGAAGAAGAGAAGAACATATGTGAAATTGTGTTCGATGTAAACCATATTTGAAACATAATCCTTCTACATAAGATTCTACGTGACTTCCACATCACAATATCACCATTTCATTTATTTGGTAATTTGCTAGATTGATGGGAATTGGTCAATTGGTTGACATTGAAACAAAATTGTAACATAATTGAGAAAAACAAAACACTGTGTCAAATCAAAATTTTGATAAACTTTATGACTTTATTGCAATTTGGGAGAAGTAATTACCAGGAGAATAATGAGAACCAGTCATTTGACTGATATTGTAACAAAATTATAAATTTAGTTACCTAATTAACAGGAAAAAATATGTGTTAAAATCGAAATTTTCAGTTAAATTAGTGATTTTATTTCAATTTACCCTAAAGGGAATTGAAGGATATATAATGGTAGTATACATTGGAGTGGGTGTTTATTTTTAATTCTTAATAATAAAAATTGTAAAGGATTTAAAAATAATAAGAAAAAAAATTTAAAAAATAAATAGACATTTTAAGTTTTACATGTACCAAACTCAAAATAAAACCTATTGATTAGGATTATGCAATTTTTAAAATTCAAGGACTCAATTCATATAAAATTGTAAACCATAGAGACCAAAGTTTACTATACGAGTATTCCAAAAATAAAATGACAAAATTGTAAAAATGATCCCTATGGTTTGTCAATTTCTTTGGGTAAAGTCCAAAAAAGTTTATTAGCAGAGAATGTCCCTATTTTGTGGTTTTGTTATGGTTTTGGTCATTATCCCATTAAGTTTAACAACTTGGATGTTAAGTATTTGAAAACGACGGATTTACCCCTAGGGATCATTTCTGCAGTTTTATCTTTTTACCAAATTACAAGGACCATTTCTATAATTTTTCTTTTTCATTTTCTTGAATTATTGTACATTAATTCTTTTAAATAAATTTTTAAATTTCTTTCGTATTGGATTATTATATATTAATAAATATTATTTTAAATATTATATATATATATATATATATATATATATATATATATATATTAGTAAATATTAATTTTATTATATTATATTTATATCTTAATAAATATTATTTTATTATATTATTAATTTTTTTAATTAATTCTTTTTTTAAGTTCTTCTTTATTAGATTATTATGTATTAATAAATATTATTTTAACATATAATATATTTCTATTAGTTAATAATATTTTATTATATTATTCATTTCTTTTAACTATTTTTTATTATGTTAATTCTTTTTATTGGATTGTTATTTTTATTTTATTATTATTATTATTATATATAATAAATATCATTTTATTGGAATAATAATCTATAATGTATAATATTAATTTTTTTTAATTTTATTGGTTCCGCCACAATGTTGTCAAAATACGCAAAACTGCCGCATCTCATCATTGAAAACCGATGGGACAACCGCCAGTCATCTTCATCGATTGTTCGACGGAAACCCCACCAACTTGTTACACGCAATGCCGCCAATAACCACCTAGGAAAACCTCATCACAATCCACTAAAATCCCCTATATCTGCCACTAAGTCAGCCATATTCTGCTATGATGTGCACAAAAGTACCCATTAATTTTAATATTTATAACCTAACAAACTTAGACTAACTATGCACATATAGGCATTGTACCTAGTCAGATTACAGTATAGCTTAGGTAAGTCGGGTGTCGATCACAGGGAACGGTGGTGAATTAATTTAAAATATTTGATTATAGGTTACAGGTCACACGAAAAGAATAAAGAAATAGTTTGATAAAAATCTCAAACGAACAATCAATTAACAACTTTCGATAAACTAACAGGAAAGCAAATCTCTTCAGGTACTTTGGTTTAGATAAATTACACCTTAAAAACATAGACAATTGCATACATAAATTCATTTATTCATGTTCACCGATTCCTAAAATGATTAGATTCGCGTTCACTATAACTAATCATTTAGCAAACAAGGCAATTTAAACAGTGATCAGTTGATTAAACTAACATGCTTCCTAGTGTTCAGTTCGTATCAAGCAAGACTTGTAAATATATTTAATCAAATTGGTCGTTCAATTAACCTCTTGTTGATGGTCATCTAACAAGGCTCACACATTAACTTACTTATTCCCAAGTTAATCCTAGTTTCACATTCGTTATTCCTAGACTTATAATCTCGATGGTCATCAAAATCATAAGAGACAAGCAATCAAGCAGATGTTCATACAACTCAATTTACTTAATAATTAACAGCAAATAATTATCACTAACACGTAAGGATCTTTTAACAGGCTTGGCAAGATAAATTAAACATAAACAAACAATTCAATATAGCAATTAGTCTAATAATCAAAGTTTCATTCAATCATAAAGGCAAAGTAAAAGGTTTTTACACCCAAATCAGAAACTAAATACAGAATAGTAACACAATGGAATGCTAAACATGGTCACGTTAACAGCCCATATGATTACCGACATGTATCTTCTCTCCAATCCTTCCGATCTCCGCTCCCGTTAGCTTTACGGCCTTCCGGCCACCTTCTAGACCCTCAAAACGGCTTAACAGAAGTTTAATATCGACTAAATTAGGTTGGAAGTCGAATCCCCCCTTCTGGTTGGCTGATAATCGACTTTTATAACCCTTGTAACCGACTTACGTACGTTGGGCGTAAGTCGGATTACGCTGGGCGTAGTGAAGATTATTACGCGATTGGAGTTATCATATGCCAGCCATTACGCGGGGCGTAGCCTTATATTACGTTGGGCGTAACTTGGATTTGGTCATTACGCTTAGCGTACATCCAACTTACGCGGGGCGTAAAGGTTCCTCCAGCATTTTCTTTTCTTTTAGCTTCTAAGCCCGATTTCCGCTTCAGTCTTTTCTTTCATGCTTTATCGACAACGAATAGCTGCAAATCATAATTCAAAGCATTATGAGTACTTTTTAGTTCTAAAAGAGAATAATAAAAGGCCAAAATATTAAGATATAATGTATAAAAATATATATAAGAATACACATATCAAAATACCCCACACTTAGCCTTTGCTTGCCCCCAAGCAAATTTACTTTTATTTTACCAATATCGTACTAAACAATCCATTTAAAACTCAGTCATTATGCCAAGACCTCAACGCATGCATTTGTGTCTAAAATTTTCCTAAAGTACCCCCCCTTACTTTAAATACTCACAATCTTCATAAACACTCGCCCACTTTTTCCGAACAATGCTCATTTTATGCAACCCTCCGAATCCATCAGCAGAAAACCTCCTTATCATCAAGGTATTTTTAGTTGAGAAACCTAAGCATACATAATCTAGAATTACAATCTATGATACCACTATGGAGCTTCTTGAATTCTTCACTTCCTTGATAATTTGATCTTTGATTTCTTTGAATTCACCACCTTATTTGATTTGATTTCTGGTATCTTCAATTTTTTGAATTTCTTGGAATTTTGATCTTTTGATCTTCACTTTATTTGCTCCAAAATTCTTCAACTTTTCTTGCAATTCTCTCTTTTTTTTACATGTACCTCTCTTTTTTTCACTCAAGACCTACATGCTTAAGTAGAGGCGCTCAACCTCAACCTTTATTGGCTAATGATAATAATTTTCCTGGATACATTTCAGGTTTAGGCTGCTAAACATATTGCATCCCTCAAACAAAGCGGGGTTATGTTTTTGTTCCATGATTTCACTAAAATAAGGGAGGCCACAAATGCACTATAACGTATATTGGGTCAACTAAACATTTGAGTTCTCATCGGATCATCTCATACAATATTAGCAAAATTTAAATTATAACTAGATTTTTCTAAATTAAACTATTATTTCAAATTTTAAATTTTTTTTAAATTTCCCTAAATCTAGCAATTTCATTTTTTTCTTTTAATTTAAATTTACTTTTACCGACCCCCTACCCCACACTTATTTCATACAATGCCCTCATTGTATGCTAAAAACAATTAAGAACATAAAAAGGGAGAAAAAGGAACAGACTCCCCTGGGTAGTTGTGACGAGATCGAATGGGCTGCAACAAATTGCTTCAAATATTGCTGAAAGGCTGAAAACTGGAATTGCTGCTTCTGAATTTGCCGAAAAATAAAATCAAGACTGCCGACTTCAAAAAATGTGGTGCACAAGATTGCAACCAAATGCAATGTGTAATAACCATGACGTGGGAAAGTGTCGACCATGTCGTCTCGTCAAGAATGACATCCTCTTCTCGCGATGAAAAATCCCCCACAACATAGGAAAGTGTCAACCATGTCGTGGCAGCCGGGATGATACTTCTTCCTCGCATCAAAATAAAACTCTATGGTGTGGGAACAGCTCATCCATATCATAAGAGTCAAAATATCGTAAAAATGCCAATCTTCTAAACAATCACTCACGAAATCAATATGCACCCCACACTTATGACAAATTGTGGGTCTTGACTATAATCTTCGAACTCTCATACGGCTCTCTCAAGCAACAGTCGGACCTAGCTGCTGAACTTACTGCCAGCTTTCTAAGGGCGGAAATTCTACAGAGATCTAAACAACCAAAGAGCATCAACATGGAAAACAAAAATAAAACACCCTAAATTAAAGTTTAATTACATACCAAATAAAAAAAATACTTGTAACAATCCGAAATTTCGTTTCATTGCTTGTACCCCTTTTCGTAACTCATTTCGATAATCCGATCGCCGTTTCTAATTTCGTTTTCGATTCCGTCATTTAATTAAGTCATTAACGTGTATTTTATATTATGACTTAATGGGTGTACTAATGCCTTTAGAACTCATTCAAACACCCCATATTAGTGATCGGATCATTTCTAGAATCAACCATATCGGGTTACGGCAACTTGACCGGGTGCGACCAAAAGCCCCGTCTAAAGCCGGTATCGGGTAGAATTTCACCGTGTCCAAATCCCGAACACTATTTAAAGTGTTCTAAGCCTTCATTTGAAGCTTTTTCTTCATCTCACTACTCTCTCTCTAACCTCTCTCCTCAATCAAAGATTCAAGGTCCAAAACATTGAATTAAGGCTCCAAATCTTTGAAGTAACTTCCCCAACTTGTTGTTTAACCTTTTAGGCCTTCAAATTCATGTTTAATTTATCATTTTGGACCTGGAACATGTGTTTACGGCCAAGGAGCATGCTTGGGCCGTAAACACATAAAAACATGGGTTTTTGAGCAATTTAACCCTTCCAAACCATCATTGGGACTTAGATATGACCTTAAGGCTTGCAAAACCGGACTTAGAACACCCTAGACATGGATTTTGAGGGACAAATAAGAGTTTACGGCCAAGAAACATGCTTGGGCCATAAACTCATATAAATGGGGTTTTATGCCCTTAAACCCTTCCAAAACTCCATTAAAGCTTAGATATGAATTGTAGAATATTGGATTTGGCGTTGGAACACCTTGAACATTAAATTAGAGGAGTAAAAATGAGTTTACTGCCCAAGATCTTGCTTGGGCCATAAACTCCTCATACATGGGGAGTAAACTCATTTTCTAGTGTTAAAAAGGCATATAACTTCACCAATAGCCTTGGAATAAATCCTAGAATCATCTAAAAATAGTTTGGGGACCTTAAACATGTCAAACACCCTCCAATTAGGTGTTTACGGCAATGACACCCCAAGAATATGTTCCAGGGCCGTAAACTCCTAAAGATGAGTCATTTGGTGCCCTAAATTCATACCAAGGCTTGTAAAAATTATAGGAATCACATGTGATTAATTGAAGGCCATTAAATCATCAATCTAAGGGGGTATAGGAGTTTACGGCCGTAAACTCCATGTTTAGGGCCGTAAACTCCCTTAAATGGTGTTATTGGTGATTTAATTCCATCCAAAGCCTTAGATAAATTCATCCCAATTATCCCTCAAGTGTTATTGACCATTTTAGCACCATAAAACTCCCAAACATGAGTTCACGGCTGTGAACTCATGTGTGTATGGTATGAGAAGCCGAAAACTCCATAAGGAGTTTACTCTTGAAGAGTAAACTCAATTCCCAAGTCCCACGCATCAATACACGTCCGTAGATGTCAGCCGAGTCACTCCAAACACTCATTTTGAAGTGTTTTCGCTCATTGGAATGTAATATCATATCTAATTAGTAATTTAAAATCTAATTAGATATATTTGTATATCATTTCATATCACATAGGAACCTCGCGTGTTATCAAGCCTCGAATCGACACTTAGCGTCCGAACCGACACGTTTTCTTGTCTGCTGAGTTCATACCCCTACCCTTTTTCACTGTTTTTCACTGTTTTCAGGGGGAATACAAGCAAAAGTACAAGAATATCTTGTACTTAAATTCATTATTTTACTTAAATGGTTTCATAATTCGCACACTTTTAAGAATTGAAAACCTACTAACAAACTGTTTTAACTTGCAGAGTTGTTTGTTTAAACGATTTCAATTCTTATTATATACTGTTATGTTTCACAATTGATTGTTCATACTTATATTGATAGAGATCATAAAACCTTTGTAATGTCCTTAATAAAACATCTAGGCTCGAGTGTAAAGGACAGGCACCATTAGAACTTAGTTAGTCATAGATACTACTTCCCTAGACATGAGAGTAAAGAGTAATCTTAAAGATTGGAGACACGTCCTCGATGAACACTCCACAGAGATACGCGAGTGGAGGACCGCACCTGTAACCAGAATCTCTTAGATAGGGAACGTGACTTGAGTGTATAGATCTATATGGGACTGACAATCCCGCACCTGGCTGCTAGCTACAGCCGAACCGAAAGGTTCAAGGGTGACGAAAGTCATAAAAAGGATACTGGCCACGACCCGAGTCATATCTGGTCTGAAGTATGGATATGGAACTCGCAATCAAGATTATGAACACTTCACACTGAATTATTAGTTTTATGTACGTAATAAAACTAATGTACAATTAAGGATAACCAGACTTTCAGGAGAATTCGCACACACACACATTCAGGAAAATATGGGATTTTCCTGGGGATAACATTGAACATAATCAAAATTGGTAACAGTTCATCACACACACACATGTAGGAAAATATGGGATTTTCCTGGGGATAACATTGAACATAATCAGAATTGGTAACAGTTCATCACACACACACACACATGTAGGAAAATATAGGATTTTCCTAGGTAACAGTGGTACATAACCAGAAAAGTGTAACAAGTTAGATAACCAAACTTTACAATTGACAAGAACAATCATGTTTTCGTTGTACACCTTTTACATTACATTTTGGATTTGGTAACCAACTTTTAAGAAAATATAGGATTTTCTTGGATAACTACTTTTTAAGGAAACCAAAGGAACTCGTACATTTTCAGAAAACTAACCGCTTATGAACTCACCAGCTTTATGTTGATTTGCAAACCGCTTGTATTCTCAGGTCCGCATTAGACAGGTTCCCAACAATCTCTTTTGGCGAAGACGGAGTGCGCAGAAGACTCGTCTCATTTTGTTCATATATACTATGTATCACATGTATAACTTTACTTTTGAAACAAATGTAAACTTTTCTATATGTAATGTAATGGTTGTTTACTTTGCTTACTATGTGCATTGGATTTGATAATCAACGTGGAGTCCGCCCCGGAAATGTTTCCACCTTCGGTTTTCGGGGTGTGACAATACTAATACTAGCAACACCATAAAATAAACTAAAAATAACATAAAAATAAAAAGGATAACTAAATCACTCATCATCTCCGTCATCATGCTGCTGTGTCCCAGAAGTACCGGCCCTATCATGTCGTGGCTAGAATGGTGGAGGGTAGGGAACTGAATACTGAAACCCGTGGTGGGCAAAGAATGCGGTCAACGCATCCCCATACCACTGATGTTGCATGTCCACATGTGCAACATACTCACTAAGGTTCTGAACCCTCATGTCAAGACGGTTAATGCCCTGAGCTAGGTAGCGCATATCAATCTCCGGCTCAGGTCCCTGCTGCGCTTCCTGAGGAGCAGGTCTACGCCGCTAGACCCATCTCGGCAGTGGCTCGGCGGCACCCTCCTCGTCCGCTACGTGATCTGCTCATACTCGCAAGACACCATCTCCGCCCCGCTCGAGTACACGCATCGACTCTAAAAACTGAAGGCTCATCGGCCTCATATCATGGAACACCATTGATCTCGTGATCTGACGCGTCAACAACTGATATGAACGGGCTAATCGCATGATAAAATGCCCTCCGCAAATCGGGCTATCCTCCCGATGTCCCCTGGCCCTCCGTCCCAAATATGTGGCTAAAGCAAATGGAAGGTTCAGGTGCCTCCCTGGAGTAACAAGCACCCACAAGAAATATAAGTCTGTCGAAGGCACTCTCTCACTGTTCTTATGATGCGTGAGAGACATAGAAATCAAACGGTGTAGCAGTCTGTATGTAATTGACCGAATCATCCTCCCCCGTGCAGTAGATGGCGTATATACTCCCCCTATAATCTCGGCACAAAAAGTGTTCTCATTATAGTCATCTGGCCGGTCCGTGAGATAATCAGCAAGGAATGTCGGGAAGTGGACACTCCTCATCTCATCTGCTGTGTATATACCCACTCGAGTCGCAAGCTCTATGACACTGCACTCCCGGCTCACACCTCCCAGTCTGAAGGGAAAAGCTGTCCTATCATCGGGTGCCTTCCTAGGGTCATAGGAAACTGTAGCGTAAATCTCCAGCAAAAATTCCCGATAAACAGGCTCCTGGATCCTGAACAATCGTGCCCATCCCTGACATACGAACAATTGCACTCCACTTGCATCTGAGTGCGTGTATTGCAAAAAATCCTGGATCAGTGCAGCAAGTCCAGTCCAGGTCGCCAATTCCCAGTCAAATGAGGGTGCTATGTCGATCTCCTTAGTGAGAAGTAAACTCAGATTGGTGGCATATCGTGCCCGGGTTGCATCGTTCAGAGTTTGTGGAAATTGTAAGAAACGGTGATCGGTCACATCCTCGGGTGGGTTGGTCCTTTGAGTTCTTCGGGCCATAATCTGCACAAATAAACACTAAACCAAACAAAATATAACAGCATTAACAATTTTTTAAACCAAAATAATGGTGCTGGGTATGGACAGTACGCTGGGCGTACATCCAACATACGTTGGGCGTACGTCCAGGGTTCATGAATCTGTGTCCTGCTTGTTCTAAAATCAATACCCATATCAAAATTTTCAAATTAATCACATCTGCAAGCAATAAACACAGCAGGGGCAAACACATGGGGGCATATCGAGCATACAGCTGCGTGGTCCAAGACAGTAGAAAAAAAATTGGGACCACCTTTAAACTTATGTCCAAAAAGATGAATCAATCCCCTGTTCGTTCCTTATATATTCAAGATTAGCTAACACTACACAGGGAAAACTTCATTGGGGCAGTAATGGAATCGAAGCCGAGTATAGGCGTACCCTTGGCGTCCGTCCCCAAGCTTAAATCGGTGGTCATGGGACGAGATTAAGACCAAAATTAGGGCCTAAGGTTTAGTCTATTGATTGAAATCGGTCTATTTAAGCTAGAATCAGGCATACATTTGTGAAATCGGCCCCAATTCAAGAAATACATGAACCCTAGATTTCCAACAAAAGTAATATGCAACCAATTTCATCGAATTAAACACAAATCAAAGCCATTGAGTAACCGAATAACATACCTGTGTGTCGAATTTTACAAGAAACAAAGAAAAATCGAGATTCTTGGAGAGGGTTTGTTCGTCACAGTGCATGCGGCGAAACAGAATAGAGTTTGAAAGAATAACAAAAAAGTAAAAGGGTAAACAGATAAAACCTAGTCGTCGACTTACGCTGGGCTGTGACAAGGCCATCCGCGATCAATGGTTTATTACGCTTGGCGTAATTAAAATTACGCTGGGTGTAATTTTAAATGAAACATTTCCATTTCTTTATTTGAAATTCCTTTCTTTTAACTAATTAATTTAGGGACTTATAAATATAATTAATTATTTTTTCTTTTTAATTGCTTTAACAACTGATGACTTTCCGATGAGTGACATAAAAAATGAGACGTCATAATCACTTATCTTTGTCGAGATCAAACAACAACGGTTGATCAAAAACCTTTGCACGCAAGAATTGGTTTGCGAATACAACCACTTTTGGGACCCGTTAGAATATTTCATTTGTTTTCTTTGCATTTTTAACTAAAAGCGGAACAAGAAGTGACCTTACTAGTCAAGAACAGCAAGAGCTCGGTCTTCCACTTAACCACCACAATACGCCTTGCTATACTATGCCTCATGGATTGAGTTGGACAAATCAACAAAGTAGTAGGCTAACCAGGTCAAGATTTCCCTAATCGCTTGCATTCCCGAAACCCATGCAAACAGTAAAGTCAAGCAATGTGTACAATCCCAAATTCCTGCAATTAACAACAAGAACCTTCCCGAAAAGTGAAATGATATCAACGAAAATCAAACTAAAAATAAAAACAAATAACGAATAATCAAATAAACTAAATTAATGACAAGCCGTTCCTTGGCAACGGTGCCAAAAACTTGATGTGCACAAAAGTACCCATTAATTTTAATATTTATAACCTAACAAACTTAGACTAACTATGCACTTATAGGCAGTGTACCTAGTCAGATTATAGTATAGCTTAGGTAAGTCGGGTGTCGATCATAGGGAACGATGGTGAATTAATTTAAAATATTTGATTATAGGTTACAGGTCACACGAAAAGAATAAAGAAATAGTTTAATAAATCTCAAACGAACAATCAATTAACAACTTTCGATAAACTAACAGGAAAGCAAATCTCTTCAGGTACTTTGGTTTAGATAAATTACACCTTAAAAACATAGACAATTGCATACATAAATTCATTTATTCATGTTCACCGATTCCTAAAATGATTAGATTCGCGTTCACTATAACTAATCCTTTAGCAAACAAGTCAATTTAAACAGTGATCAGTTGATTAAACTAACATGCTTCCTAGTGTTCAGTTCGTATCAAGCAAGACTTGTAAATATAGTTAATCAAATTGGTCGTTCAATTAACCTCTTGTTGATGGTCATCTAACAAGGCTCACACATTAACTTACTTATTCCCAAGTTAATCCTAGTTTCACATTCGTTATTCCTAGACTTATAATCTCGATGGTCATCAAAATCATAAGAGACAAGCAATCAAGCAAATGTTCATACAACTCAATTTACTTAACAATTAACCGCAAATAATTATCATTAACACGTAAGGATCTTTTAACAAGCTTGGCAAGATAAATTAAACATAAACAAACAATTCAATATAGCAATTAGTCTAATAATCAAAGTTTCATTCAATCATAAACGCAAAGTAAAAGGTTTTTACACCCAAATCAGAAACTAAATAGAGAATAGTAACACAATGGAATGCTAAACATGGTCACGTTAACAAACCATATGATTACCGACATGTATCCGCTCACCAATCCTTCCGATCTCCGCTCCCGTTAGCTTTACGGCCTTCCAGCCGCCTTCTAGACCCTCAAAACGGCTTAACAGAAGTTTAATATCGACTAAATTAGGTTGGAAGTCGAATCCCCCCTTCTGGTTGGCTGATAATCGACTTTTATAACCCTTGTAACCGACTTACGTACGCTGGGCGTAAGTCGAATTACGCTGGGCGTAGTGAAGATTATTACGCGATTGGAGTTATCAGATGCCAGCCATTACGCGGGGCGTAACTTGGATTTGGTCATTACGCTTAGCGTACATGCAACTTACGCAGGGCGTAAAGGTTCCTCCAGCATTTTCCTTTCTGTTAGCTTCTAAGCCCGATTTCTGCTTCAGTCTTTTCTTTCGTGCTTTATCGACAACAAATAGCTCCAAATCATAATTCAAGTTATGAGTACTTTTTAGTTCTAAAAGAGAATAATAAAGGCCAAAATATTAAGATATAATATATATATATATATATATATATATATATATATATAAATACACATATCATGCTACAACGACTAGGAGGTTCAATCGGAACACCCCGAGTCAGCTCCTCCATTCGTTGCCTTCTACTACCTTGCGTCTTCGTATCATCTCGATGGAAATCGCTTGTCATCGCCTATAGTCATCCATTCTTGGCAAAAACTACATCGGTCAACTACCCACACAATGTGCAACAAACCCTAGAAAACATACAACCTCCAGCCGATAATTCATTACCGTTATCGCCATCGATGGTGACAATGTTAGATCGAGGGTTTTCAAACCACCATAGCCACTATAGATGGTGGCAAGGTTGTAGAACTTGTTATTCGGTACTCGTTTGGAAAACTATCGAGTAGCAAGTACTCGAATTTTGTAATTCATGTAGAAATATATTTAGGGAAATTATATATGTCAAAATCATAAGTTTATTGAAATATATAACAAATTTAGATACAAGTGAACACACAAAAACTAAAATGCGCACGAAAATCTCACGTCGTGAATAATTACTGAAAATTATTATTATTATTATTATTATTATTATTATTATTATTATTATTATTATATATATATATATATATATATATATATATATATATATATTAAAGTTGTTCACTAACATGAATAGTGAAGTTGCATCTTTTTGACAGAAATGGTCCTTCAAGTATACGGTTTGTTGCAAGGGGCATTTTATGTAGTTAGTTCCTTTTCTCTGTACACGTGTTGATCATCGTGGCTTTTATGTGACTATATTTTCATGTTTATCTTCCTTTCTATTACTCTATTTCCTTTATCCATCGCTTCTTCGTTCTTCTTCTCAGTGAAACCTCACCTCCATCACCCTATAGGCGGTCATCGTTCACCACCACCAGCAATCTGCTTCTTCACCACTATTCATGGGGTTTACTTCGTCAACGATGCTAATCGCCCCCACCAACTCCATCATCCACTCTCTACTACAACCTACATCACCCCCAAATCAACCATAAATCACCACAATAAAAACGTCCTTAAGATTCTTCAAGGAAGCAATCGAAGAATCACAACCACCATCGAGCCTCCCAGTCAAAAAGAAAAACCAGCCAACACTTTCCGACTTCGATTTGGAGAGAAAGAGAGAAGGACTTTGATCGATCTAGAGAAGAAGGAGAAGCTGGGAATTTGGAGGTAGTGTGATCGATTTTGACAAGGAAAAAAGAGTGGCTTGTCCGAATTAGTGATCGAAATCAGAAGAGGGAGAAGAACATGTTATCACTTTAGAGTGAAATAGAATCTACGATTTTCATGGCAGGGTCGATCGGATTCGGAGAATCGAAGGGACAGTTGCGATTTCTTATTTGGTGACAATTGATCGGAATGTTGGCTGATACGCACGCAATGGGTAGCTTGACTCTTTGTTGGGGTACAAACGCATGCAACAGACAAGGTGTAGAGGTGTAATTGGGCTGAAAATGTAAGCCTGATTTCTTTTGGGCTAAGTCATCTATGTATTGGGGTTTTATTTTTGTTTGTGCTTCTTTTGAATTTTGAAAAGGTCGTTACTTCTGTGAGTTAATCAATATATTTCACATCTCTCTGCTTGTGCGCAACTTTATTTATATGCCTGAGAACCTGATTCCAGTACGTTTCAGGCCTAAATTTTTCTAATTTGATGGTTTGTTGATTTCAATTTTTGAATTAATCGTTTATATAGCTATCGACATGACCTTATTACTGTGCAGTACAAGGCTTGATACAAACTCAGTGAGGAAGAAAGGAAGGAAAAAGATCATTGTGAGTGACCCATACTGATTACGTGAGTTCCTTATCAATATTTTATTAGATTGTTTCTAAAAGTTTGTTTGTTTGCAGTTGGCCCATATAACAGTCGGCCATTCCAAAATCCCTCTTCCAATCGATCGTTTCCACAATCTAAATCCTCATGGACTGGAATAGACCACCGTTCCCTTTTCCTATCGACGGTCTCTATAATTTGAATCGACTGGGAAATAGAAAAAGAACAAGATTTTTTTGGGAATTGGTTGAACCCTAACTATCTTTCTTTTTGCCAGTTATCTCTTGCTTCTTCCGTTTTTAATCTACTACGCTTAAAATTTATTATATTATTTGCTTCTTTTGTTAGTTTCAAAGTATTTGGTAGATTTGAATTGCAGATTGAAAATATCCGACAAGGTAATACAAATCCATCATCTATTGTTTGCTTCTATTTTGCTTTTTGTTGATTTTACTGATATATTGAACACAATAACTTGCAATTTTGCTGATATATTGAACAGAAGAACCATAATAACTTGAGACAGGAATCCATGTTGTTGTAATCGGTAATGGTTTGTTGTTTTTGGTGATTTTTCTTCATTTGTTGCGCTTTATTTTTGCTTTTTTACTGAAATTGATAATGATTTGTTGCTGCTTTTGTTGATTTCTGAAATATATGCTTATATTTTGTTGAATTATGTATTCATTTACAGATGTAATCTAAATGATGTTCAGCTGTATTTTACGAAGATATAACTATTGACTTCTATCTCTTTTTTTAGGGAGCAATTGTGACATCCCCATTTTTCACGGCTAGAAAAGATCGATTTTGTTTATGCTTTGTAAAAATCAGAGTACTTCTTTTCATAAAAATGTTGTGGAATTTGTTCCTATAAAAAACACGATAAATACATTATCAAAACATTTTTGAAGAAACGTACTTTATTCATCTTAAAACGTTTGGGATGTCATCGTCAATACAGAAACATAAGCATAAACGGAACTTACATTTATTTACACTAGTGATCTACATCTCTTTAATCTCTCAGTGTAATGTGACTTCATATCAACACCTGTGACATAAATAAACTAAGTGGGTCAGGTTGGGAAACCTGGTGAGTACATAGGGTTTTCAACCCACAATAATATAATTATTATGTTTAAACAATCAAACAATCAACCCAATTACCCATCCCCATTATCTTGTTTACTCTTAAGGATCTATCCTAAGAGTCATCTATCCTGCATTCGTTTATTCTGGAGTCCCTTGCTTCTAGGTTTATAGTACTGGCACTAAATCCATAGCTGCCAATGCACGTTCGTAAAGCACTAATTCCATAGCTGCTATAGTTTATTCATCAGGTACTAAATCTATAGCTACCAGTGTTTATCTAATAGGTACTAAGTCCATAGCTACCAATTCCTATCAGGTAGTAAGTCCATAGCTACCAGTGTTTGTCCAATAGGCACTAAGTCCATAGTTGCCGATGTTTATTAGGCACTAAGTCTATAGCTGCCAATGTTTACTCACATCATCTTTTATCTCTCATCATTCATCTACCCATGTCATACCTAACATATTCATATATATAAAATACGTATACAATTTAAATCATTTAAAACATGTATAAAATGTTCATCCAGCATAGATAGCAAGTATTCAGATAATATGCACACATAACATGTAGTTTATATAAAATACTTCATATCTATGTGTAAGATGAAAGTAACTATGCACTCACTTGAATGGTGGTGACTCAGCACTCGGACAGCACTTCATTACTCTTAACACAATTTTCATCGGACAAAACCTAGTATCATTACCACTAGAGTTTAGTCTTATATTCACCGAGACTAATTAATAGTCTAGCTATTATTACTATTATATAAGCGTTAAACGATACTTATATAACCCATAGTAATAGCCCAAGTACTTATCATAAGGTCCTAATAACATTACAATATCGAAACATAAGATATACTAAAGATAGGGTAGGCGTAGCTCACTTACAGCGGGTTTTCTCGAAAACCGGGCTTCGTTGGAGTAGCGTTTCCGTGCCAAAAGGCTCTTTTCTCAAGGCTTCGGGAGCCTTGGGGCTTCCTTCGGGTGCTAGGGGGTTTACCTAGGCTTTTAGGGGGGTTAATGAGCTTAGAGAGAGAGTATAGAGAGAGAAAGCAGAGGGTTGAGCGGTGAGGAAATGAGGGAACCTGACACCTCTATTTATAGGGTGAAATTCTGACGGACCCGCCGAGTCACCCCTTTTACAACAGCACCCTGCTGACTTCTAAACCCCGTAACTTTCGCATACGAGCTCCGTTTTCGATGTTTTTTTCCACGTGTAGGTAAAAACAAGATCTAAAACTTTCATTTAGATTCTGTCGGCTAATTCTCGACCGATCTTAAATTTAACAGTACAAGGAGATTAGACTGCTAAATGACCGTGAAGAATTTGTAACTCCTTCATACGGACTCCGTTTTCGTATGTATTTTTACCGTTGAGTTCCTATTAATGAGATATTTAACTCTCATTTAGGTCGCGTAAGCCAAAAAACGCTCAAACTAAAATTTGAGTTTCGGGTTGTACACTACTAAGCCGAAACTTTGAAAAATCATAACTTCCTCATACGAAGTCAGATTTGGGCGTTCCTTTTATGGATTTTCTCGTTTTAACATACTCTACGACTTTGGTTTAGACTACTAAGGCTAAAAATTCTTCTATCGTAAATTCACTTTTTACGCTTCCCGGTGTCGTGTTGGTTTTGCTGTAAAACTTCGACGGGCCATAACTTCTTCGTTATAACTCGGATTTTGGCGTTTTTTATATGTACGGAACCCTTGAGACATATTCTACAACTTAGTTAAGAGTATATATTCTAAATAATCTTTTGTCAAAAAGTCGTTTTCGACTCCTGTTATCTCTAATTTGACTAGCCCAGATCTACGGGCGTTGCAATTATCTCCCCCTTAGGATGATTACGTCCCGGAATCATCAACGAAAACTTGGTAGTATAGTGACTCCATACGTTATCTCTTCATCCTAGGTATTAATCAAAACTTCTTTTTTCCTTCAAATGAGTATCTAACTCTTGGACTCCTTGACTGCAGACAACGCTCGATCTCGCTCCCGCTCTCTGTCTCGTGATAGACCTTTAATAATGACCTTTGATTCACACTCCCGGTCCCTATTAGACACTCCTTCTTCTTAACAAACTTAAGATAAGTTCTTATATTACTACAATGGAACGATGTGTCTAATTCTAATGACCTATCATCTTATGTTGCAATGCTTAGACTTAGGTCTCTTAGAGTCTTCCAGAACAGACTATACTTTCCTTCATGTTTTAATCTCATCTTAAAATGTAGCATTTCTGGCTACAAGCAACCGTCGCGATACCTCTATTGATCGCTTTAATTAATTCTTCCGACTTAAGTCAGGTGCTACATTGAACTTGATTCTCTAAACTACATAACATACTCATCGTAGTCGGACTCAATTTGATATCACCACTAGGGTCGGAATAACAATCATCTTCTTATTCATTACAGAAATGATAGTAACGACATATTTGAATAAAACGGTATCAATTACTAGCTTCTTGGTAACCTTGTGACTTTCCCTGATCCAAGCGTGAGTCATGTGCTTCCGGTAGTATATGCATCTACTACCTTTCACACCTACTCATACTCGTCCCAAGTATTGTCTCACAGTTTTCCAAGTTACCATACAAGAAAATCACATAACAGTTTAACACATCAGATAGCAAAACGAAGGCTTCATTATTTCTTGAAACTATTACATAGGTGTTCAAGTTCACCCTAGACTATGCCTCTAATAGGCTACATCATACGATACTATGACTACTGCATAACTTGATCTTCGGATATGAAGTCCTCATCCTTGATTCCTCGCATGGTTTTCTGCTTCGTCAAGGATCATGTGAAATGCCCTTGGCCTTGGTGGCGTTTCTGGTCTTGTTGCTTTATTTTTCTTCGGGCAGTCTTTGGACATGTACCCCTTCCTTCCACATTCGTAGCATACTTTATCATTATGTGTGCAGTCCTTGGAATAGTGACCACTCCTTCCACACTTGTAACAAGTCACTTCTTCGTTACACTTCCTACAATGCTTCTTCTTGCATTTATCACACCATCTCGCTTCACCTCCTTCTCCTCCTCCAAGCTTTGAGAATTTTCTCTCCTTGTTGGACCTTGAAGATCCTTCAAACTTCTGCTTCTATCCTGCCTTATCTTTATCTAGACCCTTTTCTCTTATCTGGGTCTCTACGTTCTTAGCTACCCTAACAACTATTTTCAAGGTAGTTGCCATTTTGACCATTGGGCCAAAGTCAGTGGGCAATCTGTTAGCAAACCTATCAATCTTGGAGAGTTCAGTAGGCACCAAGTAGGGGAATAGCATCATCCTCTCGGTGAATGCGGTGACGTACTCATCAACACTCATCTTCCCTTTCTTCAGGTTCTGAAACTCGTTGTTTAGGTCTATCAGATCTATCTCTAAGCAGTACTACATTTTCAACTGTTCCAAGAACTCTTCCCATGACATCCTTAGGGATTCTCTTCGTGGCATTGTATCTGCCAATAGCTTCCACCGGCTCAAGACTCCAGTTTTCAGTTGTCTTACTACGAAGACAGTCTTCTGTTTCTCGCTACAGCTGCAGCTCTCAAACACCATCTCCATCTCAGAGATCCAATCCATAATCTCAACCGGCTTTGGGCTTCCTGAGAGACTCGGTGGTTTCTCACCCAATAAATTCTTGTACATTTGCCCATCCTTGTCGTTTCTCCTCTCCAGGCCATCCCTTCATTCACCTTGAGTCCCCACTTGACTCACTTGGCGGCTGTAGTTCCCTTCCTCCGATTGCTCGGGAATCAGCTCGGGTTGCTCAATGGGTATAGTAGGTTTGTCCCTATTCAACATCTGCCTCATTTCTTCCCTTTGTTTAGCAAACGTAGCCTGGATCATGGCTTGTACTCCAGCTATGGTGATTGCCCCGGGTACATCTTCTACTACAACAGGTATTTGCTGAATCACCAGGGCTTGATTTCTATTCCCATTTGTATTCCCAGCTCCACTGCGGGTTCTTGCCATTTTGATCTATACACCGAATAAGGTGAATCTAGATCTTAATTTAGGATTGACGTTTTAAATCGTCCTTATCACTCCGAAACGTTTATATGCTAGTTCTAATATCATATTCGTACGTTTAGAATCCTAAACACATAAGGTTTCCAGATCCGATCGGCAACAGACCATAGATCCGACCAAACTATAGCATAAAGCATAGCAAATCATTTAGCATGTAAAAGCAACTTAGGCATCATTCCTAAAATAAGCTAGTGCATGTGTCTATTCAGGTGTATTACCTAAATCTATTAGACACACTCCTCACAATCGTCACTTAGCATTCTAAGTTTAAGTATAGAAATAAATCCATATTCCTAGTTCACTTAAACTAATGCTCTGATACCAACTATGACATCCCCATTTTTCACGGCCAGAAAAGACCGATTTTGTTTATGCATTGTAAAAATCAGAGTAGTTCTTTTCATAAAAAATGTTGCGGAATTTTTCCCATAAACATAAGCATAAATAGAATTTACATTTATTTACACTAGTGATCTACATCTCTTTAATTTCTCAGTGTAATGTGACTTCATATCAACACCTGTGATATAAATAAACTGAGTGAGTCACGTTGGGAAACCTGGTGAGTACATGGGGTTTTCAACCCACAATAATATAATTATTATGTTTAAACAATCAAACAATCAACCCAATTACCCATCCCCATTATCTTCTTTACTCTTAAGGATCTATCCTAAGATTCATCTATCCTACATTCTTTTAATCCGAAGTCCGTTGCTTCCAGGGTTATAGTACTGGCACTAAATCAATAGCTGCCAATGCTCGTTCGTAAAGCACTAATTCCATAGCTGCTATAGTCTATTCATCGGGTACTAAATCCATAGCTACCAGTGTTTATCTAATAGGTACTAAGTCCATAGCTACCAATTCCTACCAGGTACTAAGTCCATAGCTACCAGTGTTTGTCCAATAGGCACTAAGTCCATAGTTGCCGATGTTTATTAGGCACTAAGTCTATAGCTGCCAATGTTTACTCACATCATCTTTTATCTCTCATCATTCATCCACCCATGTCATACGTAACATATTCGTATATATAAAATACGTATACAATTTAAATCATTTAAAACATGTATAAAACGTTCATCCAGCATAGATAGAAAGTATTCATATAATATGCACACATAACATATAGTTTATATAAAATACTTCATATCTATGTGTAAGATGAAAGTAACTATGCACTCACTTGAAAGGTGGTGACTCAGCACTCGGACAGCACTTCATTACTCTTAACACAATTTTCATCGGACAAAACCTAGTATCATTACCACTAGAGTTTAGTCTAATATTCACCAAGACTAATTAATAGTCTAGCTATTATTACTATTATATAAGCGTTAAACGATACTTATATAACCCATAATAATAGCCCAAGTACTTATCAAAAGGTCCTAATAACATTACTATATCGAAACATAAGATATACTAAAGATAGGGTAGGCGTAGCTCACTTACAGCGGGTTTTCTCGAAAACCGGGCTTCGCTGGAGCAGCGTTTCCGAGCCAAAAGGCTCTTTTCTCGAGGCTTCGGGATCCTCGGGGCTTCGTTCGGGTGCTAGGGGGTTTACCTAGACTTTTAGGGGGGTTAGGGAGCTTAGAGAGAGTATATAGAGAGAGAAAGAAGACGGTTGAGGGGTGAGGAAATGATGGAACCCGACACCTCTATTTATAGGGTAAAATTTTGACGGAATCGCCAATTCGGTTCATGGACTCGCCGAGTCGGTGCCACGTGTCATTACCTGATGGCTTTTCTTGGGGAGAAAGCCTTGGCCCATATTCAGCCACGTCACCCCTTTTACAGCAGCACCCTTCCGACTTCTAAACCCCGTAACTTTCGCATACGAGCTCCGTTTTTGACATTCGTTTTTTCCACGCGTAGGTAAAAACAAGATCTACCCCTTTCATTTAGACTCCGTTGGCTAATTCTCGACTAATCTTAAATTTAACAGTACGAGGAGATTAGACTACTAAATGACCGCGAAGAATTCGTAACTCCTTCATACGGACTCCGTTTTCGTATGTAATTTTACCGTTGAGTTCCTATTCATGATATCTTCAACTCTCATTTAGGTCGCGTAAGCCAAAAACCGCTAGAACTAAAATTCGAGTTTCGGGTTGTACACTACTAAGCCGAAACTTTAAAAAATCATAACTTCTTCATACGAAGTCAGATTTGGGCGCTCTTTTCATGGATTTTCTCGTTTTAACATACTCTACGACTTTGGTTTAGACTACTAAGGCTAAAAAGTCTTCTATCGTAAATTCACTTTTTACGTTTCCCGGTGCCGTGCCAGTTTTGCTGTAAAACTTCGATGGGCCATAACTTCTTCGTTATAACTCGGATTTCGGCATTCTTTATATGTATGGAACCCTTGAGACATATTCTACAACTTAGTTAAGAGTATTTATTCTAAATATTCTTTTGTCGAAAAGTCATTTTCGACTCCTATTATCTCTAATTTGACTCGCTCGGATCTACGGGCGTTACAACAATGCACAATGATTGCCCTATATGCTTTGAGGCATCCATTTTTTCACCTTTTATTCATGGATAAATCATAAATATTTATGGGGTTTTTCTAAATATTGGTTATTTTCACTTTGCAGTATCTTTTTGATTCAATAGATGATCTTATAGTTATGCCATGTGGCTATACCATTCGTAAGAATTGTTTAAAGCAAATGGAGCAACACTATTAGTGAGTCAATCTAAAACACACCAATTTACACTTTCAAATCATTTTGTAAAGTCAGTAAATATTAAATGTACTTATATATATATATATATATATATATATATATATATATATATATATATATATATATATATATATATATATATATATATATATATATATATATATATATATATATATATATATATATATATAAATGTTACTGGAACAGGTATGCTTGCCCTTTATGTTTTAAGTCATTGTGTGATATGTCAAAAGTTTGGGAAAAACTTGACATGGAAGTTGCAGCTACACCAATGCCGAAATTCTATCAAAACAAACCGGTATCCCATTGCATCTCTTTGTCTTTTTTAGTTTTAGTTTTTTCTACTTCTAAGAAACCATTTTTTTTGAATTTTTTTGTTGAAGATATAGATATTGTGCAATGACTGTGGGACCAATTCCAAAGTGGCATTTCATGTTGTGGCTGTTAAGTGCCCCAGTTGCAAATCCTACAACACCCGCCAAACTGGTGGCTAGGCTTCTATTCCATTCGGATTTTGTTTTATTATGATGTTATTTGTCCATTGTTGAGGGTTTATATGATGATATCTATAGAGGATGTTTCCATGTTCTTTTACTTTGGACAATGTAACTTTTTCTACCTCATTTCATAAATCATTATTTACAAGTAAGTCCCATTCCTTTTCTATTTAATCAAGTACCTTACCAACTTGCTACAAGGTAATTATTATTCGCAAACCATCTGATTATGTTTTAATATCTAAAATATTTGTGAAACTTTCTTGCCTACAAAAAGAATCAAAGACGAAAGCCATATCACTGCAAACAAAATCATCAGCCTCTTCAAAATTTTTGTATTAGGTCGATTCTTTGAAGGCATTTTTTTAACACCCAAAGTTGAATTCATTAGCTGTAAGTATAAATGTTTGTTGGAAACTTCATGTTTTGATTTTTCCTCGCATTTAAATATGACAAATGTTATTAGCATGGAATGATTCATGGAGACCTGAAACCTGGATAACTTTTTCTTTGCAGGTTGATGCGACGGGTGTCATGGAAATGGAAAACCGATGCGTTCATCAACTTTCTTCCTTGCTACATTTAAAATTATTAAGGTTTTGTGGAATCGGGTGACATCTTCCTTGCATCTGAGTTACCTTTCACTAATGTCCCTGGGATTTTTATTTTTGAAAACGAAGAGATGATTCCTCTCCACTAATTTACCTTTTACTTTCAGTTAAATAAAAGTTAAAAGAAATCTATTGACTTTTAAGTTGACTAAAAAAACTAAATGTCACACTTTAGAATGATAAATTATCATAATGGATGTTTTTTATTTGAGCTACAGTTTTTATGTTCAAGTTATCTGTATTTAGTGATTAATTTCTTATTCTTTTTGTAGATAATACTAACAGAGGTGGATTTACAATGCAACATACTAAACGAACTAAACAAGTAGAATCATCCACATGATCATAGTTATCTGTTTTTATAGTTAATTTTTTTTTTGCTTTTAACAGTTTTGTACAAAACTATCCCTACATATTGTTAATTTGGTTAGAACCAAAAAAAAATTCACAAATCCAGACCACGCAAAGCGAGGTTACTCATATATATATATATATATATATATATATATATATATATATATATATATATATATATATATATATATATATATATATATATATATATATATATATATATATATATATATATATATATATAACGCTCGACGTTACCTACTCGGTGGACTAGGGTCAAGGGATTAATCGGCTAGGCGGAGATTTATTGGGGGATTAATCGGTGACCATTAATTGCTAATTTGTTGAATTTTAAAAAAATTAAATATGACTAATATCATATTAAAGTTCGTAAATACCACTAATACGATAAAAAAAATAGTTTAATATGATTAATACAACACTAATAATGCCTCAAATAGTTTCCATTGAAATAAAACTTCTTCAAAATGTTAAAATTTAATCGTTTTATAATGTTTCACTCATTATCTATGCAATGATTAATCGCTAGGCGCCCTCTAATCAGTCGAGTAGCGCCTAGGGATTAATCAGAGATTAATCGGGACCTAGTCGATATTTTTATAACAGTGATATATATATATATATATATATATATATATATATATATATATATATATATATATATATATATATAGTAATAGGGGTTGGAGATGGCCTGCTAGTGATGGAGGTGACTAAGGTGTTCTTTGTTTTTTTTATGACAAAATGTCTGCAGTCTAGTGTAGAAAAGTTACCAGATTTATCTACTAAATGTAACCGTGTAGAAAAATAAAAATTTATACAAAATTATATCAAAGTTATTTTGATAAATATATTATTTGAATATAAAAAACATATATATAATACATAATTCTGATATAAAAAAAAATAATAAATATACAATAAATAAATAAACAAATAATTACATGAAAAGAAAGGAGGAGGGCAAAAGTATAAAAAATGAAAAACGACACTAATAATTACCAAAAAAATATTTTCTTTTTTAAAAGTTATATATAAATTGTGGAAGAGGTAAGAAAATGCAAGAAGATATTGGAAGACATAGGTCCATGTTTGCGCCAAGAAGAGGGCGTGCAAACTTTTTTAGGTTTGTGGTCTTCTAAAAAACAAACAGTGTGCGAGACCAAATGTCTGCGCATTGTCTGCGCGACGCAGACATAAGAGGTCAAGAAGAGCTTTTGTAGAAAAACAAACACCACCTGAGTGATGGTGGTGGTGTTTTTCGAAATATGTTATCTTCCAAATATTTAAAATAAATTTATGAGGGGTGGAGTGTGTGAGGCTTTTTTGGTATTTTTATTTAAAACAATAAATAAAGCAATTAAAATAAAACAAAAATTATTAAAAAAAATAATATTTATTATAAGTAAAAATAATAAATATAAAGTTTTAATCCAATAAAAAGAATTAACACAATAAAAAAAGTAAAAGAAAAATAATTAAATGAAATTAATAATCTAATAAAGTAACACTTACTAATAGATAAAGATCATATGTTAAAAATATTATTTTTTAATATATAATAATCAAATAAAAAAGAATTAATCCAATAAAGAAGAAATTAAAAAATAATAATCAAATAATTTAATATTTATTAATATATAAATATAATATATTTAAAATAATATTTGTTAATATTTAATAATCCAGTAAAAAATAATGCAATAAGAAAGAAGTTAAAAAAAACAATTAATTAAAAGAATTAATTATACAATAATTCAATAAAATGAAAAAGAAAAATTTTGTAATTGGTCCTTGTAGTTTGGTAAAAATATAAAACTACATAAATGGTCCCGGAGGGTAAATCTGTCATTTGCCAAAACATAATAGTCAAACTATTAAACTTAACGAGGTAGTGACCAAAACCACAACAAAACTAGAGGTGAAAATCATGTCGTGTCGTGGCGGGTTCGTGTCGTGTCAAAACATTAAACGGGTTGAAAGTGTTTGACCCTAACTTGACTCATTTAATTAACGTGTCGTGTCGTGTCAACCCATTTATTTTCGTGTCGAGTTCGTGTCGGGTTTCGGGTTAGGGCTCTACTTTGAAATATGTGGTGTTATGTGAGGTTAAAATATTAAGCATGTTGAAAGAGTAGGAGTTGGGTATGCGGAAATGAATAACTAATAGTTTGGAGGCAGAATAGATGAAGTCATAGCAAGTTCACATGACAAAATTTAAAGAATGGGAGTTGGGGAGGCGGATGACAAGGTCACGAGGATGTGAGAGTGGTGAAAGAGACTGGGTAGTTTGGGAGAGAATGGAAAAACTGAAATGAAGTCTTGATCTAGACGGCTAAGTTATTTCAACATTACAAAACAATTCAATTCGAAGGTTTTCTTTTACTTATGGTTTTGGTTTTATATCTTTCTAGTTTATTTAAATAATTCAAAAAACATGCATATAAATAAACGGGTCATTTTCGAGTCATATTCGAGATGAAATTCTCAACCCTAACCTTACCCATTTAATTTTTATGTTGTGTCGTGTCAACCCGTTTATTTAAACGGGTTGAAATATCTTACCCAAACCCGTTTATTTCGTGTCGGGTTTCGTGTCGTGTCAATTTTTGCCACCTCTAAACAAAACCATCAAATAATGACTTTTTTTGCTAATAAACTTTTTTTTGGACCTTACCCAAAGAAATTGACAAACCATAAGGACCATTTTTTCAATTTTGTCAAATAAAATTTTGTTTGCTTAAATAAGCAATTTAGCTTTGACAAAACTACAAAAATGGTCCCTGTGGTATGCATTTTTTTAGGGTTTTAGTCCAAACCCCAATTTTTTGGCTTCGTGGTCATTCTGGCCATGTTTGTACGTAAATTTTGTCCCTCGTAAAATTGAAATGACTGTCATGCCCTTCTTATATATATATATATATATATATATATATATTTATGTTTTTTCTATTTAAATTAAATGAAAAAAATAATTAATTTGGGCCCACTTCTCTCTCTCTCTCTCTCTCCCTCTCTCTCCCTCCTGGAAGCCATTCTCACGACATCACCACCCAGTTTTGATTTAGGGAATTTAAGATTGCTTCAAGAAATTTAAATGCCAAATTGATGGCTTAAACAAACATTTGTGAAGCAAAAGTACTGAAAATCAATGAACACAACTAAGAACTACATGCATCATCAAAAGACCATTCAGAAAAAAGATCAAACACTTGGTGGGCATCAACCACACACCCAAACACACAAAAAAGCCCACCTCCCCATTGTCATCTTCATCACATCACTTGCAAAAAAAAAAGCAAAAAAGAATCCACTCCTAGTCCCACTTCCTTCTTCTTCTTCATTTCCAGCCACTGACTCCGGTAACAAATTTTTTTCCAGTCAAGAGTCTTCAAAACTTCTATCAATAGGTTATCAAAAACATCAGAGAACATTCTAACTGTTCTCACTTCCTTATTTGAGAATTTACAAATGACAATACACCCACTAATGGTTTGGGTTTAATTCTTCATCATCGCCATCTGGTCCCCAATACTCCTCGTCAAATGGTGGAGATCAAAGAGTGTTTCAGGTAGGAGAAGAAGAGAGGGCGGGGTTGCGATTGTTTTTTTTCATCCTGAAGGAGACTAAGTCAGAGGAGGAGGGTTCATCGTCTAAAATCTTCAAACCCCATCTCTTCATCTCTAACCCCCTGTACTCTTCTCATTCAGACCCGAAACCCAAAATCAAAGGGGAAATCAGATGGTTTTTGTTGAAACATAGAAGTGACCCTCTTAAACTTATTACAAACCGCAACCTCTCCCTTGTCCACAACCACTCTCTCATCCGCAATCAAATTACCGCAACCGCAGTCATCGTCATCAGCACTTATTCTAGTCTTTTATCTGTCTTTCTTAATGTACTCTCTTTTATCCATTGTGCCTTGCACGGCAACATAAACAGATAGGACATTTGTAAGCTTTGAGACTCTATAAAAAGGAGTTCTCTCTTTCTGATTTAATACACAGCTACGCATCCTAAATCTCATATCTATTGAAATTCATAACTTACTCTCTCATCTACTTCTTACTATCTGATCTCTCTCAAACTAAATCTAAATTATAAATCTCTCCTTCGGAGCAAGTCAGTCTTGACTTAATCACTAAGTTTGATCTCACTTACTAACTTGGTTTGATTGCATTCCTTGTTAAGAATCAAATTATGTGTATTCTTGATATAATATTTGTTGTCATTTATATTTCCTTTTATTTCCGCATCTAGTCATCTAACTATCTAACTCTAGCTTTTATTATTGTTGAGCTTTATGATACTCTGAGTTAAACTTTAATTTCCGCAGTATAAACTTGTTCTAAGGTTTGTTCAAGTGTGTTCCTCAAGTTTTTATCTCAAAAATTGGTATCAGAGCCAAAGTGGTTGCCTTTTGAAGCAAAACTCTGATTTTCAAAAAGCCCTCTATACCACTGAAGACCATTTCCTCTTTTTAAAAAAAACAACAAAAATATTTTTTCAAAACAAGGAAATATGGAACAAGCATTATCTCTCAATGTTTCCAACAGTGTTGGTGGTTTTAATAGAGCCCTAATATTGATGGCAAACGAATATCATCATTGGTCTCAGAGAATGGAAATATACTTAAGAAGACTTAGAAGAGATGTATGACGATCTGTAGAAGAAGGGCAACATGTCCCTGCTCTTACATCAGTTCAGACCGATGACACCACAACCAGACTAGGAGGAGGTCAACCAGCCCTGAATCGTCCCACCAAAGATGATCTCAACAAAATGGAAAATGACGCTATTGCTTTTTATGAAATTTCATGTGGAGTTGCTCCCGACAACTTTGACATTATCATAAAGTGTAAATCAGAAAAAGAGATCTGGGATGTTCTCAAGAACTTATATGAGGGTACAGAACAAGTTCAAGATAAGAAGCTCACCACTGCACTCAATGAGTTCAACAATTTAAAAGCTCATGCAGGTGAAAGTTTGGAAGATGTCACACCCCCAAACCAAGGATGGCGGAAACGTCCGGGGGTGGAGGACTTCATGTAGAGTATCACAACAACGAGTATAATAGTACTCAAAGTAAATACAACCATCATAAATATAATTGAAAAAGTTACACCAAAGTATATGTTTACATGATTCAAATCAATTACATTATGATACAAAATGAACTGTTCGACGATTTATCGTCCCATCCTCAAAACGTGGTTGATTTTCTGTTTCACTGAATTCCTGAGAATACAAGTAGTTTTGAAAAGTGTCAACACAAAGGTTGGTGAGTTCATAAGATTTTGACAGTCAGAGTTTGAAAATCGATCTTTGTAAAGAGATGTATATTACCAGGAAAATCCAATATTTTCCTTACAAAAGTTATGTAGTCCTAAATACCAGGACCGAAAATGAACAAATATTTGTCATGCTTAAAAATATAAGGGTGGCTTTAAATTGGCATAAAACCCTTTCTGATGTGAGAAAAATTCCGTAACGAATGATGTGTAGTCTTAAATACCAAGACCAAAAGTATACAATATAGTATGTAATTGTTGATATAAAAAGTGATTTTAAATTGACATAAAACCCTTTTTGTTTGATATGAAGGCGTACAAGTATTTTTCCATACTTAAAGTAATTTCAGTGAACTAAATAGACCTAACTCGCTAATTTAAGGTTAGAACCCGTAAATCTTATGATTGTTAATACCACATGTGAGCTATCGTAACCATACTTGACATTGACGGCCTCGTAATGCGACGTTCTTCAGGCGTCGCCGTTAAATGACACTTGTCACCACAGACCTGCCGGTCTAGCTGTAGCGAGCAGCTCTGGTGTAGGTTTGTCAAACCCAATATAGATCTATACACAACTATCACGTTCTCCCTACAAGAGACTCTGGTTACAATTTACAGGACTTTTTGACTTTGTTACATTGGAAGTAACCCGAAGGGAATGACTCACAAATTTATTCATTAACAGATTTACGTGAACTAAACGGAAAACCTTTGGTAAATAAGTTTGAGAAGTAAATGATACATAAACTATACCTATTATAGTTTATCCAAAACATTTGTAATGTATAAGAATTCTTTTATGAATGCTTTAATGCTATGAATCCATAAACTATGCTCATTATAGCTTAATATACGTGTTCTAAATGAATGAATAATCTTATCATGAATGACTATATTTCAGTTTATGATGATAAACTAACATGGAAACACATTCAATATTTGGAACTTATCGTTATACACTTTGCTCAACATAATACAAAGTGTTATGAAAGCTATAAGCTGTTAACAAATTTTCAACCTGTCTACACTGTTTTTGAAAATTCATAGAAAAATCATACGAAGCTGAAAACTAAATCCGTAAATTCTGAGAGTTCCCAAAATGTGTCTAGTTTACTCATAATTTTTATCATAATTTTTAATGACCTCCAACTTGGGTGAAAAAGTCCATAATCACAGACTGGTCCGGATTGGTGTTTGAAATGATAGGCAGTTTTGTAAAAATCGCCATAAATTGTAGAAAAATCGTATAGAGATGTGCAAGTAGTCATTTTAAAGCTAAGAACTGGAACTATTTACACCTAAAACAGTTTTGAAAACTAAAATGTTTAAGTGGTCCAAAACAGTCCATGAATGGGGTTGAACTTTTCTGATGAAGGCTGTTAGAAAAGTGTAGTTATGTTCTTGGTGTTTTAACTTGTATTCCCCCCCCCCCCCCCCTAAAAACTTGAGAAAACATGAAAATATGGGGGTATGAACTCACGTTAAGTGTTTTCAGTAGATGATTGTTGAAGAATGGAGGTGTTTAACTCAAGAACACTTGGAGATGCCTTGAAGATTTTTGAGAATCTAGCATCATAGTTATGGAGTTTGTATAAGCTATCAATGATTTGAGTAGAATGAAGTGTAAAAATCACAAGGAGGATGAATTACACTTACTAAGAGTGGAAGAACACTTGATGATCAGCCTTGGGATCTTGAATTAGAGAGAAAAGTTGGAGTTGAATCTTTGGTGGAAATGAGAGTGATTGAAAATAATGAGGAGAGAGGTTGAGTGACCAGCCCTAGAACGTGGGGATGGCTTGTGAGAGGGGTAAAAAGTACAAGGAAGTGACAAGGTATGGTGGGGAGGAGTGTGGGTTAATCACGGAGTGGGTATGAGGTTGCTTGTGTCATAAAATAAGGTAAAGTCAACACTCTACCTTTGTACTTTACCTACTCTCTTTTGGATAAGGTTTTATCCTTAAAATATGATTAAATCATTAATTTAGGGGCCTTATATTTTAAAATAAAGTTTTGGGTGAAAATCCTATGTTAAAACAATTAAAAACGGGCGTAAAACGCGAATTTAATTGAAAACCGGGAGAAAAAGGGCTTCCCAGCGAGGCCTCTCGGTCCTAGGCCGAGGTTCGGTCCCTAGGCCGAGGTTCGGTTCATGCTGATGCTGAGTCGGAAGCGAGAGGCGCGAGCCAGAAGAAGAAACGAGGGGCGAGGGTCCGTCCAAAGGCTCGGTCCGAAGTCAGAAGCGAAGGTCAGAAGGTTCGGTCCGAAGTCAGAAGCGAAGGTCAGAAGGTTCAGTCCGAAGAGAAGTCAGAACCGAAGGAGCTGTAGTGAACAGTAATGAACAGTACCTTCGGTTCGGTCCTTCCTTTTTAAGCGAGGTTCGGTTAGTGTGAACAGTACCTTCGGTTCCTAAGAGGACTTTCGGTTCCTAAGAGGGGTTTCGGTTCCTAAGGTCTGTTTTTCGCGTAGACTTCCGTTTTTGGGCTGTTTTCGCCAAATTCGAGGGTCGGGATGCCCCGAGTGATTATAGAAAGTTGGGAGAGATTTCGAGAGAGATTCCACATACTCAGAGAGATTTGGGAGAGATTTGACATACTTGGGGAGATTTCACATACAAAGAGATATTTGGAAGAGATTTCACATTCTTAGAGAGTTTTGGGAGAGATTTGACATTCTTGGAGAGATTTCTCATTCAGAGAGAGATTTGGGAGAGATTTCACATACTTAGAGAGATTTGGGAGAGATTTGACATTCTTGGAGAGATTTCTCATTCAGAGAGAGATTTGGGAGAGATTTCACATACTTAGAGAGATTTGGGAGAGATTTGACATTCTTGGAGAGATTTCTCATTCAGAGAGAGATTTGGGAGAGATTTCACATACTTAGAGAGATTTGGGAGAGATTTGACATTCTTGGAGAGATTTCTCATTCAGAGAGAGATTTGGGAGAGATTTCACATACTTAGAGAGATTTGGGAGAGATTTCTGATACGAAGAGATGGAGTGAAAACGATTGAGAGAGGTTTCATTGGTGACCTTTTTGAGTGTCCGGCTGCGCACTGCAAGGTCCGTAAACCCCGTTAAGCCTTGTTTAAGGATCTTGCATACTCCCGATGAGTATGTAACATTGTTTTATCGGTTTGGTTCTTCACGTACCACCGTTTTAGGTTAAGGAGATCTAGATGTACGCACTTTTCGATTTATGATCTCTCATTAGAATAGAGAGTTGTTTAGAAATTACATAACGTAAACTCTAGTACTCACAGCAAATTGAGTTGACCGGTTTGACTTGTTGACTTTAGTTGACTTTGACTTGACTGAAATTGACGGTTGTCACATCATCCCCCCGTTAGAGGGAATTTCGTCCCGAAATTTGAATTTAGGCAAGGAGTTTGTAAATGACTAAGGTCGGCTCTACATTATTTTGATTCTGACTAAGAGATGAGTTACCATACATGAAAACTTAGCTTATACACATTATGATATAACCAATACTAGGCGGATAGCAAAATGTGTGATTCTACTTCAGTTTCACATCCCAACGAGGAAAAGAAACTAAGTCAGAATTCTCACATTCTATTATCTATCAGGTATTCGTTATATATAACCGGGGAATGTATAAGTGAGGAAATCATAACAAATAACTTAGTAATCCTTCTTACTACGAGGGTAGATAAGCAAGTCACTTACAACGACAACGATGAACTGATCCTAGTAAGAATGGCACATCCTATGAATACTGCGAACGGGTTGGTCCTATCCGAGGGGTATCACTACGGACTTGAAGCGTCCGCATCGAATTTGGAGGGTTGTCCTCGGACATCCTTTTTCCAATACTCGCAACTGGTGATATTCAGATCTCAGGTCCGTGTCCTAAAGGGTACCTCGTTCCTTGTGGTTGGTCGGCCTATCCGTTTATGGGAGGCAGATAGTAAAGGTTTCTACTGGAGATATTGTCAGGGCCTCTGAGGTTAATGGAACTATGAGCAATTTGCCTTTCTATTTAAAGAATAACAACAGAGCTTTCCAGGGTGAAAATCTTGGTTCCTCAATTTTATTGTTGAGTAGTTCGACGGGTTTGACCTAAGAGTTCTTGTAGCTCGGTAGAAAGCATGTGGGTGTAGTTTACACGATTAGGCCTTCTAGATGGTAGGACATTTACTCGCC
Source organism: Lactuca sativa (assembly GCF_002870075.4). Classification (NCBI taxonomy): domain Eukaryota; kingdom Viridiplantae; phylum Streptophyta; class Magnoliopsida; order Asterales; family Asteraceae; genus Lactuca; species Lactuca sativa. The sequence goes on from NC_056628.2 coordinate 106,117,120, forward strand.
CTCCTGGGCAACCTTGGCCCGAAGTTCATGGCAGAACTTGTACCATATCTTTCCCAAGCTTCTGTGCTTGGACCTTGTCTGCTACATGCGTGACATTCCCAAGGTCTCCTGTAAGCACTTGTAATAAGGTCTCGGGAAGTATAACACTCCTCTGATGCGTGTTTTGGGGTTCCATAGCAAAAGATGATCCGTAGGTTCGTGCTGGATGTTTATGAGAGACGAATGTTTCGATGTTTGGAGGGGTTAGGTGAAAGGTCCTTTTGTAGATGTTAAATTGGGAAGATGAGGGCTATATCAATGAAAATTGGATGACGACAGCAATATCTTTTTAGATAAAACTAGCTAAGTTGTATTCGCAAGAAGAGATCACTAGAGTGATAGAGTATCTTGTGTTTCTTTTTAGGGTGATAAACTTTGTTTGATGTTATTATTACTGTAGATGATTTATACCACAGTGTCTAGCACTGGCAGTGGGTGTGTTTCGATAATCAGTAATGATACTTGACACCGTGATCCCTAACAGGTCTCCCTATGATCAAATGGTATATGAACGTCGTATGTGATCTGATGTTGGTGAAATCGTCGAGTGGGTGGCCCCACTCAGTTCTTACTACTAGACACGGATTAGGAGTCGGGATGAAATTATTTGTTTCAAGACTTCAGTATTTTGATTATAATTAACCCCGATGTATGTACAAAGTCATCACATCTTACAGGTAATGATCCTAAGATCATATATAAATGTATTTGGTTTGATTTAAACGAGAGAGTATTTTAACTACTTTTAGAAAGTCATGGATTTTAGTAAGCATAAAAAAAAATTCATTACAAACATATGATACTTAAACGTTTTTGTCGTTGGGAAACATTACAAAAGTCCTAATATGGTTCCCTATTACCCTTGCTGGTTCGTTGGTTATGCTCCTCCGCTTTCCCCGTCATTCCTCTCAGTTGGACAGTTTCTCTTGAAGTGTCCCGCTTCGCCACATAGGAAGCACACTGGAATTACCTTGGTACTGGGTGTTGAAGTGATGTACTGAGTCGGGGTCCTACAGAAACGGGCGGTGTGCCCTTTCCTGTTGCAGTTTTTACAGTGTATCTCTCGGCAAGCTCCTGTGTGATGGAAGCCACATTGGTTACACTTTGGGAGTGAACCCTTATATGGTCTGGCCGGTGTCTGGGTGGTAGACCTCGTGGCTAGTGTCGCGGCGTTCATCATGACTGTTGTTGTAGTAGCAGGTGCAGCTACGGATTGTTTTCTTCCAGCAAGTTTTTGAGTTAGATTACACTTCTTTTTGTCCCAGAACTTTCGCTTCTTGTTCGTAGGTTTGTGGCCTGAGGTATTTTCGCTGGCGGACACCCGTTGGTGCTCCTGATTGTTACCACAATCTGTATTGTCAGTACCGCTTCCATTTCTGCTGGCGTTGTTAGCATTGAACTGTGCCATTACGGCTGCCATGGCTGCCGTGACTGCAGCCTGAAAAGTAGCAGCGTCTATCTGTAGAGTCGGCGCCTTGCTAGTTGGTTGGTTGCCTCTTGGTGAAGACATAGCTCTGTTTCACGATGGAAAAACATCTTCGTTAGTGGAAATTATTATCTTAAGTGCATCCTAACGATTTATATTTACGCATATAAATTTTTGCACGTTACTGTACTATTCCTAGTGTTTCCGCTAACATTCTTGAAATGGAGTTACAGCAGTGGGTAGGGGTAGGTTTCATACGGGCGTCAAGCTTTACCCATCTTAGAATCATGTGTGTCCAAACACGCTTGGCTGAGGAGTTTTGATGGGACCCAGTGCATTAGTGTTGGTATGATCACACCCATAAGTCTATGATGAAGGAACTTCTCAACAAAATGTTTAAGGGTGAGATGATAATGAGTTTTTAGGATGGCTATACGTCGTGAGTTTCTAACTAAGTTTTATCTTATATCGATTTGTAACGTAATTTGGTCGTTAAGGGCGTTCTGAAAACAATTCATAACGGGAGTCTTTATATGGTAACCCATGAATTTTTAGTAGTTCTGCATCCAAGTGGAGCCTTATAGTTGACCCAGGCTAGGTCCTTATTATGACCAATTGGAGCATGTTCTCGAAGATTTGACCTGCTTCCCTATGACGCAGTCCTAATACAGAGTAGAAGTAAGTTCAGGTAGTGATCTTTTGATGTTGGTTGTTTGAAACCGGGTTCCATTGGTTGGTGAATAACATGATCCAACCTTGGAGAGAAGATCAGGGACGATTCTGGAGCTAGATTACTCTAGTCTTACAACTTAAATAGAGTGGGTTTTAGGCAGGCTCCTATGGCAGCATGATGGGAGTGTTTGAACAAAAAGGTGACACAGAACTCGGCTGATTGATACGTCATTGATGTTTAAGATGTAACAAATTAGGGAAAATTGACCTTGTAGGGGGTCTTACATCATATCGAAGCAGGAGTGTCTTGGCCGCCTAAGGGCCTCACTAAAGGTACCTACAGTACAAGATAGTTTCATAGGGAATGCCACATAGGGCATAGATAGGAAAAACGATTCCTTTTTAACATGAATTGAAGTAAGGAATCTACTACTGGCGGCGGTCATTTTTCTTGTGATCTCTCAGTTCAGCTAGCTGCCGCTCCATATCAAGCACGTGCCTTTCATACACCCTCTGGTGTACTCGGAGTTTTATGACATCGGTTCGTGTTTCAGCCAGTGCTTGCAGCAAGGTTTCATAGTCTTCCTCAGACTTTTCACGAGTGTGCTCAAGGCGATTGGCGCGAATTGTATGTATTCTTGCATTTGCATTAACCTCTGCGATACTATGGAGAGTTGTTCTGCCCTGAATCTCGTCTCGGGCAACTCTACGGACCAGGATTGGAAAAATTCTATCTGCTGGGGTTCCTTCGTTTATGTTGTGGAAGCTTCGATCTCCATCGAACGACATAGGTTGGTCTTGCTCTTTGCTCCAGATTTCCAAGCACTCTACCCAAGGAGGCATCGGGCCTTGAAAAGCCAGTCGAGGATTGGGATTTGGAACGCGGGTCATCGAGGATAGGTTCACCATTTCAGGTTCGGAGTCAGAACCGTCATCAAGACCTTTAGCTTGGTGACCATCCACAGGGATTGGGTGATCATTCTCTGGCTCCTCTCCGAGCCATTCGGTATTGTTGTGGTTAGGGTAGTACGGGTCGTCGTGGGGATGAAATCCAGCCATGATATCTTCACGAGAAATGGGGATATAAGAAATAACTAAGTAGATGTACTAATTAGATAATTATTAGATGATATTTATCAAGTACTTCAATACATTGTTTAGTGCATACTAGTCATATGTATTTGGGACAGGATAGACCTTCGAATAAGCGACCCTAACTCTAAATCCCCAATCCAACGAGAACAGGAAGTAAAGCAAAGATCCACAGATTCTAAGTCTATGACGTCCTGGATACATATAATTTTAATGTATCCACTAAGCAATTATTGACCTATTGATAAAAATCTATTTAGTTCTCAGATAAGTAATTATAATAACACCAAATACCCCTATGGTATTTCATTGTGGTAGTGTTGGTAAGTTTTTAGACTTGTTGCCATATCACAACCATTCTTGGGCATGTGCTAATCACTCCTCGGACGGGCATAGTTGATCAGGCTATGCCACTCCCAAGACTGACAATACATCCCCGAGCTTACTTGTGATATCCAACAATCATTACTTTTGTTTTGTTCTAGAATGATGTTGACCCTAGTATGTATGCATGCATGTATACTTTTAATAAGAAACTACTTATTTCTAAAAGTATAGTTGTTTTGAAAACATAAAATCAGAGACTCTAGTCCCAATGCATTTATAGTTTGTATATCTTATGTGGTTCGATATACTGAGTTCACTATAAACAGTGCTCTGATACCAATCTGTCACACCCCCAAACCAAGGATGGCGGAAACGTCCGGGGGTGGAGGACTTCATGTAGAGTATCACAACAACGAGTATAATAGTGCTCAAAGTAAATACAACCATCATAAATATAATTGAAAAAGTTACACCAAAGTATATGTTTACATGATTCAAATCAATTACATTATGATACAAAATGAACTATTCGACGATTTATCGTCCCATCCTCAAAACGTGGTTGATTTCCTGTTTCACTGAATTCCTGAGAATACAAGTAGTTTTGAAAAGTGTCAACACAAAGGTTGGTGAGTTCATAAGATTTTGACAGTAAGAGTTTGAAAATAGATCTTTGTAAAGAGATGTATATTACCAGGAAAATCCAATATTTTCCTTACAAAAGTTATGTAGTCCTAAATACCAGGACCGAAAATGAACAAATATTTGTCATACTTAAAAATATAAGGGTGGCTTTAAATTGGCATAAAACCCTTTCTGATGTGAGAAAAATTCCGTAACGAATGATGTGTAGTCTTAAATACCAAGACCAAAAGTATACAATATAGTATGTAATTGTTGATATAAAAAGTGATTTTAAATTGACATAAAACCTGATGGGATTAAAATAACTTTTAATCTATGAAGATCGATTAGATCTTGAACAAGTATATGAATAAGAAACAGCAAGAATGCAATAATAATAGCAAACCAGAAAGTAATATTAAGAACAAAACAGCTTGAATCAATCGTGTTGAATGATTAAATAAAATCCTTAGAAGAGCTCGATTAAGAACATCAACTGTAAAGGATTGGAAGATTACAAGAACGATTACTGGAAAATACTCTTGATCAATCGTTATATCGATAATTTCTAGAATCTTAACCTAATATGCATGTAAGCATTAACTTAAATACTATACATAAAAGGCTCTCGGTTGGACAGGCCCAAACCGGAGAATACAAGGCTAATCTACGAGCCCAAAAGACGCAACATTTAATAGAACTTCAGCCCAACAATCTCCCCCTTTGCGTCAATTTGGAGCGAGACCTTCACTTCTTACTTGGGCCGGCGGCTGAAGCTGGTACCTTCTTCTTCACGGTACTAAACAGACACTTGGTTATGGAAAGGATGGTCTGTCTAAACCGGATGTACCAATTGATCATATCATCGAAGTACTTGATGTCATCAGCCGAATTATCCTTACACCGCTTGACGATTGATAGGACGTGCTCCAAGCAAGTTGTGGTGTAGAGGTGCTTGTCAGCTAAAGCGAACAGACATTTCTGTCCTTCGGCTCTGGTGAACATCACAGAGTTTCGCCTCGAATCTATCTTGCCCATTTGCATTGTGTTTAGATCACTGGCCGATCCCACAGGCTTGACTTTCGGTTTCTTCTTAAAAACTGTGGCAACCTCCTGATCCATTAGGGCCACCTCCATGATATAGCATGCCAGCATCCTTTTGACATGGTCTAAGATGGGACCATATTCGGCTTCGTTTGTCAGCAGGATGTTGTACAAGACTATCCAATCATGAGGGTTCAGATTGGGCAGATCCGCCAGAGAGATCATGTGAGCAGTTCTTGCAGATCCTCGGATAAGCTTGAACTTGACGTTTGTGAATCTCCCCACGGCAAAAGGCTTCATCACCCGAACATTGACAATCTTCTGGGCGCTCCATGTAAGGTATTGAGGGCGAGCGGCCTCCAGGTAGAAGTCAATGAGCTCCCTGTCAAGCTCATCGTTCGGATGCGGAACTTCGAAAATGTTAGAGAAGGCGTGGAAGATGAACGCCTTTCGAGTCAGCGGCATATCAAACTGTGAATCGACCGAGTTGTTGCAGTCGAATGATATCACCGGCTTGAGCCATAGTATGCTTGGAGTCTCTATGGCCTCTTTTATCAACCGATCCCTGGTCCAGGCAGGGAAGAGCAGCTTTCGGCTCTCAAGGAGATCGTGGGCTTCTTTTTGTTTACGTTCGGCTTCTTCAGCTTCACGTGCCACACGACTGACATCGTCATCAGTATTGCGACTGTTCTTTCTCTTTAACATGTCCGCAATAGTCTCCTTGTCTTCATCTTCATCTTCATCTTCATCTCCTCCCTCTGCTATGTTTTTGCCTTTGTTCTTCACACCCGAACCCGAGGCATGACCAGTTGGGGGTGGTTCGGTTGTGTGAGTAGCTTTGGAGGAAGGAGGTGGTTTCGATCCTTTCTTCTCATCTCCCCCTTGTTTCGGAATGGACACGAAACTGGGTAGGCCTTCAATTTTACTCAAGAGGTCCATGGCCGGAGAGAGTTTCTCAGCGAGGGTACGCCTCACTGAGTGATTAAGGATGGGGTCGTGTGCTTCCAGGATGTTTGAGAGAGCGGCGTGGACATCCGAAACACACGTCTTTATGACTTCCCTCTCGGATCGAAGAGCTTCCAATTGTTGTTCGGAGTTGGAAAGTTGGGTGCTCTTGACCTTAAGGGCGGTAGTCTTACTCGCCAGGACATCCATCAGTGAATTTTCAGCTGCAAGATCCTCTTGTAGCTTTGCCAAGCAGGCATCGATGGAGGCACGGAGTGCCGAGTTGTCGTCGCTAAGGTGCTGTCTGAGGGTAGCGAACGAGGATAACTCCGTCTTTACAAACTGGGCCAATTGATGAACAACTGGTTCCAGAGTTGTTTTCGTGGCTTCGGCACTTTCCTGCATAGACTGCAGCAGGATTGTAGCGTCATTGAATAGTTTATCGACTTTTTCGGTCGCAGCCCCACAGGCTCGGGTGGAGGTGTCTATCGCAGCAGTTGCTGAGGCCATTGAATCATGTTGAGCCCGGGAGAAGGCATCAACTATTTTCTGAAGGGCAGCTTCAGATAAGGATGACTGCTGGTTGGAAGAGGAGGCGAGAAGTTGATCAACCTTCTCGTTAAGCGCACGGAGATGCTTCTTTGTCACTGGAGCATCATCCTCCTCATCACTCTGAACTTGAAACGGACTATAGTAGACCGAATCAAAGTTCATGTGATCACCACCTAGGTATTGATCATCGCCATCGGAGGCGTCTTCTGGAGATTGAGGTGGTGGTGAAGCTGGGGGTGTTGTGGGTTTGGTTGGTTCAGGTTGAGTGGGCGGAGGGTTAGTTTCGGGTGGTGGTGGTGTATGGGTTTCGGTTTGTGGAGGTTCGGTTACGGGAGGGGTTTCGGTTACAGGTGGTGTTTCGGTTGATGTGGTGAATATAGGTGGAGGTATAGGGAATAAGGTTGGTGGTATAGTAGGGTTTATGGTGGGAATGGAAATAGGTATTGTGGGTGGAGGGGAAGGAACTGGGGATTGGTGAAGTTCCATCTCCGGGGTTGGGGACCGAGGGGGTGTGTTGCCTCGTTGTGGAGATTCGTCTCCTTGTGATCCCTCAGAGTCCGAACTCCCACCTTCGGATTCTCTTGAAGAGGAGGGTATGAGGATCTTTCGTTTCAGTTGGGTCTTCCTCCTTTTTGGTTGTGGGGATGAAGCAGCCTTCGGTTGTTTGCGCTTCTTGGGAGAAGGTTTTGGGGCTTTGGATGGTTTCTTCCCCTTGTCTGCCTTCTTACCCCTGGCCACCGGTTTGTCGGCATCATGAATTGATCGCAGCATGTCCGGTGTCAGTTCCCTCGGACCAGATGGCCCTAACTCCTTGATCGCCTTGATCATACTGCTGTGTGAAGGCACACTTCCATACATAGTCTCCGGGATGGAGCCAATGAAGGAGAATTTTGATGCATCCGAGACGATGATCTTCTTGGTATGGAACGTACCAATAGAAGACATCGATGCACCATCAGCAGTTGGGACATCAAACCTGTCCATAGCCCATCTTGTGATCAAGATCCAGAACCGGGCCAGCGACACCTCGGAGTGTCGAGAAGTAGAAGAGAGGCTCTGAAGCAGCTGTTGCCAGAGGACAAACCCATAATCCAGGTTTATCCCATTGTACACTCCGTACATGATAGAAAGGAAAAGACGACTTGCACCGTCAGATCCTGAGCTCCTCTCTGACAGTCCCTTGAAGAGAACTGTAAATAACCCATTCCACTGGGGCGGTAGGCATGACTTTTTGAACCTGGCGACGGAGGTGAGAACTTCCGTGTAGCCCATGTTGTAGAACATGCTGTATAACATTCCAACCGGAATCGTCTCCGGGTTAACACGCGATGGGTCAGCAGCAAACCCTAACAATGTGCAGAAACGGGGGCGAGAAATGGAAGTCTTGTGATCTCCCACTTCAAAGAATACCCGGTCGACGCCTTTGTCGTAGTAGGCCGTCGCATAGACCAGAGATAGAGCCACCAGTGGCACCGTTTCAATTCTGGACAATGCCGGAGCAATCTGGGAGTACTTGAGGCATTCGATAACCGGCGACATGTAGGGATCATAGGCCAGTGGGTTCAGATCAATGACGAGGCATTGTTGAGGTCTGATGGGAAGAATCTGAGAAGTGGCATGAACAGATGAAGATTCAGCCATTGTTGCAGGTGTGGAGAAGAAGATGACCGGGAGAGAGTTTTGGGAGTAATTTAGCTTTGGGAATTATGGGGGCAGTAAAGAGGTAAAAGGTGGTGTTGATGGGTTTTTATAGTAGGTGATAGGAGAGAGAAAAATCTTTTCAAATCTCTTATGGAAATACGAAACGGGTTTTGTTGGAGTGACTGATTGGTGACAGTTGGGACGTGCGATGATCACGTAGGAGAGAGAGTGTCAGATTCCTAGGATCACGCCGCCCAATAAGCGCCGGTTCAGAGAGAGGAACCGTTTCCATTTCCACACGCGCCATTAATGCCAGATAGATGACTCTTCAATACTGCACACGCGTCCAATAAGTGTCAGAAAAAGCGCGACCGCTTCAAATTCACGCGCCCTCCTTTTTACCGTCGTTTGAATTTCTATCCTTTGAACTCCCGCCGCGTCAGCAACCTTTTGGACTTATCCCTTTTTAAACGCCATCTTTTGAATAAAACGCCCACGTGGATTATTGGTAACCACAACTTCATTATTAACCATCCATTAATTATTTAGCCTGTAAAATAATTAGTAACGGAATTTTTGAAAATCTAGGATTTTCGTGCAAAGAGTGTAAAAAAAAATAAAGAAATAAAGCAACTCTTTTTAGGATAATCTGTGATGTCAACAATGACACGAAACTGATGATCCCGGGCACAAATCTCTTCCTTCAACGTCAAGAGAGACCTCAAAGTGTTTTTGTGGAATCCCGTTGAATTACGATCAAACATTTATTAATAAATGTTGAAAGGATTCTTTTAATAAGGCAAATTAAGGGTGGTTTCGCTTTGATTCAACAGTTCAATTCTTGATATAAGAACGAACGTGAACAAAGTACTTGTGAGACCAGTGTAGTCTGTTGAACAAGTAGGTTTGAGTTGATTTTGTAGTGGCTTGGATTAAAATGAAATCTCAGATAAAAATTTAAAACTGGATCCCTTGGGAAGAAATGTCATGGTGTGTAACAATTTCATTGGAACCACGCAAAAAGAAAAGAAATTGAGATTTCATGAAGGTACATTCGTCAATTCATTGGTGAAAACTTGATCAAGTTAATTGGTCACCGTCAATTCGTTGGTGTTGAATTTTGGGTTTCACTCAGCTCGTAGTGGCACGAAGCTAAGATCATAAACACAGATGTTGTGTAACCATAAACCTCAGTGGTAGATGCTGAGAGTCTCAAGGGTTACAGTGATGAAACGAATGTTATGGAGAAGTGTAATGGGGATGGTGAAAGAAGACATAGTACCTCTACTGCGAACAAAAGGACCAAGCAGGATACTCTTAACTCTTGTGAGAAGAGTGTGAGGTAGCTCACGATTAGAATAAATGAGTTAGCCCTATTGGGAAGACAAGGTTTGTGTATACCAGGTCATGAAGGCAATTATTCAAAATCTTATGAGGCTTGGGACACATACAGCAGCATGCTTCTAGGGACACTTAAGTAAGTCATCAAATATATCCCCATAAACGAATGAGCACACAAAAAGAAATAAAATATTTTTGGAGTTTTTGAAATTGAAAATAAAAATAAAAATTAAAATTAAAAATAAGACGTAAAAAAAATTATAAAAGAGTCAAAAAAAAATACGATTAAAAAAAACTTTGGAAAAAAAATGAAAAACCGAACCCGAACATTCGGTTGGTTTCGGTTGGAAAAAGTTGAAAAACCGAACCCGAGCGTTCGGTTGGTTTCGGTTCAGGAAAATTTTGAAAAACCGAACCCGAACCTTTGGTTGGTTTCGGTTCAACAAAATTTTGGAAAACTGAACCCGAACCTTTTGGAGGTTTCGGTTCAGGAAAATTTTGAAAAACCGAACCCGAACCTTCGGTTGGTTTCGGTTCAACAAAATTTTGGAAAACCGAACCCGAACCTTCTGGAGGTTTCGGTTTTGGAAAATTTTTAAGAAACCAAGGAGTTTAGATATGCAATAAAAAAAAAACTTTTCACATAAAGAAAAACAAATTTTGCACAAGAAATATACAACTCAGAAAAACTACCTTTGAAGAAATGAGCGACTGAAATGGTTGAACCGAACCCGAACGTTCTGTTGGATTCGCTTCTTACGTTTGAGAGTGAGAGGTAGTGTGAGGTACTGACTCTGATTCCATCATTCCTAGCCCTTGCAATATTTTATTGAACGATGCTTCTGGAAGAGCTTTGGTAAAGACGTCAGCCAGTTGATCAGTGGTTCTTACGAAGTGAACTTCGACATTACCATCTTCCACATGATCTTTGATGAAGTGATACCTCAATGCTATGTGTTTGGTTTTAGAGTGTTGCACTGGGTTATGACAGATCCTAATTGCACTTTCAGAGTCACAATATAGTGGGATCTTCTTCATATTGAGTCCATAGTCTCGAAGTTGACTCTGGATCCAAATCACTTGTGATGTGCAGGATGCAGCAGCAATATATTCCGCTTCAGCAGTAGACAACGACACACATGTTTGTTTCTTGGATTGCCAGCTGACCAACTTCCCATCAAGAAATTGACAGCCACCAGTTGTGCTTTTGCGGTCGAGTCCACATCCTCCAAGGTCAGCATCAGAATAGGCTTGAACGAAGAAGCCTGAATTGGATGGATACCATAGACCTAAGGAGGCGGTTCGCTTGAGATAGCGTAGGATGTTCTTCACTGCCAGCATGTGAGGTTCGCGTGGGTTAGCCTGAAATCGAGCATAATAACATACAGAAAACATGATATCAGGCCTGCTAGCAGTTAGATACATCAGTGAGCCTATCATTTGACGATAGAGCGTGATGTCGACAGCCGGTTTATCCAGTGAAGGGGTCAGCTTGGTGCCGAATGCCATTGGGACTTTGACTTTTGAGTCTCCCATCATTCCAAACTTCACTAGGAGAGTCTTTGTGTAAGCTTCCTGATTGATAAAGATGCCTTCGGGTCCCTGTCTTATATTTAAACCAAGGAAAAAATTAATAGGACCCATTGAGCTCATTTCAAACTTAGTCTCCATCAACTTTCTGAATTCAGCTGTTAAGCTGGGATTCGTAGAGCCAAAGATGATGTCATCGACATAAATTTGAACTATCATAAGGTGGTTACCTTCCTTTTTGCGAAAGAAGGTTGGGTCAACCGAACCTTGTTTGAATTTGGACATCTTTAAAAATTTTGTAAGCGTTTCATACCAGGCCCTCGGAGCTTGTTTGAGGCCATACACAGCTTTATCCAGAATATAGCAATGATTTGGATACTTTTCGTTCACGAACCCAGGAGGTTGCTCCACATACACAGTTTCTTCAAGTTCTCCATTGAGAAATGCACACTTGACGTCCATTTGGAAGACCACAAAGTTTTTGTGAGCAACATAGGCCAGAAATATTCTGACCGATTCTAGCCTAGCTACTGGAGCGAACGTCTCTTCGTAATCTATCCCTTCCTCCTGACAGTATCCCTTGACAACCAGACGAGCTTTGTTCCTTATGACATTACCTTCCTTATCCATTTTGTTTCTAAAAACCCATTTAAGACCAACAACTGAAGCATCCGGAGGAGTTGGAATGAGGCGCCAGACTTTGTTCCTTTCGAACTCGTTCAGTTCGTCTTGCATTGCTTGAACCCAATCAGAGTGATCGAGGGCAGTGTTCACTGTCTTCGGTTCAACTTTTGATACAAATGAGTTAAACATACAAAACTCAACCTTTGAGAATAAGGATGTCTGTTTTGCCTTCAGTTGAGATCGGGTCAGAACCTTTTCAGATACATCACCAACTACTTGAGAGATAGGATGATCTCTGGTCCATTTTGTAAGAGGAGGGTAATTCGGATCGAAGGTTGGATCTAGTTCAGCATTGATCATCTCTTCAGGCTCAGATTGGCTATCGAAATCAAGCATCATATCATCATGCTCCCCCTCAATTGATGAGTCTTGAGAAACATGAGGTTCAGGGGTTTCTTGCGGTGCTGGACTTTCAGGCATTGAAGCACCTTCGTTTGGAGGGGCATCTTCGGTTGGAGAGTTACCTTCGGTTGATGAAGGACCTTCGGTTGAAGTAGTAGAGCTTGGCTCCCCCTGGACTTGTGAGCTAGGCTCCCCCTCGACAAGAGAACTTGGCTCCCCCTCGACTGAAGCATTGTTGGTTGGAGATTCATCAGTAGGCGATTCTCCTTCATGCATTCTTCTTGCAGCATCTTCGACAATCTGCTTCATATGATCTATTTTGTTGTCGGCTGCACCTGCTTCTGAGAGAGAAGCTTTTTCCGGTTCGTCAAAGAGATCCAGAAAATTCTCGTACATATTGGCGATTGAGACTGTGACTTGACCAGTTTGAGGAAAGATTTCCCTGGCAGTGTCATCTATGGCCTGTAGCTTCTTGACATAGCTATCGTCGAAGGTCACATAGTATGTCTCTTCAATCCTTCTTGATCGTTTGTTTAGGACCCTGTACGCCTTTGAAGTGAGTGAGTAACCCAGAAAGATTCCCTCGTCGGCTTTGACATCAAACTTGTTGCGGTGTTCTTTAGAGTTAAAGATGAAACACCTTGAGCCAAAAACGTGGAAAAATTTCACGTTGGGTTTTCTGTTATTTATTATCTCATATGATGTGAGCGTGAATCGCTTATTGAGATAGGACCTGTTTTGTGTATAACAAGCAGCAGAAATAGCGTCAGCCCAAAAATAAAGAGGTAAGGAAGCGAAACTTAACATAGTTCGGGCAGCTTCACACAGAGATCGGTTTCGTCTTTCGACTATCCCGTTCTGCTGTGGTGTGTAGGGAGATGAGAAATTGTGGCTAATTCCCTTTTCTGCAAGAAACTCTTCAAACTCCCTGTTCTTGAATTCGAGGCCATTGTCGCTCCTGATGTTGCGAACGACCTTCTTGAGCTGGACTTCAATTTGCTTGATAAACACTTTCAGCTTTTGAGTCGCTTCAGATTTGAGCTTTAGAAAGAACACCCATGTAAATCTAGAGAAGTCATCAACGACAACAAGAATGTACTTGCTACCACCGATGCTTTCAATAGATGAAGGACCACACAAATCGATATGAAGCAATTCTAGTGGTTCAACAACTTTTGTGTTAATTATGGATGGGTGACTTTGACGACTCTGCTTTCCCATTTCACATGCAGCACATAAATGCTCTCTGTCAAACTTGAGCAATGGAAGACCCCTAACATGACCTCCAGTGACAAGTCGGTTGATATCTTTGAAATTGAGATGAGAGAGTCTTCTGTGCCACAACCAGCTTTCGTCGGATTGAGCTTTTGATAGCAGACATATGGCTGGGTTTCCTTTGATGGGTTTCATGTTCAGAGGAAACATTTCACCCTTTCGCTCTGACTTCAGAATCACTTTCTTTGTCTTTTTCTCTATGATTTCAGAACCTTCATCATCGAATGAAACTTTGAGACCTGTACCTCCAACAAGCTGAGATACACTGATGAGGTTGTGTTGAAGTCCTTCCATGTAGGTCACCTTCCTTATGGTAAAATCACCATTCTTTATCATCCCATATCCCTTTATGGTGCCGAAAGAGTTATTTCCAAACTTAACGTTGCCACCATTTGCAAGAGATCTGTATTCCCTGAGCTCCTCTTTCCTCCCTGTCATGTGACGCGAGCAGCCACTGTCGATGTACCATTCTTCGTCAAACTGCTTGTCACTTATAACCTGCAAAAATTAAGCAGATTTAGGAACCCAAAGTTTCTTGGGTCCATGTGAGGTTTTCATGGGAACGGGAATAGTTAGAGAGATGTCAACAAGATATGTTCTTTTAATTAGAGTTGTTTCATCTTTCTTTTTAATGGTGAATACTTTTATTTTGTTAAGATTGGGTTGGTTTGCTTTGGGCTCAGGTTTGGATTCATCGACCTTTTGCTTTCCCTTCTGTTCAGCTGGTGAATGAGGTTTTTGAGGAAAAGCGGGATCAGCTTTAGAGCAAGATGGAGATGAATGAGTAGAAGTGGAAGAACGAGAAGAATTAGAACGAGAGAATTTGGATGGGGAGGACTTCCTGGCTGATGACTCAAGGTGACCCTTTTGCTTTTGATCATTAGAGGGGCTGACCTTCGAGTCTTGTTCTCTTTTGACTTTAGAGCCGAACCTCTGCGTTCGGTTGGAGTTGTTCTTGGAACCGAACCTTTGGTTTCGGTTGAAGTCCTCTTGTGAACCGAACCTTGACTTTCGGTTGGTATCTTCTTGTGAACCGAACCTTGACTTTCGGTTGTTGTTTTCTTGCGAACCGAACCTTGGCTTTCGGTTGTCGTTTTCATACTTCAGATTCTTGTCTTTGTGTGAATAGTATGCATTCTGGGAGTGCCAGAATTGTTTCCTTTCAGAAAGGTTTTTCCTATATCTTAGGTTCCTTTCTATCTTCTTGTCTCTCATCTGTTTAGGTTGATGATGAACGTTCGCTTTCACTTTTGATGTCACCTTGGCTGGTTCCTTTTGAACTTTAGGAGTTTTTCTTTGAGCCAAGGGAGCAGAGGGAATATCTGAAGAAGATTCAGTTTGCCCTGAGGAAGTGGAAGGAATATCTGATGAAGTTTCACTTCGAGCTGTTGGCGTTGAAGGAATGTCTTCTTTTGCTGAACGATCAACCTCTTGAGGAGTATCTTTTGTACCACTTGTGCTTGGGTTGTTGTTTTCTTGCGAACCGAACCTTGGCTTTCGGTTGTCGTTTTCATACTTCAGATTCTTGTCTTTGTGTGAATAGTATGCATTCTGGGAGTGCCAGAATTGTTTCCTTTCAGAAAGGTTTTTCCTATATCTTAGGTTCCTTTCTATCTTCTTGTCTCTCATCTGTTTAGGTTGATGATGAACGTTCGCTTTCGCTTTTGATGTCACCTTGGCTGGTTCCTTTTGTACTTTAGGAGTAAATTAAGGGTGGTTTCGCTTTGATTCAACAGTTCAATTCTTGATATAAGAACGAACGTGAACAAAGTACTTGTGAGACCAGTGTAGTCTGTTGAACAAGTAGGTTTGAGTTGATTTTGTAGTGGCTTGGATTAAAATGAAATCTCAGATAAAAATTTAAAACTGGATCCCTTGGGTGCATATTAGGTTAAGATTCTAGAAATTATCGATATAGCGATTGATCAAGAGTATTTTCCAGTAATCGTTCTTGTAATCTTCCAATCCTTTACAGTTGATGTTCTTAATCGAGCTCTTCTAAGGATTTTATTTAATCATTCAACACGATTGATTCAAGAGTATTTTCCAGTAATCGTTCTTGTAATCTTCCAATCCTTTACAGTTGATGTTCATAATCGAGCTCTTCTAAGGATTTTATTTAATCATTCAACACGATTGATTCAAGCTGTTTTGTTCTTAATATTACTTTCTGGTTTGCTATTATTATTGCGTTCTTGCTGTTTCTTATTCATATACTTGTTCAAGATCTAATCGATCTTCATAGATTAAAAGTTATTTTAATCCCATCAAAACCCTTTTTGTTTGATATGAAGGCGTACAAGTATTTTTCCATACTTAAAGTAATTTCAGTGAGCTAAATAGACCTAACTCGCTAATTTAAGGTTAGAACCCGTAAATCTTATGATTGTTAATACCACATGTGAGCTATCGTAACCATACTTGACATTGACGGCCTCGTAATGCGATGTTCTTCAGGCGTCGCCATTAAATGACACTTGTCACCACAGACCTGCCGGTCTAGCTGTAGCGAGCAGCTCTGGTGTGGGTTTATCAAACCCAATATAGATCTATACACAACTATCACGTTCTCCCTACAAGAGACTCTGGTTACAATTTACAGGACTTTTTGACTTTGTTACTTTGGAAGTAACCCGAAGGGAATGACTCACAAATTTATTCATTAACAGATTTACGTGATGTCACACCCCAAAACCAAGAACGGCGGAAACGTTCTGGGGCGGAGGACGTCATGTAAGGTAATCAGAACACAGTAAATGTAAATAAGCAAACAACATCATCCATTGCATTAAATATATAAATTTAATACATGCGTGTTCTGTACAGATTTAGACACCAAAAATATAACGTAAATCAAAATAATAAAATGATGAGTCTTGAGTGCGCTCCATCATCTCAAAAGCTGGCATCGGTACCTGTCTACTGATGACCTGGGAATACAAGTTATTTTTAAAGAGTTTATCAGCATTAAGCTGGTGAATTCATAAGTATTTTGGTATCAATGTTTGTAGTTAAAAACGTTTGAACCTGTCTCAATGTATAAGTTTGTAAAAGTTTGAATCTCTCAGAAAATCCTATATTTTCTATAAAAGTAACCTTCTACCAAGGCTAAACTGTTTTGTAAACTCGTCTGTTGTAAAAGTGTGTAATTACCCAAGTATAACTATCATTTGTTAAAATTTAGTTTGTACATTAATGCTTAAGTGAGGTTATCACTAAAATATGTAATGGGTAAATCATAGTAGCACTGTAGCTTAGTATAATAAGACTACTGCTGTACTAAATACTACTACCTTAAACCGGATTTATATTAAGGTATAATGTGATAAATTGCACCATGCTATCGACTGGTAACAACGACATAAAGAACGGTCGTAATAACGGAATGACGTTTGGCACCCGCAGACCTGCAGGTCCGGCTGTAGCTAGCAGCAAGGTGTAGGATAGTCAATCCAGTATAGATCTATACGCAAACTCAACGCTCTCCCTCCAAGAGAATTCTGGCTACAACTCGGGCCATGACATTTAAGGCATGCTCCGATACAGTGGATCACATTTGTTATCGTATTCTTGCATATGTGATGAAATGTTTCTCGTTCTAGTATAGTTGTATATGTTCTCATAGTATAGTTGTATATATTCTTTTCCTAGTATAGACTCATGAATGAACTGACTCATTGATCTAGCAGTTGTAATAGTATGATTCTGTGTTACCCCGATGGTAACTTGTTAACTATGCGTCTAGTACGTATGATTATGGAAGTACTTTTATGTCTATATATGTATATTTGATATATAATTAATATGGAAACGACCTTCGGATGGTCACCCGAAATCCCACCAGACCACATCCAAATCGAGGAAAAGGAAATAGGGTGGATGGCCTTCCTAAGCCCTTTAAACATTATTTATACATCTATACATATATGGGCATGCAATTTATAATATAAAAGCATAAATAAGTATTTATAAGACATTTGAAACATAAGTATTATTTTTAAGGAAAGATCGACTTGATGTCAATCTATAAAACAATTTGAAGGCATAGATTTGATTAAAACAGTTTAGGTATAAGAAACATTTGTTTAAATCACAGTTGTAGTATAATTTGAAAAGTAAATGGGTTTGGAAAACATTTTGAAGTAAAACAGTTTGATAGACAGTTTGAACAGTGATAAAATCACTGGTTTCCCCTAGTTATTAATCACATGTGATTAATGCAATCACATGTGATTGAAGCAATAACTATAAGTATTTAGCTTGTATCCCCCCCTTGAAAGCATATAAAAGCATTTAGAATATTTAAAAAGGTTGATTAAGGGGTATAAAACTCACTTGATTGATTGAAGAAAGCGAGATGGAAACCGGGCAGAGTTTCGTCTCGGAAAACGGATTTTTCTCGGGATTCTCGGGAATCTCGGGAGTAAAATCGACCCTCGAGACTTGAGCAAAAAGACCAGAGCTTCGGGTTTGAACGGGCACGGAAATCGAGGCAAGATTGTGAGAGAGAAGAGAGAAGTGAGCAGAATTTTCGGAAAGCCTCGCATTCTATTTATAGGAAGGCTGAACCGCCTCCGAACACGGGGCGTACGGTCGTACGCAGCGCGTACGCGTACGTCATGCATGACCGAAGCCTCGACTGCCTCGGCTTCGGATGGGACGGGTTGCTGGGTACGCGGGTCGGATGGGACGGCGGGTCGAACGGGACAGCGGGTCGGACGGGTCGGATGCCTCGGATAGGGCGACGTGGACGATCAGAGGCCAAGTCTCTCGGGTACGCAGGGCGTACAGGGGTACGCAGCGCGTACCCGGATGAGGACGCTGACTCCTCTTCGGATAAGGTCCGAAATTTTGATTTAAATAAATATATAATTTATTTAATAAACTTCAAAAATTCATATCTTCTTCATACGAACTCCGTTTTCGATGGTCTTTATATCCACGCGTAGGTGAGACTACGCTCTATAACTTTCGTTTAGACTCCGACGTCACCCTTGGCTTCTAAATTCTTGTCCATTCCTCTAAGGGATTCATTCGTCACATTTTCAGGTTTCATGGCTTCAAGTTGAGCCTCCTGAATTTGCTTAGACAAGTGTGAATGGATGGTTATTGACAACGACTTGATCTTGCGACCAGAATATTCCTTCCGACTTAGGGCGTCCGCTACTACGTTGGCTTTACCCGGATGATAACGAATATCGCATTCGTAATCACTGAGTAGCTCGACCCACCGTCGTTGTCTCATGTTGAGCTCCTTTTGATCGAAAATGTGTTGTAAACTCTTGTGTTCGGTAAAGATAGTGCTCTTCGTTCCATACAAGTAATGTCTCCAGATCTTTAGAGCAAACACCACTGCTCCTAGTTCAAGATCGTGGGTCGTGTAGTTAACCTCGTGTGTCTTCAATTGTCTCGAGGCGTAGGCGATGACCTTACCTCGCTGCATCAGAACACATCCGAGCCCTTGATTCGATGCATTGCAATAAACTACGAAGTCTTCTATTCCTTCGGGAAGGGATAGTATTGGTGCGGTGCACAAGGCTCGTTTGAGCGTTTGGAACGCTCTTTCTTGTTTCTCTTCCTAGTCAAAGGCCACGCCTTTCTGGGTTAGGGTTGTAAGAGGTTTCGCTATTCGAGAGAAGTTCTGAATGAATCTGCGGTAGTAGCCAGCGAGACCTAGAAATTGACGAATTTCTGTAGGCGTCTTCGGTGCTGACCAGTTCTCAATGGCTTTAATTTTGGATGGGTCCATGTGGATTCCCTCTTCGCTTACTACGTGTCCTAAGAATTCAACTCTCCGGATCCAAAATTCACATTTCGAGAACTTCGCATAAAGCTTCTCTTTTCGTAAAGTCTCTAGAATTTGTCGCAGATGATCGCCATGTTCTTTCTTACTTCGGGAGTAGATCAGGATGTCGTCAATGAAAACGATGACGAACTGATCCAAGTAGGGTCGGCATACTCTATTCATCAGATCCATGAAGACTGCGGGCGCATTGGTCAATCCGAATGGCATCACCACGAACTCGTAATGTCCGTAACGAGTTCGGAAGGCGGTCTTCGGCACATCCTCCTCTAGCACTCGTAACTGGTGATATCCGGATCTCAGATCAATCTTAGAAAAATAGCTCGCCCCTTGCAGTTGGTCGAATATGTCATCTATGCGAGGCAGAGGGTAACGATTCTTGACCGTCAGTTTGTTGAGTTCTCTGTAGTCAATACACATACGGAAGGATCCTTCCTTCTTCTTAACGAACAAGACCGGTGCTCCCCAAGGTGAGAAACTCGGTCTTATAAATCCCTTGCTGAGCAGTTCGTTAAGTTGACCAGAGAGTTCCTGCATCTCAGCTGGTGCTAAGCGGTAGGGCGACTTGGCTACTGGGGTAGCTCCTGGGACTAAGTCAATTCTGAACTCGACCATTCACTGCGGAGGTAACCCGGGTAGTTCTTCTGGGAAAATGTCGGGGAAGTCGCTCACTACAGGGATGTTCTTTAGTTCTATCGTTTCGAGGCTCGTGTCGACGACGTGAGCAAGGAATGCATGGTATTCCTTACGCAGGTATTTCTGTGCTTGAATACTTGATATGATGCGAAGACTTGCACCGGGTTTGTCGCCATAGACTATAAGAGTTTCGCTAGACGGAAGGTTTAGACGGACTGCTTTCTCGAAGCACATGATGTCGGCACGATGAAGGCTTAACCAGTCCATGCCAATGATAACGTCGAAACTTTTTATTAAGACTGGCATGAGGTCGACTGGAAATGAATGGTTATCTAGAGTTAGGGTACAACCTAAGTATATGCTACTCGTATTTTCAGTTTTTCCATTAGCCATTTCTACTGTGAATAGTTCTTTGAGTGCGTGCGGTGGTTGATTAAGCATGTGAGCAAATTTATGGTTTACGAAGCTTTGCTCCGCTCCACTATCGAACATAATGCATGCATAGGAGTTATCGAGGAGGAACGTACCGGTCACCACTGTCGGGTCAGCAACTGCTTCCCCGTGGCCTATAGCTAGTACCCTCCCTGTTCCTCCCGCATTCCTCGCTTTGGGGCAGTCCCTCTTAAAGTGGCCTGCTTCGCCACATCCATAGCAGGTTGGGCTCGCGCCAGAGCCAGGGACTTGGTTGATAGGTTGTGCCGGGAACTTACAGAATCGGACGGTGTGTCCTTTCCTGTTGTAGTTAGAGCACTGCATTTCACGGCAGGGGCCGTTGTGGTGGTAGTTGCATTTGTTGCACTTGGGCGAACTTCCAGTATACCGACTCACCGGAGCAGTAGTAGCAGCAGTAGGGGTTACTGCGGCATGAATTGCCACCATTTGCTGCTTTTTGGCAGCTTGCTGCTTCTTCTTTTCATCCCAGAATTTCCGCTTAGTATCGGCGGGTTTGGAGGGTTCCGGGATGGCTAGGGTGGTTGTGGTTGCAGGGGTTTTGACTCCATGGTCAATGAGTCGTTGTGCCAATCGTTTGGCACTGTCGAAGGTAGCGGGGTTTGACGCTAGCACATTCCCCTGATACGGAGGCACTAGCCCCCATATGTACCTCTCAATCTTCTTCCCCTCGGTGGGAACCATATTGGGGCAGAGGGCCACCAGCTCGCTGAATCGGGCAGTATAAGCGACCACATTGGTGCCCTTCATCGACAGGTTCCAGAGTTCCTGCTCCAGTTTCTGGATCTCGCCCCTCGGGCAGTATTCCTCAGTCATGAGGTCTTTCATTGTTTCCCAGCCCATGTCGTTGGCTACGACGAGAGTTAGTGCCTTAACATGGCCGTTCCACCATGTCAGGGTCTTTCCTTCAAAGGTGCATGCGGCGTACTTGACCTTACTCGCCGCAGGGCATGAACAGATTTCGAAGACTGGTTCAGTCTTCTCGAGCCATTGCGAGAGGGCAATGGCTCCACCGGTGCCGTAAAAAGGCTTCGGTTTGCAATTTGTGAAATCCTTGTATGAGCACTCTCTCGAGCGCACAGGGGTTTCAACCGGTGTTGACTCCACAGGGGTTCCACCTCTGCTAGCATTTGTTGAGTGATACTGAGCCATGGCAGTTGCCACTGCTGCAACTACGGCAGCATTCAGGGCTACAATATCGATGACTGGAGGCGGAGGAGGTGGTGGTGCAGGATTATTCCTGGGAGATTTGCGAGGAGGCATCTTTCAGCTATAAGTTTATAAAGATAAGAAAACGGTCAGAATCAATTTGTAAGCAACGTGAGAGTGACACATGGACTAACTAAACATAGTCCAACAGTTGAAAGAGTGCTTGGAACCACAATAAGAAATATTAGTAGGAAAGCACCAGTGTATAGATTTTTCCCCAGATAGATAGATCTCAACAAAAAAAAATACTGGTATTACTGATGTAATAAGTTCAGGGAAAATCGACCTAACAGTAGGTCATACATCATACCATATAGAAAAGTTTGACAGTTCTTAGATTTCAAATTTGAGTACGGAAAGTTAGAAATATTTTACACACAAGTGCTACTTGGAGCACAGATGTTAAAGGCTATCCTTTAATTAAAAGACGGAGATGTACTAGACATCAACCAACGGCGATGGGAAAATCCCGGGCAAGTACTGCGGTCGGACACTTGACGAAACACCTCTTGAAGGTGTCGATCATGAGTGCTCTGACGAGCTCGAAGTTCCAAGATTTCAGCTCGTGAGGCAGCCAACTGCTACTGCAGGGTTTTATTTGTTCTCCGGGTCTGTTCCATGTCTTCTTCAAGACGGCGGATGCGGACTGTGTTGACACCTGAGTCGGCATCAATCTCTATGACCCGGTCGACGGCTGCTCCACCTTGCTTGACCATACGAGCTATTCTGCGGATAATGACAGGCAGAGCTCGGTCAGTAGAGCCACCATCGCTGACGTTATGAAAGCTTCGGTTCCCCAAGTATGGTAAGGGTTGACCCTGTTCATCACTCCAGCGATTCAAGTTGTTTGCCCACAAGGGAGTAGGACCTGGAAACGCTGGTCGAGGGTTGTTGTTCGGGGCTTGACCTACTAGCGGTAGGTTGTTGACTTCAGGCTCGGAGTCGGATCCATCAGAAAAGCCTTCTTCAAGGTGATCATCCAAAGGGATTGGATGCTCAACATCGGGCTCTTCATCGATCCACCCGATCATTGCCTTCATTTGGAAAGTACTGGTCGCCGTGATGGAATCTAGCCATTAGATCTACGCGAGAAGAGAGGTATACGAATATAGTATACGTGTAACTAGTAGTACAAAATACACCTATAGTATTTTAAGTTTAAGTTTTTCTGATCTTCTTGTGGTATTGTTGGTAAGTTTTTAGACTTGTTAACCTATCACAACCGTTCTAGGGCATGTGCTAATCACTCCTAGGACCAGCATAGTTGATCAGGCTATGCCATTTCCAGGACTGACCATACATCCCCGAGCTCACTTGTGATATTTAACAATCGTAATACTTTTGTTCTTGTCATTGTGACACTGGTTTTAGTATGAATGCAGACTAGTATACTTAATTAAATATTTTAATATTTAAAGTATAGACTCTTGGTCAGAGTTTAATCCCTAATGGGTTTATAGTTTAGTATATCTTTTATGGGTTGATATACTCAATTCACTATAAACAATGCTCTGATACCAATCTGTCACACCCCAAAACCAAGAACGGCGGAAACGTTCTGGGGCGGAGGACGTCATGTAAGGTAATCAGAACACAGTAAATGTAAATAAGCAAACAACATCATCCATTGCATTAAATATATAAATTTAATACATGCGTGTTCTGTACAGATTTAGACACCAAAAATATAACGTAAATCAAAATAATAAAATGATGAGTCTTGAGTGCGCTCCATCATCTCAAAAGCTGGCATCGGTACCTGTCTACTGATGACCTGGGAATACAAGTTATTTTTAAAGAGTTTATCAGCATTAAGCTGGTGAATTCATAAGTATTTTGGTATCAATGTTTGTAGTTAAAAACGTTTGAACCTGTCTCAATGTATAAGTTTGTAAAAGTTTGAATCTCTCAGAAAATCCTATATTTTCTATAAAAGTAACCTTCTACCAAGGCTAAACTGTTTTGTAAACTCGTCTGTTGTAAAAGTGTGTAATTACCCAAGTATAACTATCATTTGTTAAAATTTAGTTTGTACATTAATGCTTAAGTGAGGTTATCACTAAAATATGTAATGGGTAAATCATAGTAGCACTGTAGCTTAGTATAATAAGACTACTGCTGTACTAAATACTACTACCTTAAACCGGATTTATATTAAGGTATAATGTGATAAATTGCACCATGCTATCGACTGGTAACAACGACATAAAGAACGGTCGTAATAACGGAATGACGTTTGGCACCCGCAGACCTGCAGGTCCGGCTGTAGCTAGCAGCAAGGTGTAGGATAGTCAATCCAGTATAGATCTATACGCAAACTCAACGCTCTCCCTCCAAGAGAATTCTGGCTACAACTCGGGCCATGACATTTAAGGCATGCTCCGATACAGTGGATCACATTTGTTATCGTATTCTTGCATATGTGATGAAATGTTTCTCGTTCTAGTATAGTTGTATATGTTCTCATAGTATAGTTGTATATATTCTTTTCCTAGTATAGACTCATGAATGAACTGACTCATTGATCTAGCAGTTGTAATAGTATGATTCTGTGTTACCCCGATGGTAACTTGTTAACTATGCGTCTAGTACGTATGATTATGGAAGTACTTTTATGTTTATATATGTATATTTGATATATAATTAATATGGAAACGACCTTCGGATGGTCACCCGAAATCCCACCAGACCACATCCAAATCGAGGAAAAGGAAATAGGGTGGATGGCCTTCCTAAGCCCTTTAAACATTATTTATACATCTATACATATATGGGCATGCAATTTATAATATAAAAGCATAAATAAGTATTTATAAGACATTTGAAACATAAGTATTATTTTTAAGGAAAGATCGACTTGATGTCAATCTATAAAACAATTTGAAGGCATAGATTTGATTAAAACAGTTTAGGTATAAGAAACATTTGTTTAAATCACAGTTGTAGTATAATTTGAAAAGTAAATGGGTTTGGAAAACATTTTGAAGTAAAACAGTTTGATAGACAGTTTGAACAGTGATAAAATCACTGGTTTCCCCTAGTTATTAATCACATGTGATTAATGCAATCACATGTGATTGAAGCAATAACTATAAGTATTTAGCTTGTATCCCCCCCTTGAAAGCATATAAAAGCATTTAGAATATTTAAAAAGGTTGATTAAGGGGTATAAAACTCACTTGATTGATTGAAGAAAGCGAGATGGAAACCGGGCAGAGTTTCGTCTCGGAAAACGGATTTTTCTCGGGATTCTCGGGAATCTCGGGAGTAAAATTGACCCTCGGGACTTGAGCAAAAAGACCAGAGCTTCGGGTTTGAACGGGCACGGAAATCGAGGCAAGATTGTGAGAGAGAAGAGAGAAGTGAGCAAAATTTTCGGAAAGCCTCGCATTCTATTTATAGGAAGGCTGAACCGCCTCCGAACGCGGGGCGTACGCTCGTACGCAGCGCGTACGCGTACGTCATGCATGACCGAAGCCTCGACTGCCTCGGCTTCGGATGGGACGGGTTGCTGGGTACGCGGGTCGGATGGGACGGCGGGTCGGACGGGACAGCGGGTCGGACGGGTCGGATACTTCGGACGGGTCGGATGCCTCGGATAGGGTGACGTGGACGATCAGAGGCCAAGTCTCTCGGGTACGCAGGGCGTACAGGGGTACGCAGCGCGTACCCGGATGAGGACGCTGACTCCTCTTCGGATAAGGTCCGAAATTTTGATTTAAATAAATATATAATTTATTTAATAAACTTCAAAAATTCATATCTTCTTCATACGAACTCCGTTTTCGATGGTCTTTATATCCACGCGTAGGTGAGACTACGCTCTACAACTTTCGTTTAGACTCCGACGGCAAATTCCGAAATTATTTTTTTTATTATCTATTTTAAACCCATCGTGTTTAAGGAATTTCTTTGAAAATTCATAACTTCTTTATCTGATGTCGGTTTTTTCCAGACTTTTTACCGCTGGAATACCATTGTCGAGACCTTCGATTCACGTTTAGGTCATTCCGGCCAAAAGTCGCTCGATCTCCGATTTGAGTTTTTAGCTGTCTGTTGCTAAGCCGAATTTGGAAAAATCATAACTTCGCTATATGAAGTCGGATTTGGGCGTTCTTTTCACGTACGATCATGGTTCAAAGACATTTAAACGTAGAAGGAAATTAAATAGAACTTTTTGTAGATTTTATTATGAAAGTAAATTTTATTACTCATAAGTGGTTACAAAACTTGACCCTTTTTGGTCATTACAAAGAGTTGAAATATCGGGTTGTCACACGTGAACTAAACGAAAAACCTTTGGTAAATAAGTTTGAGAAGTAAATGATACATAAACTATACCTATTATAGTTTATCCAAAACGTTTGTAATGTATAAGAATTCTTTTATGAATGCTTTAATGCAATGAATCCATAAACTATGCTCATTATAGCTTAATATACGTGTTCTAAATGAATGAATAATCTTATCATGAATGACTATATTTCAGTTTATGATGATAAACTAACATGGAAACACATTCAATATTTGGAACTTATCATTATACACTTTGCTCAACATAATACAAAGTGTTATGAAAACTATAAGCTGTTAACAAATTTTCAACCTGTCTACATTGTTTTTGAAAATTCATAGAAAAATCATACGAAGCTGAAAACTAAATCCGTAAATTCTGAGAGTTCCCAAAATGTGTCTAGTTTACTCATAATTTTTATCATAATTTTTAATGACCTCCAACTTGGGTGAAAAAGTCCATAATCACAGACTGGTCCGGATTGGTTTTTGAAATGATAGGCAGTTTTGTAAAAATCGCCATAAATTGTAGAAAAATCGTATGGAGATGTGCAAGTAGTCATTTTAAAGCTAAGAACTGGAACTATTTACACCTAAAACAGTTTTGAAAACTAAAATGTTTAAGTGGTCCAAAACAGTCTGTGAATGGGGTTGAACTTTTCTGATGAAGGTTGTTAGAAAAGTGTAGTTATGTTCTTGTTGTTTTAACTTGTATTCCCCCCCCCCCCCCCCCCCTCATAAAAACTTGAGAAAACATGAAAATATGGGGGTATGAACTCACCTTAAGTGTTTTCAGTAGATGATTGTTGAAGAATGGAGGTGTTTAACTCAAGAACACTTGGAGATGCCTTGAAGATTTTTGAGAATCTAGCATCATAGTTATGGAGTTTGTATAAGCTATCAATGATTTGAGTAGAATGAAGTGTAAAAATCACAAGGAGGATGAATTACACTTACTAAGAGTGGAAGAACACTTGATGATCAGCCTTGGGATCTTGAATTAGAGAGAAAAGTTGGAGAGAAAATTGGAGTTGAATCTTTGGTGGAAATGAGAGTGATTGAAAATAATGAGGAGAGAGGTTGAGTGACCAGCCCTAGAACGTAGGGATGGCTTGTGAGAGGGGTAAAAAGTACAAGGAAGTGACAAGGTATGGTGGGGAGGAGTGTGGGTTAATCACGGAGTGGGTATGAGGTTGCTTGTGTCATAAAATAAGGTAAAGTCAACACTCTACCTTTGTACTTTACCTACTCTCTTTTGGATAAGGTTTTATCCTTAAAATATGATTAAATCATTAATTTAGGGGCCTTATATTTTAAAATAAAGTTTTGGGTGAAAATCCTATGTTAAAACAATTAAAAACGGGCGTAAAACGCGAATTTAATTGAAAACCGGGAGAAAAAGGGCTTCCCAGCGAGGCCTCTCGGTCCTAGGCCGAGGTTCGGTCCCTAGGCCGAGGTTCGGTTCATGCTGATGCTGAGTCGGAAGCGAGAGGCGCGAGCCAGAAGAAGAAACGAGGGGCGAGGGTCCGTCCAAAGGCTCGGTCCGAAGTCAGAAGCGAAGGTCAGAAGGTTCGGTCCGAAGTCAGAAGCGAAGGTCAGAAGGTTCAGTCCGAAGAGAAGTCAGAACCGAAGGAGCTGTAGTGAACAGTAATGAACAGTACCTTCGGTTCGGTCCTTCCTTTTTAAGCGAGGTTCGGTTAGTGTGAACAGTACCTTCGGTTCCTAAGAGGACTTTCGGTTCCTAAGAGGGGTTTCGGTTCCTAAGGTCCGTTTTTCGCGTAGACTTCCGTTTTTGGGCTGTTTTCGCCAAATTCGAGGGTCGGGATGCCCCGAGTGATTATAGAAAGTTGGGAGAGATTTGAGAGAGATTCCACATACTCAGAGAGATTTGGGAGAGATTTGACATACTTGGTGAGATTTCACATACAAAGAGATATTTGGAAGAGATTTCACATTCTTAGAGAGTTTTGGGAGAGATTTGACATTCTTGGAGAGATTTCTCATTCAGAGAGAGATTTGGGAGAGATTTCACATACTTAGAGAGATTTGGGAGAGATTTGACATTCTTGGAGAGATTTCTCATTCAGAGAGAGATTTGGGAGAGATTTCACATACTTAGAGAGATTTAGGAGAGATTTGACATTCTTGGAGAGATTTCTCATTCAGAGAGAGATTTGGGAGAGATTTCACATACTTAGAGAGATTTGGGAGAGATTTGACATTCTTGGAGAGATTTCTCATTCAGAGAGAGATTTGGGAGAGATTTCACATACTTCGAGAGATTTGGGAGAGATTTGACATTCTTGGAGAGATTTCTCATACAAAGAGAGATTTGGGAGAGATTTCACATACTTAGAGAGATTTGGGAGAGATTTGACATTTTTGGAGAGATTTCTCATACAAAGAGAGATTTGGGAGAGATTTCACATACTTAGAGAGATTTGGGAGAGATTTCTGATACGAAGAGATGGAGTGAAAACGATTGAGAGAGGTTTCATTGGTGACCTTTTTGAGTGTCCGGCTACGCACTGCAAGGTCCGTAAACCCCGTTAAGCCTTGTTTAAGGATCTTGCATACTCCCGATGAGTATGTAACATTGTTTTATTGGTTTGGTTCTTCACGTACCACCATTTTAGGTTAAGGAGATCTAGATGTACGCACTTTTCGATTTATGATCTCTCATTAGAATAGAGAGTTGTTTAGAAATTACATAACGTAAACTCTAGTACTCACGGCAAATTGAGTTGACCGGTTTGACTTGTTGACTTTAGTTGACTTTGACTTGACTGAAATTGACGGTTGTCACAGAAGACTCCTTCAAAAGGTTCAATCTGATTGTCACTAAGTTATCCAATGCTGGTACGGTTCAAAGAAACCATGAAACAAATCTTCAATTTCTCAATGGTTTGGGAAGACACTGGATGACTGCTAAAATGATAGTTCAAGAAGATAGAAAGATCCATTCTTTATCTCTTTACAAGCTCTATGGTGAATTACAAGCATAAGAATCTACGGTACTCAATGATTGTGCTGACTTCGGAGGACCACTTGCTCTTGTAGCACAAGCACCACATACTCAAAATTACTCTGCCTTGTATGACAATCCTCCGCAGTCATATGAAGCTGACTCAGAGTATGATAATGAAGAAGAATTTCATAATGCAATCACTTTTGTTAGCCAGTAGTTCAACCGACTACCACCCTCTTCTTTTCGAAAAAATCAACAATTCAATAAACCTCCCTTCAATCGCAATTTCAATCCTCAAAACAATCATCCCCGTTTCTCCAAAAATACTCATCCACCACCGCAACCTCAGACCACTCAACCCAAAGAGGCATCAAAGCCCATCAATTCAACTAACTCCGGTACCTCCTCAAAAGAAAAAAATGATGTTGTAATCTGTCACAAGTACAATAAGGAGAATCACATTGCCAAAGACTACATAGCCAATGTGGTGAAAGATAGAGCACTCTATCTCATAATGGCTCAAGAATTGGAGGAAAAGGAGAAACCAAGGGCATATGTAGCCCATGTAAAAAGGGACCATCAAGTATGTGTTCGATTAGTGTCTAAGTCCATAACTATTTTGGTATGTACTTGACCCGATTATGAGCATGGTCCTTTTGGGTTGCCTTCACCATAGCAATATGTAGGATGAATTAAGAAGAGAAAGGTTTAAATATGATTTATTAATATATTATGACAATAATATATTAAAGGAGAAATCATATTGTTTAATTAATATTAGTCAAGAATTAATTGATAATTAATTATGTGGCTAAAAGAGATTAATTAAATTTAGGGGACTGGACTGCAATTATTGGATAATTGAGTTATTGGGCTAAGGAATGCTAAAGGAATAAGGGGTGAACGAAATTATGATGGAAGCCCATCATATTTTCGTCCATGGCCTTATCCAGAAGGTTCCATGGGCTGCTTAGAGTTTAAGCTGTCCGTTAGGGTTTTGACTGAAACCCTAGCAGCCTACACAAGTATATAAAGGACCCCTTAGGCCCAAAAAACGTGAACAACTGATTCTCTAGGGTTTCTAGTCATTTTTGGGCAGCCTCCTTTCTTCTCCTCTTCATCCAAGTTGCATAAGGTGTTTGTGACTCCATTAGAGGTGCAGCACTTGAGGCACTAATCTTTTGAAGCCAATATAAGCAAGGAATTGATTATTATTGCTATATAACAATCAAAGGTAATTCTCTAAACCCTAATTCAGTTTATAATATGTTAGATCTAAGTTTATTAGTCTTGGATTCAAAGCATGTATAATAGAGAAACCTAGATCCAAGCATTAGGGTTTGTATGAGCACATAGGATTGTTCTTATGCCTAAAACCCAACAGTGGTATCAGAGCTTTGATTGGTTTTAGTTTTATGTGATGCTTAACTATTTTGTTTGCTTAAAATCGAGTTTTTTTGCCTCTGCCCGACACAACTCGGCGAGTCAGTATCTGGACTCGGCGAGTTGGCCCTACTCGGCGAGTCCAGGTCTGACTCGGCGAGTCAGTGCGTCAGGCAGAGGGTATTTCGGGATTTAGCTACTGTTTTGACTTGGATTTGATGCTTAATTCGTTTTTTGAAGTTAAAATCCGATTTTTATCTTAAAATTAATGATTATCCTTGCCAAAACAATAGATAATTTCAAATCTTTTAAATATTGGTTGTTTATATGATAAATATGGATTATTTAAAGTTATTTGATAATTATCTAATGACTAAAATAAGATTAGGTCAAATATAGATAATTATGAAATTAATTGTTTAATTTGAATTATTTGTTATTTGATCCCTAATGTTTTGAAATATTTCAAGATTTGCCCTCAAGTTTTGGAATTTAAAATTTGACTAAAAGTTTAATTTTGAAATGTTAAATTCTAAAACCCTAGTAATTTGAAAAGTTCAAATCACACCCTTATGGTTTTGTTAATTAATTAAAGTGCATAATTAAAGGTGATTTAATAAACCCATAAAGTTTTTGGTTTACATTTAATTAAATTAAAAGTATAATTTACTAAGTTAAACCACCTAGTATTTTAAAAGTGTAAAATACACCCTATACTATATATAACATTAAAAGTCTAATATTATATATATGTATGAGTAAACAGTAAGTCTTACCGTTAGTAGGCCTCATTCACGAAGCTGGTCTATAAGGGGTGTTTAAGGAAATTGCCTATAAAATGGCAATTGAATGGGTATCCACTCTTACCCACCGCACTCTTGACTAGTGGAGGGTCATTAGCCGAATGGGTAGGATAGGACAGAAACCTTCCATTATAAGTATAATGAAGTACAAAGTAACTAAATGCTTTTTCAAATTCCCAAATCATAGTTACTTTAGGAAAAATGTGAAATTGTATGCTAATCCATAGAATTACACTTCGTACCCCTGTCAAACGTTAGTGGAGCATGTGTGGTTAACCGGCACACTAATTTGGGGATGACATTGGTAGCGAAGGGTGACTCGATGCTTATCATAGATCAATGGAGCGTGTGTGGCTAACCGGCACATTGATTAGGTGATAGTAGCATTGAGTGCACCACGTGATTTGTATGGTTATTCGCACCTTATTTGTGATCCTCGGCATCTCAGTCACAAATAGTAGGGCATAATCGAGATTAAACATACCATTGAAAAGTTCAATGAATCTCAAAAGATCTAGGCGTTTCAATTCATTTAAAACTTAAACTTCCTTATCGTTTTTCATTGTGGAAATTGGTAAATCGTCATTTACTTACCTTCAAATATTTTGCAACTAGATTACGGCATCCCTCTTCTAGGTTGTAGAGTATTATGTTGGATCCTAGCTTGATGTTTCATTTAGGTGTTGCATCAAGAATTCTAATCAACTTAAATTGAATTTTCTCCCGTTTTGTAGATGTCTACATCTTACAATGGTCTTCCCAAATCCTTTGGAACAAGCTTTCCAAATGAAGATGACGTTCCGAGATACGATCAAGGAAATGAGAGTCATGCTTCACTTCCTCCACCTCCTCCAATTGTTCTCCCTGACCCACAAGTTCAAAGGCTTGAAAAGTTCGAGCTCACTCAAGCCCTTTTGGCAAGTAAACACGAAGATGGGAAACCTGTGTGTGCGCACGTCTTAGAGATGAAGTCACACATTGATAGGTTAAACATGTTGGGTGTCGAGATTTCAAGTGAGTTGGCTGTTGACTGGGTTCTTCAGTCACTTCCTGAATCATATAGTGAGTTCGTTAGAGAGTACAATATGATGGACCACAACGTGACCCTAATTGATCTCACCTATTTGCTTATAGCTGCTGAATCAGCAATGATTTGGCGTACTGGTCAAGCAAATTTGTCTGGTGAATCAAACTCCCAAACTTCAATGGACACTGGCAACATTGGAAATCCAGAAAGAACTAAGTCTGTGATTGTCAGATGTGCTGTGCCAAAGGAGTCCATTTGCTTTTAATGCCAAGAGAAGGGGCATTGGAGACGAAGCTGCCCTAACTACCTGAGAGATCTAAGAGATGGGAGAGTCAAGACGAATGGCTCTACTTCAGGTAAAATCCATTAGCTAACTTTTTTAAGTTCCTATTCTAGATTCTTAATACATGATGTGATAAGATTACATTTTGATGTTTTGTAGGATTGATGAAAAGAGAGGAAGCTTAAGGGAAGAAGTGAGCTGAATCTAATCGTAAAGCAATGGATTTCGATCGCATTGCTTGAAGATTAGACTCTTGAGCTACTACTTGGAGTTAGAATAAATTGTTAAGAAATATGTAATAACATTGTTTTTTCAGTTGAATTGCATTGTAAGGACAAGTTTTTTCCGCAATAAAATAAATTTTGATTTTGTCTTATTTATTTATCCTTACAATGAAATATATCAAAAATTGATGTTAGTGTACTTCTATTATTAGCAAAATGGATTTGATTCTTAATTATGTTATTTGTGGAAATGTCAAAAGTGTACCAAATAGGGAGAGTTTCTCATCGCCCAAGTTTCAATTGGACAGAAACTTGGAATCATGCAATGTGTATTATATGATGACTGAAAAACTTTCACATTTGGGAAACTTAGACTAATTCTTTGGCAAAGTGTCAATTGAAGGACTAGGATATCAAGTATACTAGGTTGTGCGTTGATCAAGTCCACCACAAGAGTGTCAAAGATATTCGTCATGATTTACTAAAGTTTAGTAAATATGATTATACTTATAAGATTAACTGTAATTCTAAGTTGATTAAAAGAGTTTCAATGAATAGTAAAACGAATAAAGAAGAATCAAGTAGGCAGAAATATAAAAGTTTCTCTATTCTAAGAAGAAGGGAGAGTACCTTTTATTGTGTTTTATGATGAGTCTTTATGATTAAGAACCATGTCTCAGTTGATCCTCTAAGTGAGTCTTAGTGCAATTGCATGTCTAAGAAGAGGAATCGAGAATTGTAGAAATGGTTAAATCAAGAAGTCAATCATACTTCGTTCCAATATCAAGTCTTAGAGTCAAGATTGTGACATTGAGTGAAAAGTCTTAAGTAGGTTTATAACACTCATCAAATGTGGAACTTGGAAAAGTTTTCTTATTCTTGCACATTTGAAATTGGTAACTTGTGCTGTCTTGGATAAGACAAAGGCCAACTAGGACCAATTATGTGAAGTGTTTTGTCTTGATAAGAACTACACTAACTCTTGAATATTTGCTTTGTCAAGAAATGTTTCTTGACAAGAGAATCTTATATATCAAGGAGTCAGTGGGAGTCTTAATGGTCTTGAAAGGTTTCAAGAACAAATCAAGAATAAACCTTATAGATCATCACTAGCACACGACTTGAGGTTTACAACCTATCGTGCTGACATTATTTTGTTTCTATGCCATTCCAATTCAGTTAATTGTGTATGAGTTCTCATTTGAATGCATATTAGAGCCTTAGTCGATGGAAGGTACATTGATATGTAAGGACAAATTACTAAACTACTTGGAAGACATGGTGGGCACTCATGTTACCATAAGGCAAGAAATCAAGATTAAGAAAGTTCAGTCCATATGAGGTTGAATTTGTCACAAAGTTTGGTTTTGGCAAACTCACATGGATAAGAAGTCATACACCATAAAATCTAAGTGTCATAAGATTCCCTCCTTCATGAAATGACTGTGAGGAAATGCTTTCACTAAGAGAGATTTTAAGAAGATAGCAATTGTGAAAAATTGTATTCTCAAAATTCGATTATGGTTACGACATCCCTTTCCATAGTTCGAATTGTGAGATTTGGCAATTAGTTTGAAGATTTGGAACTTAGTAACATAAGTTCTAAATTGTTTAAGCACACATATAAGCTATCTAAGGCAAATGTGTATAAGTTTAAGAAGCTTAGATAAAGACTTATCAAAGCATCTGGTATTAAAAATATGAATTTCAGAAATTCAATAGGCATTGTTTTTCTGGAAGTTCATTTGTTTTCTGAATACATGTCAAAGCTAGTGGGAGCATAAGTGTTATGCTTATATGATAATAATCATCATCATAGTGGGATCATAAGTGTTATGATTATTATGGCAAGTATTGCAAGTTAGCAATATTAATTATAGAAAAACAAAGATTCAATTTGCAAAGCTGCATGGGTTGAAAAGTTGTTTTGATATAATTAAGGGAGAGAATATTTTATACTTCGTTTCAAAATCTAAAGCTTAGATTAAGAATTTTTAATAGTTTCAGTCAAAGGTTACATTGCGTGTTCTTAAAATTTGATTATGATTACGGCATCCCTCTTCATAGTTCGAATTATGAGAACATGACACATACAATATTATGGCAAAAGATTGGTAAAGTATCATATCTTTATGTGAGACATTATGCATCGTGTCCCATACGCTTCGGGTATAGGATCGATTGCAAATGCTATAATATTTACCATGCTAAAATGTTTCCAAATATCTAGCGCATTAAGAGGGAAAAAGGACTAGAATTGGTTTTGACTAAAATATTTAAACAACCATCAAAGGACGATCCAAAGTTCGCTGAGGATTGGTCGCTTGTAAGAAGTTGGAAGTATGGTATTGGATGGACCATATTGACATTATTATGAATAGATAAGATTCTATTAAGAATGAGTTGTCATATGGAAAATGTGGAAATGTTTCCATATTGGGAGTTGGATATTAAGAATCTATGTCTAGATTAGGAACTTTTATGCAAGAAGGATGTTCAAAGGAATGTACTTTGAATGTGATACTTCACTTCTATAGAATTGTCTTGTAACAATTCCCGATAGAGTACTTTGTAATTTCATTGGCCGAGTCTTGGTGACTTTTGTGCTATGACTTTACGAAAGGATTGTAGCGTAAAATGTTAGAATCTAGCATATTCTAGTAGTGGCAAGAACCTTGTGTTCTTACACTAACAATGAGGATTAAGGAATTGTGAAATGAAAATCATTGGAAAAATTTTCAATTGATATATTTTACAAAGCATGGACCCTAAGAAACAAAGTGTGCATGCTTAGAGCATGGGACAATTGTTGTTGTAATTCAAGTAATGAGTTGATTATCCGAAACATTAAATGATAAGTAATCAGTAATCAATATGGTGGATAAATAGAAGTGTTTTATTTACTCTCACAAGTTTGGGGCCATATAGGATTAAGTATTATTATTATGTTTCAGTTTGCATGTTTTGACTTCTAGAATAACTAGGTTATTCAAACATCGACAGTCGGTCATACGTTGGGAGTAGGTATGAATAAAGACTGTTATGAATCTGTCTGTAGATTGTTTGAAGTGTTTAGACATGGCACAAGTTTGCTGTAGAGTTCATGAATGCTTTGATAAGATTAGAGTATTGGATTAAACCCACGCTCACTTGGATCACTTCATGGTTTTATCACGAGTGATTAGTGAGACGATAATATTGTATATTCTTGAAACCGAGACATGTGAGTTGTTATTTGTTGGTCGGTTGCACATTGATAATAAGTAAACGCACTAGTAACTTGGTGTTATAAAACTTATTGTTGTGTGTGATTCGATCAGTAAATGCAAGCGAGCATTTGAGTCAAAGTTTATCCATTCCTTTTATCCAAAGTGGGATAAAAGCGATATATGTGGGCCTCTCGATGATTTAGTAATAATACCTAAGCGCTTGGCCAAGCCAGGACTAAGTTGATGTGTTCAATTGTAGTCTGTTATCAGTCGTCATAAATCAAAAGTCGGGAAACAGTATAGAGAGAATGATTAAAATTCATGCCTTATGTCTATACGATATCTTGAGAATGGAGGAATATATGATCCCTTATCTAGAGGACACGCTATCTGATAAGATCAGAGTTGACAACGGCTTTTGAAAGCTACGATTGCTGATCAGGTTCTGAAGTCATACGAAAAATAGTTATTAGACTTATCCAAGTGGGAGACTGTTGGATTAATGTCTAAGTCCATAACTATTTTGGTATGTACTTGACCCAATTATGAGCATGGTCCTTTTGGGTTGCCTTCACCATAGCAAAATGTAGGATGAATTAAGAAGAGAAAGGTTTAAATATGATTTATTAATATATTATGAGAATAATATATTAAAGGAGAAATCATATTGTTTAATTAATATTAGTCAAGAATTAATTGATAATTAATTCTATGGCTAAAAGAGATTAATTAAATTTAGGGGACTGGACTGCAATTATTGGATAATTGAGTTATTGGGCTAAGGAATGCTAAAGGAATAAGGGGTGAACAAAATTATGATGGAAGCCCATCATATTTTCGTCCATGGCCTTATCCAGAAGGTTCCATGGGCTGCTTAGAGTTTAAGCAATCCGTTAGGGTTTTGACTGAAACCCTAGCAGCCCACACAAGTATATAAAGGACCCCTTAGGCCCCAAAAACGTGAACAATTGATTCTCTAGGGTTTCTAGTCGTTTTTGGGCAGCCTCCTTTCTTCTCCTCTTCATCCAAGTTGCATAAGGTGTTTGTGACTCCATTAGAGGTGCAGCACTTGAGGCACTAAGCTTTTGAAGCCAATCCAAGCAAGGAATTGATTGTTATTGCTATATAATAATCAAAGGTAATTCTCTAAACCCTAATTCAATTTATAATATGTTAGATCTAAGTTTATTAGTCTTGGATTCAAAGCATGTACAATAGAGAAACCTAGATCCAAGCATTAGGGTTTGTATGAGCACATAGGATTGTTCTTATGCCTAAAACCCAATTGTATGGTCATCCGGAGATAAGGAGGAAGACATCAGCAGTGTCAAGGGTAAAGGCAAGATTTGTATGATGGCAACTGCGGACGAGGATGGATCTACAAGGCTGGAAAAGAACTACTGCTACATGGCAAAGGATGGGACTCTAAGCATCGTCGAATAGGTAAAACTCATGATTCAAACTCTAAATTATAGCATGCATTACTGTCAACCCTTCATAGACAATCTTAATGACACATGTGATGTTGTCCTTTCAGACTATAACAAAGCTTTAGATGAGAAGAACATAGCGTCCCAAGAGATGTTTCACGTGAGAGGACGACTGGATGACAAAAGACTCAAAGTAGCTATGTTAGAAAAGGATTTAGTATTAGAGAAAGATGCACGAATGTTGAGTGAAACATAGTTACAGATAGCCTTGAATCAAAGAGATTTAGCTCATAGTGAAATTGTGTGTTTGAATCTTTTAATAGAAAAATTGTTTCATGAAAGTGAAGCTATTGGAAATCTTGTGAATAATGGAACCATAGATAACACCTATAATTGGGGTTGGTCCAATGGATATCCTACCGCAAAGGATACCCCACCTCGATTTAACAAGGATAGACTATACATCACTCTGGCCGAGAGTTCCATTTCCCAGTCAATGACAAAACCTTTCCCGAAGACATCAGAGCCCATTTCAGTAGACTTCATGATCTAAGTAACAATTGTGTCATTGAGGAAATTACGCCTGAATTTTCGAGACACTTGAGTGATCAAACTTCTATCTGTGACACAATCTATCCCAATTCTCAGACATCATCAGTTGTTGATGAGGAAATTTGTAACATCACATTTATTGATTAAATAAGTAGATAAATATTTATAAATGGATTATAGTTCTGAATTAAATAATATTAAGCAGGGTGTTGGTTTTGGGGAGCAAATTGATTTAATTATGGATTTTGAGGGTTAAAGTGTAATTTTGGGTCCACCATGTAAATATTACGAGATGTGGGGGTTGGTTGGTAATTGTTTGGACTTGTATTGTTATGAATTAATAAAGATAGGGGGTTGATTGGTAAATATGGCACCTAAGTTGAAAATGTTTTGAGGGGGAGGCACCAAATTTGGAGAATTGGCACAAAGTTTGAAATGAGATACGAGGATAACCCGTATCCTTTCCCCATGTCATGTTCTATTGAAATAACTCTAAATCTAATAGCTGAACTCGCCGCCACAATCACGTAAACTCTCTTCAGCCGCCACCGTGAGAAGCTCTAGGACCGTCGCTGCTGCCTCACCATTGAAGCGTCGATGAGCACCACCTCCTTGCTACTGCCGGAGACATAAGGGAGCCAGAGGAGTCACCGAGACCGATAGCTACAGTCGCGTTCATCGCTGCGCGGGTCCGGCATGACCTGAAGGCTCTCGTTAAGACTGCCAATCACGCATCTTCTTTCTTCTTTTTCGTTTCTTCTGATTGGACGTAGTGGGATGCTGCAGCCTGCCCGTGGTGACCTATTGCCCACCGTTTCTGCCCATTCCGGTTATGGCAGCCGCCGGTGAGGTGGCTGGGCAAGTGTATGATCGATTATTTTGGCTATTCTCAGTGTCTGAGGTGTTATTTGCGAAGTAATGGACCAAAAAATCCACCACCACCACCTCAAGGTGGTGGCTGCCACCCAATTCCATTTCTCTGCCACGCTATGCCGCCACCAGCCACCATGGGAGGTGGCTGTGTGCGCGTACATTTTATTTTTGAGGTTGTCTATGCACTTTTTTGACCTGAACCATCACCACCACCATTAGAAATGGTGGGTGCCGCCACCTGACGTCATGGGCCGCCGCCAATCACCACTACCCGAGGTGGCAGTGGGTGGTGTTGACCTAGTGGAACCCTAATTAGCCCAATTTCTTAATATTGGACTGGGTTGATTCACGATTGGGCTAGAAATCCTAATTAGGGTTCGGAAAACCCTAATTTTAGGTTTGTTGGTTTGGGTCTATTGGGACCTGCGTCTAAACTAGTGAACTGAATTTATGACTCATGCTGACTCTGTTGTTTGATGACTTAGTGGGAAAATGGACTTGATGGGTTAATTCCTTAATGGGTTAAGTGAGAACACTTAACCCTAATCGTCATTTCATGTGGAAACCCTATTTTTGCTTGGGCCTTGAATTTAGCCTTCTATTGGGCTTTGATGATTGGGCTACTGATGGGCCATCCAAGAACAATCATGTGCACTAGACTATTTGGATGGGCTTTGGGTTAAGGCCCATATAAGGGTTTGGGCCCAATTTGGAAAATTGGGCCATAGTTGGGTCATTAGTGGACTTTTGTGGACCTATTTGGTATTTGGCCATGGTGGGCCCAATGGGCTTGAGTTATTTATGGACCGAATTGGTGGACCATATTTAGACCTAATATGTGAAGGTTGTCTAAAATCCTAATGGGGTTAATTGTGGGTTTGGCTCAGTGTTAGAAGTCGGAGTACAGCAGCAACATTTATAGGATCTGTTCACCACCCGAGGTGAGTCTTCTCACTATACTTACCTCCATGGTTACTTGTTTGTGACCGGTGGGTCATATTCGTGTTATTGACCGGAGGTTCTTATTTACACTATTGATCGGAGGGTCTTAGTACAATATCGACTCGAGGGTCTTACTTGTTTATAATGTGTTATCGTGCATACTGTCTTTGTGACTTATGTTGTCGTTGTAATCTATGTATATATTGGTCTTATGTGCTTACTTGAGTTGTGCATTTGTCTGTGTGGTATATATGGTATATCATGTGATACTGAGACCGGATCGGAGGGTCCAACGAGCTGTGAGACCGGATGGTCCTCACTGAGATCAGACCGAACGGTCCAATGAGATGTGAGACTGGAGGGTCCTAATTGAGATCAGACCGGGGGGTCCAACGAGCTGTGAGACTGAAGGGTCCTCAATGAGACCGGACCAGAGGGTTCAACGAGCTGTGGGACTGGAGGGTCCCACTGAGACACATAGACCGGAGGGTCTTGCAGAGTTATAGCCTCGAGTGGCTAAAGTGTTGTATGTGTTATTTTGGGGAACTCACTAAGCTTCGTGCTTACCGTGTTATGTGTTATGTGTTTCAGGTACTTCTCAGGATCACGGGAAGGCGACGGCTCGATTGTACACACACGAGATGAAGAGTTATGTTTTGGTGGATCCTGTATTATTAATCAAACAATTATGGATTTTTGTTTTGTTAATTTGATAATTGGGGATTGTTGCGTAATGTATTATGAGAATATTTTTGATTTAAAAATGTCAATTTTGTTTGAAAATTTACGGTGTTACAAGTTGGTATCAGAGCCTTGGTTTGAGGGATTCAGATGTGCTCTCGGGTATCTCTGAACTCAAACTGAGGATTTGAGAAAAATTTTCTAAAAAGAAATGATTTTTTTTTTAAAATGAATAAGAGTTTTAAAGATAAAACGAGATGGATTAGTGTTTAAAATCAGCCAGAGCCCAAACAGTTATTTCCCAAAATACCATTATTTGTTTGTACCATGAGATGCTTATAAGATATTTGAGCTGCATGTCAGATGATAGGCTAAGTATTTTAGAATTTAGGGCTAGAGTTGCCTGATTCTTGATGCCTTGGCCTAGGGGATGATACTGATGTTGGGTTTTGAGCATTCTAACACTCCTAAGTGTACATGCAACCCTAAATACCTTGGATCTATGTTTTCTCTATTATACATACAAATATGAACTTTCCAAGGTGTTCATCCTAACTAGCATAATAACATGATTCATATGAATATATCAAGTTAGAATTACATACCTCTTTGATGTAGAAAGTCTTCATGAAGCTTGAGTGCCTAGTGCCCCAAGTGTGACACCTCAAATGGTTCACACACCACCAAATACACTTGGAATAATTTGAGAGAAACTTGAACACTCCTTGAAATCGTTTAGCCCTCACACTCACACATAGTGCACGATTTCTTGAGCCATGGAATTCTTTTATATGGTGGCTATTAGGGTTACACCATGTAAGTCATGACTTTACCCATTCCTTATGCTCCATGGATTTTAACCTCTATGGAGTATCCATGGGTCACCCCATGGACTTAGTCCAACATAAGGAATCTTGGATCACAAGCCCACATATATAAGAATGAATGATTTACACAATCAACCCATATATTTAATTAGTCTCCTTTTGATCACTTAATTAATTCCAAATTAATTCTTGATCAATAATAATTAAATAACCTTATTAATATATTAGAACTTATAATTTATTAACAAACCTTAAGTGTTATTTCTCTCATTATAGTCTATCCAAATGCATGATGCCACGCAACCCAAATGGACCATGCCAGGTTGGGTCAAGTCTAACCAATTATAGTTATGGACTTAGACATTAATCCAACAATTGATTGATATTATATGCCATTTGCTCTGTATGAGCTGAGTAGAAGAGCCTAGCAAGAATATTTTAGAGAGAGTCTTGAGTCGAGGAGTAATCTAGGAGAGATACCAAGATGAGCATTTGAGAAATCTACTGACAGAGTAGCTAGAGATCCATGAGAGGTAAGATTGCCAAAGTTCGGTGATGACTTTTGAGTAATGAGAGTAGCGAGGGGAGTGGTATGCCACTTGGATAAGTCTAAAACTATTATTGCATATGACTTCAAGAACCGACTGGCAATCGTAGCTCTCAAAAGCTTTTGTCGAACTCTGACCTTCTAGATGAACTCTGACCTTTGTCAATGACTAGTCCATTAGATAAGGGATCATATATTCCTCCATTCTAGATATCATATGGACTGAGACATGGATTATAATCATTCTCTCTGTCCATTTGTTGTTTCCCGATTTCTGATTTATGATGACTGACTAATTGAACGAATCAAATCAGTCCTGGCCCGGCCGAGCACTTCCATTTGTCATCATCAAATCATCGAGGGGCCCACAAATATCGCTTTTATCCCGAAGGTAAAAGGAATGGATAAACTTCGACTCATATAGCTTGTTCTACTACTTGTTGAATCATACACAAAGACACGTTTTATAACATCGAGTTACCAATGCGTTTTCGTGCAATCAATATACTATCAACTCATAGTAACAACTCATATCTCTAGGTTTGAAGAATATAAGATATTATCGTCTCATGATCACTCGTGATAAAATCCATGAAGTGATTCCAATGAGCGCGGGTTGAATCCAATACTCAGAACTTATGAGCACTCATGAGTGTTGTAGCCCTTTGTCCAACATCTTAGACCTCTACAAGTCAACCCATGACAGTCTTGATTCATATCCACTTCCAACATATGACCGATTGTGGATGGTTTGAATAACTTAGCCATTCCGGAAGAATAACCTAGTTTATTCTGGAAGTCAAAACATGCAAAATG
The DNA here is from genome assembly GCF_002870075.4 of Lactuca sativa. Classification (NCBI taxonomy): domain Eukaryota; kingdom Viridiplantae; phylum Streptophyta; class Magnoliopsida; order Asterales; family Asteraceae; genus Lactuca; species Lactuca sativa. The sequence continues at coordinate 106,159,610 of NC_056628.2, forward strand.
AAACACAAGAATAATTGAATCCAATATGGTATCAAAACCTATGAACATAAATAAAACACCTTTTATTTATCACCATATGATTACACATTATTCATTGTATACTGTTTCAGCTATCAACTTTATTCTTGAATTTAAAACAATAGTTGACCCATGCTCCAAGCATGTACACTATGTTTTCTAAACACTACTCGTGTCATACACCAAGTATGCATACTATGTTTGTCTATTATCTTTACTTTGTGAAATAGATCAATTGAACATAACTCCAATGATCCTCTTTTCACAGTCCCAAATCCTTACTACAAATGCAAAAATTCCAAATTCATGCGATTTACTAAAATCTGTTAGATTCTAAACTTATATGCATTGATCCTCTTGTAATTATTATGCACAAAATCACAAGGACTTGACAACAAACATTACAAAGTATTCCAAAGGAGATCAACTCCTTGGAAACATCCTTCTTGCTTTAAGTTTCCTTAATCTTACATATATTGAAAATTCTAACTTTGAAACATTTCCAGATTCATTTTGACTATCACTTCTGAACAAGAGTTGCCTCCTTACAGATTATGTCAATATGGTCCTTCCAGAATTATCACTATACTTCCAACTGTTCTTGAGCAACCAATCTTTGGTAAACCTTAGATTGTCCTCGACAATTGATTAATCCTTTTAGTCACATCCAATTCTAGACCTTTTCCCTTCTTAATGCCGCAGGCATTTGGAAAATTTTAGAAAGGATGAATATAGCACATGTAATCGATCCTATATCCGAAGCATATGGGACACGATTCATGATGTCTCACATAAAGACTAAACCATACTTTTGCTATAACATTTCCATTTCAATTTGCCAAGTTCTCATAATTCAGATTATGAAAAGAGATGCCGTAATCATAATCGAATTTTAGAACGCAAATAATGGACCCATATACAGAATTTCCTTATGTTGAGCCATTCCAACATGAAATTCATATATATATATATATATATATATATATATATATATATATATATATATATATATATATATATATATATATATATATATATATATATATATATATATATCCTTGACTAAATGATTAAAACCTCACGATCTAAGCTTATAGATTTGAGATGAAGTATAATTTCCTCTCCCTTAATTATAGCAAAACAACTTCTTCCCAATTGAAACCTTTTGTTTTCTATAATTAACATTGCTAACTTGCAACTTTTTTCATAATTATCATGCTCCCACTAACATGATGATTATTAGCATAACACTTGTGCTCCCACTAGCTTTGACATGTACTCAGAAATTAGCTGACTTTCTTACCAAAGTTCAGATTTCTGATACTAGATTTTTTTGATAAAACTTTATCAAAATCATACACCTTCCCTTAGATAGCACACTTGTGTGTCTAAACAATTATGAAGAGGGATGCCGTAATCATAATGGTTAGACCTTTTTGCCACTTCTCACAAGTCCAGGTTAGTGTGCCGGTTAACCACACACGCTCCACTAACGACTTTGAGAATGCAAATATCGCAATTGCTATCTAGATAAAATCTACTTAGTGAAAGTGTTTCCTCACCATCATTTTCATGAATCGGAGAGAAACCTTATGACACTTAGATTTTTATGGTGTGTGAGTTCCTACCCATATGAATTTATCAAAACCATAAACACAAGACAAGGATAATGACAAATCTAAACTCATATGGATTGAACTCAATCTTAATTTCTTGCCACCTGGCACCTCAAGGGCCTGCCATTGCTTCCAAGTTGTTGTGCAACCAATTGAGAACTCTAAGAACTCATATGCAAAGCCAACTTTAACGGGAATGGGCACATAATATGTCAACATGATAGGTTATAAACCTCAAGTCGTGTGCTGGTGAAGAACTTTAGGTTTTATTCTTGATTAGTTCTTGAGACTTTCAAGACTTTTAAGACTCCGACTGTCCTCTTGACATATAAGACTTTCTTGTCAGATATTCAAGAGATAGTGTGGATTCTAATCAAGACAAACACTTCACACAATTGGCCTTAGTTGGTCTTTGTTTTATCCAAAACATCACAACTTACCAATTTCAAATGTACAAGAGTAGAAAACTTTACTCTTACATTTGCCATGTGTTTTAAACCTTTTCTAAGACATATCACTCAAATTACAATCTTGGAGTATGACTCTAAGACTTGTATTGGAATGAAGTATGACTCACCTTCTTGATTTAACCATTTCAACAATTCAAGTTCCTCTTCTTAGTCATAAGAATGCACTAAGATTTCCTTAGAGAACTAATTGTGCTATGGTTTCTTAATCATTAAGATGATCACAAAACTGATACTAAAGTACTCTCCCATCTTTTCAGATTTGAGAAACTTTTATCTTTCTGCCTAAGTTGATTCTTCTTATTTGCTCTGCCTTACATTGGAACCTTTTCCAATGTCTCATAATTATACTTAAACTTGTAAGTATAACCATATTTATTGAACTTAAGTAAATCATGACGAATAGTCTTATCAATCTTTTGTGGTGGACTTAATCAGTGCACAAGACTATGTACTCGATCCCTTATTCCTTTACTTGACTCACACATCCATGTGAACAAGTAATAAGTCTTAATTTTCCAATACTTGAAAGTTCTCATTCATCATGCTATACAACTTGCATGATTCCAAGTTCCGGTCCAATTGAAACTTGGGTGATGAGAATCTTTCCTTATTTGGTAAATTTAGACATTACCACAAATGAAAGAATGAATTTAATATTTCCACTCTTGCTATTAATGGAATCATATAAGCAACAATTTTTCCTCAAATGCCATTGTAAGGATATTTTAAAATAAATAAAATCATCATTTTTCCTTTTATTTTAAAAACTTTGCGGAAAAACTATTCATACAATGCGAAAGAGCATGAAAACTTTGTTGTTATCTATTCCTAAGCAATATCTCATAACTCCTAAGAAGTAGCTCAAGAATCCGATCTTCAAACTATACGATAGAAATCCATTTACGCGATCAGATTCAGCATATTCTTTCTTTAAGTTTCTTCACTTTTCTTTGATTCTTAAAACATCACCATGTGACCTAGTCACATCAAGTATCAAGAATCTCAGAATAGAAACTTAACAGAGTTAGATAGTGGACTTTACCTGAAGTAGAGTCAAACTTATTGACTTTACCAACCTTATGATCTTTTAGGTAAATTTGGCAGCTTCGCAAACAATGCCCCTTCCTTTGGAAATGGACCCTTGATAATGGGACTATCTCAGACTTAGCCTCTCTCTTTACCATTTGTTCAACCAAGTTGACTATGGCCGATCCCTTTCCATTGGGAAGAGAGAGCTTTACTGGATATCTAGTGTCATCATTGTCAATGTCCATAAAGTTTTAGGAAGTTGATCTTAGCAAATAGATAAGATCATTAAGGGTCTTGTCATAGTCTGTTTCATAGGTGTCCCAAAGGAACTCACTATGTGACTTAGAAAGTGATTGAGCCACCAACTTTCTCAAGACTTTGATACCCAACTCTCCTGGCTTGTCAATATGTGACTACATCTCCAAGATGTGACCACACATAGACCTTTACTTGCCAATAGGGCTTGAGTGACCTTAAACTTTTCAAGGACTTGTGGGTTAGGGAGAATAATTAGAGGAGGTGAAAGAAGTATGATTTCCATGGGACATCATCCTCATTTTGGAAAGCTTGTTTCATGAGATTTGGGAAGATCATAGATGTCTAAACCCGACATCATTTGGGAGATATTCAAGATAGTTGATTTAAAGTCCATAATATAACACCCAATATGAAATATTAAGGCTAGGACCCAACAAACTATTTTATAACTTAGAAGAGGTATGCCGTAATCCAAGCTATAAAATATTTGAAGGTAGGTGAATGACGATTCACCAATTTCTACCAAGATAAACGAAATGTATTATTAGGTTTTAATTGGATTTGAAACTCCTAGATCTTTGAGATTCATTGAACTTTTCAATGGCATGTTTCAATCTCGAGTGTGCCCTTCAGGTTTTGTGACTGGGATGCCGAGGATCACAAAACAAGGTGTGAAGTAACCATGCAAATTACTTGGTACCCTTAAGTGTTTACCCCTCAATCGATGTGCCGGTTAACCACACACGCTCCATCGATACTATGATAAACATTAAGTTACCCTTTTCCTACCTTGTTAAATACGAGTTAGTGTGCCGGTTAACCACACACGCTCCACTAACCGACTTAAGCAAAGTGCAAAGTGTAATTTCATGGATTAGCACCTTATTCACATTTTCCTAAGTAACTAAGATTGGGTATTTATAAAAGGTTTAGTTACTTAGTATTTATCATTAATACTTTTAATGAAGGGAGAATTATAGTCCTTGTCCTACCCGTTCGGCTAACGACCCTCCACCAGTCAAGGAAGCGGTGGGTGAGAGTGAACACCCATTAAACTGCCATTTTATAGGCAGTAACCTTATACCCCCCCTTATAGACCGGCTTCGTGAATGAGGCCTACTAACGGTAAGACTGACTTTACTCTTATACATATATATATATATATATATATATATATATATATATATATATATATATATATATATAATACTATTAACTTATAATATTATAAAGTATAAGGGTTGAATTTTAACCTTTAAAATTCTAAAGGGCTAACTTGGAATTAAAGTATTCATAAGAGAAAACTTTTCAAATTCCAAAACTTGAGGGCATGTTTTGAAAATATTCAAAACTAATTAATTCCATAACTTATGTGTTTAAAGTAGTTTTAATCTAAAAACTCTTCAAGTTCCATAACTTGTCCATAACTTGAGGACAAGTTATGGAAGACTTTAAACTAATAAAAGAATGTAACTTTTTCTTTATTTGTAACATATGGAATTAATTAAGGTTACACATTTTAATGATTCAATAAAGTGACTCTTGAACCTCCATAACTTGAGGACAAGTTATGGAGTCATCAAAGCATTCAATGAAAACAAGACTCTTCATTTTTGTAACCTATGTTAACTTTTATGACTTTTAAGATTCATAAATGTGACTTTTAAGTTACATAAACACATTTTATAAACTTCTTTTGGATTAAATTGGATTAAAACCAACTATCACATAATTTTTTTCATTAATCTAAATTCACTCATAAAACAAGGTAACACAAAAAACTTTTGGTGATCCATAACTTATTCTTAACTTATGGAATTCTTTAAAACATTAACACCAAATTTTGTAACTCCATAAAAACTTTGAATCAATTTTTTTTAAAACCTTTTCATATCCATAACTTATGGAGGTTTCAAAAAATAAAACTCTTTAGATCAAATTTTTAAAACTAATAAAATAATCATATCATTTTATCTTTTACTAAATTTGACCTAATTCAACTTATATAGCAAATTATTCAAATTTTACTAATAATTAGTTTTTCACAAGAACAAGTAATTATCTTAAAATTTGACAAACTTCATGTTTTTTTCTTTTTTTTCAACTTTGAAAATAAAATATTTGCATCAATATAACAGAAAACAACCCGTGGCTCTGATACCACTGTTGGGTTTTGAGCATTCTAACACTCCTAAGTGTACATGCAACCCTAAATACCTTGGATCTATGTTTTCTCTATTATACATACAAATATGAACTTTCCAAGGTGTTCATCCTAACTAGCATAATAACATGATTCATATGAATATATCAAGTTAGAATTACATACCTCTTTGATGTAGAAAGTCTTCATGAAGCTTGAGTGCCTAGTGCCCCAAGTGTGACACCTCAAATGGTTCACACAACACCAAATACACTTGGAATAACTTGAGAGAAACTTGAATACTCCTTGAAATCATTTAGCCCTCACACTCACACATAGTGCACGATTTCTTGAGCCATGGGATTCTTTTATATGGTGGCTATTAGGGTTACACCATGTAAGTCATGACTTTACCCATTCCTTATGCTCCATGGATTTTAACCTCTATGGAGTATCCATGGGTCACGCCATGGACTTAGTCCAACATAAGGAATCTTGGATCACAAGCCCACATATATAAGAATGAATGATTTACACAATCAACCCATATATTTAATTAGTCTCCTTTTGATCACTTAATTAATTCCAAATTAATTCTTGATCAATAATAATTAAATAACCTTATTAATATATTAGAACTTATAATTTATTAACAAACCTTAAGTGTTATTTCTCTCATTATAATCTATCCAAATGCATGATGCCATGCAACCCAAATGGACCATGCCGGGTTGGGTCAAGTCTAACCAATTATAGTTATGGACTTAGACATTAATCCAACAATTCATTGATATTATATGCCATTTGCTCTGTATGAGCTGAGTAGAAGTGCCTAGCAAGAATATTTTAGAGAGAGTCTTGAGTCGAGGAATAATCTAGGAGAGATACCAAGACGAGCATTTGAGAAATCTACTGACATAGTAGCTAGAGATCCATGAGAGGTACGATTTCCAGAGTTCGGTGTTGACTTTTGAGTAATGAGAGTAGCGAGTGGAGTGGTATGCCAGATAGGTTTCATGTGCTGGTTATTCGATGCCCGCATGCTACTTGTTTTGTGCTTTATGGAACTCTCGAATGATGGGGGTCAACTACTAAGTGAATATAACGATATTCAGGAGGTAGATGGTTGGCATCTCGAGGAGTTCTTCAGCAACTGATGGCAGAGAAGTGTGGGAACCTAGAGAGTAATCCTAAACAGATTAGTGCACTGTTTAGAGTCGAATATTCGCTAGAGAGCAAGCATATGTAATGGGAATGGTGATCAAGAAGGTTGAGCAGTTACTTAGAAAATATGGGACGCTCCGTGTGGAAAGTATGGTTTGATGTGGCAGGTAGTATGGGCCCGTACTACTAAAAGATGAGGACCCATACTCAAAACATGGAGAATTTCGGAGGTTCTAAGTAGCAGTGTGAGGAGAAGTAACATGGTCCGGATACCATGATTTGTAGCAAAGTGTGTTTTCGCCTTTATCAGTTACCCGGTTGTGATTATTCAGAATGGGAGTAGGGATGGGAGACTGTGGGGCCAGAGGGCCATGACGGTTGAGCTTAAATGGAGTATACCCTGGGTGGGAAAATTTGAGTTTAGATCTCAAGGGTTTTAACTGGTGGGGTTCCAGATGGAGTCGCAAGACTCAAATAGGGTTGGAGATGATGCATTATGGAGGATTGCTGTCTGAGTTAAGTGGTCAGGTGATGGCCTGTGATCTCGAGGTTCTATTTTGTTGATTATATTATTCCTTTTCCCCATTTTGATAGGATAGGTGAGTGAGTTTTGATGTCAGAGATTAGAAGAAAACCCTGTAGGGCACCAGGGAGTAACGATATTGGCACCAAGAGTATTTTGTTATATGATAGCATTAAGTTTCATTCTTATGCCGGGAAGGGTATTGGTGGGTACTGTGACTAGCGAGGGCTTGAGTATGCCTTGTTTGAGTTAGGTGAGTTGTATATTAGCAACTATTTCTGGAATACGAGAGGATTATATCAAGTTGTTGGTTTTCATGGCGATCCAACAAATCGACTGTGAGAGTGAGGTCTTCCGTGCAATGATGATCCTTGCAGTGGGGTGATGAATGAGGTTTCAGGGAAGAAGTGCTAATCGAGGACCGTCAGAATAATTGCATGTACAACCGGACGAGGTTCTGGGTGACTGGAGACAGTCATATTGGGATGTTCCGAGGATTTCGTCTGAGAATCGGGATGTATGGAATTGCTTGGTCTTTTTGAAAGGTCATCAAGTATTGCGTAGTGCGTTCTAAGAGTCAAGTATGGTGTATCTGGTGAAACTGTCTGTGAAGTTGACTGTTGATATGTCAATTGGTGATGGTGGAACCCTGAGTGGGGGAGGAATAGGTATTATGTTGAGAGGATCAACAATCTGTTCACATTGAGGTTAGAAGATTTGGTTATGGGGATCTGTGGTACGGACATACGAGACTTTGGTTATTGGTGGGAAGGTAAGGTGAAAAGTGAGACGATGCATATTGTACGCATTCAGGAAAGAATGATTCTATCCACGACGAGTAGCTGTGGGTCATGGATCTTATTGTGGTTAGAGATGTTGGATTAGTGTCTAAGTCCATAACTATTTTGGTATGTACTTGACCCGATTATGAGCATGGTCCTTTTGGGTTGCCTTCACCATAGCAATATGTAGGATGATTTAAGGAGAGAAAGGTTTAAATATGATTTATTGATATATTATGAGAATAATATATTAAAGGAGAAATCATATTGTTTAATTAATATTAGTCAAGAATTAATTAAGAATTAATTTTGTGGCTAAAAGAGATTAATTAAATTTAGGGGACTGGACTATAATTATTGGAAAATTGAGTTATTGGGCTAAGGAATGCTAAAGGAATAAGGGGTGAATGAAATTATGATGGAAGCCCATCATATTTTCGTCCATGGCCTTATCCAGAAGGTTCCATGGGCTGCTTAGAGTTTAAGTTGTCCATTAGGGTTTTGATTGAAACCCTAGCAGCCCACACAAGTATATAAAGGACCCCTTAGGCCCCAAAAACGTGTGGAACTGATTCTCTAGGGTTTCTAGTCGTTTTTGGGCAGTCTCCTTTCTTCTCCTCTTCATCCAAGTTGCATAAGGTGTTTGTGACTCCATTAGAGGTGCAACACTTGAGGCGCTAAGCTTTTGAAGCCAATTCAAGCAAGGAATTGATTGTTCTTGCAATATAACAATCAAAGGTAATTCTCTAAACCCTAATTCAGATTATGATATGTTAGATCTAAGTTTATTAATCTTGGATTCAAAGCATGTACAATAGAGAAACCTAGATCCTAGCATTAGGGTTTGTATGAGCACATAGGATTGTTTCTTATGCATAAAACCCATCAGTGGTATCAGAGCCTTGATTGGTTTCAGTTGTATGTGATGCTTAACTGTTTTGTTTGCTTAAAATCGAGTTTTTGGCCTCTGCCCGACACAACTCGGCGAGTCAGTATCTGGACTCGGCGATTTGGCCCCGATCGGCGTCAGTGCGTCAGGCAGAGGGTATTTCGGGATTTAGTTGCTGTTTTGACTTGGATTTGATGCTTAAATTGTTTTATGAATTTAAAATCCAAATTTTATCTTAATTGAATGATTATCCTTGCCAAAACAATAGATAATTTCAAATCGTTTAAATATTGGTTGTTTATGTGATAAATACGGATTATTTAAAGTTATTTGGTAATTATCTAATGACTAAAATAAGATTAGGTCAAATGTAGATAATTATGAAATTAATTGTTTGATTTGAATTATTTGTTATTTTATCCCTAATGTTTTGAAATGTTTCAAAACTTGCCCTCAAGTTTTGGAATTTAAAAGTTGATTAAAAGTTTAATTTTGAAATGTTAAATTCTAAAACCCTAGTAATTTGAAAAGTTCAAATCACACCCTTATGGTTTTATTAATTAATTAAAGTGTATAATTAAAAGTGATTTAATAAACTCATAAAGGTTTTGGTTTACATTTAATTAAATTAAAAGTATAATTTACTAAGTTAAACCAACTAGTATTTTAAAAGTGTAGAATACACTATATATATATATATATATATATATATATATATATATATATATATATATATATATAACATTAAAAGTCTAATATTATATATGTATGAGTAAACAGTCAGTCTTACCGTTAGTAGGCCTCATTCACGAAGCTGGTCTATAAGGGGTGTTTAAGGAAATTGCCTATAAAATGGCGATTGAATGGGTATCCACTCTTACCCACGGCACTCTTGACTAGTGGAGGGTCGTTAGCCGAACGGGTAAGATAGGACAGAAACCTTCCATTATAAGTATAATGAAGTACAAAGTAACTAAATGCTTTTTCAAATTGCCAAGTCATAGTTACTTTAGGAAAAATGTGAAATTGTATGCTAATCTGTAACAGCCCAGAAATCCATATATTGATATAATTATGATTTTGGGTGTTTTAAGAGAGGACTCGGCGAGTTGGATCTTAGACTCGCCGAGTAGGGTCGCAGACTTGGTCGCGGGTTCGCGACTGGACTCGACGAGTCCAGATATGGACTCGGCGAGTCTACGCTGTTTAGCGAAAACCCTAACCGTTCAGGTTTGAGACGTATAAAAAGGACTCATTGGCCGTCATTGTTCATTTTAGCCTTCTGAGAAGAACCCTAAATCGATTGTGTGCATCTGGAGCAAGGATTACAAGCCATTGTTGATTATAGAAGAGTGGTTGTGCAAGGAAGAGAAGGGATTGGCTAAAGGAGCAGCAAGGGAGCCACATTCTGAGGATTGGGGACACAGAGGATACATCATCCAGGTAAGAATTCGAGTATACTCTGCTATGTTGATGTGATTATGGAATTAGGGTTTATGGAACCCTTTTGTGAATAGATTGAATGTTACCCTAGTCCCCCAATCGATTGGAACCCTGTATTGGGACCTTTGGAGGTCCAGAATGCCCCATGCCTGAGCATTTCGGGAATTGATGGAGGTTTTGGATTGGAATCCTTATGCCTTAGGTCAAAATGTAAATTATGAGTCATGGGGTGTATTATGAGCACCGAAATGAGGACCTGACGTGATGGATCAGTTTAGGAAGGCCAGACCTATGAATGGTCGGAGCAGTTCTGACCTTAGAAAGCAGTTTGAGCGGTTGCATGGCATGGACTCGCCGAGTCTGATGAACAGACTCGGCGAGTAGCTTGAAGATTAACTGGGACTCGTCGAGTCGTTCTTCAGACTCGGCGAGTTGAGTCGGGGTGGCCCCGCGATTCTTCCAGGAGGAACTCGTCGAGTGAAAAGGGGATACTCGACGTGTAGAAAGGGAATCTTAAGGAATCGGAGTTAAGGGCGAGTGGACTCAGAGTGGTTGAACTCGGCGAGTCTTGGGGTGACTCGGCGAGTTAGGTCGCGGGTTGAGTGAAGTTCTGAGTATGGGGACTCGGCGAGTCAAAGGGTTGACTCAGCGAGTAGGGTCAGTCAGGGGTTGACTTTGACCTTGTCTTTGACCAAGGATTGACCAGTGGGTCCAGGGGTATTTTGGTAATTGTTGTTATTGTTTGAGTTCAGTGCATTGGTGGCTGTCCAGAGGTGGAGATCGTATCAGTGATCGGAGCAGCTTGAGCTATCTGTTCAGTCGGCAGTTTCGAGGTGAGTTATCCTCACTATATCACTAGGGTTATGGCACCAAGGACGACCCTTCTTATCGGATGGAAATCCGGTAGTTGTCATTGTTATGATATAGGCCGGAAGGCATTACATGTTATGGGCCGGAAGGCATTGCTATGTGGACCGGAAGGTCATGGCCTGGAAAGGCGTATGTATGCATTTAGTATGTTGACTGATTCATAGGGTAATGTTATGCTAGTGGCCGGCTAGGCCGGTACCTTGTTTAGAGAAATGCTATGATATGTGATCTATTGATCGATTGTTGTCTATGAACTGCTATATGATTATTTGTTATGTTATATATGCATTTTATGCTTATGGGCCGAAAGGCAATATGTTATGGGCCGGAAGGCGATATGTTATGGGCCTGAAGGCAATATGTTGTGTGATGGACCGGAAGGTCGGCGTGGGTAGGACCGGAAGGTCTACCCAGCAGGGACGGAAGTCCCCTGAGACACATGGACCGGAAGGTCAGGGCCTGGAAAGGCGTATATGTGATTGGTATTCTGGGGGTATCTCACTAAGCTTTCGGGCTTACAGTTGTGGTTTTATGTTTCAAGTGCTCAAGAGTCTGTGGCAAGGCAATGGCGTGATCGTACCGTTCCTCGCGTTGGTGTTGTATGATATGAACCTGGGAAATTACTCGGTTTAATAATGTATTGAAAACCTTTTTGTAATAACGTTAATAAAATGGGTGATTTTGAAAAGTTTTAATTGTTTTGCAATTTTGGACGTTACATAATCCCTAGAATTACACTTCGTACCCTTGTCAAACGTTAGTGGAGCGTGTGTGGTTAACCGGCACACTAATTTGGGGATGACATTGGTAGCGAAGGGTGACTCGATGTTTGTCATAGATCAATGGAGCGTGTGTGGCTAACCGGCACGTTGATTAGGTGATTGTAGCATTCGGTGCACCACGTGATTCGTATGGTTATTCACACCTTATTTGTGATCCTCGGCATCCCAGTCACAAATAGAAGGGCATAATCGAGATTAAACATGCCATTGAAAAGTTCAATGAATCTCAAAAGATCTAGGAGTTTCAATTCATTTAAAACTTAAACTTCCTTTTCGTTTTTCATTGTGGAAATTGGTAAATCATCATTTACCTACCTTCAAATATTCTGCAACTAGATTACGGCATCCCTTTTTTAGGTTGTAGATTATTGTGTTGGATCCTAGCTTGATGTTTCATTAGGGTGTTACATCAAGAATTCTAATCAACATAACTTGAATTTTCTCCCGTTTTGTAGATGTCTGAATCTTACAATGGTCTTCCCAAACCCTTTGGAACAAGCTTTCCAAATGAAGATGACGTTCCGAGATACGATCAAGGAAATGAGAGTCATGCTTCACTTCCTCCACCTCCTCCAATTGTTCTCCCTGACCCACAAGTTCAAAGGCTTGAAAAGTTCAAGCTCACTCAAGCCCTTTTGGCAAGTAAACATGAAGATGGGAAACCTGTGTGTGCACACGTCTTAGAGATGAAGTCACACATTGATAGGTTAAACATGTTGGGTGTCGAGATTTCAAGTGAGTTGGCTATTGACTGGGTTCTTTAGTTACTTCCTGAATCATATAGTGAGTTCGTTAGAGAGTACTATATGATGGACCACGACGTGACCCTTATTGATCTCACCTATTTGCTTATAGCTGCTGAATCAGCAATGATTTGGCGTATTGGTCAAGCAAATTTGTCTGGTGAATCAAACTCCCAAATTTCAATGGACACTGGCAACATTGGAAGTGCAGAAAGAACTAAGTCTGTAATTGTCCGATGTGCTGTGCCAAAGGAGTCCATTTGCTTTTATTGCCAAGAGAAAGGACATTGGAGACGAAGCTGCCCTAACTACCTGAGAGATCTAAGAGATGGGAGAGTCAAGACGAATGGCTCTACTTCAGGTAAAATCCATTATCTAACTCTTTTAAGTTCCTATTCTAGATTCTTAATACATGATGTGATAAGATTACATTTTGATGTTTTGTAGGATCGAAGAAAAAGAGGAAGCCTAAGGGAAGAAGTGAGCTGAATCTAATCGTGAAGAAATGGATTTCGATCACATTACTTGAATAATGGATTCTTGAGCTACTACTTGGAGTTAGAATAGATTGTTAAGAAATATATAATAACATAGTTTTTCAATTGAATTGCATTGTAAGGACAAATTTTTTCCGCAATAAAATGAATTTTGACTTTATCTTATTTATTTATCCTTGCAATGGCATGTATGAAAGAATTGATGTTTGAATGTTTCTATTATTAGCAACAATGGATTTGATTCTTAATTATGTTATTTGTGGAAATGTCAAAAGTTTACCAAATAGGGAGAGTTTCTCATCGCCCAAGTTTCAATTGGACAGAAACTTGGAATCATGCAATGTGTATTGTATGATGAATGAAAAACTTTCACATTTGGGAAACTTAGACTAATTCTTTGACAAAGTATCAATTGAAGGACTAGGAGATCAAGTACACTAAGTTGTGCGTTGATCACATCTACCACAAGAGTGACAAAGATATTCATCATGATTTACTAAAGTTTAGTAAATATGATTATACTTATAAGATTAAGTGTAATTCTGAGTTGATTGAAAGAGTTTCAATGAATAGTAGAACGAATAAAGAAGAATCAAGTAGGCAGAAAGATAAAAGTTTCTCTTTTCTAAGAAGAAGGGAGAGTACCTTTTATTGTGTTTTATGATAAGTCTTAAAGATTAAGAACCATGTCTCAATAGATCCTCTAAGTGAGTCTTAGTGCAATTGCATGTCTAAGAAGAGGAATCGAGTATTGTAGAAATGGTTAAATCAATAAGTCAATCATACTTCGTTCCAATATCAAGTCTTAGAGTCTTACTCCAAGATTGTGACATTGAGTGAAAAGTATTATGTAGGTTTATAACATTCATCAAATGTGGAATTTGGAAAAAGGTTTCTCATTCTTGCACATTTGAAATTGGTAAGTTGTGCTGTCTTGGATAAGACAAAGACCAACTAGGACCAATTATGTGAAATGTTTTGTCTTGATAAGAACTACACTAACTCTTGAATATTTGCTTTATCAAAAAATGTTTCTTGACAAGAGAATCTTATATGTCAAGGAGTCAGTGGGAGTCTTAATGGTCTTGAAAGGTTTCAAGAACAAATCAAGAATAAACCTTGTCGACCACAAATCGGATGTAATATAGCTTGGAGTAAAGTTAATGTAGTAGTTTCATGTACATATGGTTGGTTGAGATAACTTTGTTGGATTGAACGGCTGGAGTTATGCACGAGCTTGTGGCCATGTTGTTTAAGTCGGTAGGCATGTAAGAGAGGGTGAGGAATGATTTCGAGGACGAAATCTAATTTAAGTGGGGTGGATTTGTAACATCGTGTTTATTGATTTATAAATCGATCATAGTTCTGAATTAAATAATATTGAACGGTGTGTTGGTGTTGGGGAGCAAATTGATTTAATTATGGATTTTGAGGGTTAAAGTGTAATTTCCGGGCCACCTTGTAAATATTACTAGAGGTGGGGGCTGGTTGGTAATTGTTTGGAGTTGTATTGTTATGAATTAATAAAGATAGGGGTTGATTGGTAAATACGGCACCTAAGTTGAAAATGTTTTAAGGAGGAGGGACCAAATTTGGAGAATTGGCACAAAGTTTGCAATGAGATACGGTGCTAACCCGTATCCCTTCCCCACGTCCCGTTTTATTGAAATAACCCTAAATCTAATAGCTGAAGTCGCTGCCACCATCACATAAACTCTCTTCAGCCACCACCATGAGAAGCTCCAGGATTGCCGCTGCTGCCTCACCGTTGAAGCGCCGATGAGCACCACCTCCTTGCTGCTGTCGGAGGCGTAAGGGAGCCCGAGGAGTCACCGAGACCGGCAGCTACAGTCGTGTTCGTCGCTGCACGATTCTGGCGTGACCTGGAGGCTCTTGGTAAGACTGCTAATCACGCATCTTCTTTCTTCTTCTTCGTTTCTTCTGATTGGACGTAGTGGGACGCTGCAGCCTATCGCCAGTGACCTATTAGCCATCGTTTCTGCCCATTCTGGTTATGGCATCCGCCTGTGAGGTGGCTGGGCAAGTGTACGATCGATTATTTTGGCTATTCTCGGTGTTTGAGGTGTTATTTGCGAAGTAATGGACTAGAAAATCCACCACCACCACCTCAAGGTGGTGGCTGCCACCCAATTCTATTTCTCTACCGCCCTATGCCACCACCAGCCACCATGGGAGGTGGCTGTGTGCGCATATATTTTATGTTTGAGGTTGTTTATGCACTTTTTGGACAAGAACCATCACCACCACCATTAGAAATGGTGGTTGCCGCCGCCTGCCGCCCTGGGCCGCTGCCAATCACCACTACCTGAGGTGGCAGTGGGTGGTGTTGACCTAGTGGAACCCTAATTAGCCCAATTGCTTAATATTGGACTGGGTTGGTTTATGATTGGGCTAGAAATCCTAATTAGGGTTTAGAAAACCCTAACTTTGGGTTTGTTGGTTTGGGCCTATTGGGACCCGCGTCTGGACTAGTGAACTGAAGTTATGACTCAATGCTGACTCTATTGTTTGATGACTTAGTGGGAAAAATGGACTTGATGGGTTAAGTCCTTAATGGGTCAAGTAAGAACACTTAACCCTAATCGTCATTTCATGTGGAAATCCTAATTTTGCTTGGGCCTTAAATTTAGCCTTCTATTGGGATTTGATGATTGGGCTATTGATGGGCCATCCAAGAATAGTTGTGGACTAGAGTATTTAGATGGGCTTTGAGTTAAGGCTCATATGAGGGTTTGGGCCCAATTTGGAAAATTAGGCCATAGTTAGGCGATTAGTGGACTTTTGTGGATCTATTTGGTATTGGGCCTTGGTGAGCCCAATGGGCTTGAGTTATTTATGGACCAAATTGGTGGACCATATTTAGACCTAATATGTGAAGGTTGGTCTTAAATCCTAATGGGGTTAATTGTGGGTTTGGCTCAGTGTTAGAAGCCGGAGTACAACAACAACATTTATAGGATTTGTTCGCCACTCGAGGTGAGTCTTCTCACTATACTTACTTGTGTGGTGACTTGTTTGTGACCGGTGGGTCTTATTTGTGTTATTGACCGGAGGGTCTTATTTACACTATTAACCGGAGGGTATTGGTACATTATCGACCAAAGGGTCTTACTTGTTTATAATGTGTTATGTGTTATCATGCATACAGTCTTTGTGACTTATGTTGTCATTGTAATCTTTGTATATATTGGTCTTTTGTGCTTACTTGAGTTAAGCATTTGTCTGTGTGGTATATATGCTATATTATGTGATACTGAGACCGGACCGGAGGGTCCAACAAGCTGTGAGACCGGATGGTCTTCACTGAGATCGGACCGAAGGGTCCAACGAGCTGTGAGACCGGAGGGTCCTCACTGAGACCGGACCAGAGGGTGCAACTAGCCGTGAGACCGGAGGGTTCCACTGAGACACATAGACCGGAGGGTCTTGTAGAGTTATAGCCTCGAGTGACTAAAGTGTTGTATTTGGTATTTTGGGGAACTCACTAAGCATCGTGCTTACCGTGTTATGTGTTATGTGTCTCAGGTACTTCTCAGGATCACGGGAAGGTGACGGCTCGATTGTACACACACGAGACAAAGAGTTATGTTTTGGAGGATCCTGGATTATTAATCAAACAATTATGGATTTGTGTTTTGTTAATTTGATAATTGGGGATTTTTGTGTAATGTATTATGAGAATTTTTGTGATTTAAAAATGACAATTTTGTTTGAGAATTTACGGTGTTACAAAATTGTTGTGGACTAATCCGAAGTCTCAATGGATTTTCCAATTTTGTCCTTAGACCACAGTATCTCTCACTGCAGTCATGAACTACAGTTTGTCCATCTACCTATCCTCAAGTGTCCCATGAAACTCTCTACTCAAACTTACTTTGCGGTAGTCCAATCTTCCTTACCTCAAACCATTGTCAAGAGCACTATGACCATTCAGCCAATTCATCATGAATTACCCATCGAAAACTTCGAAGTGGGTTAGTGCTCTCAAAATCCCGAACCCTCTAGTTCGGATGAATCAATTCCTCGCTTTCAAAAATTATCAAAGGTTAAACCGCAGGTGAACCTCAAGACTGTGGTTCTCCAAAAACCGAGGCAAAAAAGGCTTTCAAAGTGGTACTTTGATCCCGTGGCAAAAACCGGGAAATCTTTTCATAAAACAAAAAATAAATCAAAAGTCCAAAATCAAAGAGTCCAGAAAAGCTTATTTTCTCAAATTACTTGTCAAAAAATTCTTCAGTCAAGAAAACAAACAAAAGGGAATGTACAGTTTCTAAAAACATTTCAGAAACATCTAACACATCCCAAAAGAAAGTAAAGTCTTTTCGAAGCAATGGTTTTCAAATCTATTCCTCAGATGACCCAAAATGGAAGAGAATTTTACCAATTCCAACACTTTTAAAATCACATCAAAGTTTTAAGAAATCACTTTCCAAGAGATCTTCACGTGCTCCCACTCTTGCAAAATGCCGTTTCTCAAATCCCAACAACACCACGGTCAGATCTCACCACTCTCAGATAGCCCTGTCAAAAATATCCGATACCCGAATTACCCACCCGATTTTTTCAAGTATCGGGTAAATCGGGTATTGGGTAAATTTTTTCGGGTAATCAGGTAACCCGATTTTTTTTCGGGTCCGGTAAAGGGTACATTTTTTGGGTTTCAGGTATACCCGAATTATTTAAAAAATTCCTTTTTTTACTAGAGCTTGTACTATATAGCAGATATTTGATTATGCTTAAACTAACTATCATTATTGTAAAAAAGAATCTATTTATTATGCTCACAACTTTCCAATAAATCACAAATACCCAGGACTAGGCCTGAAAGTTGAAACGAATCCTGTCCCTGCAACCTCGACTCATGCCTCAATTAGAAAATCATTCATTGTCCCAGGCTCCAAACTTGTTTGGATACCCAAACTAACCATGTAATTCTCAAGCTATGTGCGAGGAGGAACAAGAGGAAGAATGGTTAATTGACAGTGCCTGCTCCCGGAAAGTTGGAATACCTTCAGGATTTTAGACCAATTTGTAACGGTGGGAAAGTCACTTTCGGCAACAATGTGAATGGAATAATCCGAGGTTATGGTGTTCTTACTACGGGAAATTTCTCTATCCAAAAGGTTGCTTATGTGGAAGGTCTCAAACACAATCTCATCACTGTTGGCCAACTATGTAAGGCAGGCCATCGAGTTGAATTTGATAGTGAATTCTGCTATGTAATGACAAGTGATAAAAGTACTAGATTGATCAAATACAAATCCGAAGGTACCATGTACCCTTTGGATGTCTCTCTGATCATAGGGAAACCACAACTATGCTTCCTATCCAAAGCAGTATCAGAAGTTAACTGGCTATGGCGTCGCAAGCTAGCTCATCTCAACTTTCGCTATATCAACAACCTGGTTATAAGGGAACTTGTCTGAGGTCTTTCTATTATGAAATATCACAATGATACCCTCTGCCCAGATTGTGAATGTGGCAAACAGTCCAAAGCAAGTCATCTCATGGTGATTGATTCTTCAATCTCTGAACCATTGGAACTTTTACATATTGATATACGCGGTCCATCTACCGTAATTAGTCTTCATCACAAGAAATACATACTGGTTATAGTGGATGATTTTACTCATTTCACATGGGTTTTCTTTTTAAGTCTCAAATCAGAAACATCGCATGTGCTGATCAATTTTATCAAGGAAATCGAATTGCAGATCAAGTTGCCAGTATGTTACATCCGCAGTGATAATGGAACCGAGTTTACCAATCATCTCTTAAATAATTTCTTAGTTTCAAAGGCTATTAGTCACAATTTCTCAGCTCCTTACACACCGCAACAAAATGGAGTAGTAGAGCGAAGAAACCGAACTCTGGTAGAAGCACCCACATCTATGCTCTACTTTGCCAATCTTCCTCTTTATTTCCGGGCCGAAGCAGTGGCCACAACATGCTTTGTGCAAAACCGAAGCATTGTGTGCAATCATCTCAACAAAACTCCATATGAGGGCCTCAACAATCGCAAACCAAATGTTCGTTTCTTTCACATCTTTGGGTGTAGATGTTTTGTGCTCAACAACAAAGATCATCTTAACAAGTTTGCACCAAATTCTGATGAAGGCATCTTTCTTGGCTACTTAACAGATAAGGTAGCCTATAGGGTTCTCATTAGACGCACAAGACTAATAGTCGAAAGCTTCGACGTCAAATTCGATGACTATTACGTCTGCAACATTGCTCCATCAACCGAAACCAAATCAATCTTGGAAAATGATATTCTTTCCTCTTCGGGTCCATTTAACATAGTTGAAGTAAACTTAGATGATCTATTTGATCTTGTAGAGACTTATCCGAAGTTCTTGTGTTCCCGGAAGCTCAACGGCAACATGTCGACTTATCTGGTCCGTCTCTATCCGACGAAGTATCACCCAATACTTCCACCTCACCGGTTGAGGGGAAAAACTCATCTCCTAATCAAGTGACAACCATCGAGGTTCCAGTAATTGAATATGTAGCTCCAGTTCCTATCCGCAGAGGATATCTGCCCTTTCATGTTTCTTCAGACTCTGATAATGAATATATAGAGAACATTTACACAAGAACTGACCCAAGAGTTACCCCACTTCGAAGAACTCTTTCTCTTCTTCCCTCGTCCTTTCCCGATTGCCAAGACATGGGTGGAGTTGGTAGGAGTAGGAGTAGTAACAACCGTCTTACCCTTAAGACCACTTTCCACGGTCTTTAAGAGTCCTTGAAGTTTGCTGAGAGTGACCTCTTCCTTGTTCATGTGGTATGTCATGCGGAATTGATCATAACATGAAGCTAAGGAGTGCAAAATGATATCTATTGCAAGCTCCTCAGGGAAGTTCACATTAAGCTTCAGCAAACGGTCCATAAATCTTTGCATTTTCTGCATGTGGCCCGTGATGGGTTCACCATCCTTCATTCGGGTTGTTATCATGGAGGAGATGATTTCATACCTCTCTTGTCTTGCACTTTGATGGTATCTTTCCATCAAATCTTGGTGCATTTCAAAAGGGTAGAAGTCCTCGTAGGACTTTTAGAGGTCAGCTGTCATAGTGGCCATCATGATGCATGCCACCTTGGTGGCATCCCTTTCATGTGCCCTAAAGTCAGCGATCTCTTGAGGAGTAGCAATTGTCTCATCAATCTCCTTAAGCTCCTTATCGAGGACATATTCTTTGTCCTCTTAGCGGGTAATCATTCGGATGTTTATGATCCATTCATTAAAGTTGCATCCATCAAAAGTGACTTTCCCACACAAGTTCATTAGAGAAAAGGAGCCATTAGGATTAGAGCCAGAAGCAGCAGTGTTTGTAGACATCTGAAAAGAAGAAGAGTTTAGTTTAGAAATAGAAACGGTCCTTAATAAAACACCCAAATGTAGTATTAAGGCTAGGACCCAATCACAATATATTATACTTAGAAGAGGTATGTCGTAATCTAAGTAATAACATATTTGAAAGGTAGGTGAATGACGATTCACCAATTTCCACCAAAGACGAAATATTAAAATATTTAATTTGGTTCTTAGAAACTCCTAGGTTCTTTTGAGATTCAATGAAATTTTCAAAGGCATGTTTCAATCTTGAGTGTGCCCTCCAAGTTTTGTGACTGGGATGCCGAGGATCACAAAACAAGGTGTGAAGTAACCATGCAAATTACTTGGTACCCTTAATGTATTACCCCTCAATCGATGTGCCAGTTAACCACACACGCTCCATCGATATTATGATAAACATTAAGTCACCCTTTACCTACCTTGTTAAGTTCAAGTTAGTGTGCCGGTTAACCACACACGCTCCATTAACGGCTTAGACAAGGTGTAAAGTGTAATTTCATGGACCAGCACCTTATTCACATTTTTCCTAAAGTAACTAAGATTGGGAATTTAATAAAACATTTAGTTACTTTATAATTATCATTATACTTTTAATGAGAATTTATAAGTCCTTGTCCTACCCGTTCGGCTAACGACCCTCCACCAGTCAAGCAAGCGGTAGGTGAGAGTGGACACCCATTAAGTTGTCATTCTATGGGCAACAACCTTGTACCCACCTTATAGACTAGCTTCGTGATTGAGACGTACTAGCGGTAAGACGACTTTGATCTTATACATATATATATATATATATATATATATATATATATATATATATATATATATATATTATTAACTTATAATATTATAAAGTATAAGGGTTGAATTTTAACTTTTAAAATTCTAAGGGTTGGAACTAAAGTTTTAATATGACTTTACTTATTCCAAAACTTGAGGGCAAGTTTTGTAAACTTTCAAAACTTTTCATTTCTTGTAACTTATGAGTTAATTAGAGTATTAAAAATGAGGACTCTTCATTTTTATAACCCATGTGTTCTTTTAATGGTTTTAAAACAAAGTGACTTTTGGTCTCCCATAACTTGAGGACAAGTTATGGACTCCATTAAAACACATAATGATCATGAATTAATCTACCACATAGGTTACAAATAATTCCTATGATCATCTAAACATCATAAGATCAAGAATATGAATATGAACACTTTCATGAATCAAAAATTACACTTAAAAACTTGTAATTTTGATAATTTGTCATTGTAAATGGATTAACATGAACATTACACCAACTAAAACAAGTTTTAAAACACCAAAACAGTTTAGGGTAATGTTCCTAGTCCATTTCCAACAACAAAAATCGAAATTCTAAAAACTGCAGCCTCTACTCGTCGAGTGCATGAATAGACTCGACGAGTAGCTTGCATTTGGTCATGGACTCGTCGAGTCCCCCCATGGACTCGGCGAGTTCATGCGGGCAGAAAGCAGAAAACTCGATTTTTCAAGCAGCTTGCACAAAAATCAAACAAGCAAGCCTAGGCTCTGATACCACTGATAGGTTTTGAGCATTCTAACACTTCCTAAGTGTACATGCAACCCTAATAACCTTGGATCTATGTTTGTCTAATAATCATGCAAAGTTGTTTTCCAAGGTTATGAACCTATCTAGCATACATGGGGTACAATTTTCTTTGTATAAAAGATAGAACTACATACCTTGTTGTTGAAAGTGTTCCTTGAAACCTTGTGAGCCTAACACGTCAAGTGTGATGCCTCAAATGCTTCACACAACACCAAATGCAAAGAATAAACTTGAGAGAATACTCTAACACATGCAAAATCGGCCAATCCCTCTTGTTTTTTAGTGTAGCCGATGCTTATATAGTGTGTGACATTAGGTAAACCCTAATGTTCCATGACTCTTCATTTCTTAATCCATGGGTTAACTCCATGGAGAATCCATGGAGCATCTTATGGGTGGAACCCAACTTGATAATCCATGGAGCCTCTTAGCCCACTATATAAGATATGGAAGATTTACATAATCTACCCATATATTTAATTAGTTATCTTTTGATCACTTAATTAACTCTAAATTAATTCTTGATCAAAACTAATTAAATAATTTATTAATATATTAGAACTTATAATATATTAATAAATCATATGTGTTATTTCTCTCATTTAGTTTATCCAATTGCATGGTGCCAGGCAACCCAAATGGACCATGCCGGGTTGGGTCAAGTACTTACCAGAAATAGTTATGGACTTAGACACCTTATCCAACACAATCCAGGGGGAACCTATTTTAATTGCTCAAGAAAATGTTGATCACGCTCCATCAACCCAAGATAATTCTGCGGGCTGCTCTCAAGTGCAGGGGGAACTGCCATTTCAAACCGCAGTGTCTTCCGATATTGAAGATATCCCTTCCATCGCAGCCGCTGACCATCTGTAACCCCGTCTACACATATGGATGAAGGGTCACCCACTGGAGCAAATCATCGGAAACCCATCAACAGGCATCCAAACTCGATCCTCAAAAGATTTATCCGATCACTGTCACTATGCAATGTTTATGTCCTCAATCGAGCCCCGAACGATCAAATTAGTTTTAATGGAACCCAAATGGAAGCAGCAATGCAAGAAGAGCTGGCAGAATTTAAAAGAAGCAAGGTGTGGTAACTCGTTCCAAAGCCGCATGGTCACACTATTGTTGGTACTAGATAAATCCGGTGCGGTTGTCAGAAACAAGGCAAGACTAGTTGCCAAGGGATATAGTCAACTTGAAGGTGTTGATTATGACGAAACATACGTTCCAGTAGCCAGAATGGAGGCCATACGCATCTTCTTAGCTTATGCATCTCACAAAAACATCAAAGTACATCAAATGGATGTAAAGAGTGCCTTGCTAAATGGTGAACTAAAAGAAGAGGTCTATCTTCAACAACCTCCGGGCTTCGAATGTTATGAACTCGCATATCACTGCTACAAGCTTTAAAAAGCAATCTACGGTCTAAAGCAAGCACCAGAGGCGTGGTATGAGACTCTATCGGAGTTTCTTGTCACTTCAGGTTACAAAAGAGGAGTGATTGATCCCACTTTATTTAGAAAAGCAAACGGTAATCACCTTATGCTTGTACAAATATATGTGGATGATATTATCTTCGGATCTATAGATCAGGGAATGGTGGATGAATTTGCAAGGCTCATGACTAACAAATTTCAAATGAGCATGAATAGAGAGATTAACTTCTTTCTAGGACTTCAAATAAAACAGGTCCCTCAAGGGATATTCATCCATCAGGAGAAATATACCTATGAACTGCTAGAGAAATACTCAATGGACAATTATTCCTCAGCCAAGGTCCCTATGGCCTTCGGATATAAGATTTCTGTTGATCCTTCTAGAGAATCAGTAGATCACAAAACTTATAGAGGAATAATTGGCTCGTTGATGTACCTTACCACAAGTAGACCAGATATTGTCTTTGCAACAGGCGTATGCGCAAGGTACCAGGCCGATCCGAAAGTATCACCTTTGACTGCAGCTAAGCAGATGCTCAGATACTTAAGGGGCAACAAAGCTCTTGGCCTCTGGTATCCCGCAGACAACAACTTCAGCCTACAAGCATTCACTCATGCAGATCATGTTGGTTGTAGATTGGATCAAAAAAGCACTTCAGGTGGATATCAATTTATGGGTGGAAGACTCGTCATCCGGTCATCAAGGAAACAAAACTGTGCCTCACTGTCTACCATAGAAGTTGAATACGTTACCGCATCCAGCTGTTGTTCACAAGTCTTGTGGATAAAAACGCAACTTATTGACTATGGATACAGGATGCTGCAGATACCGGTTTACTGTGACTTAGAGAGTGCTATAGCTATCTCCCATAATCCTATTCATCACTCTAACACGAAGCATATTGAACTACGGTACCATTTCATTAAATACCACATTTTGAAAGGTAACACTGAACAAATTTTTGTTCACACTCATGAAGAGATTGCTGATGTATTTACAAAGGCACTTGACTCTACAAAACTCAACAGTTTCTTACAAATGTTAGGAATGATGAATCTGGACCCAAATTCTTTTTGAGTTGATAAGTACTGAATACCATACTTGGTCAACATTGCGGTCCTAGTTAAATATATCTATCATAATTGTAGTATATTTCATGTACCACAATACATCTTATGTACCGCAGTATATGTTATATACCGTTATTCCATATGATACCTATATTTTCAAGGTCCTTACTGTTTGTGATTTCTAACTTTGCTCAAATTGTTTCTTTCAGCTTCTTCTACTACAGTCATCTAACCATCTACTGCAATGAGGAATCCATCCTTAATGATGTCTCAATATGTAACAAGGGATCAATCTGCAATCACATTAACTGGACTTTCAACAACCTCATAAATTCTTGAAACATTGTGTGCAATTTAATGATCCCTCATTAAATAAGAAAAACATTCTCAAAAAATATTCGTTGTGTAGCATATGATCGTTTCGGTTCTTCTTTTCAAATAAGCCTTTTGTCAGACCTATTTTAGGTGTAATGCCAAAATAAAATAGTTTCCAATAAAAGAAATATTTTTAGGAAATCTTTTCCCTAAACTTTCTTTTCCTCTTTATCCCAAGATGTCAAATCCATTACAGATTCCACTTTTATTCAACGGACTATTGCCCCTCACCACACGTTCGTCAGACATGGGATATTGGGCTTGACACTTCATTAAATGCCACTCTTTTGGTAAATTAAAAAAATTAAACAAAAAAACTTTTCGTTAAATGATTTTGTGGCTGATAATGATTCTTGCAAATTAATAAAAAAAACTCAAAGGTTTTTACCTTTCACTTTTTTTTCTTTTAGGGTAAATATAAAAAATAAAAAGATCATTTGAAATCCGCTACTATAAAAACTCTATTTTCTTCCCAAGAAAGTTTTTTGCTTTCTGATTTCTCTAAGGCGAACTTCATCTTCTTCACCCTCTTGCACTCCAATTTTTCTGCAAGTTCTCAAATATTTTATCAAAATGGTGAAATCCGAAATTTCCAAGAAACAATCGAAGACCTCAGCATCTGTTCAACCAATTGGTTCTGACTCTGCTACAAGGAACCAGTCACCTTCGATTTCATCCAACAACTTTAGGGCAGTCTTCGATGATCACCCCTTTCACAATGAGTTAATCCGTATCATGATCAAGTTCATCTCCAATCATCCTTTGTTTGGACCATTCGACTCATTCATTGATGTGGTTCCCCTCTCAACTCTATTCAAATGTGCTTTCTCTGCGTACCGACCACTCAATAATCTTCAAGAAGTTCATCTTAACTTGGTAGATGATTCATTGGTCATCCTGAACAAAGACAAATTTCTCACTGCAATCAATCTCTTGGTGCATCCCTCAACCAAGTTTGTCTTGCCAAGTGTGACAGATATTCCCTTAGAGTTTGAAAGACTCAACAGATTCCATGTCAAGCATGGGTCTTCAATTGAGAAAATCTGGTCGAATGATAGGCCCTCTGCAGTCAAGAACTTTAAGTCTCGAAAATTCATGAAAGCAAATTTCATCCAGTACACTCTCACCAGAAGAAATCAGGACTATGTTCGAACCCAAGCTGACTTCCCCTGTATGAACCCAGAGGAAATCTTTCTGATAGCAAGGGTGTTTCAGAACAAGTCAGAAAAGAACCCGAAGATGAAAATTGCACTAGAAAGGGCAAGCACGTTTCTAAGAGAAACTGTATTTGATTTTGCAAGAATTGACGCAAACATTCATGACGCACTTGCTCCGAAGTTTAATCTTCCACCTCTTGATCCAGCCCCAATGCTGACCAAAGGATTTCAAGAAAGATCTCTTGGAGCAACAAACTTCCCAGATCTTGGAGTCATTTTCAAATGCAAAAACAATGAAATTAAATATTTCATTCCAATGACTTCCATGCATCGTCTCACTCGGAAGCAACTTGAACTGAATCTAATCGCAGTTCAGAATTCAAAACACACAACTGCTGAAGTCAAGTTTGAGATTTCAAGGAGAATCACCTGGCTTGGTGAAGTAAGAAAATTTTGGTGGATTCTCATCAAGTTCCTTAAGCTTGAAAAATAAAGGGAAGTTGAAGGGGTCACTTAGGGGAAAATTGTTGAAACATAGAAGTGACCCTCTTAAACTTATTACAAACCGCAACCTCTCCCTTATCCGCAACCACTCTCTCATCTGCAATCAAAGTACCGCAACCGCAGTCATCGTCATCAGCACTTAGCCTAGTCTTTTATCTGTCTTTCTTAATGTACTCTCTTTTATCCACTGTGCCTTGCATGGCAACATAAACAGATAGGACTTTTGTAAGCTTTGAGACTCTATAAAAGGGAGTTCTCTCTTTCTGATTTAATACACATCTACGCATCTTGAATCTCATATCTATTGAAATTCATAACTTACTCTCTTATTTACTTCTTACTATCTGAACTCTCTCAAACTAAATCTGAATTATAAATCTCTCTTTCGAAGCAAGTCACTCTTGACTTAATCACTAAGTTTGATCTCACTTACTAACTTGGTCTGATTGCATTCCTTGTTAAGAATCAACTTATGTGTATACTTGATATAATACTTGAATTCATTTATATTTTCTTATATTTCCGCATCTAATCATCTAACTATCTAACTCTAACTTTTATTATTGTTGAGCTTTATGATCCTCTGAGTTAAACATTAATTTCCGCAATATAAACTTGTTCGAACGTTTGTTCAAGTGTGTTCCTCAAGTTTTTCTCTCAACAATTTTTGTAGCTTTTTACTCTAAACCAACGAAAATTCACGTATAAGGGTTGGAAAAAGCAAAGCATACATGTAGATCTTCAACTTGTTTACATAAATTGATTTCACTCGTCATTGATGTAACCACCCTTTGGAGCTCCAAATCCTTGAGGTTTTTGTCCCTGAAATCAGTCAACCAAGCTTACAATTTATCTTCTTCATCTTTAGAGTATCAATTTAACCACTAATTACTTTTAAACGCATCAATTTCACTTGTACAATAGGTGGTTCTAATCACAGCAGTGATGAACCTGTTGATGGTGAACTTGTAATGCTACAATGTGTGGGGGTAGGATCGAATGTGATATGGTGGCAGAGGCTGAAGCTGAGCGACGATTCAGTGGTTTCCAGAAGCAGTTTGTCAATGGTGGTCGAAAGTGGTTTAGGGTTTTTCTTCAAAATTGTGATTCTTTCTTGTTACGATCACGGAAAGAGGATTTGTGTTCTTAATGGCAAGAGAGAGAGAGAGAGAGAGAGAGAGAGAGAGAGAGAGAGAGAGAGAGAAGGTGGGCCCTTCTTATTTTATTAATTATTAAAATAAATTAATTAATATTAGATATAAAAAGAAATAAAAGAAAAATGGAAAATAAATACCCTAAGGGTATTACAGTCATTTTACTATTCAGAGGGATCAAAAACATAATAAAACTAACTCAAAAGGATCACAAAGCCAAAAAAATTAAGATTCAAAGAAAAAAAAATACAAACCACCGCCACCTTTTTGCAATTTTGTATTTAGCTTTTCTAAGAAAATAATAATAAAGGAAGTTGAGGAATATCTGCGGCAGGAAAGGGTATAACAGCCACGATGAGGAGGAAGAGCGGCGGTGTTGGAAAAAAGAACCAACCGGATGCCATAGATGAAGTTGAAGAGCTGCTGAAATTGACGGAAGATGACCTTCTCCTCAATCTCACCGTCAATTCTCACATCAAATCCAAATCCAAATCCCAATCCAACTCCAAGTTCGATCTCTTACCCGAATCCTCCCACACCAACGCAATAGACCCAGATCTCGATCGTCGACTTCAAGCTCTTAGAGCCAAACCCTCCAAATCCATCCCTAAAGAGGCAATCACTGCCGATCATGAAGATTTCGATAATCTGCTTGCACGATTCGCTGCTCTTAAAGCTCCTTCTAAAGCAACATCTACGTCTAATTCTACTCAGGGGAATGCTGTGAAAGATGACATTTTGGGCATAGTTGATGACGAAGACGAAGAAGATGAAGTTTCGAAGATAATCAATTGGGCAATTGACGCAGCTCGACTCGACCCTTCTCCTTCCTCTGACATCGACGAGGATGATGACAGCGATGGCGATTCCGATGATGATGCTAAAAAGAAAACATCAAAAAAAATAGTTCCCCACAAATAGAACATTTATAATTGTTATATTTACTACTCCAAGATAATAAAACTTGTCATGCTTGCAGAAATTGATAAACGTATCAAAGGCTATGTTCATGTCACAGTACAGGTAGGTTTCTTTTTAAACACCTGTTGATATCTGTAATCTTTTGGACTGTCTGCTCTTCAGTGGTGCTTATAGGATAGACATATAGTCGTTAGAAATAGGACACTGAAAGCATGAATTTGGAAACCATGACTTGAATTCTTGCAAATATCCTATTCATGATAGAATATATCAATATAGCTTGAGAGACTGTTGATACTCGTGAGTCGTTTTTTTTGGGATTTTTAGCCCAATTTATTTCTTGGACATGACTGGAGGGTTGGGTGTGTGGGAGTTTTAAACCAGATTATAATTCAGAATTTCAGATATGTATGTATTACGATTATAAATACTACTTTTTTTTTTCACTTGTTGAAGTTACAAAAGATGCACGTCCATACCCCGGCTTAAACCCCTTCCAGATCTGGTCAATTGTATGTAGGTAGGGTGGTTACATTCTAAAGTGTTCATATTTTGAAGTTACAAGAGATGCACAAAGGTATTTTTTGTGTCATTTTACACCTCTCTTGGGTGTTCATAATCTTAAGTGTTAGTGAAATTGGGATAGGTTGTTATAACAAGTAGGATGAATACATCTTCTGATGAGATGTACATATGGTGGACTGGAAGGCACTCTGTTGTTTTGTAATAACAAGTAACATACTTGTATATTAATGAGAATTAACCATTCAACATGTCAGTTTAACTCTTTCTCTCTCAGCTCCATTTCTCTATACGTTGCAAGTTTGGCATTTTCCTGTTATTCTCTCTAAGACATACTCAGCACTCTAGTTCTCTAAGGTATAAAACAAGCAAGAAGGCATTTTGTTTGTATATATATAAAGCAAACTGCGAAGCAAAATAGAATAGTTTTTTGCAGCCGTTTGTTGGCAGAAACACGGCATGAAATTTGGTCCAAGTTTTGGGAAGGATGTAGGTAAACTGTGGAGTGTACCACTACCACATCAAACTTACTCCACATATGAGCATCACCAAAATGTCTTGATCTGCTCTGGTTGGTTCGTTTAGTATGATTTTATTATAAATATAAACATTATTTATTAAGATTGTTAGTTTTAAAGGTTATAAATTACATAACAAAATACAATGCATCGTGTCAGCTTTTCAAAATTCATAACTAGGTAACCTTTATGCCTTATAAAAATGAGAAAAAAAAATTATTATTATAATTATATTCCAGGGTAAAGTACACGAATGTCCCGTATAATTTTAGGTAATCTGTGTGTTTTGGTCCCTATAAAGAATTTTTGATTCGGATCGTCCCTGTTGTTTGTTTTTGTTTTTGTTTCAGGGTTGGTGTCTAGACATAAAATGAAATTTATACCCTTTCTTATTTTATTGTTTATTATAATCTTATTAGAAAAAGAAATTTAAATAAAAAACTATGGGCCCCACCCCGACCCTTTATTCTGCTATGACATTCGGCCATAAGGATTCCTCCAACATCCCCCATTTTCTATCCCGATCTCCCATTTTCCCTCATCTTAATATAAGATACAAAAAACCCTAACTACTTCAAACATCATTACAACCACCACCATAACCATGACCGGTAGCCACCATCATAACCAAAACATTGTTGTCCTCCATATCGGGCAACCACGTCAGTCGATCTGCAACCTCTCATCCACTACTGTTGCATTTTGTTCAACGTTGTCAATCTGCACCCTCCCATCCACCACTGTTGCACTATGA
The DNA here is from genome assembly GCF_002870075.4 of Lactuca sativa. NCBI lineage: Eukaryota > Viridiplantae > Streptophyta > Magnoliopsida > Asterales > Asteraceae > Lactuca > Lactuca sativa. The sequence goes on from NC_056628.2 coordinate 106,190,215, forward strand.
TCGTCAATGTTGATCAATACTTTCTCAACCACCATGAAATCGATTTTTGGAGATAAAAACTTCAATTTCATTCTGTAGATCCTTTCTACCTCGAAAATCAGTTTCACCCGGTTTTGTTTTTTGTTTTAACGGAGTCGTAGGACGTGAAGGAGTGGTGACTTTTCATCTTTAGATATCGATTGTTTGGTTTAGGGTTTTAATGACTTTGTTTTTGGATTTTGTTTTTCATTTTGATTTGCATTTGTAGTTGACAATTTTGCTTTTCATTTTGGTTTCTGGTATAAGTATTGGTTTATGCAAATTTGGTTCCCAATATAAATATTCTGACGAGGATTTTACTTTTCATTTTATCTCACGTTTGTAAATTTTGAAATCCGGTATCTATTTTTCGACGATTGTTGTGATTAGTTGGTACAAGAGACCGATTGTGTGGTCGTCGGTGGTGTTGGAGGGGCTGTGAGGATGCAAATGATGCCATGGGAGAGATGAAAGGGTTGGTGGATGGTGGATCCACATTCATTAAAAAGTTTCTTTTATATATATATATATATATATATATATATATATATATATATATATATATATATATATATTAAAATTAATAATAAACAAACACTTAAAATAAAAAGATATGGGTATATTGGTCATTTTAAGTTGGTAAGGGACCAACGACACAACAAAATCAAACCTCATGGATGTTCCAGGACCAAGTATACAGATTATCTAAAACCATAGGACCATTCCTGAAATTTAGCCTATATTTTAAACATATAAAAATTATAAGGGAAATAACTAAGCCTGGGTTTGCATGGATCGAAAATGGTGCTGAAAGCCCATTTTGTTTCTAATAAAAGTCGTCTGTCTATGTTGGAATTTTGTAATCCCTGGTTTGGACTAGACAGATTTTTTCTAAAACGGACTGAACTTTTGTGCACCTTTAGTTAGGAGTTAGGTATAATGGCTAATAGCTCTTAATGATGGTTTTCACTTTTGAGGTTAAATGTAGATGTCTTACATATTGTTCAGATAGTATCCTGCATAATACACCATGTTAGACAATTTCGTATACATCTTCATTAAATATCAAAATATTGAATTTGTCCAACATTATTTAAAAATATATCAAATTACTAAAATGGCCCCTATGGCAAAATTTTCACCTTTGGTCCCTAACATTTCTTTTGCACTCGGACCGTTCTTACTGTTTGATTTCGTTACGTTTTTTGTCCCTCTTAAACATAAACAAAGTATATTATGCCCTTTATGTTTTCTTTCTCATTTTTTTATTTATTAATTAAAAATGTATTAATATAGATAGGTCTCATCACCACCATCTCTCAATGTCAGCCATCAACTACCACCATCCGAAAACTACCTGCCACCGGAAACCGCCAACAACCACCTAATCCACTGTCTACCTTCGGCAACCCCTGTTTAATAACCATAGTTGACATCCGACAACACCTCATTCAACCTCCACCGCTTATCTCTGGTCACGATACCTAAATCAAAAACAAATTGAACCAAAATCAAAAAGACCCTATATAATCACAATCAAAATCTGTAATCAAACCCAAACATCCTCTTCGTTGAACCACCACCTCAGCCATCAAAATATCGTCAACTACTACCCCTAACAGTCTTTATTGTAACGCACGTAGATCCGGGCTAGTCAATTTAGAGATAATAAGGGTCGAAAACGACTTTTCGACAAAAGATTATTTAGAATAAATAATCTTAAAAAAGTTGTAGAATATGTCTCAAGGGTTCTGTATATATAAAGAATGCCAAAATCCGAGTTATAACGAAAAAGTTATGGCTCGTCAAAGTTTTACGGCAAAACCGGCACGACATCGGGAGATGTAAAAAATGAATTTTTGATAAACGACTTTTTAGCCTTAGTGATCTAAACAAAATTTGTAGTATATGTTAAACCAAGAGTGTCCATAAAAAGAATGCCCAAATCTGACTTCGTATGAGGAAGTTATGAATTTTCTAAGATTTTGCATAGCAGTGCACGGCCCGAAACTCGAATTTTAGTTCGAGCGGGTTTTGGCTTATGCGAACTAAATGAGAGTTTAAGATATCATTAATAGGAACTCAACGGTAAAAAGAAAGACAAAAACGGAGTCCGTAGGAAGGAGTTACAAATTTTTCGCGGTAATTTACTAGTCTAATCTCCTCCTACTGTTAAATTTAAGATCGGTCAAGAATTAGCCAACGGAGTCAAAATGAAAGTTATAGATCTTGTTTTTACCTACACGTGGATATAAAGAACGTTGAAAACGAAGGTAGTATGCGAAAGTTATGGGGTTTAGAAGTCGACATAGTGTTGCTGCAAAAGGGGTGACGTGACACAATGTCGGCCACTCACGTTTTGCCGCCAGAAAGTTGACAAGCAGCACCAACTCGACAAGTCAGTGAACCGACTCGGCGATTCCGTCAGGAATTCAGCCTGTAAATAGAGGTGTTGGGTTCCTCCATTTCCTACACCTTTCCCTACTTCTTTCTCTCTCTAAACTCTCTCTCTAACCCCCCTAACCCCCACCTAAGCCTAGGTAAACCCCCTAGCATCCGAAGGAAGCCCTGAGGCTCCCAAAGTCCAGAGAAAATTGGTTTTTCGGTTTGGAAACACTGCTCCAAGCGAATTCCGTTTTTTTATAAAACTCGCTGTAAGTGAGCTACGCCTACGCTATTTTTAATATAGCTTTTATTTAATTATAGTAACATTATTAGGAACTTATAATAAGTACTTGGGCTATTATTGTGGGTTACATAAGTATTCTTTAACGCTTATATAATAGTAATCATAGCCAGACTATTAATTAGCCTCGGTGAATATTAAACTAAACTCTAGTGGTAATGATACTAGGTTTTGTCTGAGAAAAATTGTGTTGAGAGTAACGAAGTGTTGTTCGAGTGCCGAGTCACCACCTTCTCAGGTGAGTGCAAGGCCCCTTTCATCTTACACATAGATATGAAATATTTTATATAAACTACGTGCTATGTGTGCATATTATTTGTATAATTGCTATCTATGCTGGATGAACGATTTTATACAAGTTTTATATGATTTAAACTGTATATATATTTATATCTACATAATATGTTGGGTAAAACATGGGTAGATGAAATATGAGTTGGATGATGAGTTGAGAGGTGATATAGACCATGAGGTAAGGGTGAAAGGTGGATGATGTGAGAAGCCTTGTTCCTAAATGCTGGCCCCGTCATCTAGCAGAGTATGGATGATAACCACAGACTATTCTAGATAGTCTAGTGGAACACTAGCAGGCTTGCAACCTGTAGGTGTTGTGAACGATGTGTTCACCTGGTGTATTCTAAACTTTGGCGATCATGCAGACTTGATGCCTAAACCCTAGTGACTATGCAGACTTAGTGCCTAAACCTTGGCGATCATGCAGACTTGATGCCTAAACCTTGGTGACCATGCAAACTTGGTGCCTAAACCATGGAGACTATGCAGACTTAGTGCCTGTTATGTAAACCGTGGCAACGATGGACTTCGTGCCAATTCCTTAGGATGATCCTTAGGAATAAATGAACGAGGAATAACTGATTCTTAGGGTAGATCCTTAAGAGTAAAGAAGATAATGGGGATGGGTAATTGGGTTGATTATTTGATGTTTAAACATAATAATTATATTATTGTGGGTTGAAAACCCTATGTACTCACTAGGTTTCCCAACCTGACCCACGCAGTTTATTTATATCACAGGTGTTGATACGAAGTCACATTACACTGAGAGAATAAGGAGATATAAATCACTAGTGATAATGAATGTAAGTTTTGTTTATACTTATGTTTCTGTATTGACGATGACATCCCAAATGTTTTAAAATGAATAAAAATACCTTTCTTCGGAAATTCTTTGATAATGCATTTATCATGTTTTACTGGAAACAAATTCCGCAACATTTTTATTAAAAGAGGTACTTTGATTTTTATAAAGCATAAACAAAATCGGTCTTTTCTGGCCATGAAAATGGGGATGTCACATTTACAAATCAAAGCCAAACTAGAATCAAAATCAAAATATGTATACAAAACCTGAAATTAAAATATGTTCCTAAAAATCATTCCAAAAACCAAACACAAAGTTTATTTGTCGATCTTTTGGTTTAGTGGGTTTCAAGAAATCTCCTGAACTGTTGATGTTATTGGTTTTTTTGTCCATGTGCATATATATATATATATATATATATATATATATATATATATATATATATATATATATATATATATATATATAGGTGGCGGAGGGAGAGTGTAACACTCCAAATTAGGTAAATACCCTTTGTACCTTTGAAATGAAAAAGTATAGCATAACAGTCCCTTAAGTACGTTGGGCACACTTTAGGAGTACGCTTGGTGTACTAAGGATGACTGATCATGGAGAGTCAGTACGTACGCTGGGCGTACCAAAGGGTATGCAGGGCGTACATGACGAATATTCAAAACCCTAATCCTTGGACTTAACACCTATTTAAACATCCTTAAGTCATTGGGACTAAACCCTAATCAACCTATAGAGTCTCATTTCGTCCCTTTACTCAGTTTTGGTAACGTCTGGTTCCTGGTATGTATTTAATTCATAATTATTCATTTTGTATAGAAACTCGACGAGTTGGAGGCCCCACACTCGTCAAGTGGAGATGGATTGGGACGCGGGTTAAAGAGTCTACTCGACGAGTTGAGAAGCCTCAACTCAACGAGTAGGCTGGTAGAATGAAACCCTAATTTTCAGAGTTTTGCACCATTTTTAAACACCTTAACCCCCATAAGCTGGCCTCATTTCCATCCTCCATTTTCCCAAAGCCTAGCCTCGAAACCCTAATTCACTTTTGAGAGTTTTGAGCCAAATTTTGTGCATTCTTGGTGATTTTGAAGAAGAAGGTAGTTGCAGAAGGAGCAAGGACATGTAGGAGGAGAGTAGATTTAGAAGTTGGGCTTCATTTTTGGTTCATCTGAGGTATAAAGCTCCTACCTTGTCTATAGCATGTTTAGATCTAGTTTTAGGATGCTTTCTTCATGTTTTGGTCCAAGTATGTTGGTTTTTGGGATTTAGATGTCCTTTGTGGGCAAACCCTTCAGATCTAAGGTCTTGAGGGGACTTCATGTCATAAAGGTGCCAACTTTATGGCCATGGAAGTCCCATGCAATTTTTAGACCATCTTTTTGGTCTTTTGAACCAAGTAGGTCATGCATGAAAGTAAAGATAGGAACTTGACGTGACCAAGCCGTCCCTAGAGTCCAGATCTATGACCTCATGGCTTATCTTGAATTTTTGATGGCGTTTGGAGTTGGATCTAAGCCATTTTGAGTTATGGTTAGAGCTCATTTCTTCTAGGATGGGTCTTAATGGGTAAAGTTAAAAACTTTACCCTCCTAAATGTGTATTTGACCCAGATGTGGAATATGGGACTTAGATTCGAAGAATAATGGCTCAATGCATTAAGAAGGCTTAACATACTGAAGAACTCGATGAGTTAATAGAGGAACTTGACGAGTTGAGTCGAAGTGTCTCGATTCTGTTAGAAGAAGGAATCGATGAGTTTAAGGACGGACTCGACGAGTTGATTTGGAAAGTCCCTATTCTGTTGATAGGGGGAACTTGACAAGTTCGATCGCGATTTCAGAGTTTTATGATTTATGGACTCGGCGAGTTGAAAGGGAAAACTCGGCGAGTTGAGTCAGCTTAGAATGTTGACTTTGACCAGAATGTTGACTTTGACTTTGACCAAAGTTGACCTTAAGGGGGTCATGAGTATGAAAGGGTAATTAAGGAAATCTTTGATGTATAGGAGCTTGAGTTTGGTTGATTGTCGGAGCTGAGGATTTTCAGCTACTTCCTGATATTCAAGGTGAGTTACCTTCTAGTAAAAGTGGGTCGAAGGCACAAATGTCGGCCCACTAATAGTTGATAATAGTAGAGACGATTATCTTTGTGATAATTGTTTGGTATGCCACTATCTATTTTTATTTATGTGCTAGTATGCTATGATATTATATGATACTGGTAGGAGGGGTGGATTAGACCTCGTAACCAGTTGAGATAAACAAGAGGGTAGGTCGGACACCTAGATATGCGTGACAGCATGATTATGATATGTTATTATGTGGTAGTGGTAGTGTAACGTCCCAAAATTCAAGACCAAAAATTTCTTTTAATAAAACATTACTTAAAGCAAAATTATCGATTCAAAACACAATCAGAGTATTAGTTTCCAAAACACATGTTTGTTATCAGAGTAAAACATTCCCAGGCTATCTAATCTATGGTGTGTGCCATGCGATCACCCCGAGCTCTTCCCTCCGCTACCGAAAGTACCTGAAACCAAAACTAAAAACCGTAAGCACGAAGCTTAGTGAGTTCCCCCATCATACCTCATACCATACAATCACATAACATACATACTGCCAGGCAATTCTGGGGTGCCCGACCTACCCGGTACAACCATTCTAGGGTGTCGAACTACCCATGTCAAGCCATTCTGGGATGCTGACTACCCATGTCAAGCCATTCTAGGGCGTTGACTACCCTTCGGTCCTAACAACCGAACCTCGGGGACTATTTCACCCCTACTACTACTACTACTACTATCATATATCATAACGTAACAGATTATCAGACATATCTGGGGTGTCTGAACTACCCTTCAGTCCTAACAACCGAACTTGAGGACTGCTCCCCTCCTACTACCTCTAACTCATATAATAGATCACGCTATCATGTAAACATAACATCGCATACTATCAGACGTATCTGGGGTGTCTGACTACCCTCCGGTCCTAACAACCGAACTCTACTGATGAGTCATGGAACCCCGTCCAATGTCCTACTGATAGTGAGATACGGGCCCAGCCCATACTCACTCTTTCCCTAACTTGGGCCTCGCCCCTGATCTGCTGCAAATGAGATGTGGAACACCATCCACACCCTGCTATTGGTGAGATACGGGACCTCGCCCACACTCACCTCCCTACCAGGCACATACAAGTATCACACAGACAACAAGTATAAACTATCCCATAAACCATTCCTTGGGCACTCGCCCGCTATCATTGATCCTCTTCCTGAATATCATACTAGCATACTGTGCCAAGGGATAACCCCCAGGTCTTCTACTCATAACTACATGGGCCGGCATTGTGGCCGTAGACCCATTCACACAAAAGGGAAACTCACCTGCACTGGCTGAACATGCTGATGATCCCACTAGCTGCTGCCCGACAACTCTCTAAACTCCTGCTCTACTAGCTCCCCGAGCTATCAATATCAATGCAACACTTAGTCTAACTGACCCCCAAAAGACACCCAAGCCAAGTCTGGTCAAAGTCAAAGTCCTGGTGAAAGTCAACCTCCCAGGTCAACCCTACTCGCCGAGTCTGCCTACCGACTCGTCGAATTCATAAGCTCAGAGTCCTTCCATTCGCGACTCGACTCGCTGAGTCAGTCCATGACTTGCCGAGTCTACCGATTTCCGTGTCCTGACCTGTCCAATTCACCGAGTCTCCACTTGACTCACTGATTCGAGTCTCAACTCGAAGGGTTTGTGGTTTCGCGACTTGACCCGCCGAGTCCAAGACAACCTTCAACAGACTCGCCGAGTTGTTCTTCCAAATCGCCGAGTTCCTGCCCAACTTCATCCGACTCGACGAGTTGTTCATCCCACTTGTCAAGTTCCTCCTAATCTTCATGCTACTTGCCGAGTCCACTCAAAGGACTCGCCGAGTCCATTCAGATCTACATACATGCAAAGGACTTTTGAGTCATGCATGGACTCCAAACTATAGATCTACCCTTCCCAAGCCTATTCCTCACGTAAAGTTGCAAACTTTACGTGTAAAGAAGGAGATCTAGGCTAAATACACCATAAACTAGGGTTTAAGGCAAAGAGGCACCAAAATCAACTCAAGGGCAGATACTTTATGCTTCACAAGGTCACAATATGCTTAAATTCGAAGTAGCAACTTTAGATCTGGCTTCTAACTCAAATGGATAGCTAATCTTGGCCAAAAAGCCCCAAAACTCACAACTATAGTAGATCTAAAGAAGGGAAACGACCTCGTACGTTCAATACCTCATAAAGGCTGCCCAAACTTCAGATCTAAGGTCAATCCTTGAAGCTTCAATGATTCCGCTCTTTCTTCTTCCTTCAAAACACCCAAAAAAATGGATTGGAAACTTGAATGCACAACAATGGAGACTTAGGGTTCGTATTCTGGGTTAGAGAGGCAGTAAAGGGACCCTAGGGAAGAGAATGAGGTACTTAAATAGGCTCCAAGTCCCGAATTTAGGGTTTTCCTCATACATACCAGACTCGCTGAGTCTCCTTGGCCGACTCGCTGAGTCGGTCACTTACTCCTTGACCCGGATCCCGCTCGGACTCGCCGAGTCGTCCCTTAAACTTAGGGTTTCCTTTCTTTTTTTGGCCTTTCTGACTTTAGGTGTTACAAATCTCCCCCACTTAAACTAAACTTCGTCCTTGAAGTTTGCTATGGCCCACCGCCTGCGACCTGCCTCCAATACCCTACTAATTACTCCAACACCAGCTACCTACTTTCGCTGGTCTTCCGCCTGGTCAATCTGACTTACATAATCCTGGCGGATAAAAATTTCGGGTCAACCCTGACCCTGAACATGTTGGAAACACAACTTACTTAACCGACAGCCCTTCTGGTACTCTTCGAGTATTGCAACTGAACCCATAGGGGTTCACCCCTTCTTTCCTTGCGCGATTTCCTTGCCTTCCCAAGGCAATGCTCCATAACCAACTATTTCCTCTGTCACTGTAAAGGTCCTATCCTTCACCAATTCCATCACCCCCGCTACTTCCAGTGCGGCTCATCACCGCCAGTAACCACTGACGCTCCTCTCTGTCATAACTTGATGCCGAGCACCCCTCGATCAACTAACTCAAATCCACCATAGGCCGCTTACCCACACTGCTACTGACCGAAAACTTCTGCTATTCCTTCCCTATCTTCCCGGATGAACTAAGACCACCCTGGTCCTTACCAATTTATCAATATCTGGATTACCGGCTCCCACCGATAGCTAGAACCAACACAACTCCTAGTCGCTCCCAACGAATTTTGAACAAACTTCGACCACCTATAACCGCTCAATCTATCATGCCATTGAGGCACTACAATCCTGGGATCCTCGATCCCTTATCTTGACTCTAAGGTCCCTATCAGGTCCCACCTGTGCTACTAAAACTCACGGGCCTCGCCCACGGGTCCCACCCGCCTCTATCCTTCTAGTCCCACTAGTCTAACCACTCTCGCTCGGGCCTCGCACACAGGTCTCACCCAACCATACTACTGAGCAACCCTGCTCTCAGGTCTCACCTACACTGCTAATCTCATACGGGCCTCGCCCACGGGTCTCACCCAACTATATCCTGGAGCGGCTTCTCCCAAGGTCTCACCTCTCTAGGTCTATACAGGCAAACTCTCTATCATTCTCATCCACTACCCATTCTTGATCCGTATCTGATCGCTAGGAGATAAGGGCCTCGCCCTAACTCCGCCAACAAAGCTGCTATGGAATGCTACGGCTTACCCGCAGTCTTACAACACTTTCCACTACTGACTGCTAGTGAATGCTACGGCTGCCCCTTAGTTTTACAACACCTTCCACCACTGACTGCTAGTGAATGCTACAGCTGCCCCGTAGTCTTACAACACTCTCTACCACTTACTGTTAATGAATGCTACGAATGCCTCATAGTCTTACAACACTTCCTACACTGACTGCTAATACGAAGGCACCCCATGCTATCAATTCTCAAGATCTTCATTCCGACTCTCTCGAGTCCTACAGGCGATCCACCAACCTGAATTCCCAACCACGCTTTAACCATCACCAATACACGCACTAGCTGAGGGGGAGTTTCTCAAACTCCCAACCTTGAACTCCTCAATCCATCATACGCTATGCTACTTCTTTTCCCTCTCAGAGATTGTGCACTCATTCTGGATCTGCGTGCTCTTACCCCTGGTACACTCGGAGGATTCTCCCCCACTTTGATCCTGCTTACCCCTTGCTGCTCAATGCTCGAGAAGAAATCCCAATCCTTGCCACCTTTCCATAATCAATCTGCTAAGGAACCCAAGCTTACCATAGTTGGGGATCTAATCAATCCATCTCTAAAACTATATAACTCCGATCTAACAAGACATACCAAGTCCCTCCCAGGCATGCTACAGATATTGCATCCTAGGTCACCCTTTCCAATAGAACTCATCCCCTAACCACCATTCAAATATCCAAGGTATGCAGATGGCATATAACTCGATCACAATCAAGCCGCTCGAAAAATAAAATACTCATACCGATAATGATGCAGAACCATAACAATAAAATCATAACATAAGCTGACAGAAAGAGGAAGATTCATACCCACATCCTGCTCTAAAGAACCCCCGAATCCTCCTTCCTTCCGAGGCTTGTGATGATACTGAGGCTGCCCCTTCCGCTGAGCGGGGCAATTTGCCCTAGCATGACCAGGCTGATGGCAACGATGGCATAACTCTACTTCTATTATGCATTCTTGGCGTCTATGACCCTTCCATCTGCATCTGCCACACTTAGACTTGCTGCGCACGCCAGCCCATGCTCCCTCCTTCCTCGTGCAACCATCTCGACCCTGCGGGCCCCTGACACCAACTACGACATTGTCCATCTGCCCATCCTACCAAACTAGAACGGAAGACCGCTTCTTCTTCCTTAGCTGACTATCTGAGCCAATCTCCTGTTACCGGGTCATAGCGACCATTTCACCCATTGTCTAGATAGCTGAGGTCCGCCTTTCAATCCCGACGACCACTTTATCGGTGATACGCCCAATGGTGTTTTGTAACTCTTCCCGGAGAGCCTGTGAAACCTCTGCAGCAATCCAATCTTGTAAATGACCCCCCTGAAAACATGATGCACCATTCACTTTTGACCCCAAACTACAAAAGCTAGTGGTAGGATCCTCCTTCCAGAAGGATCCCAGAGGCCCACAAGCTTCGGGCTCCGGATGAGCCCCCACCTGCTCTGCTACAATCTCGGCCCGGAAGGCCTCGAGGCGGCTATCCAAAAGCTCCACAATAGCCTCCTTAACCAAATCAAAAATCACCGGAGTCTGATCAATGATGCTGCGCATAATTTCTGCTGAAATAAACTTTCTCATCCAATCATCAATCTGTCCGACTTTAGAGTCAGAGCCAGATCCCTTCCCGGCACCTGAACTGCCCACTGGTATCTCTCGCAACGTCACCATGCTGAAATCATTCCACCAAAACCATCAAAATACACAACATATCTGAGGGATCACACACACATACACACATACACACACACTACAAGTTTCCCGGTCTCATCTCAGCTTTTCCCGAATCGAGTACGGATCCTATGCTTTCAGTAGTACGGGCCCATACTACCTTCCACATCTATCCGTACTTTCCTCAGGAGTTGCTTCGACTCAACCAGGTCCCTTATCCACTCCTACTACCCCCAACACTATCTCATCCTAGGCTTACCCTAGGGAACCTCTGACTCAACTCAAGCCAGTCCTCAGCTGCTGAAGGTCTCCTTGTGATGCCAATTAGCCATTACCTGGATACCATCACATGTGACGAGGCTCAGATAATCCTTCGAGTAAAAGACTCGTTCCTACAACGGTTAGACTCAAACGAGAGCTATGCAATAGGGCCAAATCCAGCACTCTGAGATTATTCAAACTGGATCACATGTGACGTGACGTATTCACCTAATGGCTAACTCCCATCACTCAAAATCCCATAATGCACAAAGCAAGAAGCATTCAGACAAGGGGAAAATCTAACCACAACATACTCAAGCAATCATATCCACATAGCAAGAATCTGAACTAGCATGCAACACAAACTCATAAACTCAGGAATAACCTAAACAGGCTATCCTACTACTGTCTAATCAGCACTATCATGCAGCTCAAATCACATATAATAGGCACATAAGGCATCCTCCCTAGATCCTTAGTCCTAATCTAGCATGCTGTTCTACTAACTGATAATCAAATCATAAACTTGTATGGGTAATTCGGGGTACTTACTTGAGCTCGGCTGATTGCATGCACCACACCCTTTTTCTCTTTTCAAAGTTCTTTTCTTTGTGAATTATTTTTGCTTTTCTAAAACTGTTTTCTTTCTCAAAACTCTCTTTTTATAAAACTGTCTTTTCATTTTGAAAACTTCTATACCAATTCCTCAGTTTGAGTTCAGACACACCCAAGATCATGTCCGAATCCCTCAAACCAAGGCTCTGATACCAACTTGTAACGTCCCAAAATTCAAGACCAAAAATTTCTTTTAATAAAACATTACTTAAAGCAAAAGTATCGATTCAAAACACAATAAGAGTATTAGTTTCCAAAACACATGTTCGTTATCAGAGTAAAACATTCCCAAGCTGTCTAATCTATGGTGTGTGCCATGCGATCACCCCGAGCTCTTCCCTCCGCTACCGCAAGTACCTGAAACCAAAACTGAAAACCGTAAGCACGAAGCTAAGTGAGTTCCCCCATCATACCTCATACCATACAATCACATAACATACATATTGTCAGACAATTCTGGGGTGCACGACCTACCCGGTACAGCCATTCTGGGGTGCCGACCTACCCGTGTCAAGCCATTATGGGGTGCTGACTACCCATGTCAAGCCATTCTGGGGTGCTGACTACCCATGTCAAGCCATTCTGGGGTGCTGACTACCCATGTCAGTCCATGACTCGCCGAGTCTATCGATTTCTGAGTCCTGACCTGTCCAACTCACCGAGTCTCCACTCGACTCACTGATTCGAGTCTCAACTTGAAGGGTTTGGGGTTTCGCGACCTGACTCGCCGAGTCCAAGACAACCTTCAACAGACTCACCGAGTTGTTCTTCCAACTCGCCGAGTTCCTGTTCAAGTTCATCCGACTCGACGAGTTGTTCACCCCACTCGTCGAGTTCCTCCTAATCTTCATGCTACTCGCCGAGTCCACTCAAAGGACTCGCCGAGTCCATTCAGATCTACATACATGCAAAGGACTTTTGAGTCATGCATGGACTCCAAACTGTAGATCTACCCTTCCCAAGCCTATTCCTCACGTAAAGTTGCAAACTTTACATGTAGAGAAGGAGATCTAGGCTAAATATACCATAAACTAGGGTTTAAGGCAAAGAGGCTCCAAAATCAACTCAAGGGCAGATACTTTATGCTTCACAAGGTCACAATATGCTTAAATTCAAAGTAGCAACTTCAGATCTGGCTTCTAACTCAAATGGATAGCTAATCTTGGCCAAAAAGCCCCAAAACTCACAACTATAGTAGATCTAAAGAAGGGAAACGACCTCATACATTCAATACCTCAGAAAGGCTCCCCAAACTTCAGATCTAAGGTCAATCCTTGAAGCTTCAATGATTCCGCTCTTTCTTCTTCCTTCAAAACACCGAAAAAATGGATTGGAAACTTGAATGCACACCAATGGAGACTTAGGGTTCGTATTCTGGGTTAGAGAGGCAGTAAAGGAACCCTAGGGAAGAGAATGAGGCGCTTAAATAGGCTCCAAGTCCCGAATTTAGGGTTTTCCTCATACACACCAGACTCGCCGAGTCTCCTTGGCCGACTCGCTGAGTCGGTCACTTACTCGTTGACCCTGATCCCGCTCGGACTTGCCGAGTCGTCCCTTAAACTTAGGGTTTCCTTTATTTTCTTGGCCTTTCTGACTTTGGGTGTTACAACTCTCCCCCACTTAAACTAAACTTCGTCCTTGAAGTTTGCTATGGCCCACCGCCTGCGACCTGCCTCCAATACCCTACTAATTACTCCAACACCAGCTACCTACCTTCGCTGGTCTTCCGCCTGGTCAATGTAACTTACATAATCCTGGCGGATAAAAATTTCGGGTCAACCCTGACCCTAAACATTTTGGAAACACAACTTATTTAACCGACAGTCCTTCTGGTACTCTTCGAGTACTGCAACTGAACCCATAGGGGTTCACCCCTTCTTTCCTTGTGCGATTTCCTTGCCTTCCCAAGGCAATGCTCCATAACCAACTATTTCCTCTGTCACTGTGAAGGTCCTATCGTTCACCAATTCCATCACCCCCGCTACTTCCAGTACGGGTCATCACCGCCAGTAACCACTGACGTTCCTCTCTGTCATAACTTGACGCCGAGCACCCCTCGATCAAGTAACCACTGATGCTCCATAAACCGGGAACGAGCCTTCGTATCATCTCCAGTATTCAGGCTCAGAAATATTTGCGCAAAGAATATCACGCCTTTCTTGCTCACGTCGTCGACATAAGTCAGAAAGTGAAAGATCCAAAGGACATTCCCGTTGTATGCGAATTCCCCGATGTTGTCTCAGAAGACCTTCCAGGTCTACCTCCCAAACATCAGGTTGATTTAAGAATCGACCTAGTCCCAGGAGCTACTCCCGTAGCTAAGTCGCCCTATCGTTTAGCGCCTACCGAAATGCAAGAACTATCCGGTTAGCGCAACGCACTGCTCAACAAGGGTTTTATAACACCGAGCTTCTCACGGTCAAAAATCACTACCCTTTCCCTCGTATCGACGATCTATTCGACCAACTACAAGGAGCAAGTTACTTCTCCAAGATTGATCTTAGATCTGGATATCACCAGTTACGGGTGCTTGAGGAAGATGTCCCGAAGACAGCCTTCCGAACCCGTTACGGGCATTTTGAGTTCGTAGTGATGCCCTTTGGACTGACTAACGCCCCCGCAGTATTCATGGACTTGATGAATAGGGTGTGTCGTCCATATCCAGATCAGTTCGTCATCGTCTTCATCGACGATATACTCGTCTACTCTCGAAGCGAGGAAGAACACAAGGATCACCTGCGACGAGTCCTGGAAACGCTACGATCAGAGAAGTTATATGCGAAGTTCTCTAAGTGCGAGTTTTGGATCCAAAGAGTTGAATTCTTAGGACACGTGATTAGTGAAGAAGGAATCCACGTGGATCCCTCCAAAATTAAAGCTATTGAGAACTGGTCAGCACCGAAGACGCGTACAGAACTTTGCCAATTTCTAGGTCTCATTGGCTACTACCGCAGATTCATCCAAAACTTCTCTCGGATTGCGAAGCCTCTCACCATGTTGACACAGAAGGGTGTATCATTCGACTGGGAAGAGAAACAGGAGAAGGCATTCCAGACCCTGAAGCGAGCCCTATGCACCGCACAAGTATTATCCTTTCCCGAAGGGATAGAAGATTTTTTTGTATACTGCGATGCATCCAATCAGGGGCTCGGTTGTGTCTTGATGCAACGAGGTAAGGTTATCGCCTATGCCTCGAGGCAGTTAAAGACCCATGAGGTGAACTACACTACTCACGACCTCGAGTTAGGAGCGGTCGTCTTCTCACCAAAAATCTGGAGACACTACTTCTATGGGACGAAGAGCGTGGTGTACACTGATCACAAAAGCCTCCAACACATACTGAACCAGAAAGAACTCAACATGAGGCAGCGTCGATGGGTCGAACTACTCAGCGATTACGATTGCGAAATCCGATACCACCCGGGTAAAGCCAACGTAGTGGCAGATGCCCTGAGTAGGAAGGAGTATTCTGGGCAAAGAACCAAGTCATTAACAATGACCATCCGTTCGCATCTATCTGCGTAGATCAGGGAGGCTCAGCTGGAAGCCTTAAAGCTGGGGAATCTGACGGGAGAATCCCTATGCGGAATGGATAAAAGTTTGGAGGTCAAGGGTGACGGAGCCTACTATTTCATGGACCGAATCTGGACTCCACGCCATGGAGGTTTTAGAGACTTGATCATGAGGGAAGCACACAACACTCGCTACTTCGTCCACCCAGGTTCAGATAAGATGTATCTGGATCTCAAAAAGCTATACTGGTGGCCCAACATGAAAGCGGAGATCGCTACCTTTGTGAACAAGTGCCTTACTTGCGCGAAGGTCAAGGTCGAATATCAAAAGCCATCAGGACTCCTCCAACAACCAGAGATACCGGAATGGAAGTGGGAGCAAATCACAATGGATTTCATAACCAAGCTGCCCAAGACAGCGGGTGGGTTGGATACCATTTGGGTCATCGTAGACAGATTGACCAAGTCTGCACACTTCCTACCCATCAAGGAAACGGACAAGATGGAGAAGCTCACAAGAACATACATAAAGGAGGTAGTGCGACTGCATGGCGTCCCTATATCTATTATCTCAGACAGAGATAGTAGATTCACCTCTAGATTTTGGCAATCATTACAAAAGGCGCTAGGGACGAGGCTGGACATGAGTACAACCTTCCATCCGCAGACTGACGGACAAAATGAGAGGACGATCCAAACTCTAGAAGATATGCTGCGAGCTTGTGTGATCGACTTCGGTAAATTGTGGGATACACACTTGCCTCTTGTGGAGTTTGCCTACAACAACAGTTATCATACGAGTATCAAGGCGGCTCCATTCGAAGCCCTCTACGGCCGGAAGTGCAGATCCCCTCTGTGCTGGGCTGAGGTGGGTGACACTCAGTTAGCTAAAGGACGAGTTCCTAATAGCGCTCTCATTGGTCCGGAGATTATTCGAGAAATGACCGAAAAGATTGTACAGATTCGCGAACGACTAAAAGCCGCTAGGGATCGACAGAAAAGCTACGCAGACAAACGGAGAAAACCCTTGGAATTCCAGGTGGGAGACCGACTCCTTTTGAAGGTCTCGCCCTGGAAAGGCACGATACGCTTCGGAAAGTGTGGAAAGTTAAACCCAAGGTACATAGGGCCTTTTGAGAGTCTTGCCAGAATCGGCCCTGTAGCTTACAAACTCAACTTACCCCGCGAACTAAGCAACATACACCCTACCTTCCACGTCTCAAACTTGAAGAAATGCCTGTTTGACGAGACTCTCGTGATTCCCCTCGACGAGATCGAGGTCAATGAGAGCCTCAACTTTGTGGAAGAGCCTGCGGAGATTATGGATCGGGAAGTAAAACGAACGAAACAAAGCCGCATCCCAATCGTGAAGGTTCGGTGGAACGCCAAGCGGGGACCAGAATTCACTTGGGAGCGCGAGGATCAGATGAAACTCAAATATCCTCATCTCTTTGCTTAGTAGTATTGTAATAACTTATCTATTTGAATTCTAAATTTCTGGACGAAATTCGCCTAACGGGGGGATGATGTGACAACCCAAAATTATTACCATTACGTAATCCCGTTCTCACTAACGAAAATCGTCGTTATGTATTAATTTCCGAAATATTTGAAGTCGTCAATAAATAAATATCTAGTTATTTATATTTCTTGATATTATCATAAGTAATTATAACTTGTAAGTTTTAACCCCGTTTAACTAAATAGAGTTATATTACTTTTTAACCACTTCACCTGGGTAAAAAGTTTTAACCCTGTTAAACTTTAGCGTTGGGAAGCCATTTACCGGGTGCAATACCCGAGGCATATAAAATGAGAGTGAACACCACTTTGAACCCTTTTTCACCACTCATTCACTCTCTCTCACTACTTTCTCTCTCTAGACCCGAACTCGACTCCAAAACCGCGATTTCCGGCTTCCAAACGTAAGGATTTCTTCCCTAGCTTGTTCTAAACATACTTCATTGTATTTAGGACACAAAAATCATAGGATTTAGTGGAAATCATCGAGTTTACGGCCCAAGAAGCCTCTTAGGCCGTAAACACCCCAAAACTTGGCAAATGTCCCGTTTTTACTTCCTATGAGCTTGTATACTAATTAAAGGATATACCTAGATGAGTTTGGACATGAAAACATAATATATTAGAGCCTAAAAGGGATTTTACATCCCAAGCTTGTGCTTAGGCCGTAAACACCCAATTTCCATGTCAAAAAGCCTCAAAAACTCATCCAAGGCATGTTAGAATTTAGCTATGATCTTAGGAAATGCTTAAGGCCATTAAACAACACATTTTAGGACCTAAAAAGGGAGTTTACGGCCAAGACTACACCTGGGCCGTAAACACCCATTCCCCATGCTAAAGTGTCCCAAAAACTCACCTAAGGCCTTCTAGAAATAAACTAAGATTTAAGGGAGTGATTTGGACCTTTTAAAAATCCATTTTGAGGGACAAAATGGAGTTTACGGCCCAAGCACAAGCCTGGACCGTAAACTTCCCCAAGTGACACCAAATGAAGGTTTTAACCCCCCAAATTGGTCCTAGGCATTTACTAGAATTATTTGGAGTTGAAATAAGGCCTTAACTTGCACTTTTGGAGGAAAACAAGAGTTTACGGCCAAGCCTAGGGGCTTACGGCCGTAAACTCCCAAGGAGTGGCCTTTGGGCCGCAAACTCCAAGGGAGTAAGCTCTTGGACTCCCCCGCAAACCCCTCTTGGCCTTGTACCACTCCCGGGAACCCCTTCTAAGCCCTAAAACCCCGAATCGATGCTAGAATGCCTAAATACTTTAATGAAAAGCATAAAATGATTAATTTCTTGTAAAATACATATTTCATATGACGTTAGGGTCCTAAAAGGTGCACATGTCGTTATTTGGTACAAAACGCTCAACCGACACTTTCACCCGATTCACCCGATTTACGCGATTTCAGGTGAGTTCATACCCCTTTAATGAACCTTTCAAATGTTTTTTATGTTTTAGTGGGGGGGGGGGGAGAATACAAGTCAATTATACATGTTTAAGGAAATTAATCACATGTGATTCACTATCCGTAGTTCAAATCACATGTGACTTACCACTATATTTATAAAAACGATTTTCGTTTTCAAAACTATTTTGGATAAAAGATCAATTTTCTAAATGTTCCCTTTTGACAAGATTTTTATTAAATAAATTCCTTATAAAATTTAACCACACCAATATATTTATATAAGTAAGACTTGAAGGACTTAGGACCGATAGCTCGCCTTGTTTCCTGTTCTTGTTTGATTGTGGGCTTAGGGTAGTTGTTATCCGTCCGATTGTCGTTGATTTCTTAGTTATATATCATATATATTAGTGTTGGATACGAGTATTTTCATTTCATACGAGGTTTAAACCACTAAACTGACAAGAATCATACGCACTAAGTTAACTATAATAGGTATAGTTAAGGCCAATATTACTCGCTATAGCTACTACTCTACACACTATAATACACTCTATTATGATACTATACACTAATACGAGAACACACTACAAGTATACAAAAGACTACTACACTATAATACAAGAGAAAGCACTAATCAGGAGATAACACACTAACTCACTACGAGATTCTCTATTCGCTACGCACTACGCCCAGAGTTTTCCTACAAGAAGACGACGCTATATGTATAGATCTATACGGGGCAGACGTTATTACATCCCGACTGTTAACTTCAGTCCGAGCCGTACAGGTCCAGGGATGCCACTACTTCATTACACTGTGCATGACCGGGAAGGTCATGGGGTCCTCTACTTCTCACACTATCGGTAATATACAAGAAATACACTATAACCACACTAAAATACTAAACTAAAAGTTAAGTTAATATCCCGAAGTAATCAATAATCTAACACTAAAGGAAGATTGCACCACCATTATTGACTTCAGGCATAAACTATCATATTGCATTACTTATTGGAGATTTAATATTATACTTTTAAAATAAATGGATATCAAAGATGAAAGTTTCATGTTTCTTAAAGGTTTTCACTCACCATGTATTTCTGGAAAATATAGGATTTTCTAGGTTTTTCTACTACTTAAGAATGTAAATTGCAGCTTTTCATACTATCTGGTCTAATGCTTTTTATACAAAAATCTCACACTAAACTCTTATGAACTCACCAGCTTTATGCTGATATTCGTTTTCAAAATAACTTGTTTCCTCAGGTCAAAGATAGACAGTTATAGGTGCAGCTTTTTGGAGAAGGTGGAGGTTACAAGATCCATCTCTTATTGTTGATTTACTTTTGGTGTTTCTTGAACATTTCAAAACACATTTGTAATTAAACTCACTATGTAATGCAATGGTTGAATGTTTCTTGTTTTTACTATTATGCAATTGTGATGATACTATACATGACGTCCTCCACCCCGAAACGTTTTCCGCCGTTATCGGTTTTGGGGTGTGACAGATTGGTATCAGAGCATTGTTTATAGTGAATCAAGTATATCAACGTATAAAAGATATACGAACTATAAGCACTTCGGGACTAAAACACTCTGACCAAGAATATATACTGTTAAGTATCTAAAAGATCTAACTAAGTATATATATATATATATATATATATATATATATATATATATATATATATATATATACACACATCACTATAAAACACAGAAATCAGTATCACACTAGAACAGAACAAAAGTATTAAGATTGTTGGGCAGCATAATTGGGCTTAGGGACATATAGTCACATTCGGGGTGATGTATCCTTATCAACTACGTTTTCCTGAGAGTGACTAGCATGTGCCTAAGTTTGGTTGTGGTGTTACAACAAGTCTAAAACTTACCAACACTAACACAATAACGTTACCATAATAATACTATAGGAGTATTCTGTGTCTCTAAAACATACGTATGTGACAACTAAAAGGGTTCATTACTGGTAGGACAATAATTGCTAAGTGGATACACCACGGTTACATGTGACTAGGGCGCTATAGACTCAGAAGCTGTAGCCTTTGCTTCATTTCCTGTTCTTGTTTGATTGGGGGTCTGAAGTTAGGGTTGCTTATTCGAAGGACTATCTTGCTTCGGTTACATGTAATCGGTATGCACTACGCAAGTATTGGGTCGACTAATAACGATTCATCCTATAAGTATCTCAGAATAGTACGTCTATTAACCTTTCCTTTCCCCTTTCTCGCGTAGATAGCATGGCTGGCTTCCACCATCCCGGTGATCCGTACTATCCAAACCAGGGCAATGGAGGGTGGCTCGATGAGGAGTCAGACGATGATCTCCCGATCCCTTTGGATGATCATCACGCTGAAGGCTTCTCGGATGGCTCGAGCTCTGAACCAGAAGTTAACAACCAACCTCCTGAAGCTCCGAACCCTAACCCCCGTCCGGTATTTCAGGGTCCCACCCCTATGTAGGCCGTATCCTTGCACCGATGGAGCGATGAGCAGGGTCAGCCTTTGCCTTACAACGGAGACCGAATCTTCTACAACATAAACGAAGGAGGATCAGCGGATCGGGTTCTTCCCATCATGATCCGGAGGATTGCCAGGAATGTCAAGCAGGGTCAAGCTGCTATTGGTTGAGTTGTAGAAGTGGATGCCAACTCGAATCTCAACACGGTTCGCATCCGCCAACTCGAAGAAGCCATGGACAGGACAAGGAGGACCAACGAGGCTCTGCAGCATCAACTAGCTGCATCCCAAGCCGAAGTTAGGGAACTCCGAGCATGTCAGAGGACTCATGATCGACACCTTCAGGAAGTCATGTGTCAGATAGCGGATCTGAGGGTTTGCCCAACAAGTAACTGTCGCCAATAGAAGACGTCTAGTTACATCACTCTTTTGTTTAAAGGACTAGCCTTTCCTCTCTATGTTCCGTAGATCTCTTGTCTGTAAACATTCCTAGCTTAAAAATACCCTAACTAGACCTCTAAACTGCCAACATTTTCTTTATGGTTTGATGTAAGACCTGCTGTTAGGTCAATTTTCATGAACTTGTGTTACATCATTAATACCAGTATATTGGCAGTTGATTACTCTATTGCTATGACTCTCATTCTGATCTTGGATTATGTTGATTTAATCCATGAAACACTCTATTCATATTCGCAATAGACTCTTACTATTGCTATCATTTCTATGGTTTTCCAGTGAAAGATGCCTCCTCGAAAGTGTCCAAGCTGAGGAAGACCAGCAACTCAAACCCCTCCTCCACCACCTCCTCCTCCACAGTTCGACCCAGTGCTGTTCCAAACAACGGTGACCGCGGCTGCGACAGCAGCCATGGCCCAAATGAACTCTGGGGACGCGAGCGGTGGAAACTCTAGATTTGGGGAAGTCCACCAAAGAGTGCAGGGATGCACTTATAAGGACTTCATGAACTGTAAACCTACCTTCTTCGACGGTACAGGAGGAATTCTGGCACTATCCCAATGGTTCGAAAGAACCGAAGCTGTATTTGAAATGTGCTCTTGCCTCGAAGAGAGCAAAATCAAGTTCGCAACTGCTACCCTCACTAACAGGGCCCTGACATGGTGGAACGGCCATGTCAACGCACTCTCCCTGGTCACAGCCAATGCCATGGGCTGGGACACTCTAAAAGATCTAATGAGAGGGGAGTACTGCCCTAGGGGCGAAGTTCAAAAACTTGAGCAGGAACTCTGGAACCTCAAGATGAAAGGGAGTGACATAACAGCTTCCACGGCCAGGTTCTGCGACTTGGCGGCTATGTGTCCTAACATGATCCCATCCGAAAGCAAGAAGATTGAACGATACATCTGGGGTTTAGTGCCCCCGTATCGAGGAAACGTTCTGGCGTCACGCCCTACCACCTTCGACAGCGCCAAGGAATTGGCCTAGAGTTTGATCAACCATGAAGTCTCTTCCACTCTAGCAACAGCAACCCCCACTACCACTGCACCACCCGATTCATCTGATAGAAAGAGGAAGCGATGGGATAAGAAAAAGGGCAAGAAAACTCAAACCACCTTCAAGGACCAGCAAATCGTGGCGGTCCATGCTGCCACTACCCCAGCCACTCCAGCCGCACCAGCCCTGCCAAAAGCTTATAGCGGGAATCTGCCCAAGTCTCCCAAGTGCCCATTCCACCACAACGGTCCCTGCCGTGAATTGCAGTGTTCCAACTGCGGACAGAAGGGCCATACGGTGCGATTCTGCAAGGCCCCTCCCAAACCTATTTCTCAAGTTCTGGGTTCGGGAGTGACCCCGACGTGTTATGGCTGCGGCGAAGCTGGCCATTTGAAGAAGAACTGTCCGAAGGCTACAAATGCTGGGGGAACTGGAAGGTTACTCGCTATCGGTCACAATGAAGCGGTAGCAGATCCCACAGTGGTCACGAGTACGTTTCTTCTCAACAACTCTTATGCCTGTGTGTTATTCGATAGTGGTGCAGAAAGAAGCTTCATAAATCAAAACTTTAAACAATTACTCAAACAAACCCCTCAACCACTAAAAGAAACATTCGTCGTAGAAATGGCTAACGGGAAGACAGAAAGCTCTAACGAAATCTACATAGGTTGTACTCTCACGTTAGACGATCACCCATTTTCAATCGATCTTATACCAGTCTCAATCAAAAATTTCGATGTCATTGTTGGTATGGACTGGTTGAGTCTTCATCGCGCCAATATCCTATGCTCCGACAAAGCCATTCGCCTGAATCTTCCAAATCACTAAACCCCATTGATCTATGGAGATAAACCGGGTACGAGCCTTCGTATCATCTCCAGTATTCAGGCTCAGAAATATTTGCGCAAAGAATATCGCGCCTTTCTTGCTCACGTCGTCGACACAAGTCAGAAAGTGAAAGATCCAAAGGACATTCCCGTTGTAAGCGAATTCCCCGATGTTTTCCCAGAAGACCTTCCAGGTCTACCTCCCAAATGTCAGGTTGAGTTCAGAATCGACCTAGTCCCAGGAGCTACTCCCGTAGCTAAGTTGCCCAATCATTTAGCGCCTGCCGAAATGCAAGAACTATCCGGTCAGCTCAACGAACTGCTCAACAAGGGTTTTATAAGACTGAGCTTCTCACCTTGGGGAGCTCTGGTCTTGTTCGTGAAGAAGAAGGACGGATCGTTTCGGATGTGCATCGATTATAGGGAACTCAATAAACTCACGGTCAAAAATCGCTACCCTCTCCCTCGTATCGACGATCTATTCGACCAACTACAAGGAGCAAGTTACTTCTCCAAGATTGATCTTAGATCTGGATATCACCAGTTACGGATGCTTGAGGAAGATGTCCCGAAGACAGCCTTCCGAACCCGTTACGGGCATTTTGAGTTCGTAGTGATGCCCTTTGGACTGACTAACGCCCCCGCAGTATTCATGGACTTGATGAATAGGGTGTGTCGTAGATATCTAGATCAGTTCGTCATCGTCTTCATCGACAATATACTCGTCTACTCTCGAAGCGAGGAAGAACACAAGGATCACCTGCGATGAGTCCTGGAAACGCTGCGATCAGAGAAGTTATATGCGAAGTTCACTAAGTGCGAGTTTTGGATCCGCAGAGTTGAATTATTAGGACACGTGGTTAGTGAAGAAGGAATCCACGTGGATCCCTCCAAAATTAAAGCTATTGAGAACTGGTCAGCACCGAAGACGCCTACAGAAATTTCCCAATTTCTAGGTCTCGCTGGTTACTACCGCAGATTCATCCAAAACTTCTCTCGGATTGCGAAGCCTCTCACCATGTTGACACAGAAGGGTGTATCATTCGACTGGGAAGAGAAACAGGAGAAGGCATTCCAGACCCTGAAGCGAGCCCTATGCACCGCACAAGTATTATCCCTTCCCGAAAGGACAGAAGATGTTTTTGTATACTTCGATGCATCCAATCAGGGGCTCGGTTGTGTCTTGATGCAACGAGGTAAGGTTATCGCCTATGCCTCGAGGCAGTTAAAGACCCATGAGGTGAACTACACTACTCACGACCTCGAGTTAGGAGCGGTCGTCTTCGCACTAAAAATATGGAGACACAACTTCTATGGGACGAAGAGCGTGGTGTACACTGATCACAAAAGCCTCCAACACATGCTGAACCAGAAAGAACTCAACATGAGGCAGCGTCAATGGGTCGAACTACTCAGCGATTACGATTGCGAAATCCGATACCACCCGGGTAAAGTCAACGTAGTGGCAGATGCCCTGAGTAGGAAGGAGTATTCTGGGCGAAGAACCAAGTCATTAACAATGACCATCCGTTCGCATCTATCTGCGTAGATCAGGGAGGCTCAGCTGGAAGCCTTAAAGCTGGGGAATCTGACGGGAGAATCCCTATGCGGAATGGATAAAAGTTTGGAGGTCAAGGGTGACGGAGCCTACTATTTCATGGACCGAATCTGGACTCCACGCCATGGAGGTTTTAGAGACTTGGTCATGAGGGAAGCACACAACACTCGCTACTCCGTCCACCCAGGTTCAGATAAGATGTATCTGGATCTCAAAAAGCTATACTGGTGGCCCAACATGAAAGCGAAGATCGCTACCTTTGTGAACAAGTGCCTTACTTGCACGAAGGTCAAGGTCGAATATCAAAAGCCATCAGGACTCCTCCAACAACCAGAGATACCAGAATGGAAGTGGGAGCAAATCACAATGGATTTCATAACCAAGCTGCCCAAGACAGCGGGTGGGTTGGATACCATTTGGGTCATCGTAGACAGATTGACCAAGTCTGCGCACTTCCTACCCATCAAGGAAACAGACAAGATGGAGAAGCTCACAAGAACATACATAAAGGAGGTAGTGCGACTGCATGGCGTCCCTATATCTATTATCTCGGACAGAGATAGTAGATTCACCTCTAGATTTTGGCAATCATTACAAAAGGCGCTACGGACGAGGCTGAACATGAGTACAACCTACCATCCGCAGACTGACGGACAAAGTGACAGGACGATCCAAACTCTAGAAGATATGCTTCGAGCTTGCGTGATCGACTTCGGTAAATTGTGGGATACACACTTGCCTCTTGTGGAGTTTTCCTACAACAACAGTTATCATACGAGTATCAAGGCGGCTCCATTCGAAGTCCTCTACGGCTGGAAGTGCAGATCCCCTCTGTGTTGGGCTGAGGTGGGTGACACTCAGTTAGCTAAAGGACGAGTTCCTAATAGCGCTCTCACTGGTCCGGAGATTATTCGAGAAACGACCGAAAAGATTGTACAGATTCGCGAACGACTAAAAGCCGCTAGGGATCGACAGAAAAGCTACGCAGACAAACGGAGAAAACCCTTGGAATTCCAGGTAGGAGACCAAGTACTTTTGAAGGTCTCACCCTGGAAAGGCACGATACGCTTCGGAAAGCGTGGAAAGTTAAACCCAAGGTACATAGGGCCTTTTGAGATTCTCGCCAAAATCGGCCCTGTAGCTTACAAACTCAACTTACCCCGCAAACTAAGCAACATACACCCTACCTTCCACGTCTCAAACTTGAAGAAATGCCTGTCCGACGAGACTCTCGTGATTCCCCTCGACGAGATCGAGGTCAATGAGAGCTTCAACTTTGTGGAAGATCCTGCGGAGATTATGGATCGGGAAGTAAAACGAACGAAACAAAGTCGCATCCCAATCGTGAAGGTTCGGTGGAATGCCAAGCAGGGACCGGAATTCACTTGGGAGCGCGAGGATCAGATGAAACTCAAATATCCTCATCTCTTTGCTTAGTAGTATTGTAATAACTTATCTGTTTTAATTCTAAATTTCGGGACGAAATTCCCCTAACGGGGGGATGATGTGACAACCCAAAATTGTTACCGTTACGTAATCCCGTTCTCACTAACGGAAATCGTCGTTATTTATTAATTTCCGAAATATTTGAAGTCGTCAATAAATAAATATCTAGTTATTTATATTTCTTGATATTATCATAAGTAATTATAACGTGTAAGTGTTAACCCCGTTTAACAAAATAGAGTTATATTACTTTTCAACCACTTCACTAGGGTAAAAAGTTTTAACCCCGTTAAACTTTAGCGTCGGGTAGCCGTTTACCGGGGGCAATACCCGAGGCATATAAAATGAGAGTGAACACCACTTTGAACCCTTTTTCACCACTCATTCACTCTCTCACACTATTTTCTCTCTCTAGACCCGAACTCGACTCCAAAACCGCGATTTCCGGCTTCCAAACGTAAGGATTTCTTCCCTAGCTTGTTCTAAACATACTTCATTGTATTTAGGACACAAAAATCATAGGATTTAGTGGAAATCATGGAGTTTACGGCCCAAGAAGCCTCTTAGGCCGTAAACACCCCAAAACTTGGCAAATGTCCCGTTTTTACTTCCTATGAGCTTGTATACTAATTAAAGGATATACCTAGATGAGTTTGGACATTAAAACATAATATATTAGAGCCTAAAAGGGATTTCACGTCCCGAGCTTGTGCTTAGGCCGTAAACACCCAATTTCCATGTCAAAAAGCCTCAAAAACTCATCCAAGGCATGTTAGGATTTAGCTATGATCTTAGGAAATGCGTAAGGCCATTAAACAACACATTTTAGGACCTAAAAAGGGAGTTTACGGCCAAGACTACACCTGGGCCGTAAACAGCCATTCCCCATGCTAAAGTGACCCAAAAACTCACCTAAGGCCTTCTAGAAATTAACTAAGATTTAAGGGAGTGATTTGGACCTTTTAAAAATCCATTTTGAGGGACAAAATGGAGTTTACGGCCCAAGCACAAGCCTGGACCGTAAAATCCCCCAAGTGACACCAAATGAAGGTTTTAACCCCCCAAATTGGTCCTAGGCATTTACTAGAATTATTTGGAGTTGAAATAAGGCCTTAACTTGCACTTTTGGAGGAAAACAAGAGTTTACGGCCAAGCCTAGGGGCTTATGGCTGTAAACTCCCAAGGAGTGGCCTTTGGGCCGCAAACTCCAAGGGAGTAAACTCTTGGACTCCCCCACAAACCCCTCTTGGCCTTGTACCACTCCCGGGAACCCCTTCTAAGCCTTAAAACCCCGAATCGATGCTAGAATGCCTAAATACTTTAATGAAAAGCATAAAATGATTAATTTCTTGTAAAATACATATTTCATATGACATTAGGGTCCTAAAAGGTGCACATGTTGTTATTTGGTACAAAACGCTCAACCGACACTTTCACCCGATTCACCCGATTTACGCGATTTTAGGTGAGTTCATACCCCTTTAATGAACCTTTCAAATGTTTTATATGTTTTAGGGGGGGGGGGGGGGAATACAAGTCAATTATACATGTTTAAGGAAATTAATCACATGTGATTCACTATCCGTAGTTCAAATCACATGTGACTTACCACTATGTTTTATAAAAACGATTTTCGTTTTCAAAGCTATTTTGGATAAAAGATCAATTTTCTAAACGTTCCCTTTTGAAAAGATTTTTATTAAATAAATTCCTTATAAAATGTAACCACACCAATATATTTATATAAGTAAGACTTGAAGGACTTAGGACCGATACCTCGCCTTGTTTCCTGTTCTTGTTTGATTTTGGGCTTAGGGTAGTTGTTATCCGTCCGATTGTCGTTGATTTCTTAGTTATATATCATATATATTAGTGTTGGATACGAGTATTTTTATTTCATACGAGGTTTAAACCACTAAACTGACAAGAATCATACGCACCAAGTTAACTATAATAGGTATAGTTAAGGCCACTATTACGCGCTATAGCTACTACTCTACACACTATAATACACTCTATTATGATACTATACACTAATACGAGAACACACTACGAGTATACTAAAGACTACTACACTATAATACAAGAGAAAGCACTAATCAGGAGATAACACACTAGCTCACTACGAGATTCTCTATTCGCTACACACTACGCCCAAAGTTTTCGGACAGGAAGACGACGCTATATGTATAGATCTATACGGGGCAAACACTATTACATCCCGACTGTTAACTTCAGTCCGAGCCGTACAGGTCCAGGGATGCCACTACTTCATTAAACTGTGCATGACTGGGAAGGTCATGGGGTCCTCTACTTCTCACACTATCGGTAATATACAAGAAATACACTATAACCACACTAAAATACTAAACTAAAAGTTAAGTTAATATCCCGAAGTAATCAAGAATCTAACACTAAAGGAAGATTGCACCACCATTATTGACTTCAGGCATAAACTATCATATTGCATTACTTATTGGAGATTTAATATTATACTTTTACAATAAATGGATATCAAAGATGAAAATTTCATGTTTCTTAAAGGTTTTCACTCACAATGTATTTCTGGAAAATATAAGATTTTCTAGGTTTTTCTACTACTTAAGAATGTAAATTGCAGCTTTTCATACTATCGGGTCTAATGCTTTTTATACAAAAATCTCACACTAAAATCTTATGAACTCACCAGCTTTATGCTGATATTCGTATTCAAAATAATTTGTATCCTCAGGTCAAAGATAGACAGTTACAGGTGCAACTTTTTGGAGAAGGTGGAGCTTACAAGATCTATCTCTTATTTTTGATTTACTTTTGGTGTTTGTTGAACATTTCAAAACACATTTGTAATTAAACTCACTATGTAATACAATGGTTGAATGTTTCTTGTTTTTACTATTATGCAATTGTGATGATACTGTACATGACGTCCTCCACCCCGAAACGTTTTCCGCCGTTATCGGTTTTGGGGTGTGACAGTAAGCACGAAGCTTAGTGAGTTCCCCCGTCATACCTCATACCATACAATCAAATAACATACATACTGCCAGACAATTCTGGGGTGCCCGACCTACCCGGTACAGCCATTCTGGGGTGCCGACCTACCCGTGTCAAGCCATTCTGGGGTGCTGACTACCTATGTCAAGCCATTCTGGGGTGCTGACTACCCTTCGGTCCTAACGACTAAACCTCGGGGACTATTTCACCCCCTACTATTACTACTATCACATATCATAACGTAACAGATTATCAGACATAGCTGGGGTGTCTGAATTACCCTTCGGTCCTAACAACCGAACTTGAGGACTGCTCCCCTCATACTACCTCTAACTCATATAACAGATCATGCTAGCATGTAAACATAACATCACATATTGTCAGACGTATCTGGGGTGTCTGACTACCCTCTGGTCCTAACAACCGAACTCTACTGGTGAGTCATGGAACCCTGTCCAATGTCCTACTGATAGTGAGATACGGGCCCAGCCCACACTCACTCTTTCCCTAACTTGGGCCTCGCCCCTGATCTGCTGCTAATGAGATGTGGAATGCCATCCAAACTCTGCTATTGATGAGATACGGAACCTCGCCCACACTCGCCTCCCTACCAGGCTCGTACAAGTATCACACAGACTACAAGTATAAGCTATCACATAAACCATTCCTTGGGCACCCGCCCACCATCATTGGTCCTCGTCCTGAATATCATACAAGCATACTGTGCCTAGGGCTAACCCCCGGGTCTTCTACTCATAACTACATGGGTCGGCATTGTAGCCGTAGACCCATTCACACAAAAGGGAAACTCACCTGTACTGGCTGAACACGCTGATGATCCCACTAGCTGTTGCCCGACAACTCTCTGAACTCCTGCTCCACTAGCTCCCCGAGCTATCAATATCAATGCAACGCTTAGTCTAACTGACCCCGAAAGACAACCAAGCCAACTCAGGTCAAAGTCAAAGTCCTGGTCAAAGTCAACCTCCCAGGTCAACCCTACTCGCCGAGTCTGCCTACCGACTCGCCGAGTTCATAAGCTCAGAGTCCTTCCATTTGCAACTCGACTCGCCGAGTCAGTCCATGACTCGCTGAGTCTACCGATTTCTGAGTCCTGACTTGTCCAACTCACCGAGTCTCCACTCGAATCACTGATTCGAGTCTCAACTTGAAGGGTTTGAGGTTTCATGACCTGACTCGCCGAGTCCAAGACAACCTTCAACAGACTTGCCGAGTTGTTCTTCCAACTCACCAAGTTCCTGCCCAACTTCATCCGACTCGACGAGTTGTTCATCCCACTCGTCGAGTTCCTCCTAATCTTCATGCTACTCGCCGAGTCCACTCAAAGGACTTGCCGAGTCCTTTCAGATCTACATACATGCAAAGGACTTTTGTGTCATGCATGGACTCCAAACTGTAGATCTACCCTTCCCAAGCCTATTCCTCACGTAAATTTGCAAACTTTACGTGTAGAGAAGGAGATCTACGCTAAATATACCATAAACTAGGGTTTAAGGCAAAGAGGCTCCAAAATCAACTCAAGGGCAGATACTTTATGCTTCACAAGGTCACAATATGCTTAAATTCGAAGTAGCAACTTCAGATCTGGCTTCTAACTCAAATAGATAGCTAATCTTGGCCAAAAAGCCCCAAAACTCACAACTATAGTAGATCTAAAGAAGGGAAACGACCTCATACGTTCAATACCTCAGAAAGGCTCCCCAAACATCAGATCTAAGGTCAATCCTTGAAGCTTCAATGATTCCTCTCTTTCTTCTTCCTTCAAAACACCCAAAAAAAATGGATTGGAAACTTGAATGCACAACAATGGAGACTTAGGGTTTGTATTCTGGGTTAGAGAGGCAGTAAAGGAACCCTAGGGAAGAGAATGAGGTGATTAAATAGGCTCCGAGTCCCGAATTTAGGGTTTTCCTCATACATACCAGACTCGCCGAGTCTCCTTGGCCGACTTGCCGAGTCGGTCACTTAGTCCTTGACCCGGATCCCGCTCGGACTCGCCGAGTCATCCCTTAAACTTAGGGTTTCCTTTCTTTTCTTGGCCTTTCTGACTTTGGGTGTTACAACTCTCCCCCACTTAAACTAAACTTCGTCCTTGAAGTTTGCTATGGCCCACCGCCTGCGACCTGCCTCCAGTACCCTACTAATTACTCCAACACCAGCTACCTACCTTCGCTGGTCTTCCGCCTGGTCAATCCGACTTACATAATCCTAGCGGATAAAATTTCGGGTCAACCCTGACGCTCCTCTCTGTCATAACTTGATGCCGAGCACCCCTCGATCAAGTAACTCAATTCCACCATAGGCCGCTTACCCGCACTGCTACTGACCGAAAACTTCTGCTATTCCTTGCCTGTCTTCCCGGATGAACTAAGACCGCCTTGGTCCTTACCAATTTATCAATATCTGGATTACCGGCTCCCACCGATCGCTAGACCCAACACAACTCCTAGTCGCTCCCAGCGACTTTTGAAGAAACTTTGACCACCTATAACTGCTCAATCTATTATGCCATTTAGGCACTACAATCCTGGGATCCTCGATCCCTTATCTTGACACTAAGGTCCCTATCAGGTCCCACCTGTGCTACTAAAACTCACGGGCCTCGCCCACGGGTCCCACCCGCCTCTATCCTTCTAGTCCCACTAGTCTAACCACTCTCGCTCGGGCCTCGCCCACAGGTCTCACCCAACCATACTACTGAGCAACCCTGCTCTCAGGTCTCACCTACACCGCTAATCTCATACGGGCCTTGCCCACGGGTCTCACCCAACTATATCCTGGAGCGGCTTTTCCCAAGGTCTCACCTCTCTAGGGCTATACAGGCAAACTCCCTATCATTCTCATCCACTACCCATTCTTGATCCCTATCTGATCGCTAGGAGATAAGGGCCTCGCCCCAACTCCGCCAACGAAGCTGCTATGGAATGCTACGGCTTAGCTGCAGTCTTACGACACTTTCCACTACTGACTGCTAGTAAATGCTATGGCTGCCCCATAGTCTTACAACACCTTCCACCACTGACTGCTAGTGAATGCTACAACTGCCCCGTAGTCTTACAACACTCTCTACCACTTACTGCTAGTGAATGCTACAAATGCCTCATAGTCTTACAACACTTCCTACCACTGACTGCTAATACGAAGGCACCCCATGCTATCAATTCTCAAGATCTTCATTCCGACTCTCTCGAGTCCTACAGGCGATCCACCAACCTGAATTCCTAACCACACTTTAACCATCACCAATACACGCACTAGCTGAGGGGGAGTTTCTCAAACTCCCAACCTTGAACTCCTCAATCCATCATACGATATGCTACTTATTTTCCCTCTCAGAGATTGTGCACTCATTCTGGATCTGCGTGCTCTTACCCCTGATACACTCGGAGGATTCTCCCCCACTTCGATCCTGCTTACCCCTTGCTGCTCAATGCTCGAGAAGAAATCCCAATCCTTGCCACCTTTCCATAATCAATCTGCTAAGGAACCCAAGCTTACCATAGTTGAGGATCTAACCAATCCATCTCTAAAACTATATAACTCCGATCTAACGAGACATACCAAGTCCCTCCCAGGCATGCTACAGATATTGCATCCTAGGTCACCCTTTCCAATAGAACTCATCCCCTAACCACCATTCAAATATCCAAGGTATGCAGATGATATATAACTCGATCACAATCAAGCCGCTCGAAAAATAAAATACTCATACCGATAATGATGCAGAACCATAACAATAAAATCATAACATAAGCTGACAGAAAGAGGAAGATTCATACCCACATCCTTCTCTAAAGAATTCCCGAATCCTCCTACCTTCCGAGGCCTGTGATGATACTGAGGCTGCCCCTTCCGCTGAGCGGGGCAATTTGCCCTAGCATGACCAGGCTGATGGCAACGATGGCATAACTCTACTTCTATTGTGCATTCTTGGCGTCTATGACCCTTCCATCTGCGCCTGCCACACTTAGACTTGCTGCGCACGCCAGCCTATGCTCCCTCCTTCCTCGTGCAACCATCTCGACCCTGCGGGCCCCTGACACCAACTACGACAGTGTCCATCTGCCCATCCTGCCGAACTAGACCGGAAGACCGCTTCTTCTTCCTTAGCTGACTATCTAAGCCAATCTCCTGTTACCGGGTCATAGCTACCATTTCACCCATTGTCTGGATAGCTGATGTCCGCGTTTCAATCCCGACGACCACTCTATCGGTGATACGCCCAATGGTGTTTGGTAACTCTTCCCGGAGAGCCTGTGAAACCTCTGCAGCAATCCAATCTTGTAAATGACCCCACTGAAAACATGATGCACCATTCACTTTTGACCCCAAACTACAAAAGCTAGTGGTAGGATCCTCCTTCCAGAAGGATCCCAGAGGCCCACAAGCTTCGGGCTCCGGATGAGCCCCCACCTGCTCTGCTACAATCTCGGCCCGGAAGGCCCCGAGGCGGCTATCCAAAAGCTCCACAATAGCCTCCTTAACCGAATCAAAAATCATAGGAGTCTGATCAATGATGTTGCGCATAATTTCTGCTGAAATAAACTTTCTCATCCAATCATCAATCTGTCCGACTCCAGAGTCAGAGCCAGATCCCTTCCCGGCACCTGAACTGCCCACTGGTATCTCTCGCAACGTCACCATGCTGAAATCATTCCACCAAAACCATCAAAATACACAACATATCTGAGGGATCACACACACACACACTACAAGTTTCCCGGTCTCATCTCGGCTTTTCCCGAATCGAGTACGGATCCAATGCTTTCAATAGTACGGGCCCATACTACCTTCCACATCTATCCGTACTTTCCTCATGAGTTGCTTCGACTCAACCAGGTCCCTTGTCCACTCCTACTACCCCCAGCACTATCTCATCCTAGGCTTACCCTAGGGAACCTCTGACTCAACTCAAGCCAGTCCTCAGCTGCTGAAGGTCTCCTTGTGATGCCAATTAGCCATTACCTAGATACCATCACATGTGACGAGGCTCAGATAATCCTTCGAGTAAAAGACTCGTCCCTACAACGGTTAGACTCAAACGAGAGCTGTGCAATAGGACCAAATCCAGCACTCTGAGATTATTCAAACTGGATCACATGTGACGTGACGTATTCACCTAATCGCTAACTCCCATCACTCAAAATCCCACAATGCACAAAGCAAGCAACATTCAGACAAGGGGAAAATCTAACCACAACATACTCAAGCAATCATATCCACATAGCAAGAATCTGAACTAGCATGCAACACAAACTCATAAACTGAGGAATAACCTAAACAGGCTATCCTACTACTGTCTAATCAGCACTATCATGCAGCTCAAAGCACATATAATAGGCACATAAGGCATCCTCCCTAGATCCTTAGTCCTAATCTAGCATGCTGTTCTACTAACTGATAATCAAATCATAAACTTGTATGGATAATTCGGGGTACTTACTTGAGCTCGGCTGATTACATGCACCACACCCTTTTTCTCTTTTCAAAGTTCTTTTCTTTGTGAATTATTTTTGCTTTTCTAAAACTGTTTTCTTTCTCAAAACTCTCTTTTTACAAAACTTTCTTTTCATTTTGAAAACTTCTATACCAATTTCTCAGTTTGAGTTCAGACACACCCAAGAGCATGTCCGAATCCCTCAAACCAAGGCTCTGATACCAACTTGTAACGTTCCAAAATTCAAGACCAAAAATTTATTTTAATAAAACATTACTTAAAGAAAAAGTATCGATTCAAAACACAATAAGAGTATTAGTTTCCAAAACACATGTTCGTTATCAGAGTAAAACGTTCCCATGCTGTCTAATCTGTGGTGTGTGCCATGCGATCACATCGAGCTCTTCCCTCCGCTACCGCAAGTACCTGAAACCAACACTGAAAACCGTAAGCACGAAGCTTAGTGAGTTCCCCCATCATACCTCATACCATACAATCACATAACATACATACTGTCAGACAATTCTGGGGTGCCCGACCTACCCGGTACAACCATTCTGGGGTGCCGACCTACCTTGTCAAGCCATTATGGGGTGCTGACTACCCATGTCAAGCCATTCTGGGGTGCTGACTACCCTTCGATCCTAACAACTGAACCTCGAGGACTATTTCACCCCTACTATTACTACTATCACATATCATAACGTAACAGATTATCAGACATAGCTGGGGTGTCTGAACTACCCTTCGGTCCTAACAACCGAACTTGCGGACTGCTCCCCTACTCCTACCTCTAACTCATATAATAGATCATGCTAGTATGTAAACATAACATCGCATATTGCCAGACGTATCTAGGGTGTCTGACTACCCTCCGGTCCTAACAACCGAACTTTACTGATGAGTCATGGAACCCCGTCCAATGTCCTACTGATAGTGAGATACGGGCCCAACCCACACTCACTCTTTCCCTAACTTGGGCCTCGCCCCTGATCTACTGCTAATGAGATGTGGAATGCCATCTAGACTCTGCTATTGGTGAGATACGGGACCTCGCCCAAACTCGTCTCCCTACCAGGCACATACAAGTATCACACAGACAACAAGTATAAACTATCACATAAACCATTCCTTGGGCACCTGCCCACTATCATTGGTCCTCGTCCTGAATATCATACTAGCATACTGTGCCTAGGGCTAACCTCTGGGTCTTCTACTCATAACTACATGGGTCGGCATTATAGCCGTAGACCCATTCACACAAAAGGGAAACTCACCTGCACTGGCTGAACACGCTGATGATCCCACTAGCTGTTGCCTGGCAACTCTCTGAACTCCTGCTCCA
The DNA here is from genome assembly GCF_002870075.4 of Lactuca sativa. Taxonomy (NCBI): domain Eukaryota; kingdom Viridiplantae; phylum Streptophyta; class Magnoliopsida; order Asterales; family Asteraceae; genus Lactuca; species Lactuca sativa. Next base: position 106,226,400 of record NC_056628.2, read on the forward strand.
CTAGCTCCCCGAGCTATCAATATCAATGCAACGCTTAGTCAAACTGACCCTGAAAGACAACCAAGCCAACTCTGGTCAAAGTCAAAGTCCCGGTCAAGGTTAACCTCCCAGGTCAACCCTACTCGCCGAGTCTGCCTACCGACTCGCCGAGTTCATAAGCTCAGAGTCCTTCCCTTCGCGACTCGACTCGCCGAGTCAGTCCATGACTCGCCGAGTCTACCGATTTCTGAGTCATGACCTGTCCAACTCACCGAGTCTCCACTCGACTCACTGATTCGAGTCTCAACTTGAAGGGTTTGGGGTTTCGCGACCTGACTCGCCGAGTCCAAGACAACCTTCAACAGACTCGCCGAGTTGTTCTTCCAACTCACCGAGTTCCTGCCCAACTTCATCCGACTCGACGAGTTGTTCACCCCACTCGTCGAGTTCCTCCTAATCTTCATGCTACTCGCCGAGTCCACTCAAAGGACTCGCTGAGTCCATTCAGATCTACATACATGCAAAGGACTTTTGAGTCATGCATGGACTCCAAACTGTAGATCTACCCTTCCCAAGCCTATTCCTCACGTAAAGTTGCAAACTTTACATGTAGAGAAGGAGATCTAGGCTAAATATACCATAAACTAGGGTTTAAGGCAAAGAGGCTCCAAAATCAACTCAAGGGCAGATACTTTATGCTTCACAAGGTCACAATATGCTTAAATTCGAAGTAGCAACTTCAGATCTGGCTTCTAACTCAAATGGATAGCTAATCTTGGCCAAAAAGCCCCAAAACTCACAACTATAGTAGATCTAAAGAATGGAAACGACCTCATACATTCAATACCTCAGAAAGGCTCCCCAAACTTCAGATCTAAGGTCAATCCTTGAAGCTTCAATGATTCCGCTCTTTCTTCTTCCTTCAAAACACCGAAAAAATGGATTGGAAACTTGAATGCACAACAATGGAGACTTAGGGTTCGTATTCTGGGTTAGAGAGGCAGTAAAGGAACCCTAGGGAAGAGAATGAGGCGCTTAAATAGGCTCCAAGTCCCGAATTTAGGGTTTTCCTCATACATACCAGACTCGCCGAGTCTCCTTGGCCGACTCGCTGAGTCGGTCACTTACTCGTTGACCCGGATCCCGCTCGGACTCGCCGAGTCGTCCCTTAAACTTAGGGTTTCCTTTATTTTCTTGGCCTTTCTGACTTTGGGTGTTACAACTCTCCCCCACTTAAACTAAACTTCGTCCTTGAAGTTTGCTATGGCCCACCGCCTGCGACCTGCCTCCAATACCCTACTAATTACTCCAACACCAGCTACCTACCTTCGCTGATCTTCCGCCTGGTCAATCTAACTTACATAATCCCGGCGGATGAAAATTTCGGGTCAACCCTGACCCTGAACATTTTGGAAACACAAGTTATTTAACCGACAGTCCTTCTGGTACTCTTCGAGTACTGCAACTGAACCCATAGGGGTTCACCCCTTCTTTCCCTGTGCGATTTCCTTGCCTTCCCAAGGCAATGCTCCATAACCAACTATTTCCTCTGTCACTGTGAAGGTCCTATCGTTCACCAATTCCATCACCCCCACTACTTCCAGTACGGGTCATCACCGCCAGTAACCACTGACGTTCCTCTCTGTCATAACTTGACGCCGAGCACCCCTCGATCAAGTAACCACTGATGCTCCATAAACCGGGAACGAGCCTGCGTATCATCTCCAGTATTCAGGCTCAGAAATATTTGCGCAAATAATATCACGCCTTTCTTGCTCACGTCGTCGACATAAGTCAGAAAGTGAAAGATCCAAAGGACATTCCCGTTGTATGCGAATTCCCCGATGTTGTCTCAGAAGACCTTCCAGGTCTACCTCCCAAACATCAGGTTGATTTAAGAATCGACCTAGTCCCAGGAGCTACTCCCGTAGCTAAGTCGCCCTATCGTTTAGCGCCTACCGAAATGCAAGAACTATCCGGTTAGCTCAACGCACTGCTCAACAAGGGTTTTATAAGACCGAGCTTCTCACGGTCAAAAATCACTACCCTCTCCCTCGTATCGACGATCTATTCGACCAACTACAAGGAGCAAGTTACTTCTCCAAGATTGATCTTAGATCTGGATATCACCAGTTACGGGTGCTTGAGGAAGATGTCCCGAAGACAGCCTTCCGAACCCGTTACGGGCATTTTGAGTTCGTAGTGATGCCCTTTGGACTGACTAACGCCCCCGCAGTATTCATGGACTTGACTCAACTCAAGCCAGTCCTCAGCTGCTGAAGGTCTCCTTGCGATGCCAAGTAGTCATTACCTGGATACCATCACATGTGACGAGGCTCAGATAATCCTTCGAGTAAAAGACTCGTCCCTACAACGGTTAGACTCAAACGAGAACTGTGCAATAGGGCCAAATCCAACACTCAGAGATTATTCAAACTGGATCACATGTGACGTGACGTATTCACCTAATGGCTAACTCCCATCACTCAAAATCCCATAATGCACAAAGCAAGCAGCATTCATACAAGGGGAAAATCTAACCACAACATACTCAAGCAATCATATCCACATAGCAAGAATCTGAACTAGCATGCAACACAAACTCATAAACTCAGGAATAACCTAAACAGGCTATCCTACTACTGTCTAATCAGCACTATCATGCAGCTCAAAGCACATATAATAGGCCCATAAGGCATCCTCCCTAGATCCTTAGTCCTAATCTAGCATGCTGTTCTACTAACTAATAATCAAATCATAAACTTGTATGGGTAATTTGGGGTACTTACTTGAGCTCGGCTGATTGCATGCACCACACCCTTTTTCTCTATTCAAAGTTCTTTTCTTTCTGAATTATTTTTGCTTTTCTAAAACTGTTTTCTTTCTCAAAACTCTCTTTTTACAAAACTGTCTTTTCATTTTGAAAACTTCTATACCAATTCCTCAGTTTGAGTTCAGACACACCCAAGAGCATGTCCGAATCCCTCAAACCAAGGCTCTGATACCAACTTGTAGCGTCCCAAAATTCAAGACCAAAAATTTCTTTTAATAAAACATTACTTAAAGAAAAAGTATCGATTCAAAACACAATAAGAGTATTAGTTTCCAAAACACATGTTCGTTATCAGAGTAAAACGTTCCCATGCTGTCTAATCTGTGGTGTGTGCCATGCGATCACATCGAGCTCTTCCCTCCGCTACCGCAAGTACCTGAAACCAAAACTGAAAACCGTAAGCACGAAGCTTAGTGAGTTCCCCCATCATACCTCATACCATACAATCACATAACATACATACTGTCAGACAATTCTGGGGTGCCCGACCTACCCGGTACAACCATTCTGGGGTGCCGACCTACCTTGTCAAGCCATTATGGGGTGCTGACTACCCATGTCAAGCCATTCTGGGGTGCTGACTACCCTTCGATCCTAACAACTGAACCTCGAGGACTATTTCACCCCTACTATTACTACTATCACATATCATAACGTAATAGATTATCAGACATAGCTGGGGTGTCTGAACTACCCTTCGGTCCTAACAACCGAACTTGAGGACTGCTCCCCTCCTACTACCTCTAACTCATATAACAGATCATGCTAGCATGTAAACATAACATCACATATTGTCAGACGTATCTGGGGTGTCTGACTACCCTCTGGTCCTAACAACCGAACTCTACTGGTGAGTCATGGAACCCTGTCCAATGTCCTACTGATAGTGAGATACGGGCCCAGCCCACACTCACTCTTTCCCTAACTTGGGCCTCGCCCCTGATCTGCTGCTAATGAGATGTGGAATGCCATCCAAACTCTGCTATTGATGAGATACGGAACCTCGCCCACACTCGCCTCCCTACCAGGCTCGTACAAGTATCACATAGACTACAAGTATAAGCTATCACATAAACCATTCCTTGGGCACCCGCCCACCATCATTGGTCCTCGTCCTGAATATCATACAAGCATACTGTGCCTAGGGCTAACCCCCGGGTCTTCTACTCATAACTACATGGGTCGGCATTGTAGCCGTAGACCCATTCACACAAAAGGGAAACTCACCTGTACTGGCTGAACACGCTGATGATCCCACTAGCTGTTGCCCGACAACTCTCTGAACTCCTGCTCCACTAGCTCCCCGAGCTATCAATATCAATGCAACACTTAGTCTAACTGACCCCGAAAGACAACCAAGCCAACTCTGGTCAAAGTCAAAGTCCTGGTCAAAGTCAACCTCCCAGGTCAACCCTACTCGCCGAGTCTGCCTACCGACTCACCGAGTTCATAAGCTCAGAGTCCTTCCATTCGCGACTCGACTCGCCGAGTCAGTCCATGACTCGCCAAGTCTACCGATTTCTGAGTCCTGACCTGTCCAACTCACCGAGTCTCCACTCGACTCACTGATTCGAGTCTCAACTTGAAGGGTTTGGGGTTTTGCGACCTGACTCGCCGAGTCCAAGACAACCTTCAATAGACTCGCCGAGTTGTTCTTCCAACTCGCCGAGTTCCTGCCCAACTTCATCTGACTCAACGAGTTGTTCATCCCACTCGTCGAGTTCCTCCTAATCTTCATGCTACTCGCCGAGTCCACTCAAGGGACTCGTCGAGTCCATTCAGATCTACATACATGCAGAGGACTTTTGAGTCATGCATGGACTCCAAACTGTAGATCTACCCTTCCCAAGCCTATACCATAAACTAGGGTTTAAGGCAAAGAGGCTCCAAATCAACTCAAGGGCAGATACTTTATGCTTCGCAAGGTCACAATATGCTTAGATTCGAAGTAGCAACTTCATATTTGGCTTCTAACTCAAATGGATAGCTAATCTTGGCCAAAAAGCCCCAAAACTCACAACTATAGTAGATCTAAAGAAGGGAAACGACCTCATACGTTCAATACCTCAGAAAGGCTCCCCAAACTTCAGATCTAAGGTCAATCCTTGAAGCTTCAATGATTCCTCTCTTTCTTCTTCCTTCAAAACACCCAAAAAAATGGATTGGAAACTTGAATGCAAAACTATGGAGACTTAGGGTTCGTATTCTGGGTTAGAGAGGCAGTATAGGAACCCTAGGGAAGAGAATGAGGCGCTTAAATAGGCTCCAAGTCCCGAATTTAGGGTTTTCGTCATACAGACCAGACTCGCTGAGTCTCCTTGGCTGACTCGCCGAGTCGGTCACTTACTCCTTGACCCGGATCCCGCTCGGACTTGCTGAGTTCCTCCTTGGACTTGCCGAGTCGTCCCTTAAACTTAGGGTTTCCTTTCATTTCTTGGCCTTTCTCACTTTGGGTGTTACAGGTAGGGGTGAAATAGACCTCGTAACCGGTTGAAATAAACTGGAAGGTAGGTCGGGCACCTAGATATGCCTGATAGGGGTAGTGATGGGTTTCATTCAAACAATCCTATGTGTGCATGCAACCCTAATTGGATCTATGTTTTCACTATTTGAGATACAACTTTATGAACACAAAATAAACCTAGCATGCATCTATCCTTTTCGAAATACAAAATTAAGAATAGAATACCTACCTTTTGTTGCTATATAGTAATGACAACTAGTTCCTTGAATTCCTATAGCTTTTGAGATCAAGTACCACAAGTGTAGTACCTCTAGTGGCTCACAAACACACTTGAGTGAGAGGATGAATATGAGAGAGAGGAGGGAGGGTAACAAGCTCCAAAATTCGGCTCTACTAGGGTTTTTCCATGGGGTGGTCGAATTCTAGTGCCTTAGGGGTCTATATATACTTGAGGCCAACTAGGGTTTCAGGGTGGAAACCCTAATCCCTTAGCTTAGGGCCTAAGTAAGTCCATGGAGTCCTTATCCTTTAGCCTTGGATGAAAACTATTGGGTTTTGTGCATTCTAACACTCCTAAGTGTACATGCAACCCTAAATACCTTGGATCTATGTTTTCTCTATTATACATACAAATATGAACATCCAAGGTATTATCCTAAACTAGCATACAAAACAATGAATATAACAAGATAGAATACATACCTATTTGATGTAGTAATGTCTTCATGAAGCTTGAGTGCCTAGTGCCTCAAGTGTGACACCTCAAATGGTTCACACAACACCAAATACACTTGGAATAACTTGAGAGAATTCTACACTTCATGAAAATCGGCTAGCCCTTCTATTCCCCATACTAGTGGCCGATTTTGGTGAATAATATGATAGTTATATAGTGTGTTTCAATTAGGGTTACACCATGTAAACCCTAATTGTCATGACCTTTCATTTCCATCACCCATGGGTTATGTAACCTCCATGGAGCATCCATGGAGCATCCTATGGGTTTAACCCAACTTGATTATCCATGGAGCTTTGGCCCACTATACAAGTTATGGATGATTTGCACAATCAACCCATATATTTAATTACTCTTCTTTTGATCAAATAATTAATTCTAAATTAATTCTTGATCAATACTAATTAAATATTATTATTCTTATTATTAATATACTAGAACTTATAATATATTAATAACCATAAGTGTCTTATTTCTCTGATTTAGTCTATCCAAGTGCATGATGCCATGCAACCCAAATGGACCATGTTGGGTCGGGTCAAGTCTTACCAATTATAGTTATGGACTTAGACATTAATCCAACAGTCTCCCACTTAGATAAGTCTAAAACTATTATTGCGTATGACTTCAGGAACCGACTGGCAATCGTAGCTCTCAAAAGCTTCTGTCGAACTCTGACCTTGTCGATGAACTCTGACCTTTGTCAATGTAAGTGTCCATTAGATAAGGGATCATATATTCCTCCATTCTAGATATCATATGGACTGAGACATGGATTATAATCATTCTCTCTATCCATTTGTTGTTTCCCGATTTCCGATTTATGACGACTGACTAATTGAACAAATCAAATCAGTCCAGGTCCGGCCGAGCACTTCCATTTGTCATCATCAAATCATCGAGGGGCCCACAGATATCACTTTTATCCTGAAGGTAAAAGGAATGGATAAACTTCGACTCATATGGCTTGTTCTACTACTTGTTGAATCATACACAAAGGCACGTTTTATAACATCGAGTTACCAATGCGTTTTCGTGCAATCAATGTACTATCAACTCATAGTAACAACTCATATCTCTAGGTTTGAAGAATATAAGATATTATCGTCTCATGATCACTCGTGATAAAATCCATGAAGTGATTCCAATGAGCGTGGGTTGAATCCAATACTCAGAACTTATGAGCACTCATGAGTGTTGTAGCCCTTTGTCCAACATCTTAGACCTCTAGAAGCCAACCCATGACAATCTTAATTCATATCTACTTCCAACATATGACCGACTGTGGATGGTTTGAATAACTTAGTCATCCACAGCAATGACCTAGTTTATTCTGGAAGTCAAAACATGCAAAATGAAACACAATAATAATGGAATCTAATATGGTCTCAGAACTTATGAACATAAATAAAACACCTTTTATTTATCACAATATGATTACACATTATTCATTGTATATTGTTTCAGCTATCAACTTTATTCTTGAATTAAAACAATAGTTGTCCCATGCTCCAAGCATGTACACTATGCTTTTCTAAACACAGTCATGCCACACACCAAGTATGCATACTATGTTTGTCTGTGATCTTCACTTTGTGAATTAGATCAATTGAACATAACTCCAATGATCCTCTTTCACAGTCCCAAATTTGGTCAGAATTTCATCTGGGTTCGAATCCTACTGAGAGGTCCACTAGAGATCATAAATTGTTGAAGAAACAACAAGATCTTTCTTTTCTCAGGCGATCGGAAAATAAAGAAATGGTTAATCTACTCAAGATAATTACGTATTTACAAAATACCGTCTCAATTCATCCTATTTCATCAGATTCGGGATGTGATATGGTTCCGAAGGATGAACCGGATATGGACAGTTCCAACAAGATTTCATTCTTGAACAAAAATCCATTTTTTGATTTATTTCATCTATTCCATAACCGGAACAGGGGAGGATACACGTTACACCACAATTTTGAATCAGAAGAGAGATTTAAAGAACTGGCAGATTTATTCACTCTATCAATAACCGAGCCGGATCTGGTGTATCATAAGAGATTTGCCTTTTCTATTGATTCCTTATTGCAAATGCAAGAATTCCAAATTCATGCCTTTTACTGAAATCTGTTAGATTCTAAACTTATATGCATTGATCCTCTTGTAATGATTATGCACAAAGTCAGAAAGACTTGACAACAACCATTATAGAGCATTCCAAAGGAGATCAGCTCCTTGGAAACATCCTGCTTGCATTAAGTTTCCTAATCTTAAACAAATTGAATAATTTCTAACTTTAAAACATTTCCATTTTGACTATCACTTCTGAACAAGAGTTGCCTCCTTACAGATTATGTCAAGATGGTCCTTCCAGAATTATCACTATACTTCCAACTGTCCTTGAGCAACCAATCTTTGGTAAACCTTAGATTGTCCTCGACAATTGTTTATTCCTTTTAGTCATATCCAATTCTAGACCTTTTTCCCTTCCTAATGCCCCAGGCATTTGGAAAATCTTAGAAAGGATGGATATAGCACATGCAATCGATCCTATATCCGAAGCATATGGGACACGATTCATGATGTCTCACATAAAGACTAAACCAGCCTTTTGCCAAGTTCTCATAATTTAGATTATGAAATGGGATGCCGTAATCATAATCAAATTTTAGAACGCAAATAATGGACCCATATATAGAATTTCCTTATGTTGAGCCATTCCAACATGAAATTCATATATATATATATATATATATATATATATATATATATATATATATATATATATATATATATATATATATATATATATATATCCTTGACTAAATACGATTAAAACCTCAATCTAAGCTTTTAGATTTGAGATGAAGTATAATTTCCTCCCCCTTAATTATAGCAAAACAACACTTTCCCAATTGAAACTTTTTGTTTTCTATAATTAACATTGCTAACTTGCAATACTTATCATAATTATCATGCTCCCACTAACATGATGATTATTAGCATAACACTTATGCTCCCACTAGCTTTGACATGTACTCAGAAATCAGCTCGACTTCTAGAAATCAATACTTTATTGACTTTCTTACCAAACTTCAGATTTCTGATACTAGATTGCTTTGATAAAACTTTATCAAAATCATACACCTTGCCTTAGATACCACACTTGTGTGTCTAAACAATTTTAAGAACTATGAAAAGGGATGCCGTAATCATAGTCTCGATTGTTTAGACCTTTGCCACTTCTCACAAGTCCATGCTAGTTTGTCGGTTAACCACACATGCTCCACTAACGACTTTGAGAATGCAAATATCACAATTGCTATCTAGCTAAAATCTACTTGGTGAAAGTATTTCCTTACCATCATTTTCGTGAATCGGAGAGAAACCTTATGACACTTTGATTTAATGGTGTATGTGTTCTTATCCATGTGAATTGTCAAAACGATAGTCACAAGCCAAGGATGATGACAAATCCAAACTCATACGGATTGAATTTGTGCAATCTTAAATTCTTGCCACCTGGCAGCTCAAGGGCCTGAAGAACTTTATGTTTTATTCTTGAATAGTTCTTGAGACTTTCAAGACCTTTAAAACTCCTACTGTCCTCTTGACATATAAGACTTTCTTGTCAGATATTCAAGAGATAGTGTGGATTCTAATCAAGACAAACACTTCACACAATTGGCCTTAGTTGGTCTTTGTTTTATCCAAAACATCACAACTTACCAATTTCAAATGTACATGAGTATCAAACTTTACTCTTACATTTGACATGTGTTTTAAACCTTCTCTAAGACATGTCACTCAAATTACAATCTTGGAGTATAACTCTAAGAATTGTTTTTGGAACGAAGTATGAATCATCTTCTTGATTTAACCACTTCAACAGTTCATAGCTCCTCTTCTTAGCTATCAGAATGCACTTAGAGGATGAATTGTGATAAGGTCTCTAAATCATTAAGATGATCATAAAAACTGATACTAAAGTACTCTCCCATCTTTTCATATTTGAGAAACTTTTATCCTTTTGCCTAATTTGATTCTTCTTATTCGCTCTACCATACATTGGAACCTTTTCCAATGTCTGAGAGTTACACTTAAGCTTGTAAGTATAATCATATTTACTGAGCTTTAGTAAACTATGACGAATAGTCTTATCGATCTTTTGTGGTGGACTTAATCAATGCACATGAATGTGTACTCGATCCCTTAGTCTGTTACTTGACTCACACATCCATGTGAACAAGTAGTTAGTCTTAATTTTTCCAATGCTTGAAAGTTCTCATTCATCATGCTATACAACTTGCATGATTCCAAGTTCCGGTCCAATTGAAACTTGGGTGATGAGAATCTTTCCTTATTTGGTAAATTTAGACATTACCACAAATGAAAGAATCAATTTCATATTTCCACTCTTGCTATTAATGGAATCTTATAAGCAACAAAATTTTCACAGATGCCATTGTAAGGATATTTTAAAACAAATAAAATCAGAAATTATCCTTTTATTTTAAAAAAACTTTGCAGAAAAACTTATCCTTACAATCCATATGAAAACTTGTTGTTATCTATTCCTAAGCAAAATATCATAACTCCTAAGAAGTAGCTCAAGAATCCAATCTTCAAACTATGCAATAGAAATCCATCTACGCGATCAGATTCACCATATTCTTTCTTTAACTTTCTTTACTTTTCTTTGATTTTGAAAACATCAACATGTGACCCAGTCACATCTTGTATCAAGAATCTCATAATAGAATCTTAGAAGAGTTTGATAGTGGATTTTACCTGAAGTAGAGTCAAACATCCTTATGTAAAATTAGGCAGCTTCGCAACTAATGCTCCTTCCTTTGGCAATGGACCCCTGATAATGAGACTATCTCAGACTTAGCATCTCTCTTTACCATTTGGTCAACCGAGTTGACTATGGCCGATCCCTTTCCATTGGGAAGAGAGAGCTTTACTGGATATCCAATGTCATTATTGTAAATGTCCATAAAGTTTTAGGAAGTTGATCTTAGCAAATAGGTAAGATCATTAAGGGTCTTGTCATAGTCTATTTCATAGGTGTCCCAAAGGAACTCACTATGTGACTTAGAAAGTGATTGAGCCACCAACTTTCTCAATACTTTGACACCCAACTCTCCCGGCTTGTCAAAATGTGACTACATCTCCAAGATGTGATCACACCTAGATCTTGCCTTGCCAATAGGGCTTGAGTGACCTTGAACTTGTGGGTTAGGGAGAATAATTGGAGGAGGTGAAAGAAGTATGATTTCCATGGGACATCATCTTCATTTTGGAAAGCTTGTTTCAAGAGATTTGGGAAGATCATAAATGTCTAAACCAGACATCTTTTGGGAGATATTCAAGATAGTTGATTTAAAGTCCTTAATATAACACCCAATATGAAATATTAAGGCTAGGACCCAATAAACTATTTTATAACTTAGAAGAGGGATGTCGTAATCTAAGCTATAAAATATTTGAAGGTAGGTGAATGACGATTCACCAATTTCCACCAAGATAAACGAATTGTATTATTAGGTTTTCATTGGATTTGAAACTCCTAGATCTTTGAGATTCATTGAACTGTTCAATGGCATGTTTCAATCTCGAGTGTGCCCTTCAGGTTTTTTGACTGGGATGCCGAGGATCACAAAAAAAGGTGTGAAGTAACCATGCAAATTACTTGGTACCCTTAAGTTTTTACCCCTCAATCGATGTGCCGGTTAACCACACACGCTCCATCGATACTATGATAAACATTAAGGTACCCTTTTCCTACCTTGTTAAATACGAGTTAGTGTGCTGGTTAACCACACACGCTCCACTAATCGACTTAAACAAAGTGCAAAGTGTAATTTCATGGATTAGCACCTTATTCACATTTTCCTAAGTAACTAAGATTGGGTATTAATAAAAGGTTTAGTTACTTAGTATTTATCATTAATACTCTTAATGAAGGGAGAATTATAGTCCTTGTCCTACCCGTTCGGCTAACGACCCTCCACCAATCAAGGAAACGGTGGGTGAGAGTGGACACCCATTAAACTGCCATTTTATAGGCAGTAACCTTATACCCCCCCCCCCCCCTTATAGACCGGCTTCGTGAATGAGGCCTACTAACGGTAATACTTACTTGCTCTTATACATATATATAAATATTATTAACTTATAATATTATAAAGTATAAGGGTTGAATTTTAACTTTTAAAATTCTAAGGGCTAACTTGGAATTAAAGTATTCATAAGTGAAAACTTTTCAAATTCCAAAATTTTAGGGCAAGTTTTGAAATTACTCAAAACTAATTAATTCCATAACTTATGTGTTTAGTTTTAATCCAAAAACTCTTCAAGTTCCATAACTTGAGGACAAGTTATCGAAGACTTTAAATTATTAAAGAATGTAACTTTTCTTATTTTGTAACTTATGGAACTAATTAAGGTTACACATTTTATTACTTAATAAAGTGACTCTTGAACTTCGATAACTTGAGGACAAGTTATGGAGTCATAAAACCATTCAATGAGACAAGACTCTTCATTTTGTAACCTTTGCCAACTTTTATGAGTTTTATGAAACTTAAATGTGACTTTTCATATAACTTGAGGACAAGTTACAAAAACACATTTTAGAATCAATTCTTAGATTAAAATGGATTGAAAACACATAACCAATTAACTTTTCTATTAATCTAAGCAACTCATAAGAACAAGATAATTCAAATCAAACTTTTTCATGTAATTAGTCTAAACCTTAAACTAATACAAAACATGAATCTATTGATAATTATCTATGAAATTGGATTAGCATGAACATTACCACATCAAAAAGAAGTTTATAAGGTCAAAAACATCTTAGGGTAATGTTCCTAGTCCAATTCCAGCCAAAAAAGTCGAATATATGCTGTCTGGGGGTCCAACTCGTCGAGTGCACAAACCAACTTGGCGAGTTGGATGCATTTTGCCTTGGACTCAGCGAGTCCATTCATGGACTCGGCGAGTCTACTGGGCAGACAACATCAAAACTCGATTTTTCAGCTACTTTTGCAAGTATAACAAGAAAACAAGCCTAGGCTCTGATACCACTGTTGGGTTTTGTGTATTCTAACACTCCTAAGTGTACATGCAACCATAAATACCTTGGATCTATGTTTTCTCTATTATACATACAAATATGAACATCCAAGGTATTATCCTAAACTAGCATACAAAACAATGAATATAACAAGATAGAATACATACCTCTTTGATGTAGTAATGTCTGCATAAAGCTTGAGTGCCAAGTGCCTCAAGTGTGACACCTAAAATGGTTAACACAACACCACATACACTTGGAATAACTTGAGAGAATTCTACACTTCATGAAAATTGGCTAGCACTTCTATTCCCCACACTAGTGGCCGATTTTAGTGAATAATATGATAGTTATATAGTGTGTTACAATTAGGGTTACACCATGTAAACCCTAATTGTCATGACCTTTCATTTCCATGACCCATGGGTTATGTAACCTCCATGGAGCATCCTATGGGTTTAACCCAACTTGATTATCCATGGAGCTTTGGCCCACTATATAAGTTATGGATGATTTGCACAATCAACGCATATATTTAATTAGTCTTATTTTGATCACATAATTAATTCTAAATTAATTCTTGATCAATACTAATTAAATATTATTATTCTTATTATTAATATACTAGAAATTATAATATATTAATAACCATAAGTGTCTTATTTCTCTCATTTAGTCTATCCAAGTGCATGATGTCATGCAACCCAAATGGACCATGCCGGGTCGGGTCAAGTCTTACCATTTATAGTTATGGACTTAGACATTAATCCCACAAAAACTCCTAGAGACTTCTAGGATTTTCGGCCCTTGTCTAATAAGGTGATCCATTGGACCAAGCGTCAACTATCAAATAATTACAAAGCAACCCCTGCACTTTTAATCAGTTCCTTTGATCCCAAAATTAATTCTAAATTAATTTCTGATTAAATACTAATTAATAATATAATTCCAAATTAATATATTATTCATATAATGTATTAAAAATGATATTTATACCCTAATTTGTTATTCTTAACAATAAATCAGCCTCTCTTCAATAGTCATCCTGTCTAGTTGTGAGAACCCATAACTTCTATCTTGTTCCTTTATTCAATACGATCAATGTTAGACTTGTTTCTGTTGCCTTTAGCACCGTTTAAGGATACATTTAAGTATTCTAAGCTCGAGTACAACCAAGGTTGAGATTAGAGATGTGCTATCAAGTAGTATAGTAGCAAAATCGGGCCATAGACACTCTTAGGAGGAGTGTACGACCGTACACACAGGTGTACGGCCGCACACCCACCCCCATGACCGCACACCCACCGTTATATATATATATATATATATATATATATATATATATATATATATATATATATATATATATATATATATATATATATATATGAGGAGACCCCTTCCTTCATTCTTTTACTTCTTTTGGCCGCACACTACTTTCTCTCTCTAGAATCTTCATCTAAGGACCCTCCAAAGGCTTAAAAAACGTGAGTATTCCATCATCTAGCTTGTTATACTTGTAAGACCTCCTGATCTAAGCCTTAATTCATCAAGTTTCATCATGTTCTTCATCCCTTGAAGGTGTACGGCCGCACATCTTCATAAGGGTGGCCGTACACACCTTAAAGGCCCTCCAAAGTCAAAATTTGGCCCCTATCTTCTAGTTGGACATGACCATAGCCTTGATTCACTTTAAAATCATCAATTATACATAAAGATGACGAGTGTACGGCGACACACCCCATGTACGGCCGCACACCTCTCCTAGAACCGTAAACCCCTCTTTGGTGATCATTTTAGGCCTCAAACTCACATTTCAACTAAGCATGGGACCTAGAACATTCCTTGGATGCTAGTTAGAGCCTTTGAAACACCATAAAAGCACCCTTCTTCATGAGTGTACGGTCGTACACTCATGGGCTGCACACCCACGGCCGTACACACCTTTAAGGTGGCCATACACCTCCATCATGCACTCCTTTAGGGGCCTAACACTTAGTGTAAGTAGTCCCAAGTTCTTAGAGTGGTTCTCCATCACATTTAGTAAAGAAATACCTTCATTTGACTCCTTTATGTGTCATTACATGTTAATTAGGATCAAATCGTGCTCAAGGCTTCACTTGAACATCTGGTATTCCGTATCGATCTTTCATTCAAAATCGCCCGAGGTGAGTTCATACCCCTATGCTTTTTAGAGTTTTTCATGTTTTCAGGGGAGGGGGGATACAAGCAAAAGTACAAGGAAACTTGTGTATTTTATTTTGTTTACGATAATTATATTTTAAGAATGCTTTTAACACGGAAAACAGTTTTACCAAACAATTAACAAATCAACTCGTAGAAACAGTTTTCAAAAATAGAGCAATGAACTTATGAATCATGTAGGAAAATGTATCGTTTTATAAAGGATTCATGTTAATCACAAAAGGATTTTCTACATTATTACTAGTAAATTTGTTAGTCTAAGTAAGAGACACTTCCTTGGTAACACTCACCAGAAGAATCAGAGTGTAGGACTAGCACTTGTGACCAGAATCTCTTCTAGGGAGAGCGTGACTGTTGTGTATAGATCTATATGGGACTGACAATTCCGCACCTTGCTACTAGCTACAGTGGGATCGGCAGGTCTATGGGTGACAAAGTCATAAAGGATACTGGCCGTTGTGGGCCATATCCAGTCAGTTATGGTCATGAAACTCACAACCTACATAGGAGAGATTTACTTTTGTAATAATGAATCAAGTGAACTAATCTCAAAGTAATAACCGATTTGATTACTAAAGAGTAATAATAACACCTTCAGGATTTAGTTCACCAAGTATTTATTAGTTTTATTTATGTAATAAGGCTAATATACCTCACTGGGAGTAACCAGGGCTTTTAAATGAAAACTACATTTATCGATATAAGTATGGTAGATTCTTGTACAACTCAGTTTAGAACGGATAACCAACCATCAACTTTTAGGGAAAATATAGGATTTTCCACGGATAACTCGGCTCTTCATAAACAGATTATTTTACATGCAACTAACGGATATTCATATTCATTCCACGACACCTTGAATTGTACATACCTTGTATGAAACTGGAAGTCATGGAAGGAATGGGTTTTCAACACGGTTTTCATAAGAAAATATAGGATTTTCTTGAGGAACACTTTTCAAAAAGATCAAAAAATCATTTTCCCAGCAAAACTAAATGCTTATGAACTCACCAACTTTATGCTGATATTCTTTCAAAACTGTTTGTATTCTCAGGGAATTAGTAGACATGTACTTCCAGGACGTTTTGAGAAGTCAGCATGTTAGAGTCACGTCTTTCTATTCTACTTTTGATAAGAACAAAACTTTGTATTAAGACAGTGTAACCTTTTTCATATATGTATTCAATGTTTGGTTGTGTTTACTATGCTTGCGATGATACAACTGTTGTGATCTACGCATGACGTCAACCACCCCCGAACATTTCCGTCGTTCCGGTTTGCTGGTGTGACAGATTGGTATCAAAGCCCTTGTTTATTGCGAACTATGTATACCGAA
Organism: Lactuca sativa; assembly: GCF_002870075.4. NCBI lineage: Eukaryota > Viridiplantae > Streptophyta > Magnoliopsida > Asterales > Asteraceae > Lactuca > Lactuca sativa. Next base: position 106,243,031 of record NC_056628.2, read on the forward strand.
CCTTACATGGTGTACATCTATAAATACTAAGGGGACTAAGTGCTCTAAACTATGAGTATACTCTCAAAATATAAGTATTTTTATAAAAAGTATACAAGTATACCTGTGTACCTGAACCAGTGCCATCAGTAGAACAGAACAAAAGTATTTGGATGTTGGACGTCGCGGTTAAACCTGGGCAGTTATGTAGTCATGTCTAGGGTCAATATAGCTTGATCAACTATATTCATTCGAGACATGACCAACATGTGCTTGGGAGTGACTGTAGTGTTGCAACAAGCCTAAAACTTACCTAGATACCAAGAGAATTCTAAAATCAAACATAAGGGTTAAAATACTATAGGAGTATTTTAGGATGCTATAACGACCGAACCGGAAACTAACCCAGGAATCCATTCCTCGAGAATCAATCATGTAACTATAATACATTGGAAGTATTATTAGATTTGATGCCTATTAACTATCCCTTTACCCTATCTTGCGTAGATAGCATGGCCGGATTCCATCTCCCTAGTGACCCGTATTTTCCCAACCAAAGAGATGATGGATGGCTCGAACCAGCGCTAGAAGACAACCATGAGATTCCTTTGGACGATGGCTTTGCTGAACCATTTCGTGAAGAGACTGACTCAGAACCCGAAGTCAAGAACCTACCTCAAGTAGCCCCGATACCAGATCCTAACCCCCGAACTGAGTTCAAAGGCCCAACGCCTATGTGGGTCGGAAGCCTGGATAGATGGAGTCACGAACAAGGCCAACCCTGCCCGTACAATGGGGATCGCTGCTTCTATAATGTGAATGAAGGGGGTTCCGCAGACAGAGCGCTTCCAATCATAGTCCGCCGAGTGGCCTGCAACGTTGAACTAAACATGGCGGCCATTCAACAAACTATGGAACTTGAGGCGGACTCGGATGCCAACACAAACCTCATTCGCAATCTTGAAGTTGCTCATGGGAGAACTATGAGGGACAATGAAGCTCTGCAACAAGAGCTAGCTACCACTCAAGCTGAGGTCATAGAGCTCCGAACACGCTAGACAGTATACGAGAGCCGCCTGCTTGACATGGAGCACCAGCTGGCTAACTTAAGGATCCGTCCGAAGAGTTCCCGTCGCCGATAGAAGAATACTCTACTCATCCTTCCTTTTTGGCCTAAGGAATAAATTTCGTATTTATGTTCTAAGTAGCTCTCTTCTGTAAACATCTCTGTCCTTCATGTTGCCAGGATTCTTTCCCTGTAAGAATGACTTAGACCTATTTTTAGGTCAAGGGTTCCGAAATCTATGTAATCTCAGTTTTAATTATGATGGTAACAATCATATTTCATTTAAAGATTATCTTTGTCAAAAGTATGCCTTAGATTGATAGCATGCAAATTAAGCAACTTTATCAAGGTCCTATCACTGTTTTGGTCTCAAGACATGTATCATAGGATGTACTTAGACTATCATTCCTTTTCCCCATCAATATCACATCAGTCTTCATGAAAAATATCGATATCATAATCGACATGAGATGGTTGAGCCCCAAATCGTGCTGATGTCCTTTGCATTCGAAAGGGCGACTCGTCTCAATCTTTCCCCCTGACGAAGCCCTCACTAGTTATAGTAATAAAATTTGTTTGAACCTTCGTATCATTCCCCGCGCCTAAGCCCAGAAGTATTTGAAAAAGGGATGCCATGCATTCTTGACTCATATGGTTGATGAGACGCAAAAAGTTAAAGACCTCGAGAGCATCCCCGAAGTCTGCAACTTTCCTGATGTCTTCCCCAAAGACATTCCGGGGATTTCTTCTGAGTGTCAAGTTGAACCCCGTATCGACCTGATCCCTGGAACTACCCTTATAGCTAAATCTCCATAGCATCTAGAGTCGACGAAAATGTGATAGTTATCCAACCAGCGCAATGAGCTAAACAACAAGGAGTTTGTAAGTTTATTGTATGCGGAATTTATTGTGTTCAAAATTTTCTATTCTTGCTAAGACCACATCATGGGGATGTGGATCGAATTAATGAGAGTCAGATAGCAAAACGGGGAAATCCCAATGCATAGATAAACATTTAGGATACATCCAGAGGCAACCATTGTTGCTCAAAAGATTCTTTTCTTGACATGTAGTAGAATCAAGCCGCCTAAGGAACGTAACCAACCCACCAGTAAGACACCAGTCCTCCAGATGGACTCAGCCATGTTCCAAGCTATTTTCACAACAGCCGTAGTAGCCACCCTAGCTGTTCTTAATGCTAACAACCTTAATGGGAATGGGAACAATTTCTGCACCTCGAAACTGTAGCAACACACCAGGAATCCAATAAGGGCTTATACAGGAGGACACTCCAACTCCCAAACCTAAGAGCGCCAAATGAAATTTTTGGATTGAGATGAAGTACAAGTCGTCTTAGATACTTGCCAAGAGATGGCAACCCGAGATAACTCCTACAGCCACCACATCCGCCCAACCAGTGCCAACGCCAGTGCGACTATGCTGGAAAACTTCCAAATTGCAAGAAATGCAACTTCCACCACGTAGGAAAGTGCTGCAAACTTCGATGTAAGAACTGTCACGACGTTCTTATAAGGTTTAAAGCCCTAATGAGAAAATTATGATAGCTCAATGAATACACTAGGATCAGTTGTAATTATACACAGGTTGTGTACACCAAACGATCATAGAGAGATCTTGTAAGAACCATTTCATGAAAGTTCATAGTTTCAAAACATCAGAACCCTTGTGTTAGTAGTACCTGTTAACTTCGAGTCAAACACATAAAACACCAGAGACATTCACCCAGGGGCATCAATGTCCTAACAAAATGATCCTTCCAAACTAATTTAACGCGCGACTCTACGACGTCTTCCCGCTTAGTTCATCTGAGTCTATGTATACCAAAACCTTTTGTCTTAAATCGTTCGATCGCAAGACTCCCATCGCTCGCAACGAAAATTAGATGCGAACTTCAAAAATTCATCCCTCTTCAAAACCCGAAAGTATTCATGCGAAGAGGATCACCCACAAAAAAATGGACAAAGTAAGAGACAATCCGGACAATTGTAGATACGTCGTGGGACACTCATCTACCCTTAGTGGAACTTCCTTGCAACAACGGCGACCTATCCAGCATCATGGTTGTGTTGTTTGAAGCGCTCTATGGTTGTAAGTATAGATCCCCTCTGTGCTGGGCCGAGGTGGGCGACACGCAACTAGTCAAGAGTCAAGTCCACAACAATACCCTCACGAGTCCTGAAATCATCTAAAAGGCGACTGAAAAGGGATCGTACGAAAGGGCTATGCCGATTAGAGACAAACACCCTTGGAATTCCAAGTTGGTGCCCTGTCCTTTTAAAGGTGTCACCCTAGAAAGGCCTGATACGCCCTTTAAGGTGAAGAAAGCTAAATCTAAGAATACGTTGGACCGTTCGAGATCCTTGCTACGATCGGTCCCATAGCATACAAACTCCAGTTACCCCGAGAACTTAGCAACGTTCATCCCATCTTCCTCATGTCGGACTAAAGAAGTGTCTATCCGATCAGACACTTGCGATTTTTACTTGTCGATATTGAGCTAGACAAGAGTCTACGCTTCATTGGACACGAATCGAGAAGTCAAGTGAGCAAAATGAACGTCACATCCTGATAGTGAATGTCCATTGGAAGGCTAAGCGGAAACCTAAATTCACTTGGGAGCACGAGAATCCAAGAAAACAAAAGTACCTCCATCAATTCCAAGTCCACGAGTTACATCTTTATTCTTGAATTTCGGGATGAAATTCCCTCTATCGGGGGGATGATGTGACAACCCGAAACTTCTATCTTGTTCCTCTATTCAATACAATCAATGTTAGACTCGTTTCTATTGCCTTTAGCACTATTTAAGGATTCGTTTAAGTGTTCAAATCTTGAGTACAACCCAGGTTGAGATTAGGGACGTGTTATCTAGTCGTATAGTACCAAAATCGGACCATACACACTCTTAGGAGGAGCGTACGGCCGTACACACAGGTGTGCGGCCGCACACCCACCCCCATGACCGCACACCCACCTTTATATATATATATATATATATATATATATATATATATATATATATATATATGAGGAAAACCCTTCCTTCATTCCTTTTCTTCATTTGGCTGCACACTACTTTCTCTCTCAAGAATCTTCATCTAAGGACCCTCCAAAGGCTTCAAAAACGTGAGTATTCCATCATCTAACTTGTTATACTTGTAAGACCTCCTGATCTAAGCCTTAATTCATCAAGTTTCATCATGTTCTTCATCCCTTGAAGGTGTACGGCCGCACACCTTCATAAGGGTGGCCGTACACACCTTAAAGGCCCTCCAAAGTGAGAATTTGGCCCCTATCTTCTAGTTGGACATGACCCTAGCCTTGATTCACTTGAAAATTGTCAATTTGACATAAACATGAAGAGTGTACGGCGACACACCCAATGTACGGCCGCACACACCTCCTAGAACCGTAAACCCCTCTATGATGATCATTTTAGGCCTCAAACTCACATTTCAACTATGCATGGGACCTAGAAAACTCCTTAGATGCTAGTTAGAGCCTTGGAAACGCCATAAAAACAACCCTCTTCATGAGTGTATAGCCGTACACTCATGGGCCGCACATCCATGGCCGTACACACCTTTAAGGTGGCCATACACCTCCATCATGCTATACTTTAGGGTCCTAACACTTAGTGCAAGTAGTCCCAAGTTCTTAGAGTGGTTCTCCATCACATTTAGTAGAAAAATACCTTCATTTGACTCCTTTATGTGTCATTACATGTTAATTAGGATCAAATCATTTTCAAGGATTCATTTGAACATCCGTTATTCTGTATCGATCTTTCATTCAAATCTCCCAAGGTGAGTTCATACCCCTACGCTTTTTCGAGTTTTTCATGTTTTCAGGGGGGCGGGGGAATACAAGCAAAAGTACAAGGAAACTTGTGCTCAAAGTATATTATTTTGTTTAAGATAATTATATTTTCAAAATGTTTTTTAACACGGAAAACAATTTTACCAAACAATTTACAAATCAACTCATAGAAATAGTTTTCAAAACTAGAGCAATGAACTTATGAATCATGTAGCAAAATGTATCGTTTTATAAAGGATTCATGTTAATCACAAAAGGATTTTCTATATTATTACTTGTAAATTTGTTAGTCTAAGTTGGAGACACATCCTTGGTAGCACTCACCAGAAGAATCAGAGTGTAGGACTAGCACTTGTGACCAGAATCTCTTGTAGGGAGAGTGTAACTGTTGTGTATAGATCTATATGGGACTGACAATCCCGCACCTTGCTGCTAGCTACAGTCAAACCGGTATGTCTACGGGTGACAAAGTCATAAAGTATACCGGCCGTTGCGGGCCATATCCAGTCAGTCATGGTCATGAAACTCACAACCTAGATAGTAGAGATTTACTTTTGTAATAATGAATCAAGTGAACTAACCTCAAAGTAATAACCGATTTGATTACTAAAGAGTAATAATACCTTCAGGATTTAGTTCACCACATATTTATTAGTTTTATTTATGTAATAAGGCTAATATACCTCATTGGGAGTAACCAGGGCTTTTAAATGAAAACTACATTTATCGATGTAAGTATGGTAGATTCTTGTACACCTCAGTTTAGAACGGATAACCAACCATCAACTTTTAGGGAAAATATAGGATTTTCCCCGGATAACTCGGCTCTTCATAAACAGATTATTTTACATGCAACTAACGGATATTCATATTCATTCCACGACACCTTGAATTGTACATACCTTGTATGAAACTGGAAGTCATGGAAGGAATGGGTTTTCAACACGGTTTTCATAAGAAAATATAGGATTTTCTTGAGGAACACTTTTCAAAAAGATCAAAAAATCATTTTCCCATCAAAACTAAATGCTTATGAACTCACCAACTTTATGCTGATATTCTTTCAAAACTGCTTGTATTCTCAGGGAATTAGTAGACATGTACTTCCAGGACATTTTGAGAAGTCGGCGCGTTAGAGTCACGTCTTTCTATTTTACTTTCGATAAGAACAAAACTTTGTATTAAGACAATGTAAACCTTTTTCATATTTGTATTCAATGTTTGGTTGTGTTTACTATGTTTGCTATGATACAACTGTTGTGATACTACGCATGACGTCAACCACCCCCGAACATTTCCACCTTTCCGGTTTGGGAGTGTCACACTAGTCGTTAGTGTGAAGGCAACCCAAAAGGATCATGCTAAAACCGGGTCGAGTACATACCAAATATAGTTATGGACTTAGACTCTAATCCAACAATCTCCCACTTGGATAAGTCTAATAACTATAGATGCAAGTATGACTTTAAAATCTGATTAGCAATCGTGGCTCTCAAAAGCTGTTGTCGAACTCTGACTTGTCCTTTTGATAAGGGATCATATAGTCCTCCGTTCTCAAGATATCATGCGGACAACTACATGGAACATTGTCATACTTATTGTCCAATAGTTCATTTCACGATGTGTAATCTATCTGACATAGAACTAAATTGAACACGTCAACTTAGTACTGACCGGGCCCAGCACATAAGTCAAACCAAATCATCGAGGGGCCTAAGATATCGCTTTTAGCCTCGTAGGATAAAAGGAACTGATAAACATTGACTTATATGCATTTACTATTCACTAATCAAATCATACACAACAATGCGTTTTATAACATCAAGTTACTGATGTGTTTACGCATTATCAATGCATAATCAACTAGCAAACAGTAAACCGTATATCTAGGTTTAAAGACTATATGATATTATTGTCTCACAATCATTCGTGATTAATTCCATGAAGTCATTCAAGTGAGTGTGGGTTTATTTCAATACTCAAATCTTATTTCATAAGTACTCATGAACGTTGCAGCAAACTTTTGCTATGTCTAATACACTCTAGAAAATCTACAAGCCAATTCATGACAATCTTTTTTTATACATACTTCCAAAGTAAGAGCGACTGTGGACTATTCAAATAATCTTATTATTCAGGAAGTTTAAACATACAAAGTGAAAAACAAAGATACTTAACACAAGATAGTAACTTTACTTATAAATAATACTCCTTTATTTAATCATAAAATGTTAATTACAGTTTATTTATTACACGTTTCAGAACTATCTAATCACTAAAACTTATATCGTCCTTCAGCCCAATGCTCCTAGCATGCCGCAGGTGCTTAATCCTACATAGTCCCTTCGTAAGGGGATATGTGGGTTATCCTCTGACGATACCCTCTTCACCACGAGGAGTCCCTCTTCTAACCGATGTCTAATAAAGTGATATTTCCTGTCGATATGTCTGGATCTGCCATGATCCCTCGGTTCCTTGGTCAAGGCAACCGCTCCTTCATTATCACAGAAAATCTCCATAGGCTCCTTTAGGGCTGGCACAACTCCAAGGTCTCCGATGAAGTTCTTCAACCATATCGTCTCCTTTGACGCTTCACTCGCCGCTATGTACTCTGTTTCGCACGTTGAATCAACTACGGTCTCCTGCTTGGAACTTTTCCAAGTCACCGCTCCTCCATTAAGGGTAAAGACCCAGCCTGACTGAGAGCGAAAGTTGTCTTGGTCGGTCTGAGAACTGGCGGCACTGTACCCTTGCATCCTCAAGTTTTCACTTCCACCAAGGATAAGAAACCATTCCTTTGTCCTCCGAAGGTACTTAAGAATATTCTTGACTGCGGTCCAATGTGTTCTACCAGGGTTCCCTTGATATTTGCTGACCATGCTCAAAGCGAAGGCCACATCAGGGCGAGTACAAGTCATACCATAAATGATCGAGCCAACTACGGAAGCATCAGGTACTCAGCTCATCTCTACTATCTCGGCTTCAGTACTCGGGCTTTGAGTCTTACTCAACTTGGTATTGTTTTGGATTGGTAACTCCCCTTTCTTGGAATTCTCCATACTAAAACGATTTTATCCAAGTAAGTACTTTGACTAAGTTCTATTAGTCTTTTACTCCGGTTTCTCATAATCCTTATCCCAAGAATATAGGCAGCTTCTCTGAGGTCCTTCATAGCGAAGCATTTCCCAAGCTAGGACTTAACCTCCTACAGGGTTGGGACGTCGTTTCCTATGAGTAGTATGTCATCGACATATAAAACAAGAAAGTTAACTATACTCCCACTAGATTTGACATATACGCAGGACATCCTCACTTCGCAAGAAACCAAACTCTTTGACTTTCTCATCAAAACAAAGATTCCATATGCGAGATGCTTCTTTCAATCCATAAATGGATTTCTCAAGCTTACACGCTCTATTAGGATGCTTCGCATCTTATGGCTGACTCATGTAAACATCCTCAGCCAACTTCCCATTAAGGAAAGTGGTTTTGACATCCATCTGCCATATTTCATAATCATGAAACGCAGCTATGGCTAACATAACCCTAATAGACTTTATCTTCGCAACTGGTGAGAAGGTCTCATCATAACCAACTCTGGGAGTTTGAGTAAAGCCCTTTGCAACCAATCGCGCCTTATAAGTGTGTACTTTCCCATCCATGTCGGTCTTCTTCTTGAAGATCCACTTACACCCGACTGTCTTACGACCCGGTACATTGTCAACCAAATTCCAAACTTGGTTGTCATACATGGAATGAATCTCGTAGTCCATAGCCTCTTTCTACTTTACAGTCCTCGGGCCTGCCATGGCTTCCTTGTAGCTGTTAGGTTCATCCAAATTTACTAGTGTACTATCACTAATAAACGTATCACCTTAAGTAGTAATATGAAAACCATAAAACTCTGGTGGAACACTAACTCTATTGGAGTGTCTAAGAGGTAGGGATTCGTCAACAGGTTCAACCGGAGTTTCCTCCTTGGGCTGAGTGCTAGTGTTAGAGGTTCCTTCATCGCTTGATTCTTGAAGCACTTCAAGATCAATTTGCCTCCCACTATCCCCTTGGCTTATGAGTTCTCGTTCTCGGAAAACCCCACTCCTCGAAACGAAGACAACATTGCTACTTGGTCTATAGAAGAGATATCCAAAGGATTTCTCTAGGTAGCCGATGAAAATACACCGCTCACTACGAGGTTTGAGCTTGTCGTGAGTCTCTCAACTTATGAAAGCCTTGCAACCCCAAACCTTGATATGTGCCAACGAGGGAGCTTTCCTTGTCCACATCTCGTGAGGTGTTTTGACAACCTTCTTTGTAGGGACTAAGTTAAGGATATGGACGCCATTCTCTAAGGCATACCCCCAAAATGAGATAGGTAACGAAGCACGACTCATCATGGAACGAACCATGTCCAAAAATATTTGATTACGCCTCTCAGCCACACCATTCAACTACGGTGTCCTAAGTGGCGTTAATTGCGAAACAATTCCGCATTCCTTGAGGTAGTCGTGGAATTCAAGATTAAGGTACTCACCACCTTGATCGGATCGGAGCATCTTAATTTTCCTGCCCAATTGATTCTCCACTTCTTGCTTAAACTCTTTGAACTTTTCAAAGGTTTCTGACTTGTGCTTGATTAAGTAGATATACCCATATCTTCTATAATCATAGGTGAAAGTCACATAGAAGTGGTTCACATCCTTTGTGGTGGATCTAAAGGTCCCACACACAACGGTGTGTATGAGATCCAATAAACGCTCACCCCTTTCACAAGTACCAGTGAAGGGTGACTTGGTCATCTTTCCAAGTAAACAAGACTAGAACATGTCATCGTCCCTAAGGTTGAATGCCTCCAACACTCCATCCTTTTGAAGTTGGGTTATGTGCTTCTTGTTGACATGTCCAAGACGACAATGCCACAAGCATGCTTTGTCCAAACTATTGGAAGAGTTGATATGCAACACATCATTTCGTAAATTATCTACAGCCATCATAGTTTCATATATTGCATTACAAGGCACCGCTTCAAAATAGAAAACACCATTAAAGAAAGCATTAATAGAACCCTTTTCATTATCAAACAAAAATCTAAAAACTTGTTTATACAAACCATGAAAAGAAATAATGTTTCATGCCATTTCTGGCGAATAGCAACAATTATTCAAATCTAGTCCTTAACCCACTACTAAGCACTAAAGAGTAAACTCCAATCTTGGTGATAGGCGACGCTCTTCTTTTCCCCATGATCAAGTTTATCTTCCCATGCTCCACATCCGTACTTCTTCTTATGCCTTACAAATCAGAACAAATGTGAAAACCATATCCTACATCAAGAACCCAAGAAATAGCATGTGATGAGTTATTAGATTGAATAGTATAAGTAACTACGAAGGACAAATTGATCTTTCCATCCTTGATATCTTGCAAGTACATCGGGCAACTTCATTTCCAATGCCCTTTCTCGTGGCAATAGTAGCACTCTGCATCCTTCGGGTTGGAGGAGGGTGCAGCGGGACCAACCTTGGTTCCACTAGAAGAGGTGCCATCTTGGGACTTTCCCTTGTGGTGGCTCTTAGACGGAGCCTTCTTCTTCTTACCCTTCCCTTGCCCAATTGCCAATACGGGGGCAACAACAGTAGGAGTTAATGCAACAAATTTTTCCTTGAGGTTGCTCTCAATAGTCCTCAGCAGGCCTTAAAGCTTGCTCAAAGTGACCTCCTCCTTGTTCATGTGGTAGGTCATGAGGAACTGGTTGTAACAAGTAGGTAAGGAATGAAGAATAATATCAATCACCAGTTCCTCATCGAAGTTAACATTTAAATTCAGTAGGCGGTCTCCATATCTCTGCATTTTCTGCAGGTGGGTGGTGACGGACTCTCAGTCCCTCATCTTGGTAGTGATTATTGAAGTGATGATCTCATACCTCTCCTGCCTGGAACTTTGGTGGTACCTTTCCAGTAAATCCTGATGCATCTCTTAGGGGTAGTAGTCCTCGCAGGACTTTTGGAGTTCGATAATCATAGTCGCGAGCATGATGCAATGGACATTTCATAGCATCGCACTCATGAGCCTCAAAGGCAGCGATCTCCTCAGGCGTACCAGTGTTGACATTCACTTCTTTCAGCTCCTTGTCTAGGACATGCTCCTTGTCCTCATAGAAGGTAACCATTCGAATGTTACGGATCCAATCATTGAAATTGGACCCATCGAAAGTTACCCTCCTATACAAATTCATGAGTGAGAATGAGCCGAAAGAGTTTGAGCTAGAAGCGTTGTTGTTGTTGTTTGAGTTAGACATATGAAAAAAGAAGATACAAAGCTTGATTAAATAAGAATCCCCAATTAAACACCCAAATGAGAAATTAGGGCTAGGATCCAACAACATTATTTGCAATTTAGAAGATAGATGTCGTAATCTAAACAAAAAATAATTTGAAGGTAAGTGAATGACGATCCACTAATTTCCACCATGAAAAACGAAAAAGGAAATTAAGTTTTAAATGTATTGAAAACTCCTAGATCTTTTGAGATTCATTGAACTTTTCAATGGCATGTTTAAATCTCGATATGACCTTAAGTTTGTGACTGGGATAGTGAGGATCACAAACAAGGTGTGAATAACCATGCAAATGTACTTGGTGCCCTCAATGTTACAGTCACCTAATCAATGTGCCGGTTAGCCACACACACTCCATTGATCTATGAAAAACATCAAGTCACTCTTTTCCACCTTTGCTAGCCCATATTAGTGTGTCGATTATCCACACACGCTCCACTAATGACTTGACAAGGGTACAAAGTGTAATTTCATGGAATAGCATCATTTTCACATTTTTCCTAAAGTAACTAAGATTGAGAATTTTATAAAAGCATTTAGTTACTTTATTAATCATTATAATTTCAATAAGGAATTAGTTTCCCTATCCTACCCGTACGGCTAACGACCCTCCACTAATCAAGGAAGCGGTGGGTGAGAGTGGACACCCATTAAACTGCCATTTTATAGGCAACAACCTTATACCCCCTTATAGATCGGCTTCGTGAATGAGGCCTACTAACGACTAGCTTAATCTTATACATATATATAATTATTAATCTTATAATATTATAATAGTATAAGGGTGTATTTTAAAATTTTCAAAATACTAGGGTTTTAATCAAATTTAAAATTTTTGAAAATTAAAACCTTTTAATTTTAAAATCTTAAATATTAACACTTTGATTTAATAATTATTTAAAATTAAACAATTAATTTAAATTATTAAATCTTGGAGGATTATCCATTAAATTAAACAATTAATTTAACCTAATACCTTTATCCCCTAAAATTCAAAAATTTGGGATGGGATAATTCAAAGATCTTTAATTATCTACTTAAACAATTTAATGGATAATTACAAAAAATGGCATTATCCTAATCCCTAATATTTGGTAATCTTATCTTGGGGATAAGGCAATTTCGAAAATCCTAGGGTTAGACAACCCTAATTTCGAAATCTTGATGCCTAAGGAAAGGGTTTAAGAAACCCTAACAAAATCGAAAACTAGGGTTTTGGAACCCTAATTTCGAAAATCCAAGCCCTAGAATTTATTAGCCATAAACCCTAATTTGTGATGTTCATACTCTTGTATCAAATCTAATTGAAAACAAAAAAAAAGTCTCTAATACCACTGTTAGGTTTCATACAAACAATCCTATGTGTGCATGCAACCCTAATTCGATCTATGTTTTCTTTATTAGACATACAACTTTATGAACACAAAAGAAACCTAGCATGCATCTATCATTTTTGAAATTCACAAATAAGAATAAAATACATACCTTTTGTTGTTATATAGTAATAAAAACTAGTTCCTTGAATTCCTTTAGCTCTTGAGATCAAGTACCACAAGTGTAGTACCTCTAATGGCTCACAAACACACTTGAGTGAGATGATGAATATGAGAGAGAGGAAGGAGGGTAAAAAGCTCCAAAATAAGGCTTTACTAGGGTTTCTCCAAGGGGTGGTTGAATTCTAGTGCCTTAGGGGTCTATTTATACTTGAGGCTAACTAGGGTTTCAGGGTGGAAACCCTAATCCCTTAGCTTAGGGCCTAAGCAAGTCCATGGACTCCTAATCCTTTAGCCTTGGATGAAAACTCCTAGAGCCTTCTAGGATTTTCGGCCCTTGTCTAATAAGGTGATCCATTGGTGTCACACCCCAAAACCGGAACGGCGGAAACGTTCCGGGGTGGAGGACATCATGTTTAGTATCACAAGACATGTATCATAGTAAGCAAGTAATGAACAACCATTTCATTAGAAATAAATTTTTTACAATGTGTGTGTTCACGAAACATAGAATACATATGCAAATAACAAAACAAGACTTGAAGCTATACTGCTACATCTTCTGAATTCCCAGAGCGAGTACCTGTCTACTAGTTTCCTGAGAATACAAGTTATTTGAAAGAGTTTATCAGCAATTAAGCTAGTGAGTTCATAAGATTTTAGTGATGTGTGTAAGTCATAGAAAGTTGTTGAAAAATGTATTTGAAATGTAGTAAGTTATAAGTTCTATTTTTAGAAAAGTTCGCCTGTTCCTCTAGAAAATCCTATATTTCCTAATTTGATGAAAGATACATAAAAATGATTCTATAATCCTTTCGATGAGTACTAAATGGAAACAAGTTATATAAAACTCAAAGTAAACAAACAATCGATTGTGTGCATATTCTCTAAGTCCACAACCAAACAAGGAACATGAAGTAAGGCGGATAGCACACATCCCATTGTTTGTTAGGTCCTCGTTGTATATAACCCTGGTGTATTCACTTGTTACTCATGGAGTTAACTGTAATAGTTCCTTTATATTTAATGAAAAGATCCTTTAAGAAAACCCTTATTTCTTATAATAAAATAGTGACCACAGTGACTACTTCTATAATCACTTAGTTTATACTGGCTATATATAATCTAATATCAAATAGATAGTTGATTGGATGAATCTGCCCTAAGCCCACAACCAAACAAGGAATAGGAAATAAGGCGGAAAGAACACATCCAACTACATGTTGGGTATTAATGATATATAACCATGATGTATAAACTAAGGTATTAAAGAGTCAATCACCTAAAGTCCTTTAAGTCTACACTGGTTTAATAAAATGGATTAAACCCTTTACTGGTGAGTTTCTAGCTTTAAGTACCAAAAGTTCTGTTTGAAAAGTATGCTTTGTACTAGAAAACTGTGCATTGAATTAGTGTCCTATGACTTGACCCATACCTGGTACCGCTTATGATGACTTAATGTGTATGGAACATATATATAACTAAAATAGAATAGATAATAGGTTGGGTGAATCTGCTCTAAACCCACAACCAAACAAGGAATAGGAAATGAAGCAGAAAGCACACATTCTATTACCTGTCAGATCCTATTTATATATATATCCCTTGATGTATACATTAAGGAATCATAAGGTTAGCATTATGGTCCCTTTCTACTGAATGTACTAGACCCGTTCTGTTTGTCATTTGTAAAATGTAGGTACTATAGTATTGTATATAGTAACTACTGTTGTACTAACTAGATATGAAGTATAGGGAAGAGTACTTACTATCTAGGAGCTAGAAATGGTTGATATTGGCCAAGAACACTAGTGTGTGTTCTTGGTGAAACTTGAAGATCTAGTTGAAATGAATGTTTTCGTGGATGGAATCAAAGAGTGTAACTAGATGATGAAGTGTAACAACAAATCAAGGAAAGAATACTTACGTTTTTGATGATCTAAGATGATGAACTCGATGATACTTGAGAGGATTTGGAAGTGTTCTTGAGTTGCAAATGAAATAATGAAAGAAAGTTGAAGAATATGTGACTTAAGGAGGGAGTTTACGGCCCACCTTGAGTTTACGGCCGTAAACTCAAGTGTTGTGGCCGTGAACTCTTTTTGAAGAGGTTAAGGTTTGATTTGCTACACTGTGGTTCTAGCAGGTACTTTCTAGGGAAATCTCCAGAAAAGTCCTAAAATTTTAGTCTAATTTATGAAAAAGTCCCGAACTATTTTTTGTTTACAGAAAAGCACAGAATACCGGCTAAAACTTCGAAAAAATCCTTTTTGGGCGGTTTCGTAGATTTAGCCGGTATTCTGTCCTTTTTCGTTAGTTTGCTCAAAATATTAGGACTTTTCTGAAAATTACCCGATAACCAAAATATTGGGACATTTTTTAAAATTACTATGGAATTAGTGGATATTATTATTAACAAATCATTTATAAACATAAAAATTTTATTATAAACAAAGGAATCATTTGTGTGACAACCCAAAATTTTCATTTGTGTAATTTCCACAGTCAAACGCTTCAAATATTAGTCAAAAACATTTCAGTATAAAAACATTTCAGTATAATTTTGACTAGATTTAAGTCCGTTTGGTGTTTTATTTTATTTTTTGTCAAACAATTAAATAAAAGGAAGTGTCATTATTAGTGAGGTGTGACGAGCAAAACAATCTGACACCTTAGCCTGATGTTTACGGACAAACGAGAGGTGTTTGGGCCGTAAACACCATTTTCCCAAGACTCATGCATATAGCATAAGTTTACACTTCTTGTCCTCATTTTTCCAGTTCCCACTCAAGAACACCAAGTTTTTCTCTCAAGTATCATAAGTTCATACTTCCAAATCCACAAAAAATGTAAGTTTTCCTTCCTATATTATTTCCTACAACACTTAATCTAGTGTTTATACATCATTTCATCCATGGATTTTCGATTTTTACATAGATCTTCAAGTGATCTTCAAAACACCAAGAACACACTAGTGTTCTTGGGTCCTAAACACTCTTACAAGCCTCCTATAATTAAGTATACTCTTCCTAACTAGTTATTTGCTTAGTATGCTTTCAAATCCATGGATTGAACACCAAAAACCCCCCCAAGAACATGTGTTTACGGTTTGGGGATCTCCCAAAACCGTAAACACCCCCAAAGGGTGTTTTGATGCCCCTAACACCTTCTAATGCTTGGACAAGAGGCTAGAACCTTGCGTGCATGAACTAGAAACACCAAAACACGAAATGGTTGGAGTAACCATGAGTTTAAGGCCGTAAAATCATGGGTTAACAACCATAAAATCTCAAGGGTAGTCCAAGGACCGTAAACTCCAAAAAGTGTGCCATTTCGAGCCCTAACCACTTCCTAAGCCTTTGATTCAACCCTGGAGCACTTCTTTGTGAAGCATGAGACCTTGAAACACACAAATACACCATTCCCATGAGTTTACGGCCATAAACTCATGGGGGAAATGATCCAGAAAACGTAAACTCCCCTAAGGGCTACCATTTGAGGTGTAAACTCCAAAGTGAGGCCATACTCTCCTTAGATACAACCCTTACCACTCCTAGCAATTGAAACAAGGTGATTTCATGCATTAGAGTCTCTTTACTTACTTAATTTGTGATTAAATAACTAATTGGATACAATTATGTATCACTACATGTTACATAGGATCCGCGTGTGTGTTCAAGTCCTCACTTGACACCTAGCATCCTACTCGGCACTTCCATCCACTCCACTCACTGCAGGTGAGTTCATACCCCTTAATCAAACTTTTAAATGTTTTTAAATGCTTTTATGGGGGGGGGGGGGAATAAAAGTTGAATCAAACAAGTTATAGTATCAATCACATGTAATTTATAACTTGCAACCAGAAAGGATTTTCTATACTTTTAACTTCTTTGCCAACAAAGTTGCATTAAATGTTTATCAAACTCACTTCTCATGTTAAATTGTTATAAAAATCTTTTAAACTCATTTTGTTCCCAAACCATATCTACACTAATATATTTATATAAGTAAGACTTAAAGGACTTAGGACTGATAGCTCACTTTACTTCCTGTTCTTGTTTGATTGTGGATATAGGGTGTATTGTTATCTGTCCGACTGTCGTTGAATTCTTAGTTATATACTATATATATTTGTGTTGGATATAAAAGTCTTCACTTCAGTAAAATACCTTTGTGTATCAAAGGCATGCAACTAACATTTCTATTTACCTATAATATGTATAGTTAAGGATCACCGTTCATTACTACTATTACCATGACACTTACTATAGTTAGTACAGTTATGAGTCAATACATGCTAAATACTATGCAAAGAGAATACTAAATACTATACAAGAGATCACTCTATACATTATACCAGAAAGTACATTATATACAAATACCAGAGAAAATACTAAAACAAAATGTGGCAAACTATTTCTCGATACGACACTTCACTGTGCTATCATCGTGTAGTCAGAGTCTCCTGGAGAGAGAGCGGGCATTATGTGTATAGATCTATATGGGACAGACACTCCCACATCCCAACTGCTAGCTACAGTCCGAGCCGACTAGACCTAGGGGTGACAAAATGTCACCATACTATGTGTGATCTGGAGGATCATCAGTTATTCGATTTTCAAACAACATGGTTACATACGAGTTCACATTCGGACCTTTAATTAACACATTAAGAATTAAAGGCAAAGCAGACTCCCCGAGGTGTGTTGTACATTTAATACTACATGGAGTCTGCATTTTTATTACATTTAGCCGGCAGCAACACTGCTGGGGTAAAACATTATTTTCCCAATTACTTTACATGAATGAAGTCTAAAACTATATTTTCATACTGATAGTTTCACTGGGAAAGCTTTTACATTTTCAAAGGATCAAACATACAAATAACCGAGTCTTGGTAAAAGACTACTTTTGCTGGAAAATATAGGATTTTCTAGGGATCATACCATTTTCAAACATTGATAACAACGATTATATTACATGATTGTAAACACTTTTATACAAGCAATGACACTAAATACTTATGAACTCACCAGCTTTATGCTGATACTCGTTTTCAAAATAACTTGTATTCTTAGGTCATCAATAGACAGGTACAGATGCACCTTTTGAGAAGATGGAGCACATACAATACTCATCTTTTATTTTGATTATCCTTTTGGTGTCTAACAAACTGTACATAACATGCTTGTATTACAATTATTGTATTAATGCAATGGATGTTGTTGCTTGTCCTTACTATTATGCGTTGTTATGATATTATACATGACGTCCTCCACCCCAGAACGTATTCCGCCGTTCTTAGTTTTGGGGTGTGACAATTTGTTGCTAATTTCTAGTAATAGAATGGTTGACTATGTACTTCTCTATTATTTGTTGACCACTTCAAAGTCTCTATGTTCTTCCTATGTATCATTGTGGGTGTCATAGTGAGAAGTACTATGTTAGGCATGACCAATACAAGAGTTGATAATATTTATTAATATTTAATACACAATCAATAAGTGTCTACTTGTTATTAGGCATGATGCTATATGATCACGTGTTATCAGAAAATATCATTACACGAACATATAGATCTTTCATTATGTTCTTTAACCTAACTACCACCTAATCTCCAAACATTACTTGGTAACAACCATAAAATTACATACATCTATCGAGAGTGAAAATTAAACTTTGAATGACAATTTAAATAGATAATAACCCTTCACTTGTTTCCATATAAATTATCATTCACGGTTCACTTTTCACATTTTATAGATGTGTGTTTGTCGATGGTTGTTAACATGTAAGGTATGAATGTTGGTTGGTAGTTAGGTTAAACAACATAAAACGAACACCAACATTAGAGGACTGTTGGCTAAGTTCATCTCACCATCATACCCATAACAATGCATAAGAAGAACGTAGAGAGTTTGAGTGGTCAGGAAGCAATAGAGTACTTAGACCACTAATTTATTCCTCGAAATTAACAACAAATGTATTTTTTTATAATAAAAATATTTTTTATGTTTATAAATGATTTGTTAATAATAATATCCATTAATTTCATGGTAATTTTCAAAAAGGTCCCAATATTTTGGTTATTATGTAATTTTTGGAAAGTCCCAAAATTTTGAGCAAACTAACGAAAAAGGACAAAATACCGGCAAAATCTACGAAACCATCCGAGAAGGGTTTTTTCAAAGTTTTAACCGGTATTCTGTGCTTTTTCTGTAAATAAAATTTAATTTGGGAGTTTTTCATAAATTATACTATAATTTTAGGACTTTTCTAGAGATTTCCCTACTTTCTAACACTTATTCCTTAAGTGTATTGCTCAAAACTCCTTAGAATGACCTTTAACCAGGCTAGAACTCAGTATTAATGAGTTTGACACTCAGTTGAGTTGATTGACTGGGCTTTTAAAATAAAAATTTTTCGGGTTGTCACACTATCCCCCCGTTAGATGGAATTTTGTCCCGAAATTAACTTTCTTAGCATTACTAGTGGGGTTGCGCTCCTCGGATTGGCAGGATACCTACGCGTAGACTTGGCAAATTTGCCTTGGTGTTCCTGATAGGATTCGTACTTGGTTCATCTACCATTACCTCGTGCATACAAGTCGTACATGATTAAGGTTAGTAAGACAGTCGGATATGCGACTCTGCCCCAGCTCCACAACCAAACAAGGAACAGGAGATAGGGCGGAAGCACACATACTAAATTTGCATAATCATAATCATATACCACCCTCTCGTATACACTAAATGGTGATAGGTGGGCTATATTTGTCCTTAGACTTTGTGCTCAAACTTGGTCTGCTGGACGAGCAGTATTTCGTGACGGTCTGTGGACATCTGACGATAAGGCTTTGGAGGACAAAGTACTCTTCGCACAAGTACTTCGGGGTTTAGAATACAAGAGATAAAACTGGGGTTTAAGTCGAAATGTCGATACGAATGTCGGAAGTTTCGAGAAGTCTCCGATCGAGGCGATAGAAACATATGACGTTTGTATGGTGAGGACCATGCCAACTCATGACGAAAAATTATAACGGACTCTTTACTGAACAAAGTTTTGGTCAATGAAAGAAAAGTCTGATATACGACAATATATCCCCTGTATAATCGATACTGTACTCCTAGTATGTTCGAAAATGTACTCTTTGTAAATGTTTCCGTGTTTCTTGTTTTCTCTTTGATGTTAACACTCCTACGTATCGTACCGCTATGTGCGCATACATACAAACGAAGTGCTCTAATAACTGGTGCGGATACTTTATATCATGATCCTCATTGGTACCACTACAATCACCTTGAATATACAAGTTATGAATATTTAAGATGAACTAGGCAGTCGACTGAGTAACTCTGCCTCAAATCCTCAACCAAATAAGGAATGGGGACACAAGCAGAGTCACTCAGTCTAAATCTGCAACATCTTAGTTGTGCACAACCCTGATGTATATGGTAAGCCATAATAGCTTCTCTAAACGGATCCTTTAGTTCTCTTGAATATTGTGACCTATTTCATTATGTGAGTTACTATAATTACTTTTAGGTGTTATCCCCAAATTTTAAATCTTATACCAATATAAATTAATTTTAAAAGTAATTACTATTTCGAAAACGTACCACTGCTCGTCGACGACTCCGAGGTAGATTCTCCTGCGGTGATCATCAGAATGTGTCCATCTGCACCTAACTTCTTTACTATCGGGCAGTCCCTCTAAAAATGTCCATCCTCACCATAGCCATAGCAGGCTTGGTTTTTGGTCAGCTCCGGGAACTTGGGAGATCGGTTGAGCCGGTACCCTGCAGAAACGGACTGTGTGTCCCTTTCTATGGTAGTTCAGACACTGCATATCCCGACATACTCCGATGTGGTGAAAGTTGCACTTTCCACACTTCAGGAGGGTTCCAACATATTGACTGGCAGGTGCTGGAGCAGTAGGCATCGTAGCGGCGTACATAGTACTCGCTCCTTGCCCTTGTGGGTTGTCCTGTGTTGTTCGCTTCTTCTTCCTCTTGTTCCCCGACTTCAGATTATAGTCCTCTTCCCTCGTTGGCTCGGGAATAGGGACTTTTATGCCATGGCAGACTTCGTGGTCAATGAGTCGCTGATCCAGGCGTTTAGCACTATCGAACGTGGCTGGGTTAGAAGACAACACATTTCCTTGGGTTGGAACAGTCAGACCCCAAATGTATCTTTCTATCTTATTCCTCTCCGGGGTAACCATCCTGGGGCATAGAGCTGCTAGCTCGCTGAACCAGTCATTGTAGGTCACTATCTCTGAGCCGACCATAATGAGATCCCACAACTCTTGTTCTAGTTTTTGAATTTTGCCTAACGGGTAGTATTCCTCCCGCACTAACTCTTTTAGGTTTTCCCAACCTATTGAGTTAGCCACTGATAGAGTCAGTGACTTAACATGCCTATTCCACCATGTTAGGGCCTTGCCAGAGAAGGTGCCAGCAGCAAACTTCACTTTGCTTCCTTCTGAGCATAAACAGATTTCGAAGATCAACTCTGTTTTCTCGAACCATTCCAAGAGGGCAATGATTCCTTTAGTCCCATTAAAAGACAATGTCTGGCATTTGGTGAATTCCTTGTAGGAGAACTGTGACAACCCAAAGTTTATTCCGTTACATTACCCTGTTACCGTTAACGGAATATTCCATTTTATAGCAGTTCCGTTAATTAGAGGTCGCTAAATAAATAAATGTTTTATTTATTTATATTATATGTCGTTAACATCGTGATAAAAGAAATAAAGATAATTACTTTACATTCCATATTAATTTGGAAAAAGTTAAGTTTTATTACAACCACTAAATCGGGTGCGACCAAAAGCCCCGTTTAACGGTAGTATCGGGTAGATTCCCACTGAGCTCCAACTCCAACCCATATATAAGGGGAATGGACTTCATTCCACCCCTTTTCACTCTCTCTATACTCTCTCTCATAAATCTCATTTTCGACTCAAAACCGCGAAGTTCCGCTTCCAAAACGTAAGTCTCTTTACCCTAACCTATTCTAAACATCATGACATGTGATTATACCCCAAAAATCGACATTATAAGCTGTTGAAAAGGAGTTTACGGCCTAAGAGCCTCCTTAGGCCGTAAACCCCTTAAATGAGGCCAAAATGACCCAAATTTGTCCCTTTGAGCATAGGAACCAATTAAGGATTTAGCCTAGGAGTGTTTGAAGCATAAAACAACAATTTTTGGGGCTTAAAAGAGGGTTTACGGACCAAGCACATGCTTAGGCCGTAAACACCCTCTAAACTTGTTAAATCAAGTCTAAAACACTCCCAAACCACCCTTAGGCTTAAGACATAAATTAGGGACTTGCTATTTCGGGTTTGGAGCAATTAAACACTAAGAAATGAGGGGCAAAAAGGAGTTTATGGCCCAAGCACATGCTTAGGCCGTAAACACCCCCAAACCATGCCAAATGTTAGTTTAAATCCCCCAAATGGCCTTAGACCTTTATTAGAAATTACTAGGATTGAATCAAGGGCTTTAAAATCAATGATTTGTGGGTGTATGAGAGTTCACGGCCAAGCCATAGAGCTTATGGCTGTAAACTCCCAAGGAGTGGTCATTTGGACCGTAAACTCCAAGGGAGTGCACTCTCGGAACCCTAAACACCCCTATAGCCTTGGATAAATACTTAAAACCAGTTCTAGAAGCATTTGGGACTTGAAATCATCCTAAAACACTCCTCCCATGAGTTTACAGTCGTAAACTTATGGGGAATATGGCCTCCCAACCGTGAACTCATATGAAGTGAGTTTTAGGAGAGTAAACTCCTTATTTGAGCCATACACACCCTTAAATGTTACCCGGGACACCCCAAACGCTTAATTAAAAGTGTTTTCGCACTTAGGAAGCTTATAATTGTTTAATTAGTATTAAATGTACTAATTGTATGTGAACATATGTTATCATATGTTAAATAGGTCACTAAGTGTGTCCAAGTCCTTACTTGACACCGAGCACCCAACCGGCACCTTCGTCGGATCCACTTACACCAGGTGAGTTCATATCCCTGAATGAACCTTTTAAATGTGTTTACATGTTTTATAGGGAGGGAATACAAGTTAAACATGCTAGTTATCATATCAACCACATGTGATTGATAGCCTGCATGCACAAGGATTTACCACACTGTAACTGTTTTACCAAGTAGGATACTATAAATGGTTTTCCAAAAGATTTTCACTTGTTCAAAACTCTTAC
This sequence comes from Lactuca sativa, assembly GCF_002870075.4. Taxonomy (NCBI): domain Eukaryota; kingdom Viridiplantae; phylum Streptophyta; class Magnoliopsida; order Asterales; family Asteraceae; genus Lactuca; species Lactuca sativa. The sequence continues at coordinate 106,265,975 of NC_056628.2, forward strand.
TTATACTGTTTTATCAAAGTTCATTCTAAACTGGTTTATGAAAGTTTCCAAATAATTTCTAAAGGTTTTCAAACTTATTTTCCCAAAGAACACCAAGTTGTGATTTTCTCAAGTATAAAGGTTTTCTTCCATGTTTTGATACTCCCTCTTAGTTTAAACTCCTACTTGATAACGCTTTCACTTCGTGATGCTTTTATACTTGTTATTGCCTCTATTTCGCTTATACTTGTAGTCGCTTATGCCTATTAGACGCTCTTACTTCACTTGTTGTCGCTTCTACTTCGTGATACATTTATATTTGGTAAGGCTTATACTGCATGATCCGGTTATTCCACACTGTACGTTTATACATCACGATTCGGTTATTCCACACTGTACGTTTATACATCATGATTCGGTTATTCCACACTATACGTTTATACATCACGATTCGGTTATACTTCACGATACGTTTCCACTTGTTACACACTCAGACGTAGTTAGGTGTATGCCTGTGCTTTTATAGGTGCATATAAATAATGATTGAAGGACTTAGGAAGGTTTGTCCACCCTATTTCCTTTTCTTCGTTCAGATGTGGTCTGGTGGGATCGGATGCCCGTCTGAAGGTCGTTTGATTCATTAGTTATATATTATGTATATGAGCATAGACATATAGGTTTACGTTAGTCAGTTCAGTTATGAGTCTCTACCACCAGTTCATCACTTATATTGGAAACCCACTACCCACTATTTGGGATGCATCTTTGGGACACGGCCTTCTCCGTCGTCTAGTTGGTAACCAGAGTCTCCTGTAGGGAGAGCGGACATTGTGTGTATAGATCTATACGGGATTGGCACCCCCGCACCCTAACTGCTAGCTACAGTCCACGGCCTACCAAGCCAAGGGGTGACAAATGTCACATTTCATTTGGTACCGTCTGGAGGGCACACTCGAGATTGAAACATGCCTTTGAAAAGTTCATTGAATCTCAAAAGAATCTAGGACTTTCTAAGAACCAAATTAAATATTTTTAATATTTCGTCTTTGGTGGAAATTGGTGAATCGTCATTCACCTACCTTTCAAATATGTTATTACTTAAATTACGGCATACCTCTTCTAAGTATAATATATTATGATTAGGTCCTAGACTTAATACTACATTTGGGTGTTTTATTATGGACTATCTCTATTTCTAAACTAAACTTTTCTTCTCTTCAGATGTCTGCAAACACTGCTGCTTCTGGCTCTAATCCTAATGGCTCCTTTTCTCTAATGAACTTGTGTGTGAAAGTCACTTTTGATGGATCCGAATTTAATGAATGGATCAGAAGCATCCGAATGATTACCCGCTACGAGGACAAAGAATATGTCCTCAATAAGGAGCTTAAGGAGATTGATGAGACAGTTGCTACTCCTCAAGAGATCGCTGACTTTAGGGCACATGAGAGGAATGCCACCAAGGTGGCATGCATCATGATGGCCACTATGATAGCCGACCTCCAAAAGTCCTATGAGGACTACTACCCTTTTGAAATGCACCAAGATTTGATGGAAAGATACCATCAAAGTGCAAGAAAAGAGAGAGATGAAATCATCTCCTCCATGATAACAACCCAAATGAAGGATGGTAAACCCTGTTGGATAAGGTGTCTAAGTCCATAACTATTTCGGGCTTGTACTTGACCCGACCCGGCATGGTCCATTTGGGTTGCATGGCACCATGTAATTGGATAGACTAAATGAGAGAAATAACACTTAGAGATTATTAATATATTATAAGTTCTAATATATTAATAATATTATTTGATTAGTTTGATCAACGAATTAATTTGGAATTAATTAAGTGATCAAAGGATAACTAATTAAATATATGGGTTGATTATGTAAATCATCTATATCTTATATAGTGGGCTAAGAGGCTCCATGGATTATCAAGTTGGGTTCTACCCATAGGATGCTCCATGGATGCTCCATGGGAGTTACAAACCCATGGGTCATGGAAATGAAGAGTCTTGACACATTAGGGTTTACATGGTGTAACCCTAGATGTGTCAACACTATATAAGAGTCCCATTCTCCACAAAATTGGCTACACAAGTTGAACACTAAGAAACAAGAAAGCTTGGCCGATTTTGAGAAGTGTGTGTTATCTCAAGAGTCTTTCCAAGAGCATTTGGTGTTGTGTGAAGCATTTGAGGCATCACACTTGGGGTGCTAGGCTCACAAGGTTTCAAAGGAACACAAACAACAACAAGGTAAGTTATTCTATCTTTCATTCAAGTTAAAATTGTTCCCCATGTATGCTAGATAGGAATATAACCTTGGAATTCAACTTTGCATGATAATTAGACAAACATAGATCCAAGGTTATTAGGGTTGCATGTACACTTAGGAAGTGTTAGAATGCTCAAAACCCATCAGTGGTATCAGAGCCTAGGCTTGTTTGTTTGTTATTTGTGCTTAAAAGTTGAAGAAAGTCGAAAATCTTGCTGTCTGACTGATGGACTCGGCGAGTCCATGGGGAGGACTCGTCGAATTCATGTGTATCTTCAACCTACTCGGCGAGTAGGTTTATGCACTCGGCGAGTAGGGTCGACAGAGTGCAGAATTTCGACTTGAGTTGCTGGAAATGGATTAGAATCATTACCCAAAAATGTTTTGGTACTTGAAAACTTATTTTAGAAGGTGTAATGTCTTTTCTAACTCATTTACCACAACTAGTTATCAAAATTACAAAGATTAAATGTGATTTTGATTCTTGAAAGTGTTCATATTCATATTCTTGTTCTTATGATGTTTAGATGATCATAGGAATTATTTGTAACCTATGTGGTAGATTAATTCATGATCATAATGTGTTTTAATGGAGTCCATAACTTGTCCTCAAGTTATGGAAAACCAAAAGTCTCTTGGATTAAAAACCATTAAAAGAACACAAGAGTTAGGAAAAATGAAAAGTCCTCATTTTATTACTCTATTAAACTCATAAGTTACAAGAAATGAAAAGTTTTGAAAGTTTACAAAACTTGCCCTCAAGTTTTGGAACAAGTAAAGTTAAGCTAAAACTTTAGTTCCAACCCCTAGAATTTTAAAAGTTAAAATTCAACCCTTATACTTATATTATTATGATTTAATAATTATATATATATGTATAAGAACAAAGTCGTCTTACCGCTAGTACGCCTCATTCACGAAGCCGGTCTATAAGGTGGGTATAAGGTTGTTGCCTATAAAATGGTGACTTATTGGGTGTCCACTCTCACCCACCGCTTGCTTGATCGGTGGAGGGTCGTTAGCCGAACGGGTAAGACAAGGACTTGTTAATTCTCATTCAAAGTATGATGAATATTATAAAGTAACTAAATGTTTTATTAAATTCCCAATCTTAGTTACTTTAGGAAAAATGTGAATAAGGTGCTATTCCATGAAATTACACTTTACACTTTGATTAAGTCATTGGTGGAGCGTGTGTGGTTAACCGGCACACTAACTTGGACTTAACAAGGTAGGTAAAGGGTGACTTAGGGTTTATTATAGTATCGATGGAGCGTGTGTGGTTAACCGGCACATCGATTGAGTGATAAACTTTAAGGGTACCAAGTGATTTGCATGGTTACTTCACACCTCGTTTTGTGATCCTCGGTATCCCAGTCACAAAACTTGGAGGGCACACTCGAGATTGAAACATGCCTTTGAAAAGTTCATTGAATCTCAAAGAATCTAGGAATTTCTAAGAACCATTCAAAAACCTAATACTAAAATATTGCGGTTTTCATGGTGGAAATTGGTGAATCGTCATTCACCTACCTTTCAAATATGATATAGCTTAGATTACGGCATACCTCTTCTAAGTTATATTATATTGTGATTGGATCCTAGCCTTAATATTACATTTGGGTGTTTTATTAAGGACTCTCTTATATCTAAACTAATCTTGTCCTCTTTTCTTCAGATGTCTTTCAACAATGCTTTTGGCTCTAATCCTAATGGCTCCTTTTCCCTCATGAACTTGTGTGGGAAAGTCACCTTTGATGGATCCAACTTCAATGAGTGGATCAGAAACATCAGGATGATTACCCGCTACGAGGACAAAGAATATGTCCTTGACAAGGAGCTTAAGGAGATTGATGAGTCCACTGCAACTCCTCAGGAGATCGCTGAATTTCGGGCACATGAAAGGGATGCTACGAAAGTGGCTTGCATCATGATGGCCACGATGACAGCGGAACTCCAAAAGTCTTATGAGGATTTCTACCCTTATGACATGCACCAAGATTTGATGGAAAGATACCATCAAAGTGCATGACAAGAGAGGTATGAAATCATCTGCTCCATGATAACAACCATGATGAAGGACGGGGAATCCGTCACGAGCCACATGCAGAAAATGCAAAGGTATGTGGATCGTTTGCTGAAGCTTAATGTGAACTTCCCGGAGGATCTTGCAATAGATATTATTTTGCATTCCTTACCATCGTGCTATGATCAATTCCGCATGACATATCACATGAACAAGGAAGAAGTCACCCTCAGCAAACTTCAGGGACTTCTCAAGACCGCAGAAACAGGTCTTAAGGGGAAGTCGGTTGCTATCACTCCTACTCAAAACTCTACTCCGGTTTTGGCAATCGGGAAAAGTCGAGGGAGGAAGAGAAAGAGCTCTTCTAAGGGTACCAAGGTTCGGACCCTTGATGGCTCTTCTTCAAGTGGAACCAAGAAAGGTTTCATTACTCCTTCTTCTGACCCAAAAGAGGCTGAATGCTTCTATTGCCATGAAAAGGCTCATTGGAAGCGGAACTGCCCAAAATACCAGCAAGATGTGAAGAATGGGAAAGTTAAACCCAACCATGCAGGTATTTACACTATCATTTCTAATAACTCACCCCATTCTAATTCTTGGGTCCTTGATACCGGTTGTGGTATTCATATTTGTTGTGACTTGCAGGGACTAAGAAGAAGTGAGAATGTGGAGCAAGGAAGGATAAACTTGATCATGGGGGATAGGAAAGCTATACCTGTTACCAAGATTGGAGTTTATACTTTATCGCTAAGTAGTGGGTTTAGTTTAGATTTTAATAAGTGTTGTTATTCGCCAGGAATGGCAAGAAATATTATTTCCTTTCATGCTTTGTACAAACAAGGGTTTACCTTTTCATTTAATAATGAAATTGGTTCTATTGATGCTTTCTTTAATAATGTTCTTTATTTTAAAGCATTACCTTGTGATGGTGTGTATGAAGCTGTATCTGTTGTAGATAACTTAGGAAATAATGTTTTGTGTATTGATTCTACTTATAATAACTTGGATAAAGCATCTTTATGGCATTGTCGTCTTGGACATATAAGCAATAAACGCATAGGCCAACTCCAAAAGGATGGAGTCTTGGAGTCGTTTGACCTAAAGTCAGATGATAGTTGCGAATCATGCTTACTTGGAAAAATGACAAAGTCACCCTTCACAGGTTCGTGTGAGAGGGGTGAAGGTTTATTGGACCTTATACACACGGATGTGTGTGGACCATTCAAACATGCCACAAGGGATGCTAATCGTTATTATTTGACTTTTACTGATGATTATAGTAGATATGGATATGTCTACTTGATCAAGCATAAGTCAGAGACTTTCGAGAGGTTTAAGGAATTTAAACAGGAAGTCGAGAATCAATTGGGCAGGAACATTAAGATGCTTCGATCCGTTCGTGGTGGTGAGTATCTTAGTTCAGAGTTCCTCGACTATCTAAGGGAATGTGGGATAGTCTCACAATTGACACCTCCCAGGACACCACAGTTGAATGGTGTGGCTGAGAGGCGTAATCGAACCTTGCTGGATATGGTTCGTTCCATGATGAGTCGAGCTACGCTACCAATCTCATTCTGGGGGTATGCCTTAGAGATTGCCGCCCATATTCTTAATCTAGTCCCTACAAAGAAAGTTGCCAAAACTCCTCACGAGATGTGGACTGGTAAAGTACCTAAACTAGACCATATCAAGATTTGGGGTTGTGAGGCTTTCGTGAGACGCGAGACTCATGATAAGCTCGAACCTCGAAGCGAGAGGTGTATTTTCATCGGTTACCCACAGCGATCCTTTGGTTACCTCTTCTACAGACCTAGTGACAATGTGGTCTTTGTAGCAAGAAGAGGAGTCTTTCGAGAAAGAGAGTTTATAAGCCAAGGAGACAGTGGGAGGCAAATTGATCTTGAAGAAATTCAAGAATCAAGCGGTGAAGGAACTTCAAACTCTAGCCCTCAACTTGAGGAGGAAACTCCTGTTGAGCAAATTGACAAATCTGTACCTCTGAGACGTTCCACGAGAGTTAGGAGTGCACCAGAGCATTACTATGGATTCCATATTACTGCAGAAGGTGAGACACTTATTAGTGATGAGACACTAGTAAGTCAAGATGACCCTAACAGCTATGAGGAAGCCATGGCAGGCCCCGATTCTGCTAAATGGAAAGAGGCTATGGATAGCGAGATACAATCCATGTATGACAATCAAGTTTGGAACTTGGTTGAAAATGTACCAGGTCGCAAGACAGTAGGGTGCAAATGGGTCTTCAAGAAGAAGACCGACATGGATGGTAAAGTACACACTTATAAGGCTAGACTGGTTGCAAAGGGCTTCTCTCAAATTCCTGGAGTGGATTATGATGAGACCTTTTCTCCAGTAGCCAAGATTAAGTCTATTCGGGTTCTGTTAGCCATAGCTGCATTTCATGATTATGAAATATGGCAGATGGATGTCAAAACCGCTTTCCTTAATGGAAAGTTGGCTGAAGATGTTTACATGAGTCAGCCAGAGGGTTTTGTCAGCAACGAGTACCCTAATAGAGTGTGTAAGCTTGAGAAATCCATTTATGGATTGAAGCAAGCACCTCGCAGATGGAATCTTTGCTTTGATGAAAAGGTCAAGGAATTTGGCTTTTCTAGGAGTGAAGATGAATCTTGTGTGTATGTCAAGGCTAGTGGGAGTATAGTTAGCTTTTTGGTATTGTATGTGGATGACATACTACTCATAGGAAACGACATTCCAACCCTGCAGGAAGTAAAGTCCTGGCTTAGGAAGTGTTTCGCTATGAAGGACCTTGGTGAAGCTGCCTATATTTTAGGGATAAGAATCTTGAGAGATCGGAGTAAAAGACTAATTGGACTTAGTCAGAGTACCTACTTGGATAAGGTGCTGAAGAGATTCAGCATGCAGGATTCCAAGAAAGGAGAGTTACCCATCCAGAGTAACACCAGATTGAGTAAGACACAAAGCCCTAGCACTGAGGCTGAGATAGCAGAAATGAGTCGAACACCTTACGCTTTGGCTGTAGGATCGATCATGTATGCTATGACGTGTACTCGACCCGATGTAGCTTTTGCCTTGAGCATGGTTAGCAGGTATCAGGCGAACCCTGGCAAGGCACACTGGACTGCGGTAAAGAATATCCTCAAGTACCTACGGAGGACTAAGGACTGGGTTCTTACCCTCGGTGGGAGTGATGACTTGAGAGTTGTAGGGTATAGTGATGCTAGCTTCCAGACTGATAGGGATAATTTCCGCTCTCAGTCGGGCTGGGTCTTTACCCTAAACGGAGGAGCAATTTCTTGGAAGAGTTCCAAGCAAGAGACAGTGGCTGATTCTACTTGTGAATCAGAGTATATTGTAGCTAGCGAGGCAGCAAAGGAGGCGATATGGCTGAAGAACTTCATTGGAGACCTTGGAGTTGTACCAGCTATTAAAGAGCCAATGGAAATTTTCTGTGATAGTGAAAGTGTTGTTGCCTTAGCCAAGGAACCAAGGGATCATGGGAGATCCAGACACATCGACAGAAAATACCATTTCATTAGACATCGGATCGAAGAAGGACACCTCGTGGCAAAGAGGGTATCATCAGATGAGAATCCGGCAGATCCCCTCACAAAGGGACTGACTCGGGTTAAGCATCTTCAGCATGCTCGGAGCATAGGGCTGAAAGATGATATTAGATTTAGTAGTTAGATAATCTCGAAATTTGTAAAGTGTAATTGACAATTGATGATGAATAAAAGTGTTTTATTTATGAGTAAAGTGTTGCTATCTCTTGTCGATCGTTTACTATATTTCTTTTGCATGTTTTGACTTCCAGAATAATTTTGTTTGGTATAACATATTATTCAAACCTCCACAGTCGGTCATATGTTGGAAGTAGATATGAATCAAGGCTGTCATGTTTGGTTGTAGAGGTCTTGGACAAGGCTACAACAATCATGAGTGCTCATAAGTTCTGAGCATTGGACTCAACCCACGCTCACTGGAATCACTTCATGGAATTCTATCTCGAGTGATCGTGAGACGGTAATATCATATAAGTCTTCAAACCTAGAGATATGATTTGTTACTTACAAGTTGGTTATGCATTGACTGTACGAAACCGCATTGGTAACTCGATGTTATAAAACGTACTTTTGTGTGTAATTCAATGAGTGGTAGAACAAACATATGAGTCGAAGTTTATCTGTTCCTTCTTGGATTAGAAGCTGATATCTGGGCCCCTCAATGATTTTGTTTTGACCCATGTACCGGGCCCGGTCAGAACTAAGTTGATGTGTTCAATTAAGTTCTATGTCAAACAAATCGGAAATCAGGAAACAAACTGCTGGACAATAAGTAAGACATTGTTCCATGTATTTGTCCGGCTGATATCTAGAACGGAGGATTATATGATCACTTATCTTAAATGGCGTACCATCATCTTCTCAGTTCCGAGAGACCTTGAAAGAGCTACGATTGCCAATCGGTTCCTGAAGTACTAGAGATATAGTTATTAGACTTATCCAAGTGGGAGACTGTTGGATAAGGTGTCTAAGTCCATAACTATTTTGGGCTTGTACTTGACCCGACCCGGCATGGTCCATTTGGGTTGCATGGCACCATGTAATTGGATAGACTAAATGAGAGAAATAACACTTGGAGATTATTAATATATTATAAGTTCTAATATATTAATAATATTATTTGATTAGTTTGATCAAAGAATTAATTTGGAATTAATTAAGTGATCAAATGATAACTAATTAAATATATGGGTTGATTATGTAAATCATCTATATCTTATATAGTGGGCTAAGAGGCTCCATGGATTATCAAGTTGGGTTCTACCCATAGGATGCTCCATGGGAGTTACAAACCCATGGGTCATGGAAATGAAGAGTCTTGACACATTAGGGTTTACATGGTGTAACCCTAGATGTGTCAACACTATATAAGAGTCCCATTCTCCACAAAATTGGCTACACAAGTTGAACACTAAGAAACAAGAGGGCTTGGCCGATTTTGAGAAGTGTGTGTTATCTCAAGAGTCTTTCCAAGAGCATTTGGTGTTGTGTGAAGCATTTGAGGCATCACACTTGGGGTGCTAGGCTCACAAGGTTTCAAAGGAACACAAACAACAACAAGGTAAGTTATTCTATCTTTCATTCAAGTTAAAATTGTTCCCCATGTATGCTAGATAGGAATATAACCTTGGAATTCAACTTTGCATGATAATTAGACAAACATAGATCCAAGGTTATTAGGGTTGCATGTACACTTAGGAAGTGTTAGAATGCTCAAAACCCATCAAACCCATCACGGGCCACATGCAGAAAATGCAAAGATTTGTGGACCGTTTGCTGAAGCTTAATGTGAACTTCCTCGGGGAGCTTGCAATAGATATCATTTTTCACTCCTTACCTTCATGTTATGATCAAATCCACATGACATACCACATGAATAAGGAGGAGGTCACTCTCAGCAAACTTCAAGGACTCTTAAAGACCGCGAAAAGTGGTCTTAAGGGTAAGGTGGTTGTTACTACTCCTACTCCTACCAACTCCGCCCGTGTCTTGGCAATCGGGAAAGGACGAGGGAAGAAGAGAAAGAGTTCTTGGAAGGGTACCAAGGATAGGACCCTTGATGGCTCTTCTTCAAGTGGAACCAAGAAAGGTTTCGTCACTCCTTCTTCTGACCCAAAAGAGGTTGAATGCTTCTATTGCCATGAAAAGGCATATTGGAAGCGGAACTACCCAAAGTACCAGCAAGATGTGAAGGATGGGAAAGTTAAACCCAACCATGCAGGTATTTACACTATCTTATCTAATAACTCACCCCATTCTAACTCATGGGCCCTTGATACCGGTTGTGGTATTCATATTTGTTCTGATTTATAGGGACTAAGAAGAAGTGAGAATGTGGAGCAAGGAAGAATAAAGTCGATCATGAGAAATAGGAAAGCTTCACCTGTCACCAAGATTGGAGTTTATACTTTATCGCTAAGTAGTGGGTTTAGTTTAGATTTGAATAAATGTTGTTATTCGCCAGAAATGGAAAGAAAGATTATTTCCTTTCATGCATTGTATAAACAAGGTTTTACCTTTTCATTTGATAATGAAGTTGGTTCGATTAATCCTTTCTTTAATAATATTCTTTATTTTAAAGCATTACCTTGTGATGGTGTGTATGAAACTGTATCTGTGGTTGATAACTTAGGAAATAATGTTTTGTGTATTGATTCTCTTAATAATAATAATTTCGATAAAGCGTCATTATGGCATTGTCGTCTTGGACATATAAGCAAGAAACGCATAGGCCAACTCCAAAAGGATGGAGTCTTGCAGTCATTTGACCGAAGGTCAGATGATAGTTGCGAATCATGCTTACTTGGAAAAATGACAAAGTCACCCTTCACAGGTTCTTGTGAGAGGGGTGAAGGTTTGTTGGACCTTGTACACACGGATGTGCGTGGACCATTCAAACATGTCATAAGAGATGCTAATCGTTATTATTTGACTTTTACTGATGATTACAGTAGATATGGATATGTCTACTTAATAAAGCATAAGTCAGAGACTTTTCGAAAGGCTTAAGGAATTTAAACAGGAAGTCGAGAATCAATTGGGCAGGAACATTAAGATGCTTCGATCCGATCGAGGTGGTGAGTATCGTAGTTCAAAGCTCCTTGACTATCTTAGGGAATGTGGGATTGTCTCATAATTGACACCTCCCAGGACACCACAGTTGAATGGTGTAGCTAAGAGGTGTAACCAAACCTTGTTGAATATGGTTCTTTCCATGATGAGTCGAGCTTCGCAACCAATCTCATTCTGGGGGTATGCCTTACAAACTGCCGCCCATATCCTTAATCTAGTCCCTACAAATAAAGTTGTCAAAACTCCTCATGAGATGTGGACTGGTAAATTACCCAAACTAGACCACATCGAGGTTTGGGGATGTGAGGCTTTTGTGAGACGCGAGTCTCATGATAAGGTAGAACCCCAAAGCGAGAGGTGTATTTTCATCGGCTACCCACAAAGATCCTTTGGTTACCTCTTTTATAGACCTAGTGATAATGTGGTCTTTGTAGCAAGAAGAAGAGTCTTTCGAGAGAGAGAGAGAGAGAGAGAGAGAGAGAGAGAGAGAGAGTTTATAAGCCAAGGAGACAGTGGGAGGCAAATTGACCTTGAAGAACTTCAAGAGTCAAGTGGTGAAGGAACTTCAAACCCTAGCCCTCAACTTGAGGAGGAAACTCCTGTTCAACAAATTCACGAGTCTGTACCTCTGAGGCATTCCACGAGAGTTAGGAATGCACCTGAGCATTACTATGGTTTCTATATTACTACAGAAAGTGAGACACTTATTAGTGATGAGACACTAGTAGGTCTGGATGAACCTAACAGTTACGCGGAAGCCATGGCAGGCCCTGAGTCTGCTAAATGGAAAGAGGCTATGGATAGCGAGATACAAACCATGTATGACAATCAAGTTTGGAACTTGGTTGAGAATGTACCAGTTCGTAAGACTGTAGGGTGAAAATGGATATTCAAGAAGAAGACCGACATGGATGGTAATGTACACACTTATAAGGTTCGACTGGTTGCAACGGGCTTCTCTCAAACTCCTGGAGTGGATTATCATGAGACCTTTTCTCCAGTAGCCAAGATTAAGTCTATTAGGGTTATGTTAGCCATAGCCGCATTTCATGACTATGAAATATGGCAAATAGATGTCAAAACCGCTTTCCTTAATGGAAAGTTGACTGAAGATGTTTACATGAGTCAGCCAGAAGGTTTTGTTAGTAACGAGTACCCTAATAGAGTGTGTAAGCTTGAGAAATCCATTTATGGATTAAAGCAAGCACCTCGCAGATGGAATCTTTGCTTTGATGAGAAAGTCAAGGAATTTGGCTTTTGTAGGAGTGAAGATGAATCTTGTGTGTATGTCAAGGCTAGTGGGAGCATAGTTAGCTTTTTGGTATTGTATGTGGATGACATACTACTCATAGGAAATGACATCCCAACTCTGCAGGATGTTAAGCCCTAGCTTGGGAAGTGTTTCTCTATGAAGGAACTAGGAGAAGCTGCCTATATTCTAGGGATAAGGATCTTGAGAGACCAGAGTAAAAGACTAATTGGACTTAGTCAAAGTGCCTACTTGGACAAGGTGTAGAAGAGATTCAGCATGCAGAACTCCAAGAAAGGAGAGTTACCCATCCAGAGTAATGTCAAATTGAGTAAGACACTAAGCCCTAGTACTGAGGCTGAGATAGCATAAATGAGTCGAGTGCCTTATGCTTCGGCAGTAGGCTCGATCATGTATGCTATGACTTCTACTCGACCTAATGTAGCCTTTGCCTTGAGCATGGTTAGCAGGTATCAGGGGAACCCTGGCAAGGCTCACTGGACTGCGTTAAAGAATATTCTCAAGTACCGACGGAGGACTAAGGACTGGGTCCTTACCCTCGGTGGGAGTGATGACTTGAGAGTTGTAGGGTATTGTGATGCTAGCTTCCAGATTAATAGGGATAATTTACGCTCTCAGTCGGGCTGGGTCTTTACCCTAAACGGAGGAGCAATCACTTGGAAGAGTTCCAAGCAGGAGACAGTGGCTGATTCCACTTGTGAATCAGAGTATATAGCAGCGAGCGAGGCAGAAAAGGAGGCTATATGGCTGAAGAACTTCATTGGAGACCTTGGAGTAGTACCAGCTATAAAGGAGCCCATGGAAATTTCCTGTGATAGTGAAAGTGTTGTTGCCTTAGCCAAAGAACCAAGGGATCATGGGAGATCCAGACACATCGACAGAAAATATCATTTTATCAGACATCGCATAGAAGAAGGAATCCTCGTGGCAAAGAGGGTATCATCGGATGAGAACCCAGCAGATCCCCTCACGAAGGGACTGAGTAGGGTTAAGCATCTCCAGCATGCTCGGAGCATAGGGATAAAGGATGATATAAGTTTTAGTAGTTAGATAAATTATGAAATTTGTAAAGTGAAATTGACATTTGATGATGAATAAAAGTTGTGTTTATTTATGAGTAAAGTGTTACTATCTTTTGTTAATCGTTTACTATATTTCTTTTGCATGTTTTGACTTCCAAAATAATTATGTTTGGTATAACATATTATTCGAACCTCCACAATCGGTCATATGTCCGAAGTAGGTATGAATCAAGACTGTCATGATTGGTTGCAGAGGTCTAAGGTGTTGGACATGGCTACAACAATCATGAGTGCTCATAAGTTCTGAGCATTGGACTCAACCCACGCTCACTGGAATCACTTCATGGCATTTTATCTCGAGTGATCGTGAGACGGTAATATCATATGAGTCTTCAAACCTAGAGATATGATTTGTTACTTACGAGTTGGTTATACAATGATTATACGAAAACACATTGGTAACTCGATGTTATAAAACGTGCTATTGTGTATAATTCAATGAATGGTAGAACAAACAAATGAGTCGAAGTTTATCTGTTCCTTCTTGGATTAGAAGCTGATATCTGGGCCCCTCGATGATTTTGTTTTGACCTATGTACCGGGCCCGGTCAGAACTAAGTTGATGTGTTCAATTAAGTTCTTTGTCAAACAAATCGGAAATCGGGAAACAAACTGCTGGACAATAAGTAAGACATTGTTCCATGTATTTGTCTGGCTGATATCTAGAACAGAGGATTATATGATCACTTATCTTAAATGACGTATCAACATCTTCTCAGTTCCGAGAGACCTTGAAAGAGCTACGATTGCCGATCGGTTCCTGAAGTATAGTAGTTATAGTTATTAGACTTATCCAAGTGCGAGACTGTTGGATAAGGTCTCTAAGTCCATAACTATTTCTGGTAAGTACTTGACCCGATCCGACATGGTCCATTTGGGTTGCATGGCACCATGCAATTAGATAAACTAAATGAGAGAAATAACACATATGATTTATTAATATATTATAAGTTCTAATATATTAATAATATTGTTTAATTCGTTTTGGTCAAGAATTAATTTAGAAATAATTAAGTGATCAAAAGATAACTAATTAGATATATGGGTAGATTATGTAAATCTTCCATATCTTATATAGTGGGCTAAGAGGCTCCATGGATTATCAAGTTGGGTTCCACCCATAAGATGCTCCATGGAGTTAACCCATGGATCAAGAAATGAAGAGTCATGGATCATTAGGGTTTACCTAATGCCACACACTATATAAGCAATGTAACTCTCCCCAAAATCAGTTACACTAAGAAACAAGAGGGCTTGGCTGATTTTGCATGTGTTAGAGTATTCTCTCAAGTTTATTCTTTGCATTTGGTGTCGTGTGAAGCATTTTAAGGCATCACACTTGAGGTGCAAGGCTCACAAGGTTTCAAGGAACACTTTCAACAACAAGGTATGTAGTTCTATCTTTTATACAAAGAAAATTGTACCCCATGTATGCTAGATAGGTTCATAACCTTGGAAAACAACTTTGCATGATTATTAGACAAACATAGATCCAAGGTTATTAGGGTTGCATGTACACTTAGGAAGTGTTAGAATGCTCAAAACCCATCAGTACTCCCCCCTTTAAAACTTAAGAAAAGCATGAAATGATAGGGGTATGAACTCACCTTATGTGATTTTAGTGGATGGAGGTTGAAGGGGAGAAGTGTTCAACTCAAGAACACTTGGAGGATTGCTTGAAGATTAGAGAATCTAACCCAAATATGATGGACTTTGTGTAAGAAATCAATGATTTGAGTAATAGGAATTGTAATAACCATATGAAGGGTGATGATACTTACCAAATGTAGAAGGAAAGCTTGAAAATGCCTTGGAAATCTTGAAATTGTGTGAGAGAATTTGAGAGAAAAGATGAGTTTGATCTTTGGTGGAAATGAGAGAAATGAGTGAGAATGAGGAGAGAGGGTGAGTTTTCAGCCTTTGACTAAGAGTGTGGTTGGTCAAATGGTGGGGAAAGTACTTTTGAATGACCAGGTATGGTGGGGAGGGGTGTGGGTTAGTCATGGAGTGGGTATGAGGGTGGTTGCTTGTGCCTAACACTATGGCAAAGTCAACACTCCACCACAAGATCTTACTTTATGGATTTTATTCTTAATTACGGATTTCCATAAAAATATGTTGAATTTATGAATATATGGAACCTCATATGTCAAAATATGAGTTTGGGTGAAAATCCCCCATTAAAATAATTAAAAACGGGCTTAAAACGGAGTCGTGGTCGAAAACCGGGTGAAAAATAGGGAAATCCGAAGTCAGGGCCTGGTCTCGGATCTCAGCAGCCTTAGAACCGGAGGGAGGGCTTGGTCGCTAAAGTGGATCCAAAGGGGAAGGGACTACGGTCCGAGGAGGGTCCGAAGCGAGGGTCTGGTGAGGTGCTCAGCAGCGGTCTTCAGCAGTTCCGGTCCTATGGCTGCGGTTCCTTAAGAGGCCTTCGGAGTTGGTGGCTGCGGCTAGATGGAGACTTCAGCCTTGCTTCTTGGGACCTCGACTCAAGGAGGGTTTGGTCCCCATTGAGAAGCTTCGGCCCTAAGAGGCTAATTTCCAATGTATCTTCCCGCTTCGAGTGGTTTTTCACCAAGTCATGTGTCGGGATGTCCCAAATGATTAAAATAAATCAAAAGAGGTTTTGAGAGATATTTGACATTCTTGGAGAGATTTCTCTTACAAAGAGAGATTTCACATTTTTGGAGAGATTTCTCATACAAAGAGAGATTTGGAAGAGATTTCACATTCTTGAAAAGATTTCTCATACAAAGAGAGATTTGGGAGAGATTTCACATTCTTGGAGAGATTTCTCATAAAAAGAGAGATTTGGGAGAGATTTCACATTCTTGGAGAGATTTCTCATACAAAGAGAGATTTGGGAGAGATTTCACTTTCTTGGAGAGATTTCTCATACAAAGAGAGATTTGGGAGAGATTTCACATTCTTGGAGAGATTTCTCATATAAAGAGAGATTTGGGAGAGATTTCACATTCTTAGAGAGATTTCTCATACAAAGAGAGATTTGGGAGAGATAGAGTGAAAGAGATTGAGAAAGACTTCTTTTGAGACCTTTTTGAGTGTTCGGCTCTGTAATTCAAGGTTCGTAAACCTCGTTAAGTCTTGTTATGACTGTCATATGCCCCTGAGGGTTAAGGAATAATGTTTGATCGAGTGGTTTCATCACTTGCCCTGATTAGGGTTTAGAGTTTCCGAACACATGAAAACTCTCAATGATACTTTACATTAAGAGTGCGAGTTGTTTAATAAGAAACATAATGAAAACCCTAGTATACAAGGGTTAGATGAGTTGACCGGTTTGACTTGTTGACTTTAGTTGACTTTGACTTGACTGGAAATTGATAGTTGTCACACCAATGGGCCGAAACTATACATCGTTGGAGCCGAGAGCAAGGTCAACGACCTCCCTATGGCATGGAACAAAGTTTATACGATCTCAGTAGAGGAGGGTCTGCCAACCGAGCCCTTCCCGTCATAGTTCACCGTGTCACACGCCACGAGGAGCAAACAAGAGTTAACACCTGCAACCACATGGAAGTTGGAGCAACCAGCCAAGTCTCCATTTGCATTTGCCGGTTAGATGATGACCACGATCGAACTCGAGACCGCACCGAGCTGCTTAGACAGGAAATGGCCGCAACCCGAGTCGTGGTGCAAGAACTCCGAGAACACCGAGCCACTCTAAAAGGACGTCTGACAGACGCAGAACGCCTGAAGGCTGAATCCAGAGCCGAAATGAGGAACCTTGTATCTTCACTCCATGATCCTCAGAGATTCAACCCCCGCAAGTAGTGTTGTACTGCTCGCTTCAGTCTAATCTAAATTTGCGGATAAATACTACTATTATTTTCTACTATTTTATGTACGATCTCGCGACTTAAGTGTTTACACTTCTGGGATCTGTTAGGCGGTCAAATTTTTGCTATACATTGATGTAACCTAGACCCCTTGTAGGGTCAAAATTTCCCAAATATTGTATGTTAAGTTATATCAATGAAATTGACACGCTATTTTGCTTTATTACATCAAGTTCATGACATGATTGTTTTCAGACTAAATTTACGGGTGTCCGATTTATTATCATTTGATGTATAAATCAAATTATATATAATTAAGACCATGTCGACCTAGAAATGGTGATTCTGCCTTGGATCATGTTCCTTGTTTGGTTGTGGGCCCAGGGCAGACCTAATAGATTTGAAAGTTTATTTAATCTTAATTATATGTAAATATTATACATCAAACGATTGATAGATGGGCCCGATATGGATTCTATCACAGACATTTCAAAGCAATCAAATCTCCCAACATCCATAAAGCCTATATTTTATTATCTATAGACCTATAGTATGAATGTATTCATACAATATCTTTGCAAGTCAGAATCATGATGCACATAAAGAACTAATAATGTTTAGCTTAACTCACGACTTTTGAGCGCTATCAAGGACTTATTGTCCTTTCATTCTTGTTATGGCAAAAAATGCCACCTTGTAGAAATCCTAGACATGGCGGGGTCGCAGGAGCTGCACCACCATCACCTCCACCACCCCTTCAGTTCGACCCGGTAATGTTCCAGGCTTCCGTAACAGCCGCAATAGCAGCCGCAATGTCCCAAATCAGCACCAGTAATGCGGGTGGTGTGAGTAATGGTGCTACAAATTCCAACAACGGGGACAATCAGGGACGCTCGAGAGAGTGTACCTACAAAGACTTTACTAATGCCAAACCCAAAACCTTCAATGGAAGCGGAGGTTTCATAGCATTGCTACAATGGTTCGAGAAAACTGAATCTGTATTTGAAAAATGTGCATGCCTTGAAGCAAACAAAGTCAAGTTTGCAGCATCCATATTCTCTGAAAGGGAACTCACCTGGTGGAATGGCCACGTCAAGACATTGACACTTCCGGTGGCTAGCTCGATAACATGGGAAGATCTGAAAACCATGTTGATGAAGGAGTATTGCCCAAGGGGCGAGATACAAAAGTTGGAAGAGGAATTTTGTGGTCTCAAAATGACAGGCTCTGACATCCTGTCTTATACCTCAAGGTTTAGTGATCTAGCCATACAGTGTCCAGGGATGGTTCCTTCGGAAAGCAAGAAGGTGGAGATATACATATTGGGACTATCTTTCCAACTACAAGGGAACATACTAGCCTCAAAGCCAACTACCTTTGACAGTGCCAAAGAACTGGCACAGTAACTCATCGACCATAAAGCCAGCCATGGCACTGTGACAACCACCTCCGAGCAAGCTAAAGGGAGAAACAACAAAAGGAAGTTCTGGAACAAGAAAAAGGGTCAATCTGATCAAGACCCTGCCAAAAAGCAACAAGTGGTTGTTGTGAATGCCGCCACAACTACTGCCAACCCAACTCCGATAAGGCAATACACCAAGAACCTGCCAAAGTGAAACAAGTGCAAGTTTTACCACAATGGTGCTTTCCGTGAAATGCATTACACCAACTGTAACAAAAAGGGACACACCGCTTGATTTTGTAAAGCTCCAGTCCAACAAAACGCACAAGCTGCCAACGTCGGAGCAAGTCGAACCTGCTATGGTTATGGAAAGGCAGGAAACTTCAAGCGGGACTGCCCGAAGGCAAGAACCCCAAACCTAGTGAAGTGGGCAGAGTTATGGTGATAGGTCATGAGGAAGCAGTTGCAAACCTAACTGTAGTCACCGGTACGTTTCTCCTCAACAATACATACGCATGCATTCTTTTCGATAGTGGCGCGGAGAAAAGCTTTGTGAGCCATCAATTTAAACACTTGTTTCCACAAAAACCACAAACACTAAAATACACATTGACCGTAGAAATGGCTAACGGAGAAACAGAGAACACTGACGACATTTACATCGAGTGTACCCTCACCCTAAAAAATCACTCTTTCCAAATAGACCTTATGTCGGTCACCATAAAAAGTTTTGATGTCATCGTTGGCATGGATTGGTTGTGCCTTCACCATGCTGAAATCCTATGTCACGAAAAGGTTGTTCATCTTAATCTGCCAAATGGCGAAACTCTCGTCGTTTATGGCGACAAACCTAGCTCAAGCTTTCAGATCATCTCTTGTGTCAAGGCTCAAAAGTATATCCACAAGGAGTACCATACCTTCCTAGCCTACGTCATAGACACAAAACAAGAAAAGAAAAACATCAAGGACATTACGGAGGTCTGTAATTTCCCTGACGTATTCCCAGAAGACCTTCCCGGAGTGCCTCCTGCTAGACAGGTTGAATTCTGAATCAACCTAATTCCTGGGGCTACCCCTGTAGCCAAGTCGCCATACCGTCTAGCCCCAACCGAAATGCAGGAATTGTCTAGTCAATTGAATGAACTGCTAAGCAAAGGCTTCATAAGGCCAAGCTTCTCGCCTTGGGGAGCACCAGTCTTATTCGTCAAGAAAAAGGATGGATCGTTCCGTATGTGCATCGACTACCGTGAATTAAACAAACTCACCATTAAAAACCGATACCCTTTGCCTCGAATCAATGATCTCTTCGACCAGCTACAAGGAGCAAGTTTCTTCTCAAAGATTGAGATTAGATCAGGGTACCATCAACTATGAGTTCAAGAAGAGGATATTCCCAAGACAGCCTTCAGAACGCGCTATGGTCGCTTCGAGTTTGTAGTGATGCCTTTCGGCTTAACAAATGCACCTGCTGTGTTTATAGACCTGATGAATCGGGTGTGTCGACCTTACTTAGACAAGTTTGTAATTGTTTTCATCGATGATATACTAGTCTACTCCCGAAGTGAAGAAGAACACAGCCAGCATTTACGTCAAGTCCTGGAGACACTAAGGGCGGAGCATTTGTATGCAAACTTCTCAAAGTGCGAGTTCTGGATCCGAGAAGTGGATTTCCTCGGACATGTAGTCAGCAAGGAAGGGATACATGTAGACCCTTCAAAGATCAAGGCAATCAAAAGTTAGGCAGCGCCAAGAACACCCACGAAAATCCGTCAATTTTCAGGACTCGCCAGTTTCTATCGAAGATTCATCCAAAATTTCTCCAAAATCGCAAAACCCCTCACCACCTTGACTAAAAAAGGAGTGAACTTTGCCTGGGGGGATAAGCAAGAGGCTACATTCTAAATGCTGAAACGAGCCCTGTGTAGTGCTCCGATCTTATCCCTACCAGAGGGAACATAGGACTTTGTGGTTTATTGCGATGCATCGAACCAAGGTCGGGGATGTGTGTTAATGCAACGAGGAAAGGTCATTACCTATGCCTCAAGACAGCTGAAGACGCATGAGGTAAACTATACGATGCGATCTTGAACTAGGAGTGGTAGTTTTCGCCCTAAAAATCTGGAGGCATTACCTCTACGGCACTAAGTGCACTATCTTCACTGACCACAAAAGCCTTCAGTACATCCTCAATCAAAAAGAACTCAACATGAGTCAAAGACGATGGGTGGAATTGTTAAACGCTTACGAATGCAAGATTCGTTATCACCCCGAAAAAGCCAACGTGGTTGCAGACGCCCTGAGCAGAAAGGAATACTGGAGCCGCCGAGTAAAGACGTTAACCATGACCATCCATTCACACCTATCCACACAAATCAAAGTAACACAGGAAGAAGCCTTAAAACCAGAGAACGTGGAAGGTGAAGCATTAAGAGGAATGGACAAAAATCTTGAAGTCAGGGATGACGGAGTTTGGTGTCTCATGAAACGGATCTGGACACCAAAATTTGGTGGATTCAAGGACGTTGTCATGAACGAAGCTCATAAAACTCGTTACTCATTGCATCCCGGCTCCAACAAGATGTATTTAGACCTCAAGAAGTTGTATTGGTGGTCGAACATGAAAGCCAAAATAGCTACCTTTGTGGGAAGTGCCTGACTTGCGCCAAGGTTAAGGTGGAATATCAGAAGCCCTCGAGACTACTTCAGCAGCCAGAGATACCCGAGTGGAAGTGGTAGCTGATTAAGATCGACTTTATTTCCATGTTACCCAAGACAATAGGTGGATGTCACACCCCGAAACCGACGGTGGAAACGTTCTAGGGCGGAGAACGTCATGAGTAGTATCACAACCATTGTACATAGTAAGCATAGTAAACACAACCATTACATTACATATGAATATTTACATTTGTTTGAAAGTGGAGAAATACATAGTTTATATATACATTAGTATAACAAAATTATAGACGAGACTTCTATATGCACCGTCTTCTCCAAAAGTAAGCGAGATACCTGTCTAACGTGAACCTGAGAATACAAGCAGTTTTAAAAATATCAGCATAAAGCTGGTGAGTTCATAAGCAGTTGAGTTCTGGTAAATGAAAAAGTTCCTTTGATTTCATGAAAAGTTGTTATCCAAGAAAATCTCATATTTTCTTATAAAAGAAGTTTGGTTATCCAACTGTTAAACAGCCTGTTTATGAAAAGTTAAGTTATCCCAGGAAAAACCCATATTTTCCTTAAAAGTCAATGGTTGGTTATCGATCCGGAAATGAAGTGTACAAGCATCTACCATACTTGTATCGTTAGGTGCAGTTTCCTTGAAAGTTCGGTTACTCTCGATGAGGTACATTAGTTTTAATACACACATAAAACTAATAAGTAGGTAGTGAACTAATTCCTAAGGGTATTGCTGATACCCTCCAGTAATCAAAACAGTTATTACTTTGAGGTTAGTTCACTAGGTTCATTATTACTAAAAGTAAATCTCCATTATCTAAGTCGCGAGTTCTATAACCATATAATAAACTAGATATGGCTCGTAACAGGGGCCAGTATCATTTGATGACTTTGTCACCCGTAGACCTATTGGTTCCACTGTAGCTGGCAGTAAGGTGCGGGGAAGTCAGTCTCGTATAGATCTATACACATTGGTCACGTTCTCCCTTCAGGAGATTCTGGTTACAGGGTCGGTCCTCCACTCTCGTATCTATAGGGAGTGTTACCGAGGACTTGTCTCCAATCTTAAGAATAACAAATTTACAAGTTCCTTGTTTTGGTTTTGAAAACTAACTCTACAATTTAATTTCTTAATCGGTTGGTAAAACGGTTTTCATTGTAAAAAGCATGCTGAACATGTAAGTATTTCATACGAAATAATAGGTTTTGAGTACAAGTTACCTTGTAATTTTGCTTTTATTCCCCCCTTGAAAAACATGAAAAACTCGGAAAAAGGTGTAGCTGTATGAACTCACCTGACATGGGTGTGCCAGGTTAGGACGCTAGGTGTCAATTTAGGACTTAAACACATGCGAGGGTCCTAGGTAACATGAAGTGATACATAATTGTATTTAATTAGTCATTTAACCAATAATTAAGCAAGTAAATACACTCTAATGCGAGGAAACACTTTATTTCAAGTGTTAGGAATGGTACGGGTTGCATCTAACGAGTGTATGGCCTCATTAAGGAGTTTACTCTTCAAGTGTAAGCCCTTAGGGGTGTTTACGGTTTCAACACCATATCTCCATGATTTTATGGCCGTAAACTCATGGGGAGTGGTGTTATTGGGTGTTCAAAGGTCTTATGCTTCACAAAGAAAGGTCCTAGGTTTGAATCAAAGGTTATGGAAGTCTTTGGGGCTTGAAATGGACCCTTTATGGAGTTTACGGTCTTTCGACCACCCCCTTGGGAGTTTTCGGTCGTAAACACATGAGTTTGCGGCTGTAAACTCATGTTTGTCCATTTTTTATGTGTTTTGGTGGTTGTAGGTTAAGCATGCAAAGTTCTAGACCCAAATATAAACTATACAAGGTGTTAAGGGCAACTAAACACCCTTTGGAGGTGTTTATGATTTTGGGAGATCCCCAAACCATAAACTCATGTTTACCCCCTTCAATTCATGTTTTAGGGTTCTTATATCATTCATGCAAGTTTCTTGGTCATAAGCCAAGCATTGGAAAGGTTTTGGAAGGGTTTTGGGGCATAAAAACCCCCTTTTAGGGTGTTTACGGTTTTAGGATGTTCCCAAACCGTAAACACATGTTCTTGAGGTTTTTGGATGATTAAATCACGAAGTTGCAAGTATGTTAGGCTAAACCACAAGCTAGGAAGGTTAACTTATAGTTGTGAAGCTTGAAGGGGCGTTTCTAGATCGAATCCTGAGTTGGAGAGAGAGAGAGAGTAGAGAGAGTGTAACAGCCCGGATTCCCAGGTATTATTTATTCTTATAATTTTTGGTGATTTGTGAGGAGACTCGGCGAGTTGGAGCTCAAACTCGCCGAGTATGATCGCGGTTTGGGCAAGGGTTCGCGTCCGGACTCGGCAAGTCCAAAAGGTGGACTTGGCGAGTCCACACTGTTTAATGAAGCCCTAATTTCTAGGGTATGAGACATATTTAAAGGGGCTTATGGCCGTCATTTGTGGCCACCAACCCTAGAGAGAACCCTAAAGAGTATTTGAGCGTTTTGTGAGAGAGAAGAGGAAGATCCTTGACTATTTGAGGGGTGTTTTTGCATATAAAAGAGGATCAAGGAAAGAGGAGACCAAAGAAGGTGCTAATCCAGTGATTCCTGAGCTCAGAGACTTCATTTGAGGTAACCATTCGTTTCTTTCTCAGTATTTGGTGTAAATCTTAGAGTTAGGGTTTCTTTGTGGAATGATCCATGGAGTAATTGGTCTCTTCTTGTGTTGGTGCTTTAGATCTGGACTCAAAGAGGTCCAGAGACTCTTTTCCCTCAAGCTTTATGAGTGTTAATGGAGGCCATGAGCTTAGAATAGCATTCTAGAGACCATATCATCAAATAAGGCCTTTGGACCTTTGCATGAGCACCAAGATTGTAACTTTACGTGATGTATGTGCTTGGAAGGACTAGATCTATGAGTTATTGCAACGGATCTGACCTCAGGAGTGAGTTTGAGTTCATGCATGGCATAGACTCTCCGATTCCGAAGAACAGACTTGGCGAGTAGCATGAAGATTGTCCATAACCACTCAGTGAGTGGTCTTGTCGAGTTAAGGGGTTGACTCAGTGAGTCAGGGAGAGTCAGAGACGGTTGACGGGTGGACTGAGTCAAGCTGGAACTCGCCGAGTTGTTCTTGAGACTCGGCGAGTTGAGTCGTGGTGGCCTCGCGATTCATGCCAGGTGGAACTCGTCGAGTCAGGGAAGTACTCGACGTGTCAAGAGAGGATCCTAGGGAGTCGGTGAACACGTATAGACTCGCCGAGTCGCTCTAGTGCACTCGCCGAGTCCGGTCAAAGTTGACCGTTGACCGTTGACCAGTGTTGACTTGATAGGGGTAGTCAACCTTAGTTGTGAAAGTGTTAATTAGAGATATATTGTGTATAGGAGGATTATAGCTCGGGGGATCGAGCGCGAGTGATTTCCGGGATTTGCAAGTTATCGAGATACGCGAGGTGAGTCTTCTCACTATACTTTACCTTGAGTAGGTAATCAGAGTTATGTGACAGAGTATTTGTATGCTATATGTATGTTATGTGTTGTACTGCATTATTTTTATGTGATTTATGTTGTGCATGTTTATAGAGTTGGAACCGGAAGGTTCACAGAGTTAGAACCAGAGGGTTCACAGAGTAGGGTCCACGGACCCATAGAGTTATATCCTCGAGTGGCTAATATGTGTTATGTGTGGTATTTTGGGGAACTCACTAAGCTTTGTGCTTACAGTGTTGGTGATTATTTGTTTCAGGTACTAGTGATGACCGTGGGAAGGTGCCGGCTTGATCAGTACACACACACGAGATTTTTATGTTATCAGATCTTGGGAATTTTATATAGCATGGATTGAGTTTCAAACATTGATGTTTTATGAATGTTAAATGATTTGTGTTTTTATAAAATGCGTAAAATTGTTTTGAAATTTATGGTGTTACAAGTTGGTATCAGAGCCTTGGTTTTAGGGATTCGAGTACACCTTCAGGCGTATTTGAACTCAAACTGAGGATTTGAGAAGTATTTTCAAAAAGAGTAAAAGATTTTTGGGAAGAGCACAGAGCAGAGTTGTGTGTACGATCAGTCCGCGCCCGAATGGTGATTTCCCAAAATACCCTCATGTTATGTGATATTGATATTGATATGATGTATTCTCATGATAGAGTAGGCTAGGTACTCCTATTAGGACTAGAGTGGCCTGATTTGTGATGCCTTAGCATAGGGAGAAGTGAGCTGCTATGAGATGCTTGAGAGTGAGTAGATAGCAGCGAGGGGCTTATGAGAGATCTATTAGAGAGTGGATTGTGCATGATAGAGTACTTGGAATTTGGGATCCGAAGAGGAGGACTTGGGGTGTATTCTGATACGGTGCAGACAGTAGTATTGGGCCCATACTACTGAAAGCACCGGAGCGGTGTACAGCCCAAGTAGGAATCTTTGGAATACCAAGGATCAAGGAGGAATGAGTTGTCGAGTGTGAGTATGCTCGAATGGATTCTAATTTATCGTATGTTGTATTTCATAGGTAGATCACAGTGAGGACACGTCTTTTGCCTAAGAGCAGTGGGGCCAGTGATGAGGAGATTCGCCAGATCATCCATGAGGAGGTGGTTGCGGCCATCAGGGCAGAGATACCAGAGATGTTCGGGTCTATTAAGACCACGTTGATTGAGACCTTCGATGAGCGTTATGCCGCTCTTTCTGAGGCTGCTGTTGCAGCGGCTACCGCAACTATTGCTGCCGCGAGGCCGTAGGGTGGTGATGCGTTGCTGTTCCGAGAGTTCAGCAACACAAAACCGTCGGAGTTTGATGGGACCCAGGACCCGGTGGTGGCTATGAGATGGATTTCTGACATAGAGGGGCGTTTCTTCACTTGCTCATCTCTTGAGCATTTGAGAGTACGGTTCGCGCTGAACCAGCTTCGCTTGGGAGCGAAGGACTGGTGGATGTTTTTTACGGCGCACTTTACGCCTGCTGAGCTTGCGGCAGTGACCTGGGAGAGGTTCACTGCCATGTTCCGAGATGAGTACGTTCCCCAGGTGGAGAGGGAGCGTTTGACCCAGGAGTTTCTGACCCTCAAGCAGGGTACTGAGTCTGTTACGGTGATTACCGGGATGTTCCATGAGAGGGCGATGTTCTTCCCTGATCACGTGTCCACTGAGCAGGCACGCATGAGCCGATATTTGAGTATCTTGAGGCGAGACATTCGGGAGTTCGTGGCGAACTCCTCGTACCGGACATTTGCCGAGCTTCAGGCAAATGCCCGGAAGAGGGAGATTAAGCTAGAGACTCAGGCTAGGGAGGAGGCGGAGTCTCAGGGGACGGATCGGCGACCGGCGTAGTCTCAGCCAGCAGCCAAGCGGGCCAAGCCCGCTGATCCCAAATCAGGGAGCCAGAAGGGCCGCAATTGTGGGAGGTGCGGCAAGGGTCATGATGGAATCTGTAGAGCTGGATCTTGCTACAAGTGTGGCAAGGAGGGGCATATGGCCAAGGACTACCCCAAGGGGTTTGCGGTGTGTTTCCACTGCAACCAAACCGGACACCAGAAGGCAGAGTGTCCGCAATTGCGAGGATCATCTCAGGGAGCACCTCAGGGATCTGCCCATGGCGCCATCAGAGCTACCGAGAGTCGGCTAGTGAAGGCCGAGGCGCCGAGGGCAAGAGGGAGAGCTTTTCAGTTGACCGCGGAGGAGGTCCACGCAGCGCCCGATGTCGTGGCTGGTATGTATTCTTTCGTGTATTTATTTTTATGTTGAGATATTATGCTTATATTATGTTATGCATAGGTACTTTTCTTGTGAATTCTGTACCTGCCTTGGTGTTATTTGACTCGGGTGCGAGTCGGTCTTTTGTATCTTTGGCTTTTAGTCAGCATATCAGTGTTAGTCGTGAGGCGTTGAGTCGGCCTCTGAGAGTTTCCATAGCTGACGAGAGGGTGATATATGCCACGGAGGTTCTCTGAGGGTGCGTGTTCGAGATTTTCGGTGTTGAGTTCCCGATTGCTTTGGTTCCTATTACGATGGGTGATGTCTGTGTCATTGTGGGCATGGACTGGTTGACCAGATTCGGTGTGGTTATCAACTGCGAGCGACAGCTGGTGACCATACGAGACCCTAGTTGGGGAGTTCTTACGGTGTACGGTGAGGGTACATGTTCTGGATCAGCATTTTGTTCGGCCGCTAGGGCGAGGCAGTGTCTACAGCGGGGCTGTAAGGGTTTTGTGGCGTATGTGATGGATACACGGGTGGATTCCGAGAGACCGAGGTCAGTTGAGGAGGTTCCGATAGTGCGTGAGTTCCCAGATGTATTTCCTGAGGAGTTGTTGGGTGTGCCTCCTGTGAGGCAAGTGGAGTTCAGTATCGATTTGGTTCCGGGGGCCGCGCCTATCGCTAAGGTGCCTTATCGCCTTGCACCTCCAGAGATGCAAGAGTTATCCTCACAGCTTCAGGAGCTGCTGGGGAAGGGGTTTATTCGGCCGAGCAGCTCGCTGTGGGGAGCGCCTATTCTGTTTGTCAAGAAGAAGGATGGTTCACACCGGATGTGCATTGATTACCGGGAGTTGAATAAGCTGACGTTCAAGAACCGTTACCCGTTGCCGAGGATCGACGATTTGTTCAATCAGTTATAGGGAGCATCTTGGTTCTCCAAGATCGATTTGAGGTCTGGATATCATCAGGTGAGGGTGCGAGATGAGGACCTCCAGAAGAAAGCGTTCAGGACGTGTTATGGGCATTACGAGTTTGTGGTGATGCCTTTCAGGCTCACCAATGCCCCAGCAGTGTGCATGGATCTCATGAACCGAGTGTGTAGGCCGACGCTGGATCGGTCGGTGATTGTATTCATCGACGACATTTTGGTATATTCAAGATCTAGAGAGCAGCATGAGGAGCATTTGAGGGAGATCCTCGGTGTTCTGAGATCGGAGAGGCTTTATGCCAAATTCTCCAAGTGTGATTTCTGGTTGTGAGAAGTCCAGTTCCTGGGTCATCTCGTTAACCTGAAACGGATATTGGTCGACCCGGCCAAAGTTGAGGCGGTGATGAGTTGGGAGGTGCCGAGGTCACCTTCCGAGATCAGGAGTTTCTTAGGGTTGGCGGGTTATTATTGGAGAATTATCAAGGATTTCTCCAAAATCGCAGTGCCACTCACTAGGTTGACCCGGAAGAGTATCGCTTTTTCATGGGGCCCCGAGCAGCAGGCCTCCTTTGAAACGCTTCGCCAAAGGTTATGTGAAGCCCCGATGTTAGCCCTCCCGGAAGGGATGGAGGACTTTATGGTATACTGTGATGCATCGATTTTGGGGTTGGGGGCGGTGCTGATGTAGAGAGGGCATGTGATAGCATATGCATTGAGGCAGCTGAAGCCTCATGAGTCGAGATATCCCACCCATGATCTAGAGTTGGGGGCAGTGGTGTTCGCCCTCAAGATTTGGCGTCACTACCTGTATAGGGTTCGGTGTACGATATAAATAGACCATAAGAGTTTGAAGTCTTTGATGGATCAGCCCAACCTAAATATGCGACAGAGAAGGTGGTTGGATGTGGTCAAGGATTATGATTGTGAGATCCTGTACCACCCAGGCAAGGCTAATGTTGTAGCCGATGCACTGAGCGGTAGGGCGGAGAGCACCCCACAGCGGGTTGTATGTTTGAGATTGACCATGATAGCTCCAGTGTTGGACGCCATTCGTGGGGCATAGGCTGAGGCTGTGCAACCTGAGATGCAGAAGAAAGAGCGAGTTGTTGGATTGATTTCAGAGTTCGTTACCGATGGTCAGGGGCTTATGACATTCCAAGGGTGTATCTGGGTGTCGTTTGCAGGAGGAACGCGTACCATTTTGATGGAAGAAGCTCATTGGTCGAAATTTTCGATCCATCCTCGGGCCACTAAGATGTATTTGGACCTAAGGAGGGAGTATTGGTGGCCCTGTATGAAGAGGGATGTTGTGTGGTTTGTTGAGAGGTGCTTAACCTGCCGTAGGGTTAAAGCCGAGCACTAGAAACCGCATGGTAAGTTGCAGCCGCTGGAGGTTCCCGAATGGAAGTGGGAACAGATCACCATGGATTTTATCACCAAATTGCCAAGGACTGCCAGGGGAGTTGATGCAATTTGGGTGATTGTGGACAGGTTGACGAAGAGCGCTCACTTTCTTGCTATCAGCGAGAGTTATTCCGCAGAGAAGTTAGCAGAGATGTATGTGAGGGAAGTGGTATCTCGGCATGGGGTGCCGATATCGATTGTCTCAAACCGGGATGTACGTTTCACTTCCAGATTCTGGAAGAAGTTTCATGAGGAGTTGGGTACTAGGCTGCATTTTAGTACCGCATATCACCCCCAGACGGACGGGCAGAGTGAGCGGACGATTCATACGCTCGAGGACATGCTCCGGGCATGTGTGCTGGATTTTGGGGGGAGTTGGGATACGTACTTGCCCTTGGCGGAGTTTTCCTACAACAACAGCCATCATTCGAGCATTGGTATGCCGCCCTTTGAGCTGTTGTATGGGAGGAGTAGAGCGTGAGGTTCGAGAGCGTATTGTGTCTAACCCCCATTTGTTAGGGAGAGGTTGGACAGCGTGTGATGAGCAGTACAGAGATCGTGCTTCGGACGGCAGAGCAGATCCAGCTGGTCAGACAGAGGTTGTTGACTGCTCAGAGTCGTCATAAGAGTTATGCAGACAGACGCCGGTTCGAGCTTGAGTTTCAGGTCGGCGACCTTGTACTCTTGAAGCTCTCTCCTTTGAAAGGAGTGATTCGATTCAGGAAGAGGGGAAAGTTGGGGAGTTGGAGCTCAAACTCGCCGAGTATGATCGCGGTTTGGGCAAGGGTTCGCGTCCGGACTCGGCGAGTCCAAAAGGTGGACACGGCGAGTCCACGCTGTTTAATGAAGCCCTAATTTCCAGGGTATGAGACCTATTTAAAGGGGCTTATGGCCGTCATTTGTGGCCACCAACCCCAGAGAGAACCCTAAAGAGTATTTGAGCGTTTTGTGAGAGAGAAGAGGAAGATCCTTGACTATTTGTGGGTGTTTTTGCATATAAAAGAGGATCAAGGCAAGAGGAGACCAAAGAAGGTGCTAATCCAGTGATTCCTGAGCTCAGAGACTTCATTTAAGGTAACCATTCGTTCCTTTCTCAGTCTTTGGTGTAAATCTTAGAGTTAGGGTTTCTTTGTGGAATGATCCATGGAGTAATTGGTCTCTTCTTGTGTTGGTGCTTTAGATCTGGACCAAAAGAGGTCCAAAGACTCTTTTCCCTCAAGCTTTATGAGTGTTAATGGAGGCCGTGAGCTTAGAATAGCATTCTAGAGACCATATCATCAAATAAGGCCTTTGGACCTTTGCATGAGCACCAAGATTGTAACTTTACGTGATGTATGTGCTTGGAAGGACTGGATCTATGAGTTATTGGAACGGATTTGACCTCAGGAGTGAATTTGAGTTCATGCATGGCATAGACTCGCCGAGTCCGAAGAATAGACTTGACGAGTAGCATGAAGATTGTCCATAACCACTCAGTGAGTGGTCTTGTCGAGTTAAGGGGTTGACTTAGTGAGTCAGGGAGAGTCAGAGAGGGTTGATGGGTGGACCGAGTCAAGTTGGAACTCGCCGAGTTGTTCTTGAGACTTGGCGAGTTGAGTCGTGGTGGCCTCGCGATTCATGCCAGGTGGAACTCGTCGAGTCAGGGAAGTACTCGACGTGTCAAGAGAGGATCCTAGGGAGTCAGTGAACACGTATAGACTCGCCGAGTCGCTCTAGTGCACTCGCCGAGTCCGGTCAAAGTTGACCGTTGACCGTTGACCAGAGTTGACCAGTGTTGACTTGATAGGGGTAGTCAACCTTAGTTGTGAAAGTTTTAATTAGAGATATATTGTGTATAGGAGGATTATAGCTCGGGGGATTGAGCGCGAGTGATTTACAGGATTTACGAGTTATCGAGATACGCGAGGTGAGTCTTCTCACTATACTTTACCTTGAGTAGGTAATCAGAGTTATGTGACAGAGTATTTGTATGCTATATGTATGTTATGTGTTGTACTGCATTATTTCTATGTGATTTATGATGTGCATGTTTATAGAGTTGGAACCGGAAGGTTCACAGAGTTAGAACCAGAGGGTTCACAGAGTAGGGCCCACGGACTCATAGAGTTATAGCCTCGAGTGGCTAATATGTGTTATGTGTGGTATTTTGGGGAACTCACTAAGCTTTGTGCTTACAGTGTTGGTGATTATTTGTTTTAGGTACTAATGATGACCGTGGGAAGGCGCCGGCTTGATCAGTACACACAAACGAGATTTTTATGTTATCAGATCTTGGGAATTTTATATAGCATGGATTGAGTTTCAAACATTGATGTTTTATGAATGTTAAATGATTTGTGTTTTTATAAAATGCAAAAAAAAAATTTTGAAATTTATGATGTTACAGAAAGAAAGCTCTAAGGTGTGTGAAAAAGGTTCAAATGGAGACCACTCAACCCTTATATAGGGTTGAGTTCATGGCCAGGTGGGGATCCACCCAATCCCGACATCGAACGGAGTTTAAGATTGTACCCGATTAAATGGCCGTAACCCGACTTTGTCGTGAACTAGAAATTTTCCGAAAGAATTCGAGGGTATTTCACGTGATTTTATTGCTTTCAGACGCATATGAAAAATACAACAATAACCCAAATGGATTTACTTAACTAAAAAGTTAACGGAAAACTTTTAATAAAAATAAATTTTATTAATGGAAGTGGGTTACATTGACGGAATAAATTTCGGGTTGTCACATCATCCCCCCGTTAGAGAAAATTTCATCCTGAAATTTGGAAATAAGATACAAATCATGGATTTGAAAAGAGATGCGGATATTTCTGTTTCATTGAATCTTCGCACTCCCAAGTGAATTCGGGTCCCCGCTTGGCATTCCAGCGAACCTTCACTATCGGGATGCGGCTTTGTTTCGTTTGTTTGATCTCCCCATCCATGATTTTGATCGGTTCTTCCACGAAGTTCAGATTTTTGTTGATCTCGATCTTATCAAGAGGGATCACAAGAGTTTCATCGGATAGACATTTCTTAAGATTAGAGACGTGGAAGACAGGGTGGATGTTGCTAAGTTCTTGAGGTAATCGGAGTTTGTAGGCTACGGGACCGATCCTAGCAAGGATCTCGAAAGGTCCTATGTACCTTGGGTTCAATTTCCCGCGCTTTCCAAAGCGTATCATGCCTTTCCAGGGCGAGACCTTCAACAGGAGACGATCTCTAACCTGGAATTCCAAGGTTTTTCGTTGTTTATCGGCTTAGCTCTTTTGTCTGTCTCGTGAAGCTTTCAGTCGTTCTCGGACTTGAATGATCTTTTCGGTGGTTTCACGGATGATTTCAGGACCGGTGAGAGTACTGGCGGGGAATCGTCCCTTGACTAGCTGTGTGTCCCCTACCTCGGCCCATCATAGAGGGGATCTGCACTTTCGACCGTAGAGGGCTTCGAACGGGGCAGCCTTGATACTGGTGTGGTAATTGTTGTTATAAGAGAACTCAATCAAGGGTAAATGAGTGCCCCACGACTTTCCGAAATCGATGACACATGCTCTCAACATGTCTTCCAAGGCATGGATAGTTCTCTCACTCTGCCCATCTGTCTGAGGATGATAAGTTGTGCTCATGTCTAGCTTAGTTCCAAGAGCCTTTTGTAGGGATTGCCAAAATCTCGAGGTAAACCTGCTATCTCGATCGGAGATAATGGACACAAGTACACTATGCAGTCGGACCACTTCTTGAATGTAGATTCGCGTGAGTCTTTCCATTTTGAACGTTTCTTTGATCGGTAGGAAGTGAGTGGATTTTGTCAATCGATCGACAATTACCCAAATGGTATCATACTCACTTGGAGATTTGGGTAATTTGGTAATGAAATCCATAGTAATCATCTCCCATTTCCACTCAGGTATCTCGGGGTGCTGGAGTAGACCTAAGGTCTTCTGATATTCGACCTTCACCTTGGTGCAAGTCAGAAATTTGCCCACGAAGGTAGCATTTTCGGCATTCATGTTTGGCCACTAGTATAGTTTCTTGAGATACAGGTACATCTTATCTAAACCTGGGTGCACGGAGTATCTAGTCTTGTGAGCTTCGTTCATGACAACCTCCCTGAAACCTCCGAACTTTGGGGTCCAGATTTGATCCATGAAACAATAGACTCTGTCACCTCTGATCTCAAGATTTTTATCCATTCCCCTCAAGGCTTCATTCAACACGTTCTCTGGTTATAGGGCTTCCAACTGAGCCTCTCGGATTTGTGCGGATAAATGGGAATGGATGGTCATTGTCAGTGTCTTCGCCTTGTTGCCTGAGCTTTCCTTTCGGCTAAGTGCATCTGCCACCATATTGGCCTTGTCGGGATGGTAGCGGATTTTGCACTCATAGTCACTGAGCAACTCTACCTGTCGTCGTTGTCTCCTGTTTAAGTCTTTCAGATCGAAGATGTGTTGTAGGATTTTATGGTCTGTGAAGATCGTGCACTTGGTCCCATAAAGGTAATGTCTCCAAATCTTTAGTGCGAAGACCACTGCTCCTAATTCTAGGTCGTGAGTTGTATAGCTGATTTCGTGTGCCTTCAGCTGTCTCGAGGCATAAGCTATAACTTTTCCTCACTACATGAGCACACAGCCTAAGCCCTAATTCGACGCATCGTAGTAGACAACGAAGTCCTCCGTCCCTTCGGGCAGGGACAGGATAGGTGTGCTACACAAGGCTCGCTTCAACGTTTGGAATGCAGCATCTTGCTTTTCACTCCAAGAAAAGGGTACACCTTTCTGTGTCAGAGTAGTTAAGGGTTTGGAAATTCTAGAAAAATTCTGGATGAATCTACGATAATAGCCGGCAAGACCCAAGAATTGATGGATTTCTGTGGGTGTCTTCAGTGCCGACCAATTCTCTATCGCCTTGATTTTAGAGGGGTCCACATGTATGCCTTCCTCGCTTACCACGTGACCTAGGAAAGTTACCTTCCGAATCCACAATTCGCACTTGGAGAATTTCGCGTACAGCTTCTCCGTCCTTAAGGTTTCCAACACTAATCTCAAGTGTTGTTTGTGAGTTTCCTCGCTTTTGGAATAGACGAGTATATCGTCAATGAACACAATAACAAACTTGTCAAGAAAAGGATGACACACCCGGTTCATCAGGTCCATGAACACTGTCGGTGCGTTGGTTAGACCAAAGGGCATCACTACAAACTCATAGTGACCATATCGAGTCCTGAATGCTGTCTTGGAAACATCACTCTCATGAACTCGCAGCTGATGGTACCCTGATCTAAGGTCTATTTTCAAGAAGTAACTGGCTCCCTAAAGTTGATCAAAGAGGTCATCTATTCAAGGAAGAGGATAACGGTTTTTAACGGTCATCTTGTTTAGCTCACGGTAGTCTAAATACATCCGAAAGGATCCATCTTTCTTCTTCACAAATAACACCGGGGCTCCCCACGGTAGTCTATATACATTAAGCTGACTGGATAACTCTTGCATTTCTACTGGCACTAAGCAATATGGGGACTTGGCTACGGGGGTAGCTCCAGGAATTAGGTCGATGCGAAACTCGACTTAGCGTTCGGGAGGAATTCCCAGGAGCTCTTCGGGAAAGACATCAAGAAAGTTGCAGACTTCGGGGATGCTCTCGAGGTCTTTAACTTCCTGTTTCTCGTTAATTACATGAGCTAGGAATGCATGGCACTCCTTTCGCAGGAGCTTTTGGGCTTTGATGCATGAAATGATGCGAAGATTGGAACTATGTTTATCGCCGTAGATCATGAGTGTCTGGCCAGAGGGAAGATTGAGACGGATAGCTTTTTCATAACAAAGGATATCAGCATGATTGGGACTCAACCAATCCATGCCAACAATAACATCAAAGCTCTTTATGGACACCGGCATAAGGTCGATGGGAAAGGAATGGTCGTTTAGGGTAAGGGTGCAGCCTATGAATACATCATTAGCGTTCTCTTTCTCGCCATTAGCCATCTCGACAATAAACGTTTCGGTTAATGGTTGAGTACTATGTTTAAGAAGATGTTTGAATGAATGGCTAACAAAACTCCGTTCCGCACCAGAATCGAAAAAGATGCATGCATAAGAGTTGTCGAAAAGGAATGTACCCGTGACAAAGGTGGGATCGGCGACTGCCTCCTCTTTCCCCATAGTTAGAACACTCCCGGTGTTGTTGGTTGTTGTTGCTTTGGGGCAGTTCCGCTTGTAATTCCCGACCTCACCACAACCGTAGTAGGTTTGACTGACACCTGCGTTGGACGCTTGATTTGTTGGTTGGACTGGTGTTTTGCAGTTCCGAGCAGTGTGGCCCTTTTTGCCATAGTTGTTACAGAGTATCTCACGGCATGGGCTGGAAGTGAGATGATGGTAGTTGCACTTGTCACACCGAGGAAGGGTACCAACATATCTACTAGTATGTGCTTGAGTGGCAGGAGTAGTGGCAGGGGTAGTAGCAACGTGGACTGCTACTGTTTGCTATTTCTTTGAGGGCTCTTGCGAAGACTAACCCTTCTTCTGTTTCCAGAATTTTCTTTTCTCACCACTCCATTTAGCTGGTTCAGGAGTGGTGGTCACTTCATCGAGATCGACTCCATGATCGATCAGAGTCTGCGCCAGGTACTTAGCACTGTCAAAGGTGTTTGGCCTAGTAGCCAAGACATTTCTCTTGCTTGGCTGGGTCAGCCCCCAAATGAATCTTTCAATCTTTTTGCTTTCCGGGGTGACCATTACCGGACAAAGGAGTTCTAGGTCTTCAAACCTAGAAGTGTAGGCAGCGATATCGGAACCCTTCATCTTCAGGTTCCACAGTTCATGCTCTAGTTTCTGCATTTCACCCCGCGGGTAGTACTCGGCAAGCATTAACTCCTCCAAGCTCTCCCAACCGATGGCGTTTGCTACTGGCAGGGTTAAGGATTTGACTCGGCTATTCCACCAAGTCAATGCTTTGTCGGTGAAAATGCAGGCGGCAAATTTCATCTTGTTGGCTTCCGAGCAAGAACAGATTTCAAAGATAGACTCGATCTTCTCGAACCATCGAGTCAGGGTAATGACACCGCCAGTGCCATTGAAAGATGTGGGTTTGGCATTCATGAAGTCTTTATAGGAACACTCCTTCTGGTGTCCCTGACCACCTTCCTGGTTTTGGGGCTGAGTACCACCTCCTGGCCTGCCAGAGCCGTCGGGGTTCATCTGTGACATTGCAACAGCCACAACAGTAGTAACGGTTGCTTGGAACATGGCGGGATCAAATGGAGGAGGTGGCGGAGGAGGATTGTTGTTCTTTGAGTTGGGTCTTTTCTTGGAGGCATCTTGATCTAAAATGATCAGGAAAGAGAGGATGGTAAGTCCTCTGGATAGAATCAAGAGATATGAAACAAGAGATATCTCATTATGGCAGATAGAGCGTTCTACTAAGCGATAGAACAGGAAAAAGTTACTAAAGCAAGTAAACTATCGCTAAGGAAGAAAATGAGTAGCAACACTTGGAATGAATTTCTACAATGTATTCGGCTCTGACTAAAATACTCCTATAGTATTTTATGTTTTGTTGTGACGATGACCTGATGTTTGGATATTTGGTAAGTTTTAGGCCTGTTGTACACCATAGTCACTTCCAAGCACATGTTAGCCGTGTCTCGAATGAATATAGTTGATCAGGATATATTGACCCTAGACACGACTACATAACTGTCCAGGTTTAACCGCAGTGCCTAACACCCAATTACTTTTTTTTTGTTCTACTCGTGGTTACTGTTTCTGATCTTTAGGTATTCTTGTATACTTTTTGTAAAAATACTTGTATTTTAAAGTATACTTTTAGTTCAGAGCACTTTGGCCCCTTAGTGTTTATAGTTGTAAACCATGTAAGGTTCGGTATACTTAGTTCACTATAAATAAAAGCTCTGATACCAATCTGTCACACCCCGAAACCGACGGCGGAAACATTCCGAGGCGGAGGACATCATGCGTAGTATCACGGCCATTGTACATAGTAAGCATAGTAAACACAACCATTACATTACATATGAATATTTACATTTATTTGAAAGTGGAGAAATACATAGTTTATATATACATCAGTATAACAAAAGTATAGACGAGACTTCTATATGCACCGTCTTCTCCAAAAGTAAGCGAGATACTTGTCTAACGTGAACCTAAGAATACAAGTAGTTTTAAAAATATCAGCATAAAGCTGGTGAGTTCATAAGCGGTTGAGTTCTGGTAAATGAAAACGTTCCTTTGATTTCATGAAAAGTTGTTATCCAAGAAAATCTCATATTTTCTTATAAAAGAAGTTTGGTTATCCAACTGTTAAACAACCTGTTTATGAAAAGTTAAGTTATCCCAGGAAAAACCCATATTTTCCTTAAAAGTCAATGGTTGGTTATCGATCCGGAAATGAAGTGTACAAGTATCCACCATACTTGTATCGTTAGGTGCAGTTTCCTTGAAAGTTCGGTTACTCTCGATGAGGTACATTAGTTTTAATACACACATAAAACTAATAAGTAGGTAGTGAACTAATTCCTAAGGGTATTGCTGATACCCTCTAGTAATCAAAACAGTTATTACTTTGAGGTTAGTTCACTAGGTTCATTATTACTAAAATTAAATCTCCATTATCTAAGTTGCAAGTTCTATAACCATAAAATAAACTAGATATGGCTCGTAACAGGGGCCAGTATCATGTTATGACTTTGTCACCCGTAGACCTGTCGGTCCCACTGTAGCTGGCAGTAAGGTGCGGGGTAGTCAGTCTCGTATAGATCTATACACATAAGTCACGTTCTCCCTCCAAGAGATTCTGGTTATAGGGTCGGTCCTCCACTCTCGTATCTATGGTGAGTGTTACTGAGGACTTGTCTCCAATCTTAAGAATAACGAATTTACAAGCTCCTTATTTTGGTTTTGAAAACTATCTCTACAAGTTAATTTCTTAATCAGTTGGTAAAACAGTTTTCAGTGTTAAAAGCATGCTGAACATGTAAGTATTTCATACGAAATAATAGGTTTTGGGTACAAGTTCCATTGTACTTTTTCTTGTAAACCCCCTGAAAACATGAAAAACTCGGAAAAAGGTCTAGGGTTATGAACTCACCTGATGTAGGTGTGTCGGGTTAGGACGCTAGGTGTCAATTTAGGACTTGAACACACACGAGGGTCCTACGTAACATGAAGTGATACATAATTGTATCTAATTAGTCATTAAACCACTAATTAAGTAAGT
Organism: Lactuca sativa; assembly: GCF_002870075.4. NCBI lineage: Eukaryota > Viridiplantae > Streptophyta > Magnoliopsida > Asterales > Asteraceae > Lactuca > Lactuca sativa. Next base: position 106,304,381 of record NC_056628.2, read on the forward strand.
AAATACACTCTAATGCGAGTAAACACTTTATTTCAAGTGTTAGGAATGGTACGAGTTACATCTAAGGAGTGTATGGCCTCGTTAAGGAGTTTACTCTTCAAGTGTAAGCCCTTAGGGGTGTTTACAATTTCAAGACCATATCACCATGAGTTTATGGCCGTAAACTCATGGGAATGGTGTTATTGGGTGCTCAAAGGTCTTATGCTTCACAAAGAAAGGTCCTAGGGTTGAATCAAAGGTTGTGGAAGTGTTTGGGGCTTGAAATGGACCCTTCACGGAGTTTACGGTCTTTGGACCACCCCCTTGGGAGTTTACGATCGTAAGCACATGCGTTTACGGCCGTAAACTTATTTTTTTCCATTTTTTATGTGTTTTGGTGGTTGTAGGTTAAGCATGCAAAGTTCTAGACCCAAATATAAGCCATGCAAGGTGTTAAGGGCACTTAAACGCCCTTTGGAGGTGTTTACGGTTTTAGGAGATCCCCAAACCATAAACTCGTTTTTACCCCCTTTAATTCATGTTTTGGGGTTCTTAGATCATTCATGCAAGTTTCTAGGTCATAAGCCAAGCATTGGAAAGGTTTTGGAAGGGTTTTAGGGCATAAACCCCCCCCCCCCCCCTTTTAGTGTGTTTACGGTTTTGGGATGTTCCCAAACCGTAAACACATGTTCTTGAGGTTTTTGGATGATTAAATCACGAATTTGCAAGTATGTTAGGCTAAACCACAAGCTAGGAAGGTTAACTTATAGTTGTGAAGCTTGAAGGGGCGTTTCTAGATCGAATCCCGAGTTGTAGAGAGAGAGAGTAGGGAGAGAAAGCTCTAAGGTGTGTGAAAAAGGTTCAAATGGAGACCACTCAAGCCTTATATAGGGTTGAGTTCATGGCCAGGTGGGGATCCACCCAATCCCGACATCGAACGGAGTTTAAGATTGTACCCGATTAAATGGCCGTAACCCGACTTAGTCGTGAACTAGAAATTTTTCCGAAAGAATTCGAGGGTATTTCACGTGATTTTATTGCTTTCAGATGCATATGAAAAATACAACAATAACCCAAATGGATTTACTTAACTGAAAAGTTAACGGAAAATTTTTAATAAAAATAAATTTTATTAACGGAAGTGGGTTACATTGACGGAATAAATTTCGGGTTGTCACAGTGGACTTGACACGATTTGGGTGATCGTCGACAGATTAACCAAATCTGCACACTTCCTACCAATAAAAGAGACAGACAAAATGGAGAAGCTAATAAGGATCTACATTAAATAAGTGGTGCGACTTCACAGGGTACTGATATCCATTATCTCCAATAGGGATAGTCGGTTCATGTCACGGTTCTAGCAGTCCCTACAAAAAGCTTTGGGAACTAGGCTGGACATGAGTACAGCCTACCACCCACAGACCGACGGGCAGAGTGAAACGACCATTCAGACATTAGAGGACATGCTAAGAGCTTGTGTGATAGACTTTGGTAAAGCTTGGGATGCTCATTTACCCCTTATCGAATTCTCATACAATAATTGTTATCACACTAGCATCAAAGTCGCTCCGTTCAAAGCCCTCTATGGCCGTAAGTGCAGATCACCCATGTGCTGGGCTGAGGTGGGCGATACGCAACTAGCAAACGGACAAGTTCCTACCAACGCACTCACTGGCCTGGATATCATAAGGGAAACAACCGAGAAGATCGTCCAAATTCGAGAAAGAATGAAGGCTTCACAAGACCGACATAAGAGCTACGCGGATAAAAGATGTAAACCTTTGGAGTTCCAAGTTGGGGATCAAGTACTTCTGAAAGTATCACTTTGGAAGGGATTAATACGTTTTGGAAAACGTGGGAAGCTGTGACAACCCGAAAAACTTCTTGCATGCACTCTTCAATTCTTTCCAATATTAGACTTATTTTACTATATGGTAGTACCCTTTAGAGTCTAATGAAGCCTTCTAAATATGATATAATTAAGGTAGGAGTGTTAAAAAGGGTTAAATCAAAGTGTAGGAATCACAACCGGGCCAAACACTCCAACACATGGAGTGTGCGGCTACACACTTGAGTGTGCGGCCACACACTCTTGTTTGCGGCCTCACACCTTCCCAACCGCACACTCTACCTATATATGCCACCCTTAGATCATTCTTGAACACTTCCTTCACTTCTTCAAGCATAGAACACGAAAATCCTCTCAAGTATCATCCATTCTCCTTAAAGATCTTCATAAAAGGTACCAAGAACACCAAGAACACCAAGATCTTCATCTGGCCGCACACACGGTCGCACACAGGGCCGCACACATGTGTTGGCAGCACACTAGGCCGCACACCTGGCTGCACACACACATATAGTGTGTATCTTGGCCATACACCCTCTTGTATAGCCTTATAAACCCTCATACAATCATATATGATTATAACACTTCATTATAAGTGTTTACTAGTCCCTAAGGTGGTCCCAAAATCATCAATTAGTTGTTCATAACACTAATTAAATCCATATATGTGCCTATATATGCTAAATAGGATTCAAGCGTGTTCTCAAGTCACCACATGACACCTAGCACCAAATCCAACATTGTCATCAGAACCACTCACTACAGGTGAGTTTATACCCCTTTAATTAACCTTTGAAATACTTTTAAATGTTTTAAATACTTTTATGGGGGGGATACAAGTTGAATACTTATAGTTATTGCATCAATCACATGTGATTAATAACTACCAAACCAATGATTTCATCACTGTTTCAAAATGTTTATTAAACTTTTTTACTTCAAAATGTTTACAAACTCTTTTACTTATCAAATACTTTTATTTAAACTTTATTATGCTTCTTATAAATTGCATGTCCATATATGCATAGATATATAAGAAATGTTTAAAAGGCTTAGGAAGGCCATCCGCCCTATTTCCTTTTCCTCAATTTGGATGTGGTCTGGTGGGATGTCGGGTAGCCGTCTGAGGGTCGTTTCAATATTAATTATGTAACAGCTCGAGATCTCAGGTATTGTTTAATTATGTTTTTGGGTGGTTTATGAGGGGACTCGGCAAGTTGGAGCCTAGACTCGCCGAGTAGGATCGCAGACTTGGTCGCAGGATCGCGACCGGACTCGACGAGTCCAGGTATGGACTCGGCGAGTCGACGCTGTTTAGCGGAAACCCTAACCTTTCAGGTTTGGGACATATAAAAGGGACTCATAGGCCGTCATTGTTCGTTTTAGCCTTCTGAGAAGAACCCTAAATCGATTGGGTGCAGCTGGAGCAAGGATCTTAGGCCATTGTTGGTTATAGAAGAGTGGTTGTGCAAGGAAGAGAAAGGACTGGCTAAAGGAGCAGCAAGGGGTCATATTCTGAGGATTGGGAATACAGAGAATACATCATCCAGGTAAGAATTCGTGTATGCTCTGCTATATTGATGTATTTATGAAATTAGGGTTTATAGAACCCATTTAGTGATTAGATGAATTAGTGCCTTGTTACCCAACGACTATAATCTTGTAGTAGGACCTTTAGAGGTCCAGAAGGTCCCATGCATGTGTATTTCGGGACGAGGCCTATCTCAGGAAGCAGTTTGATCGACTGCATGGCGTGGACTCGCCGAGTCCGATGAACAGACTCGGCGAGTAGCTTGAAGATTTACTGGGACTCGCCGAGTTGTTCTTCAGACTCGGCGAGTGGAGTCGAGGTGGCCCCGCGATTCTTCCAGGAGCAACTCGTCGGGTCGAGGAGGGTACTCGACGAGTAGATAAGGAATCTCGGAAAGTTGGAAGACGTCTAGACTCGCCGAGTCGCCATGGTACTCGCCGAGTCCGGTCGAATTGACAGTTGACCGTTGACCAGAGTTGACCTAAGTCTGACTTCTTAGGGATAGTCACACTTAGAAGATATAAGTATTAATGAGATATGTAATGTTATAGGGAGGTTGTAGCTCGTCGGTTGTGCACGAGTCATTTCGGGATTTGCTAGCGTTCAGCTTTTACGAGGTGAGTCTTCTCACTATACTGTACCCGGAAGGGTTTGACTGTGTGACCGGGAGGTCGGATATGTTATGTGATATGTATGCTATATGTGGTAAGTTAATTGTTATATGTGCTATGTATGATATGTGGGCCGGAAGGCGATTATGTTATGGGCCGGAAGGCGTTGTAATGAGGACCGGAAGGTCAGGGCCTGGAAGGGCGTATGTGCGTAAGTGTATATTGGGGAACTCACTAAGCATTTATGCTTACAGTTGTTGTGCATGTATTTCAGGTACTAGCGAGGACCGTGGGAAGGCGCCGGCATGATCGATACACACTGAAGAATGTTTTATGATCTTGGGATTTTGAATATTTGTATTTGACAGAATACTTAAACTATTTATGCCTTGTTTTAAATGGAAATAATTATATCTTAAAAATGAAAAATTTGTTTGAAAATTTGAGTTGTTACAAATTATGTATCATATGTGCATATATAGACATAAAAGTACTTCCATATCCATGCGTATCAGTTACATCATTAGTAAGTTACCATCGGGGTAACACAGGATTTCACTTATACTATTGCTAGATCAATGAGTCAGTTCATTCATGAGTCAATACATTACATTACTATGAGTACATATACAACTATACTAGAAAGAGAACAAATACAACTATACTAGAAAGAGAACATATACAACTATACTAGGACGAGAACATATACAACGATACTAGAACAAGTAACATTACATTACATATACATGAATACGTTAACAATTGTGATCCACTGTATGGGAGCATGCCTTAATTGTCATGACTCGGGTTGTAGCCAGAGTCTCTTGGAGGGAGAGCATGAGTTTGCGTATAGATCTATACTGGATTGACTATCCTACACCTTGCTGCTAGCTACAGCCGGACCGACAAGTCTGCGGGTGCCAAACGTCATACCTTATTTTTTGACTATACGTTGTTGTTATTACCAGTCTATAGTATGGTGCAATTTTTCACATGATACCTTAATATAAATCCGGTTTAAGGTAGATACTACAATAATAGTTATTATAATACAATACTACAAGTACTACAGTAATTTATCCTTTATATACATTTAGTGACTATTTCACTTAAATAATGATGTATAAACTATATTTTGATAATGATAGTTACACTTGGAAAATTACCCACTGTCACGATAAACAAACATACAAAACAGGTACGCCTTGGGAGAAGGCTACTTTTAATAGAAAATATAGGTTTTTCTGAGAGATTCAAACTTTTACAAACACTTACAAACATTTACATACGTTTTACAAACTTACAATGGAGACATGTTCAAACGTTTTGATAACAAACACTGACACTGAAATACTTATGAACTCACCAGCTTAATGCTGATACTCGCTTTCAAAATAACTTGTATTCTAAGGTCATCAGTAGACAGGTATCGAGAACAACTTTTGAGAAGATGGAGCGCTTTCAGGACTCATCTCTTTATTTTGACTTACATTATTTTTGGTGTCTATAACTGTACAGAACACACTTGTATTAAAATTATATATTTAATGCAATGGATGATGTTGTTTGCTTATTTACTTTTACTGTGTTGTGATACTTTACATGTCGTCCTCCGCCCCAGAACGTTTCCGCCGTTCTTGGTTTTGGGGTGTGACAGATTGGTATCAGAGCATTGTTTATAGTGAACTAAGTATATCAACCCATAAAAGATATACTAAACTATAAACCCATTTGGGATTAAAACACTCTGACCGAGAGTCTATACATTAAATACTAAAATATTTAATTAAGTATACTAGGCTGCATTCATACTAAAATCAGTGTCACAACGACAAGAACAAAAGTATTATGACTGTTAAATATCACAGGTGAGCTTGGGGATGTATGGTCAGTCTTGGGAATGGCATAGCCTGATCAACTATGCTGGTCCGAGGAGTGATTAGCATATGCCCTAGAATGGTTGTGATGTGTTAACAAGTCTAAAAACTTACCAACAATACCACAAGAAGATCAGTAGAGCCTAAACTTAAAATAATATAGGTGTATTTTGTACTACTAGTTACATATATACGATATTCTTATATCCCTTTTCTCGCGTAGATATCATGGCTGGATTCCATCACGGTGACCTGTACTTCCCAAATGAAGGCAATGCAGGGTGGATCGAAGAAGAAGAGCCCGAAGATGAGCATCCAATACCTTTGGATGACCACCTCGCAGAAGGCTTTTCTGACGGATCTGACTCCGAGCCGGAAGTCAACAATCTACCTCCCATAGGTCAAGCCCCGAACCACGATCCCCGACCAGCATTTCTAGGTCCCACTCCTTTGTGGGTAAACAACTTAAATCGTTGGAGCGACGAGCAGGGTCAACCTTTACCTTACTTTGGGTACCGAACCTTTTACAACGTTAGCGAAGGTGGTTCTGTGGATAGAGCTCTGCCTGTCATAGTGCGTAGAATTGCTTGAAATGTCGAGCAAGGTCGAGCAGGCATCGGCCGAGTCATGGAAATTGATGCCAACTCAGGCGTTAATATCGTCCGTATTCGACATCTAGAAGAAGCGCTCGAAGGGACGAGGAGAACCAATGACGCACTGCGACAGCAATTAACCACAGAAATCGTAGAACATTGAGTTCGCCAAAGAGCTCACGAACGACCCCTTCAAGAAGTGGTTCGCCAGTTGGCAAATATGAGGATTCGCCCTAGGAATTCTCGTCGTCGTTAGAAGATGTCTAGTACATCTTTGTCTTTTGATTAAGGAATAGCCTTTAGTAACTGGACTTTTGGTAACGCTTGTCTGTAAAATATTCCTAACTCTCAGTACGCTAACTAGGAATCTAGTAAATGTCAAACTTTTTCGTACGGTATGATGTAAGACCTACTGATAGGTCGATTTTTCCCTGAACCCGTTACATCCATAATACCAGTAATATTGACCTATAGCTAATCTGTGAGAGAATCTTTATACTTACGTTTTCCTGCTATTCTTCCCTATTGTGAATTCAATTCGTACACTCATTCCACTGTTGGACTATGGCTAATTAGTCCATGTGTCACTCTCAACTTGCCTATAATTGATTCTTACCATTATATCTGTCTTTATAAACTTATAGCTGAAAGATGCCTCCTCGCAAATCTCCCCGGAATAACCCTGCACCTCCACCACCTCCTCCTCCTGTCATCGATACTGCGGCTCTAAATGTTGCAGTAGCTGCGGCAGTGGTAACTGCCATGGCTCAATATCACTCAACTAACAACAGCCAACGTGGAACCCCTGTTGAATCCATTCATGCTGAAATCCATGTGCGCACGAAAGAATGCTCCTACAAGGATTTCACCAACTGTAAGCCAAAGTCCTTTTATGGAACCGGCGGAGTCATTGCCCTCTCGCAATGGTTCGAGAAGACTGAATCGGTCTTCGAAATCTGTTCATGCCCTGCTGCGAGCAAAGTTAAATATGCCGCATGCACCTTTGAAGGAAAAGCCCTAACGTGGTGGAACGGCCACGTTAAAGCTCTAACTCTCGTGGAAGCCAACGAAATGCGCTGGGAAACAATGAAGGACCTCATGATTGAGGAGTACTGCCCGAGGGGGCAAAATCCAGAAATTGGAACAGGAACTTTGGAGCCTAACCATGAAGGGCTCCAACATAGTCACTTATACCACCAGATTCAGTGAACTGGTGGCTCTCTGCACCAATATGGTTCCCACTGAAGGGAAAAAGATCGAAAGGTACATCTGGGGGCTGGTGCCTCCGTATCAAGGAAATGTCCTATCATCAAACCCCACTACTTTCGACAGTGCCAAACGGTTGTCACAGCGACTCATCGACCATGGAATTCAATCCCCAACAGCAACAACAACTCAAGCCGTCTCGGAACCCTCCGAACCCGTTGACTCTAAGCGGAAGTTTTGCGATGATGTGACAACCCGAAATTTCCATTCTGTACAAACTATATCACTTCAATAGAAGTCATAGCAATCACAGTTAATTTTCAGACTTGTTCGCGTAAGTTTGAGTAATTCAGGGTTTACACTTCAGGAAATATCAGGAGAGTGGGTGCACTAGGGTTTTGTGCAACCCTATTATTCCAACACTCTATTATATTAGAGATCATTTCTGGAATAAAAATATTTTCTGCCAAAATATCTTAGGACTATAAATAGATTTCTGAACCAAATTTATTCATTATTCACATTTCCAACTAGAGAAAAGCCATTTTCTCTCTCACGGATCTTCGGGTTTTTATACCAAAACGTGAGTAACTCTTTCTAGTAGTGTTAGAATGCTTATTAGATGCTTATAACATGATTTAGATGGCTAAATCATTAGATCTAGGAGTTTACTCCCCAAGGTGTTCTTGGGCGGTAAACTCCCGAAATGAAGCCAAAACCGACCCTTGTGTTATGCTAAAGCCTTAGACTCATATGTATGCATGTTAGGGACAAGAAAACATCCATAAATCACCCAAGTTTGGGAGTTCACGGCCCAAGAGTTTCATAGGTCGTAAACTCCCTTTTCAACCTCAAAATGGTGTTTTAAGGCCACTAAAGCTTTAAGGCTTTTATCTAGGCTAGTTCCCATTAAATCTAAGGCCTTAAACACATCAAAGAACACAAACAAATGAGAGTTTACGGCCCAAGTGTATCTTAGGCCGTAAACTCCATTGAAATGGACAAAAGGGTGTTTTTATGACACCTAAAGCCCTAGACCTTTACAAGAAATTGTTACCCACTTAATTGAGGGACCAAACCACATCAAAATCACTTAACAAAGTGAGTTTACGGCCAAGACATGGTTCTTGGGCCGTAAACTCCTAAAAGGGGCACCAAGGTGTGCCTAATGCCTTCATATGCTCGGAATAAAAGTCTAGAACCTATACCACAAGTGCAAGGGACTTGAAAGCATCAAAAACACACCATACATAGACTTTACGGCCGTAAACTCTAAGGGGATTGACCTCAGGGCCGTAAACTCCTAAATGGAGTGTTTCTAGACCTTAAACCCTTCCAAGGACTTAGCCACCAAGTTAGAATAATTCTAGAAAGCATTTGGGACTTCAAAACACACAAATACCCCATGAATGGGAGTTTACGGCCGTAAACTCAAGAGTTTACACCCGTAAACTCCATGTGTGTTAGTATATGAGGAGTAAACTCATATATGGGGTCCTTTGGAACCCTAAACACAAGTAATTTGTCCCACAATAGCTTAGATGCAATCCTTAGGGCTTAAAACACTTATATAAAGTGTTTATTATGTCTAGGATGTCTTAACTTTATCAATTAGTGATTTAAGACTAATTGAATGCATATATGTCTGATTATATGTTCATTAGGATCGTAGTGTGTGTACAAGTCCTCGCTTGACACCTAGCCATCCTATACCGTTCAGTTCATCCAATCACCAACTACAGGTGAGTTCATACCCCTAATCAATATTTTAAATGATTTTAAATGCTTTAATGGGGGGGGGGATACAAGTAGAAACAAACATGTTATTGAATCATTAATATGTATATTATAATTGTGTTTGTCATTTAATAGATTTCACATGCTACAAAATGTGATGCATGAAATGGTTTTACATCTTAAAAACACATTGTTACCAAATGTTTTACCTTTGAAATGTTTATTAAAATGACATCAAGTCATTGCTAATTATTGTTCAAAACCCATAAGATGTCTTACAAAACCATTTTACATCCTTGAACTAAACTAAGCATAGACATTTATATTCTTATATATGTATTAATGTTATAGTTTACATCTTTCATTTAGTTTCCCACACCATTGAGTAGTAATAGTGTATAAACTTACATGATCAACCAGTTATATTACAGTAAATTATCATAGGGATAATTTGAATATATCAAACATTACTTCTATTACAAGAAATCACACAAGAGTCAGTTCATTCATGAGTCTATACTAGTACATTACCTGATACATGAGTACTTACAGATGTTTACCTGATACATGAATACATATACATATACTTACCTGTTACATGAACACACTTACATGAATACCATACAGGAACACTTTTACATAGGTGCATTATCCTGTATTCACTTACCTGGATAATTGTACTTAGGACTACGAGGATGATTTATTAGTATTTACTGTGTAAATTGTCTTTCCTATCCCGGTTCAATGGGATATCTCGGCGGGACTGACCATTCCGAACCCCACTGATCAGCACCAGTGGTCAATAAACATCTACGGATGTCTAAGGTTGTCACTTATTTAGTAGTCAATGACGGGACTAACCATCCCTCTGTCCACTGTTGCAACAGTGGATGAGATGTGAATCTTCGGAGGATCATTAGGTTAGCGATCTGTATTAAGAGATCGACATCGGGACTAACCCTCCCTCCATCCTGCTACTGCTACAGGAGATGAGTGGAGAATCTTTGGATGTTCATCAGGGTATACCTTTCGCTTCGGCGATGTCGTGTTAATCCTGGTCACCCAGGGATAACACTTGCATGATTATATTTTCCTATTTTACTTTATTTTGTGATATATTCACATAAACGATGAGTTAGGCTAAGTACTCTTAGTACTAGTCAATAGAAAGGAAAACCTATCATTTTACTTTGTCATAACAAAACATTCGGGTCTTGGTAGAAGACTACATCTCAAACTGATAGAAAATAAGGGATTTTCTACGGTTTTTCATACGTACATCAACATTTTCATTTAACGATTTACATGGCCTTCATAACAGATTTTCACAAACAATGCAATGACACTTATATACTTATGAATTCACCAGCTTTAAAGCTGATACTCGTTTTCAAAATAACTTGTATTCTCAGGTCATCAGTAGACAGGTACGGAGGCCAGGTTTTGAGAAGACGGAGCAGACAAGTCTCGTCTTTTATTTTGATTGTATATTTTTGGTGTCTTACTAAAATGAAAGAACACATATGTATTAATAGTTTACTTATAATGAAATGGATGATGTTGTTGCTTGTTTATTATATTACACTGTTGTGATACTGTACATGACGTCCTCCACCCCTGAACGTTTCTGCCGTTCGTGGTTTTGGGGTGTGACAGATTGGTATCAGAGCATTGTTTATAGTGAATAAAGTATATCAACCCATAAAAGATATCCTAACTATAAATACATCAGGATTAAAACACTCTGTCTCAGAGTTATACTTTTAAATAATAAAATATTTAACAAAGTATACGTGCCTGCATTCATACTAAAATCAGTGTCACAACGACAAGAACAAAAGTATTAGGATTGTTGAATATCACAAGTAAGCCTGGGGATATATAGTCAGTCTTGGGAATGGCATAGCCTGATCAACTATGCTGGTCCGAGGAGTGATTAGCATATGCCCAAGAATGGTTGTGATATGTCAACAAGTCTAAAAACTTACCAACACAACCATAGAGAAATACCGTAGGGGTATTTGGTCTTACTGTAATTATCTTAGTCAGTTCGTCTATTTAGCTATTTCTTACATCCCTTTTCTCGCATAGATTAAAATGGCTGGATTTCACCACGGTGATCCGTACTTCCCGAACCAAGGCAACGTTGGTTGGCTAGAGGCAGAACCAGAAGATGATCACCCAATCCCTTTGGATGATCACCATGCTGAGGGTTTTTCCGATAGTTCTGAGTCGGAGCCAGAAGTCAACAACCTACCCCCAGCTGCTCAAAACCCAAACCTGAACCCCCGCCCTGTGTTTCAAGGACCCACACCCTTGTGGGCCATTAACTTGACTGAATGGAGTCAGGAACAAGGTCAGCCCATTCCCTACAATGGCAACCGAAGTTTCTACAACCTCACTGAAGGAGGTTCTGCTGATAGAGTCCTACCAATCATGGTGCGTAGGATTTCTCGGAACACAATAGTGGCTCAGGCGACTATCAATCAAGTTTTGGAAGTTGACGCCAACTCTAGTGTTAACACTGTCCACATTCGCCAACTAGAGTTTGCTCATGAAAGGACTCTGGTCCGCAATGCAAATCTGCAAAGGGAACTTGCTGAAAACCTGAGCTGAAATTAGAGAACTTCAAGCTCAACAAGCAAGGTCGGACAGGCGTATAAGGGACATTGAACGTCTACTGTCGGGATCAAGGACTCATGCTAGCAGTTCTTGTCGCCGATAGGATATCGTCAACTCATCTTTTGGATATAACCTAGTTTATGTAAAACTTTGGTCTAATTCCCTATCTGTATAAATCTTAGACCTGTTAGGTCTTGATCTAGTCTTAATTCTGTCAAAATTTTCCATCTTGGTTGATGTAAGGCCTACTTCTAGGCCATTTTTCCCGAACTTGTTACATCTGTAATTCCAGTATTATTGACAGATATCTAATCTGATGAAAATTATTATCCAACTGCTATCTTCTTCATTTAGTCATACTATTCTTTCTGTTGTTGGACTATGGGGATTTAGTCCATGAGACACATTCATTTATCATTTATTCTTATCCATGTTGTCATCTTTTAAACGTATAGTTAAAGATGCCGCCACACGGGAACCCAAGGCGAAACCCAAACAAAGAAGCACCAATACCACCACCTCCACCACCACCTGTACCTCTTCAACCACCAAATCCTTTTGATGCCAACATGTTCCAGGCAGCTTTCACAGCAGCAGTTGCAGCTGCTGTGTCATCAATCAATGCTCCTGCCCCTATTGGATCAGGAACAGGTGCACCACCCTCGAACCACGACGAAAGCCATGGACACCCTCGGCAATGCACCTACAAGGACTTCACTAATGCCAAACCCCACAGATTCAATGGAACTGGGGGTGTTATGGTGTTGAGACAATGGATTGAAAAGATGGAATCCGTCTTTGAAATATGTGCTTGCAAGGAGGGTAGCAAGGTCAAGTTTGCAGCTTGTACCTTCTCTGACAGAGCACTAACATGGTGGAACAGCCATGTTAACTATCTAACTTTGGTGGTGGCGTATTCCATCGGCTGGGAAAAGTTGAAAGACATGCTGATGAAAGAATACTGTCCTCGAGGTGAAATACAAAAACTCGAGCAAGAATTCTGGGGTCTACAAATGGTTGGATCCGACATCACGACCTACACAAATAGGTTCTATGATCTGGCAAACTTATGCCCTGACATGGTTGCTCTCCAGAGCAAAAAGATAGAGAGATATATCTGGGGACTGTCGCCCCAGATGCAGTCAAGTGTGATCGCTTCCAGGCCTATTACCTTCGATAGCGCCAAGGAACTGGCACAATCTCTCATCGATCACCGGAAACCTCAGAACACAACAAACCCTACAGCTGTACCACAAAATTCCAACCCCGACAACACCAATAAGGGGTGGAATAAGAGAAAAAGAGGGGCTTTGCAAGGATCCTCCAATAAACAACAACTTGTGGCGATCAATGCTGCCACAGTGACTCCTGTTGTCCCTGCGAACCCCTTACCAGCAAAAACTTATGTTGGGTCTCTCCCGAAGTGCACCAAGTGCAACTTCCACTACCACGGACCTTGCAAGGAGATGCAGTGCTCTAACTGCAATAGGAAGGGACACACAGTCCGTTTCTGCAAGACTCCAACAGCTCAAGCTGCCCAGGTTCCTAACACCGGTATGGGCCAAGCTTGCTACGGTTGTGGCGAAGTGGGCTACTACAAGAGGAACTGCCTTAAAGCAGGAATGGCTGGAGGAGTGGGAAGAGTTATGGCCCTAGGCCACGAGGAAGCAGTAGCTGATCCTACGATAGTTACTGGTACGTTCCTCCTCGATAACTCATATGCTTGCATACTTTTTGATAGTGGAGCCGAGAAAAGTTTTGTAAGTCACAAATTTGCACACCTGCTTAAACAAAAACCATGTGCATTAGATAATTCATTCACAGTAGAAATGGCTAACAGGAAAACAGAGAGTACAAACTGCATATACGTAGGTTGTACCTTAACTTTAGATGGCCATACTTTTAAGATAGATCTCATGCTAGTCAAAATTAAATGTTTCGACGTTATCATCGGTATGGATTGGTTGAGTCTTCTTCGTGCCGACATTATGTGCTTCAAAAAAGCAGTTCGTCTTAACCTTCCTAACAATGAAACTTTAATTATCTACGGCGACAAAATTAGTACGAGCCTTCGCATCATTTCGTGCATTCAAGCCCAGAAGTGCTTGCGGAAGGAGTACCATGCATTTCTCGCACACATCGTCAATGCCAGTCAAGAACTGAAAGACATTCAGAAAATCCCAGAAGTACGCGACTTTCCCGACATATTCCCAGAAGAACTTCCCGGTTTACCACCACAACGCCAAGTCGAGTTCAGAATCGACTTAGTGCCAAGGGCTACCCCCGCAGCCAAATCTACGTATCGTCTGGCACCGGCTGAAATGTAGGAACTTTCCAGTCAACTTAACGAACTTCTCAAGAAGGGATTCATTCGACCAAGCTTCTCACCATGGGGAGCACCGGTCTTGTTCGTCAAGAAGAAAGATGGATCGTTTCGCATGTGCATCGACTGTAGAGAACTCAACAAACTTACCATTAAAAATCATTATCCCTTGCCCCGCATTGATGATTTATTTGATCAACTTCAAGGAGCCAACTACTTCTCGAAGATAGATCTGCGATCCGGATATCACCAACTACGAGTGTTAGAGGAGGATGTTCCCAAGACAGCCTTCCGAACTCGTTATGGGCACTACGAGTTTGTAGTGATGCCATTCGGATTAACTAACGCGCCCGCAGTATTCATGGATCTGATGAATAGGGTATGTCGTCCTTACTTGGATCAGTTCGTCATCGTCTTCATTGATAACATACTCATCTACTCTCGAAGTAAGGAGGAACATAGTCAAGACCTCCGTAAGATCTTAGAAACATTGCGATCAGAGAAGCTCTACGCGAAGTTCTCCAAGTGCGAATTTTGGATTCGGCGAGTCGAATTTTTGGGCCATGTGGTTAGCGAAGAAGGTATACACGTGGACCCTTCCAAAATTAAGGCCATCAAGAATTGGTCAGCACCAAAGTCACCTACTGAAATTCGTCAATTTCTAGGTCTAGCTGGCTACTATCGCAGGTTCATTCAGAACTTCTCCAGCATAGCGAAACCTCTTACAACCCTGACCTAGAAAGGCGTGGCCTTTGACTGGGAAGAGAAACAGGAAAGAATGTTCCAGACGCTCAAACGAGCCTTGTGCACCGCCCCGATACTATCCCTTCCCGAAGGGATAGAAGACTTCATTGTCTATTGCGATGCATCCAATCAAGGACTCGGATGTGTTCTGATGCAGCGAGGTAAAGTCATCACCTATGCCTCGAGACAGCTGAAGACACATGAGGTTAACTACACAACCCACGATCTTGAACTAGGAGCAGTTGTGTTTGCTCTGAAGATCTGGCGACATTACCTATATGGTACAAAAAGCACGATCTTTACGGACCATAAGAGTCTACAACACATTTTCGACCAGAAAGAGCTCAACATGAGACAACGACGATGGGTCGAGCTACTTAGTGATTACGAGTGCGAAATTCGTTATCATCCGGGTAAAGCCAATGTAGTAGTTGACGCCCTAATTCGGAAAGAATATACTGGTCGTAGAGTCAAATCTTTGACTCTAACTATCCATTCACACTTATCCATGCAAATAAAGGAGGCTCAGCTCGACGCTTTGAAACCTGAAAACGTGGCGGGTGAATCCCTTAGAGGGATGGATAAGAACTTGGAAGTCAAGGGTGGCGGAGCCTTATACCTCATGGATCGGATCTAGACACTGAAACACGGTGGCTTTAGAGACTTGGTCATGACTGAAGCTCATAACACTCATTATTCCGTCCACCTGGGTTCAGATAAGATGTATCTGGATCTTAAAAAGTTATACTGGTGGCCTAACATGAAAGCCGATATTGCTACCTTCGTGAGTAAATGCCTTACTTGCGCAAAGGTCAAGGTCGAATACTAGAAACCCTCCGGTCTTCTACAACAACCGGAGATACCAGAATTGAAGTGGGAGCGGATCACTATGGACTTCATAACCAAGCTGCCCAAGACGACGGGTGGACTTGATTCCATATGGGTCATCGTCGATAGACTGACCAAGTCTACGCACTTCTTACCGATCAAAGAAACAGACAAGATGGAGAAACTTACCAGAACTTACATTAGGGAGATTGTAAGGCTGCACGGTGTTCCTTTATCTATCATCTCAGACCGAGATAGTAGATTCACTTCGAGGTTCTGGCAGTCATTACAAAGTTCCCTAGGAACTAGGCTGGACATGAGTACAGCCTACCATCCACAGACCGATGGGCAAAGTGAGAGAACTATCCAAACCTTAGAAGATATGTTGCGTGCCTGTGTAATTGATTTTGGAAAAGCTTGGGATACTCAATTACCCCTTGTTGAATTTCCCTACAACAACAGTTATCACACGAGCATAAAGGCAACTCCATTCGAGGCCCTCTATGGCCGAAGGTGCAGATCCCCTCTGTGCTGGGCTGAAGTGGGTGATACCCAGTTAGCTAAGGGACGAGTTCCTGAAAGCACTCTCACGGGTCCGGAGATCATTCGGGAAACGACAGAGAAAATCGTTCAAATTCGTGAACGATTGAAAGCCTCTAGAGACCGACAGAAAAGCTATGCTGACAAGCGTAGGAAACCATTAGAGTTCCAGGTGGGCGACCGAGTCCTAATGAAGGTCTCACCCTGGAAGGGCTTGGTACACTTTGGAAAGCGTGGGAAGCTGAATCCAAGATACATAGAGCCTTTCGATATTCTCGCGAGAATCGGCCCTGTGGCTTACAAGCTCAATCTACCGCAAGAACTCAGTAACGTACATCCTACCTTCCACGTGTCAAACTTGAAAAAGTGTCTATCCGACGAGACTCTTGTTATTCCACTCGACGAGATCGAGATCAACGAGAGCCTAAACTTCGTGGAGAAACCAGTAGAGATCATGGACCAAGAGGTCAAGCAAACAAAGAAGAGTCGTATCCTGATAGTGAAGGTGCACTGGAATGCAAAGCGTGGACCGGAATTCACTTGGGAACGTGAGGATCAGATGAAACTGAAATAACCTCACCTTTTCGCTTAGTTATTTGTAACTTCTTATTTGCTTAAATTCTAATTTCGGGACGAAATTCCTTCTAACGGGGGGATGATGTGACAACCCGAAATTTCCATTATGTACAAACCATATCACTTCAATAGAAGTTATAGCAGTCACAGTTAATTTTCAGACTTGTTCGCATAACTTTGAGTAATTCAGGGTTTAAACTTCAGGAAATATCAGGAGAGTGGGTGCACTAGGGTTTTGTGAAACACTATTATTCCAACACTCTATTATATTAGAGATCATTTCTAAAATAAAAATATTTTCTGCCAAAATATCTCAGGACTATAAATTGATTTCTGAACCAAATTCATTCATTATTCACATTTCCAACTAGAGAAAAGCCATTTTCTCTCTCACGGATCTTCGGGTTTTTATACCAAAACGTGAGTAACTCTTTCTAGTAGTGTTAGAATGCTTATTAGATGCTTATAACATGATTTAGATGGCTAAATCATTAGATCTATGAGTTTACTCCCCAAGGTGTTCTTGGGCGGTAAACTCCCGAAACGAAGCCAAAACCGACCCTTGTGTTATGCTAAAGCCTTAGACTCATATGTATGCATGTTAGGGACAAGAAAACGTCCATAAATCACCCAAGTTTGGGAGTTCACGGCCCAAGAGTTTCATAGGCCGTAAACTCCCTTTTCAACCTCAAAATGGTGTTTTAAGGCCACTAAAGCTTTAAGGCTTTTATCTAGGCTAGTTCCCAATAAATCTAAGGCCTTAAACACATCAAAGAACACAAACAAATGAGAGTTTACAGCCCAAGTGTATCTTAGGATGTAAACTCCACTGAAATGGACAAAAGGGTGTTTTAATGACACCTAAAGCCCTAGACCTTTACAAGAAATTGTTACCCACTTAATTGAGGGACCAAACCACACCAAAATCAATTAACAAAGTGAGTTTACGGCCAAGACATGGTTCTTGGGCCGTAAACTCCTAAAAGGGGCACCAAGGTGTGCCTAATGCCTTCATATGCTTGGAATAAAAGTCTAGAACCTATACCACAAGTGCAAGGGACTTGAAAGCATCAATAACACACCATACTTAGAGTTTACGGCCGTAAACTCTAAGGGGATTGGCCTCAGGGCTGTAAACTCCTAAATGGAGTGTTTCCAGACCTTAAACCCTTCCAAGGACTTAGCCACCAAGTTAGAATAATTCTAGAAAGCATTTGGGACTTCAAAACACACAAATACCCCATGGATGGGAGTTTACGGCCGTAAACTCAAGAGTTTACAACCATAAACTCCATGTGTGTTAGTATATGAGGAGTAAACTCATATATGGGGTCCTTTGGAACCCTAAACACAAGTACTTTGTCCCACAATAGCTTAGATGCAATCCTTAGAGCTTAAAACACTTATATAAAGTGTTTATTATGTATAGGATGTCTTAACTTTATTAATTAGTGATTTAAGACTAAGTGAATGCATATATGTGTGATTATATGTTCATTAGGATCGTAGTGTGTGTACAAGTCCTTGCTTGACACCTAGCCACCCTATACCGTTCAGTTCATTCCAATCACCAACTACAGGTGAGTTCATACCCCTAATCAATATTTTAAATGATTTTAAATGCTTTAATGGGGGGATACAAGTAGAAACAAACATGTTATTGAATCATTAATATGTATTTTATAACTGTGTTTGTCATTTAACAGATTTCACATGCTACAAAATGTGATGCATGAAATGGTTTTACATCTTAAAAACACATTGTTACCAAATGTTTTACCTTTGAAATGTTTATTAAAATGACATCAAGTCATTGCTAATTATTGTTCAAAACCCATAAGATGTCTTACAAAACCGTTTCACGTTCTTCAACTAAACTATGCATATACATTTATATTCTTATATATGTATTGATGTTATAGTTTACATCTTTCATTTAGTTTCCCACACCCTTGAGTAGTAAGAGTGTATAAACTTACATGATCAACCAGTTATATTACAGTAAATTATCATAGGGATAATTTGAAGATATCAAACATTACTTCTGTTACAAGAAATCACACAAGAGTAAGTTCATTCATGAGTCTATACTAGTACATTACCTGATACATGAGTACTTATAGATGTTTACTTGATACATGAATACATATACATATACTTACATGTTACATGAACACACTTACATGAATGCCATACGGGAACACTTTTACATAGGTGCATTATCCTGTATTCACTTACCTGGATAATTTTACTTAGGACTACGAGGATGATTTATTAGTACTTACTGTGTAAATTGTCTTTCCTATCCCGGTTCAATGGGATATCTCGGCGGGACTAACCATTCCGAACCCCAGTGATTAGCACCAGTGGTCGATAAACGTCTACGGATGTCTAAGGTTGTCACTTATTTAGTAGTCGGTGACGGGACTAACCATCCCTCTGTCCACTGTTGCAACAGTGGATGAGATGTGAATCTTCAGAGGATCATTAGGTTAGCGATCTGTATTAAGAGATCGACATCGGGACTAACCCTCCCTCCATCCCGCTGCTGCTACAGGGGATGAGTGGACAATCTTCGGATGTTCATCAGGGTATACCTTTCGCTTCGGCGATGTCGTGTTAATCCTGGTCACCCAGGGATAACACTTGCATAATTATATTTTCCTATTTTACTTTATTTTGTGATATATTCACATAAACGATGAGTTAGGCTATGTACTCTCAGTACTAGTCAATAGAAAGGAAAACCTATCATTTTACTTTGTCATAACAAAACATTCGGGTCTTGGTAGAAGACTACATCTCAAACTCATAGAAAATAAGGGCTTTTCTAGGGTTTTTCATACGTACATAAACATTTTCATTTAACGATTTACATGGCCTTCATAACAGATTTTCAAAAACAAGGCAATGACACTTATATACTTATGAATTCACCAGCTTTAAAGTTGATACTCGTTTTCAAAATAACTTGTATTCTCAGGTCATCAGTAGACAGGTACGGAGGCCATGTTTTGAGAAGACGAAGCAGACAAGTCTCGTCTTTTATTTTGATTGTATATTTTTGGTGTCTTACTACAATGAAAGAACACATATGTATTAAAACTTTACTTATAATGCAATGGATGATGTTGTTGCTTGTTTATTATATAACACTGTTGTGATACTGTACATGACGTCCTCCATCCCTGAACGTTTCCGCCGTTCGTGGTTTTGGAGTGTGACAAATGACAAGAAGAAGCAGCGAGCTGCCAAAAAGCAGCAAATTGTGGTTGTACATGCTGCAATAACCCCTGCTGCTGCTACTGCTCCGGTGGGAAAGTATGCTGGAAGTTTACCCAAGTGAAACAAATGCAACTTCCACCACAACGGCCCCTGCCGTGAAATGCAGTGTTCTAACTGCGACAAGAAAGGACACACTGTCCATTTTTGTAGGTCTCCGGCAACACCGATCACTCAAGTCCCCAGCTCAGGCGCGAGCCCAACCTGCTATGGATGTGGTGAAGCAGGTCACTACAAGAGGGACTTCCCCAAAGCAAAGAATGCAGGTGGATCGGGGAGAGTACTAACAATAAGCCATGGGGAAGCAGTTGCTGACCCGACGGTGGTGACTGGTACGTTCCTTCTCGATAACTCCTATGCATGCATTCTGTTCGATAGTGGAGCGGAGCGAAGCTTCGTAAACCATAAATTTGCTCACATACTTAAACATCAACCTCACGCACTTAAAGAGAAATTCACGGTAGAAATGGCTAATGGGAAAACTGAAAGCACCAAGAGCATATACTTACGTTGTACCTTAACTCTAGATAACCATTCATTTCCAATCGACCTCAAGTCGGTTTCCATTAAAAGCTTCGATGTTATCATCGGCATGGATTGGTTGAGTCTTCATCGAGCCAACATCATGTGCTTCGAGAAAGCAATCCGTCTAAACCTCCCGTCTAACGAAACTCTCATGGTCTTCGGTGACAAACCCAATACAAGTCTTCGTATGATCTCCAGTATCCAAGCATAGAAATACCTACGTAAAGAATATCGCGCGTTCCTTGCTCACGTTGTCGATGCAAGCCTAGAAACGAAAGAACTAAAGAATATTCCAGTAGTGAGCGACTTCCCCGACATTTTCGCAGAAGAGCTACCAGGTTTACCTCTGCAACGACAGGTCGAGTTCAGAATCGAATTAATTCCAAGAGCTACCCCAGTAGCTAAGTCACCATACCGATTAGCACCAGCAGAGATGCAGCAATTATCTGGTCAACTTAACGAACTGCTCAGCAAGGGCTTCATAAGACCAAGCTTCTCGCCTTGGGGAGCACCAGTCTTGTTTGTTAAGAAGAAAGACGGATCATTCCGTATGTGTATCGACTACAGGGAACTCAACAAACTGACGGTCAAAAATCGTTACCCTCTACCTCGCATCGACAATTTATTCGAGCAACTCCAAGGAGCGAATTATTTTTCCAAAATTGATCTGAGATCCGGATATCACCAGTTACGAGTGCTAGAGGAGGATGTTCCGAAGACAGCCTTCCGAACTCGTTACGGACACTACGAGTTCGTGGTGATGTCGTTCGGATTGACCAATGCGCCCGCAGTCTTCATGGATCTGATGAATCGAGTATGCCGACCTTACTTGGATCAGTTCGTAATTGTTTTCATTGACGACATTCTGATCTACTCTCGGAGTAAGGAAGAGCATAACAATCACCTACGACAGGTTTTAAGAACTTTACGAACGGAGAAGCTCTATGTGAAGTTCTCAAAATGTGAATTTTGGATCCGAAGAGTCGAATTCTTAGGACATGTGGTAAGCGAAGCGGGAATCCATGTGGATCCATCCAAGATTAAGGCTATTAAGAACTGGTCAGCACCAAAGATGCCTATAGAAATTCATCAATTTCTAGGTCTTGCTGGCTACTACCGCAGATTCATACATAACTTCTCCAGTATTGCGAAACCTCTTACAGCACTGACCCAGAAGGGCGTGGCCTTTGACTGGGAAGAGAAACAAGAGAGAGCATTTCATACGCTCAAGCGAGCCTTGTGCACCGCACCAATACTATCCCTACCCGAAGGGATAGAAGACTTCGTGGTCTATTGCGATGCGTCAAACCAAGGGCTCGGTTGTGTCCTGATGCAACGGGGTAAGGTCATCGTCTACGCCTCGAGACAGCTGAAGACACACGAAGTCAACTACACCACACATGATCTTGAGTTGGGGGCAGTTGTGTTTGCCCTGAAGATCTGGAGACATTACTTGTATGGCACAAAAAGCACTATTTTTACCGACCACAAGAGTTTACAACACATATTCGATCAGAAGGAGCTCAACATGAGACAACGACGGTGGGTCGAGCTACTCAATGACTACGAATGCGACATTCGTTATCATCCGGGTAAAGCCAACGTAGTAGGAGACGCCCTAAGTCGGAAGGAATATTCTGGTCGAAGGGTCAAGTCGTTGACGATGACTATGCATTCGCACTTGTCTAAACAAATTCAGGCGGCTCAACTTGAAGCTATGAAACCTGAACATGTGGCGAGTGGATCCCTCAGAGGAATGGATAAGAACTTAGAAACCAAGGGTGGTGGAGCCTTATATTTCATGGACTGGATCTGGACCCCGAAGCACGGTGGTTTCCGAGACTTGGTCATGACCGAGGCGCACAACACTCGGTATTCCATCCACCCAGATTCAGATAAGATGTATATGGGTCTTAAAAAGCTATACTGGTGGCCTAATATGAAAGCAGAGATTGCTACCATCGTAAGTAAATGCCTTACTTGCGCAAAGGTCAAGGTCGAGTACCAAAAACCCTCTGGTTTACTGCAACAACCAGAGGTCCCAGAATGGAAGTGGGAGCGGATCACTATGGATTTCATAACCAAGTTGCCCAAGACAATGGGTGGACTTGATACCATATGGGTCATCTTCGATAGATTGACCAAGTCTGCACACTTCCTTCCTATTAAAGAAACCGATAAGATGGAGAAACTTACGAGAACATACATTAGGGAAATCGTGCGACTACATGGTGTTCCTATATCCATTATCTCCGATAGAGATAGTAGATTCACCTCAAGATTCTGGCAATTGTTGCAACATTCCCTGGGAAGAAGGCTAGACATGAGCACAGCCTACCATCCACAGACCGATGGACAAAGTGAGAGGACCATCCAAACGCTGGAAGATATGTTGAGAGCCTATGTGATTGACTTCGGAAACGCATGGGATACTCATTTACCCCTTGTCGAGTTTTCCTATAATAACAGTTATCACACGAGCACCAAGGCTGCTCCATTTAAAGCTCTCTACGGCCGAAAGTGCAGATCTCCTCTGTGCTGGGCTGAGGTGGGTGATACCCAATTAGCTAGGGGGCAAACTTCTGACAATACTCTCACAGGTCCGGAAATCATTCGGGAAACGACAGAGAAAATCGTACAGATCCGTGAATGATTGAAAGCCTCTAGAGACCGTCAAAAAAGCTACGCCAATAAACGAAGAAAACCTTTGGAATTTCAGGTGGGAGACCGAGTCCTTCTCAAAGTCTCACTCTAGAAGGGCTTGATACGCTTCGGAAAGCGTGGAAAGTTAAATCCAAGGTACATTGGGCCTTTCGAGATTCTCGCAAGAATTGGCCCAGTGGCTTACAAACTTAATCTACCGAACGAACTTCGTAACGTACATTCTACATTCCACGTTTCCAATTTGAAAAAGTGTCTATCCAACGAGACTCTTGTAATCCCACTCGATGAGATCGAGATCAACGAGAGCCTCAACTTCGTGGAAGAACCCGTAGAAGTCATGGACCAAG
Source organism: Lactuca sativa (assembly GCF_002870075.4). NCBI lineage: Eukaryota > Viridiplantae > Streptophyta > Magnoliopsida > Asterales > Asteraceae > Lactuca > Lactuca sativa. The sequence continues at coordinate 106,328,218 of NC_056628.2, forward strand.
AGGTCAAGCAGACGAAGCAAAGCCGTATCCCGATTGTGAAGGTTCGCTGGAACGCCAAGCGCGGGCCGGAATTCACTTGGGAACGCGAGGATCAGATGAAAATGAAATACCCTCATCTTTTTACTTAGTTATTTGAAATAATCTAGTAACTTAAACTCAAATTTCGGGACGAAATTCCCTTAGCAGGGGGATGATGTGACAACCCGAAAAATTTCTTGCATGCACTCTTCAATTCTTTCCAATATTAGACTTATTTTACTATATGGTAGTACCCTTTAGAGTCTAATGAAGCATTCTAAATATGATATAATTAAGGTAGGAGTGTTAAAAAGGGTTAAATCAAAGTGTAGGAATCAAAACCGGGCCAAACACTCCAACACATGGAGTGTGCGGCTACACATTTGAGTGTGCGACCACACACTCTTGTTTACGGCCTCACACCTTCCCAACCACACACTCTACCTATATATGCCACCGTTAGATCATTCTTGAACACTTCCTTCACTTCTTCAAGCATAGAACACGAAAATCCTGTCAAGTATCATCCATTCTCCTTGAAGATCTTCATAAAAGGTACCAAGAACACCAAGAACACCAAGATCTTCATCTGGCCGCACACATGGCAGCACACACCACCTGGCAGCACACATGGCCACACACAGGGCCGCACACATGTGCTGGCAGCACACTAGGCCGCACACCTGGCCGCACACACATATAGTGTGTATCTTGGCCATACACCCTCTTGTATAGCCTTATAAACCCTCATACAATCATATATGATTATAACACTTCATTATAAGTGTTTACTAGTCCCTAAGGGGGTCCCAAAATCATCAATTAGTTATTCATAACACTAATTAAATCCATATATGTGCCTATATATGCTAAATAGGATTCGAGCGTGTTCTCAAGTCACCACTTGACACCTAGCACCAAATCCGACATTATCATCAGAACCACTCACTACAGGTGAGTTTATACCCCTTTAATTAACCTTTGAAATACTTTTAAATGTTTTAAATACTTTTATGGGGGGATACAAGTTGAATACTTATAGTTATTACATCAATCACATGTGATTAATAACTACCAAACCAATGATTTCATCACTATTTCAAAATGTTTATTAAACTGTTTTACTTCAAAATGTTTACAAACTCTTTTACTTATCAAATACTTTTATTTAAACTTTATTATGCTTCTTATAAATTGCATGTCCATATACGCATAGATATATAAGAAATGTTTAAAAGGCTTAGGAAGGCCATCCGCCCTATTTCCTTTTCCTCGATTTGGATGTGGTCTGGTGGGATGTCGGGTAGCCATCCGAGGGTCGTTTCAATATTAATTATGTATTATATGTGCATATATAGACATAAAAGTACTTCCATATCCATGCGTATCAGTTACATCATTAGTAATTTACCATCGGGGTAACACAGAATTTCACTTATACTATTGCTAGATCAATGAGTCAGTTCATTCATGAGTCAATACATTACATTACTATGAGTACATAAACAACTATACTAGAAAGAGAACATATACAACGATACTAGAACAAGTAACATTACATTACATATACATGAATACGTTAACAATTGTGATCCACTGTATGGGAGCATGCCTTAATTGTCATGACCCGGGTTGTAGCCAGAGTCTCTTGGAGGGAGAGCGTGAGTTTGCGTATAGATCTATACTGGATTGACTATCCTACACCTTGCTGCTAGCTACAGCCGGACCGGCAGGTCTGCGGGTGCCAAACGTCATACCTTATTTTTTGACTATACGTTGTCGTTATTACCAGTCTATAGTATGGTGCAATTTATCACATGATACCTTAATATAAATTCGGTTTAAGGTAGATAGTACAACATTAGTTATTATAATACAATACTACAAGTACTACAGTAATTTATCCTTTATATACATTTAGTGACTATTTCACTTAAATAATAATGTATAAACTATATTTTGATAATGATAGTTACACTTGGAAAATTACCCACTGTCACGATAAACAAACATACAAAACAGTTACGCCTTGGGAGAAGGCTACTTTTAATAGAAAATATAGGTTTTTCTGAGAGATTCAAACTTTTACAAAGACTTACAAACATTTACATACGTTTTACAAACTTACAATGGAGACATGTTCAAACGTTTTGATAACAAACACTGACACTGAAATACTTATGAACTCACCAGCTTAATGCTGATACTCGCTTTCAAATTAACTTGTATTCTCAGGTCATCAGTAGACAGGTACCGAGACCAGCTTTTGAGAAGATGGAGCGCTTTCAGGACTCATCTCTTTATTTTGACTTACATTATTTTTGGTGTCTATAACTGTACAGAACACACTTGTAATAAAATTTTATATTTAATGCAATGGATGATGTTATTTGCTTATTTACTTTTACTGTGTTATGATACTTTACATGACGTCCTCCGCCCCAGAACGTTTCTGCCGTTCTTGGTTTTGCGGTGTGACAGAAGCTAAATCCAAGATATATCAGACCATTCGAAATCCGCGCCAGGATTTGCTCGGTGGCATACAAGCTGCGATTACCCCAGGAACTCAATCACGTTCATCCTACCTTTCACGTGTAAAACTTAAAGAAATGCATGTCCGATGAGACTCTCGTTATCCCTCTGGACGAAATTGAAATCAAAGAGAGTCTCCGCTTCGTAGAAGAGCCTGTAGAAATCATGGATCGGGAAATTAAAAGAACAAAATAAAGTCGCATGCCCATTGTGAAGGTCCGTTGGAATGCTAAGCGAGGACCTGAATATACCTGGGAGCGCGAAGATCAAATGAAACAAAAATCCCCGCATCTTTTCCCTAGTCTATAAATACTTAATGTAGAATTAATTTCGGGATGAAATTCCCTCTAACAGGGGGATGATGTGACAACCCGATATTCCAAGTCAATGTAATATTCACAAAGTCAAATATTATAATCTATTTTGGAATCAGTAGAATTAACGTCAAAAATAAAATGTTCAAAAGTCTTATTTGGGACTCATAAAAGGTTAGACATCGTGTCAAGGTTTTCAGAAATATAAAGAACACTCAAATCCGAGTTATAACGAAGTAGTTATGACCAATCAACGATTTGCGAAAAAACCTGTAAAACGTAGTTAAGCATGAAAAGTGATATTTCAATGAATTACTTTTTAGCCTTAAGTATCTTAACGAAATTCGTAGATAATAACAAACCGTGAGCATACATAAAAAGAACGTCCAAATCTGACTTCGTATGAGGAAGTTATGATTTTTATAAGTTTCAGAACAGCAGTAGACGGCTAAAAACTCGAAATAATGATCGAACGGTTTTTAGCCGACGCAACCTAAACGAGAATTGAAGATCTCGACAATAGTAGTACAATGGTAAAAAGACAAACAAAAAAGGACATCGGATGATGAAGTTTTGAATTTTTAGTGGATTTATCATGTCCCGACCTATTAAAGATATATAATTAAAATTAATATCAAAATTAGCCGACGAAGCCTAAATGAAAGTTGTAGAGTACATTCTCACCTACGCATGCATATAAAGAATGTCAAAAACGAAGCTCGTATGCAAAAGTTACGGATTTTACAAGTTCGAGGTGCACAAACCGAGACGATTTACGCCCAGCGTACCCTCGTACGCCCAACATACTTGGGTGCTAGGCTTCGGATCTTCCACATAGCCCCTCTACGCCTCTATACCCCTGTCCAATCCGAAGAACGGTGACCAAGGATGCGGTCATGCATGATGTCCGAGTACGCACCGCGTAACTCCACTGGTACGCCCCGCGTACGCGAGGGTTCCAGTCCCTATAAAAAGGATGTGAGGGTTACGGGTTCCATTGCTCATTTTCTCTCCTCCTCTTGTGTTTTTACCTCGTTTTATGTGCAAGTAATATCCCGACACCCCGGTTTCATATCCAAGCCCCGACGAAGGTCCGAAGCTCCGAGATTCACGAAAAACTCACCACTTCCCGGTCGAAGTGATGCCCGAGGAAAAATCTCGTTTTCGTCAAAGTACCACACACTACTAGAAAAACAGCCTTTTACGACGCGCAAAACACGACGCTCTTTGATTTATGTTACGCATTAGAGAGTGACATTAAAAAAGTGTCATCTCTTCAAAAATTTTAAGGATTTATGTCGCGCATTACTGAGTGCCTTTAAATTAGTGTCTGATGTAAAAATATTAAAAACACGGAAGGCACTTGTGCGTCATCTGTGAATGTCGTTTTATATTTTTTTTAAGAAACGCGCGTGTCCGAGGGAAAATGAAATCCCCCAAAATTTTGAACACCCGCCATCCTCCCTGTGTACTCTCTACACCCGCCAAATCGATTTCATTCTCTCCCTTCCTTCTCTCTGCAACCCCTTCCTCTGCGATCGACTTTCACTTCCTTCTCTATGTAAACCCTAATCAAACATAACGCATTTGCAATGGTAATGTCTGCTGCATCTTCTCCAACATTGGATTCTGGTTCTGGAAAGCGCTTGCATCCACCTTCTCGTCTCTCCCCCTCCACCGTGTTTTCTCTCATCTCTCTCCTCCATAGATGGAGATTGTCGGAGACATGAAAGGAGTAACCGAAGGAAACACTACTAGAATGCTCAAGTTTACAAACATTGGATTCTGGTTCTGCTCATCTCCACTCACCTCTTCCCACCGGCGACCTATGCTCACCTCTTCCTGCCGGCATCCTCAAGCTCACCTCACCTCCCCGAGACTGCAACGATTGCTCAAGTTTACAAGCATTTGTTTAAGATCCAACCATTTTCGGATCTTCACGCTCACAAGACTACGATTTAGGGCTCGTTACATTGTTCTTGTGTCAGACATACAACAAGGAGATTTAGGGTTTTACAACTTCTCCCTATCACCATCTATGAACTAATGAAGCCCTAGATAGGTACGATTCAAGCATCATCTAAGTTACAGTTGGTCGTGCCTCCTCCAAAAATAAATCGCAATATATCTTTGTTGTTCCTCCCCATCAGGTAAGTTGATGGTCCCTCATTCTTGAGCACCTAAATTCTCGCTCTTTTTTTCTCTCAATATTTCTTCTCCATTCTCCCCTTTTTTTTCTCTCAATATTTTTTCTCTTCACTTCAAGGTTAGCCTTATAGACTATCAGATTCTGCCAGCAGCTTTATCGAAGGTATTGATCAATGGAATTATGTCTACTCAATAGCAATTCTACATATGGGAAAATAATTCTAGTGCAAGGCTTCTGAAAATTCCACATGTTCTGTTTAGGTTCAGAAGAAAAAAATGAAAGTCATGTCATCCTCGTCATCAGAGTACAAGCTTCTTGTCTTTCATCACTGTTGCTCAATATTATCAGGCTATGACATTGATTGTCATTTATCAGTTTTACAAAGGCAAACCTAAATAGAAACATTTTTTTGTTGATATTTTCCATGGAATTCTCTCAGGATATTGAAAAAGCTTAGGAGATATGGAATTTCAAGGATACTATCCTACGAGCTACTCAATACTGCATATTATCTTTCTGCCTTTCTCATAGCATGGTAAGTGATATGGAATTTAAAGTTAATAGTTTTAAGAAATTAACGTCTATATATTTATGTCATTTGAACTTCAGTGGCTTACAATACAATGATCCAGGGGCAAAAGTGGACTTAAGTTTTGTCTATCTATGCATTCTATCTTTACTTGTCCAAATATCTTTACGAGCTATTCAGAGGGGAACTTCTTGTGGAAAGGAGTATTCAACCAACTTTTGCTATTGCTTGGTCAAACCTTGCTGGCCTTTTCATGGAGCCACGTGATCTTAATAGGGAACTCTAGTATTACAAGGTATATACATATAATTATTATTATTATTATTATTATTATTATTATTATTATTATTATTATTATTATTATTATTACTTTTGTTGTCAATCACATGCAAATGTTATATGTGTCTTGTATTATTCGGATGGATTTACTCTCAGTGTGGATCTTGTTTATTTCAGGAGGCTGTCAAACTTAAGCCAACATTTTCTGATGCCTATTTGAACTTGGGAAATGGATACAAGGTGAATTGCTACTTACAGTTGCTACAAAAAAACACATTAATTGCTACTTACAGTTGATACAAAGCAGCTGTCAGCTTCAACATCATTTGTTGGCTCATATCTGTCATAAGTTTCATAAAAGATCTCATCCACAGGTCCAAGAAGGTCTACCCCATACTTCAGTAACAACACATGGGAAAAACTTTCTTTTTATCTTTTTTTATTAATTCATCACATCAAAATATAATAAAATAAAACTCACTCGTTTCCAGAGTTCATTCGTATGGGATGAAAGTGACTGGGAGCAGGGACTCCATTGACCACATGACAGCTAGACATACCCATGGAATCCATATGAGGCTGACCTGGAGTCCCCATTGGAGGTTGCTGTAGAACTGGGTATCCCATGGGTAAGTTGTTAACTGCACTGGAAAGAGTAATATTGAATAATAATTCTACACTTTCTAAAAAATACAACTTCTTTACCTTCCTTTGTCTGTTGACTTGGTACTACTTATTTTGTATATACATGTAACTAAAAAATGCATATGATATTGAAAAATTGAGAAAATTTGGCTACTCAAAGAAACAATTCTATGCTGAGGTTGTAAACCTATAAAAAGAGGTATGATTTTTACTATAAATCATTGTCAAAATTAAATATGTTTGGATGCGTTTTTAACTATAAGATTATCTTGTTTGTAATATTTAAAGAAATCATTTGTCTGTTGACTTGGTACTACTTATTTTTTACTATTAATTTTTTTACTGTTTCCATATTAGGTATTCCATATTAATTTTTTTAACAATCAACCTAGAATAAGACATCACTGCCCTTTTGAGTCTCAAGAAAATGCAAAACCCTGCAGTGACACTGTTACCTTTTGGTTTACCAATCCAATCTACATGTCACATTCCTTAGTAACTGATTCACTAGGATCTATCAAAGGCTCTATCTTTCTGCTGAAGAGAACCGTCCCCTTTGATTACTGATAAATTGATGGTCATTCATATTTTCTTTATCTATCCCCTCTAAATGAAATGTATCTCAATTATTGCAGTTTCAAACTGAGAAGAAGCATTCAGATTATCTGGATGTCTTAAGCGAGACACATAACAGAGCCTCAGATCAAAAGATCCAGATTGGTGCTGATCCGGGTGATGGTTACACAAAGCACATTTTTAGAGGCTAGATGCAAGTAGTCTCTCTCTTTCTCTATCTCCTTTTTTTTTAAATAAATTTGGTTCTCATTGTTGGCTTCCGAATAGCTTTTATTAATCCTTGTAATTATATTTTTATCTTTTTTCTATCAGATGTGCATCCTCAGTTCAGTCCTTGATAAGTGCCTAAGGCTGCTTGGTTTTGAGTCGGCAGCACCTTGCGATACCTCTTGCAAACTCAGGTATGTAGCTTTATTATTCCGAATAGCTCTTGTTTTCTAGTATTAGAAGATCATATGTCTTGATTTCATGCATAACAATAGAGAGATATTGTAGCATCTTTAATAGAGCTATGTAGCATTATAATCCTTCAAATGTGATGGAAACATATGAGGTGCAACGAATAAGCAAAGAAAACTCTTAATCCCAATGATGTCAATAATCTTCCAGAAACTAAAAATCTTCATTGTTTGTACGATGCATGATATATTTGCATCCCATGCTATATTATTTAGATGCTTTAACTTTCATTAATTGGTTTGAATGTTGGTGTTTAGTAATTAAACTCAATTTATTCCTCTTTTTATTAACAAATTTTATTTATTCATGATCTTCAGCTATCTTCTACTTGTGGGCGGCTTGTAATTTCAAGTGATGGAGTCTGGGATACTCTTTCCACTGAATCAGCTCTGGAATGCAGTCGCGGATTGGCTCCGGAATCAGCAGCAGCACAAATTGTCAAAGTACGGAAACAAAAAAATGTCAAATTTGTAATAAAATATTATGCAATGGATTCTATTTTTGTATGACATTAAATTTTATGAAATGGATCATATTTTTTGTATATGATATTTTATTTTCTATTATGATGCATTAAATGCAAATTTAATTTGAAAATTAGTAAATCTATAAAAAAATATTTTTTTAAACATTTAAAATTACGATACGCAAAAATGTGTGTCATCTTCACTTATGACATGGCCTTTCTTGACAGGGGCTTTCTTGATACGCATTGCGTGTCATTAACACGCGCGTCGTAAGGTTACGACACGCGAATGCGTGTCGTCTTCCTTTATGACAGGGCCTTCCTTGATACGCATTGCGTGTCGTAACCGCGCGTCGTAAATGCGCGTCGTAAATGCGCGTCGTAAATGCGCGTCGTCTATAGACGACGCGCAAAAGCGCGTCGTCTCTCTTTATGACAGGGCCTTCCTTGACACGCATTTGCGCGTCGTCTGAGCGTTTTACGACGCGCAATGAGCGTCGTAAAAGGCCTTTTTTCTTGTAGTGACACTTTCCAGGTGAGTTCATACCCCTACATTTTTCCTGTTTTCTTTAGCTTTAAGGGGGGATACAAGTCAAAACACCAAAATATATTTGAAACTTATCTTGACAACATACAATAGAAATGTTTGCCTTGTTTACAGACTATTTTACCCAACCTAAACTTGATGTTTTTACAAAACTGTCAAGTGCATGTTAAGAGTTATCCACACCTTGTAACATGCTGAGCAAGGTGTGTACAGTTTACACTCATTATTTCAAATGTCATTTTATGGAAATACAATGACTTGTATAACAAGCTTTCATTCAAACACACATAACACTTTTGATAAACTATAATAGGCTTTGAAGGTCCATAATATTGTGGTTTGAGCTAGGCATTAATTTTGTATAGATCTGATCAAGGTGTCAGTGTTTGTATAGCAGTGTAGTGACTTGAACTTGTATGTGTGCAGCCTCACACGTGTGTGCGGCCGCACACACGTGTATGGTTGCACACTCGTGTGCTGGTGAGGGTACTATTTATAGTAGTTGGGTTGTGTCGGATTGTACTTTTTGTTGAACACTGCAGTGAGTGTACTTTCTCAAGGTGTACTTGACATTTGTTCGTAATAGATGTGTGCATGCTTGATTTTATCTTTCTTCTACTCCTTCTACATGTCATTTTGATTGCAATTAACTTGATTGATTACTGAATTGGAACCATAATTTGGGGACTAACAATTGGTATCAGAGCCAATTTGGTATCAATTAAAGTATTTTAGAGTGTGAGGTTGCAAAATTTCACTGTTTTTGAGGTGCATTTGATCAAAGAACTACTGTTTGAAGGTGTGCGCTTCACTGTTTGAAGGTGTGCTGCCAAGTGTGTGCGGTTGAGTGTGTTGATTAAGGTGTGTGCGGTTACATTCAAAAGTGTGTGCTGTTAAGAGTGTGTGGCTGGGTACGCTGTTAAATTGAGTGTGTTGTTAAGGGTGTGCGGTTGAATTTGCTATTGAGTTTTGTTTGTTGTTAAGTGTGTGCGGCTACAACTAGTGTGCTGTTGTGAGTGTTGCTGAGTGTGCGGTTGAAGTTGAGTGTGTGGTTAAGTAAAACCTTGTGTCCAGTTATACTTTGTGTACAGTAACAATCACTTAAGCCTGTCAAAATGGAATCTCAAAGCATGATTGCTCATCAGGATTTGGATGCAATTATGGGAACCACTACTCGTATTCCCAGATTGCTGTCAGCTAAAGGATTTCCTAAATGGAAATATCGAATTGAAAAATATATCAAGATGAAAGATTTCAAAATTTGGAGAAGTATTTTAAGAGGACCAATTCGGATTACATCCACTCTAGAAGATGGCACTGTAATTGACAAACAGATTGAAAACTACACTGATGATGGCTTTGAAAGAGTTGAAGAACAAGAAAAGGCACTCGCTACACTCACCATGGCGTTGTCTCCTGAGATTGCACAAGGATTTCATGAATACACGTCAGCAAAAGCATTGTGGGAAGCGCTCATAGAAGTCTACGAAGGAAATGAAGACATGAAGCAAAGCCGACAAGACATGCTCCGACAAAAATTCAACATGTTCAATTACGTATTGGGAGAAACATTGGAAAATCAACTCCAAAGATTTATCACACTAACCACTGAAATGAGCTCCGCAGGTGTGATGGTTACTAGGTCCGAAATCAACAAAAAGCTGCTAAATTCTCTTCCAAAATCATGGGACATGAATGTCTCAGTGATTAAAAAGACAAAAGACCTGAACCGATTGAGCTTATCCAAAATAATGGCAATCATCAAAGCTTGCGATCTTGATGATAAACAAAGAGAAATCAACCATGTCAACTCGTACTCTACAGCTAATCTTGGAATTCAAAACAACAACACCGCTGTCTCAAGCTTTACCACTCATCCAAATTCTCAAGTTCATGTTCCTCAAGTTCAACCTTATGCAGCCCATCAAACCATACCATACAACATACCTCAAATGCAACAAACTCAAGTCACTCAATCTCAAAACATATCTCAAGTCGGTTCTAGTGTTGGTTCTTCCACAGGTGTTTCAGTTCAAACTCACAGAATTGGTTCTCAACGTTCATATGCAAGTGAAAAGGAGGAAAATATGGCTCTAGCTACTGGGTTAGTGAACTGCTACAATGCATTTGTGGCCGGAGAGCTCTCTCCACAACTCTCATTCACTGATCTTGACCAAATTCATCCAGAAGATGTGGAAGAGATGGATATTACTTGGCAAATGGCAATGGCAGTATTCAGGGCTAAACAATTCTCCAAGAAGACTGGAAAGAACAACTGGGGTGTAAATTCTGACAAGAAGATGGGATTCAGTAAAGGAAAGTTACGTTATTACAATTGTCATGAACCAAGACACTTTGCAAGGGAATGCCCAAAACCCGATTGACGTGAGAACTCTGAAATAACTATGGTGCTAGTAACTTATGTTCACAGCAACAACAAAGGATCATCTTCAAACAATCAGTCTACAAACATGGTAATGGTGGCCCAATAGTTTAGCTGGGAAGATCAAGTTCAGGCCCTAAACATTTCGGGACCTGAAAAGGCAAATCTTGCTCAAGTCAAGGATGAAGATGAAGAAAAAATGAAAGCAGATCCAGAAGAGGAGATGATAAATCTACAATTTGCATTCATGGTACAAACCACTCCGGAACCGGTCAAATCTGAGGTTAGTGAATTTGGTTGTTCTCAATCTTGTATTAAAACTGTTAATTTTTGAGAGATCAAATTGAGATAATCAAAAGAAAGAAGGAGGACTTGAAATATGAGGGATATACTCTTAGAAAAAAAAATCAAAAGCCCTTAAAAACTCAATTAGAAAATAAGAAAAAAAAATACTTTAAAAAATTGCAAGAGGATTACAACAACAAATGTGAGAACTATGATCATCTCAAAAGAAAATTTGTCGCTGTAACCACGGAACTTGACACATTAAAAATTGTTTTGGAAAAGCTAAATTTAATTTCAAAAAATACGATGGGTCAAGTGAAAAGATTGCAAAACTGATCGAAGGTCAATCGCATTGGAGAGATATCACTCATGGTAATCAAATAAAAGTTGGACTAGGATTTGAGAGTGTCCCTCATCCCTTCAATCACAACTACACTACTATTCCCCTGTCTCAAGAAGAAATTGACAGAGAACCTCGCATGGTGTACGGAAAGTCATCTTCTGAGCAGGCAATACATTTTAATAATAAGAGTTTGCATACTAACGCTTCTACCTTAAGTGCAGATATATCAATAGTTCAGGGAGAGCATGATGCTGAAACTTTTGAGTCAAATAATCATGTGTCTATGTTTGGTGTTAATTTATGTGATGAGTCTGTGTCAAAAACAAATGCTAATGTTTTTGTGTCTGGTGGTGTTTTATTTCAGTCTAATAACTCTGTTAATGATGGTGTTGTTTCTGATCAAACTGATAAATCTGATTTGAATGTCTCTACACCTTCCACATCTGCTTCAAAATCCTGTGATGGATCTTGCAAGTGTGGAAGTGTTAAAAATGAAAAGGGAAGAATAAATCTGTCAACAGCAGTGCCAAAACCATTGATAATAAACAAATTTGTTTTAACTGTGGAACTGCTAGACACATTGCAAGAAATTGTATGAACCGGATGTTTGTTTCTAATACAACAAAAAGAGGGGAGAACGAATTTCGGGGATGATCTTTAACTAGAAAAACCCTTAGAACTCGTTCTTGAAATTGTGACTTGAACACAAAATTAAACAAGAAAATGGAAAAGTTTCAAAAGAATAAACAGGTTTTTTGTAAAAACAACAGGAGTTTGCCAAAATCAACTCAGGCTAAGCCTAAGTTAAATTTTTCAAAGAGTAGGACCGGATCTTCAAACTCTTCAAGTAGAAAATCCACCGGCTCGAAGCAAACTAACAAATTTTCAAAACCTAACTTTCAGTGGATACCAAAATCACCTTCAAAATCAACTTCAGATCAGTCACCATTCAGCTCTAAATCAAAAGAAAAGAAAGAATCAAATGAAAAATTTGTGAAAGGAAAGGGTCAACCCAGGATTGTGATGACCTGGGTCCCCAAAACTAAATGATTCCGCTCATCATGCAGGGGCAGTTGCAAAGGAATGTCGCCAGACCTTGGTATGTCGACAGCGGCTGCTCCCGACACATGACTGGAGACATATCCCAACTGCACGACATTCAAACTTTTAATGGAGGATATGTTTCCTTTGCGGGCGAAGAGGGCAAAAAAATTACTCAAAAAGGAACTGTTTCAAATGGAGTGTTGAATTTTGAGAATGTTAACTTTGCTCCTGAACTAAAGCACAACTTGCTGAGTGTGTCCCAGATCTGCGACAAAGGTTACTCCACTCATTTCACAGATAAGGAGTGTCTGATCTTAAAGCCTGGCGTTGTCATCCCTGAAGATTGGATTCTTGTAAGATCTAAGCGGGATGGAAATGCCTACATTATAGACATGAACAACGATATCCCTGACGAAGTCACTTGTCTTTTCTCCAAAGCTTCTAAACAAAATGCGATGATGTGGCATCGTCGTCTCGGTCATGCGAATGCAAAGAACTTGAATTGGCTTGCGAAGAACGAACTGGTATGAGGGTTACCTGTCATAGATTTCATTACATTTGAAAAATGTGTTTCCTGCGCTCAGGGAAAGCATCATCGGAAACCACACTTTCCAAAGCAGATAAACTCCATAAGTCAAGTGCTCGAGTTGTTACATATGGATTTATTTGGTCCGGTTAATGTTCTCAGCATAAATCGCAACTCATATTGCCTCGTTGTGATAGACGATTACTCTCGATTCACTTGGGTTTTCTTTCTGTCGAACAAAGCTGGGATCGCTGACCTCATCAAAAGATTCATTGTGATGATCGAAAATCAGACCACCAATCGATTGAAAGCACTGCATACTCATAATGGAACATAATTCAAGAACGTTGTTCTTGACCATTTTTGCGCTGAGAAAGGGATTATGCGTCAGTTCAGTTTCGTTTGAACACCTCAACAAAACGAGGTTGCTGAATGTAGGAGTCGAACTCTAAAAGACGCCGCAAGGACGATGCTATGTGACTCCAAGCTTCCTGTGTTCTTCTGGGCAGAGGCGATTAACACCTCGTGCAACGTTCAGAATCGCGTGCTGATCAACAAAGCCAGAATGACAACACCGTACGAAATTCTATACGGACACAATCCATCTGTCAGCCATTTCCAAGTATTTGGCTGCCCTTGCACCCTTCTTCACTTGGAATCGAACCCCAACTTCAATGCAAAAGCTGATGACTGTTACTTTGTTGGATATGCTGCTCGAACTGCTTACAAGGTTTACAACAAGAAGACAAAACAGATTGTAGAATCTTTTGATGTTCGTTGGCTCAAAGAAAATGAGACAGATGCAAGAGTGGGTCCCGATTGGGTATTTGACTACACATCTCTTTTCAAATCATTCAATGTGTCCTCAGATAATCAATAAGGATCTACATCAAATTCAAAGATCATTATTGAAAATGAAGAAGACGAAGTTGTCTACTGACCACCACTGATTTCTTTTGATCCTCCAATGGTGCCCTCTGTTCACACTGAATCTTCTGAGTCTTCTCCTCAACAACCTTTTCCTGATGTTGTTGCTACTCCTCTAACTCTGGTTGAAAGAGAGTTCATGAACCACGAGACTTCCGCTGTAACTTCAAATCTGATGGAAATTCTCTTTCCAGAAAGTATTGCTGAAGAGTTTGTAGCAGATCCTCCGAACGAACTTTGTTCATCTATTGTGGATCACACAGCAAATGATGGAGCGGTTAACATTCATACTCTTCCAGTCTCTGTCAATGATATCAGCTACGAGATCCCTACACGCATTCAGCGCGACCATCCTATAGAGAACGTCATTGGCCAGCTGGGCGCCGATGTTCAAACAAGAAGTCAGAGTGGAGATGTTAATACGTGTCTCTATTCTTGCTTTATTTCTCAGATTGAGCCCAAAAATGTCGAAATGGCTCTGACTGAGCCCAGCTGGGTTGAAGCCATGCATGATGAACTTAATCAATTCAAGAAGCTCGGGGTTTGGAAGTTGGTGGAGCTGCCAAAAGAAAAAAAATATCTTGACACCCGATGGGTCTTTCGGAGTAAACAAGACGACTCCGGTGTAATTGTGCGTAACAAGGCGAGATTAGTGGTAAGTACATCTAGATCTCCTTAACCTAAAATTGTGGTAAGTGACAAGCCAAACCGATAAAACAATGTTGCATACTCATCGGGAGTGTGTAAGATCCTTAAACAAGGCTTAACAGGGTTTACGGACCTTGCATTGCGAAGTCGGACACTCAAATAGGTCACAAACAAAAACGCTCTCACTCGTTTTCAATCTATCTCTTCTTATCGAGAATCTCTCCCAAATCTCTCTAAGTATGTGAAATCTCTCCCAAATATCTCTTTGTATGTGAAATCTCTCCAAGAATGTCAAATCTCTCCCAAATCTCTCCAAGAATGTGAAATCTCTCCCAAATATCTCTTTGTATGTGAAATCTCTCCAAGAATGTCAAATCTCTCCTAAATCTCTCCAAGAATATGAAATCTCTCCCAAATATCTCTTTGTATGTGAAATCTCTCCAAGAATGTGAAATCTCTCCCAAATCTCTCTCAAAAGTTTCCATAACTTTTTGAAGTCATTCGAGTCATTCCGACCCTTAACCGGGTCAAAAACCGCTTAAAATGGAGTTAGAATGGAGAAAAACCCCAAAAAGACCCGAAATCCCCTCTATAGGGCCGAAGCCTCTTAGGGCCGGACACTCTTGGACCGGAAGTAGCTAGGACCGAAGCCCCAAGGTGCAGCCGCAACAAGCTGACCGCAGTCAGCGAGCCGCAGCAAGCCGACCGCAGTCAGCGAGCCGCAGCGCCGAATCCGGAACCGAGCCCCCCGCAGCGAGCTTCTCTTCGGACCGCAGTCCCTTCCCTTCGGATCCTCCCCAAGCGACTAAGCCACTCCGGTTTTGGCTGCTGATGACCGAGACTCCGGTCCTAACTTCGGATTTCACCCTTTTTCACCCGGTTTTCAATACTTTTAACGTTTTAAGCCCGTTTTTAATTATTTTAACGTGGGATTTTCTCCATAAATAATATTTTAGCATTTAAGACCCTAAATAATCATACTTTGGGCATATTTTCATGAAAATATTTATTTGAGAATAAAATCTTTTAAGTGAGATCTTGAGGTGAAGTGTGAATCTTGCCATAATATTTGGCACAAACCACCACCCCATACCCATTCCTTTGACCAGCTATTATACTCCTCACCACTCCTAGTCACCTCATGGTACTACCCCACTCATTTTCCAGCAACTTACGTCCAAAGGAGTTAGGAAATCCCCTCTCCCACTCTTCATTCTCACTCACTTCTCTCATTTCTACCAAAGATCAAAACCCACTTTTCTCTCAAATTCTCTCCCTCAAATTCGAGATTTAAGGGCTGATCATCAAGTTTTGCGATACATAAATAACAATTATTAGTGATACTGCTACTTCTTGAGGGATCACAACTACTACAAGTTCCCCGGTCATAACTCAGCCTTCCTTAGTTCGGGTACGGATCCTCTGCTTTCAGTAGTACGGGCCCATACTACCTTCCACATCTATCTGTACCTTCTTCAAGGACTGCCTTGACTCCACCGGACCCCTTTCACTATTGTTGTTCACTGCTATACTCATCCTAGGCTTGCCCTAGGGAAATCTCTAACTCTACTCTACCCAGTCCTCAGCTGCTGCAGGCCTCCTTGTAATGCCAATTAGCCATTACCTAATTACCATCACATGTGATGAGGCTCAGATAATCCTTCAAGTAACAGACTCGTCCCTACCACGGTTGGACTCAAACAAGAGCTGCGCAATAGGATCAAATCCAGCACTATGAGATTATTCAACCCTGATCACATGTGACGTGACGTATTCACCTAATGGCTAACTCCCATTATTCAGAGTCCCACAAAGCACGAAGCAAGCAGCATTCAGACAAGGGTAACAATCTCGATCGACTATATCTGCTTACAGGAACTGTACTAGCATACAATGCTAAGTTCATACTATCAGGCATAACCTAATCAGACTATCCTACTTGCTGTCTACTCAATACTAGCATGCAATTCTCATACAGCTGAAACATATAAAGCAGGCACATAAGGCATCACTCCTAGATCCTTAGTCCTATTCTAGCATGCTGTTCTACAAAGGTTGATAAACATAACATAAATTTGTATGGGTACTTTGGGGAATACTTACTTGAGCTCGGCTGGTCGCGCACATCACACACTTCGTTCTTTCTCAAAACTCTTTTCTCAATTTTTAGAAAACATTTTCTTTTTGGAAAATCTTTTAATCCCTCGATTTGAGTTCATACACCCCCGAAGGTTTGCCCGAATCCCTCAAACCAGGGCTCTGATACCAACTTGTAACGTCCCAAAAATACCGGTTAAAAATTTCATTTTTAATTTAGGTTAATACATAGAAACATCATTACAAAACATTCATAACAATAATCCATTTCTGAAAACCGGTAATATCACAGTAATAATTCAGAGTACATCTCAGAAATCCATAGTACGGAAAACAAGAGTGTGATATGTTGCTACCGTGCCGGCTCTTTTCCCCTAGCTGAAGATGTACCTGAAACAACAACTGAAAAACGTAAGCACAAAGCTTAGTGAGTTCCCCCATCGTACCACATACCATACAAACACATAACATACATACTGCCAAGCTATTCTGGGGTGCCTGACTACCCAGTATGACCATTCTGGGGTGCCGACTACCCGTGCGGCCATTCTGGGGTGCCGTCTACCCGTGTCAAGCTATTCTGGGGTGCTGACTACCCGTCGGTCCTGACAACCGATCCTCGGGGACTATTTCACCCCCTACTGCTACATACACATGTATCATAACATAACAAATTATCAGAAATATCTGGGGTGTCTGAACTACCATTCGGTCCTGACAACCGAACTCTACTTCTATCACATATAACATATCATGCTCGCATAAAACATATCGTGTAGTAGCAAACCTAGATGATATCACAAAGACATTCATCTAACGTACAACCCCTACTGGTGGGACGGCATTGTGGCCGTAGACCTGCCGCTACTGGAAGGTAACTCACCTCAAAGTAGCTGTTGATCTGATCGGGAACTGACTGTCTACTGCTGCTGCTGCTGCTGCTTTGGATGTCCTCCGGCTATAATTCCCACAAAATGATCAGTCAAACACTGCTAGATGTACTTAGGGTAAAATGACCCTTTTACCCTTGACCAAGTCGAAATCCAAGTCAAAGTCAACTTCCAGTTGACTGGACTCGCCGAGTCCGCGAGCAACTCACCGAGTCCTTCCCTTACTAATCCGGTCCTACTCGCCAAGTCCCTCTCCCCACTCACTGAGTCACCCTTGACTCACCACTCGGGACTATGGGGCCGACTCGAGTTCCGACTCGCCGAGTCCGCGAGCAACTCGCCGAGTTCCTCGAGCGGATCCCCTACTCGCTTCCAATCCACACCAGAACACCCCATACGAGGGTTTGGGGTTTTGGGACTACGCTACACGGTTAATTCCGCGTGCAGGTACGAAGGGTTGAACCTTCAACGCTTAAACCCCTCTTGCTCTGTGAAAGTTCATATGACTCGCTGAGTTTGAAGAACAACTCGGCGAGCTCCAAGCAATCTTCATAGGACTCGCCGAGTTGTTCATCCAACTCGCTGAGTCTAGGACCATCTTCATAGAACTCGCCGAGTTCCCCTTTGGGACTCGCCGAGTCCCTCGACCCATTTCCCGAGTAGGCCAGATCTGAGACATGTAATGCTTCAAAACCACAGATCTATGGTCCTAGGGCATGTTTACCACGTAAAGTTGCAAACTTTACATGCATGCATGGCCCTATGAGCTCAAACATACAATTCCAAGCTCTTTAAGAGGTCCTACACTCAATAGGGACCTCAATCACCTCAACCACAGAGACTTTATGCTACTAGGATGTCCAAAAGGTCCAAATCCGAAGTCCTTGCAGAACATTAACCATAAACACATAGAGATTTAGGTTCTTAGGGCTTAAAACCACTTTTTAGGGACAAAAAGGGGATTTAATGAACTAAAGATCAAGGTAGGAACTTTTCTACCTGAATAGAAGCCCTTCACGTAGTAGATTCCGGATCTTCTTCCCTTCTTGCACTCTTCAACCTTCTCCTTCTTCTCCCAAGCTCCAAACCACCTTCACAAAGCTAAAAATCACCCACAAGGACACAAAGAGGGCTAGGGTTTCGTTCTACAGATCTCTAGGAGTGCTAGGGGAAATGGAGGCTGGGTTAGATCATTTAAATAGGGTGCAAACACCCGGGTTAGGGTTTTAGTCCAGACAGGGTCTACTTGCCGAGTCCTACGAGCCTACTCGCCGAGTAGACAGAGTAGATCCCGCGTCTAGTCCCGCTTCTACTCGGCGAGTTAGTCCTTCAACTCGCCGAGTCCAAGGTTAAAATGTAATATATAAGGAGAGTTAATAACCAAGAATATATACCAGGAACCAGGTGCTACATATACGTTGATGCAAAATTGTTGAGAATTAGTAGGAATTAGAATAAAAGAAATGTCGCAGAACAATATTACTACTAGTAACTTGAATGTACCGGTGAGTGAATTCTACTGGTCTGTTGTAGCTAAAACCGATAAAAAGCTCTCCAAAATTAAGGATTTGTTGTGTTACGAACGCAACAGGTCAATTTCTTTCTCTTTATTGTAATTTAGTTTGTATTAGTGCATGTAATACAGCTAGCTATATGTCCAGAATCTCATTTGGTGAATCGTATATCTGGAAACTTATACAAATTCATCTGAGCATGTTGCTGTTAAGAACTTATACAAATTCTGCATTTCAAGTGATGGAAAGTAGGTGATATTGCATCGCGAATAGCGAAAATTTATTTCAGGCAATATATGAGAACAAGTGTGGCTAGTTACCTGTCAGATCATATATCTTTTATGAAGCAATCTTGACTAGAGAGTATTTCAAAGATGGACTTTTATAGGATATGAATCTTGCCAACAAACAGTTGAGGTTCGTTGCAAGATTCTTGATTGTTTTCTTAATGTTGAACAAACGGGAAATGGTTTATCAGTTGGTAAGTTAGCTGAAAGTGTTAACTGCTAACTGCAATAGGACTTTTCAGGCATTTAATCTTAGGGTTTATGTCATATATATAAAAAGTGATCTGATCATGGGCACTCTTGAAAAATATTGTTTGCTGGCATATAAAAAATCTTCATCAAGAGGAGTAGTGAATGAATTTTACGGTATGATTTTGGTGTGTATGTGTGCATTTGTGTTCATCCTCATATGTTGAATCTGACATCAATTTTGGGTGTGATTGGGTTTGATTGTAGTGGAGGTCCGACAATGGTGAGAAACAAATGTTACAAAAGGATTTGATTAGGTTCATCCGTTGGCATGTTACAAACAGATATGAGTATACTTGTGATAGAGAATGATGGAAAAGTGGCAACGGGGGTCGGTGACGATCTGAATATGGTGAACAGTGATGGTGGAAACTCCAATTGTAGTCTAAAAATGGTGAGAGAGGGATGTTCAGTAGCTGCCAGAGGTGGTTGATTATGTGTCAAAGGAATTTGTGAAGTAGTCTCGTCTTTTACCTCTCTTCGGTGGAAACTCCGATGGCATTCACGTTCAAGAAAGATTTAGGTTTGACTCTGGGTTTAAATTACTGTGTGTGTTTTCTGATCAGAACTATGTGGGTTTTCTTAGGAGAGAGAGAGAGAGAGAGAGAGAGAGAATGGGTGTGGGCCCTATTTTATTATTAATAAAACATTAACTTAAATAGAAAAAATATAAAAAAATATATCAAGAGGGCAATTAAGTCATTTCAATTTTCGGAAGGACCATTTCCACATAGAACCATGGCCAAAAGCATGGCCTAAAGGACTGTCAAACAAAAAAATGCGAGTTTTGGACTAAGGGTGTGTTTGATACCTGTCTAACCCGATCTGAGTCAGCGATTTGGGCTGACTCAGTTAGAGAGTCGTTGTTTGATATTTGGCTTTCTCGGTCAGACGTGTGGCTATTTTTTCTTACCGGGTCAGCTTTGTATCATTTGCTGACTGGGAATAAAGACGTTCCTACCCTCCTCTGTATTGTTTCTTCCCCCATTACCCATTATCGTAA
The DNA here is from genome assembly GCF_002870075.4 of Lactuca sativa. NCBI lineage: Eukaryota > Viridiplantae > Streptophyta > Magnoliopsida > Asterales > Asteraceae > Lactuca > Lactuca sativa. Next base: position 106,348,928 of record NC_056628.2, read on the forward strand.
CCTAAAAAAAAGTGAACAGACACAAATCGCCACCTCCTCCATCAAAGGTTCCCCGTCGTATCGTCGGCGCCGGTCGCTGCTTTCTTGCCACCATCAAGCCGCCATCTCGTCACCATCTCACCCGCTGAAGAAAGGTCCCCATCTCTGATCGGCTACTGTAATTCATCAAAATAGGTGTTATTCTTCTCCTTATATGTAAAAAAATTTTGAAATCAAAATCGGGTATGCTTTGATGTTATGAAATATGAGATTGTTTGTCCTATGAAATCAAAATCGGTTATCTTTTTCAGTTTCTCTCGCTGCCACAAAACACTTTTTTTTGCATACAATTCAAGTAATAGATTACTGTAATTGATGAATTTAGATGCTTCAAAATGATATACTCATTCAATTTCACCACAGTTAGAGGTTAGATTTTGAAAATTGAAATAGGAGTTGTTCCATGTGAAGTTAGGATCAAATTGATTGATAAAGAGAAGAATTTGGTGAGAAAGTTTATAGCTATGCAATCAGTTTGTTTGTAAACTATGCAATCACTTTGGTGAGAAAGTGATGTAGTGAGAAGAAAGTGGAGATTGCACTTCGTTTTGTTCATAAATTGATTGATAACGAGAAGAATTTGGATCAAATAATGCTTATGGTTTAGTTACTACATGTTTGATTAGTAGAAAATTGTTTTATGTAGTGAGAAGAATTTGGATCAAATAATGCTTATGGTTTTATTACTACATGTTTGATAAAGAGAAGAATTTGGATCAAATTGTTTTATGTAGTGAGTAGAATTTGGATCAAATAATGTTTATGGTTTTGATTAGAAGAAAATTGTTTTATGTTTGAAATTGTTCTTGATCATGATAAAAGTTATGATAAACTACTTTAAATATTAATGTTTTAGGATGTTGGTTTGGAACGAGAGTGAGGACAATACGTGAAAAATTGATAAACAATACGCGAAAAATTGATAAACGAACATGGTAAAGATGTTGATCAGAAGCAAATGAGAAACCACTTTGACTACTACAAATCAAAGTATGTTGCTTGGGTGAAACAGAAAAACAAAACCAGCAATATATATGATCCTATAAAAAAATAAATTTAATCTGACCGATGAACAATGGAAGGAAGAGGGGAAGGTAATATTTTTATAACAAATACTAGTATGATTATTTTTATAACATATACTAATATTTATAAAAATTGTAAATAGTTGAACAAGTTCGTGTTGTTATTGAAAACTAAACCCTTGTTGTTCCCTAATCTTTGCACCCAACTATTTGAAGGGTCGACCTCAACTGACTTTCAAAGTTGGGGGCCATCTTCTACACTCCCTCGTCCTGTAGAAGAGTTTAGTGCCCATGATTTGGATGAGGATGTTCCAATGGAAACCTCAACACAACACGTAGGTGCAAGTGAAGAATCTTTGGGGCGTTCAAAAAATAAGGAAGTTGGTGGAAATAAAAGAGTTGGTGGGAAAAAAAAGAGATGCAAGGGCATTAGAAGTTGAAGAGGAGATTGTCAAGCTTGCAAGGTCGTTAGTGGAAAAAAATGAAAGAATTGAAAAAGGTGAAATGGATAAGGATGTTGATGCATATATGGAGAAATTGAACAAAATGGAATGGGGAGAAGAAGATGAAAGACACAAGACCGTTCTTTTGCTATTTGGTGAAAGTGTCGATGTTAGAAAAGTTTGGTTACGACTTTCGCATACTAGTTGTGAGTCGTGGGTGATGGGTGCGGGTAGGAAGTATGGTTACCTTTTATGATATTTACTAGTTTTTTGTTGCATGACTTTTTGTTATTTTCATGACTTTTGGATCCTATGTTTGATGACTTTTTTGGATGTTACTTTGGATGATGTGTACTAGTTTTTTTGTATGTGACTTTTGTTACTTTGGATGATATTTGGATATTGAATACGACTTTTGTTATTTACTAGTTTTTTGTTATATCGCGTTTGTTATATGACTGTTTGTTATATGACTTTTATTATTTGGATATTGAATATAATTTTTGTAACAGGTCAAGTATGGTTTCTGATTGTGAAGTTGTAGCTTTTCTTTTACTTGTGTTTTATTTGTTGAGGTCAAATCGGCGTAGGCTAATCAGAATTCATAGAATTAGAGATAACGATTCAAGCGGGTATGCATATACGCAAGATTTGATGTACGGAGACCCTACATAATGTTTCGATATGATGCATCTTACACAAGAGGCATTTGCTTTATTATGCAACCACTTTACCCAAAAAAATGGTTGTAAGCTAGTAGGACAATAAGCATTGAAGAGAAGATGACTATATTCTTACATGTTATAGGACATAATGAACGTTTTCGCGCGGTTAAGGGAAGATTTCATCACTCCACACAAACGATTCATCAATGTTTTCACGAGGTCCTAACAACAATGATGTGTTTTGCAAAAGAAATTATAGTACCAACAACTCCTAATCCAACAAGACATAACTCGGAACGACATAGACGGTTAACAAATATGGGAGGGGATAACACATGATTCAAGAGTTTTGAAAGAAGTTGCATTCAATTCGACTTCTGGATTTCCATTTCCTCCACCAGGTTTGTAATCTTTATATAATTTTTATTATCTATCTTTTTTATATAATATGTGTCATTATATAATATGTCACATTCGTTTGCAGATAAATATTACCTTTGTGATGTCGCATATACGAACACTTATGGGTTTATGGCTCCATACCGCAATACTAGGTATTGGTTAGCCGATTTTCAAAGAGGAAGACCTTTAACTAGAGAAGAAAGGTTCAATTGAAGGCGAGATTCTCAATCTTAAAACAAATGGCTCCTTATCATTTTACACTGTAAAGAGCCATAGTCATTGCTTGTGTCGCGGTCCATAATTCTATAAGGAAATACAATATAGAAGATGATTTGTTTAGAAATTTTGAGGAGGACACTATGGTTACTCCTGACGTACAAGGTGGGGGAATTGATAGAGAAAACATACAAGACATAGAATGGGGTTCAGAAGCCGTTGAATATATGTGCGTTTTGCGTAATCAGATTACAAATTGACTACTTTCACCTACTTTACATTAAATTATTATGTTATTTTAAATTTCATTATGTTTTTATTTGGATATTAAATGATTTATGTTTAGTTTACATCTTGTATGACATTTTTTATTTGTGTGTAATTTACATTTTGTATGACAATATGTATGTTTTTATAATTATTCGGCACTTAATCCATCACTATATATAACAACAGGGTAAAATGGTCATTTTCCATCACTCAATACATTCAGTCAAATATACAATCAAACAACATAATTTTTTACTCAGTTTACCCGGACCTTTCAATCACCAACTATCAAATAGGACTTAAGACTCCCAGAAAATCATACACAGGACCATTTTAAGACTCACAAAAAATCATATTTTGTCTTGTAAAAAATGCAAATGTATTTCGGATCTTACCCGAACCTCCACCCATATAACATTGCAAATCATCATCTTCTGCTGCAGTTCGGATAAGACGCTGCAAGCCCTTGCTGACTCGAGCTCTCAAATTTCAGTCATGGCTTCCGTCGTTCTTTCTCAGGTAAGTCCACTTTCATTTCATGTTTCTATCTTTCCTGCATTTATCTCCTCCCAGTTCATTAATTTCTTTAGTTGAAAACTGAAATTTTTAGGCGCTATATATGATACCCACGGATGTAGCAAAATTTGAATCGAAGAAACTTAGGGTTTCCTCCTTTCTTCCCCAATTCAACGCAGCTTCTGTGTCTATATCCACGGTTTCTTCATATCGTTGTCGTCGTAATTATGGATTTCGTTGTGGGGATTCTTTGGTGGTTAGAGCTGAGGCTGATGCTGGTGCTGAAGCTGACCCAGAGCCCGAGACGAAGACTGTTGCAGCAGAAACTACGGAGAAGGAAGACGAGGAAGAAGTAGAAGAAAAAAAACCTAAGAAAGCCATTGTAAAGCTTGGCGACATTATGGGGGTAAGTTGTTGAATGTTCATCAAATCCTTCATTTATCTATGGTTTCTCTGTGAGTTTTGGGTTCATAATTTCATACCAAGATGCATTTGACTTTTTTTTTATGCTGATCGGTGTAAATTTGAACCTTGAAACTGGTTTAAATGATTTTGATAATTACATATTAACCTTCAAGATCGGTCCCCTTTCTTTGTGAATTCGATAGTGTATTTTGATGTTCTTTCTGCGTGGTAGTTCAATTGCACTCCTGTATCTGTTCATATAGTATTTGTGAAAATTAAAGAATTGTTTGAATATTAGCCAATTCCACCAAAACCAATGTAGTTTGGATTTTTTTGTTTTTGGTTCAACCACCTAAGAATAATGTTTTTTTCCCCCTGATTTTTGAGATTTAAGATATTGGTTGTTTTTTGTTAAACAATCGCAATCACCTTAACAGGGTATACAATATTTCTGGTAACTTTGTTTAACTACAAAACTTAGAATCGTATAACAACTACTATAGTTTTGCATCTTTAGGTTTAAGCAACCACTAAAAGAATTATATTGTCTGAGTTAACCACCACCAAAACTTTGAATTTTTTTTCTTTGAAAAAACCGCCTTAACCGGCTGGGTTCAAGGGGTTTTCTGGTGTGACACAATCTTTGACAATAAATAATGAATATGAAAATTGGAAATATTTAAATGACCATGTGGTCTTTATCTTTAAAAATATCATAATATTTTATCGACATATAGAAATATTTCATCGGGTCTTTGATTTTGGTTTTGTGATGTTAGATTCTGAACAAGCAAGCAGTTGAAGCTTCAGAAAGCGCAAGGCCAGTGCCAGACCTTCGAACTGGAGATATTATTGAAATTAAATTGGTAAGTTGTCCTAAAATCTAAAATCTAAATAGCATCAGCATGTACGAGTCTTGTTTTATTAAATATTTTGGAGGAAAAATTTCGTCGGCCTAAATGTTTGGATGATTTGGATTTAACTTTTGTAGGAAGTGCCGGAGAACAGGCGTAGGTTGTCTGTTTACAAAGGTATAATAATCTCAAGGCAAAACGCTGGCATTCACACCACAATTCGCATCCGCAGGATCATTGCTGGAGTTGGAGTTGAGATTGTCTTCCCCATGTAAGTTGTTCCACACATATCATATCCTCTTACATAAATGATCCGGAAAAAACTTTGACATAATGGAAAAACCTTCTTTCTCTATCATCAGATTAGTTGGTCCCATTAAGTCAAAAAGAAACAACACATTATCCCCCTCCATCCCAAGTAGGGATGTGTTGCTTCAAATAAATCATAATGAATATTGTTAGATGATGCAATCATGCCAATGCCTTGTTTTTTTATTCCATTAAATGTTTATAGATAAAGTTCTGCCAGGATAATAATTTTATAAAGCATAGAAGAAAATGACAGCAAATGGAAGGAAAAAATAAACGATGTCAAATTTGTAAAACTTGGGACTTAATGGGAAAAATTTCTTCCCTTGCTTTTCTTATTTAAGTTGTTGTTTTCATGTGGTTGACGAAGGGAGAAATGGTTTTAGGGGTTCTATGAAAAGAATATGCAGAATCATTCATAATCAATATAACCACCATGCGGTTTTTTTTTTCTTCTTCCCATCAAGTGTTGTTTGGATAAATGATGGTTAATAAAATGATACACACTTATAAAATGGAAGGAAAATGTAAATGAGGGCAAAAGGCCTCGTTTCCCTGATTTTCTGTATTAAGTCATTATTTCTTTTTGGCATCAATTGAAAAGAAAACATTGATATATGTACTTTACTGGATTAAGTTTTGTTTCCAGCAATTCCAACAAGTCTATCTGATGTGTGTGTGTGTGTGTACAGATACTCTCCGAACATCAAAGAAATAAAAGTGGTGAAGCATCGGAAAGTCCGAAGAGCAAGGTTGTACTATCTGCGAGACAAACTTCCCAGGCTCTCAACTTTTAAATGAAAACCCATCGGCTACCATGTCAAGTTTTGGTCTTGGAAAACAAACACAAATCATGTATCAAGATTCCTTTTATATGTAATTTTTGTCTAGTTCACTGATTGATTTGGCAGCAAGTATCTTTTTTGTTATATAGTTTGAACTGATGTTGTTTTGATTTGGTTCATTGTGGGTTTTTCTTTTCTTTTTTCTACCTACAATTTTACCATCGCCCCGTTTGGGTTCTTGTCAGGGCAAACAACCGATATAATATGTGTATCTGTACTACTAAAAAGGTAAAAATATGTATTTATACTTCTTAAAATGTGTTTTATACTTTTAAAAATGTATATAAACTTCTAAAAAACGTGCATCTATACTTTTAAGAACATGTATAAATATGTACTTTTTGAAGTCTATATATGTTTTTTTATATAAACACATTTTTTATTGATAAAATATTTTTATCTATACTTCTAAAAACATAAAAAACTGTATTTATACTTCCAAAAACATATTTATATTTTTAAAAATGTATTTTTATGTGTTAACAATATAAATAGATAAAAACAATATGTATATAAAAAATAGAAATTTATATAAAAATACGATGCTTAATTAAATATTTTTTTTCGTGTATAAAAATGTTTTTCTACATTAAGATGTATAATATGAAAAAAAAAGTACCGAGAGTTCAAATTTAGAAGAATTCAAACTTGAAGTTTTTTTTTAATGATACCTACGAAACCGATGATAGGAGGTAAAAGGATAAAAGCAAGGTTATAAAAAGCTTAGGCATAAGACATATATATATATATATATATATATATATATATATATATATATATATATATATATATATATATATATATATATATATATATATATATATATATATATATATATATATATATATATATATATATATATATATATATATATATATATATATATATATATATATATAATCCTATCTAATAAACGAATTTTTTTATTTTTTATTTTTTTTATTTTTTTATTTTTTTACCACTTGTCACACTCTTATTCAAATTACCAAATATCATTTTGTGGTTATTTTGAATTATCTTTTTTTTTTTTTCACATATCATTTTATGAGTTTTTCTATTTTATTAAATTTTACATAATATTTTAATGTAATAATTGCAATAAATATAGTAATAAATGAATATTAATTTCAGTAATGTTCTGAATTGAGCAATTGTAAAACAATGAAACAGTAATGAAAGAGAATGAAGAATGGAATTGATAAAGATGGTTTAAATTGGTATTGATAATGAAACTCAATCCACAAATTGTCCAGGGAAGTGGTCCCTCTCTCACAGAGTAAGAAAACTCAGGAGCCAAATACAATTGCAACAAATAACATGATGATCTAACAAAATTATTCCTCCCCCTTTTTATTCCCCATTAACTCTGTACTCTCTCTATCTTAGCCATTTTTTTGTATTTCCTGATTTTCCCTCTTCCCCTTTCTAGAATAAACCAATAAGGGTCTAAGTGGTCCATTATTTGTGGTAATAAGGCTCGTGTTTGTATCATTACTCTTGCCTTCAATTTATGTCTTGACCTCAAGACTTGTTCCAGGAAATTGTTCTTTGATAGAAAGAGCATCCTCCTATGTAGCCTCCATAATAGACAACCCTTGCCATTGAGCTGGCCATTGTTCTGTTGGATCTGAGGGATCCCCAACCGTGCAAGTGAGTAAAACTGCTGCAGGAGTGACAATATCTTCATGACCCACTTCTAACTCGGGAGGTAAAACAGTTTCACTTGGAGTTTGGACCGCCTTTTTTAGAAGTGAAACATGGAAAACGGGATGAACTTTTGAAGTAGGGGAAGTAGAAGTTTATAAGCTACAACTCCAACAAGTTATTGAATCTGGAAAGGACCAAAAAATTTGGCTACTAGCTTGTGATGAATGTGACTTGTGACAAACATTTGGCGATAAGGTTTGAGTTTAACGTATACCTATTCACCCACCATAAACTGGATAGCATGCCTCCTCTTATCAACCTGAGCTTTCATGTTACTTTGGGCGTGTGCAAGATGAAGTTTCAGCTGCTTAAGTGCTTCATCACGATCTTGTAAATCTTGAGCCACTGCCTGCACTCGGACTTCCCCTGGGACATATTGAAACACCATAGGAGGTTTCCGACCATACACAACCTCAAAAGGAGAAATTCCTGTGGAGCCATGAAAAGTAGAATTGTACTAAAAATCTACCCATGGAATCCAATTTGCCCATAAACAAGGCTGATCCACTGCAAAACACCTAAGGTATGCTTCCAAACAGCGATTGATGGCCTCCGTTTGTCCATCAGATTTTGGGTGGTAAGCTAAACTCAAGAAGATTTCCTGCCAAAATTTACTGATGAAGAGAGGATTGGGATCACTTACAATTGACTTGGGCAACCCATGGTGACGAACCACTTCGCGAACAAAAACATCTGCAACGGTCTTAGCTGTATACGGGTGTTTCAAGAGTATAAAATGACTATATTTTGAAAGTTTATCTGTTACACCCCAAAACCATGAACGGCGGAAACGTTCTGGGGCGGAGGACGTCATGTTCAGTATCACAACAATGCAAAGTAGTAAATAAGCAACAACATCATCCATTGCATTAATAATATAATTTCATACAAGTGTGTGTTCTGTCAAGTTATATAGACACCAAAAATACATATCAAAATAAAAGATGAGTCTTGAACAAACTCCATCTTCTAAAAACCTGGCACCGGTACCTGTCTGCTGGTGACCTGAGAATACAAGTTATTTTGAAAGAGAGGATTAGCTTTAAAACTGGTGAGATCATAAGTATATTAGTGTCTGTATTTGTAAGATGTTTTGAACTCTCCTAGAAAACCCTATGTTTCCTACTAAAAGTAGTCTTCTACCAAGACATCTAGTGTTTGTGTGTGTGTCTCTTGTAAGAGTGTGTATTTTCTTAAATCTAACTATCATTTATCAAAAATATAGTTTTAGCATTTCCGTATATTGTATGAAACTCACAAGGTGAATGCACTGGGAAAATGAAATAGTATTGTAGTATAGTAATAAGTAACTACCACTGTACTAACTACCTTAAACTAATCATAATTTAAAGTACCATGTGATCGGCCTATATCCTGCTACCGACTATAGTACGCAACAATGTAAGATGTCGGAAGAAAATGACATTTGGCACCCATAGACTTGTAAGTCTTACTGTAGCTGGCAACGAGCAGTATAGCTATACGCAAACTCATACGCTCCCCAATTAAGGAGATTCTGGATACATGAATGGCCATGGCAGGTAGTGCCATGCCCTGGAACATGGCTCACATAACTGCAAAACTGCATATGTAATGAATGTGCTAGCTGTAATGTATGTTCTCCCTCTGTCTAGCCTGTATTGTAATGTACTATGTGTACTAGCTGTATTGTGTGTTCTCTCTATCTAGCAAGTATTGACTCATGAATGAACTGACTCATTGTATGATTCTTTGTTCTAGTAATAGTATTAGTAACTTCCTAAACTACGCCTATCATAGTTTACTAGTAATATGACTTGTACGTATGAACATGAATGTATATCCTTGCTACCCAAGGGTATTGAATTGACTGATAAAACTTTTATGTCTATATACGTATACATAATATATAACTAATATTTAGACGACCTTCGGACGATTAACCGATGCCCTAAAGCCACATCCCAACGAGGAAAAGGAGATAAAGCGAGCTAGTCTTCCTAAGTCCTTTAAACATTACTTATATAACTATACATACATAGGCATGCATTTGACAATATAAAAGTATGGAAAGATTTTAAGTAAAAGTATTTGACAAGCAGAAGAGTTTGTAAAATAGTTTGAAGCAAAACAGTTTGATAATACAGTTTGAAAAGTAAGAAAACCACTTGTTTGGTAGTTATTAATCACATGTGATTGATATAATAACTATAATTGTTCAACTTGTATTCCCCCTATAAAAGCATTTAAAAACATTTAAAATGTCGATTTAAGGGGTATGAACTCACCTGTAGTGAGTGGTATGGATGAACTGATGAAACAGGATTGATAGGTGTCAAGTGAAGACTTGAGCACACACAAGGATCCTAGTTAACATATAATGACACATATATGTATCCAATTAGTCTTTAAACAACTAATAAACAAAGTTAAGACATCCTAGGACATTCTAAACACCTTATATAAGTGTTATAAGTCCCAAAGATTGCATCTAAGTGTTGTAGGACATTACTATTGAGTTTAGGGTTCAAAGGAATCCCCTTATATGAGTTTACGGTTTTGTGACCATAACCCATTGAGTTTACGGTTGTAAACTAATGATTTTACGGTCATAAACTCATGCTTCTTTGACCATATGTTGTTTTGAAGCTCAACAAGTCCTTAGAAGCATTTCCACTTGAAGTATAAGCTTATGGAAGGGATTAGGGCACCATTTCACTCCTAAATGGAGTTTACGGTCCTTGGACCATTTTCCTTTGGGTTTATGGTCATAAACCCCTATACTTTATGGTATTTTGATGTTTTCAAGCCCTTCACTCATCAAGGAATGGATCTATGCAAGTTTCCAAGGCTTAGGAGGGACTAGGGCACACTTTGGCACCCTTTTTAGGGTTTACGGTTCAAGAACATCTTGAACCGTAAACACCTTTGATCCTTGGTTTCTTGGGTGTTTTCTTGATGTTTAGAAGTGTAAAAATCCTTAAGATACTCTAGGATAGAAGTAATTACAAGATAGAGGCTTGAAAAGGTGCTAAAAGTCCAAGAACACTAGTGTGTGTTCTTGGTGAAACTTGAAGATCTAACCTTTTGGAATGATTTCACGGATGGAAGTGTGTTAGATCACTAGATTAAGTAATATATCAACTTAATAAGGCTAGAAGCACTTACAAGTTGAAGATATTTGAAGAAAAGTCGAAGATACTTGAGAGAGAATTGAGATTTGGATCTTGATTTTGTGAAAAAGGGTAAATAATGACTAAGTGTCACATATATACCCCCAATTAAGGGTTTACGACCGTAAACACCTTTGTTTAGGCCGTAAACTCCACACTCTTGGATCTTTGGGGTATTATTGTTGCACAATAGACCCTAGAGCATCCTCTCTTATGATGTCTCCTAAAGTGCTAATCCTAAAATACTCAAACTTACTCCAAAAAGCTTAAAAATTAGCAGCAACAGTTTTGACTCCTATTGAATTGAAATGTTGTATAGAATAGAAATTTCGGGTTGTCACATTATCGACCACTACCATTATTGCATCAAAGCCTTTAGATCTAGATAACCCTAAGATGAAATCCTTTGAAAGGTCCTCCCAAATTGTTGCTGGGATATCTAAGGGTTGTAAAAACCCCCCGAAGGTAAAGAAGTTGCTTTGCAACGTTGGCACACATCACATGCACGGACAAAATCTTTCATACACTTAATCGTTCCTGGCCAATATAAATTTGCAGCCAAATGCCTATAAGTTCGGTAGTGGCCAGAATGACCTCCTGAAGCTGATACATGAAATTCATGTAAGAGTTCGGGAATAAAAATCGATTTTCGTGAAATAACTAAACGATCTTTATAATATAATACGCCTCGTTTAACATTGAACCCCGGGTATCGACCAAGTGATTCTTGACGAGTCTGAATTATTTGTTGAATTTCTCGATCATTCTTAGCCTCGGTGACCAATTCAGTACCACAACCCCATATTGGTGTAGATAAGAGTTGGCTTAATTCACCCGGTTCGTCCTTTCTGGAAAGGGCATCCGCTGCCTGATTTTCTTTACTCGACTTATATTGAATATCAAAATTGTATCCAAAAAGTTTTGCAACCCAATTTTGTTGATCCGGAGAAGTAATACGTTGTTAGAGAAGAAACTTAAGACTCTTTTGATTTGTGTATACAATGAATCTAGTACCTAATAATTAAGTTCTCCAATGTTGTACCACAAGAACCAAAGCCATAATTTCACGTTGATAGGCCGATTTAGCCAGATTCTGATCACTTAAAGCTTTACTATAGTAAGCAATGGGTTTACCATTTTGCATTAAAATTGCACTAATCCTACATCCCGAAGCGTCACACTCAACCACAAAGGGACAAGAAAAATATGGTAGAGCCAACACAGGAGAAGTCACCAAAGCTGTTTTTAGATTATCAAATGCCACTTGGGCCTCCATAATCCATTTGAAAGCATTTTTCTTTGTCAATTTGGTTAGAGGGCGGGCTATGCTTCCATAACCTCGAACGAATTTGTGATAGTACCCCGTGAGTCCCAAAACCACGAAAACCTTTTATCTGTTTGGGAATTGGGCATCCCACCACAACTTCAATTTTTAAAGGATCCATCACCACCCCTTGTCCATCAATTATATGGCCCAAATATTCTATACAACTTTGTCCAAAAGAACATTTTTCTTATTAACAACCAAATGATTTTGTTCCAAAATATCCAATACCGTCTCCAAATCTTGTAGATGTTCCCTCCATGATGGGCTGTAAACGAGGATATCATAAAAAAATCACAACTTTAAGTCTTAAGAGAGGATGGAACACATCATTCATAATCGCTTGAAACGTGGAGGGAGCGTTCATTAACCCGAAAGGCATAACGAGGTCTCATGCGTCTCGGTGTGGACCCTCAGGTCGTGTGTCTCGGTGAGGACCCTCCAGTCTCACAGCTCGGTTTGGACCCTCTGGTCCTGTCTCAGTGGAACCCTCCAGTCCTACAACTCGGTTTGGACCTTCCGGTTCTATCTCAGTAAAACACAGAATATAATATATATATATATATATATATATATATATATATATATATATATATCACACGGACAAAATGAATAATATGATGTAACTCAGTAAAACACAGAATATAATATATATATATATATATATATATATATATATATATATATCACACAGACAAAATGAATAATATGATGTAACTCAAATAAGAACAAAAGACCCTCCGGTTACTCATAGATACCACTCATGGTAAGTATAGTGAGAAAATTCACCTCGTAAGAACTCAGATAATCTCGAACTCGAATCACCGGTCTAGCCTCCGCCTAACACAACGATAATTATCCCTAATTAATAACGGCTCTCACTAAAGCTAGACTAACCCTTCTACAAACTCACAGAAGGGTAAAAGACGATTTTACCCCTCCATGGCCTTAAAAGTCCATAGATTGACCAAACCCTAAAAGTCAACCAAAAGTTAACGGCAAAGAGTACGCTGTGCGTACCAGCTCCGTACGTTGGGCGTACTCTGCTGCCATGCATGCATCGGGGAAGCTCGACCCTTATGCTCTGTGTACTGGGATTACGCCCAACATATGTCCCAGTTTCACTCTTTCTGCTCATTTGGTCTTAATCAGTTAAGACCTTGGCTCTTATCATAGATTTGGATTCCCTAATAGCTCTTACTCCATAAAGTCAGTGACATTAAGCCTTTGCATGGCTGATATGGTCACAAACACACAAAACACTCACTCTCTTATCTCAAAAAGCTCATATCTCATGCATGGCTTGCTTCCAACGTCCAAGATTGGATTTTTATGACACCATACCACTAAATACACTCAAAGGGGGTTGATCATAGTCTTTAGAGCTCAATATCTCATAAAGTCTCCAACTTTTGGGACAAAAAACCTAAAATACTCTACTATGATGCACAAAACAAAAGAGTGAGAAAGCTTGAAGATTTATACTCTATGTGAAGCTCCCAACACAGGTATGCTCAGATCCAAGGGCCTGGACTCTCACTCCATCTTCTTTAAAGCTTCTCCTTCACTTCAAGAACACACAAAGACTCTCAAGGCTCTCAAATGCACTCACAAGCTCTAAGAATGAAAGCTAGGGTTTAGGAGGGTTTGTTGTCTGAGAGTGGTGGTTAGGAATGAGGCCATCATATCCTTTATATAGGGGACTCACCCAAAATTAGGGTTTTCACTATGGGCCTAGTACGCCCAACGTACTAGGTGGGTTCCACGTCAAAAACACACACATGAGTACGCTGAGCGTACACTTGCGTACGCCCCACGTACTCATTCACCACCTTTTCTCAATAAGGGCAAAGATGGACAAGTACTCAAAAGGTGAAGGGTTACAAGGTATACTTGAACTTGGGATGTTACACGATAGTAGCATGGTCCTTTTGTGTTGCCTTCACCATAGCGATTTGATAGGATGAATTATGGAGAAAGAGGTCAATTATGATTTATTAATATATTATAAGAATAATATATTAATTGAGAAATCATATTATTGAATTAGTATTGATCAGGAATTAATTTTGGAATTAATTTGGTGATCAAATGAGACTGATTAAATTACAGGGATTGATATTGCAATTATATGATAGTTGCAAGTTGGGCTTATGGATCCCTAGGAAGAGGTAGATGAAATTCTATGTGTAGCCCACATAGATTTTGTCCAAAGGGGGCCTTGTGGAAGGATCTACTGGACTGCTTAAGGCTTAAGCAATCAGATAAGGGTTTTACCTGAAACCCTAGCAGCTCAACTATATAAGGAACCCATTGGCTCCTTGAAATCGGCCAATGCTTTCATAAAGAAGCTTAGCCGATTTTTAGAGCCTCACAACCTCTCTAATATTCTTTCAATTGCTACTTGGTGTTTGTGACTCATTAGAGGTGCGACAATAGAGGCACTAAGCTCTTGAAGGTTAAGATCTACAAGCTACTAGGAAAAGGTGTAACACCCCGTCTCCTAGGTATAAGTCTTAAAAGCTTATTTACATGTTTATAGACCTACTCAACGAGTTAGTTGCCCCAAATCGTCGTGTAGAGGTGGGTTAGCCCGCGTGGATTATTGGACCTACTTGGCGAGTCGGAGGACCCGGACTCGACGAGTAGGAGCTGGAAAATGAAACCCTAATTTATGAGGTTTTGCACCCTATTTAAAGGGTCATTAGCTTCCCTCAGCCTCCCTTACTGACCCCCTTGAGTCCAGAAAACCCTAATCTCGAATACCCTCCATTTATGTGTGTGAAGAAGCTTGGAAAGTGGTTTTGGTGAAGAAGGCGTGAAGTCTAAGGTGCTTGGAGCAAAGGAAAGCTTGTGGATTTGACTCTACTTCATCTTGGCATCATTTTGAAGGTAACAAGTCGCTACCTTGACTTTCCTCTAGCTAGACCTCTCCATGCTTAAGTTTAGGGCCATTTTAGCATATATGTGAACCATTTTGGGTATTGGCCATGTCTGAAGTTTGAACTTCAGATCTGGACTTCTCAAAGTTCCTATAACCATAAAGTTATCGATTTAGTAAGCTTGGACCTTTTTCTTTGGGTTAAACCTTTCCCTTAGTTTGGTTTTGGCATTTAGGACCATACATGTACGTAAAGTTTGCAACTTTACGTGGAAACCATGCCTTAGGAGGTTAGATCTGCAATATGGAGCTTTGGGGTGGCTTAAAAACGTCTGGATAAGAAATTGACTGCATGAACTCGACGAGTCACATAGTCGACTTGGCGAGTCAGATGAAGATTGTCTGTATTTGACTTTGCATGAACTCGGCGAGTCAGTAAGAGGAGTCGACGAGTCAGTTAGGTTTCTCCTCGACATCTGGACAAGCATGGACTTGGCGAGTTGGTTGGAAACTCGGTGAGTTAATTAGGGTTTTGGTGATTTCTGAGTTCTTAAGGAACTCGACGAGTTGCTAGCTGCACTCGACGAGTCGGGTCCACATGGACTGTTGACTTTGACCCTTCACTTTGACTTTGACCAAGGGTTGACCAGTTTGACTTCTGGGGGTATTTTGGTAATTTGGGAATTTATGGAAGTGGATCAATGGTGGATGTAGGTATTGGACTTGGAGCTGCAATTGGTGGAGTTTGACTTTATCACTTCGAGCTACTTATGAGGTGAGTTCTTCTCACTATATCAACAGGGTCTAAGGCACCAAGGCCGACCCTTTATGATTTGTATACTGGTTATAGGATGGTTGCTATGTTAGAGATCGGTTAGATCAGTATCCTAGTTATTGGATGGTTGCTTTGTTAGTGATCGGTTAGATCGGTATCCTAGTTATAGGATGGTTGCCATGATTAGTGATCTGTTAGATTTGTATGACTATCTGTACTTGCTAGCTAGAGTATGATATTTATGTGCACATGTTTGTTGTTTTGGAGGATTGGGTTGAGGCAGTAATGTGTGCCGTAGGCCAAGATACCCAGGGCGGACCGGATAGAATGCAAACCCGGTTAAGGCACACTAGTTAGGCCGAAGCCCAATGAGTAGTCCGGATAGGCTAAAGGCCCTAATAGGTGGTCGAGACGTGACGGTGGCTCGGAGAGCGGTTCGGATAGATTGATGGCATGTGAGGCGGTCTAGTCAGACTGATGGCTCATTATGCATGTTGTATTTGTTTGTTTATATGATATGGTTATATTAGTATGGCGTTGGTATTTTGGGGGAAACTCACAAAGCTTCGGGCTTATAGTTGTTGATTTTATTTCAGGTACTTCTGATGATCGCGGGAAGGTGAAGGCGTGATCGTGCACCTCCTTATATTTTCATGATTTGATTCTGGGGATACTTTGATGTTTGAACTATTTTGAAAACAAATTGTAATAACTTAATGGTTTTAAATGTTTTAAAAATTTTAAATTTGGCATGATTTTTATGGATGTTACAAGTTGATATCAGAGCCTTGGTTTGAGTGAATTGGAGGAAACACTCGTGTGTCTCCAGTCTCAAACTAAGGACAAGATTTTAATACGATTTTTTTCAAATGGTTTTCAAAATACTAAAGGATGGTGCAAATGTATGATCAACTAGAGCTCCCGGATATACCCCAAAATACCTTATGGATTATTTGATTTATGTGACGTGTCAGAACATCATGCTAGTACCAGGATAGGGATCTTCAGGAATTTCATGATAGAAATACCTGATTATATGATGCTTGATAGCCTAGGGTTTTTCCATTTATGAAATTGACATCATTACTGTAGTTACTTAGTGTATGCATCACGACTGTACATAATTAAGATCTTATAGCCTGAGAATGTTTGGTTTGATCTTATTTCCAATTCTTTTCTGATGAAGGGCTTAGGGTAGGATTAATTATTCGACAGTCTATAGGGTCTAACGTTATGTAGGGCTAGCATACACTAGTGTTGCAGGGTTGCTGGAAGTTTCATGGATGGGTGAGTTATTTGGGGATTAGTCCGCTAGTTATGAGGTATGTAGCTTTCCTCTAGAAGTGAGGATTGAGTGAACGCCATGCTTATATATATATATATATATATATATATATATATATATATATATATAGTGTTAGGGTGATGTGATGATACTTGAGACAAATATGGGTAGGTGTGGAAGGTAGTATGAGCCCGTACTACTGAAAGCACAGGACCCATACACATAGAAAGGAAGTTACAACCCCTAGGGTTTTGTTGGGAGTTGGTTCTTGAATTATTATATGGAGTATCTGATATATTCCTGGTATATTTTCAGCATGGTGGTTACTCGACGATTTGTGACGGGATCCGGGTCAGGATCAGGAGGCAGCGGACAGGAGGCACCAATAGTGCCCGAGACTATCGGCCATAAGGGGCCATATGAGATGGACACCAGGATTCGGGAGATCCTGGATGACGAGGTTGCTGCGATGTTATGGGCTCAATTACCGGAGATGTTTGGGTCTATCAAGACCGCCCTGATGGAGTATTTCGATGAGTGTTATGCAATCCTCATAGAGACGGCTGCCGCAACAGCTATAACGACTATAACAACAACAAGGGGAGGATCAAGTCGGACTTTTCAGTACCAGGATTTCGACAACACGAAGCCCCCTACTTTTGATGGGAATCAGGACCCCATCAAATCCATGAGGTGGCTTTCTGACGTGGAGGGGTGTTTCTTCACATGTTCATGTCCTACTGACCAGAAGGTTAGACGTGCCCTGAAACTATTGAGGTCCGGGGCAAAGGACTGGTGGAGGCTGATGGCGGGGTCTTACTGTTGGATTAGGTGTCTAATCCCATAACTATTTTGGTATGTACTTGACCCGATTATGAGCATGGTCCTTTTGGGTTGCCTTCACCATAGCTATTGATAGGATGAATTAAGGAGAAAGAGGATTAATTATGATTTATGAATATATTATGTGAATAATATATTAAAAGCAAAATCATATTGTTTAATTAATATTGATCAAGAATTAATCTAGAATTAAGATCCATAAGGAAGCAATGGACGAATTCTATATGAGAGTGCATATAGAAATCGTCTGAGGGCCTTCTGGAAGGATCCATTGGGCTGCTTAAGGACTAAGCATCTGGATTAGGGTTTCCAAGTTGATAACCCTAGAAGCCTAACTATAAAAGGAACCCTCTAGGCCACCAAATTCGTCCCTAACCTTCTAAGAGACCCCTTGGACGAATTTTGTGCCTCCTCCTCCCTCTCCTAAGTCATCTTGTTGCTAGTGGTGTTTGTGACTCCATTAGAGGTGCAACATTTGAGGCACTAAGCTTTCAAAGGTCAAGGATAGTCAAGATCAAGGAGGTTTGTGATTGTTATTGCAAGATAACAATCAATGTAATATTCCTAACCGTAATTATATGTGTTTTTCAGATTTGTATGCTAGTCAATTAGGGTTTATTGCTTTGGTATTCAATGTTGTATGTTTACTTAGAAAACCTAAATCAAAGCAATTAGGATTGCATGTACACCATATGATTGATGTTATGCACATAACCCAACAGTGGTATTAGATCCTATGTCGTTTTTCTAGTGAATAGATGCAAAAGTGAATTGCCAAAGTTCAAGAAAATCGAATTTTTTGCTTTCTGACTGGCTGACTCGCCGAGTCCATGTATGGACTCGACGAGTAGTTCCTACTCGACGAGTTCCATAGTGGACTTGACGAGTCCAAGGTTCTGGTGCCGGGAATTTCGATTTTCTTGCCAGATTTTGTTGATGATTACTTCCAAAACTCGTTTTTCTTGCCAAAAACGATTTTTTATGTTTGGAATGGTTATCCTTATCAACATTGATAGATTTGGTTAAATATGGATAATATAGGATTATTATAAGTCGAATATTTGACCTAGTAAGATTGAAAAGTTTCAATTTACACCCTTTAGGTTTTATAGTTTAAATTTGAACTTAAAACTTTTAGTTTTTGAAATTTAAATAGTTAAACCCTAATATTTTGAAAGGTTTCAAAATTTGTCCTCAAGTTTTGGAATTTAAAATTTAATTAAAAGGTATTAATTTTGAAATATTGAATTCTAAAACCCTATTACTTTGAAAAGTTCAAATTACACCCTTATGGTTTTATTAAATTAATTAAGTGTTTAATTAAAAGAGATAATTACTAAATCCATAATTATATAGTTTAAGATTAACAATTTAAAAGTTTAATTTATTAATAGATTAAACAATATAGTATTTTAAAAGTGTAAAGTACACCCTTCTACTATATAGAATTAGAAGTTTAATATTATATATGTATGAGTAAAAATTCAGCCTTATCGTTAGTAGGCCTCATTCACGAAGCTAGTCTATAAGGGGTGTTTAAGGAAATTGTCTATAAAATGGCGATTGAATGGGTATCCACTCTTACCCACCACACTCTGGACTAGTGGAGGGTCGTTAGCCGAACGGGTAGGATATGACACAACCTTCCATTATAAGTATAATGAATTACGAAGTAACTAAACATTCTTATAAATTCCCAAATCTTAGTCACTTTAGGGAAAATGTGGAGTTGGTGCTAATACATGAAATTACACATTGCACCTTTTTGGTCGTTAGTGGAGCGAGTGTGGTTAACCGGCATACTAATATGGGACCAATGAAGGATGGAAATGGGTAGCTCGTAGATTATCATAGATCAATGGAGCGTGTGTGGTTAACCGACACGTTGATTAGGTGATAGACATCTTCGAGAGTACCAACCTCATTGGCATGGTTATCTATGCCTTGTTTGTGATCCTTAGCATCCCAGTCACAAACTTGAAGGGCACACTCAAGATTTAAACATGCCATTGAAAAGTTCAATGAATCTCAAAAGATCTAGGAGTTTTTGTCACACCCCCAAACCAGAATGGCGGAAACATTCGGGGGTGGATGACTTCACGTAGTATCACAACCATTGAATATTGTAAAGAAAGTAACACAACCATCACATATATAATGAAAAACGTATGTTGTTGCGTTATACATATTAGCAAAAGAATATTACAATAAGATGATAAATTTTCAATAATAAAACATCCTTAGTGTTCCCTTCTCCAAAAGCTGGTGGTTACCTGTATTACTGATTCCCTGAGAAATACAAGTGGTTTCGAAAAAGTGTCAACAATTAAGTTGGTGAGTTCATAAGTGTTTTGCATTGAAAAGTATGTCCTTTTTGATAGTAAATCGATGAACGAGGTTTTCCGAAAATCCAATATTTTCTATAAATGATTTGAAAAGTTTCCCGTGTTGGAGTGCGTTTGTGTTTTCCATACTTGAATAATAGTGATAAAATTTGTGTTAACGATAAAATGGAAAACTAAAATGCATATATGAATCTCGTAAATCAAACTTGTTTTTATACTTTTATGTGAGTTTTATAACCATACTATTGACACTGACGACCTGTAACAACATTCTTCGGGTGTTGTAGTGTTATGACATTTGTCACCCCAGACCTGCCGGTCTAACTATAGCTAATAGTTTAGGTGCGGGGTTGTCAATCCCGTATAGATCTATACACAAGTATCACGCTCTCTCTCCAAGAGATTATGGTATATAATACAGGACTTGAAATGCATACATACGAGTACGTTGAAGTTTAAATGTCTCACATTACTTGGTATAAACAGATTTACGATAATAAAGACTTTACTTCTTTTGAAAGTATTTCATTTGTTGAGATGTATATGTAAATGTATGAATAACTGGAATACAATGCTCATTATAGTTTCTCAAAAGTATGTTCCCATTTGGTAATAACAACTTGGTGATATAATAGCCCTTTAAACATAAAGTTATTTTTGTATCGAAACCCTATAAGAACGATAATATAATTATGTTTATAAAATGATACTTTGATTCGTAATGTACTTGTATTCCCCCCCTAAAGCGTGAAAAAAATTGAAAAGTAGGGGTATGAACTCACTCCTTAAGTTTGAAGAGAGGGGCTAGGGTTGAGCAGAGTTGCGACCGCGGAAAGTTGCGTCTTCGGGTTCTCGGGAATCTCTGCAGCGTAGATCCTTCGTCGGGGGCTCAAGTGCGGAAACCAAGGTAAGAAAATGGTCTCTGGAGCTGGGAGAATGGCTGAGGAATTGTGAAGGTGTGCCAAAACTCGAAGCTCATGCCATCTATTTATAGTGCTGGAAGAGTGAGTACGCGGGGCGTAATTTTAGAGTACGCTGGGCGTACTCACGTACGCGGCGCGTACGTCGTTACGCTGGGCGTAATATGGCGTCATGGCTTACGACTCCTGGCTAGCTAAGCGTAGAGGGGGCGGGCCGATGGGACTCGACTCTGGGTCTAGTACGCGGGGCGTACTCCCAGAGAACGCGGGGCGTAACCCGGCCTGTCCTCTTCTAAATTCCGTAACTTTCGCGTACGAGCTCCGTTTTTCGTGTTCTTTATATCCACGCGTAGGTGAGATTATGTTCTACAACTTTCATTTAGACTCCGTCGGCTAGTTTTGACTTTATTTTTAATGATATATTTTTAATAGGCCGGGCCTTCTAAAGTTCGTTAAAAATTCATAGGTTCTTTATTCGACGTCGGTTTTCGTTTGTCTTTTTATCGTTTTATTACCACTGAGGATATCTTCAACTTCCGTTTAGGTGGCGATAGCTAAATAACACTCGATCTTCAATCCGAGTTTTTAGCCCTCTACTACTGTTACGAAACTTTGAAAATTCGTAACTTCTTCATACGAGGTCCAATTTGGGCGATCTTTTTATGCACGCTCACCTTTCAACGAGATCTACGACTTTTGTTTAGATACTTAAGGCTAAAATGTATTTTATTGAGATTTTTCTTTTTATGTCAAATAATGTTTTAATGTCGTGTCGTAAATATATGAGTGGTTATAATTTCTTCAATATAACTCGGTTTTGAGCGTTCTTTATGTTTTTGGAAACCTTGGCATGATATCTAATATTCGATGCAGCCCAACCTTGATACTTGAACGCTTTATTTTCGAGGTTAATTTCGTTGTACTTAGCTTTCGAGTGTTACAATGCTTTTGGAAAATATAGGGTTGTCACATCATCCCCCTGTTAAGGGAATTTCGTCCCGAAATTTAATCTAAGATAGTGTTTACAGTTTTAGGAAAAAGATGCGGGTACTTTTGTTTCATCTGATCCTCGCGTTCCCAGGTGTATTCAGGTCCTCGCTTGGCGTTCCAGCAGACCTTTACAATGGGTATTCGGCTTTGTTTAGTCCTTTTGATTTCCCGATCCATGATCTCTACTGGTTCCTCCACAAACTGGAGGTTTTCATTTATTGCAATTTCGTCTAGAGGGACGACAAGGGTCTCGTCGGATAAGCACTTCTTTAGATTTGATACGTGAAAGGTAGGGTGTACGTTGTGGAGTTCCTGAGGTAGTCTAAGTTTGTAGGCCACTGGACCGATCCTGGCAAGGATCTCGAATGGTCCGATGTATCTAGGGTTCAGTTTTCCACGTTTTCCGAAGCGTATTAAACCTTTCCAAGGCGAGACTTTGAGTAGGACATGGTCTCCAACTTGGAATTCCAAGGGTTTGCGTCTCTTATCTGCGTAACTCTTTTGTCTATCCCTTGATGCTTTTAGACGTTCTCGGATTTGAACAATCTTCTCCGTAGTCTCCCTTATGATTTCTGGTCCAGTGAGCGTGTTGTCAGTTGCTTGTCCTTTTGTTAGTTGTGTGTCCCCCACTTTGACCCAACACAAAGGTGACCTGCATTTGCGGCCATAGAGGGCTTCGAACGGGGCAGCTTTGATACTGGTGTGGTAGCTATTGTTGTACGAGAACTCGACCAAGGGTAGATGTGTGTCCCATGCTTTTCCAAAATCGATTACGCAAGCTCTCAGCATGTCTTCTAGGGTTTGTATAGTTCTCTCGCTCTGGCCGTCGGTTTGTGGGTGATAAGCGGTACTCATGTCTAGTCTTGTCCCCAAAGCTTTTTGTAGCGATTGCCAGAACCTTGAGGTGAATCTACTATCTCAGTCCGAGATAATGGATATGGGCACACCATGCAATCGTACAATTTCTCTGAGGTATGTCCTTCTTAACTTCTCCAATTTATCCGTCTCTTTGATCGGTAGGAAATGCGCTGACTTAGTTAACCTGTCGACAATTACCCAAATGGTGTCGAGTCCGCTTGTTGTCTTGGGTAATTTTGTTATGAAATCCATGGTTATCCGCTCCCACTTCCATTCGGGTATTTCTGGTTGTTGTAATAAACCCGAGGGCTTCTGGTATTCCACCTTGACTTTGGCCCATGTCAGGCATTTGCTCACGTAGGTAGCAATTTCGGCTTTCATGTTTTGCCACCAGTACAACTTCTTGAGATCGAGATACATCTTATCGGAGCCGGGATGTATGGAGTATCGTGTTTTATGGGCTTCGTCCATAACGATTTCTCTAAATCCACCAAACTTCGGTATCCAAATTCGATCCATGAAATAACGAATCCCGTTGCTCTTGGTCTCAAGGTTCTTATCCATTCCCCTTAGGGCTTCTCCTGTCACATTTTTGGATTTCAAGGCCTCTATTTGGGCTTCCTTGATTTGCGTGAACATGTGTGATTGGATCGTCATAGTTAGGGATTTCACTCGGCGACCTGAGCACTCCTTACGAATGAGTGCATCAGCCACTACATTAGCCTTTCCAGGGTGATATCGAATTTCGCACTCGTAATCACTTAGTAGTTCTACCCATCGTCTTTGTCTCATGTTGAGTTCCTTCTGATTGAGGATATGTTGGAGGCTTTTATGATTAGTGAAGATGATACATTTTGTGCCATAGAGATAGTGTCTCCATATCTTCAGAGCGAAGACGACTGCCCCTAGCTCAAGATCGTGCGTTGTGTAGTTCACTTCGTGTGTCTTTAGTTGCCTTGAGGCGTAGGCGATGACCTTCCCTCTTTGCATTAAGACACACCCAAGTCCTTGGTTTGATGCATCACAATAGACCACGAAGTCCTCCGTTCCCTCTGGCAAGGTTAGGATGGGCGCACTACATAAGGCTCGCTTTAGTGTCTGAAATGCGCTGTCTTGTTTTTCTCCCCAGTCGAAGGTCGCATTCTTCTGGGTTAGGGTGGTAAGTGGCTTGGCAATCTTTGAAAAGTTCGGTATGAATCTTCGGTAATACCCAGCGAGTCCTAAAAATTGCCGGATTTCTGTAGGGGTTCTTGGAGTAGTCCAATTATCTATTGCCTTTATCTTGGAAGGGTCTACGTGTATTCCTTCTTTGCTTACAACATGTCCTAGGAAATCCACTTCCCGAATCCAAAATTCGCATTTGGAAAATTTTGCGTAAAGTTTCTCTGCCCTTAATGTTTCCAGTACTTGGCGGAGATGTTTGCTGTGTTCTTCCTGGCTTCTTGAATAGATGAGTATATCATCTATGAATACGATCACGAATTTATCCAGGAAGGGACGACATACTCGGTTCATCAAGTCCATGAACACTGCTGGAGCATTCGTCAATCCAAAGGGCATTACCACAAATTCGTAGTGACCATAACGTGTTCGGAAAGCCGTTTTGGGGATGTCTCCCTCTAGTACTCGCAGTTGGTGATAACCAGACCTTAGATCGATCTTTGAGAAGTAGCTTGCTCCCTGCAGTTGGTCGAATAGATCGTCTATGCGCGGTAAGGGATATCGGTTCTTGATCGTCAGTTTGTTTAATTCCCGATAATCGATGCACATGCGAAAGGATCCGTCCTTCTTTTTCACGAATAGGACTGGCGCTCCCCATGGTGAGAAGCTCGGTCTGATGAATCCCTTGCTCAGTAGCTCGTTTAATTGACTGGATAGTTCCTGCATCTCGGCTGGGGCTAAATGGTAAGGTGACTTTGCTACAGGGGTAGCTTCGGGGATTAAGTCGATTCTGAACTCAACTTGACGTTCCGATGGGATTCCTGGAAGATCTTCTAGGAAAATATCTGGGAAGTTGCAGACTTCCGGAATGTCTTTAATGTTTTTCGATTCTCGCTTCTTATCTACTACGTGGGCTAGAAAGGCATGATATTCCTTACGAAGATACTTTTGTGCTTTAATACAGGAAATGATTTGTAAACTTGAACTAGGTTTGTCGCCATAAATGACAAGAGTTTCGTTGTTTGGCAGATTTAGGCGAACGACTCTTTCGTGGCAAAGGATATCGGCATGGTGAAGGCTCAACCAGTCCATACCGATGATGACATCGAAACTTCTTATGGAAATGGGCATAAGACCGACTCGAAACAAGTGCTCGTTTAAATTTAGTGTGCACCCTACGTACAAATCGTTTGCGTGTTCTGTTTTACCGTTTGCCATTTCTACAGTGAATATTTTATTGAGTGGTTGGGGTTTTTGATTAAGTAGGTGTTTGAATTTATGACTCACAAAACTTCTCTCCGCACCGCAGTCAAAAAGTATGCATGCATAAGTGTTGTTGAGTAGAAACGTACCCGTAACCACCGTGGGGTTTCTCTATTGCTTCTCTCTGTCCTACTGCCAACACTCTCCCCACACCGCCAATATTCCTTTGATTGGGACAATCCCTCCTGAAGTGTCCAGTCTCCCCGCACCCATAACACGCCCGGCTTACTCCAGTGCCAGAAACTTGAGTGATTGGTCGTGCCGGTGCTTTACAGAAACGGGCTGTGTGCCCTTTCCTGTCACAGTTCTTGCAGTGCATCTCGCGACAAATACCATGGTGATGGTAGTTGCACTTGTTGCACTTGGGCAGATTCCCCGCATATGGTTTTGTTGGTGCAGAGGTAGCAGGAGTTGTGGTGGGGGTAGTAGCAGCATGAACCGCAACCATTTGCTTCTTTGAAGGTTCTTGCGAAGTTTGCCCCTTCCTTTTGTTCCAAAATTTCTTCTTGCTGTTGTTGTTGGCATTGATCTCATTGTTGCTGTTCCGTTTGGTTGGTTCAACCATAATAGCCGCGACTCCTTGACGGATACCATGATCAACAAGAGATTGCGCTAGTTCCTTGGCGCTAGCGAAAGTCAAGGGTTTGGAGGCTAATACACTTCCTCGAAGTTGGGGTGATAGTCCCCAGATGTATCTCT
This sequence comes from Lactuca sativa, assembly GCF_002870075.4. Lineage (NCBI taxonomy): Eukaryota > Viridiplantae > Streptophyta > Magnoliopsida > Asterales > Asteraceae > Lactuca > Lactuca sativa. The sequence goes on from NC_056628.2 coordinate 106,375,120, forward strand.
CGAACCTTTGGCTTTCCAGGGTTAACATTCCTGGGCAAAGTGTTATTAACTCACTGAACCTGTTGGTGTAACCAGCTATGTCCGATCCTACCATCGAGAGGTTCCACAGCTCCTGTTCAAGCTTCTGAATCTCGCCTCTTGGGCAGTATTCTCGAAGGAGCATTCTTTTCAGGTTTTCCCAACCCATGGAGTTTGCCACCACCAGGGTTAGTGTTTGGACGTGGCCGTTCCACCATGTCAGGGCGCGTTCGGAGAAAGTAAAAGCATCAAACTTTACTTTGCTTTCTTCAGGACATGCACAGATTTCGAATACAGCTTCCGTTTTCTCTATCCATTGAGATAGAACCAACACTCCCCCAGTCCCGTAAAAGGGAATAGGTTTTCCGTTGGTGAAGTCTTTGTAAGTGCATACCCCTGAACGGCTTTGACCTTGGCCATTTGTAAAACTGTTTGTTCCTCCCTCCGATCCGTTGTTGCTCATTTGAGCCATTGCTGCAGTTACAGCAGCGGTTACAACAGTCTGGAACATAACGGTGTCCATAATTGGAGGAGGTGGTGGAGGTGGTGTTGAAGTTGAGTTTCTGCGTGTTGATCTACGAGGAGGCATGTTCTGGTAGAGACAAATAAGAATGAATACTATAAGTTTCTAATGTTTTGACAATCGAGTGTTAGTTGTATCTTGTAATTCGTTTTGACTTTAGTTTATGGTTTCAAGGTAGGCATAGAAATTTAAAACTCATAATTTTTGAGAGGTATAAAATAAGAAATACTTCATATTCATACATATAGGTCACACCTGAAGTGTGTTACATTACATGACTTGTTTGGAAAAAATTTGACCCTCCTAGGGGTCTCTGATTACAGACGCAAAAGGGAAATAAGGAAAAACTTTTATCCGAAATTCTAATTTATAACAAAATTGTTGGGGCTCGAACAAGTCCTACTTGCGGCGTTTGGAGCTAGATTCGGCATCCGACCGTTTGACTCCCATTAGTCGCCTCTCGAGATCTGCTTGTTGTTCCTTCATTTCTCTTATTTCTGCCAGATCCGTTATCATTTGGTTCTGAAGTGTTCCCGTGTAGATTTGGGTATTCTCATGTAGTCCTTCCAAACGGCGGATGTCAGCGGTGTTACCTTGGGTAGCAGCATTGATCTCGCGAACTCTGGCTGCTTGTTGGTCCGCCTGGTAGTTCTGGTTAGCTATGGCATTCACGACGACAGGTAGTGCTCGATCAGCTGAGCCTCCCCCACTGACATTGTAAAAATCTCGGCACATGCCGAAAGGAGGGCGTACACCTTGCTGGCGGCTCCAGTAGTAGAGGTGGCTTCCCCAGATGGGGATGGGTCCCGGTTGATATGGTCTGATTACGGGAGGATGAGGGATGGGAGGGTCGTACACTTCTGGCTCGAAGTCTGTCCCGCTAGAAATCTCCTCGATCTCTTCGTCGACTTCGAATTCCTCTCCGACTTCGACTTCGAATTCTTCCTCGATAACCCCTTCGGGTTCTTCCTCGACCTCTTCTTCGATTTCCTCTGGGTCTTCCTCCGGGTCTTCTTCTATCCAACCGCCGTTGCCTTAGTTTGGGTAGTAGGGATCTCCTGGTAAATGGAATCTGGCCATTTGTCTGTACTAGGATAGATGTATGAGAACGTTATAAGAAAAGAAATTTCTATTTAACGACTTACTATTTTTAACTATAATTTTTATTGTACAACTATTTTTAATAATACCTCTATAATCTTTCAACTTGGCGAAACTAAAATAATTTTGTATTTGGTAAGTTTTCGGCTTGTTGTCCACTATGACCATTCCTCGACGTACGTTGGTCAAATCCAGGATAAATATAGTTGATCAGGCTATATTTATTTTTGACCTGATTACATACCCCGATGCTCAATCGTAGTGTCGTAACTTGCCTTAATACTTTTTAGTAAAACTTGTTTATGAAATGAGATTAATGCATGCTTGTAAAAATGTATATCTTTAAAAGAAAGTATTTTGTTCATGAAAATGTTTTGTCAGAGGGTTTTTGGTCCCCTTTACATTTATAGTTTGTATATCGTATGTGGTTCGATATACTTAGTTCACTATAAACAATGCTCTGATACCAATCTGTCACACCCCCAAACCAGAATGACGGAAACATTCGGGGGTGGATGACTTCACGTAGTATCACAACCATTGAATATTGTAAAGAAAGTAACACAACCATCACATATATAATGAAAAACGTATGTTGTTGCGTTATACATATTAGCAAAAGAATATTACAATAGGATGATACATGTTCAATAATAAAACATCCTTAGGGGCTGTTTGTTAGCATCTGCATTATTTATATCTGGATGATATAGAGGTCTGGATGATATAGAGACTCTGTATGAATCTGTATCTGGATGATTAATTGATGTTTGGTTACACATCTGAATGCATGTCTCTGAATGGTAAAAATGACCATTTTAACCCTCTGAACTATTTGTTACTGTTTGGTTGGACATCTGAATGACTGTGCTGAATGATACTGAATTTGTAAGTAACTACAAATAAAATACAAAATGTCATATAAAATCCAAATTAAAATTAGAACAAAATCCAAATTAAAATTCATACAACACCCAAATTAAACATCATACAACATCCAAATTAAACATAAACCTAAGCATACAACTTTAAATTAATTGATTTGCAATTTGGTTACGCAAATTAGCCATATATTCAGCGTCTTGGTTACCCCACTGAATGTCGTGTACGTTTTGGTCATCACTTCCTCCACCTTCTACTTCAGCAGTAAACATAGTGTCTTCTTCAAAGTCCATAAATAATTGATCATGAATATTACACTTCCTTATAAAATTATGGACCGCAAAACAAGCAAGCACTATGTCTCTTTGTATTGGAAAAGGATAAGGAGCCATTTGCTTTAGGATTGGGAATCTGGCCTTCAAAACTCCATAAGCGCGCTCAATAACATTTCTGAGTTGTGCGTGAGCATGGTTGAACTTTTCCTCCTTAGTTAATGCACGATGTCTTTGGAAATCGGCTAACCAATACCTCGTATTACGGTAGGGAGCCATAAATCCACGAGTGTTGGTGTATGCGGCATCACAAAGGTAATATTTGTCTGTAACGTGAATTATTCAATTGTTATATAATATAAAAATATATAAAGTATTTAATAATCAAAGTTTAAAAAAAAAAAAAAAAGATTACAAACCTGGTGGAGGAATTGGAAAACCGGAAGTTGGGTTAAATACAACTTCTTTTAGAACTCGTGAATCATGTGCTATGCCCTCCCAACCGGCCCATACAAACGTGAATATCATATCAAAATTACAAATTCCAATAACATTTTGATAGCATTCGCCTTTTCCTCTTCCCCTATAACGAGTTTGTTGATCAGCGGGCACGACTGCATGAACAAGAGTTCCATCTAACGCACCTATCGCTCCTGGAAATATTTCTTTCAACCTTCTATGTCGTCTTGATGTGTTTGCGGTTGCATTGGAAGATGTTGGCACAATAACTTCTCTTGCAAAATTCATCATCGCAATTCTAACCTCATGAAAACACCTATGAATTGTTTCGGTTGAATGTTGAAATCTGCGTTTAACCATTCGAAACCGCTCATTGTGTCCGATGACTGTCAAAAACATAGCTAACTTTTCTTCAACACTTATTGACCGACTACTTTGCAACCAATTTTTTTGTTTAAAATGGTTGCATAGTAGTATATATGATTCCCGTGAAAGACGCATCAATTCATGACATTGTAAAGAAGATCCATATAACAATTCTTGCGTAAATTCATGACCGGTCAATGCCGAATTCAAGTCGCTTATCCTTTCTATTCTTGTCGAAGCCAAAAACATCCAATACCAAGAAAGCAGCATGAAATACACAATATCATCATCGATATCCATAAATAACCTGTCAAACAACATATAAAATTAAACATTTTAAAAACATAACTTCAAACAACATATAAAATTTAATATTTTAAACACAATAACAACAAACATCAAATAAAATTATAAAAAAGTTCACATTTTAAATTCATAACGACACACGTCAAATAAAATCCTAAAAAAGTTCAACATTTTAAATCCATAACGACACACATCAAATAAAAATCCTAAAAAAACCATCACATCAACCCATACTTTGATCCAACATTCTTTAACCACATCTCACAAGCTTCCGTCGGAAGAAATAACCAAACTTTTCTAAGATCGGCACTTTCACCAAAAAGCAAAATAGCCGTTTGGTATCTTGGATCAGATATTCCCCATTCCATTTTCACCAACTTTTCCATACATGAAGTCATATCGTGCTCTTTATGTTTCTCCACTAACATCCTTGCAACTTTGCTAATTTCATCACCAACTTCAATGATCTTGGCATTAATTGTTGCTTTTCCTTTCCTTTACCGCCTTTGTTTTTGGAAACACTAGAGGTTCCTTCATTTGGACTTTCGGGTGAAGTCATACTTTCCATGTGAGTTACATTGATACCATCAAAGTCACTTAAATTAATGTCCGGCGAGTCATGAGAAGGGTGAGGAAGTGTAGAAGATGGCCCCCATCCATGAATGCCAGTTGCAGCCGACCCATCGAACAACTGAACACAAAGATCAGGGTACACTAGTGGAGAAGTTCTCAATGTTTCTACCATTTTGTTCAACTGCTTGAAAATATTATAAATTAATATTATGAAATATTATAAAATATTATGATATATTACTTCTTATCAAAAATCACAATACCTTGATCTCTAGTTGCCATTCGTCTTCTTCCATGTTAAACGTGTTAGTTATAGGGTTATAAACGTTGCCTGTTTTGTTTTTTAATTTCAACCAAGCACCAAACTTTGCTTTTAGGTAGTCGTATCTGTTTTTCATTTGCTTTTGATCAACTACAAAATTGTATTCTGTTTTCAATCTTTCAGCTACATTCTTCCATGAGCTTGCTTTTAAACTACTCCCTTCACGTCCGTAAGTTGTAATTTCATGAATACAAGCTTCAAGGAATGTTTTTTCCACACCTTCTATTTGTTTCCAATTAATTCTAGGCCTTTTTTGTGCCATTGCCATGTCTAATATTCAAAATCCAGCAATGATATATTTCAGCAACAAAACTAATTAACTACCACAAGTAGACCAACATAACAGAAAAATTAAACAAAAAATAGCATATTTCAACAACATATAGAAGAAAAATCACAACAAGAAGATATAAGATTTCAGCAACATCTATTCTTATTATCCCTAATTTGTTTTCATCAATTTTTTGGACATTTCAGCAACAAAATTCAACATTTCAAAGCATATATAGCAGCAAAATCAGCAAGAATAAAGATCAAACACAAACAACCCCAATATTCAAACCAAAAAACGCAATTCAACATCACAACAATCCAGCAACAAAAAACATACATAAAACTGAGAAATCGGTGGTTACAACTCAATTAGATTTCACACAAATCATTCACCCAAAATCAAATTGATCAGCCATCATAGCAAGACAGCAAGAACATAACAATAACACAACACATAGAAACAATTTTAAGAGAGAAAAACTCTGTAAAAATCGCTCCAGTGATTGGAAGAACTTACCAGCGAAGAGCGAAGAGGGGGAGGCGAAGAGAAGGGAGGCGGCGCAGGTGGAGGCGGCGTAGGCGGAGGCAAACCGGTGCTGTAGGACGACTGCAAGCTGAAATCGATAAGGTGAGGAAGCCAATTTTTGTTGTTCGCTGAAGTAGAAGAAGGAAAGAAAAAAAGAGGCGGGTGATTAGGGTAAGGGCATCAAAGGAAAAAGTTTCATCCAGAGTTCCTATCATATCTGAGCGAATAAGACATTTTTTTTAATATCTGGTTGATTAAGAGGCAAAAATAATTTCAACCAAACACTCTGAATCTGAATGATCCAGAGCCGTCCTCTTTATGGGATCATTAAGAGGCCAAACAAACAGCCCCTTAGTGTTCCCTTCTCCAAAAGCTGGTGGTTACCTGTATTACTGATTCCCTGAGAAATACAAGTGGTTTCGAAAAAGTGTCAACAATTAAGTTGGTGAGTTCATAAGTGTTTTGCATTGAAAAGTATGTCCTTTTTGATAGTAAATCGATGAACGAGGTTTTCCGAAAATCCAATATTTTCTATAAATGATTTGAAAAGTTTCCCGTGTTGGAGTGCGTTTGTGTTTTCCATACTTGAATAATAGTGATAAAATTTGTGTTAACGATAAAATGGAAAACTAAAATGCATATATGAATCTCGTAAATCAAACTTGTTTTTATACTTTTATGTGAGTTTTATAACCATACTATTGACACTGACGGCCTGTAACAACATTCTTCGGGTGTTGTAGTGTTATGACATTTGTCACCCCAGACCTGCCGGTCTAACTATAGCTAATAGTTTAGGTGCGGGGTTGTCAATCCCGTATAGATCTATACACAAGTATCACACTCTCTCTCCAAGAGATTATGGTATATAATACAGGACTTGATATGCATACATACGAGTACGTTGAAGTTTAAATGTCTCACATTACTTGGTATAAACAAATTTACGATAATAAAGACTTTACTTCTTTTGAAAGTATTTCATTTGTTGAGATGTATATGTAAATGTATGAATAACTGGAATACAATGCTCATTATAGTTTCTCAAAAGTATGTTCCCATTTGGTAATAACAACTTGGTGATATAATAGCCCTTTAAACATAAAGTTATTTTTGTATCGAAACCCTATAAGAACGATAATATAATTATGTTTATAAAATGATACTTTGATTCGTAATGTACTTGTATTCCCCCCCCTAAAGCGTGAAAAAATTGAAAAGTAGGGGTATGAACTCACTCCTTAAGTTTGAAGAGAGGGGCTAGGGTTGAGCAGAGTTGCGACCGCGGAAAGTTGCGTCTTCGGGTTCTCGGGAATCTCTGCAGTGTAGATCCTTCGTCGGGGGCTCGAGTGCGGAAACCAAGGTAAGAAAATGGTCTCTGGAGCTGGGAGAATGGCTGAGGAATTGTGAAGGTGTGCCAAAACTCGAAGCTCATGCCATCTATTTATAGTGCTGGAAGAGTGAGTACGTGGGGCGTAATTTTGGAGTACGCTGGGCGTACTCACGTACGCGGCGCGTACGTCGTTACGCTGGGCGTAATATGGCGTCATGGCTTACGACTCCTGGCTAGCTAAGCGTAGAGGGGGCGGGCCGATGGGACTCGACTCTGGGTCTAGTACGCGGGGCGTACTCCCAGAGAACGCGGGGCGTAACCCGGCCTGTCCTCTTCTAAATTCTGTAACTTTCGCTTACGAGCTCCGTTTTTCGTGTTCTTTATATCCACGCGTAGGTGAGATTATGTTCTACAACTTTCATTTAGACTCCGTCGGCTAGTTTTGACTTTATTTTTAATGATATATTTTTAATAGGCCGGGCCTTCTAAAGTTCGTTAAAAATTCATAGGTTCTTTATCCGACGTCGGTTTTCGTTTGTCTTTTTATCGTTTTATTACCACTGAGGAGATCTTCAACTTCCGTTTAGGTGGCGATAGCTAAATAACACTCGATCTTCAATCCGAGTTTTTAGCCCTCTACTACTGTTACGAAACTTTGAAAATTCGTAACTTCTTCATACGAGGTCCAATTTGGGCGATCTTTTTATGCACGCTCTCCTTTCAACGAGATCTATGACTTTTGTTTAGATACTTAAGGCTAAAATGTATTTTATTGAGATTTTTCTTTTTATGTCAAATAATGTTTTAACGTCGTGTCGTAAATATATGAGTGGTTATAATTTCTTCAATATAACTCGGTTTTGAGCGTTCTTTATGTTTTTGGAAACCTTGGCATGATATCTAATATTCGATGCAGCCCAACCTTGATACTTGAACGCTTTATTTTCGAGGTTAATTTCGTTGTACTTAGCTTTTGAGTGTTACAATGCTTTTGGAAAATATAGGGTTGTCATAGTTTCAATTCATTTAAAACCTAAGTTTCAATTTTCATTTTTAATGGTGGAAATTGGTAAATCGTCATTTACCTACCTTCAAATGTTTTTCAACTGGATTACGACATCCCTCTTCCAAATTGTATAATATTTTGTTGGGTTCTAGCCTTAATATCTCATTTGGGTGTTTTATTAAGGTCTCAATCAACTAACTTGAATTTCTCCCGTTTTGTAGATGTCAAAATCTAACAACTATGGTCTTCCTGAATCCGTTGGAAAAAGTTTTCCACATGAAGATGATGGTCCACAATTGGATTGTGGAAATGGAAATCATACTTCACTTCCTCCACCTCCTCCAATAATTCTACCTGACCCATGTGTTCGAAGACTTGAAAAGTTCAAAGTCACTCAAGCCCTATTGGCAAAAAGACACGAAGATGGAAAGTCTGTGTGTGCACATGTCTTAGAGATGAAGTCACACATTGACAGGTTGAGGATGTTGGGTGTCGATGTTTCAAGGAATTTGGTTGTTGACTGGGTTCTTCAATCACTTCTTGACTCATATAGTGAGTTCATTAGAGAGTACTATATGATGGACGACAACATGACCCTCATTGATCTTACCTATTTGCTTATTGCTGCTAAATCAGCAACGGTTTGGCGGACTGGTCAAGCAAATTTGTCTGGTAAGTCAATGTCCCAACCTTCCATGGACAATGGCAACATTGGAAGTCCAGAAAAGTTTTCTCTACGCAAGAGAAAGGCTGAGTCTGCGATTTTCCCGTGCGCCATTCCAGAAGAGTTTGTTTGTTTCTATTGCCAAAAGAAGGGGCATTGGTTACGAAGCTGCCCTGAGTACCTAAGTGATATAAGAGATGGGAGAGTCAAGATGTATGACTCTGCTTCAGGTAACATCCACTATCTAACTCTATTAAGTTCCTATTTGTAGATTCTTAATACATGATGTGATAAGATTGCATTTTGATGTTTTGTAGGATCAAAGAAAAGAAAGGAAGCTTAAAGGAAGAGTAAGTTGAGTCTGATCACGAAGAAATGGATTTTGATCGCATGATTCGAAGATCGGATTTTGAACTGATACTTAGAGAGTTATGATAGATTGCTTATGAATATGTAATAGCATAGTTTTCATTTGAATTGCGTTGTAAGGACAAGTTTTTCCGTGTTTTATAAATAAAATAAATTTTGATTTTGTCTTATTTGTAATTCCTTGCAATGGTATTTGTGAAGATTGATGTTTGTTTGTATTATTATCAATGTTGAGATGGATGTGATTCTTAGTTATGTTATTTGTGGTAGTGTCAGAAATTTGCCAAATAAGGAAAGATTCTCATCGCCCAAGTTTCAATTGGACAGAAACTTGGAATCATACAACTTGTATTGTGTGATGAATAAGAACCTTCGTATTTGGGAAATTAAGACTTATTCCTTGTTTACACAAGTATGTGAGTCAAGTGAAGGACTAAAGGACTAGAACACAATGTTGTGCACTGGTCAAGTCCACCACAAGAACGATAAGAGTATTCGTCATGATTTGCTAAAAGTTTAGTAAATATGGTTATGCTTACAAGATTAAGTGTAATTTTGAATCATTGGAAAAGTTCTAATGAATAGCAGAACGAATAAGAAGAATCAATTAGGCAGAAAGATAAAAGTTTCTCCAAAGAAGGGAGTACTTAAGTATCATGTTTTATGATAATCTTAGTGGTTATGAAACCGTGTCACAATTGATCCTCTAAGGACACCTTAGTGCACTAGTATGGCTAAGAAGAGGAATCGTGAATTGTTGAAATGGTTAAATCAAGAGTTTTTAACCATAATAGGGTAGTTGAAAAAAATATTTACCATTTTAGTTTTCTTTCAAAAATATTTACCAAAATGGTATTTTTCTCATTTTCTTTACTTTTTAGTTTTCTTTTCAGTTTTTTTTTTGAATTTTAAATATCTTATTTTTTTCTCTTTTATTCTCCTTATATATATATATATATATATATATATATATATATATATATATATATATATATATATATATATATATATATATTTTAAATGACAACTTTTATTTTCGCTTTCTAACCTTTTTTTTTCCTTTTTTTAAATATCTGTTTTTCTTATACAATCTTTTTACCATCAAATTTTCGCCATCAAAAATTAAAAATATAATATATTTTAAGGTGCAAAAACTCCAACATTCACATACAATATTTTTAAGGTAAAAAAATAAACAAAACCTCAACATTGTTTGTTAAAAAAAAACACCACAGAATAAACTCCAACATCGTTTATTACAAAAAGAAAAAAACATCACAATTAGCTTGAATTTGAACCGGTAACAAATCTTTACCGGTGAAAAAAAGAGGAAATAACAACAACAAATACCATAAAAATATTTTTTTAAAGTACCTTGGCATAGACGGACATTGTTTTAGATTATGTCTCGATTGCCTACAATTTCCACAAAGATTGACATTTCTTCTTTTTTTAATATCCATACCGAAAACGATGTCCATCTATGCCAAGGTAGTTTAAAAAATATTTTTATGGTATTTGTTATGGTTATTTCATTTTTTTTTTACAGGTAAGGATTTGTTATCGGTTCAAATTCAAGCTAATTGTGATGTTTTTTTTTTCTTTTTGTAATAAACAATGTTGGGGTTTATTTTGTGGTGTTATTTTTTGTAATAAACTATGTTGAGGTTTTGTTTGTTTTTTTTTTTACCTTAAAAGTATTGTATGTGAATGTTGGAGTTTTTGCACCTTAGAATATATTATATTTTTAATTTTTTATGGCGAAAATTTGATGATAAAAAGGTTGTATAAGAAAAACATATATTTTAAAAAAACAGAAAAAAAAGATTAAAAAAACAGTTATTTAAATAATCAGTAAAAAAAGTAAAAAAAAAAAAACTAAAATAAAAGCTGTCATTTAAAAAACACACACACACATATATATATATATATATATATATATATATATATATATATATATATATATATATATATATATATATATATATAAACAATAAAAAGGTGGAATAAAAGAGAAAAAAAGATATTTAAAATAAAAAAAAAAACTGAAAAGAAAACTAAAAAGTAAAGAAATGAGAAAAAAACCATTTTGGTAAATATTTTTGAAAGGACACTAAAATGGTAAATATTTTTTCAACTACCCTATTATGGTAAAAAATCATTAAATCAAAATGTGAATCATACTTCGTTCCACTATCGAGTCTTAGAGTCATCAAATGTGGAGTAGAAAATTTTCTTACTATTGCACATTTGAAATTTGTAAGTTGTGATGTCTTGGATAGAACAAAGACCAACTAATACCAATTGTGTAGAGTGTTTGTCTTGATAAGAATCCGCACTATTTCTTGAATATTTGCTTGTCAAGGAATGTTTCTTGACAAGAGAATCTTATATGTCAAGAGGTCAGTGGGAGTCTAAATGATCTTGACAGGTTTCAAGAACTAATCAAGAGTAAACCTGTTGTTAATCACTAGCACAAAACTTAAGGTTTGTAACCTATCATGTTGACATAATTTTGTTTCTGTGCCATTCCAGTTTAAATCAACAATGCATGTGAGTTCTATGAGTTGTCAATTGATTGCATAGAGGCAAGTCACCCGGATCAATGGAAAGTACATTGATAGATAGGGGTGAGATGCTCAATAACTTGGAAGCAATGGTGGGACCCTTGATGGAAAGAAATTAATAATGAACAAGTTCTGTCCATAAGTGTTTGGATTTGTCACAAACATTATCTTATGATTGTGGTTATGACAAATTCACATGGATAGTAACACACACACCATAAAATCTAAGTGTCATAAGGTTTCTCTTCGTTTCATGAAAATGATTGTGAGGGTTCGCTTTCATTAAGAAATATTTTAAGGAGTTAGTTGTTGTGTAAATTGCGTTCTCAAATTCGATTATGACTACGACATCCCTCTTCATAGTTAGAATTGTGAGATTTGGCAATTAGTCTAAACATTTAGGATTTATTGCTATAAGTTCTGAATTAGTTTAGACATACATATGAGCTATCTAAGGAAAGGTGTATGAGCTTGAGAAGCTTAGATAAAGGCTTATCGAAGCATATCATATTAGAAATATGAACTTTGGAAGTCAATAAGTATTGATTTCTAGAAGTCAAACTGCTTTCTGAATACGTGTCAAAGCTAGTGGGAGCATAAATGTTATGTTGGTATGGATATAAATATCATGTTGGTGGGAGCATGATTATTATTTGAAGTGTTGAAAGTTAGAAATATTAATTATAGAAAACAAAAGTTTCACTTTGCATAGTTTCATGGGTTGAAAAGTTGTTTTGCTATAATTAAGGGAGAGAATACTATACTTTCTTTCAAAAAAAGATTGGATCGAGAATTTTTAATTAAATTTAGTCAAAGGACATATATGGATGTTATGTTGAAAAGATTCAACTTAAAAGAATTCTATATATGACAATATTATAGCAAGAAACTGGTAAAGTATCATGTTTTTCATGAATCATGTCCCATACGCTTCTGGTATAGGATCGATTGCATATGATGTAATATTCGACCGTTCTAAATTTCCAAATTCCTAGGGCATTAAGAGGGAAAACGACCAGAACCGAACATGACTAAAATAATTAAACAACTGTCAAGGACAATCTAAGGTTCGCCAAGGATTGGTCACTTGTGGGGAGTTGGAAGTATAGTAACGAATGGACCATAATGACATTATTATGATTAAATATGATTCTATTGATAAAGAGTTGTCGTACGGAAAATATGGAAATGTTTCCATATTGGGAATTGGATATCGAGAATCTATGTCTTGATTAGAAACTTTTATGCAAGAAGGATGTTCAAAGGCGTGTACTTTGAATGTGAGACTTCATATCTATGGAATTGCCTTGTAACAATCTCCAATAGAGCACTTTGTAATATCATTGGCAAAGTCTTGGTGGCTTTGGTGATGTGACATTACGAAAGGATCGTTGCATAAAATGTTAGAATCTAATATATTCCAATAGTGGCAAGAATTTGGTATTCTTACACTTATGACAAGGATTAGGAGTTGTGAAATGAGTATCATTGGAAATGTGTTCAATTTATCTATTTCACAAAGTATGGACCATAGGTAAACAGAGTGTGCATGCTTAGAGCATGGGACAACTATTTTTATAATTCAAGTAATAAGTTGATTATCCGAAACATTACATAATGAATAATGAGTAATCAATATGGTGATTAAATAAAGGTGTTTTATTTATACTCAAAAGTTTGGGGCCATATAGGATTAGTATTATTCTTGTGTTTCACTTTGCATGTTTTGACTTCCCGAATAATAAGATTATTCAAACCATCCACAGTCGATAAATACTTTAGAAGTAGGTATTAAAGCTAGACTGTCATGAATTTGACTGTAGATTGTCTAAAACGTTTTAGACATAGCAAAAGTCTGCTGCAATGTTCATGAGTGCTCCTGAAATAAGATTTGAGTATTGGATTAAACCCACACTCACTAGAATCACTTCATGGATTTTATCACGAGTGATTAGTGAGACAATAATATCTTATATTCTTGAAACTGAGACATGTGAGTTGTAATTTACAAGTCGGTTGCACATTGATAATATGTAAACACACTAGTAACATGGTGTTATAAAACATATTGTTGTGTGTGATTTGATAAGTGGGTACAAGCGAGCATTTGAATCAAAGTTTATCCATTCCTTTTGATGGGTTTTAGCTATAAGAACATCCTATGTGCTCATACAAACCCTAATGCTTGGATATAGGTTTCTCTATTGTACATGCAATTCATCCAAGACTATAAACCCTAGATCTAGTATATGATAATCAATATAACATATGAATTAGGGTTTAGATCATACCTTGATTGTTATGTAGCAATAACAATCACAAATCCTTCTTGTATTGACTTTAGAAAGCTTAGAGTCACAAATGTCACTCCTCTAATGGTTCACAAACACCAAGAGCAAGAGGATGAAGAAGAGAAAAGAAGGAGGCTGTTGAAAACATGTGGAAACCCTAATCAAATAGTTCCCTACGTTCTTGACCCATAAGAGCCCTTTAAATAGTGAGGCTATTAGGGTATTCTAACAAGGAAACCCTAATTTGGATGCTTAAGCCCTAAGCAACCCATGGACTCCTTTCCTTAAAGGCCTTGAACGATTTCTAATGGATTTCCCCACAGAATTCGTCCACCCCTTTAATATGGAATCCATTAGATCAATATTCAACTATCATACAATTGACAGTTCTAGTCCCTTAAGTTTAATTAATGTCTTTTAGTCACAAACTTAATTCTTACTAATTCTTGACTAATATTAATTAAACAATATGATTTCTCCTTTAATATATTATTCTCATAATACATTAATAAATCATATTTAATCTTTTCTCTCCATAATTCATCCTATCAAGTTGCTTTGGTGAAGGCAACCCAAAAGGACCATGCACCATCGGGTCAAGTACATACCAAAATAGTTATGGACTTAGACACTAATTCAACAGTCTCCCACTTGGATAAGTCTAATAACTATTCTGCGTATGACTTCAGATCCTGATATGCAATCGTAGCTTTCTAGAGCTGCTGTCAACTCTGATCATATCAGATACGCGTGTCCTTTAGATAAGGGATCATATATTCCTCCATTCTAGATATCGTATAGACTGAGACATGAATTTAAATCATTCTCTCTATCTATGTGCTCTTTAATATGGAATCCATTAGATCAATATTCAACTATCATACAATTGACAGTTCTAGTCCCTTAAGTTTAATTAATGTCTTTTAGTCACAAACTTAATTCTTACTAATTCTTGACTAATATTAATTAAACAATATGATTTCTCCTTTAATATATTATTCTCATAATACATTAATAAATCATATTTAATCTTTTCTCTCCATAATTCATCCTATCAAGTTGCTTTGGTGAAGGCAACCCAAAAGGACCATGCACCATCGGGTCAAGTACATACCAAAATAGTTATGGACTTAGACACTAATTCAACAGTCTCCCACTTGGATAAGTCTAATAACTATTCTGCGTATGACTTCAGATCCTGATATGCAATCGTAGCTTTCTAGAGCTGCTGTCAACTCTGATCATATCAGATACGCGTGTCCTTTAGATAAGGGATCATATATTCCTCCATTCTAGATATCGTATAGACTGAGACATGAATTTAAATCATTCTCTCTATCTATGTGCTGTTTTCCAAATTCAGATTTATGAAGACTGACAACAGACTACAATTGAACACATCAATTTAGTCCCGACTTGGCCAAGCACTTAGGTGCCATCACTAAATCATCGAGGGGCCCACAGATATCGCTTTAATCCTACTTTGGATAAAAGAAACGGATAAACTTTGACTCAATGCTCGCTTGCACTCACTCACCAAATCATACACAACAATATGTTTTATAACACCAAGTTACTGGTGCGTTTACATATTATCAATATGCAACCGACTCGCAAGATACAACTCACACATCTCGGTTTCAAGAATACAAGATGTTATCGTCTCACCAATCACTTGTGATACAAATCCATGAAGTGATCCAAGTGAGCGTGGGTTTAATCCAATGCTCAAATCATATTCATAAGCACTCATGAACGTTGCAGCAAGCAATTGCTTATGTCTAATGCTCTTTAGACAATCCACACACCAATTCACGACAGTCTTCATTCATATCTTCTTCCAACATATGAATGACTGTGGCCCGTTTGAATAATTTGACTGTTTTAAACCAATTAAATTATTCAGGAAGTCAAAACATGCAAAGTGAAACATAAGAATAATACTAATCCCATATGACCTCAACCTTTGAGTATAAATAAAACACCTTTTATTTATCACCATATCGATTACTCATTATTTGTTGTTTCGGGTAATCAACTTCTTACTTAAATTATTACTACACTTGTCCCATGCTCCTAGCATGCACACAATGTTTACCTATGGTTCTTACATTGTGAAATAGATCAAATGAACACATTCCCAATCATACTCATTTCACAACTCCTAATCCTTTTCACAAGTGAAAGAATATCAAATTCTTGCCACTTGTGGAATATGTTAGATTCTAACATTTAATGCAATGACCCCTTTTGTAATGTCATAGCACAAAAGTCACAATGACTATTGCCAATGAATTACAAAGTCATCTATCGAAGATTGTTACATGACAATTCCATAGATGTGATGTCTCTTACTCAAAGTACATTCCTTTGAACATCCTTTTGCATAAAAGTTTCTAATCTAGACATTGATTCTCAATATCCAATTCCCAATATGGAAACATTTCCATATTTTTCCATATGACAACTCATTCTTGATAGAATCTTTTCTATTCATAATAATGTCGATATGGTCCATCCAATACTATACTTCTAACTACTCACAAGCGACCAATCATCGGCGAACTTTGGATTGTCCTTTGATAGTTGTTTAATTATCTTAGTCAAACCGATTCTTGTCCTTTTCCCTCTAAATGCACTAGACATTTGGAAAATTTTAGAATGGTCAAATATTATAGCATTTGCAATCGATCCTAAACCTGAAGCATATGGGACACGATGCATGATGTCTTACATAAAGATTTGATACTTTATCAATCTTCTGCCATAATATTTTATGTGCTACGTTCTCACAATTCGAATTATGAAGAGGAATGCCGTAATCATAATCGAAATTTAAGAACACACTATGTATCCTTGACTAAGTTTATTAACATTCCACACCTAAGCCTTTAGATTTGAAATGAAGCATAATATTCTCTCCCTTAATTATAGCAAAACAACTATTCAACCCTTACAACTTTGCAAAGTATGACTCTTGTTTTCTATAATTAATATTGCTAACTTGCAATACTTGCCTTAATAATCATGCAATCATAACATTTATGCTCCCACTATCACGATGATTATTACAAACATAACACCGATGCTCCCACTAGCTTTGACATGTATTCAGAAACAGCTTAACACTCAGAAAAACAATGCCTATTGAATTTCATTAAGTTCATATTTCTAATACCCAATGCTTTGATAATCTTTTATCAAGGCTTCTTAAACTTATACACCTTTTCCTTAGATAGTTTATATGTGTGTCTTAAACAATTTAGACTAATTGCCAAATTTCATAATTCGAATCATGGAAAGGGATACCGTAACCATAATCGAATTCGAGAATACAATTTTCACAATCACTATCTTCTTAAAATCTTCCTTAGTGAAAGCATTTCCTCACAGTCATTTTCATGAAAGAGGGAATCTTATGACACTTAGATTTTAATGGTGTATGTGTTCCTATCCATGTGAATTTGTGAAAACCAAAGTTTGCGACAAATCCAAACTCATATGGACCGAACCTTCTCAATCTTGATTTCTTGCCTTATGGTAACACGGCTACCCACCATGTCTTCCAAGTAGTTAAGCAGCTCACCCTTTCCTATCAATGTACTTTCAATTGATCAAGGTCCGTGCTTTTTATGCATTCAAATGAGAACTCATAGGGCTCATATGCATAATTAACTGAATTGGAATGGCACATAAACAAGGTAATGTCAACACGATAGGTTGTAAACCTCTACTCGTGTGCTAGTGATGATCGATAAGTTTTATTCTTGATTTGTTCTTGAAACCTTTCAAGACCATTAAGACTCCCACTGACTCCTTGACATATAAGATTCTCTTGTCAATAAACATTTCTTGACAAACAAATATTCAAGAGTTAGTGTAGCCTTTATCAAGACAAAACATTTCATAAAATTCGTCCTGATTGGTCTTGGTCTTATCCAAGACATCACAACTTTCCAATTTCAAATGTGCAAGAATAGGAAATCCTTTTTCCAAATTCTACATTTGATGAATGTTATAAACCTTCTTAAGACTTGTCACTCAATATTACAATCTTAACTCTAAGACTTGTTTTGGAATGAGGTATGATTGACTTCTTGATTTAACCATTTCTTCAATTCTTGATTCCTCTTCTTATACATACACTTGTACTAAGACTTATTTAGAGGATCAATTGAAATATGGTTCTTAATCATTAAGACATATCATAGTATAAAAGGTACTCTCCCTTCTTCTTAGAATAGAGAAACTTTTATCTTTCTGCCTACTTGATTCTTTTATTCGTTCTGCTATTGATTTAAACCTTTTCAATCAATTCAGAATTACACTTAATCTTATAAGTATAATCATATTTACTAATCCTTTAGTAAATCATTACGAATATCTTTGTTACCCTTATGGTGGACTTGATCAACATACAACTTTGTGTGCTCGATCTCCTAGTCCTTCACTTGACACTTGTCAACGAATTAGTCTAATTTCCAAATATGAAATTCTCATTCATCGTGCAACCAAGTTGCATGATTCCAAGTTTCTGTCCAATTGAAACTTGGGCGATGAGAAACTCTCCCTATTTGGTAAATTCTTGACATTTCCACAATTATCATAATTAAGAATCACATCCACTCGTTGTAGAAATATACGAACATCAATTTTTCATAATGATTTCATTGCAAGGAAATTAAATAAAAAAATAAACGAGTCAAACCAAAATTTATTTTATTCATAAAAGCAGCGGAAAACATTTGTCCTTACAATGCAAAATCAACTGAAAAACTATGTAGCCAAAAAGAAAAATTCCTAACAACTCTATCATAACTTCCTAAGCTCAAAATCTAATCTTCAAATCCATGCGATCGAGATCCATTTCTTTGTGATTAGATTCATCTTGTGTGACATCCCCAAAATCTCGGCCAGAAAAGACCGATTTTCATTTATGCTTTTAAAATAATTTCAGAGTAAATCCTTTTGATTTGAAAGAGTTGCGGAATTTGTTCCCAAAAACAAAACGTGATAAAACAATGTTTACTAAATTCATAAAAGAAATGTATTTTCATTATATAATCAAAACTCAGGATGTCATGTTCCGATACAGACCATAAAGCATAAACGATAACATTACAAGTCATTCAACAAATATATACATATACAGACTTGTAAACAAAACAACTTGATGGCTCATCCATCTTATGCCCTTGCGCCACTTCCTGTAATACAAATAAAACTGAGTGGGTCAGGCTTGGGAGCCTGGTGAACATATAGGGTTTTCAACCCACAATAAATAATTATATTTAATTCCACCAACCAACAATAACCCAATTACTCATTCCCGTTATTCTCACTTTACATCCCTAAGAAAACTAACATAAGGGACCTAGTCTAAGAATATTTCATCGGGGCGACAACACATGCTTCGGGGGTTCCTCAGCAATATAAGTCAAATAAGGCAACCATGAGGGGGATGGAGTACAGCGAATGAACACCCAATTTCATTAACACCTACAGGTGGCGAGCCTGCTAGTGTTCCACGAGACTATCTAGAAAAGTCTGTGGTCTTCATCTAAACTCCGTTAGATGACTGAATCAAAACAACAACGAGGCCTCTCATCTGTTTATTACACACCAACTATCTACCCATGTTCTACCCAACATATTAGTAGATAAAAATATACATTTTTATACATAATTTAAAAACATGTATAGCATGCTTTAATCAATACATATTCCATGTAACAGATCAGGCACACACACTTAACACGTATTTCATAGAAAATAAATTAGATCCATGAGATAGAAGAGAGTGAATATACATTCACGCATATAACACAAAGTATACACATAACACGTATTTCGTATAATATACTTCATAATTATGCATTAGAAGAAAGTAACTACACACTCACTTGATCAGAAGATTATCGGACAGCACTACGGCTTACAGTAGTAGTAATCCTCAACAGATCTGGAAGATCTTCACAAAAATCAAGCTTCTTGCGGGCAGAGCTTCGGCTCGGAAACTCTTTTCTTCTCGGGATCTTCGGGTTTCGGAACTTGCTTCGGGTCTCGGGGTTGATACCGGGGCTTCGGGGGGGTTAAAATAGGGCTTAGAGGGTGTATCGGGAGTGGGAGAGAAGGGATGGAGCAACCATAGTCGGCTGGCCCTTCAAATCTATTTATAGGGCAAATTTGGCCCTTGCCACGTCGTGGGATCCTTTTTCCACGTCGTGGGCTTGGTCGTCATTGCATACATCATTGCAAGTTGCATCTGGGGGACTCCCGGAGGTGTCAGGAGACTTGCCACGTCGTGGTCTCTTACAGTTTTGGGGTTTCGCCCCCCGAACTTCAGAAATTCATAACTTTAGCATACGAACTCCGTTTTCGATGTTCTTTATATCGACGCGAAGGTGAGATTATGCTCTACAACTCTCGTTTAGACTCCATTGGCTAATTTTGACTTTATTTTTAATATATTATAATTATATTACTTATATATTATTTTTAGTAGGCCGAGACAGGAAAACTCCGTTCGAAATTCATAACTCCTTCATCTGAACTCCATTTTCGTCCGTCTTTCTGTCGTTGCACTACTATCGATGAGATCTTCAATTCTCATTTAAATCACTAAGGATATATAGCTATCTACCTTAAGTTCACTGTTTACGTCGCGCTGGGTCGTGCCGGTTCTGTGGCGAAACTTCGACAGGTCATAACTTATTCGTTATAACTCGGATTTCGGAATTCTTTATATATTCGGAAACCTCCTTTCAACCACTAAAACATTATCCATAGATATCGGCTTTGTCTAACATTTCATTTTGACGCTTATTTTTATTCTTAATTAAATTAAGTCACACAATTTAGCACATAACACGTAATACTTAAATATTTCATCATTAATACTTCAAAAAGAGTTACAAGGGTTAACCTAGACTATTACATCAATGATAATGCCTAGCCTGGAAATGCGGGTGTTACATCTTGCTCTTTCATCAAGCTTCCTCTCTTTTCACTGATCCTGTAAAACATTCAAATGTAATCTTATCACATCATGTATAAAGAATCAACGAATAGGAACTTAATGGAGTTAGATAGTGGATTTTACCTGAAGCACAACCATACTCTTTGACTCTCCCATCTTCTGGACTCTTCAGGCTCTTAGGGCAGGCGTGTATCCAACGCCCTTTCTCTTGGCAGCAAACGTAGGTCGGTTCTCCTAGAACGTCCTCGGAAGCATGGTTGGTTGACTTTCCCAACAAATACGCTTCATTGCTTTGCCAAATCATTTTTGATTCAGTAGCAATGAGCATGTAAGTTAGGTCAATGAGGTTTTCGTCATGATCCATCATATAATACTTTCTTTTGAACTCATTATATGATTTAGGGAGTGACTGCAGAACCCATTTCACAGCCAACTTATCAGGGAATGACGCACCTAACATTATCAACCTATAGATGTGTGCTTTCATTCCTAGAACGTGGGCACACACGGGTTTACCATCTTCATGTTTCATTTCCAATAGGGCTTTAGTGACATTGAACCTTTCAATTCTTCGAACTTGTGGGTTAGGGAGAATAATTGGAGGAGGTGGAGGAAGTGAAGCATGATTTCTTGTTCCTCGATCGAATCGTGGAATATCATCTTCATGTGGAATGCTTGTTCAACGGGATTTGGGAAGATCATAGTTGTCGTACATTGACATCTACAAAATGGGAAAAAAATAAATTCAAGTTAGTTGATAGATTGAGTCCTTAATAAATCACCCAAATGAGATACTAAGGCTTGGACCCAACACAATATTCCAAAACTCGGGAGAGGGATGTCATAACCCAAATTGCATAACATTTGAAGGTAAGTGAATGACGATTCACTAATTTTCCACCATGAAAAACGAAAACCGATTAAGTTTTAAATACTTTGAAAACTCCTAGATCCTTTGAGATTCATTGAACTTTTCAATGGCATGTTTAAATCTCGATATGCCCCTCTAGTTTATGACTGGGATACTGAGGATCACAAAGCGGGTGTGAATAACCATGCAAACTTACATGGTGCCCTCACATGTTACAGTCACCTATTCGATGTGCCGGTAAACCACACACGCTCCACCGAACTATGACAAACATCGAGTCACCCTTTGCCACCTTTGCTTAGAACCATTTAGTGTGTCGGTTAACCACACACGCTCCACTAACGTCTTCGCAAGGGTACAAAGTGTAATTTCATGGAATTGCATCAATTCACTTTTGCCTAAAGTAACTAAGATTGGGAATTTGTAAGACATTTAGTTACTTTTGTACTTCATTATACTTATAATGGAAGGTTTTGTCCTATCCTACCCGTTCGGCTAACGACCCTCCACTAGTCAAGAGTGCAGTGGGTAAGAGTGGATACCCATTCAATCTCCATTTTATAGGCAATTTCCTTAAACTCCCCTTATAGACCAGCTTCGTGAATGAGGCCTACTAACGGTAAGACTGACTTTTACTCATACATATATATAATGTTAGAATTTTAATGTTATATATAGTATAGGGTGTATTTTACACTTTTAAAATGCTAGGTGGTCAAATTTAACAATTATACTTTTAATTCAATTAATTTGTAAACCAAAACTTTTATGGATTTATTAAACCTCTTTTAATTATACACCTTAATTAATTAATAAAACCATAAGGGTTTGATATGAACTTTTCAAAACAATACTAGGGTTATAGAATTTAACATTCCTAAATTAAACCTTTAATCAACTTTTAAATTCCAAAACTTGAGGGAAAGTTTTGAAACATTTCAAAACATTAGGGTTTAGAATTTAAATGTACATCAAAATTAAACTTTTAATCAAAATTTAAATTCCAAAACTTGAGGGAAAGTTTTGAAACCTTTTCAAAATATTAGGGTTTCAACTATATAAATTTCAAAACAAA
Source organism: Lactuca sativa (assembly GCF_002870075.4). Taxonomy (NCBI): domain Eukaryota; kingdom Viridiplantae; phylum Streptophyta; class Magnoliopsida; order Asterales; family Asteraceae; genus Lactuca; species Lactuca sativa. Next base: position 106,397,896 of record NC_056628.2, read on the forward strand.
ACTTTTGAGTTCAAATTTAAACTATAAAACCTAAAGGGGGAAAATTGAGACTTTTCATAACACAAGGATGAAATAAGAAATAATATAAATTAAACAATTAATTTCATCATTATCTATATTTGACCTAATTTCAATTTCTTGCAAAATAAGTTACCCAATTAATACAAATAATCCAACTTTAATCATATAAGGAAGTTATTATCTAATCAATTGGTAATTATCTTTTCTTTAATCAAGGATATACTCATAAATATGTATAAAATCGGATTTTAATGATCTAAAACAGATAAGGCAAGTATCCATGAGTAAAACAGCAAGAAATCCTGAAAATAGCTCCATCTGACGCTCGAACTCGCCGAGTACCACACTAGACTCGCCGAGTTGAGGCCTACTCGCTGAGTACACTGTGGTACTCGCCGAGTTCATCAGGCAGATGGGCCAAAAAACAATTTTGCAACTTGAACAAACATACAAGGCATCAATACAATAGAAACCAATCAAGGCTCTGATACCACTGATGGGTTTTAGCCAGTGTTCTAAAAGGCTCGCCATGGCGCGCGTGAAGGCGCGCCATGGCGTGAGGCGTGGCTCCGCCGTTACGAAAAGCCTCATAACGTTGTTGTTAGGCGTGGCGCGTGGCAAGGCGTGATATGGCGCGCCATGGCACGTTATGGCGTGTTATCGCGCATGTTTTTTCGTTTGAGGCACGATTTTTTGCTCTATGTTATGTCTTTTCTAATCGGAGATACAGGTATTGTGGTTTTCGTTAAATTTTTGTTACTAGTTATTGATCTAACACTTATAAAAAGTAGTTATAGATAATATAAATTTATATTTATGTGGTAATATAGTTTTAAATTAATACAAAATCACCGCCTTACATCACGCCTTGAAAAACGCCATGGCTCGCCATGACTCGTTAAGCTTGAGGCTTGACCTTTCCGCCACGCCACGCCTCATGCCATTTAGAACCTTGGTTTTAGCTATAAGAACATCCTATGTGCTCATACAAACCCTAATGCTTGGATCTAGGTTTCTCTATTGTACATGCAATTCATCCAAGACTATAAACCCTAGATCTAGTATATGATAATCAATATAACATATGAATTAGGGTTTAGATCATACCTTGATTGTTATGTAGCAATAACAATCACAAATCCTTCTTGTATTGACTTTAGAAAGCTTAGAGTCACAAATGTCACTCCTCTAATGGTTCACAAACACCAAGAGCAAGAGGATGAAGAAGAGAAGAGAAGGAGGCTGCCCAAAACGTGTGGAAACCCTAATTAAATAGTTCCCTATGTTTTTTGATCCATAAGGGTCCTTTAAATAGTGAGGCTATTAGGGTTATCTAACAAGGAAACCTAATTTGGATGCTTAAGCCCTAAGCAACCCATGGACTCCTTTCCTTAAAGGCCTTGAACGATTTCTAATGGGTTTCCCCACAGAATTCGTCCACCCCTTTACTATGAAGTCCATTAGCTCAATATTCAACTATCATACAATTGACAGTTCTAGTCCCTTAAGTTAATTAATGTCTTTTAGTCACAAACTTAATTCTTATTAATTCTTGACTAATATCAATTAAACAATATGATTTCTCCTTTAATATATTATTCTCATAATACATTATTAAATCATATTTAATCCTTTCTCTCCATAATTCATCCTATCAAGTTGCTTTGGTGAAGGCAACCCAAAAGGACCATGCACCATCGGGTCAAGTATATACCAAAATAGTTATGGACTTAGACACTAATCCAACACCTTTTACCCTAAGAGGGATAAAAGCGATATCAGTGGGCCCCTAGATGATTTAGTGATGACACCCTAAGCGCTTGGCCAAGCCTGGACTAAGTTGTTGTGTTCAATTGTAGTCTGTTGTCAGTTGTCATAAATCGGAAATCAGGAAACAACACATGAAAAGAGAGTATGATTAAAATCGATGTCTCAGTTCATACGATATCTAGAATGGAGGAATATATGATCCCTTATCTAAAGGACGTGTTTCTGATAAGATCAGAGTTGACAGTGGCTTTTGAAAGCTATAATTGATGATCAGGTTCTGAAGTCGTACTTGCAAAATAGTTATTAGACGTATCCAAGTGGGAGACTGTTGGATTAGCTATCTAAGCCCATAACTATTTTGGTATGTACTTGACCCAATTATGAGCATGGTCCTTTTGGGTTGCCTTCACCTTAGGAACTGATAGGTTGAATTAAGGAGAAAGAGGATTAATTATGATTTATTGATATATTATATGAATAATATATTAAAAGAGAAATCATATTGTTTAATTAATATTGATCAAGAATTAATCTAGAAATAATTTTTTGGTCAAAAGAGATTACTTAAATTAAGGGGATTGATACTTAATTATAAGATAGTTACAGAGTTGGGCTTAAGATCCATATGGAAGCAATGGACGAATTCTTTATGAGAGTCCATATAGAAATCGTCCAAGGGACTTCTGGAAGGATCCATTGGGCTACTTAAGGACTAAGCAGTTGGATTAGGGTTTCCATGTTGATAACCCTAGAAGGCTAACTATAAAAGGAACCCTCTAGGCCACCAAATTCGTCCCTAACCTTCTAAGAGACCCCTTGGACGAATTTTGTGCCTCCTTCTCCCTGTCCTAAGTCATCTTGTAGATAGTGGTGTTTGTGACTCCTTTAGAGGTGCAACATTTGAGGCACTAAGCTTTCAAAGGTCAAGGATAGTCAAGATCAAGGAGGTTTGTGATTGTTATTGCTACATAACAATCAAGGTAATATTCCTAACCCTAATTATATGTGTTTTTTAGATTTGTATGCTAGTCAATTAGGGTTTAGTGCTTTGGTATTCAATGTTGTATGTTTACTTAGAAAACCTAGATCAAAGCAACTAGGGTTGCATGTACACCATAGGATTGATGTTATGCACATAACCCAACACTTAAAGTTATGATCAGAGAGCTGCAGTTACTTGGGAGCAGTTTAGGGATATGTTCCACGCTCGCTACATTCCACGAGTCAAGCGGGAACGCTTAGCTCAGGAGTTTCTGGATTTGAGACAGGATGGTGAGACAGTGACGGAGATTACCCATATGTTTACGGAGAGGGCGGTGTTCTGCCTGGAGTTTGCTTCTGAGCAGGCTCAGATGACACGTTATCTGAGCATGCTCAAGATGGACATTCGACTGTTTGTGGCGGCCCAACATTGTGATACGCTTCTGGAGTTACAAAATGCCGCTAGGCAGCGTGAGTTATAGATTCAGCTGCAGTTGAGGGAGTAGCAGTAGGCCTCGACACAGTCACAACCAACACCAAAGCGGTATGAGACCACTGATTCCAGGTCAGGGGGACAGCAAGGCCGCACTTGTGGCAAGTTCGGGAAGGGTCACTCGGGGGTTTATAGATCGGGTAGTGCATGCCGCAAATGCGTAAATGAGGGGCACTTTGCGAGGGATTTTCATATCTAGCCCCAGTTTAGGATATGAGGATCTGTTACTACTGTCATCAGGTTAGTCACATGAAGACCAACTGACCTCAGCTCGTTTCCAAGCCGACGTAGGCTCCAACACCGGCTACACTGAGGATTACTGACGGGAGTCAGGGTAGAGCAGCGCCCCCAAGGGCCCAGGGACGCGCCTTCCAGCTTACATCAGAGGAGGCCAGGGCAGCACCAAACGTGGTTGCTGGTACGTTTCTATCCCTTATCTTACTGATTATATATGTTTTATGCTTATATGTTTGTGCCTATTTTAAGGTACATTTTTAGTGAACTCCTTACCTGCTTTGGTATTATTTGACTCAGGCGTGAGTCGGTCTTTTGTTTCTCAGTCATTCAGTAGGGAGTGCGGGTTGCGATTAGGAGATCTAGAGTGTCCATTGCGAGTCTCTATCGCCAACGAACACGGGGTTTCCGCTTCTTCAGTCTATCGGGGTTGCATGTTGGAGATCTTCGGGGTATCCTTCCCGATAGACTTGATTCCGATTCCCATGGGGGATGCGTGTGTGATTGTGGGTATGGACTAGTTTAGTTGCTTCGGTGCCATGATTGACTGCGAGGGTGAGCGAGTGGTAGTTCGAACCCCAAGTGGGGAGAACTGATTGTCTATGGCGAGGGCACCAAATTGGGATGAGGGTTTTGTTCAGCTGCCAGGGCTCGACAGTACATTTAGCACAGGTGTACGAGTTATCTAGCGTATGTGGTGGATACATGGGTCAGGGATTAGGTTTCAGTATCAGAGGTTCCAGTGGTCAGGGAGTTTGTTGACGTGTTCCCGGAGGAGTTACCCGGAGTGCCTCCGAAGAGGCAGGTCGAGTTTAGGATCGACCTAGTGCCAGGTGCGGCCCCTATCGCCAAGGCGTCGTACCGGTTGGCACCAACAGAGATGCAGGAACTATCATCAAAGTTGCAGGAACTATTGGGTAAACAATTCATTCGTCCGAACAATTCTCCGTGGGGAGCGTCGATTCTCTTCGTTAGGAAGAAGGATGGTTCACCCCGGATGTGCATTGACTACCGGGAGTTGAACAGGTTGACGGTGAAAAACCTTTATCCACTCTGGAGGACGGATGATCTTTTCGATTAGTTGCAGTGAGCATCTTGGTTCTCGAAGATAGACCTGAGGTCCGGGTACCATCAGGTTAGGGTTAGAGGGGAGTACGTGGAGAAGACCGCGTTCTGGACTCGTTATGGACATTACAAGTTCGTGGTGATGCCGTTTAGGCTCACCAACATGCCGACAGTATTTATGGATATGATGAATCGGGTTTGCAGACCGATGCTCGATCGATCGGTCATCGTGTTCATAGACGATACCTTGGTGTACTCCAAGACCCGAGAGCAGCATGAGGAGCATCTACAGGAGCTCATAAGAGTTTTGAGACGAGAACGACTTTATGCCAAGTTCTCAATGTGCAAGTTTTGGTTACGAGAGGTTTACTTCCTTGGACACCTCGTTAACCAGGAATGGATTTTGGTCGATCCGGCCAAAATCGAGGCGGTTATGCAGTGGGAGGTTCTGAAATCTCCCTCAGATATCAGGAGCTTCTTTGGATTGGCAGGGTACTACCAGAGATTCATCAAGGATTCCTCCAAGATTGAAGTACCCCTCACTTATCTGACAAGGAAGGGGTGGGTTTCCGGTAGGGCCCCGAGTATCAGAGGGCGTTTGAAACCCTCAGACAGCGACTATGCGAGGCTCCAGTCTTAACTCTCCTGAAAGTGAGTTGATGATTTTATAGTGCTCTGTGATGCATCCATCACGGGGCTAGGAGCTGTCCTCATGCAGAGAGGATGGGTGATAACCTACCGTCGCGGCAGCTGAAGCCGTACAAGACAAGATACCCTACTCATGATCTAGAGTTGGGAGCGGTGGTGTTCGCTCTCAAGATTTAGAGACATTACCTCTATGGGGTCCGTTATACCATAGACACGGACCACAAGAGCCTGAGACACATCATTGATCATGTCACAACTAGCATTTTTAGCTAGGAGATTCTATTTTCATGTAAACATCAGCTATGACAAGACTTGTACTTTAAGTGAAAATCATACTATATGCTAAAATGAAATCATCTATTTGAATCAAAACCCCTGAGTAAAGTTCAAAATCTAATACAATACATCTCATATATTCAACTATGGGTTGAAAACCCTAAAAGCCCCAGTTCAAGTTTATTTTGGACTAGGATCCTCTTATTGGGCCTAATGGACCAGTAAACTTTCAATTTGGCTATTTTGGGCCAAGGAACCCTATTTGGGCTCTAATTGGATCCACATCCATGAAACTAAAGTATTTTGGATCATGTAGGCCTAGATTGATTCATCATGTCTCTAATGGGCCATGATGGGCCGTGAATGGTTTCATAAGCCCTAATGGGCCGTAAACTATATTCATGGGCTTCATTGGCTGTGAACCCTCATAAGGGCCCAATGGGCCGAAAATTTTCATCTTGGACCTCCTAAATTCGAACTAAACCATGAAAGGGCCCAAACTCTTTCATTCTCTCTCCTTTTTTCCCTTATACTCGGCCCAACAACAAAAGAAAAAAAGGAAAAACAAATGGGAAGGAAATGGTGTCGACACCTCATCATTACCTAGTGGATATCCATGCAAGAGTGCATGTATCCATGCAACCCTCAAATCACCCTCTTCATAAGTCAGCCCTTCCCCTATGTTATCTCTCTCTAACTCTCGACCTCTATCCCTCTCCAACCTCACTCACCATTTCAAATTCAACACATTTTCTCTCAACTTTCAACACTCTTCCACTCCTCATCACTCAGGAAATTCGTGAGTATTAGGTGGGTTTTCAAGGAGATCACTTCAAGCTTCACATTGTGGTAAGATCATGCAAACTCAAGTTGATATACTTCATTTTAAGCTTACTCACTCCTCCTAAACACATGTTTTTCGTAAATCATGCTTCCTAGCACATCCTAAGTTCGAAAATCTTCTCAAGAACACATCTAGGGCCGAGATTTCTCATTCCCTCACCAAAACCGAAAACTTCAAAGCAATGTCAGTTCATACCCCCTATTTTCGATTTTTACTTTGTTTTGGGGGAGAATACAAGTTGTTTGTTTAGATCTATGTATGTATGCATGATTTTGTGTATTTTTCTAGTTATATATGTGTTTATGTGTTATAAACTTCATGAACTTAAAGATCTAATAAAAGACGATGATATTGGTTTGACATAACACTTATTTCAACTCATCTTACAAGAAAAGGTTTTAAAGTACATTTAGTCTACTTGAAGCTAAGTAAAACTTCATGAAAGAAGCTAAAATCGACAAAATCACAAAAGTATGAGTTATTTATGTAACTTGCGACTAGTAAGGGGTTCAAAAGGAAATTTTTTCTAAACAAGGCTAATCTCGACATTTGAGACCTTACAAGGACTAAAAATGTAAACATTTTCGTAAATGGGCCTTATTTTGGCTTCTCACGGTTTTGGGCCCAAAAATTGTAATTCTTGATCTTTTGTGGACTTAAATGTCATTTTCAAGAAAGTTGTGCCAAAAATGTAAAATTTTGATAAGAAGGGTTAAAGTTGTGAAAATATAAAAATTTGGGCCAAAAAGATAAAATTTTCTATAATGGGCCGAATATGTGTATTTTTACAAAAATCAAGCCAAAAATGAGTTAAAAAAGTTATTTTTAAAAAAACTAGCCTGAAATACAAGTTTTGTACAAAAAGGGGCCTAAAATGTTATTTTTACTAAAATTGGGCCTTAATTGTAAATTTTTGGCTTAATGGGCCAAGAATGTCATTTTTACAAAACGTAGGCCTTTTATGCCATTTTGGTAAATAATTGAACTAATACTAGCAATATAACAACAAACGGGCTAATTTTGTCATTCTCATGTTATTGGGCCTTAGTGGCCCGTTTATATGCTTTGTAGGTTGTGAATACTCTTTATATGTTTATTAGGCCTCATTAACCCATTAACATGCTCGACGGACCTTGGATGCGAAGGCTGGCTCGAACTTTCAAAGTCAGGCTTAAGCGAAGCATTCCGGAGCTTACACCTTCCGAAGTCAATCCATCCAGAGCAATAAGGAGGTCCGAAGCACATGCGTTCTGAAGTGAAATTCCTCTTGGTTCCTAAGAAGGTATTCCGAACTAAGAGGGTTCTGGACCAAGAGGTTCAGGACCAAGAGGGTTCCGGACCAAGAGGGTCCTTGTGGGGTTTCCTCTTCTGGTTTTGAGTTGTTTTCGACTGAGGAAGGTACTTAGGGAGATTTGAGAGAGATTTGAGATACGTGGAGAGATTTGGGAGAGATTTCACATACTTGGAGAGATTTGGGGGAGATTTCCCGTACTTGGAGAGATTTGGGAGAGATTCACCATACTTGCAGAGATTTTGCATACTTAGAGAGATTTGGGAGAGATTTCACATACTTGGAGAGATTTAGGAGAGATTCACTATACTTGGAGAGATTTGCATACTTAGAGAGATTTGGGAGAGATTTCACATACTTGGAGAGATTTGGGAGAGATTCACCATACTTGGAGAGATTCTGCACGCTTAGAGAGATTTGGGAGAGATTTCACATACTTGGAGAGATTTGGGAGAGATTCACTATACTTGGAGAGATTTGGGAGAGATTCGTTATACTTGGATAGACTTGCATTCTAACACTATATGGCTCCTTAGGAACTCATATTGAGCACTTAGGTGTGTTAGCACAAGTCTCACAATAGTCCTTGCTTACTTGAGGACAGAATTTCCTTAGTAAAAAAGGCTAGTTGTGACAGAATCCCACAAGACACGATATTTCGTCCATTCGGGTTCGGATAAGATGTATCTAGACATTAAGCAACATTATTGGTGGCCAAATATGAGGGAAGAGATCGTTACTTACGTGGGCAAGTGTCTCACTTGCGCCAAGGTGAAAGTGGAGTACCAAAATCCCTCGGGACTATTACAACAGCCAGTAATACCCTAGTGGAAATGGGAAAGGATTGATATGGACTTCGTAACCAAATTACCTAAAATGGCAAACAGATTGGATGCTATTTGGGTGATTGTCGATAGGCTAACTAAATCCGCTCATTTCCTGCCAATAAAAGAATCGTACAAGATGGAGCTATTAACCCGAATCTATATCAAAGAGGTCGTGGAACTCCATGGAGTGCCAGTATATATAATCTCGGATCGGGATAGTAGATTTACCTCACAGTTTTGGCAGTCACTCCAGAAGGCTATGGGAACACAACTAGACATGAGCACTGCTTACCACCCTCAAACCGATGGCCAAAGCGAACGAACCATCCAAACACTCGAAGACATGCTCCAAGCCTATGTGATTGATTTCGGCAAGTCATGGGATGCCCACTTGCCCTTGATTGAATTCTTGTACAACAAAAGCTATCACACAAGCAAAAGGGTTGCTCCTTTTGAGGCCTTATATGGTCGCAAATGTAGATCGCCTCTCTGATGGGCTGAGGTGGGTGACACCCAGCTGGAAAAAGAGCAATCACAGGACATCACCCTACAAGACCAGGAATCATTCGAGAGACTACAAAGAAGATAATCCAAATCAAAGCCCGACTCCAAGCATTGTGTGACCGACAAAAGAGTTACGCTGACAAACGACGAAAACCTTAGGAATTCCAAGTTGGAGATCGAGTGCTATTAAAGGTCTCTCCATGGAAATGGATCATTCGTTTTGGGAAACAAGGAAAACTAAACCCACGATACATGGGACATTTCGATATTCTTGCCCGAATTGGTCCGGTAGCTTATAAGCTACAGCTACCTTCGGAGCTCAGCAACGTACACCTCGTGTTCCACGTCTCGAATTTGAAGAAGTGCTTATCAGATGAAACCCTTGTCATTCCTCTAGAAGAGATCGAAATAAACGAGAATCTCTTGTTTGCCGAAGAACCAGTCGAGATAATGGATAGGGAAGTGAAGCGTACGAAACTGTGACAACCCAAAGTTTATTCCGTTACATTACCCTGTTATCGTTAACGGAATATTCCATTTTATAAAAGTTCCGTTAATTAGAGGTCGCCAAATAAATAAATGTTTTATTTGTTTATATTTTTATGTTGTTATAGTCGTAATAAAGTGAATAAAAACACTTAAATTACATTTCCATAGTAATTTGGAAAAAGTTAAATTTTATTACGACCACTAAATCGGGTGCGACCAAAAAGCCCCGTTTGACGGCAGTATCGGGTAGATTCCCACTTAGCTCAAACTCCAACCCATATATAAGGGGGAATGGACTTCATTCCACCCCTTTTACACTCTCTCTCTCATAAAGTCCGATTTCGTCTCAAAACCGCAAGTTTCCGCCTCCAAATCGTAAGTTCTTGTACCCTAGCTTGTTTTACAACCCATTGCATGTCATTATAGCTCAAAAATCGTCCAAGAAGGCAAGGAGTAAGGAGTTTACGGCCCAAGAACACTCTAGGGCCGTAAACCCCTAAAATGATGCCATACTTGCCTTTAAACTCATCCTTGAGGTTGGAAACTAATTGGGGATTTAGCCTAGGAGTGTTTGCACCATAAAACAACAAATTTTAAGGCATAAAAGAGGGTTTACGGCCCAAGCACATGCTTAGGCCGTAAACACCCTCTAAACTTGTTAAAACAAGTTCCAAACACTCCCAAACCACCCTTAGGCTTAAGACATAAATTAGGGACTTGCTATTTCGGGTTTGGAGCAATTAAACACATAGATTTGAGGGGTAAAATGGAGTTTACGGCCCAAGCACATGCTTAAGCCGTAAACACCTCCAAACCATGTCAAATGGTAGTTTTAATCCCCCCCCCCAATGGCCTAATACTTCATTATAAATCACTAGGATTGAAACAAGGGCCTTAAACTTCCATAAAACCAAGGAATAGGAGTTCACGGCCATGAACTCCCATAGAGGTGGTTCATGGGCCGTAAACTCTCATTTGGTCCCTTTAAATGACTTAAACCCATTCATACCTTCTAGATTTGGACCTAGCAAAATTCCACGATCAATATAAAGCCTTTAAACATCCTAGAACACCCTCACCATGAGTTTACGACCGTAAACTCATGGGAAGTTGTTCCAGGGCTGTAAACACTATGTATAGAGTTTACTCTTGGAGAGTAAACTCCATTCCTAAGCCATTCACACCCTTAAATGTTACCCGGGACACCCCAAACACTTAACCAAAGTGTTTTTCGCTCTTTAGGGTGCGTATACTTGTTTAAATAGTATTATATATAATTGTATGAAAAAATATGTTAACATATGTTAAATAGGTCACTAAGTGTGTCCAAGTCTTTACTTGACACCGAGCACTCAACCGGCACCTTCGTTGGATCCACTTACACCAGGTGAGTTCATACCCCTGAATGAACCTTTTAAATGTTTTTGCATGTTTTATAGGGGGGATACAAGTTAAACATGCCAGTTATCATATCAATCACATGTGATTGATAACCCGCATGCACAAGGATTTACCACACTGTAAACTGTTTTACCGAGTAGGATACTATAAATGTTTTCTGAAATGTTTTCACTTGTTCAAAACTCTTACTTATACTGTTTTATCAAAGTTCATTTTAAACTGCTTTATGAAAAGTTTCCAAAGAATTTCTAAAGGTTTTCAAACTTATTTTACCAAAGAATACCAAGTTGTGATTTTCTTAAGTATAAAGGTTTTTCCAAGGTTTTCATCAAAGTTCTCTTTCATGTCGTATACTGTTGCATGTTAGATACCGCTGTTTCGCTTTTACTTAGTTTAAACTCCTACTTGATAACGTTTCCACTTCGTGATACACTTATACCTGTTAACACTTATACTTCACGATTCGGTTATTCCACACTGTACGCTTATGCTTCACGCTTTGGTTATTCCACACTGTTCGGTTATACCTCACGATTTGCTTATACATCACGATCCGGTTATACTTCACGATACGTTTCCAATTGTTAAACACTCAACCGTAGTTAGATGTATGCCTGTGCTTGTCTAGATGCATATAAATAATGATTGAAGGACTTAGGAAGGCTTGTTCGCCCTATTTCCTTTTCTTCGTTGAGATGTGGTCTGGTGGGTTTGGATGTCTGTCCGAAGGTCGTTTGATCATTAGTTATATATATTATGTATACAAGCATGGGCATATGGGTTTACATTTGTCAGTTCAGTTATGAGTCTCTACTGCTAGTCCAACACTTATATTGGAAATCCACTACCCACTATTTGGGATGTATCTTCAGGACACGGCCTTCTCCGTCGTCTAGTTGGTAACCAGAGTCTCCTGTAGGGAGAGCGGACATTGTGTGTATAGATCTATACGGGATTGACACCCCCGCACGCTGACTGCTAGCTACAGTCCACGGCCTACCAAGCCAAGGGGTGACAAATGTCATATTTTATATAGACGCTTGCAGGGCGTCAGGTACTCTAGTGTCGGTTAGTATGGTTATGAGTATCCCAGGTTACCTTATAATTCATGGCCTTAAGGTAACGGTATTTTACACTGTATGTTGGAAACCCACTCTTAGAGTCACACTGTTTTTAGACCTTGCTAGCTGTATCTTTCATTTGATACTGTCTGGGGTCTGTATTCTCTGTTTTTAGAACTTACTAGCTGTATCTTTCATTTGATACTGTCTGGGGTTTGTATTCTCTGTTTAGACCTTTCCAGCTGTACCTTTCATTTGGTACCGTCTGGGGTCAGTGTCTCCCTTTGTTAGACTGAGCCAGGCGTGTCGTTCGTCCGATACTTTCCTGGAGTCTATGATTCCTTTTGCCTTAGTCAGCAGTCTTCACTGCTGAGGCACATGTTATTTCCCTGAGTATTCTTGCTTTCGTTAATAATCAAATTCTGTATTTTGATAATGATAGCGATTAAGGGAAAACTACTTTTTACCACATAACTTCGTCCAGTCTTGGTAGAAGACTGCTTTTATTAAAGAAAATATAGGATTTTCTGGAAAGGACTCTAACCTAATGGATACTCTAAAACTACCACTTTTATTAAAGTTATTTGAATGAAATGACACTAAATACTTATGAACTCACCAGCATTTGTAAAAATGCTGATACTCGCTTTTCAAATAACTTGTATTCTCTGGTCAGCATTAGACAGGTACATCCCCGGAGCTTCTGACGAAGATAGTTTAGTACCATGCTGCACAAATTATTACTTGTATTACTTTAATATATTGTAATGTAAACCATGTAAAACTATTACTATTTGTCACACCCCCAAACCTGAACGGCGGAAACGTTCGGGGGCGGATGACTTCATGTGGTAACGTAACAAATGAATACATAGTAAAGAAAGCAATACAGCCATCATATATATAATTGAAAGTTTACATTTGTCAAAAGTTACATGTTCAAAACCAATTACAATATGATGTCAAAATACGAGATTAAACTGGCGCTGCAGTATCCCTTCATCAAAAGCATAATGAATACCTGAAATTACTGATTTCCTGGGACATACAAGAAATTTTGAAAGGGTAGATCAGCATTTAATCTGGTGAGTTTCATAAGTATTTAAATAACAATGTTTGTATGAAATGAAATGTTTTGTCTTTGTTTGTTTGTGTTTAGAAAATCCTATATTTTCTACTAGTATAAAAGTAGCCTTCACTCAAGACCAATGTTTGTTTCTAAAATGTATGTAAGTGTAAAATAACCAATGAGTTTGAAAACCTTGTAAATCAATGCATTTTTAATACCCCTTGTGAGTTTTATAACCATACTATTGACTCGGAATGCCTATACACAACGTTCTTCAGGCCTTGGAATGTTATGACGTTTGTCACCCCAAACGGTGGACTGTAGCTAACAGTCAGGGCGCGGGTTGTCAAGCCCGTATAGATCTATACACAAACACCATGCTCCCCCTCCAAGGGATTCTGGTATATAATACATGACTTGAAATGTGTACTCGAACGTACATGAAGTTAGTGTCTCACAAAACCGTGGTATAAAAACAGATCTACTTGTTAAAATGTTACGTTTGTTCTTGTATACAAAAGTGACTTCTTGAAATTCATGTTTCTAGTACATAAGAGTTAGAAATTTTTTCGTAAAACTATACCTATTATAGTTTTCTAAAAGTGTGTCTCGTTTGTTTAGAAATACCTAGAAAAGGAATCATTTGTTATGAAAGCATAGATTTTTGGAGTAGATTCTAAGATAGACAAGTATACATATAATCTAAGAAAAGTTTAGTTTATACATGCATTACAACAATGTATATTTCAAAAGATAGAATGCTATTTTAACATATTTTATATATATGAAAGTTCCTTATAAAGTTTGTAAATCGTATGTGATTTGGATATATAAAAGCATATAAAAGAGTTCTTTATGTAACACACGATAATACTCGTGTGTTTTACTTGTAATCCCCCCCTTGAAAGCATATAAAAGAATTTATAGAATATTTAAAAGGTAAATTAAGGGGTATGAACTCACTTGAAAGTTTGAAGATAGCGAGGTGGAAAACCGGGCAGAGTTTCGTCTCGGGAAATGGATTTTTCTCGGGATTCTCGGGAATCTCGGGAGTAAAATCGACCCTCGGGACTTGAGCAAAAAGACCAGAGCTTCGGGTTTGAACGGGTACAGAAAACGAGGCAATATCGTGAAAGAAAGGAGAGAAATGAGCATTTTTCTCGGAAGCCCTCGCATGCTATTTATAGGGGGGTCTGAGAAGCCTCGTACGCGGGGCGTACGCTCGTACGCAGCGCGTACGCGTACGTCATGCATGACCGAAGCCTCGACTGCCTCGACTTCGGATGGGACGGATCAGTCTGGTGGGTCGGATGGGACGGCGGGTCGGACGGGTCGGTCGGATGGGCGGGTCGGACGGGTCGGTAGCCTCGCATAGGGCGACGTGGACGATCCGAGTCCATGTCCCTCGGGTACGCAGGGCGTACAGGAGTACGCAGCGCGTACCTCGGATGAGGACGCTGACTCCTCTTCGGATAATGCTTGAATTTTGAATTAAATAAATATATAATTTATTTAATAAACTTCAAAAATTCATATCTTCTTCATACGAACTCCGTTTTCGATGGTCTTTATATCCACGCGTAGGTGAGACTACGCTCTACAACTTTCGTTTAGACTCCGTTGGCAAATTCTGAAATTATTTTTATTATTTATTTTATAACTCATCGTGTTTAAGGAATTTCTTCAAAAATTCATAACTTCTTTATCTGACGTCGGTTTTTGCCAGACTTTTTACCGTTGAAATACCATTGTCGAGACCTTCGATTCTCGTTTAGGTCATTCCGGCCAAAAGTCACTCGATCTCCGATTCGAGTTTTTAGCTGTCTGTTGCTAAGCTGAACTTGGAAAAATCATAACTTCAATATACGAAGTCGGATTTGGGCGTTCTTTTTACGTACGATCATGGTTTAAAGACATTTAAATATAGAAGGAATTTAAATAGAACTATTTGGACATTTTATTATGAAAGTTAATTTTATTAACTCAATAGTGGTTACAATACTTGGCCTTTTAGGTCATTACAAAGAGTTGAAATATCGGGTTGTCACACTATTAATGCAATGTTTTGTTGTACATTGATTACTATAATGCATGTGTTGTGATACTTGACATGACGTCATCCACCCCAGAACGTTTCCGCCGTTCTGGTTTTGGGGTGTGACAGATTGGTATCAGAGCATTGTTTATAATGAGCTAAGTATATCAATTCATAAAAGATATACAACCTATAAATACATAGGGAAAAAACACTTTGACCAAAAATTATACTTTAAAATATAACCATATTTTACCAAAGTGTAAGAACATCCAGAATCTAAACACTCGAACACAAGTATCACAAGAAGAACGATAATAAAAGTCTTCGGATGTTGAGCATTGCTATCAAACCTGGGCAGTTATGTAATCGTAAGCTGGAATAAATGTAACCTAATCAACTACATTTATTCGAGATGCGATGAACATGTGCTTGGGAGTGATAGTGGTGTGCAACAGGTCTGAAACTTACCAACTAGGAATGCTAGAGCCAAACATAAAGTCAAAATACTATAGGAGTATTTTGGAACACTAAAAGATTCACACTAATCCCAGAACGATATTCAGAAGATAAGAACCAAACAAGAAATTAAAATACCATAGGGGTATTTTAGGATCCATAACTAACCTTGTGTGAAGAACTAAAAAAAAATCCTTATTGATATACCTACAACTACAGAGGGCATACTCCCAAGGTTATATATAATAAGGATCCCATAGGCTAAGAATGTGTGGTTTCGCTCTACTTCCTTTTCCTCGTTAAGATGTGGATATAGAGTAGTATCACATATTCGAAGGCCTATCGGATCTAAGCTATATATGATTTGTATACCCTGTGTAATCGTAGCAGGACTCGATATGGATCATCCAGTGAAATGTTAATAATCTTTTAGGATTCTTTAGACATTTCCATTCTCGCACGAACCCTGTAGACAACCCTATCCACTTTAGTGCTTGATATAAGAGTTGATGCAGACCCAGAAGAGGTTCATTGAGAAGATTTCCTGTTCGGAAATAAATGAACTGGGTTGAGACTATTGAATTCACCAAGTACCTATATCTTTTTAGAGACAACGGTGAGAAACTCGCCTAAACTTCCGAGATTTCCAGTCATCCATCATGAAGTGATGATATCCAGAGACGGATTCGGAATTAAGGCAGAGTAGAGATTCAATATGTCCATACGAGAAGAGAAACCTAGGTAACTACCCGAAGGAAACCAACGCCGATACCAGCCAAAGATACGAGGCAAACAGAGAGAGCCAGTACATGGAACCCGAGAATTGTCTTTTCCTCGTGTTCGTCACACTAATAAACCCGTAAAGTAATACAATATAGTGAGTTAATGATTACACTACTCACACTATGTGTTAGGTAAATCGTCGTTTCCCGTTGCCAGTTACACGATTAGAGCGGATCCCCACACCTCTATTGAGAGTATTTAGCCATAAGCCTTCATGAGCCTCTCTTTCCGCGGTGTTCGTTCCGAACTGTTCTCAAATCTTTCCAGACCGGAGAGTGAAACTGTAGGGCTGAAGTTTTATTTAATGTTGCGTCTTTTGGGCTCGTAAGTTTAGCCTTGTATTCTCCGGTTTGGGCCTGTCCAACCGAGAGCCTTTTATGTATAGTATTTAAGTTAATGCTTGCATGCATATTAGGTTAAGATTGCAGAGATTATCGTCATAGCGATTGATACAGCGTACACCAATTTTCTTTAATCGTTCTTGTAATCTTCCAATCCTCTACAGTTGATGTTCTTAATCGAGATCTTCTGAGGATTTTATTTAATCATTCGACACGTTTGATTCAAGCTGTTTTGTTCTTATTACTGCGTTCTTGTTGTTTTATATTCATAAACTTGTTCAAGATCTAATCGATCTTCATAGATTAAAAGTTGTTTTAATCCCATCAATTGGTATCAGAGCAGGAGGCTATGTAATCGATACACATCTTTTCTGTGAAAAAGATTTCCATTAGGGTTTTCTGCAATCATTGATATTTATTGAGCCGTCATCTTAATTGACGTATCTTAATATTTATTGTTTTGCCCTAATCTGCTTTATTACAAGTCTGATCTTTGAATAGGTTTTTACGATCATAATGGACGCAACGCAATCAAACCCTATTAATATTTCCAACAACATCGGTTCGACGACAAAGATTCCAATCTTGTACACCCATGACTATGAAGTATGGGCGCATCATTTTGAAGATTACGTGATTGGATCGGAGGATAATGGGTACCTCATATGGGAAGCTATCATCAATGGACCGTTTTCTCATTCTGCTACATCCAGAATCATCAAGACACAAAAAGAGTACAACGATCTGCTTAAGGACGTGAAGGATATTGCACAAGACGAGAAAGACAAATTCCAGTGTAATATTAAGGCGTTAAGGTTGATCAGATTCGCCCTTCAGTCAGACACATTCAGACTGGTCAGCTCATGTACTATGGCGAAGGAAGTATGGGATAGACTTCGTGAACTGTATTCCACAGACGAAGATCTTGAACATTCTATCCAAACCTTGCTTCTATCTGAGTTTGGAGAATTCAGGCAAGGGGCCGAAGAAACGGTGACCCAGACGTTTGATCGCTTCAATCATCTTCTCAGCAAGATGATGAAACACGACATTGAAAGAAAGCTTATCGAACAGAAGGTTACTTTCTTGAACGGACTAAGGTCTGAGTGGAGAGCAGTGGTTTCCACAGTCAAAGCCCATGAGCAGTTTAAATCATACTCTTTGGCGAAACTGGTGGGTATTCTGAAGTCTCAAGAGAAGATTGTGGTACAAGAGAAGAACGCTGTTTCTAGTCTTGGTTCGTTGGCCCTTCTATCTAAAAGTAAAGCTGTGATGGAGGATGAAGAGCTTAACTTGGAGGAATATGATCTCACGTCTGAGGATTATGCCATGATGGTGTCCAATCCTAAGAGATTCATAAAGAAGAGATTCCCCAGCAACAAAAACCGAAACTGGCAGGGGAGTTACAGCTCTGAAAAAGTGAACAATGAACCGAAGGCTGAGGAGCCCAAGAAGGAACCGAAGGCAGATGGTGATTTCGGAGTAAGCTGTTTCTACTGTGGTGGCAAGAACCACTATGCTAAGGACTGTGTTCTTAAGAAGATGGCTGAAAAGGACGATGGAAATGATGAGGAAGCCGTGCTGCAGAAGAGATTGGATGAGTTGAGAAAGAAGAAGTCTACAGCTAACCCTTCTATTAATGCTCTTATTGTGCAGGGTTCGGTTAATGACGATGAGTTCGGTAGCACAGAAGTTTGGTCTACTGACTCAGAAGATGAAGAAGTGAGGAAGCCTACCCATGGAAAGGCGTATGTGGCTAAGGAGGAAAGCAGTGGAGGAAAATGCTTCATGGTGACTGACGTATCACAAATGAGGGGATACAACACCGATGGAGGAAGCGACGGACCGAAGGTACAGGAGGATATGTGCTTTACGGCCAAACCACTCAACCAGCAGTTCAATGAGCTCGATGAACTGATAAAGAAGGTACAATCTGTTTTTGTTTCATCTAAAGTACCACCATCCTCATATGAGAAAGAACTAAAAAATATTAATACAAGAATTTCTCATTTAGATAGTAGCTTAACTCAAACTCGAGTCACCAATTCTAACCCGACTGATCAATTAAGCAGGGCGGCGTCGAAGAGTGAGGAGCGGCGAATGTGGATTGAGTTAAAAGAGTCGGAATTAGTTAAAGTTAAAGACGAAAACATTTATTTGCAGAGAGACAATTTAAAATTGTTAAAACAACGAAATGTTTTTTGTTTAATTGCTAAGCGCTTATATTCCAATATTACTCAACTTCACTTAGACTGTGAGATTGGTCAAAAGATCCATCGCATGATTTTGCCCTTCCTAGAGTTTAAGGAGGATGAAATCGATGCCGAAGCCTACAATTGTGAGAGTGTGATATCGTCTGATGATGTCAACCCAACCTATATGTATGGACTGGACAAAATTGAGTCCTTCATCAAATCCAAAGACCACAAGGACATGCTCAAAAATCTTTTGGACGAAAATGACAGACTTAAACTGAGAACCGAAACCATGCAGAAATTTGACTCTCTAAACGCCAACGTAAGCTCAGAAAATAAAATCGATGTTGAAAATGCATCTGAGCTTAACGAGGACGAAAACATGAGTGAAATTTCTGTAGAGGATACGGTTGACTGCTCAGAATTTGTTAAAAGCGAAACTGAAAACCACAAAAATCTTATTTCTGAAAATTCTGTGGAATTCGCTAGATTGTCCCAACAAAAGTCCCCGAAATTAGTAGAAAAAGCAGTTGTGTATCAAAAAGTCAGGACTACTCCAAATCAAGTATACAAAGTGACTGGAGTAACCGAACATCAAACAGCTGAGCTCACAGATATTGTAAACGAAGACAATGCTGATGGCTGTGATGAGTACTTCTGGGAAGCTCCAATAGATAATGGAAACGAAACCGTTGGCCTATCTGAAAGAACCTCCTGGATGAGAAAAGGGAGATACATACCTGAACCCTTGAATAAGCCTGATAATTTCAGTGAACCAAGCACCAGTGGTACGAAAGATATTCCTCAAGAGGATGATCGTTCAACAAAAGAAGATATTCCCTCTACTCCAACAGCTCAAAATGAAACTTCATCAGATATTCCTTCCACTTCCTCAGTGCAAACTGAATCTTCTTCGGATATTCTCTCTGCTCCCTCGGCTCAAAGTAAAACTCCTGAAGTTCAAAAGGAACAAGCCAAGGTGACAACAAAAACAAAAGCGAACGTTCATCATCAACCTAAGCAAATGAGGGATAAAAAGATAGAAAGGAACCAAAGATACAGGAAAAACCTTTCTGAAAGGAAACAATTCTGGCACTTCCAGAATGCATACTATTCACACAAAGACAAGAATCTGAAGTATGAAGACAATCCTGTAAGAAAGCCTGAAAGTTCCAACAACCGAAAGCCAAGGTTCGGTTCACAAGAAAATACCAACCGAAAGCCAAGGTTCGGTTCACAAGAAAATACCAACCGAAGGCAAAGGTTCGGTTCTGAAAAGGACTTCAACCGAAACCAATGGTTCGGTTCCAAGAACAACTCCAACCAAACGCAGAGGTTCAGTTCTGAAGTAAAAGGAGAACAATACTCTAAGGTCAGTCCCTCCAATGATCAAAAGCAAAAGAGTCACCTAGAGTCACCAACCAGGAAGTCCTCTCCATCCAAAACCTCTCATTCTAACTCTTCTCGTTCTTCTAATTCTTCTACTTCCACCAATTCATCTCCATCCTGCTCTAAAGCTAATCCCGCTTCTCCTCAAAAACCTCATTCATCAGCTGAACAGAAGGGAAAGCAGAAGGTCGATGAATCCAAACCAGATTCCAAAACGAACACATCCAATCCTAACAAAATAAAAGTCTTTACCATTAAAAAGAAAGATGAAACAACTCTAATAAAACGAACATATCTAGTTGACATCTCTCTTACTATTCCCGTTCCCATGAAAAGCTCACATGGACCCAAGAAACTTTGGGTTCCTAAATCTGCTTAATTTTTGCAGGTTATAAGTGACGAGCAGTTTGACGAAGAATGGTACATCGATAGTGATCCAATCTGACTGCACTGACGAAAGAACAATGTCCGCCCTGATCACCCATGTGACAGATGGTGACTCCTTCATCGCGTCCTTTGCTGAGGTAGAGTGCCTGAAAGAGAAAGAAGAGCTTACTAAGCCAACTCCCACAAATCATAGCAACAAGCCGGATTAGTGAAAACTCTACAATCCTTTCTCAAGCATCTGGTAATTCTGGCCGCCTTTCCACTCCTCACTTTGCTTTCCACCAAGCCAAAACGGATGCGCTAACGCGCAACGGCTTTCCTTTCTCTGATAGAGGCTCGCTTCTTCAATTGGAGCTCAAAGAATACAGATCTCTTGCAAATGGTGGCAACGTTAAGTTTGGAAATAACTCTTTCGACACCATAAAGGGATACAGGATGATAACGAATGGTGACTTTACAATAAGGAAGGTGGCTTATGTGGAAGGACTTCAACACAACCTCATCAGTGTATCTCAGCTTGTTGGAGGTACAGGTCTCAAAGTCTCATTCGATGATGAAGGTTCTGAAATCATAGAGAAAAAGACAAAGAAAGTGATTCTAAAGTCAGAGCGAAAGGGTGAAATGTTTCCTCTGAACATGAAACCCATCAAAGGAAACCCAACCATATGTCTGTTATCAAAAGCTCAATCCGACGAAAGCTGGTTGTGGCACCGAAGACTCTCACATCTCAATTTCAAAGATATCAACCGACTTGTCACTGGAGGTCATGTTAGGGGTCTTCCATTGCTCAAGCTCGACAGAGAGCATTTGTGTGCTGCATGCGAAATGGGAAAGCAGAGTCGTCAAAGTCACCCATCTGTAATCAACACAAAAGTTGTTGAACCACTCGAATTGCTTCATATCGATTTGTGTGGTCCTTCATCTATCGAAAGCATCGGTGGTAGCAAGTATATTCTTGTTATCGTTGATGACTTTTCACGATTTACATGGGTGTTCTTTCTAAAGCTCAAATCTGAAGCGACTCAAAAGCTGAAAGTGTTTATCAAGCAAATTGAAGTCCAGCTTAAGAAGGTCGTTCGTAACATCAGGAGCGACAATGGTCTCGAATTCAAGAACAGGGAGTTTGAAGAGTTTCTTGCAGAAAAGGGAATTAGTCACGATTTCTTAGCTCCCTACACACCACAACAGAACGGAATAGTCGAAAGACGAAACCGATCCCTGTGTGAAGCTGCCCGAACTATGCTAAGTTTCGCTTCCTTACCTCTTTATTTTTGGGCTGACGCTATTTCTGCTGCTTGTTATACACAGAACAGGTCCTATCTCAATAAGCGATTCACGCTCACACCATATGAGATAATAAATAATAGAAAACCCAATGTGAAATTTTTCCATGTGTTTGGCTCAAGGTTTTTCATCTTTAACTCTAAAGAACACCGCAACAAGTTTGACGTCAAAGCCGACGAAGGAATCTTTCTGGGTTACTCACTAACATCCAAGGCGTACAGGGTCCTAAACAAACGTTCAAGAAGGATTGAAGAGACATACTATGTGACCTTTGATGATAGCTATGTCAAGAAGCTACAGGCCATAGAAGACACTGCCGGGGAAATCTTTCCTCAAACTGGCCAAGTCACAGTCTCGATCGCCAATCTATACGAGAAATTTCTGGAACTCTTTGATGAACCGGAAAAAGCTTCTCTCTCAGAAGCAAATGCAGCTGACAACAAAGTTGATCATATGAAGCAGATTGTCGAAGATGCTGCAAGAAGAATGCATGAAGGAGAATCGCCCACTGATGAATCTCCATCCATCAATGCTTCAGTCGAGGGGGAGCCAAGTTCTCATGTCGAGGGGAAGCCAAGCTCACAAGTCCAGGGGGAGCCAAACTCTACATCTTCAACCGAAGGTCCTTCACCAACCGAAGGTGCCTCTCCAACCAAAGATGCCCCTCCAAACGAAGGTGCTTCAACGCCTGAAAGTCCAGCACCACAAGAAACCCCTGAACCTCATGTTTCTCAAGACTCATCAATTGAGGGGGAGCATGATGATATGACGCTTGATTACGATAGCCAATCTGAGCCAGAAGAAATGATCGACGCTGAATTAGACCCAACCTTTGATCCGAATTACCCTCCTCTTACCAAATGGACCAGAGATCATCCCATCTCTCAAGTAGTTGGTGATGTATCTGAAAAGGTTCTGACCCGATCTCAACTGAAGGCAAAACAGACATCCTTATTTTCAAAGGTTGAGTTTTGTATGTTTAACTCATTCGTATCAAAAGTTGAACCGAAGACAGTGAACACTGCCCTCGATCACTCTGATTGGGTTCAAGCAATGCAAGACGAACTGAACGAATTTGAAAGGAACAAAGTCTGGCGCCTCATTCCAACTCCTCCAGATGCTTCGGTTGTTGGTCTCAAATGGGTTTTTAGGAACAAAATGGATAAGGAAGGTAATGTCATAAGGAACAAGGCTCGTCTGGTGGTCAAAGGATATTGTCAGGAGGAAGGGATAGATTATGAAGAGACGTTCGCTCCAGTAGCTAGGCTAGAATCTGTTCGAATATTTCTGGCCTATGCTGCTCACAAAAACTTTGAGGTTTTCCAAATGGACGTCAAGTGTGTGTTTCTCAATGGAGAACTAGAAGAAACTGTGTATGTGGAGCAACCTCCTGGGTTCGTGAACGAAAAGTATCCAAATCATTGCTATATTCTGGATAAAGCTGTGTACGGCCTCAAACAAGCTCCGAGAGCCTGGTATGAAACGCTTACAAAATTTTTAAAGATGTCTAAATTCAAACAAGGTTCGGTTGACCCAACCTTCTTTCGCAAAAAGGAAGGTAACCACCTGATGATAGTTCAAATTTATGTTGATGACATCATCTTTGGCTCTACGAATCCCAGCTTAACAGCTGAATTCAGAAAGTTGATGGAGACTAAGTTTGAAATGAGCTCAATGGGTCCTATTAATTTTTTCCTTGGTTTAAATATAAGACAGGGACCCGAAGGCATCTTTATCAATCAGGAAGCTTACACGAAGACTCTCCTAGCGAAGTTTGGAATGATGGGAGACTCAAAAGTAAAAGTCCCAATGGCATTCGGCACCAAGCTTACCCCTTCACTAGATAAACCGGCTGTCGATATCACGCTCTATCGTCAAATGATAGGCTCACTGATGTATTTAACTGCTAGCTGGCCTGATTTCATGTTTTCTGTGTGTTATTGTGCTCGATTTCAGGCTAACCCACGCGAACCTCACATGCTGGCAGTAAAGAACATCCTATGCTATCTCAAGCGAACCACCTCCTTAGGTTTATGGTATCCATCCAATTCAGGCTTCTTCGTTCAAGCCTATTCTGATGCTGACCTTGGAGGATGTGGACTCGACCGTAAAAGCACAACTGGTGGCTATCAATTTCTTGATGGGAAGTTGGTCAGCTGGCAATCCAAGAAACAAACGTGTGTGTCGCTGTCTACTGCCGAAGCGGAATACATTGCCGCTACATCCTGCACATCCCAAGTGATTTGGATCCAGAGTCAACTTCGAGACTATGGACTCAATATGAAGAAGATCCCACTATATTGCGACTCTGAAAGTGCAATTAGGATCTGTCATAACCCAGTGCAACACTCTAAAACCAAACACATAGCACTGAGGTATCACTTCATCAAAGATCATGTGGAAGATGGAAATGTCGAAGTTCACTTCGTAAGAACCACTGATCAACTGGCTGACGTCTTTACCAAAGCTCTTCCTGAAGCATCATTCAATAAAATATTGCAAGGGCTAGGTATGATGGAATCAGAGTCAGTACCTCACACTACCTCTCAAACTCAAACGTAAGAAGCGAAACCACCCGAACGTTCGGGTTCGGTTCAATCATCTGACTCGCTCATTACTTCAAAGGTAGTTTTTCTGAGTTGTATATTTTCTTTGTACAAAATTTGTTTTTCTTTGTGTAAAAAGTTTTTCCAAATTGCATATCTAAACTCCTTGGTTTCTTAAAATTTTCCTGAACCGAAACCAACTGAAGGTTCGGGTTCGGTTTTTCAAAATTTTCCTGAACCGAAACCAACCGGACACTCGGGTTCGGTTTTTCAATTTTTTCCCAACCGAAACCAACCGAACGTTCGGGTTCGGTTTTTCAATTTTTTCCAAGTTTTTTTTTTTTAAATCGTATTTTTTTTTTCACTCCTTTATATTTTTTTTAAGTCTTATTTTTTTAATCTTATTTTTATCTTTTTAAATATCAAAACTCCAAAAATATTTTTTTTGTGTGTGTGCTCATTTATTTATGGGGATATATTTGATGACTTGCTTAAGTGTCCCTAGAAGCATGCTGTTGTATGTGTCCCAAGCCTCATAAGATTTTGAATAATAGCCTTCATGACCTGGTATACACAAACCTTGTCTTCCCAATAAGGCTAACACATTTATTCTAATCGTGAGCTACCTCACTCTTTTCTCACATGAGTTAAGAGTTTCCTGCTTGGTCCTTTTGTTCGCAGCAGAGGTACTATGTTTTCTTACACCATCCCCATTACCCTTCTCCATTACATTCGTTTCATCAACGTAACCCTTGAGACTCTCAGGAACTACCACTGAGGTTTATGGTTACACAACATCTGTGTTTATGATCTTAATTTCGTGCCACTACGAGCTAAGTGAAACCCGAAATTCAACACCAACGAATTGACGGTGACCAATTAATTGGATCAAGATTTCACCAATGAATTGACGAATGTACCCTCTTGAAATCTCATTTTTCCTTTTGAGTGATTCCCATGAAATTGTTACACACCATAACATTTCTTCCCAAGGGATCCAGTTTTAAATTTTCATATGAGATTTCATATTACTCAACGCTAGAACAAAATCAACTCCAACCTACTTGTTCAACAGACTACACCGGTCTCACAAGTACTTTGTTCACCTTCGTTCTTATATCAAGAATTGAATTGTTGAATCAAAGCGAAACCACCCTTAATTAGCCTTATTAAAAGAAGCCTTTCAACATTTATTAATAAATGTTTGATCGTAATTCAACGGGATTCCACACTAACACTTTGAGGTCTCTCTTGACCTTGAAGGAAGAGATTCGTGCCCGGGATCATCAGTTTCGTGTCATTATTGACATCACAGAATATCCTAAAAAGAATTACTTTATTTCCATTTCTTTTACACTCTTTGCACGAAAATCCTAGATTTTCAAAAACTCCGTTACTAATTATTTTACAGGCTGGATTATTACTGGATGGTTACTCATGAAGTTGCAGTCAAAAATTAGCCACGTGGGTCATTAATTGAAAACAACCGTTTAAAAGGGGATAAGACAAAAAGTTGCTGACTCGGCGGGAGTTAAATGGATAGAAATTCAAACGACGGTAAAAAGGAGGGCGCGTGAATTTGAAACGGCCGCGCTTTTTCTGACACTTATGGACGCGTGTGCGATATTGAAGCGTCATCAATCTGGCATTAAAGGCGCGTGTGGAAATGGAAACGGTTCCTCTCTCTGAACCGGCGCTTATTGGGCGGCGTAATCCTAGGAAACTGACACTCTCTCTCCTACGTGATCATCGCACGCCCCAACTGTCACCAATCAGTCACTCAAAAACCCGTTTCGTATTTCCATAAGAGATTTGAAACGACTTTTCTCTCTCCTATCACCCACTATAAAAGGCCGTCTACACCACCTTTTACCTCTTTACTACCTCCATAATTTCCAAAGCACAAATACTTCCAAACACTCTCCCGGTCATCTTCTTCTCCAAACCTGCAACAATGGCTGAATCTTCTTCTGTTCATGCAACTTCTCAGATTCTTCCCATCCGACCCCAACAATGCCTAGTCATTGATCTGAACCCACTGGCGTATGATTCCTACATGTCGCCGGTCATAGAATGCCTCAAGTACTCCCAGCTTGCTCCTGCACTGTCTCGGATTGAAACGGTGCCAATGGTGGCCTTATCTCAGGTCTATGCGATGGCCTACTACGACAAGACCGTCGACAAGGTATTCTTTGAAGTGGCAGAACACAAGACTTTGATTTCTCGCCCCCGTTTCTGCACTATGTTAGGGTTTGCTGCTGACCCATCGCGAGTTCACCCGGAGACGATTCCGGTTGGGATGTTGTACAACATGTTTTACAACATGGGCTACACAGAGGTTCTCACCTCCATCGCCAAGTTTAAGAAGTCCTGCCTACCGCCCCAGTGGAATGGATTATTTACAGTTCTCTTCAAGGGACTGTCAGAGAGGAGCTCAGGATCTGACGGTGCAAGTCGTCTTTTCCTTTCGATAATGTATGGGGTGTACAATGGGATAAACCTGGACTATGGGTTTGTCCTTTGGCAACAGCTGATTCAGAGCCTCTCTTCCTCTTCCCGACACTCTGAGGTGTCGTTGGCCCGGTTCTGGATCTTGATCACAAGATGGGCCATGGACAAGTTCAATGTTCCAACAGCCGATGGTGCATCGATGTCTTCTATTGGTACGTTTCATACCAAGAAGATCATCGTATCCGATGCATCAAAATTCTCATTCATTGGCTCTATCCCGGAGTCGATGTATGCCGATGTGCCCTCCGATAGCAGACTGATCAGGACGATCAAGGAGTTTAGGCCAACTGGTCCGAGGGAACTGACACCGGACATGCTGCGATCGATTCATGATGCCGATAAACCGGTGGCCAGGGGCAAAAAGGCAGAGAAGGGGAAGCAAGTGTCCAAAGCTCCAAAGGGACCTTCTCCCAAGAAGCGAAAACAACCGAAGGCTGCTTCATCCCCACAGCCGAAAAGGAGGAAGACCCAACAGAAGCGAAAGCTCGTTATTCCCTCCTCTTCAAGAGAATCCGAAGGTGGGAGTTCGGACTCTGAAAGATCACAAGGAGACGAATCTCCTCAACGAGGCAACACACCACCTCGGTCCCCAACCCCAGAGATGGAACTTCATCAATCTCCTATTCCTTCACCTCCACCAACAATTCCTATTTCCATTCCCACCATAAACCCCACTATTCCCCCAACCTCTATACCTATACCTCCACCCATATTCACCACATCAACCGAAACACCACCAGTTACAGAAACCCCTCCTGTAACCGAACCACCACAAACTGAAACCCATACACAACCACCACCCGAAACTAACCCCCCACCCACTCAACCTGAACCAACCAAACCCATAACACCCCCAGCTTCACCACCACCTCAATCTCCAGAAGACGCCTCTGATGGCGGTGATCAATACCTTGGTGGTGATCACATGAACTTCGATTCGGTCTACTATAGTCCGTTTCAAGTTCAGAGTGATGAGGAGGATGATGCTCCAGTGACAAAGAAGCATCTTCGTGAGCTTAACGAGAAGGTTGATCAACTTCTCGCCTCCTCTTCCAACCAGCAGTCATATTTGTCTGAAGCTGCCCTTCAGAAGATCGTTGACGCCTTCTCCAGGGCTCAACATGATTCCGTGGCCTCAGCAACTACTGCTATCGACGCCTCCACCCGAGCCTGTGAGGTAGCGACCGAAAAAGTCGATAAACTATTCAATGATGCTTCTGTCCTGCTACAGTCCTTGCAGGAGAGCGCCGAAGCCACTAAGACAACTCTGGAACCAGTTGTTCAACAATTGGCCAAGTTTGTCTCGACGGAGCTGTCATCGTTCGCTACTCTCAGACAACATCTTAGCGACGACAACTCGGCACTCCGTGCCTCCATCGATGCCCGCCTGGCAAAGCTACAGGAGGATCTTGCGGCAGAAAATTCACTGATGGACGTCTTGGCGAGTAAGACTACCGCCCTTAAGGTCAAGAGCACGCAGCTTTCCAACTCTCAAGAACAACTGGAAGCTCTTCGATCTGAATGGGAGGTAATCAAATCGTGTGTTTCAGATGTCCACGCAGCATTATCAAACATCCTGGAAGCACATGACCCCATCCTTAACCACTCAGTGAGGCGTACCCTCGCTGAAAAGCTCTCCCCGGCCATGGACCTTTTAAGTAAAATTGAAGGCCTATCGAGTTTCGTGTCCATTCCGAAACAAGGGGGAGATGAGAAGAAAGGATCGAAACCACCTCCTTCCTCCAAAGCTACTCACACAACCGAACCACCCCCAACTGGTCATGCCTCGGGTTCGGGTGTGAAGAACAAGGGCAAAAATATAGCTGAGGGAGGAGATGAAGATGAAGATGAAGAAAGGGAGACCATTGCCGACATGTTAAAAAGAAAGAACAGTCGCAATGCTGAAGACGATGCCAGTCGTGTGGCGCGTGAGGCTGAAGAAGCCGAACGAAAGCAAAAAGAAGCCCACGATCTCCTTGAGAGTCGAAAGTTGCTCTTCCCTACCTGGACCAGGGATCGTATGATAAAAGAGGCCATAGAAACTCCAAGCATATTATGGCTCGAGCCGGTGATATCTTTCGACTGCAACAACACTATCGATTCGCAGTTTGATATGCCGCTGACTCGAAAGGCGTTCATCTTCCACGCCTTCTCTAACATTTTTGAAGTCCCGCATCCGAACGATGAGCTTGACAGGGAGCTTATTGACTTCTACCTGGAGACCGCTCGCCCTCAATACCTTACATGGAGCGCCTAGAAGATTGTTAATGTTTGGGTGCTGAAGCCTTTTGCCGTGTAGGAAAACCATGCCACCGTAGAAGCGTAACCAGTCCGCAAGCAAGAAACCTACTCTCTTATTCGACGAAGCTACGTTCCAAGCTGCAGTCTCGGCAGCCGTAGCAGCTGTCATGGCTCACCTGAATGCTAACAACGCCAATGTTAGCAAGGGCCCTATCGAGATTTCCGATCCTAGCAATGGACAACAGCAACCAACCCCTGCATACCCAGCCACCCAAGAACCTCAACCGAATCCATTGAAGAGAAAACTCAAGATCAAGGAGGGAGGTACCTCGGCTCAAGGAGCTTCCGAAGGACAACGAGCTGAGGCAGTCAATACCCCTGTTAATCCTTCCCTCCTGACTTCAAAAAGACCATACTTAGGAAACCATCCCCACTGCGGCAAGTGTAGCTACCATCATCATGGTATATGCCAGGAACTCTTATGTGCTAGGTGCAACATGAAGGGGCATACTGCTCGCGTATGCAGAACTCCAGTGGAGCGTATTGCATCAATCACCAACGTGACGACCAATCTAGTTTGCCATTTATGTGGTGAGATTGGACACTTCAAGAAGGATTGCCCAACAGAAGGAAACAACAAAGAAACAGGAGGAGCCTAACTCTACTGCTTAGGAGAAGCATCAAGGAACCCGGTAGATTTTGGTACGTCTCTCGATCTCAGATAACTAAACTGAAAACATTAAAAGACTAATTCAAATGTAAATATCTTCCCCATTAAGGCGAAAGTCGCAGTACTGTTATAAAATTTAAAATTCATCAGGTAAAACTATAATGGCTAAAACATATACGTTACGACCCTGTATAGTTAAGATGGATAGACCTAGAGTGAGTGAATGCCGCCTCATTTCTTGTTCCTCGTTTGGTTGTGGATTTAGGGCGGAGTCGCTCAGTTAACAGTCCTCCCCACCTTAACTATACATGACTAGTATATGTTAGGCGATTATAGAAATGCCTCGTGAGAATCCATTCATGAAAAGGTACTTTACTCAGAAACACTTAGGACTCTCTATAGTTCCGCGTCGATTCTATCGGTCCAAGTATCCGGGGAAGTGATACACAGGACAAAACCCTAGACGCCTAGAACTTGTGTGCCTGATCGGCGCATGACTCTATCGACCCTCATTTTATGTCATGTCGAAGTATGCTAATTTTGACGACTCTATCGATCATGGTTTGACGTAGTGCAACCATGTGTACATCCCTAGTGCTGTGTAAAAAGAACTTTCTCTGTAGCCATGTCTGCAAGTAAAGGTTCTTCCGAACCTAAAACATAATACAAATGATTAAACCTAATTCGATCCGTCAGTCGTCCCTCTTATCTCAAACCTTCCGAAGTACCTAGGAGAAGGGTACCGCGCGCTGTTGACCGACCCCTCTTAGTCATATGGAAACCGAAGCGAAAGACACTGCAAGATACTCCAGAAGACAATGACCATCCGAAGCATACTTCGTAGATTCCCCAGAAAGACCCTTCGCACCTCACACATCCGGTTCGTGGACCCAGAGGATAGAACTCATGGGACTGACCACTATAACCAGGTATATGCATAAAGGAGGTATATAGTTGAGATCAAAAAAAATTTTAAGATGTGTGCTTCCTCCCTACTCCCTGTTCCTCGTTGGGTTGTGGGTCTGGGGTGGAGTCGCACAACTGAACATCCTGCCTACCTCAATTATATACGGCATGCATACACCAAGTATTAGTGGTTAAGCCAAGTATGAGCTCTACCACGAACCTCATAGTAAATCCCTTCATCATATTCCATAAAATAGGAGCTGGAGTCAAGAGAACCGCTGCGGGTTGAGCTACTATAATGACACAAATCCGAAATTTGTTGTCATACCAGTTAAGCCCACATAGTAGCTGACACCCTCAGCTAGTAAAGAGATTAAAGTTCCGAGTGATGGGAGCCTATACTCACTAGATATGACCTAGACCAAGAAAACTCAGAACTTTCGGAAGAGTAGTTGTTGAAGATATTCGCACTACTCAGGCACTTCGTCCACCCCGTTACCGACGAGTAGTGCCTAGGTCCTCCACCCTCTCGCATGGAGGAAATCGTCGTAGCCCTGTGGACGATAGACTTCATTCTCCGAAGTGAACTCTAGAATACCGAGAACCACAGGATAACCTCCGCAACCAAGAATACTTGGTTAAAGTGCGAAAGTAGTTGCGTTAAGCCTTATAACCCAGATCCCGAAGAGATTATAGACTTGACACTAGTCTAGGTGTTAGTCGATGGGTTATATTGGAGCATGCGCTTTCCGCACTAGAATAAACTAACGCCTTGGAAATTAGGGCATGTCTTACAAAGATTCATTGGACTATTAGGTGTTCCACGAATACTATCTCATGCAGAGATAGTAGAACCATCTCCCGATATAGTCCAACACTCGTCTGGTGAAACCTTATCTCCCTGACCCGAGGGTTTCCGTTAGAAATATCTCAAGATTCGCAAGTGCAGGTTCATTTTGCACGAGCTTGAGATAAACACTCTACAGCAGATAGATAACCGTAGACACGCAACCCATCCGATGATCTAGAAAGCCTCTAAAAGCCAATTGACAGGAAACGTGAAACCAAGGACAACATGAGCTTCCTAAGAACCAACCTGAAGGACTACACTGCCAGTATGAGAGAGAACGTTAGGAACTTCGGAATGGCGATCACGCCAGTGATGATCTTGCCATAGAAGTACACTATGTTCTAAGTACTGAAAAGCTCTACCCTTCCGAGAGCTTAGGACCATCTGAGAATCCTCATGGAGATTTGGTCCAACCCTCGTCAGACCACTACTACTTTCGGATATTCCACAAGTTTCACACCAGATCGATCCACTTCTTAGACTTGATATGTGTTTACCCGACGTCCCTCTTCGTATCCCACTCATCTTGATAGAGACCATTGAGAACCCTAACCTCGTAGATACACCAGTCAGAACTCGCTAACTACATGAGACAGAATCCGCATCCCGTAGGTGAAGGTTTGCTGGAATGACAAACACAGACCAGAGTTCACTTGGGAATGCGAGGACAAACAAAATAGGAAGTACCCTCCTGCCTCTACTCGGTCATTCATACCTACTACCTTGCCTAGACCTGAATTTCGAGACGAAATTCCCTCTAACGGGGGGATGATGTGACAACCTAAATTTTATTCCGTTACATTACCCCGTTACCGTTAACGGAATCTTCCATTTTATAAAAGTTTCGTTAATTAGAGGTCGCCAAATAAATAAATGTTTTATTTATTTATATTTTTATGTTGTTATAGTCGTAATAAAGTGAATAAAAACACATAAATTACATTTCCATAGTAATTTGGAAAAAGTTAAATTTTATTACGACCACTAAAACGGGTGCGACCAAAAAGCCCCGTTTGACAGCAGTATCGAGTAGATTCCCACTAATCTCCAACTCCAACCCATATATAAGGGGGAATGGACTTCATTCCACCCCTTTTACACTCTCTCTATATACTCTCTTTCATAAAGTCTGATTTTGTCTCAAAACTGCAAGTTTCCGCCTCCAAATCGTAAGTTCTTGTACCCTAGCTTGTTTTACAACCCATTGCATGTCATTATAGCTCAAAAATCGTCCAAGAAGGCAAGGAGTAAGGAATTTACGGCCCAAGAACACTCTAGGGCTGTAAACCCCTAAAATGATGGCAAACCTTCCTTTAAACTCATCCTTGAGGTTGGAAACTAATTGGGGATTTAGCCTAGGAGTGTTTGCACCATAAAACAACAAATTTTAAGGCATAAAAGAGGGTTTACGGCCCAAGCACATGCTTAGGCCGTAAACACCCTCTAAACTTGTTAAAACAAGTTCCAAACACTCCCAAACCACCCTTAGGCTTAAGACATAAATTACGGACTTGCTATTTCGGGTTTGGAGCAATTAAACACATAGATTTGAGGGGTAAAATGGAGTTTATGGCTCAAGCACATGCTTAGGCCGTAAACACCTCCAGACCATGTCAAATGGTAGTTTTAATCCCCCCCCCCCCCCAAAATGGCCTTATACTTCATTATAAATCACTAGGATTGAAACAAGGGCCCTAAACTTCCATAAAACCAAGGAATAGGAGTTCACAGCCGTGAACTCCCATAGAGGTGGTTCATGGGCCGTAAACTCCCATTTGGTCCCTTTAAATGACTTAAACCCATTAATACCTTCTAGATTTGGACCTAGCAAAATTCCACGATCAATATAAAGCCTTTAAACATCCTAGAACACCCTCACCATGAGTTTATGGCCGTAAACTCATGGGAAGTTGTCCCATGGCCGTAAACACTATGTATAGAGTTTACTCTTGGAGAGTAAACTCCATTCCTAAGCCATTCACACCCTTAAATGTTACCCGGGACACCCCAAAGACTTAACCAAAGTGTTTTCCGCTCTTTAGGGTGCGTATACTTGTTTAAATAGTATTATATATACTAATTATATGAAAACATATATTATCATATGTTAAATAGGTCACTAAGTCTGTCCAAGTCTTTACGTGACACCGAGCACTCAACCGGCACCTTCGTCGGATCCACTTACACCAGGTGAGTTCATACCCCTGAATGAACCTTTTAAATGTTTTTACATGTTTTATAGGGGGGGATACAAGTTAAACATACCAGTTATCATATCAATCACATGTGATTGATAACCCGCATGCACAAGGATTTACCACACTGTAAACTGTTTTACCGAGTGGGATACTATAAATGTTTTCACTTGTTCAAAACTCTTACTGATACTGTTTTATCAAAGTTCATTTTAAACTGCTTTATGAAAGGTTTCCAAAGAATTTCTAAAGGTTTTCAAACTTATTTTACCAAAGAATACCAAGTTGTGATTTTCTTAAGTATAAAGGTTTTTCCAAGGTTTTCATCAAAGTTCTCTTTCATGTCGTATACTCTTGCATGTTAGATACCGCTGCTTCACTTTTACTTAGTTTAAACTCCTACTTGATAACGTTTCCACTTCGTGATACACGTATACCTGTTAACACTTATACTTCACGATTTGGTTATTCCACACTGTACGCTTATGCTTCACGCTTTGGTTATTCCACACTGTTCGGTTATACCTCACGGTTTGCTTATACATCACGATTCGGTTATACTTCACGATACGTTTCCACTTGTTAAACACTCAATCATAGTTAGATGTATGCCTGTGCTTGTCTAGATTCATATAAATAATGATTGAAGGACTTAGGAAGGCTTGTTCGCCCTATTTCCTTTTCTTCGTTGAGATGTGGTCTGGTGGGTTTGGATGTCTGTCCGAAAGTC
Organism: Lactuca sativa; assembly: GCF_002870075.4. NCBI lineage: Eukaryota > Viridiplantae > Streptophyta > Magnoliopsida > Asterales > Asteraceae > Lactuca > Lactuca sativa. Next base: position 106,432,392 of record NC_056628.2, read on the forward strand.
GTTTGATCATTAGTTATATATATATTATGTATACAAGCATGGGCATATGGGTTTACATTAGTCAGTTCAGTTATGAGTCTCTACTGCTAGTCCAACACTTATATTGGAAATCCACTACCCACTATTTGGGATGCATCTTCAGGACACGACCTTCTCCGTCGTCTAGTTGGTAACCAGAGTCTCCTATAGGGAGAGCGGACATTGTGTGTATAGATCTATACGGGATTGACACCCCCGCACCCTGACTGCTAGCTACAGTCCACGGCCTACCAAGCCAAGGGGTGACAAATGTCATATTTTATATAGACGCTTGTAGGGCGTCAGGTACTCTAGTGTCGGTTAGTATGGTTATGAGTATCCCAGGTTACCTTATAATTCATGGCCTTAAGGTAACGCTATTTTACATTGTATGTTGGAAACCCACTCTCAGAGTCATACTGTTTTTAGACCTTGCTAGCTGTATCTTTCATTTGATACTGTCTGGGGTCTGTATTCTCTGTTTTTAGAACTTACTAGCTGTATCTTTCATTTGATACTATCTGGGGTTTGTATTCTCTGTTTAGACCTTGCCAGTTGTACCTTTCATTTGGTACCGTCTGGGGTCAGTGTCTCCCTTTGTTAGACTGAGCCAGGCCTGTCGTTCGTCCGATACTTTCCTGGAGTCTATGATTCCTTTTGCCTTAGTCAGCAGTCTTCACTGCTGAGGCACATGTTATTTCCCTGAGTTCTCTTGCTTTCTTTAATAATCAAATTCTGTATTTTGATAATGATAGCGATTAAGGGAAAACTACTTTTTACCACATAACTTCGTCCAGTCTTGGTAGAAGACTGCTTTTATTAAAGAAAATATAGGATTTTCTGGAAAGGACTCTAACTTAATGGATACTCTAAAACTACCACTTTTATTAAAGTTATTTGAATGAAATGACACTAAATACTTATGAACTCACCAGCATTTATAAAAATGCTGATACTCGCTTTTCAAATAACTTGTATTCTCTGGTCAGCATTAGACAGGTACATCCCCGGAGCTTCTGACGAAGATAGTTTAGTACCATGCTGCACAAATTATTACTTGTATTACTTTAATATATTGTAATGTAAACCATGTAAAACTATTACTATTTGTCACACCCCCAAACCTGAACGGCGGAAACGTTCGGGGGCGGGTGACTTCATGTGGTAACGTAACAAATGGATACATAGTAAAGAAAGCAATACAACCATCATATATATAATTGAAAGTTTACATTTGTCAAAAGTTACATGTTCAAAACCAATTACAATATGATGTCAAAATACGAGATTAAACTGGCGCCGCAGCATCCCTTCATCAAAAGCACATGAAGTCATTATTTGAATGAAATGACACTAAATACTTATGAACTCACCAGCATTTGTAAAAATGCTGATACTCACTTTTCAAATAACTTGTATTCTTAGGTCAGCATTAGACAGGTACATCCCCGGAGCTTCTGACGAAGATAGTTTAGTACCATGCTGCACAAATTATTACTTGTATTACTTTAATATATTGTAATGTAAACCATGTAAAACTATTACTATTAATGCAATGTTTTGTTGTACTTTGATTACTATAATGCATGTGTTGTGATACTTGACATGACGTCATCCACCCCAGAACGTTTCCGCCGTTCTGGTTTTGGGTTGTGACAGAAACAGAGCCGCATTCCGATTGTGAAGGTTCGATGGAATGCCAAGCGTGGACCAGAATTCACATGGGAACACGAAGACCAGATGAAGCAGAAATACCCTCACTTATTCTCTCATTCATGATCCTACCTTCCAAAAAATTTCGGGACGACATTCCCTTTAACGGGGGGATGATGTCACATCTAGCATTTTTAGCTAGGAGATTCTATTTTCATGTAAACATCAGCTATGGCAAGACTTGTACTTTAGTGAAAATCATACTATATGCTAACATGAAATCATCTGTTTGAATCAAAACCCCTGAGTAAAGTTCAAAATCTAATACAATACATCTCATATATTCAACTATGGGTTGAAAACCCTAAAAGCGTCGGTTCAAGTTTATTATGGACTAGGATCCTCTTATTGGGCCAAGGAACCCTATTTAGGATCTAATTGGACCCACATCCATGAAACTAAAGTATTTTGGGTCATGTAGGCCTAGAATGATTCATCTTGTCTCTAATGGGCCATGCTTGGCTGTGAATGGTTTCATAAGCCCTAATGGGCCGTAAATTATATTCATGGGCTTCTTGGGCCATGAACCTTCATAAAAGCCCAATAGGCCGAAAATATTCATCTTGGACCTCTTAAATTCGAACTGAACAATGAAAGGGCCCAAACTCTTTTATTCTGTCTTCCTTTTTCCCTTATACTCGACCCAACACCAAAAGAAAAATAAAAGAAAAAACAAATAGGAAGGAAATGGAGTTGACACCTCATCAATACCTAGGGGATATCCATGCAAGAGTGCATGTATCCATGCAACCCTCAAATCACCCTCTTCATAAGTCAACCCTTCCCCTCTCTTATCTCTCTCTAACTCTCGACATCTCTCCCTCTCCATCCTCACTTACCATTTCAAATTCAATACATTTTCTCTCAACTTTCAACACTCTTCCACTCCCCATCACTCAGGAAATTCGTGAGTATTAGGTGGGTTTTCAAGGAGATCACTTCAAGCTTCACATTGTGGTAAGATCATACAAACTCAAGTTGATATACTTCATTTTAAGCTTACTCACTCCTCCTAAACACATGTTTTTCGTAAATCATGCTTCCTAGAACTTCCTAAGTTCGAAAATCTTCTCAAGAACACATCTAGGGTCAGGATCTTCTCATTCCCTCACCAAAAACCAAAAACTTCAAACCAAGGTGAGTTCATACCCCCTATTTTTTATTTTTACTTTGCTTTGGGGTAGAATACAAGTTATTTGTGTAGATCTAAGTATGTATGCATGATTTTGTGTGTTTTTCTAGTTATATATGTGTTATAAACTTCATAGACTTAAAGATCTACTAAAAGATGATGATATTGGTTTGACATAACACTTATTTCAACTCATCTTACAAGAAAAATGTTTAAAGTACATTTAGTCCACTTGAAGCTAAGAAAAACTTCATGAAAGAAGCTAAAATTGACAAAACAACAAAAATATGAGTTATTTGTGTAACTCACGGCTAGTAAGAGGTTCAAAAGGAAATTTTTGCTAAACAAGGCTAATCTTGACATTTGAGACCTTACAAGGACTGAAAATGTAAACATTTTCACAAATGGGCCTTTATTTGGGCTTCTCACGGTTTTGGGCCGAAAATTGTATTTTTTGATCTTTTGTGGGCTTAAATGTCATTTTCAAGAAATTTGTGCCAAAAATGTAAAATTTTGATAAGAAGGGTTAAGGTTATGAAAATATAAAAATTTGGGCCAAAAAGATAAAATTTTCTATAATGGGCCGAATATGTATATTTTTACAGAAATCAAGCCAATAATGAGTTGATAATGTTATTTTTACAAAAACTAGCCTTAAATATAAGTTTTGTCCAAAAAGGGGCCTAAAATGTTATTTTTACTAAAATTGGGCCTTAATTGTAAATTTTTGGCTTAATGGGCCAAGAATGTCATTTTTTCAAAACGTAGGCCTTTTATGCCATTTTGGTAAATAATTGAACTAATACTAGCAATATAACAACAAACGGTCTAATTTTGTCATTCTCATGTTATTGGGCCTTAGTGGCCCGTTTATATGCTTTGTAGGTTGTGAATACTCTTTATATGTTTATTGGGCCTCATTGACCCACTAACATGCTCGACTGACCTTGGATACTTTTTGCTTGCTATTTGGGCCTGTAAATACCTTACATGTGAAATGGGCCTTAGTTGTTCTTTTACATATATATTGAGCCCATGTTATATAATCTCATTCCTTTCAGGCCTGAAAAATGCTTACATGTTTAGTTGGCCTTAGTTGTTCGGTTACATGGTTCATTGGGCCTAGAATGTGTTTTATATGTTTCTCTTCGCATAAGTTCAATTAAGGATCTAGTGAGACGTGTCGGTTGACACCTATTGAGTGTACGACCATAGCCTGTCGTTTTTGGAGGGAGAGCGGGGGTTTGTGTATAGATCTATATGGCGATGACACCCCACACCTGAGCTGTTCACTACAGTTACACTAGACCAGTCTAGGATGACAAAAACCTTATTCTATTTTCTGTCGGCGTCCATAAATGCCAAGACAAACGAATTTGTCATTATCTAGTATGGTTATAACGACTCACTTAGAGAAATTAACATTATGAAATTTACGGGAGACCGTTCTCTTTTCTCTTTGGATTACTCGGGAACATACTCGCGCCAGTACTTGACCTCGGAGGTTGACATACCGACATTATTTTTTTTACTGGCAACATAGGGTTGTCTAGGGGCATTCTCTTTACATTCTCTTCATTCACTTTTGGCATTCTGTTAAACAATAACACACATGCATTAATACAAGATCGGACACAAACATACTAAACTATTTTAAGAAAATACAAGATTTTCTTGTGATTACAAGGTTATACAAATCATTTTCTCAAACATGCTTATGTACTCACCAACATTTTTATGTTGACCTTTTTAAATTAACTTGTATTCTTAGGAAACCATTGAAGCAGGTTGGGCTGAACAAACTAATGAATGTTTGTTTATATTTTATTTCATCAGACTTTAATTATTTTGGCATGTAATATTCAAACACAATACTCGATGTAAACAATGTATGTTGTTATATTATATGTGTGATGATGATGATGTTATGTTTCAATTATATACTATGTGATGATACTACAAGGATGAAGTCACGCACAAGCCCCCGGACGTTTCTGCCGTCTGATTCGGGGGTGTGACAGATTGGTATCAGAGCATTGTTTATAGTGAACTGGCATATCTAATCATACAAGATATGAAACTATAAATACAGTAGGACTAAAACACTCTGAATAAGATGATACCTAAGCATGCATTAAAAACTATAACACTAAAAGTCTCTGGAGGAAATTGAACACCGTGGTTACACCCGGACAGTTATGTAGTCATATTGGGGATACATATAGCCTGATTAACTATATTTGTTCAAAATACGACCAACATGTGTTTAGGAGTGATTATGTTGGGAAATAAATCTAGAAACTTACCTCGTATCCAAAATATTTAAGGAACTCAAACATAAACAATTAAAATACTATATGAGTATTTTGGAAACCTATTTACACATACTCTCTTTACACGTTTCTCACCCATCATGCAGACACTATGGCCGTATTCCACCATCCAGGAGATCCCTATTTTCCCCAACCAGGGAAATGGTGGATGGTTGGAGCTAGAGGAAGATTCAGAGGAAGAACCGGAGGAAGAACCAGAGGAAGAACCAAAGGAAGAGCCAGAGGAAGAGCCCGAGGAAGAGCCTATAGAAGGACCAATAGAACCGGTAGATGACTTGGATGAGGAGGAGGATTATGGCAGCGACACAGATGACTCGGACGCTGAGTCCGAAGTCATCGATCCGCCTTACATAGTCAGGGTGCCCACATACAGGAAGGGCCCCAATGGTCCTATGCCCCCATGGGCGCACAAGATCTGGAGATGGAGCCGCTAGCAAGGGGTACGACCTCCATTTGGTATGAACAAGGACTACTACGACTTGAGTCACGGTGGACCTACAGACCGAGACCTGCCTGTGATGGTAAGGAGGACATGAGACATTAACGAGCAGACATAAGCAACCACTGACCAAATGGTTGCCATGAGAGTCGTGGTTGAGTTTGCGGAGAGGATGACACATGAGGTAGTCAGGGACCACCAGGCGCACCAGACAGCATTGGAAGCCCGACTTCGGGCCGCCGAGCACCACCTGGCTAGACTTCAGGGCACATCTACCTCTTTGTCAGCACCACCAAACCCTACTCGTCCCAGCGAGTACCTGTTCACCCGCTACCGTTATGATTTTCCTTCATGCACTTCTCTATGTACTATCGACTACATGATTAAGTGATTACACTACTCATGGATTCGTTACTCTGTCGGATTTTATTTCACGTATTGTATGCCTTATGTAGGCAAAGTTTTCATGTACTCAAAAGTTATCATTAATGAAAACGGCTATATATTTTCTCATGATGTTGTTATCTGTTATGTGCTCTATTACTATTATTACATGTTGATTTTATGCACTCACTTGCTTATACAAAACCGAATCACCAACACTATTCTATAATCAAGAAATCGTGAAAGAAAAATATATTGGATACTCAACATCTTTCCGTTCGATGATAGAAAGATGCCTTGAAAACAGACACATGGAAACCGCAACGCAAGACCACCACCGCTGCCTCCACCAGAAATAAACTCAGCTGCATTTCAAGAAGCAGTTTCAGTGGTAGTTATAGCAGCATTGGTTCATATCCATAATGGAAACAAAGGTGGAGGTAATGGGCAAGGGACCGGAAGCTCAAACCATGGGATAAATCAAGGACCCACCACAACCTGTACCTACAAGGACTACACAAATGCCAAGCCTTGAACCTTCAACGGGACGGGAGGCATGATAACTCTAAAAAGGTTGTTAGAAAAAGTGGAATTGGTGTTCTAGATTTGCGGATGTCCCGAGGAGTGCAAGGAGAATTTTGCGGCTTGCACATTCGTTGATCAACATTTCTCTTGGTGGAATGGTCACATGGAGGCCATGACACTCCCTATGGCAAATGCTATGCCCTGGGAGGAGCTCAAGGAAATGTTGATGGCCGAGTACTATCTAAGGGGAGAAATTCAGAAGTTGGAGCAGGAACTATGGAATCTCACGGTCCAAAACTCTGAAATGGATGCATACATCTCAAGGTTTGGCGAGTTGTCACTCTTATGTCCAGGAATGATCACGTCCGAGGGGAAAAAGATTGAAAGATTCAATTGGTGATTGACCTCTCCGATTCAAGGAAATGTAATCGCAGCAAACCCTGGAATATATGACAGTGCTAAAAGGCTAGCCAAGAAGTTATACGACCATGGAAACAAGAAGGGTGCCAAAGCAGGAGAAGCTAAAGTCAAGAAGGAAAGTGATAACAAGAAAGGCAGGAACAACAAGCGGAAGGGATGACACACCCAAAAGTCATCAAAGAAACAACAAACAGTAGCTGTCCATGCCGCTACTGCTCAAGTTACCTCAACACCACATGCTCCAGCCTCATCTACACCAAATAATACTCAGGGACCCTACCCAAATGTAGCAAGTGCAATTTTCACCTCCATGGAGAATGCAGCGAGATGCATTGCACGAGTTGCAACCGAAAGGGTCATACCAAAAGATACTATAGAACTCAGCATTCACAGAACCAACAGACCAGTAACAACAACAACAACAACAATCGCAACAACAATGTTGGGGCTAGCTACACTTGTTATGGGTGTGGAGGAATTGGCCATTTCAAACGCGACTGCCCTAAAGCCAACAACCAGGGGGCAAGAGTGTCAAGAAGGATATTGACAATGGGTCAAGGTGAAGCAGTTCAGGACCCAACGGTTGTTATTAGTACGTTCCTACTTAACAACACTTATGCATGCATTTTATTCGATAGCGGAGCCGAGCGAAGCTTCGTTAGTGACAAATTCAAAGACTTACTAAATAAACCACCCTAGAAGCTCAACGAAGCGTTCACGGTAGAGATGGCTAATGGGAAAAATGAAACAACCAAAGATGTTTACATAGGGTGAACATTAACACTAAACAATCACTCTTTTCAAATAGGTTTGATGCCAGTAAATATTAGGAGTTTGATGTGATAATCGGCATGGACTGGTTAAGCCCCCATCATCCCGATATTATGTGTCGCGAGAAGGCCGTTCGCATTCATCTCCCCAATCATGAAACCCTAATAATCTATGGTGATAAACGTAGCGCCAACCTTCGTCTTATCTCATGCATCAAGGCACAAAAGTTCCTGCTCAAGAAAAGTTATGCTTTCCTCGCTCATGTTGTGGATAAAACCGAAGACGAAGTAAACATTAAAGACATACCAGTGGCATGTGACTTCCCGGCTGTATTACCATAAGTCCTTCCGGGAATACCCATATAAAGACAGGTCGAATTTCGAATCGACCTAATACCAGGAGCCACATCAATTGCCACATAAACCTACAGGTTAGCTCCTGCTGAAATGCAGGAGTTATCCATCCAACTAAGCGATTTGTTGAGCAAAGGATTCATCTGGCCAAGCTTCTCACCCTGGGGACCTCCGGTCTTGTTTGTCAAGAAAAAGGACGGGTCTTTAAGAATGTGCATCGATTATAGGGAATTAAACAAGCTCACTGTCAAAAACTGATACCCACTCCCTCGGATCGACGATCTATTTGACCAGCTTCAAGGAGCTAGTTACATCTCTAAAATAGACCTAAGATCCGGTTATCACCAGCTTTGAGTTTGAGAAGATGACATTCCAAAAACTGCCTTTCGAACTCGATACGGTCATTATGAATTTGTTGTGATGCCCTTCAGTCTAATAAATGCCCCTGCAACATTTATGGACCTCATGAATCGAGTCTGCCGCCCATTCCTTGATAATTTCGTGATCGTCTTCATCGACGATATTCTTATATACTCTCGAAACAAAGAAGAGCATGGTCAACATTTCCGTCAAATCTTGGAAACCTGAAGCGCTGAAAGACTATATGCGAAGCTCTCCAAATGCGAGTTCTGGATCCGCAGTGTAAACATTTTGGGTCACGTAGTCAGCGAGGAGGGGATTCACGTAGATCCTTCCAAGATAAAGGCCATTGAAGGTTGGACGATCCCGAAAACACCAACAGAAATCCGACAATTTTGGGGTCTCGCAGGCTACTATCGAAGGTCTATCCAGAATTTTCCAAGATAGCCAAAACCCTCAACACCTTGACACAAAAAGGTGTGTCTTTCAACTGGATGGAAAAACAAGAAGTTGCCTTCCAAACCTTGAAGTGAGCCCTCTGTAGTGCACCAGTGTTATCCTTACCGGAGGGAACCAAAGACTTCGTGGTCTACTGTGATGCTTCGAATCAAGGTTTAGGTTGTGTCCTCATGCAGCGTGGAAAGGTGATAGCTTACACATCCAGACAATTGAAGACGCGTGAAGTAAATTACACCACTCATGATCTCGAGTTGGGAGTTGTGGTCTTCGCCCTAAAAATTTGGAGGCACTACCTATATGGTATACAAAGTGCACCATCTTCACCGATCACAAAAGCCTCCAGCACATTCTAAACCAAAATGAGCTAAACTTGACACAGGGAAGGTGGGTTAAGCTACTAAATGATTATGAATGTGAGATCAAGTACCACCCAGGCAAGGATAACATGGTAGCTGAGGCCCTGAGCAGAAAAGAATACTCAGGTCGCCGGGTGAAAACCTTATCAATAACCATCCACTCCCACCTAAGCTTGCAGATCAAGGAAGCCCAATCAAATGAACTGAAGCTGGAGAACGTCGCAAATGAAACACTACGTGGGATGGATAAGAAATTTGAAGCCAAGGAGGAAGGAACTTACTACTTCATGAATAAAATTTGGGTCCCTAACCTTGGGGGATTCAAAGAAATGATCATGAATGAAATTGTCACACCCCCGGACCAGACGGGGGAAACGTCCGGAGGCGGGTGACTTCATTGTGCAGTATCATAACAATTGAATATAAATGAAACAGAGCAATCCAAACATCATACATTGACATAACAAACTTACATAGTTTACATATTGTATTTGTTCTTCGAGTTATACAAAAGATACATAAGTAGAAAACTTCAAACTACCACGAAATGATGTTGCATCAGCGTCCCTTGTTACCTGCTTACTAGATCCCTAAGAATACATGTCATTTTGAAAAGTGTCAACTAAAAAATTGGTGAGTTCATAAGCATTTTTGTAATAAAATCGTTTACACTTGTTTAGAATCGTTCTCATCGTACTTTCAGAAAATCCGATATTTTCTATGAAATCATTTGAAGTACAGCCTTGAAAATCATGGATATATGTGTGCATGACATTACTTTTGTTCATCCTTATAAGGAGTGATTTTAGAAAAGTAGTGTGATTTGTAAAAGTGAGCTGTGTCTGAGAATAGTTCTTTTGAATAGTAACAATCAACAGTTTCAAGAAAAATCCCTTATTTTCAAAAAGGAGATATGGTTGAAAATCTTGTTCCTCTTATCAAGTAAAATTGAGTGAGTATTCTAGTTTATTGTTATCGAAAATCGTAGAAAATCATTTTCTCTAGAAAATCCTATATTTTCTGCTATAAAATATTTGCAAGTTCTAGTTTCCAACTATATATATGTGCGGGTTAGTTTATTGTTATCAAAACCGTTTACAAATGTTTTCCATAGAGTCCTAAGCTTTTTAATTTTTAAAAATAGCAATATTACGACTCTATACTTGTTAGGAGAAAGAATCAACATGGCTATTGTGGACATTCTATGCGATGAAAAAGGACAGTCAACACAACAAATGCGAACCATCACTTATCACGTGTAGGACAGTCAACACAACGTGCCAAAATTTATTTATGAAGTTTTCCTTGCATAAATTTCTAGTTAATATAACATATTCTAGTGAGTCGTTATAACCATACTAATCTGACGGAGTGCCTGTTTTGGTGTTTCTCAGGCGCCCACGGTTTGGAAAAGACATTTGTCACCCTAGACTGATATGTCTAGCTGTAGCGAACAGCGAAGGTGCGGGGTGTCAACCCCATATAGATCTATACACAAATTCCCGCTCTCCCTCTAAGAGACTCTGGCTATAACTGTCACACCCCCAAACCAGAACGGCGGAAACGTTCGGGGGCGGAGGACGTCATTTTCAATATCATAACAGTTTATAGAAAGGAAAGTACACACCACCATATATAAAGGTTTTAAAAATGTTTACATCGTTGTACTCATTACATGTTCAAAGGATAAATGCATAAACATCTTTCAAAAGAAGTAAATAATGCCAACGCGTTATTCACCAAAAGTTGATTTCCAAACCTGCTTAACGATTCCCTGAGAATACAAGTTATTTCAAAGAAAAAGTGTCAACAATTAAGTTGGTGAGTTCATAAGTGATTTAGAAACATTGAATGCCATTCCAAAAACGAGTGTATATTTTCCAAGAAAATCCCATATTTCCTTATAAAAGTGTGAAATGCATGAGAATATTGGTATTGAAAAACGTAGATAGTTGAAACAAGAAAATCCCTTATTTTCCTAATAGTTGTTTGTTTAATGTTCAAGTCTAACATTTTGAAGCAATCCACATGCTTTAGAAAAGTTTTAAACATAGATTTATATAATAAACCTATTAGAAGTTTTCAGCTTGTTAGATAATGAATAACCGTAGTAACTACTTATTCATTATTCAAAAATACTATAGTAGTTGTATATCCAATGAGTTTTATAACCATACTGAACATAATATGCCTGTAGCGATGTTCTTCAGGCGTCGTAGCATTATGACAAACTGTCACCCCAAAACACGGACTGTAGCTAATAGCCAGGGTGCAGGATCATGACTTCCCGTATAGATCTATACACATTTGACACGTTCTCCGAACGGGAGACTCTGGTTATAGACAGGACTTGTAGCGATACCTTTTATCTAAAAGGCAGTGTTTGAAGATATACACGTCTCATGGATTCTCAACTAAGTCTCTATTAAAGTGATAGTTTTGTATGCAAAGTTTATCCTTTTTCACAATGTTTGACCAACATAAATCACAAGTTTTTAGAATATATGAAACGGTTTAACAACGAAAGATATTTTGGTGTTACTAAATACTTTGTATAAATCTATTGCATGCAAAGTATAACAAGAGTTTTCGCATAATAGAACTAAATCACAAGTGATTCATTTGATAGAAACGAGTAAATGAGATTTTTACGAAATACACGATAATAACGGTATGTTTACTTGTATTCCTCCCCTAAAAGAGTATAAAAGCATTTAAAATGTATTTAAAGAGTGTTCGAAGGGGATATGAACTCACTTGATAGTTTGAAGATAGCGAGATGGAAAACCAGACAGAGTTTCGTCTCAGGAAACGGATTTTCCTCGGGATTTCTCGGGAATCTCGGGAGTAAAATCGACCCTCGGGACTTGAGCAAAAAGACCAGAGCTTCGGGTTTGAACGGGCACGGAAAACGAGGCAAGATTGTGAGAGAGAGGAGAGAAATGAGACTTTGTTTTGTTTGTTTGACCTCTCGGTCCATGATTTCTGCTGGTTCTTCCACAAAGTTAAGATTTTCGTTTAGCTCGATTTCATCGAGTGGAATTATAAGTGTTTCGTCGGACAGACACTTTTTCAGGTTCGACACGTGGAATACTGGATGTACTTTGTTAAGCTCGATTGGAAGTTGGAGTTTGTAGGCCACTGGACCAACTCTCGCAATGATTTCGAAGGGTCCATTGTACTGAGGATTTAGCTTTCCACGCTTACCAAAGCGTATCATGCCCTTCCAGGGTGAGACCTTCAGTAGTACCCGGTCGCCAATCTGGAATTCCAAGGGTTTACGTCTCCTGTCGGCATAGCTCTTTTGCTTATCTCTTGAGGACTTCAGTCGTTCTCGTATTTGCACGATCTTTTCAGTCATTTCTCTGATGATCTCCGGACCAGTGAGGGTGCTATTAGGGACTAGACCTTTTGCCAATTGTGTGTCGCCCACTTCCGTCCAGCACAGGGGTGATCTGCACTTACGGCCGTAAAGGGCTTCGAATGGAGCGGTCTTGATACTAGTATGGTAACTATTGTTATAAGAGAACTCGACCAAAGGCAAGTGAACATCCCATGCCTTGCCAAAGTCGATTACACATGCTCACAACATGTCTTCCAGGGTTTGGATCGTCCTCTCACTCTGTCCGTCAGTTTGTGGGTGGTATGCCGTACTCATATCCAACCTTGTTCCCATGGATTTTTGCAGTGATTGCCAGAATCTGGAAGTGAATCTGCTGTCTCTATCTGAGATGATGGACATCGGTACGCCATGAAGTCGTACGATCTCCCGGATGTAGGTTCTTGATAGTTTTTCCATCCTATCAGTTTCCTTGATCGGTAAGAAATGGGCTGACTTGGTTAATCTGTCGACGATTACCCAAATAGTATCTTGGCCACTCTGAGTTTTGGGCAGTTTGGTTATGAAGTCCATGGAAATCTGCTCCCATTTCCACTAAGGTATTTCAGGTTGTTGGAGTAGACCTGAGGGTTTTTGGTGTTCTATTTTTATTTTGGCGCAAGTTAAACACTTGCTCACATATGTAGCAATCTCCGCTTTCATGTTTGGCCACCAGTAGAGTTGCTTGAGATCTAAATACATCTTGTCTGACCCTGGGTGTACGGAGTATGGGGTCCTGTGTGCCTCGCTCATAACTACCTCTCTGAATCCACCAAACTTGGGTGTCCAGATCCGGTTCATGAGGTAGCGTGCTCTGTCACTCTTGATTTCTAAGTTCTTGTCCATTCCCCTAAGGGCCTCACCTGCCACGTTTTCGGGTTTCAAGGCCTCTATTTGCGCTTCCTTGACTTGCGCTGACAGGTGCGAATGGATCGACATAGCTAATGACTTCACTCTTCGGCCAGAGTACTCCTTTCGACTAAGGGCATCGGCTACGACGTTTGCCTTTCCCAGATGATAGCGAATCTCACATTCGTAGTCGTTGAGCAATTCGACCCAACATCGTTGTCTCATGTTTAATTCTTTCTGGTCGAAGATGTGTTGGAGGCTCTTGTGGTCTATAAAGACAGTGCACTTGGTACCGTAAAGATAGTGCCTCCAGATTTTAAGAGCGAAGACCATTGCTCCAAGTTCTAAGTCATGAGTGGTGTAATTGACCTCATGTGTTTTCAGTTGTCGTGAGGCATATGCAATCACCTTTCCCCTCTGCATTAGCACACAGCCCAGCCCTTGCTTCGAAGCGTCGCAATACACCACAAAGTCTTCGGTCCCTTCCGGAAGAGAAAGGATGGGTGCACTGCAAAGGGCTTGTTTCAAAGTCTGAAATGCAACATTTTGATTTTCTCCCCAGTTGTAGGTCACACCTTTCTGGGTTAAAGCAGTAAGAGGCTTTGCGATGCTGGAGAAATTCTGGATGAACCTTCGGTAATAACTGGCAAGACCTAGAAACTGGCGAATCTCGGTTGGTGTGGTTGGTGCAGACCAGTTTTCGATAGCCTTGATCTTTGAGGGGTCCACGTGGATTCCTTCCTTGCTGACCACGTGACCGAGGAAGTCCACTTTTCTAATCCAAAACTCACATTTTGAGAATTTTGCATAAAGTTTTTCAGTTCGCAACGTCTCTAAGACTTGCCTCAGGTGTTGACTATGTTCCTCTTTATTCTTTGAATAAATGAGTATATCGTCTATGAATACTATCACAAATTTATCTAAAAATGGACGACATACCCGATTCATTAGATCCATGAATACGGCCGGGGCATTAGTTAGTCCGAACGGCATCACTACGAACTCATAATGTCCGTATCTCGTTCGGAAGGCCGTCTTGGGAACATCACTCTCTAGGACACGCAGCTGGTGATATCTCGACCTTAGATCGATCTTGGAGAAGTAGTTGGATCCTTGGAGTTGATCGAATAAGTCATCGATTCGGGGTAGGGGGTATCGATTCTTGATGGTAAGTTTGTTGAGTCCTCGGTAGTCGATGCACATCCTGAACGATCCATCTTTCTTTTTCACGAACAATACGGGTGCTCCCCACGGCGAGAAACTCGGCCTGATGAATCCTTTTCCAAGTAGTTCATTCAGTTGGCTGGATAGCTCTTGCATCTCTGTCGGGGCTAACCGATAGGGTGCTTTGGCTACTGGGGTAGCTCCGGGGAATAGATCGATCCTAAACTCGAATTGTCTTGCGGGTGGTATTCCTGGAAGGTCCTCGGGAAACATGTCAGGAAAATCGCATGCGTCGGGCACATCCTTGATGTCCCGGACCTCGCGTTTCACGTCTACAACATGCACTAAAAATTCGTGACACTCCTTGCATAGGTACTTCTGAGCTTGGATACTTGAGATGATACTAAGAGTGGTACTAGGTTTGTCGCCCAAGACAAGGAAGGTTTCGCCGGTTGGCAGATTAAGGCGAACGGCCTTATCGTAACATAGAATGTTCGCACGATGTGAACTCAGCCAATCCATGCCAATGATGACATCGAAACTCTTAATCGAGAATGGCATGAGGTTGATTTGAAAGAGATTATCGTTTAGAGTTAGGGTGCAGTTTAAATATATCTCCTTAGTGCCTTCGGTTTTCCCGTTGGCCATTTCTACTATGAACGGTTCACTTAATGATTGTGGTATTGGTTTTAGCATGCTTTTAAAGTCGTGACTCACAAAACTCCTTTCCACTCCACTATCAAACAAAATGCATGCATACGAGTTATCGAGAAGAAACATACCCGTAACAACAGTGGGGTCCGCAATGGCTTCATCTTGTCCCATTGCGAAAACTCGGCCTCTTCCGTCGGTATTCCTGTTGTTTGTCTTCGGGCAGTCCTTATGGTAGTGCCCTGTGTCTCCGCACTCAAAGCAAGCGCGGCTTACTCTGGTATTAGCAGTGGGGGCGGATTGTTGGGTTGGCTCCTTGCAATAGCGGGCTGTATGACCCTTCTTATTGTACCTGGTGCATTGAAGGTCACGGCAGAGACCGTGGTGGTGGAAGTTGCATTGACTACATTTCGGTAGTTTTCCATTGTATGAACTTGTGGGGGCAGAGTTGGTAGGTACATTAATAGCGTGGGTTGCTATCACTTGTTGTTTCTTGGGGTTCTCCTGGAGGGTTTGTCCCCTCCTCTTGTTCCAAGGCTTACTCTGGCCCTGAGCCTCCCTAGGTGGATTTGCGGCTGCTGTAATGGTACTCTGTTTCACTCCGTGGTCGATGAGTCGTTGCACCAGGCGTTTAGCACTGTTGTAGGTGATAGGGTTGGAAGCTAGGACATGCCCTTGAATCTGGGGTGACAACCCCGAAATGTACCTTTCGACCTTCTTTGATTCTTGGTTGACCATGGTAGGGCACAAAGCAGCGAGATCGTTGAACCTAGCTATGTAGGCGACTAGATCAGACCCAACCATTTTCAAATTCCAGAGCTCCTGCTCAAGCTTTTGCACTTCACCCCTCGGGTAGTATTCTTCCAGTAGTAGTACCTTCAGTTCTTCCCAACTCATGGCGTTAACGACAGTGAGCGTCACTGAGTTCACATGGCTTTTCCACCAAGTGAGGGCTTGGTCTATGAAGGTGCAAGCAACGAACTTAACCTTGCTTGTTTCTTGGCATGAGCAGATCTCGAAGACCGTTTCGGTCTTTTCGAACCATTGCATTAGTGCAATGACTCCCCCACTGCCATTAAAAGTCTTTGGCTTCGAGTTGGAGAACTCCTTGTAAGTACACTCCCTTACATGGCCCTGGCCGGTGCCACGATTGGGATGATTCGTGCTGCTAATGCATTGGAGTTTATTTGAGAGAGGGCTGCTGCTACTGCTGCTGTGATAGCAGCCTAGACCATTGCCGGATCATAAGTTAGCGGTGGAGGTGGTGGTGGGGTTGCGTTGGTACGTGCTGATCTACGAGGAGGCATTGCGCTGCCAAAAGAAAAAAAATGAGATATTATAAGTTTCGGTGGTTGCGAGTTTGAATGATATTGAGTTAACTATCTTAAATAGTTTAAGAATTTGGTTTGGCCAACACTTGGTTTTGATCTTGATTGATTAATAATGTTTGAATGGATGTACTTCTGAATTGTACGGACTACACATAATTAAAACGAGAAAGAGATATGCCCTATATATATTAAACATATAGTTGTGTTACATCAGAGTTTAGACAAAACTTTTTGAACTTTCTAAAGGTCTCCGATTACAGAAAGTTTTAAAAATAATATTCTTATCCGAAGTCCTAATTTATAACAAAATTTGAAATCCTGGCAGGCACTATTTGCGACGTAGGTTGCGCTTGGAGCTTGACTCCGCATCTGATTGCTTCGATTCCATTAGGCGCCGATCAAAAGCGGCTTGTTGCTCCCTTAATTCGGCTAGGGCTGCAATCATCTGTGCCTGAAATGCCTCAGATTGGAGTTGAGCATTATCTTGTATCTTGTCCAGCCTACGGATGTCAGAAGTATGAACCTGCACTTCCACGTTGACATCCCGGAGTCGGCTTGCTTGAACTCCGGACTGATAGGACTGATTGGCTAACTTACCCACCATTACCGAGAGTGCTCGATCAGCCGAACCTCCACCGCGGACATCATAGAAGTCCCGACACATGCCGTAGGGAGGGCGTATGCCTTGTTGTTGGCTCCAATGATGGAGGTGACTTCCCCAGACGGGAGTGGGTCCTTGGAAGTTCCTCACATGGACAGGAGGTTGAATGGGCGGTGGATCGATCACTTCCGGCTCTGAGTCAGTACCGGAGTCATCACCCAATTCTATGGGTTCCTCGTCCTCTTCGGGATCATCTTCGATCCATCCTCCGTTGCCTTGGTTGGGAAAGTAGGGGTCATTGGGGTGGTGAAATCTAGCCATTTGACTGTACGAGAAATAGGGTTATAAGAATTGAATAAATTCGAAACATGCAAAAACATGTAAGTTAAATTAGTTTAGATAGCAAATACTCCTATAGTATTTAAATTCTTGTGTTTGATTCTAGTAACGGTTTGGTAAGTTTTAAAATTTGTTGTCCACTGCAAACACCCCTCGGCACACATTAGTCGGCTCTCGGACAAATATAGTTGATCAGGCTATATCCTTCCCAGTTCTGATTACGTGTCCCAAGGCGTACCTGTACTGCACAACTTATTTATAATACTTCTAAAATGGTACAATGTGAAACTGTTATTAGTACGAAATGAATGCATGCTTACTTTACAAAAACTAAATAAATTTAATTTCAAAAGTATGACTCTTCTCAGAGTGTTTTTGCCCAGATGAGTCTATAGTTGTATACCAAAAATGGTTTTGATATACTTAATTCACTATAAACGGTGCTCTGATACCAATCTGTCACACCCCCAAACCAGAACGGCGGAAACGTTCGGGGGCGGAGGACGTCATTTTCAATATCATAACAGTTTATAGAAAGGAAAGTACACACCACCATATATAAAGGTTTTAAAAATGTTTACATCGTTGTATTCATTACATGTTCAAAAGATAAATGCATAAACATCTTTCAAAAGAAGTAAATAATGCCAGCGCGTTATTCACCAAAAGTTGATTTCCAAACCTGCTTAACGATTCCCTGATAATACAAGTTATTTCAAAGAAAACGTGTCAACAATTAAGTTGGTGAGTTCATAAGTGATTTAGAAACATTGAATGCCATTCCAAAAACGAGTGTATATTTTCCAAGAAAATCCCATATTTCCTTATAAAAGTGTGAAATGCATGAGAATATTGGTATTGAAAAACGTAGATAGTTGAAACAAGAAAATCCCTTATTTTCCTAATAGTTGTTTGTTTAATGTTCAAGTCTAACATTTTGAAGCAATCCACATGCTTTAGAAAAGTTTTAAACATAGATTTATATAATAAACCTATTAGAAGTTTTCAGCTTGTTAGATAATGAATAACCGTAGTAACTACTTATTCATTATTCAAAAGTACTATAGTAGTTGTATATCCGATGAGTTTTATAACCATACTGAACATAATATGCCTGTAGCGACGTTCTTCAGGCGTCGTAGCATTATGACAAACTGTCACCCCAAAAGACAGACTGTAGCTAACAGCCAGGGTGCGGGATCATGACTTCCCGTATAGATCTATACACATTTGACACGTTCTCCGAACGGGAGACTCTGGTTATAGACAGGACTTGTAGCGATACCTTTTATCTAAAAGGCAGTGTTTGAAGATATACACGTCTCATGGATTCTCAACTAAGTCTCTATTAAAGTGATAGTTTTGTATGCAAAGTTTATCCTTTTTCACAATGTTTGACCAACATAAATCACAAGTTTTTAGAATATATGAAACGGTTTAACAACGAAAGATATTTTGGTGTTACTAAATACTTTGTATAAATCTATTGCATGCAAAGTATAACAAGAGTTTTCGCATAATAGAACTAAATCACAAGTGATTCATTTGATAGAAACGATTAAATGAGATTTTTACGAAATGCACGATAATAACGGTATGTTTACTTGTATTCCTCCCCTAAAAGAGTATAAAAGCATTTAAAATGTATTTAAAGAGTGTTCGAAGGGGATATGAACTCACTTGATAGTTTGAAGATAGCGAGATGGAAAACCGGACAGAGTTTCGTCTCAGGAAACGGATTTTCCTCGGGATTTCTCGGGAATCTCGGGAGTAAAATCGACCCTCGGGACTTGAGCAAAAAGACCAGAGCTTCGGGTTTGAACGGGCACGGAAAACGAGGCAAGATTGTGAGAGAGAGGAGAGAAATGAGCCTTTTTCTCGGAAGCCCTCGCATTCTATTTATAGGAAGGCTAAACCGCCTCGGTACGTGGGGCGTACGCTCGTACGCAGCGCGTACGCGTACGTCATGCATGACCGAAGCCTCGACTGCCTCGGCTTCAGATGGGACGGATCGGTGGGGAGGCGGGTCGGATGGGACGGCAGGTCGGATGGGACAGCAGGTCGGACGGGTCGGTCGGACGGGCGGGTCGGACGGGTCGGAAGCCTCGGATAGGGCGACGTGGACGATCAGAGGCCAAGTCTCTCGGGTACGCAGGGCGTACAGGGGTACGCAGCGCGTACCTCGGATGAGGACGCTGACTCCTCTTCGGATAAGGTCCGAATTTTGATTTAAATAAATATATAATTTATTTAATAAACTTCAAAAATTCATATCTTCTTCATACGAACTCCGTTTTCGATGGTCTTTATATCCACGCGTAGGTAAGACTACGCTCTACAACTTTCGTTTAGACTCCGTTAGCAAATTCCAAAATTATTTTTTATTATTTATATTAAACTCATCGTGTTTAAGGAATTTCTTTGAAAATTCATAACTTCTTTATCTGATGTCGGTTTTTGCCAGACTTTTTACCGCTGAAATACCATTGTCGAGACCTTCGATTCTTGTTTAGGTCATTCCGGCCAAAAGTCGCTCGATCTCCGATTCGAGTTTTTAGCTGTCTGTTGCTAAGCTGAACTTGAAAAAAATCATAACTTCAATATATGAAGTCGGATTTGGGCGTTCTTTTTATGTACGATCATGGTTTAAAGACATTTAAACGTAAAAGGAATTTAAATAGAATTATTTTTTCATTTTATTATGAAAGTAAATTTTATTACTCAAAAGTGGTTACAATACTTGACCCATTTAGGTCATTACAAAGAGTTGAAATATCGGGTTGTCACAATAACTCCTTACAGTTTAAGACATACACTAATATTTTTATATTTAGGTACTTTTGAGACTTGTCTGACTAGAATATTAACAACCTTTTGAGCAATCATTAAAGATCCATTATTTGTTAGATAAATAATGAAATTCGTACTCATTGAATATAATTATCGTTCTCATTTGAATATCGTTAATTGTTCTCGTTAACTGGATGCCCGTGTTCGTTCCTTTTCGTTTATTGAAAAACAAGTCATTTTAGTCAAGAGAAAAGTGTCAAGTTATAATTTGTATAAATTTATAACTACCGGTTATCACATGCATTTTCTGTTTTATGACATATAGAACATTACTTATGTTGTTGGAGGTTTTACGACAACGGTTTATGACATGCAAATATTTCTGTCATAAAGGCTCTATTTGTGTAATTTCTTGACACAAACTTTTATATTGAATATTTATAAAATACTCCCTGGTAGTTTGCAAAAAAGTCACAAGGTTTCTATTTTCGAAAATCACTAGAAATGATGTCCACTTAGTAAGGTCCCTTTTTATAACTTTTATATTTAGACATGAAAACATAGATAAAGAGGTTAAGTTGGACACACCCAATAGTTGGGAGGCTCTTTTATACACAAAGTATCCTCTGTTCTTTATGATATTATCAAATCCGACGTTAATGAGTATATTACTAAAACAATCATTTAATAATATTTCACACACACATGCAAACATATGTATACATGCAATTATTCAAGTATTTAGGCAAGATTTTACTTGTACTCTCCCCCAAAAACATTAAAACAATGAAAAATGTAGGGTATGAAGCTCACCTTAGTTACTTGCTGGGTGATTTGAGGAGATGAGGAGGAGTTTCCAAGTTCCAACACTTGGGAGTTCTTTTGAGCTTAGAAATATCCAAAAAAATCTGGGAATTTTTTTGAAGGGATGAAACTTGAAGCTTGAAGGAGTTGAGAGCACTCTTAGAAGTTGGCTGAAGGTGAAAATGAGAAGTGTGAAAGTGGAAGAAGAGTAGTTCACGTATTCGAAGTGGAGGGATATGAGTGATATGACATTTGCTTGGGGGACTGTTGTACAAGGCTTATATCCATGGTTATTTTATGTTTAACTGAGATTTGTATGGGAAATGAGGAATTTCATCAAATCACAAAGTCAAATACATTTGTCCTTATCTTGATTTAAGATAAGATTTTCCTAAATCCTAAACATTTATTTTTATGAAAAATATCTTAAAATAATTAATTTTGGCATAAAATAAGGGTTTTAGGGGTCTCAGTTAAGAAAAACACGAGTTTGGTGGGATTCCCGACCTCAAAATACCTTAAAATGATAAAAAGATTTGAAATGGTCCAAAATCCGGAGTCATAAGGTGAAATCCGGAGTCATATGCTGAATTTCGAAGTTGTAGTTTAAATTCCGGAGGAGAGGGTTAACCCTGCGAGGGTCCGAAGTGGGTGGCAAGGAGTTCTGGAGTCATCATGCAAATTCCGAGGCTCTAGGCGAAATCTGGAGGTCCGCACCGAGGATGCGAAGGCTGGCTCGAACTTCCGAAGTCAGGCTTAAGCGAAGCATTTTGGAGCTTGCACCTTCCGGAGTCGATCCATCTGAAGCAATAAGGAGGTCTGAAGCACATGGGTTCCGAAGTGAAATTCCTCTTGGTTCCTTAGAAGGTATTCCGGATTACGAGGGTTCCGGACCAAGAGGTTCAGGACCAAGAGGAGTCCGGACCAAGAGGGTTCCGGACCAAGAGGGCCCTTTTGGGGTTTCCTCTTTTGGTTTTGAGTTGTTTTCGACTGAGGAAGGTACTTAGGGAGATATGAGAGAGATTTAAGATACATGGAGAGATTTGGGAGAGATTTCACGTACTTGGAGAGATTTGGGAGAGATTTCACATACTTGCAGAGATTTAGGAGAGATTCACCATACTTGGAGAGATTTTGCATACTTAGAGAGATTTGGGAGAGATTTTTCATGCTTAGAGTGATTTGGGAGAGATTTTGCATGCTTAGAGAGATTTGGGAGAGATTTCACATACTTGGAGAGATTTGGGAGAGATTCACTATACTTGGAGATTGGGAGAGATTCGTTATACTTGGATAGACTTGCATTCTAACACTATATGGCTCTTTAGGAACTCATATTGAACACTTAGGTGTGTTAGCACAAGTATCACAATAGTCCTTTCTTACTTGAGGATGGAATTTCCTTAGTAAAAAAGGCTAGTTGTGACAGAAGCCCACAAGACGCGATATTCGTCCATTCAGGTTCGGGTAAGATGTATCTAGACATTAAGCAACATTATTGGTGGTCAAATATGAAGGCAGCGATCATTACTTACGTGGGCAAGTGTCTCACTTGCGCCAAGGTGAAAGTGGAGTACCAAAATCCCTCGGGACTATTACAACAGCCAGTAATACCCTAGTGCAAATGGGAAAGGTTGATATGGACTTTGTAACGAAATTACCTAAAAAGGCAAACAGATTGGATGTTATTTGGGTGATTGTCGATAGGCTAACTAAATCCGATCATTTCCTACCAATAAAATAATCGTACAAGATGGAGAGATTAAACCAAATCTATATCAAAGAGGTCGTGGGACTCCGTGGAGTGCCAGTATCTATAATCTCAGATCAGGATAGTAGATTTACCTCACGGTTTTGGCAGTCACTCCAGAAGGCTATGGGAACACAACTAGACATGAGCACTGCTTACCACCCTCAAACCGATGGCCAAAGCGAACGAACCATCCAAACACTCGAACACATGCTCCAAGCCTATGTGATTGATTTCGGCAAGTCATGGGATGCCCACTTGCCCTTGATTGAATTCTTGTACAAGAAAAGCTATCACACAAGCATAAGGGTTGCTCTTTTTGAGGCCTTATATGGTCGCAAATGTAGATCGCCTCTCTGCTGGGCTGAGGTGGGTGACACCCAGCTGGAAAAAGGGCAATCACAGGACATCACCCTTACAAGACCAGGAATCATTCGAGAGACTACAAAGAAGATAATCCAAATCAAATCCCGACTCCAAGAATTGTGACCGACAAAAGAGTTACGCTGACAAACAACGAAAACCTTACGAATTCCAAGTCGGAGATCGAGTGCTATTAAAGGTCTCTCCCTAGAAATGGATGGTTCGTTTTGGGAAACAAGGAAAAATAAACCCACGATACATGGGACCGTTCGAGATTCTTGCCCAAATTGCTCCGGTAGCTTATAAGCTACAGCTACCTTCGGAGCTCAGCAACGTACACCTGGTGTTCCACGTCTCAAATTTGAAGAAGTGCTTATCAGATGAAACCCTTGTCATTCCTCTAGAAGAGATCGAAATAAACGAGAATCTCTTGTTTGTCGAAGAACCAGTCGAGATAATGGATAGGGAAGTGAAGCGTACGAAACAGAGCCGCATTCCGATTGTGAAGGTTCGATGGAATGCCTAGCATGGACCGGAATTCACATGGGAACGTGAAGACCAGATGAAGCAGAAGTAACCTCACTTATTCTCTCATTCATGATCCTACCTTCCAAAAAAATTCGGGACGAAACTCCCTTTAACGGGGGGATGATGTCACAACTAGCATTTTTTTAGCTAGGAGATTCTATTTTCATGTAAACGTCAACTATGGAAAGACATGTCCTTTAGTGAAAATCATACTATATGCTAACATGAAATCATCTATTTCAATCAAAACCCCTGAGTAAAGTTTAAAATCTAATACAATACATCTCATATATTCAACTATGGGTTGAAAACCCTAAAAGCCCGGTTCAAGTTTATTATGGACTAGGATCCTCTTATTGGGCCTAATGAACCAGTAAACATTCAATTTGGCTATTTTAGGCCAATGAACCCTATTTGGGATCTAATTGGACCACATCCATGAAACTAAAGTATTTTGGGTCATGTAGGCCTAGAATGATTCATCTTGTCTCTAATGGGCCATGATTGGCTATGAATGGTTTCATAAGCCCTAACGGGCCGTAAATTATATTCATGGGCTTCATTGGGCCGTGAACCTTCATAAGGGCCCAATAGGCCGAAAATATTCATCTTGGACCTCCTAAATTCGAACTAAACCATGAAAGGGCCCAAACTCTTTCATTCTCTCTTCCTTTTTCCCTTACACTCGACCCAACACCAAAAGAAAAATAAAAGAAAAAACAAATGGGAAGGAAATGGAGTTGACACCTCATCAATACCTAGCGGATATCTAAGCAAGAGTGCATGTATCCATGCAACCCTCAAATCAACCTCTTCATAAGTCAACCCTTCCCCTCTCTTATCTCTCTAACTCTCGGCCTCTCTCCCTCTCCAACCTCACTCACCATTTCAAATTCAACACATTTTCTCTCAACTTTCAACACTATTCCACTCCCCATCATTCAAGAAATTCGTGATTATTAGGTGGGTTTTCAAGGAGATCACTTCAAGCTTCACATTGTGATAAGATCATACAAACTCAAGTTGATATACTTCATTTTAAGCTTACTCACTCCTCCTAAACGCATGTTTTTTGTAAATTATGCTTCCTAGAACTTCCTAAGTTTGAAAATCTTCTCAAGAACACATCTAGGGTAAGGATCTTCTCATTCCCTCACCAAAAACCAAAAACTTCAAAGCAAGGTTAGTTCATACCCCCTATTTTTTATTTTTACTTTGCTTTGGGGGAGAATACAAGTTATTTGTGTAGATCTATGTATGTATGCATGATTTTGTGTGTTTTTCTAGTTATATATGTGTTATAAACTTCATAGACTTAAAGATCTACTAAAAGATGATGATATTGGTTTGACATAACACTTATTTCAACTCATCTTACAAGAAAAAGGTTTAAAGTACATTTAGTCTACTTGAAGCTAAGAAAAACTTCATGAAAGAAGCTAAAATTGACAAAATAACAAAAATATGAGTTATTTATGTAACTCACGGCTAGTAAGAGGTTCAAAAGGAAATTTTTGCTAAACAAGGCTAATCTCGACATTTGAGACCTTACAAGGACTAAAAATGTAAACATTTTCATAAATGGGCCTTATTTGAGCTTCTCACGGTTTTGGGTCGAAAAATTGTATTTTTTGATCTTTTGTGGGCTTAAATGTCATTTTCAATAAATTTGTGCCAAAAATGTAAAATTTTGATAAGAAGGGTTAAAGTTGTGAAAATATAAAAATTTGGGCCAAAAAGATAAAATTTTCTATAATGGGCCGAATATATATATTTTTACAAAAATCAAGCCAATAATGAGTTAAAAATGTTATTTTTACAAAAACTAGCCTTAAATACAAGTTTTGTCCAAAAAGGGGCCTAAAATGTTATTTTTACTAAAATTGGGCCTTAATTGTAAATTTTTGGCTTAATAGGCCAAGAATGTCATTTTTACAAAACGTAGGCCTTTTATGCCATTTTGGTAAATAATTGAACTAATACTAGCAATATAACAACAAACGGGCTAATTTTGCCATTCTCATGTTATTGGGCCTTAGTGGCCTGTTTATATGCTTTGTAGGTTGTGAATACTCTTTATATGTTTATTGGGCCTCATTGACCCACTAACATGCTCGACAGACCTTGGATACTTTTTGCGTGCTATTTGGGCCTGTAAATACCTTACATGTGAAATGGGCTTTAGTTGTCCTTTTACATATATATTGAGCCCATGTTATATAATCTCATTCCTTTCGGGCCTGAAAATGACTTACATGTTTAGTGGGCCTTAGTTGTTCACATACATGGTTCATTGGGCCTGGAATGTGTGACGAAAACCAGTCTAGGGTGATGAAAACCTTATTCTATTTTCCGTCGGCATCCATAAACACCAAGATAGGCGAATTTGTCATTATCTAGTATGGTTATAACGACTCACTTAGAGGAGTTAACATTATGAAATTGACGGGAGACCATTCTCTTTTCTCTTTGAATTACTCAGGAACTTACTCCCGCCGGTACTCGACCTCGGAGGTTGACATACCAACATTTTTTTTTAAGAGGCAACATAGGGCTGTCTGGGGGCATTCTCTTTACAGTCTCTTCATTCACTTTTGGCATTCTATTAATCAATAACACACATGCATTAATACAAGATCGGACACAAACATAATAAACTATTTTAAGAAAATACAAGATTTGTTGTGATTACAAGGTTATACAAATCATTTTCTCAAACATGTTTATGAGCTCACCAACATTTTTATGTTGACCTTTTTAAATTAACTTGTATTCTCAGAAAACCATTGAAGCAGGTTGGGCTGAACAAACTATTGGATGTTTGTTTATATTTTATTTCATCAAACTTTAATTATTTTGGCATGTAATATTCAAACACAATACTCGATGTAAACAATGTATGTTGTTATATTACATGTGTGGTGATTATGATGTTATGTTTCAATTGTATACTATGTGATGATACTGCACGGATGAAGTCACGCACAAGCCCGCGGACGTTTCCGTCGCCTAGTTCAGGGGTGTGACATATCAGCCGAACCTGAACATGAGACATCGCAGGTGGCTGGATGTAGTCAAGGACTATGACTTTGAGATCCTTTACCACCCATGTAAAGCGAATGTAGTTGCGGACTCTGGGCCGCAAGTCAGCTGGATCTTCTACCCCAGTGAAATGTATAAGTATATTAGTGGATTCTCCACTTGTGAGCTTTATCTGGGAAACTCAGGCAGAGGGTATGTGTTAGGATAATTGGAAGCTTGAAAGGATTTTGGGTGAGAACACCCGGTTTGTACAGGATAGTCGGGGATTATTAACTTGTTGCGATCAGGTCTGTGTTCCGATGTCTGGTGGAGTCAGACAGACTATATTAGAGGAGGCTCATAAGTCTCGCTTCTCTATTCACCCAGGGGACACCAAGATGTATCAGGATTTGCGATTGAGTTATTGGTGGCCGTGCATGAAACAGAAATTGCTTGGTATGTGGAGAGGTGCTTGACCTGGAGGTTGGTTAAGGACGAGCACTTGAGGCCGCAGGGCAAGTTGCAGCCTCTAGAGGTTCCCATGTGGTAATGGGAGCAGATCATGATGGATTTTATCACCAAGCTGCCGAGGACGACAAAGGGCTTCGATGCTATTTAGGTTATCGTAGATCGATTGACCAAGAGTGCCCACTTTTTAGCGATACGGGAGAGTTCGTCAGCCAAGAAGCTGGCTGACGTGTATATCCGCGAGATCGTTGCTCGCCATGGGGTGTTGGTATCTATTGTCTCAGACCATGATGTTCGGTTCAGCTACCGTTTTCTAGCAGAAGTTTCACGAGGAGCTGGGCACGCGGATACACTTCAGTACAACCTATCATCTGCAGATAGACGGCTAGAGTGAGCGGACCATACAGACTCTCGAGGATATGTTGAGAGCCCGCGTTATAGACTTATGTGGGTGCTGAGACTCCTACCTACCCCTTGCAGAGTTCTCTTATAACAACAACTTTCATTCCACTATTGGTGCTCCACCTTATGAGTTGTTGTATGGACGGAGATGTCGCACCCCAGTCTGTTGGGGCGAGGTTGGTGAAAGGGTGATGGGTTGGACCAAGGTAGTCCTGTAGACTACCGAGATGATTCAGTAGATCAAACAGCGATTGTAGACCGCACAAAGTCGACAGAAGAGTTACGCCGACTGACGTCGATCTGAGTTAGAGTTTCAGGTCGGTGACATGGTAATCCTGAAGGTCTCACCCTGGAAGGGTGTGATTCGCTTCAGGAAGAAGGGGAAGTTGGGTCCCCGATACATAGAGCCATTCAGGATCATTTCCAGGGTTGGCAAGGTGGCGTGTAGACTGGACCTCCCAGAGGAGCTCAATCAGATTCACAGCACTTTCCACATTTCGCAGTTGCAAAAGTGTATACCGGATGAGGAGGCGGTAGTGTCGTTAGACGATATTCAGGTTGATGAGCGCCCGAATTACGTGGAGAGGCTGATGGCTGTCCATTAGAGGAAGGTAAAGGTTCTACGGAACAAGGAAGTGCCTCTGGTAAAGGTACAGTGGGAGCACAGGAGGGGATCCGAGTGGATGTGGGAGCCGGAGGCAGAGATGCGAGAGCACTATCCAGATTTATTCGCCACAACAGACTTCGAGGACGAAGTCTAGTTCAAGTAGGGGAGAATTATAACACCCCAACTTCCAGGTATAAGTCTTAAAACCTTATTTACATGTTTATGGACCTACTCGACGAGTTGGTTGCCCCAACTCGTCGTGTAGAGGTGGGTTAGCCCGTTTGGATTATTGGACCTACTTGGCGAGTCGGAGGACCCGGACTCGACGAGTAGGAGCTGGAAAATGAAACCCTAATTTTTGGGGTTTTGCACCCTATTTAAAGGGCCATTAGCCTCCGTCGGCCTCCCTTACCATCCCCTTTGAGTCTAGAAAACCCTAATCTCGAATACCCTCCATTTGTGTGTGTGAAGAAGCTTGGAAAGTGGTTTTGGTGAAGAAGGATTGAAGTCTAAGGAGCTTGGAGCAAAGGAAAGCTTGTGGATCTGAATCTACTTCATCTTGGCATTATTTTGAGGGTAACAAGTCATTACCTTGACTTTCCTTTAGCTAGACCTCTCCATGCTTAAGTTTAGGGCTATTTTAGCATATATGTGAACCATTTTGGGTATTGGCCATGATCTAAAGTTGTAACTTCAGATCTGGACTTCTCTAAGTCCCTATAGCCATAAAGTTATCAGATTTAGCAAGCTTGGACCTTTATCTTTGGGTTAAACCTTTCCCTTAGCTTGGTTCTGGCAATTAGGACCATACATGTATGAAAAGTTTGCAACTTTACGTGGAAACCATGCCCTAGGAGGTTAGATGTAACAGCCCGGAATTCCAGGTATCTTTATTGATTTGATTATTTTGTGTTTTGAGAGGGGACTCAGCGAGTTGGAGCTCAGACTCGCCGAGTAGGGTCGCGATTCTGGACGCGGGATTCGGTTGGACTCGGCGAGTCCAGGATATGGACTCGGCGAGTCTGCGCTGTTTAACGAAACCCTAATTTCTCGGGTTTGGGACCTATTTAAAGGGCCTTATGGCTGTCATTTGTGCTCACCAGTCCCTTGAGTGAAACCCTAATCGAGTGTGAGCGTTTGGAGCATAGGAGGAGGCTATTATTGATCTTGGAGGTGTCATTTTGCAAGGAAAGAGGAAATCAGCCAAGGGGAAAGCAAGAGGAGCCATCTTCTGAGGATTTGGAGTCCAGAGCATCTCCATTGGGGTAATATTTCGAGCTATTCTCTTCTATGTTGGTGTTTTCATTGATTTAGGGTTTATTGAACCCTTTTGTGGCTAGATCTTGTGCTCCCTTGGACCCCTAAGAGATTTAGACTATAGATCTGGACCCCTAAAGGTCCAGAGTGTCCCTTTGCCCAAGCTTTTTGGGAATCAATGGAAGTTTTGGGTTGGAACCCTTAGGCTTTAGACCAAAATGTTCATTATAAGCCATGGGGTGTGTTATGGACACCAAGATACGGACTTTACGTGGTGAATCAGTCTTGAAAGGCTAGATCTATGAATTGATGGAACGGATCTGACCTTAGAAGCGAGTTTGAGTAATTGCATGGCATGGACTCGCCGAGTCCGATGAGCAGACTCGGCGAGTAGCTTGAAGATTGCCTTGGATCGGCCAGTGAGTGATCCAGTCGAGTCACGGGTTGACTCAGTGAGTCAGGACGAGTTAGAGAGGGTCGACAGGTGGTCTGAGTCGAGTTGGGACTCGCCGAGTTGTTCTTGAGACTCGGCGAGTTGAGTCGGGATGGCCCCGCGACTCTCCCAGGTGGAACTCGTCGAGTCAGGGGAAGTACTCGACGAGTAAGAAGGGAATCCTATGGAGTTGGCGGATACGTCTAGACTCGCCGAGTTGCCCTTGTGCACTCGCCGAGCCCGGTCAAGTTGACCGTTGACTGTTGACCGTTGACCAGAGTTGACCTATGTTTGACTTCTTAGGGATAGTCAAACTTAGAAGATAAAAGTGTTAATAAGAGATGTATGATGTTATAGGGAGATTGTAGCTCGGCGGATCGAGCACGAATGACTTCGGGATTTGCTAGCTTTCGATATTTACGAGGTGAGTCTTCTCACTATACTGTACCCGGAAGGGTTTGACTGTGTGACCGAAAGGTCGGATATGATATGAGTTCAATATATGTGCTATATGTGATAAGTTAATTGTTATACGTGATATGTATGTTATGTGGGCCGGAAGGCATTATGTTAAGGGCCGGAAGGCGATTATGTTATGGGCCGGAAGGCGTTGTGATGTTGACCGTAAGGTTGGCGTGGGTAGGACCGGAAGGTTTACCCAGCAGGGACGGAAGTCCCCTGAGACATTTGGACCGGAAGGTCAGGGCCTGGAAAGGCGTACGTGTGTAAGTTGTATTTTGGGGAACTCACTAAGCAATTATGCTTACAGTTGTTGTGTATGTGTTTCAGGTACTAGCGAGGACCGTGGGAAGGCGCCGACGTGATCTGTATACACTGATAGATGTTTTGTGATCTTGGGATTCATATGATTTGTATTCTGTTATGACACATGGAATGTTTATGCCTTTTTTTGAATGAAAATACTTTATTTTGAAATGAAAAAAATTGTTTGAAAAATTAATTTGTTACATTAGATCTGCAATATGGAGCTTTGGGGTGGCTTAAAAACGTCTGGATAAGAAATAGACTGCATGAACTCGACGAGTCACATAGTCGACTTGGCGAGTCGGATGAAGATTGCTCGTGTTTGACTTTGCATGAACTCAACGAGTCAGTAAGAGGACTTGACGAGTCAGTTGGGGTTCTCCCCGACATCTGGACATGAATGGAGTCGGCGAGTTGGTAGGAAACTCGACGACTCAATTAGGGTTTTGGTGATTTCTGAGTTCTTAAGGAACTCGAAGAGTTACTAGCAGCACTCAACGAGTCAGGTCAACATGGATTGTTGACTTTGACCCTTGACTTTGACCTTGACCAAGGGTTGACCAGTTTGACTTCTGGGGGTATTTTGGTAATTTGGGAATTTATGGAAGTGGATCATTGGTGGATGTAGGTGTTGGACTTGGAGCTGCAATTGGTGGAATTTGACTTTATCAATTCGAGCTACTTGTGAGACAAGTTCTTCTCATTATATCAACAGGGTCTAAGGCACCAAGGTCGGCCCTTTATGATTTGTATCTTGGTTATAGGATGGTTGCTATGTTAGAGATCTGTTAGATCAGTATCATGGCTATAGGATGGTTGCTATGTTAGTGATCGGTATCCTGGTTATAGGATGGTTGCCATGATTAGTGATATGTTAGATCTATATGATTATCTGTACTTGCTAGCTAGCGTATGATATGTATGTGCACATGTTTGTTGGTTTGGGGGATTAGGTTGAGGTAGGTCCTGCTTTGTGTTGTAGGCCAAGATACCTAGAGCAGACCGGATAGACTGCAGACTCGGTTAGGGCATACTAGTCAGGTCGAAGGCCCATCAAGCGGTTCAGATATGCTGAAGGCCCTAAGAGGCGGTCTAGATGTGTCGATGGCTCAGAGAGCGGTCTAGATAGACTGATGGCCTGTGAGGCGGTCCATTTAGACTGATGGCTCATTATGCATGTTGTATTTGTTTGTTTATATGATATGGTTATATCAGTATGGTGTTGGTATTTTGGGGGTAACTCATTAAGCTTCGGGCTTATAGTTGTTGATTGTATTTCAGGTACTTCTGACGATCGCGAGAAGGCGAACGCGTGATCGTGCACGTCCTTATATTTTCATGACTTGATTCTGGGGATACTCTAGTGTTTAAACTATTTTGAAACCAAATTGTAATAACTTAATGGTTTTAAATGTTTTAAAAAGTTCAAATTTGGCATGATTTTTATGGATGTCACAAAAAGTATTCATTTAACTTTGTTTTATGTTATCAATCTTGAAACTGTATGCTAGTTAGGGTTTATGCTTTGGATAATTGAAATTGCATGTATAATTTGAGAAAAATTTAGATCCAAAGCGTTAGGTTGCATGTACAACATAGGAATGTTGTAGTGCTCAAAACCCACCGGTGGTATCAAAGATTAGGGTATTTTTCTGTTATATTTGATGCCATGGTTAATTGTTTAAAGCTGAAAACAATCGAAATCTGGACTCTGTCAGATGAACTCGACGAGTCCAATGTGGGACTCGACGAGTCCAAAGCCTGACTCAACGAGTTGACTCGTTTGATTGCAGAATTTTCGGATTTCAAGCCTAAATTAGATAAGGTAATTACCATAAGTTGTTTTAACTGATTAAAAATGATTTTTCTGATATGGTAATGAATATCCTCATCTAATTGAAAGATAATGGTCAAATTTTAAGACAATTACTAGATTATGCAATAAATTAATTATTTGTAAAATTTGATTGCACTTATCTTACCAAATAAAATTGGATTAGTTCAAATTTTGATAAAGATAAAATTATATGATTATTTTAATTATTTTAAATTTGATCTTGAAGTTTTGAATAGTTTCAAAAATTGCCCTCATGTTTTGGAGTTTAAAATTTGATTAAAAAGTTTTAATTTTGAAATATTAAATTCTAAAACCCTAGTGTTTTAAAAGTTTAAAATACAACCCTAAGACTATTATAATATTAAAAGCTTAATACTTATATATATGTATAAGATGAGTCAGTGTTACCGTTAGTAGGCCACATTCACGAAACTGGTATATAAGGGGTGTTTAAGGAAGTGGCCTATGAAATGACCGACATTGGGTATTCACTCTTACCCACCGCACTCTTGACTAGTGGATGGTCGTTAGCCGAACGGATAGGATAGGACACTAATTCCTCATTAATAAGTATAATGATTATTGTAAAGTAAATAAATATTTTATAAATTCCCAATCTTAATTACTTTAGGAAAATATGAAAATTATGTTATTCCATGAAATTGCACTTTGTACCTTGTCAAAGTTGTTAGTGGAGCGTGTGGTTAACCGGCACACTAACTTGGACTAACTGATGGGTTTTGGCTATAAGAACATCCTATGTGCTCATACAAATCCTAATGCTTGGATCTAGGTTTCTCTATTGTACATGCAATTCATCCAAGACTATAAACCCTAGATCTAGCATATGATAATCAATATTAACATATAAATAAGGGTTTAGATCATACCTTGATTGTAATATAGCAATAACAATCTTAAATCCTCCTTGTAATGACTTTAGAAAGCTTAGAGTCACAAATGTCACTCCTCTAATGGTTCACAAACACCAAGAGCAAGAGGATGAAGAAGAGAAGAGAAGGAGGCTGCCCAAAACGTGTGGAAACCCTAACCAATTAGTTCACCACGTTTTTGGGGCTTAAGGGTTCCTTAAATAGTGAGGCTATTAGGGTTATCTAACAAGGAAACCCTAATTTGGATGCTTAATCCCTAAGCAACCCATGGGCTCCTTCCTTAAAGGCCTTTGGAGGATTTCTAATGGGTTTCCCCATAGAATTCGTCCACCCCTTTAATATGGAGTCAATTAGCTCAATATTCAACTATCATACAATTGACAGTTCTAGTCCCTTAAGTTCAATTAATGTCTTTTAGTCACAAACTTAATTCTTATTAATTCTTGACTAATATTAATTAAACAATATGATTCTCCTTTAATATATTATTCTCATAATATATTAATAAATCATATTTAATCCTTTCTCTCCATTATTCATCCTATCAAGTTGCTTTGGTGAAGGCAACCCAAAAGGACCATGCACCATCGGGTCAAGTTCATACCAAAATAGTTATGGACTTAGACACTAATCCAACAATCTCCCATTTGGATAAGTCTAATAACTATTATACGTATGACTTCAGATCCTGATCTGTAATCGTAGCTTTCTAAAGCCGATGTCAACTCTGATTTCATCAGATACACATGTCCTTAAGATAAGGGATCATATATTCCTCCATTCTAGATATCGTATAGACTGAAACATGGATCTAAATCATTCTCTCTGTCTATGTGCTATTTCCCGAATTCAGATTTATGACGACTGACAACAGACTACAATTTGAACACATCAAATTAGTCCCGGCTTGGCCAAGTACTTAGGTGCCATCACTAAATCATCGAGGGGCCCACAGATATCGCTTTTATCCTACTTTGGATAAAAGGAACGGATCAACTTTGACTCAATGCTCACTTGCACTCACTTACCAAATCACACACAACAATATGATTTATAACACCAAGTTACTGGTGCGTTTACATATTATCAATGTGCAACCGACTCGCAAGATACAACTCACACATCTCGGTTTCAAGAATATAAGATATTATCGTCTCACCAATCACTTGTGATAAAATCCATGAAGTGATCTAAGTAAGCGTGGGTTTAATCCAATGCTCAAATCATATTCATAAGCACTCATGAACGTTGCAGAAAACATTTTCTTATGTCTAATGCGATTTAGATAATCCACACACCAATTCATGACAGTCTTCATTCATATCTACTTCCAACATATGAACGACTGTGGCCCGTTTGAATAATTTGACTGTTCTCAACCAATTAAATTATTCAGGAAGTCAAAACATGCAAAGTGAAACACAAGAATAATACTAATCCCATATCGCCTCAAACCTTTGAGTATAAATAAAACACCTTTTATTTATCACCATATCGATTACTCATTATTTGTTGTTTCGGGTAATCAACTTCTTACTTGAATTACAACAATTGTCCCATGCTCTTAGCATGCACACAATGTTTACCTACGGTTCTTACTTTGTGAAATAGATCAAATGAACACATTTCCAATCATACTCATTTCACAACTCCTAATCCATTTTCATAAGTGAAAGAATATCAAATTCTTGCCACTTATGGAATATGTTAGATTCTAACAGTTTATGCAATGATCCTTTTGTAATGTCACTGCACTAAAGTCACAATGACTATTGCCAATGAAATTACAAAGTCCTCTATCAGAGATTGTTACAAGACAATTCCATAGATGTGATGTCTCTCACTCAAAGTACATTCCTTTGAACATCATTTTGCATAAAATTTCTAATCTAGACATTGATTCTCAATATCCAATTCCCAATATGGAAACCTTTCCATACAATCCATATGACAACTCATTTTCAATAGAATCTTATCTATTCATAATAATGTCAATATGGTCCATCTAATATCATGCTTCCAACTACTCACAAGCAACCAATCCTCGGTGAACTTTGGATTGTCCTTTGATAGTTGTCTAATTATCTTAGTCAAAACCGATTCTTGTCCTTTTCCCTCTAAATGCACTAGACATTTGGAAAATTTTAGAATGGTCAAATATTATAGCATTTTCCATCGATCCATACCTGAAGCGTATGTGACACGATGCATAATGTCTTACATAAAGATTCGATACTTTATCAAATTTTGCCATAATATTTTATATGTGCTACGTTCTCTCAATTCGAAATATGAAGAGGAATGTCGTAATCATAATCGAATTTTAAGAACACAGTATGTTTCATTGACTAAATTTATTAACATTCCATAACCTAAGCCTTTAGAATTGAAATGAAGTATAATATTCTCTCCCTTAATTATAGCAAAACAACTTTACAATCATTGCGACATTGCAAAGTATAACTCTTGTTTTCTATAATTAATATTGCTAACTTGCAATACTTCCCTTAATAATCATGCAATCACAACATTTATGTTCTCACTATCACGATGATTATTATAAACATAACACTTATGCTCCTACTAGCTTTGACATGTATTCAGAAACAACTTAACTTTCAGAAAAACAATGCTTATTGAATTTCTTTAAGTTCATATTTCTAATACCCAATGCTTTGATAATCTTTTATCAATGCTTCTTAAACTTATACACCTTTGCCTTAGATAGCTCATATGCGTGTCTTAAACAATTCAGACTAATTGCCAAAATCTCATAATTCGAATCATGGAAAAGGATACCGTAACCATAATCGAATTCGAGAATACAATTTTCACAATTACTATCTTCTTAAAATCTTTCTTAGTGAAAGCATTTCCTCACAGTCATTTTCATGAAGGAGGGAATCTTATGACACTTAGATTTTAATGGTGTATGTGTTTCTATCCATGTGAATTTGTCAAAACCAAAGTTTACGACAAATTCAAACTCATATGGACCGAACTTTCTTAATCTTGATTTCTTGCCTTATGGTAACACAACTTCCCACCATGTCTTCTAAGTAGTTAAGCAGCTCACCCTTTCCTATCAATGTACTTTCAATTGATCAAGTCCTTGCCTTTTATGCATTCAAATGAGAACTCATAGGGCTCACATGCATAATTAACTCAATTGGAACGACACAGAAACAAGGTAATGTCAACACGATAGGTTGTAAACCTCTACTCGTGTGCTAGTGATGATCGATAAGGTTTATTCTTGATTTGTTCTTGAAACCTTTCAAGACCATTAAGACTCCCACTGACTCCTTGACATATAAGATTCTCTTGTCAATAAACATTTCTTGACAAACAAATATTGAAGAGTTAGTGTAGCCTTTATCAAGACAATACATTTCATAAAATTGGTCCTAGTTGGTCTTTGTCTTATTCAAGACATCACAACTTTCGAATTTCAAATGCGTGAGAATAGGAAAGCCTTTTTCCAAATTCTACATTTGATGAATGTTATAAACCTTCCTAAGACTTGTCACTTAATGTCACAATCTTAACTCTAAGACTTGTTTTGGAACGAAGTATGATTGACTTCTTGATTTAACCATTTCTTCAATTCTTGATTCCTCTTCCTATACATACACTTGTACTAAGATTTATTTAGAGGATCAATTGAGATATGGTTCTTAATCATTAAGTCATATCATAAAGCATAAAAGGTACTCTCCCTTCTACTTAGAATAGAGAAACTTTTATCTTTCTGCCTACTTGATTCTTCTTATTCGTTCTGCTATTGATTTAAACCTTTTTCAATCAATTCAGAATTACACTTAATCTTATAAGCATAATCATATTTACTAATCCTTTAGTAAATCATGACGAATATCTTTGTTACCCTTGTGGTGGACTTGATCAACACACAACTTTTGTCTACTTGATCTAACAGTCTTTCACTTGACACTTTGTCAACTAATTAGTCTAATTTCCAAATACGAAATTTCTCATTCATCGTGCAACCAAATTGCATGATTCCAAGTTTCTGTCCAATTGAAACTTGGGCGATGAGAAACTCTCTCTATTTGGTAAATTTTTGACATTTCCACTATTAACATAATTAAGAATCTTATCCATTCGTTGTAGAAATATGCAAACATCAATTTTCATAATGATTTCATTGCAAGGAAATAAATAAATAAATAAGTCAAACCAAAATTTATTTTATTCATAAAAGCAACGAAAAACATTTGTCCTTACAATGCAAAATCAACTGAAAAAATATGTAGAAAAATTCCTAACAACTCTATCATAACTTTCTAAGCTCAAAATCTAATCTTCAAATCCATGCGATCGAGATTCATTTCTTCGTGATTAGATTCATCTTGATTTTCCATCAAGCTTCCTCTCTTTTCACTAATCCTACAAAACATTCAAATGCAATCTTATCACATCATGTATTAAGAATCAACGAACAGGAACTTAATGGAGTTAGATAGTGGATTTTACCTGAAACACAACCATACTCTTTAACTCTCCCATCTTCTAGACTCTTCAGGCTCTTAGGGCAGACTTGTATCCAACGCCCTTTCTCTTGGCAACAAACGCATGTCGGTTCTCCTAGAACGTCCTCGGAAGCATGGTTGGTTGACTTTCCCAACAAATATGCTCCATTGCTTTGCCAAATCATTTCTGATTCAGCAGCAATGAGCATGTAAGTTAGGTCAATGAGGTTTGCGTCATGATCCATCATATAATACTTTCTTTTGAACTCATTATATGATTCAGGGAGTGACTGTAGAACCCAGCCTATAGCCAACTCATCAGGGAATGACGCACCCAACATAATCAACCTATCGATGTGTGATTTCATTCCTAGAACGTGGGCACACACGGGATTACCATCTTCATGTTTCATTTCCAATAGGGCTTTAGTGACATTGAACCTTTTAATTCTTCGATCTTGTGGGTTAGAGAGAATAATTGGAGGAGGAGGAGGAAGTGAAGAATGATCTCTTTTTCCTCGATCGAATGGTGGAATATCATCTTCGTGTGAAATGCTTGTTCCACGGGATTTCGGAAGACCATAGTTGTCGAACTTTGACATCTACAAAACGGGAGAAAAATAAATTCAAGTTAGTTGATTGATTGAGTCCTTAACAGATCACCCAAATGAGATATTAAGGCTAAGACCCAACACAATACGCTACAACCTAGAAAAGGGATGCCATAATCTAGTTGCAGAATATTTGAAGGTAAGCGAATGACGATTCACTAATTTCCACCATGAAAAACGAAAAACTAATTAAGTTTTAAATGCTTTGAAAACTCCTAGATTCTTTGAGATTCGTTGAACATTTCAACGGCATGTTTAAATCTCGATATGCCCCTCTAGTTTGTGACTGGGATGCCGAGGATCACAAAGCGGGTGTGAATAACCATGCAAACTTACATGGTGCCCCCACATGTTATAGTCACCCATCCGATGTGCCGGTAAACCACACACGCTCCACCAAACTATGACAAACATTGAGTCACCCTTTGCTACCTTTGCTTAGAACCATTTAGTGTGCCGGTAAACCACACACGCTCCACTAACGTCTTCGCAAGGGCACAAAGTGTAATTTCATGGAATTGCATCAATTCACTTTTGCCTAAGTAACTAAGATTGGGAATTTTTAAAACATTTAGTTACTTTTGTACTTCATTATACTTATAATGGAAAGTTCTGTCCTATCCTACCCGTTCGGCTAACGACCCTCCACTAGTCAAGAGTGCGGTGGGTAAGAGTGGATACCCATTCAATTGCCATTTTATAGTCAATTTCCTTAAACACCCCTTATAGACTAGCTTCGTGAATGAGGCCTACTAACGGTAAGACTGACTTTTACTCATACATATATATAATGTTAGACTTTTAATGTTATATACAGTATAGGGTGTATTTTACACTTTTAAAATACTAGATGGTTAAATTTAACAATTATACTTTTAATTCAATTAAATTATATACCAAAACTTTATGGATTTATTAAACCTCTTTTAATTATACACCTTAATTAATTAATAAAATAAGGGTGTGATATGAACTTTTCAAAACATCACTAGGGTTTTAGAATTTAACATTCCTAAATTAAACTTTTAATCAACTTTTAAATTCCAAAACTTGAGGGCAAGTTTTGAAACATTTCAAAACATTAGGGTTTATAATTTAAGTATTTCAAAATCAAACTTTTCAATTAAAATTTAAATTCCAAAACTTGAGGGCAAATTTTGAAACCTTTTTCAAAACATTAGGGTTTCAACTATTTAAATTTCAAAACAAAACTTTTGAGTTCAAATTTAAACTATAAAACCTAAAGGGAAAAATTGAAACTATTCATAACACAAGGATCAAATAACAAATAATATAAATTAAACAATTTATTTTATCATTATCTATATTTGACCTAATTTCAATTTCTTGCAAAGTAAGTTACCCAATTAATATAAATAATCAAACTTTATCATATAAGGAAGTTGTTATCTAATCAACTGATAATTATCTTTTGTTTAATCAAGGATATACTCAAAAAATGATTAAAATTCGAATTTTAATGACCCATAACAGTTAAGGCAAGTATCTTTGAGTAAAACAACAAGAAATCCCGAAACTGCCTCTTTCTGACGCTCGAACTCGCCGAGTTCCTCTATGGACTCGCCGAGTAGGGGCCAACTCGCCGAGTCCACATTGGAACTCGCCAAGTTCATCAGGCAGTAGGCAAAGATCGATTTTTTAAGGCTTGCACAATCATATATTGCATCAATATAATAGAAACCAATCACGGCTCTGATACCACTGATGGGTTTTGGCTATAAGAACATCCTATGTGCTCATACAAACTCTAATGCTTGGATCTAGGTTTCTCTATTGTACATGCAATTCATCCAAGACTATAAACCCTAGATCTAGCATATGATAATCAATATTAACATATAAATAAGGGTTTAGATCATACCTTGATTGTTATATAGCAATAACAATCTTAAATCCTCCTTGTAATGACTTTAGAAAGCTTAGAGTCACAAATGTCACTCCTCTAATGGTTCACAAACACCAAGAGCAAGAGGATGAAGAAGAGAAGAGAAGGAGGCTGCCCAAAACGTGTGGAAACCCTAACCAATTAGTTCACCACGTTTTTGGGGCTTAAGGGTTCCTTAAATAGTGAGGCTATTAGGGTTATCTAACAAGGAAACCCTAATTTGGATGCTTAATCCCTAAGCAACCCATGGGCTCCTTCCTTAAAGGCATTTGGACGATTTCTAATGGGTTTCCCCATAGAATTCGTCCACCCCTTTAATATGGAGTCCATTAGCTCAATATTCAACTATCATACAATTGACAGTTCTAGTCCCTTAAGTTCAATTAATGTCTTTTAGTCACAAACTTAATTCTTATTAATTCTTGACTAATATTAATTAAACAATATTATTTCTCCTTTAATATATTATTCTCATAATATATTAATAAATCATATTTAATCTTTTCTCTCCATTATTCATCCTATCAAGTTACTTTGGTGAAGGCAACCTAAAAGGACCATGCACCATCGGGTCAAGTTCATACCAAAATAGTTATGGACTTAGACACTAATCCAACACTAACAAGGGTGACAAAGGGTAGCTCGAGAATTATCATAGATCAATGGAGCATGTGCGGTTAACCAACACATTGATTAGGTGGTAATGCCTCAGGAGTACCAAACTAATTTGCATGGTTATTCACACATTGTTTGTGATCCTTGATATCCCAATCACAAACTTGAAGGGCATAATCGAGATTAAACATGACATTAAAAAGTTCAATGAATCTTAAAAGAATTTAGGAATTTCATTTAAAACCTAAATGTTCATTCTGTTTTTCATGGTGGAAATTGGTAAATCATCATTTAGCTACCTTCATATAACTTGCATTTGGATTATGGCATCCCTCTTCCGAATTGTGAATTATTGTGTTGGGTCATCGCCTTAATATTTTATTTAGGTGTTATATTAAGGATTGTTTATCTAATCAAAATCTTGTCTCTTTTCTCTTTCAAATGTCTGGCTCAAACAACGCTTCAAGCTCGAACCCCCTCAAGCTCCTTTTCTCTTATGAACATTTGTAGGAGGATCACCTTCGATGGGTCCAATTTCAATGATTGGATCCGCAACATCCGCATGGCCCTTCGATACGAGGAGAAAGAATACGTCCTCGACGAAAAGCTCAAAGAGATAGACGATACTAAAGCTTCCGCTGAAAAAATTACTGAGTATAGGGCTCACAAAAAAGACGCGACAAAGGTGTCGTGTATAATGGTAGCCACTATGACTCCTGAGCTGCAGCGGTTCTACGAGAAAGGTCATGTCATTTGTGTAAACTTTTTTATAAAAAAAAAAGTGTAAAAAGTTTGTTAAACAGTAATATGATTAATATAGATTAGATGGAGATAAGTTAACCTGAGACCGCCTCATAGCCTTATCGAGAGCGACCATGTCATTTAACATTGGATTTAAATGTAATGTTTTCAAGTTTTTTTTTTGTTTTTAGACATTTTGTGCATTTTTAAGTTATACAAATATCAATTAGCCTATGTATAACGTAACACTCGTTTCAAATTCGTATTATCATATTTATTTCAATTAGCCTATCTATATTAATCTTATTCAAGTTTAACAAACCTTTTTACACTTTTTTTAAAAATGTTTATAAAAAAGTTTACAAAAATAATACTCATACAACATTATATGCTTTATATATGAATTAAAAAAATAATAATTATATAACCTTATCTATATTAAAATAGAAAGAAAGAAAGGAAAACACGAGTGTAAGTGAATTAAGTTAAAAATTATAATTACAGTTACTATAAATTCTTCAAAAAATATAAAAAAAACCTAATAAAAACATTAAAAAAAATCTATTAAAAAAACGTAAAAGAGTTAGAAAAAATTATTCCGATAGAACATCAAAAAACACCAATAAATGTATTTGAAAAAACATCAAAAAAATAAAACAAAAAAATATTTGAACAAAACTTAAAAAATATTTGCTAAAAAATATAAAAGAAAAACATTAAACAACATATTCAAATAAAACCTTAAAAACATCTAAATCCTAAAATCTATAAATAAAGTAAAAATAAAAATAAATAATAGAGAAAATTACATAATGGTCCCTATGGCAGGAACAAATTAAATAAATGACCCCTATGTTGGAAGGGTAAATATGTCATTTCACATAGAACTTAACTGAAAAAATTAAGACCATTAGCCCAAAGGACCGTCTCTGTAAGATTTTGAAACCACAGGGACCATCTATGTAAAGTATTCATATATGGACCATAATTGGTCGATTTTAACAACCATGAGGACCATTTATGTAGTTTTGTCTTAAAAATATAAGAAAAAACATCATAAATGGTCCCTATGATTTCTCAAAATTTGAAGTTTAGTCCCCGTAGTTTAAAAACCTCATAGATGGTCCCTGTGCTTTCAAAACTTTTGACGATTGGTCCTTATTGCTAACTCCGTTAAGTTTTGTCCGTTAACTGAAGGGAATTTTCGTCATTTTACTACCATAGGACCATTTATGATGTTTTCACTTTTAAATCCAATATATCCAATGTGAGAGAAGCTAAAATGTCGGGGATTAATTTAATAAGATCATTGTTGTTGATGTTGAATTCTTTAAGTTCAATTAAATCGCCGATGGAATCAGGAATCTTGCCGGAAAAGTGATTTTCGTGAAGCCATAGTTCCGATTACATTAATCGAACCACTCATTCCGACTCCGGATTGACCATTTATCCAAAAGATTCTTACACCCAACTCGTTGAATGTCGCCGGAATTCCACCGGAAATCCGATTCATCAACAATTTTAGATCCCCAAGAGACTACATAAGTCCGAGAAATTCCGTCAAAGGTCAGGCCAAATTAGAACTCATCAATGAATGACTCTGTAATTGGGCGAAATTCTGAAGATCAATCAGAATCGCCCAATCAGTGGTAGCTTTGAGAGGGTTGTTATCCAAAGATAAAACCTCTAAACTGTCGAGTCCATGGAAGAAATCCGACGAAACTGAATCAAATTCGTCATACTCGAAATACGCCCACCTCAAATCTGACAACCCATTTAACGAAGGTAAAGCTTCGATGAACTGATTCTTTTGAAACCTAAATTCGTAAGCATTGACTATTGATTCAAATTACTCCGACAAAACACCCTTCAAGTTCATACCTTCAGCAAAGCGGGGTCCCACCCTCTTCGAATTTCCTCTACCGTCGAATGAGATAAACATCAAAATCTTGATTCTTCTTCTTCTGAAGCTTCATATCTGGAAAGGGGGTCGATTTTGATTTCATCTTCAAACCATATGCGTTTTGTAAACCCAGATCAAAATCAGGTTTTTATTTCTAATCCCTACACATTAAAACCGTAGCAGATGACGAATTAACGCTCATAGATACAATCTCACCTTGAGAACAGAGTATGAATCTGAACAACGAGTGAACCGAGTGATGTTCGACATTTACTAGCTCAACAACACACCCACCGGAGTCTGCAGCCTTATTATTCTCCAAATTGTTCATTGTTTTCTTCTTCATTCCATCGTTATTGTATGATAAGATTCGTCATCTTCTTCAAAATTTATGATGAAATGTATGATTGTAGCTAAAGACGAAGAAATGGGAAGCGGGTGTTGTGAATCGATTTAGGAAACACTCATTTGAGATGGATCAGTGAATTGGAAATTAAGTGATATATTTGGAGAGAGAGAGAGAGAGAGAGAGAGAGAGAGAGAGACCTTTGCATATTATTTTATTTTTATTTTTAAATAAGTGAAAACAGCATAAATGGTTCTTGTGGCAGTGAAATGCCGAAAACGTCCTTCATTTAACGGACAAAACTTAACGGAGTTAGTAATAAGGACCAATCGTCAAAAGTTTTGAAAGCACATGAAACCACGGGGACTAAACTTCAGATTTTGGATAACCACAATAACCATTTATGATGTTTTTTCAAAATATAAAGAAATAAGACAACTCTCCCACGAATAGTAATTAACATTTTATACATATTAAATTTGAAAGGATATGGATCATTATAGGAAAATTGCAATTACTATGATTTTATAAATAAGTAGTTATCAGACCTATTTATTATATGGGTTAATTTTAAAAAATTAAATATAAAAGTCAAAATATTTAAGAACTTTAAATTTATAAGAAAATAAGAAAATAATGAATTGTTATAATAGAAATGTTTTTTATCTTTTAAATTTATACAAATAATTTACATAAATAAAAGAAACTAATAACTTTAATTTTTGAGATTTTTTTAATTAAAAGGTAAGTTAATTAATGAAA
Organism: Lactuca sativa; assembly: GCF_002870075.4. NCBI lineage: Eukaryota > Viridiplantae > Streptophyta > Magnoliopsida > Asterales > Asteraceae > Lactuca > Lactuca sativa. The sequence continues at coordinate 106,477,261 of NC_056628.2, forward strand.
TTGATATCCATTTTTGTTATATTTATTATAATTATTATATTAAAATAGTATGTGAATTTAATAAAATAGATAAATTCACAAAATGACAAATGGAAACAAAATTAATTAAAAATAACCACAAAATGATATTTAACAAATTGAATAAGAATGTGACAAGTGGTAAAAAAAACATTTCATTTATTAGAGAGAATTTAGCTTGAAACTTTTGTTGATATTATATAAATTTATAAAACATTTTTTATTAATGTTATATCTTATAATTTACAAATTAAGATAAATGATAAAGTTAAATATTGTAAAACAAAATATATAAATATGATATCTAACTGATTTATGTATATGGTTTCAAGGTAAAGGAATCATTCAAGGTGTCAATGTGTGTGGTTTCATGGTACACATAACAGGCTATCAAAGCTCTATTCATACTGAAAATAGGTAAAAAAAAAATAATTAATTTTATAAATAAACTTACAATGGTAATAATTACGTGATACTTCCCAAGAAAATATCATACACTCCACGAAACTTAAAAAAAAAAAAAAAAAAAAAAAAAAAAAAAAAAAAAAAAAAAAAAAAAAAAGAAGAAAAGGTATATAACGTGACATATAAAAATAAAATTTCGAATTCTAACATTTATATATATACCATGTGTATAAACAAAAATAAGTATATTAACTAATATTTAAAACATTTTAAAAGATAAAATTTAAATAGATAAAAATTAATTTAATATAGGTTTGAAGCTTCCAATACAAACGTTTTTTTTATTATAAGAATTTCATATACTACGAATTGGAAATTTTTTTTAGTGGTTGTCAGAATTTTGAACGATAAATAAACGTCACATGTGGCCTCACGTCCACCTATCTTTCTTATTATTTTCACTAGACGAATACCTGCGCGTTGCGCAGAAATACCTATATAGTTAAAGTCTTTACAAATATATGTTTTCTTAAATATAACAATAACGTTATTGTTAAATTTGATATAATAATTTGTATACTAAATTGATATAATATATAAATTATTTTGAACTACATGATAATATATAAATCTATTATATCTGCATAATCTCAATCGTTTGAATGACTTCTATCAGCGAGTTAGTCATGAATAAATTTAAATATAATATATGGTTTAATGTTATTTATAGTTGTTGTTATTAATAATTAATTTTTAAAATTTATTTGCTTAATGTTTTAATTTCTATCATTATATCTTGTTAAAATATCAAACATTGTTTTTTTTTTTATTATTATTTTAAAGGTAACAATGTAATTATTTATATAGATTTATTTTTAACTATTTTTATTGTAAATTATTTGAAGCTATTTATTTGAAAATTTTTCATGATTATAAAAATATCTTTAGGATTAGTTAGATTGATATTACAATTTAGTTTTTGCATTTATCACTACAATTTATCATTTTTAACTATTTATAAAATATTCTTTGATTTTTTAAGTGGAACTGAAATTTATATTTAAGTTGACACTGTAATTTTATATTTAAATTAACAATTTAAGTATTTTGTCCAAACTGTTCAAAAGTTGTAGCTTTAAACTGATAATGGTTTACATATAACAACATTTTAAATATATTAAATTAAGTATAATATGTTAAAACTTAAAGACATAAGTTTATAAGTATAAGTGAAGATATTATTTTAAAATTAAAATTTAGTTTATTTATGATTACACTTTAGGTTTGATATTTATTTCACCTTAATAACCAACTTATAATCATTATTAGAAAGGCACTACAATTTATCATTTTTGTCTATTTACAAAATATTTTTTGGGTTGTTTAAGTTAAACTAAAATTTATATTTAAGTTGACCCTATAATATTATATTTAAATTAATAATGTAAGTATATTATACAAATTGTTCCAAAATTGTATCTTTAAAATGATAATGGTTTACATCCAACAATATGTTAAAACTAATAAATTAACTATAATATGTTAAAAGTTAAAAAAAAAAATAACTTTATAAGTAGAAGTAAATATATTATTTTAATATTGAAACTTAATTTATATATGATTACACTTTAGGTTTGATATTTATTTAACCTTATTAACCAACTTATATTTATTATTAGAAAAAATTGAAAAGTCAAGGAAGTTTCAAATGAATGTGGGGAAAGGAAAAATGCATGTGAGATTCAAATGAATATGGTGAAAGGAAAAATGCATCATTTATAAGTAGAAGTAAATATATTATTTTAATAAAAAACATAATTTTATAAGTAGAAGTAAAGATATTATTTTAATATTGAAATTTAGTTTATATATGATTACACTTTAGGTTTGATATTTATTTAACCTAATTACCAAATTATAATAATTATTATTATTGTAAAGAAATTGAAAAGTCATGGGAGTTTCAAATGAATGTGGTGAAAGGAAAAATGCATGTGAGTTTCAAATGAATGTGCTGAAAGGAAAAATGCATCATTTATAAGTAGAAGTAAATATATTATTTTAATAAAAACATAATTTTATAAGTAGAAGTAAAGATATTATTTTAATATTGAAATTTAGTTTATATATGATTACACTTTAGGTTTGATATTTATTTAACCTAATTACCAAATTATAATTATTATTATTATTGTAAAGAAATTGAGAAGTCATGGGAGTTTCAAATGAATGTGGTGAAAGGAAAAAAGAATGGAGGTTTCAAATGCATGAGATTCAAGAAAAAATGCTAGCTTTATAAGTATGTATGATTTTACCCTTTTGAATGTATATTAAAATTTAAAAGGGTGGTGCCAACTTAATTGGTTATCGGTTCATTGGTATATATTGGTAATGATAGATACTAACATGTAATATGTACGAGTGTTTTGTTAATTAAGATTTATGTGTAGTTGTGCATTTAAAATATACATGTGAGTTTTGTAATTTAGAGTGTTGTGAATGGTTTGATTGGAAATTGGATCCAAAAAGATTTTATGATTTTGTTCCATTAATTTAAACTTAACAATGAAGTAAATGTGATATTTTAATATGAGTTTAAACTTTAAACATTACTCAACGGTAAATTCTAATATCAAAACTCTTGAAACTCTTAACCTTCAAATACATTTAAAGTTAAGATATACAATCTTTTATATATATGAAAAATGAATTGGTTGTACGTAATACAATGATATTTAAAACCATGTACAATTATTACATCATTATGAATTAATTGGAATGGTATTAACAGTCAACCATATTGGCTACCAACATAATTGATTCGGTTGATACACATATTGGTTGGTTTTCTATGATATATATTTACCACTCTAAACAAATACCAATGTATATTTATATTAAACTCAAAACCTATACATTTTACTTCTTTTAACACAAATAACAACAAATTTTTATGTTTGATGCAAAATCGCCCGTCAAAAGGAAACAAATCATCGTTATAAATTTATTTTCCGCCGCCGCATCGCATAGGTAGCTTACTAGTGTGTGTGTGTGTATATATATATATATATATATATATATATATATATATATATATATATATATATAATATCTTTCAATTCTAATAAATGAATATATTTATTCTTATATTGACAAATATCATACTATTAGAACTCCTCATTAATAACTGTATGTAACATATCATGTCACTTGTCTACCAATTAATTATCAATTTTAAATTTTAAATTTTAAATTTTAAATTTTCCATCCTAATTACATTAAATTAGTAATTCATTCTTCATTTTAAATTTTAAATTTTAAAAATTTTCATTCTAATTATATTAAATTAACAACATTAAGTTAAAAAATAAAATAAAATCAATACAGATTATAAGGTGATATAACTTCACATATTATTTAAATCAACAATTATAATTTTATATAGAAAGAATAATATCTCTTAAGTACTAATTTATTTAAAATAATTGATTAGTAATTTTGATTTTTAATATGAAATTTTAATTAATTTTATAACTGTGGTTCTCACGGGTTATAAACTACTAATATAATAAAAAATATGTTTATTATCCTTGTCATGTGTCATTATATTAGGTCTTCTAATTAATGTAATTCTACTCGTCAACTTATTGATTCTCCATTTCAATTTTCAAATTTTAAATTTCTCACTTTAATTACATTAAATTAATGACATTAATTTAAAAATTAAAATAAAATGAATAAAAGTTATAAGGTCACATATTTATTTAAATCAATGATTATAATTTTATATAACTAAAAAATATATTTTAATTAATAATTTATTTAAAATAATTGATTAATAATTTTGAGTTTTCACTATAAAAGTTTTATTAAATTTGTAACTGTGGTTCCCATAAGTTCTAAATAGTTAATTATATACAAAATTGTCACCTCAAGTCCTGTCTTACAAACGGTGTGACTTGCCACGACTCATAAAAGTTTAAGGATTGACTTTGCCACCAAGAAACGCCTAACGTTATTTAGAACTTTGTGTAAAAGTCAGAAAAATCTTCAAAAGTTTCAATTATAATGCTTCTAAAAGTTATTTTAGGGTAAAATCATATTGTTTGAAATAAGGATTTTATGCCATTTTTCCTAATAAAGAAAATAGCAACTCCAAAGAATCTCCACATGAAAAGCCATAAAATTCATCGCCAAATATATCATTCACATTAGATCGCTTAAAACTAGGAGCTTATCTAAGCAATATGTATCTTTACATTCCCGCACTTAAACAAATTAAGTTAATAGCTTGCGAATTTATTGAACATCAAGTGTAGGTTAGAAGATTAAAAACTTCTTACACTTTACCTCCACCTTAAATTTAAATGGATTATACAAACCTAATTATTTTTAGATAGAAAATTATGCTTAGCTACACCAAGTGGTTTGGTAAAATATCAACATTTACAACTTTAACTAAATCTTTAGTAACCTTATCTCTTGCTAGATGAAGTAACCTTATCTCTAGCTAGATGAATGTTGATTTCAATATGTTTAGTTCATTCATACAAAAATAAATTAATGGAAACTACGAAAGCAGATCGATTGTTAAAAAAATGTCAACAAGAATATTACAATTTAAAGATCGATTGTTAAAAAAATGTCAACAAGAATATTACAATTTAAATTTCGATCGTGCACCAATTTTAACACTCAAATTGACATGTCATGGGTGCTAAAGCCCTATATTAAGACTTAATAATAGTTTTGTTTTTAACTTTTCCAAAAAATCAAGAATCTCTTCTAAAAGATAAAAATGTACCTGACCTTCTAGAGTTAATACACTTAGCCAAGTTATCATTACCCCAAGCTGAAAGATTTAAAAATTGCTATAATAAAACATAACACATTTTCCTGGAAAAAACTTCAAATAAGGAAGAACATGGATAACCAGTAATGGACAAAAAAAATATATTTGCGTTGCACTGTTAGAAAAAACTCATTTTTGACGGTAGTTTCTGTCACCAATTGGTCACTAAAAGGGTTTCATTGACAAATTTACAATAAAGTTACACTTATTAGGACTTTGTGACGGATTTCCAATGAATTCGCGATGGATTTCTGACGGATTTGTTATGGATTTTGATGAATTTACACTTAATTCTGCACTTGATGATTAAATATAAGGGGTTACCCATGCCACCCCGGACACCTATTTTGTCCACCCCTACAGATAACAAATTAAAGATGTTGCTTTCTACAAGCATGTATAAATTGGCTAGCTGTTTAAACAGTTAGAGGAATATCAACCCTAGGATTAGTAAGATAAACGAGTTTTCCAAAAAGCTTTTGAAATTCAGTTCTGTTGTCAGGCAAATCATCATCAACACTAACAACAATAACTTGACCCCACTTACCACTTACAATTTACACCATTGAAGTCTAGACTTTGTACCTAAAACCACGTCCCACTTTTCTAGACCATTTATATCCCTTTTTATTAAAACCATACTCATTATTATTTTAACCATTTTTTTAAACTAATTTACCTTTCCTAACCCACTACTCATCATAAACATCTTTTTGAAGAACCCTTCAAGTAGTTTATCATTTTTCTTCAAAAAGAGTTTTTGTAAGATATTATTTTAAAGTTTTAGATATTACACTTCGACAATTCTTTCTACTTATGGATGATCTCAATAATATAGAATTTATTCCACTGTTTGTTATGTTCCACTTAATCAAGGTCGGCGAATCAGCCTCGCGCTAGAGATCGGCATATAGGAGGTCTCGATTCAGCTATTCAGACTAAATATTTTCTTATTCGAATTCCTCATTTGAACAAATTCCAAGACTTGTATCTCTAGGTTATCTTTTAGTAGGCTCGTATCAGCAACCTGGAATTTTTTGTAAGTTTCAGATTATATCAGCATATCCAAACTGTTTTCATAACTTCTCTTCGATGCCCTCGCGTAAACAATACTAGTATTTCAACCTTTATTCAGTCCAACAAAGGATTCTTTCAATGAATGTTATTAATCTCTTTTTATCATTATTTATTTGATCAACATGGCAGCAATCCAAAAGTATTTATTTTACTTTATTTTCTTATGTTTTATCGAGACCCTTCCTACATCTAAGAGAGCATGTGAGGACCCGAATATCCAAGATTCTCTTTCCTCATTTATTTATTTTTTATCCTATTGTATTGTTGATTAAAAAAAAGGAGTACTATGAGCATCTAGATCAAATTTTATGATGTTTCAGTTTTGACTTTTCAAGAAATATTAGAAAACGAGATTAGTTATTATTTTGAGCTATTCTAATTAACCTTTCTCTAATATCTACATGTTAAGTCAAATTGAAGCCATGATAATAATTCTTATTGAAGTCTTAACATCGACCATAGCTCCCAAATCCATATTATTTATTATTTACACTTTACTTCAAGGTGTTGCATATTTATCAACATGTTTAATGATATGAATATGAGTTGACAGTCCGGGATGAACTTCAAGTCCGAATTGAGCCAAGTCCTAAGTTCCAAGTCGGGTCTAGTTCTTGATTGTGAAAAGGATACTGATTACAAAGGGGATGTTGAGTGGGAAAGGGTCTAGGTTACGACTAGGTACAAACCGATGTGAACGGTCACAATGAATCACAATCTCTAATGAACGGATGCGAACCTCATGTGATCTGTGTGATGAGATTCAATGCGAATTAGACTCTTGGAATGCGATGTGATAGACTGTTACCTGGTGTTAACATTACTGTATGTGACCATGTTAAATCTGATGGAAAGCACTAAAGAGACGTTATCTCGCCAGGGCCTGGGCCGGGTCTCAGTTTTAGCCCGGACAGGCCAGCGCCAGGATGACAAGTCACTTTCCCCAATAAGGAAGAATATTCCTCGTGATCCTCTCATTCTCTCATGACCAATTAGGTCATGAAAAAGAGCTTGATGACGCCCAAAACCGACTTCACTTGGACTCGTCGAGTCACCTGATGGACTCATCGAGTCCATTGCCCAGACAACAACAAACTTTGATTTTTAAGTAGTTTTTGCAAGTATAACAAGAAAACAAGCCTAGGCTCTGATACCACTGTTGGGTTATGAGCATTCTAACACTCCTAAGTGTACATGCAACCCTAAATATATTGGATCTATGTTTTCTCTATTATACATGCAAATATGAATATTCCAAGGTATTACCCTAACTAGCATACAATCTTTTCATACTTGGGTAATAAAATGGATAGAATACATACCTTGTTGATGTAGCTTTGACTCCATGAAGCTCGAGAGCCTAGTGCCCCAAATGTGACACCTCAAATGGTCCACACAACATCACCAACACATGGAATAACCATGAGAAGAAGACACTTCATGCTCAAATTGGCTAGCCCTCATATATGTATCACTAGTGCCAATTTCTTGAACTAAAGGGGTCTTTATATAGTGTGGCTATTAGGGTTACACCATGTAACTCATGACTTTACCCATTCCTTATGCTCCATGGGTTTTAACCTCCATAGAGTATCCATGGGTTACCACATGGGTTAATCCCAACATAAGGAATCTTCGATCATAATCCCACATATATAAGAATGAATGATTTACACAATCAACCCCCATATATTTAATTAGTCTCTTTTGATCACTAAATTAAGACCAAATTAATTCTTGACCAATACTAATTAAATAACATGATTTCATATTAATATATTAGAACTTATAATATATTAATATGTCACAAATGTCCTCTTCTCATAAATGGTCTATCCAAATGTTCTAATACCAGGCAACCCAAATGGACCATGTCGAGTCGGGTCAAGTACATACCAGTTATAGTTATGGACCTAAACACTAATCCAACAGTCTCCCACTTGGATAAGTCTAAAACTATTATTGTGTATGACTTCAAGAACCAACTGGAAATCGTAGCTCTCAAAAGCCGCTGTTGAACTCTGACCTTGTCGATGAACTCTGACCTTTGTCAATGACTTGTCCATTAGATAAGGGATCATATATTCCTCCATTCTAGATATCATATGTATTGAGACATGGATTATAAATCATTCTCTCTGTCCATTTGTTGTTTCCCGATTTCCGATTTATGACGACTGACTGATTGAACATATCAAATCAGTCCTAGCTTAACCAAGCACTCACATGTGTCATCATTAAATCATCGAGGGGCCCACAGATATCACTTTTATCCCGAAGGTAAAAGGAATGGATAAACTTCGACTCATATGGCTTGTTCTACTACTTGTTGAATCATACACAAAGGCACGTTTTATAACATCGAGTTACCAATGCGTTTTCTTGCGATCAATGTATAACCAACTCATAGTAACAACTCATATCTCTAGGTTTGTAGAATATAAGATATTATCGTCTCATGATCACTCGTGATAAAATCCATGAAGTGATTCCAATGAGCATGGGTTGAATCCAATACTCAAAACTTATGAGCACTCATGAGTGTTGTAGCACCACTTTATCCAACAACTTATACCTCTACAAGCCAACCCATGACAATCTTGATTCATATCTACTTCCAACATATAACCGACTGTGGATAGTTTAAGTAACTTAGTCATTCAGGAAGAACAACCTAGTTATTTTGGAAGTCAAAATATGCAAAGTGAAACACAAGAATAATCGAATCTAATATGGTCTCAGAACTTATGAATATAAATAAAACACCCTTTATTTATCACCATATAGATTACCCATCATTCATTGCATACTGTTTCAAACTATCAACTTTATACTAGAATTAAAACAATAGTTGTCCCATGCTTCAAGCATGTACACTATTATTTTTTATTCTACACACTAGTCATGCCATACACCAAGTATGCATACTAAGTTTGTCTATGATCTTTACTTTGTGAAAGAGATCGATTGAACATAATTCCAATGATTCTCATTTCACACTCCCAATTCCTTACTGTAAATGCAAGAATTCCAAATTCATTCCATTTACTGAAATCTGTTAGATTCTAAACTTATATGCATTGATCCTCTTGTAATGATTATGCACAAAGTCACAAAGACTTGACAACAAACATTACAAATCATTCCAAAGGAGATCAACTCCTTGGAAACGTCCTTCTTGCATTAAGTTTCCTAATCTTACACATATTTAATGAATAACTTCCACCTATGGGAACAACTCCATATTCCCATTTTGACTATCACTTCTGAACAAGAGTTTCCTCTTTTCAGAATATGTCAATATGGTCCTTCCAAAATTAACACTATACTTCCAACTTTCCCTGAGAAACCAATCTTTGGTAAGCCTTAGATTGTCCTTGACAATTGCTTAATCCTTTTAGTCATATCCAATTCTAGACCTTTTCCCTTCTCAATGCCCCAGGCATTTGGAAAATTTTAGAAAGGATGAATATTATAGCACATGCAATCGATCCTATATCCGAAGCATATGAGACACGATTCATGATGTCTCACATAAAGACATGATACTAGACCAGTCCTTTTGCTACAATATTTCTATTTTCCAAGTTCTCATAATTCAGATTATGAAAAGGGATGCCGTAATCATAATCGAATTTTAGAACGCAAATAATGTACCCATATATAGAATTTTCTTATGTTGAGCCATTCCAACATAACATTCATATATATACTTGACTAAATTTGATTAAAATCTCACGATCTAAGCTTATAGATTTGAGATGAAGTATAATTTCTTCTCCCTTAATTATAGGAAAACAAAATTTTCAACCCCTGCAACTTCACAAATTGAAACTTTTGTTATCTATAATTAACATTGCTATCTTGCAATACTAATTATAATTATCATGCTCCCATTAACATGATGATTATTAGCATAATACTTATGCTCCCACTAGCTTTGACATGTACTCAAAAATCAGTTGGACTTCTAGAAATCAATACTTTATTGACTTTCTTACCAAAGTTTAGACTTCTGATACGAAATGCTTTGATAAAGCACTTAATCAAAATCATACATCTTTCCTTATATAGCATGCATGTGTGTCTAAAAATTTTTAGAACTATGAAAAGGGATGTCGTAATCATAGTCTCAATTGTTTAGACCTTTTGCCATCTGGTTCAAATCTACTTGGTGGAAGTGTTTCCTCACCATCATTTTCATGAATCGGAGAGAAACCTTATGACCCATAGATTTTATGGTGTATGTGTTCTTATCCATGTGAATTGTCAAAACCATAGTTACAAGACAAGGATAATGATAAATCCAAACTCATATGGACTGAACTCAATCTGAATTTCTTGCCACCTGGCAGCTCAAGGGTCTGCCATTGCTTCCAAGTTGTTATGAAACCAATTGAGAACTCTCAGAACTCATATAAAAAGCCAACTATAACTGGAATGGGCACAGAAATAGAAATATGTCAACACGATAGGTTATAAACCCCACGTCGTGTGCTAGTGTTAAACTACATGTTTTTTTTATTCTTGATTAGATCTTGAAATTCTTTTCAGGATCTTTAAGACTCCCGCTGTCCTCTTGACATATAAGACTATCTTGCCAAATATTAAAGAGATAGTTTGGATTCTTTATCAAGACAAACACTTCACATAATTGGTCTTAGTTGGTCTTTGTTTTATCTAAAACATCACAACTTACCAATTTTAAATGTACTAGAGTAGGATACTTTTACTCTTACATTTGACAAGTGTTTTAAACCTTTCTTTAAGATATGTCACTCAACGTACAGTCTTGGAATGACTCTAAGACTTTTTTTTTGGAATGAAGTATGACTCGTCTTCTTGATTTAACCATTCCAACAATTCAAGATTCCTTTTCTTAGTCATAAGAATGCATTTAGAGGATGAATTGTGATAAGGTATCTTAATCATAAACATGATCATATAACATGATACTAAAGTACTCTCCCATCCTTTCAGATTTGAGAAACTTTTATCCTTCTACCGAGTTTGATTCTTCTTATTCGTTCTACCATACATTGAAAAATTTTCAATGTATCAGAATTACACTTAAACTTGTAAGTGTAACCATATTTACTAAACTTTTAGTAAATCATGACGAATAGTCTTATCGATCTTTTGTGGTGGACTTGATCAATGCACAAGAATGTGTACTCGATCCCTTAGCCCTTCACTTGACTTACATATACATGTGAACAAGGAATTAGTCTTAATTTTCCAAAGCTGAAAGTTCTCATTCATCATACTGTACAACTTGTATGATTCCAAGTTTCTATCCAACTGAAAACTTGGGTGATGAGAAGCTTTCCTTATTTGGTAAACTTAGACACTACCACAAATGAAAGAATCAAATTCATATTTTCAATATTGCTAGAAACATACAAACATCAAGTTTTCATAAATGCCATTGCAAGGAGATATAAAACAAAGTATAAAAACTTTTATTTATTTATAAAACGCGGAAAAAACTTTTCCTTACAATGCAACTTTAAATGAAATCTATGCTATTACATGTTTGCTAGCAATTTATCATAACTCTTAAGAGTTGCTCAAGAATCCGATCTTTAATCAAGCGATAGAAATCCATCTTTGCAGTCAGATTCATCATACTCTTTCTTTAAGTTTCCTTCACTTTTCATTTGATTCTTAAAACATCAACATGTGACCCAGTCACATCATGTAATAAGAATCTCAGAATAGAAACTTAACCGAGTTAGATAGTGGACTTTACCTGAAGTAGAGTCAAACTTATTGACTTTACCAGCCTTATGATCTTTCAGGTAAATTTGGCAGCTTTGCAATCAATGCCCCTTCCTCTGGCAAGAGAAACATGTGGATTCTTTGGAGATGGTACATGGGACTATCGCAGACTTGCCTTTCTCTTTACCATTTGGTCAACCGAGTTGACTATGGTCAATCCCTTTCCTTGGGAAGAGAAGGCTTTTCTAGATATCAATGTTTCCATTGTCAATATCCATTGGGAAGTTGATCTCCTAATCAAAATTGCTTTACTAAAGCTCCAAATCATTGTTGATTTAGCAGTACCAAGCAAATAAATAAGATCATTAAGGGTCATGTCATTGTCTATTTCATAGTAGTCCCAAAGGTAACTTCCTATGTGACTTAGAAAGTGACTGAACATCCACCTTTCTTAAGACTTTGACACCCAACTCTCCCGGCTTGTCAATATGTGACTTAATCTCCAAGATGTGAGCACACATAGACCTTGCTTGCTAATAAGGCTAGAGTGACCTTAAACTTGTGGGTTAGGGAGAATTAATTGGGGAGGTGGAGGAAGTGAAGTTCCAAGAGATTTGGGTAGATCATAGATGTCTGAACTAGACAGCTTTTGGGAGATATTCAACACAGTTGATTTAAAGTCCTTAATATAACACCCAATATGAAATATTAAGGCTAGGACCCAACACAATACTTTTTATAACTTAGAAGAGGGATGTCGTAATCCAAGCTATAAAATATTTGAAGGTAGGCGAATGACGATTCACCAATTTCCACCATGAAAACGAAATAATTTAATTAGGTTTTACTTGGATTTGAAACTCCTAGATCTTTTGAGATTCATTGAACTGTTCAATGGCATGTTTCCATCTTGAGTGTGCCCTTCAGGTTGTTTGACTGGGATGTCGAGGATCACAAAACAAGGTGTGAAGTAACCATGCAAATTACTTGGTACCCTTAATATTTACCCCTTAATCGATGTGTTGGTTAACCACACGCGCTCCACCGATACTATGATAAATATTATGTTACCCTTTGCCTACCTTGTTAAATCACGCTAGTGTGCTGGTTAACCACACACGCTCCACTAATCGACTTAAGCAAAGTGCAAAGTGTAATTTCATGGGTTAGCACCAAATTCACATTTTCCTAAGTAACTAAGATTAGGTATTAATTAGAGTTTAGTTACTTAGTATTTATCATTAATACTTTTAATGAAGGGACAATTCTAGTCCTTATCCTACTCGTTCGGCTAACGACCCTCCACCGGTCAAGGAAGCGGTGGGTGAGAGTGGACACCCATTAAACTGCCATTTTATAGGCAGTAACCTTATACCCCCCTTATAGACCAACTTCGTGAATGAGGCCTACTAACGGTAAGACTGACTTTACTCTTATACATATATATATATATATATATATATATATATATATATATATATATATATATATATATATATATATATATATATATATATATATATATATATTATTAACTTATCATATTATAAAGTATAAGGGTTGAATTTTAACTTTTAAAATTCTAAGGGCTAACTTGGAATTAAAGTATTCATAAGGGAAAACTTTTCAAATTCCAAAACTTGAGGGCAAGTTTTGAACCTATTCAAAACTATTCAATTTCCATAACTTATGTGTTTAAAGTAGTTTTAATCCAAAAACTCTTCAAGTTCCATCACTTGAGGACAAGTTATGGAAGACTTTAAACTATTAAAAGAATGTGACTTTTCTTTATTCATAACCTATGGAAATATTTATGAGTTTTATGAATCTTTAATGTGACTTTAAACTATTAAAAGAATGTGACTTTTCTTTATTCACATAACTTTTCTATTAATCTGAGAAACTTATAAGAACAAGATAATTCAAATCAAACTTTTTCATGTAATTGCCCTAAACCTTAAACTAATACAAAACATGAATCTATTGACAATTATCTTTGAAATTGGATTAGCATGAACACTACCACATCAAAAACAGGTTTATAAGTTGAAAAAAAAGCTTAGGGTAATGTTCCTAGTCCGGTTCCAGCCAAAACAGTCGAAGATATGCTGTCTGGGGGTCCAACTCGTCGAGTGCATGAACCAACTCGGCGAGTTGGATCGTTTTGAACACTTTTAAGGCATGGAATCATCGAGTCACCTGATGGACTCGTCGAGTCCGTTGCCCAGACAGCAACAAACTTCGATTTTTAAGCAGTTTTTGCAAGTATAACAAGACAACAAGCCTAGGCTTTGATACCATTGTTGGGTTATGAGCATTCTAACACTCCTAAGTGTACATGCAACCCTAAATACCTTGGATCTATGTTTTCTCTATTATACATGCAAATATGAATATTCCAAGGTATTACCCTAACTAGCATACAATCTTTTCATACTTGGGGTAATAAAATGGTTAGAATACATACCTTGTTGATGTAGCTTGACTTCATGAAGCTCGAGAGCCTAGTGCCCCAAATGTGACAACTCAAATGGTTCACACAATATCACCAACATATGGAATAACCATGAGAAGAAGACACTTCATGCTCAAATTTGCTAGCCCTCATATATGTATCACTAGTGCCAATTTCTTGAGCTAAAGGGGTATTTATATAGTGTGGATATTAGGGTTACACCATGTAAATCATGACTTTACCCATTCCTTATGCTCCATGGGTTTTAACCTCCATGGAGTATCCATGGGTTACCACATGGGTTAAACCCAACATATGGAATCTTCGATCATAATCCCACATATATAAGAATGAATGATTTACACAATCAATCCCCATATATTTAATTAGTCTCTTTTGATCACTAAATTAAGTCCAAATTAATTCTTGATCAATACTAATTAAATCATGATTTTATATTAATATATTAGAACTTATAATATATTAATATGTCACAAATGTCCTCTTCTCATAAACGGTCTATCCAAATGTTCCGATGCCATGCAACCCAAATAGACCATGCCGAGTTGGGTCAAGTACATACCAATTATAGTTATGGACGTAGAAACTAATCCAACAGTACGCTCATGTCGTCTAACAGCCAGGTGACGTCAGTTCTGAGCATCATCAAGGTCTTTGTCATGACCTGATTGGTCATGAAAGAATGAGAGGATCACGAGGAATATTATTCCTCGTGAGGGAAAGTGAGTTGTCATCCTGGCGCTGGCCTGTCCGAGCTAAGACTGAGACCCGGCCAAGGCCCTGGCGGGATAACGTCCTGTCAGTGCTTTCCGTTAGATTTAACATGGTCGCATACAGTAACATTAACGCTTGGTGTTGCGTCTGATGGGTTATTAGTTGTTGGGCTTGGATGCAAAAGCTGTGGAATTCGAGAGCAACTACTGGATGTGAAAAACATCAGAACAATTGTGATTTCGATTCTTGGAATCCGGATGTGAATCTCAGAAGTCAGTTGTGAAAATCGGAAGCATGTTGTGATCCTAAGATGCGAAGTAGCTTTCTGGGATCTATGGTTCAATGTTAATGCTAGATAACTTTCAAATGAAGATTCTAGATCAAATATTCCAGATTCTACTTTATTTTAGAAACGATTTTATTTTATTTTATTTTTAGCATTTAATAGGGAGTTTCTTTTTAATTGATACTTTCCTTTTTGTAAGAATCTGTAAGGCAATAAATAGCCCCATTATTGAACATTATGGTATAGATTCTTGAATGAATTACATTTGAGAAATTTGTTCTGTTAGTTGCTTACTCTCCCCTTTGTCAATTATACGACACCTATTCTAGTTTGATAGGAATTCAAATCAATAGGTCTCGATTTGTTTTCATCGATACTCAATCTATAGGTTTAGATTGTTTATCCCATCTATCTTTTATTGTTTTCTTGTCGATTAAGTTATCATTTTTATCATTTTTTATCGTTGCCTTATTATTGATGGGTTTTAGACAAAAGAACATTCCTATGTACTCGTACAAAACCTTAAAGCTTGGATCTAGGCTTCTCTATTGTACATGCAATTCATCCAAGACATGAAAACCCTAATCTAGCATACATTGAAATCGAAATCTATAATAAACTAGTTTAGATGATACCTTTCAATAGTTGCAAGAATCCTTTGATCTTCAAGAAGCTTAGTGTCACAAGTGTAACACCTCTAATGGCTCACAAACAACACAATCAAGAGAATGATGTAGAGGAGAGAGGATGAGAGGCAAAAGTCGGCTCCAAGCTTCCAAGGGATCAAGTGGCTTAACCCAATAAGCCATAAGGAACTTGAGAACCTTCTGGAATAAGGCTTCTATGGCCAAAATTAAGATAGAATCATCCTTAATTTCGTCCATGCCTTAAGTAACTTCTAGGGTTTCAGTCAAAACCATAATTGGATGACATAAGCCCTAAGTAACTTGAGAACCTTCTGGAATAAGGCATCTATGGCCGAAATTAAGATAGACTCATCCTTAATTTTGTCCACGCCCTAACCCAATAAGGATTCTCAGCCAAATATTCAATTATCACACAATTGACAGTTCTAGACCCCTTTATTTAATTAATGTCTTTTAGCCACAAAATTAATTCTTAATTAATTCTTGTCTAATATTAATTAAACTATATGATTTCTCTTTTAATATATTATTTATATAATATATTAATAAACCATAATAACATCTCTCTTCATAAATCATCCTATCAAGTTGCTTTGGTGAAGGCAACCCAAAAGGACCATGCACAACCGGGTCAAGTACATACCAAATATAGTTACGGGCTTAGACACTAATCCAACAGTCTCCCACTTGGATAAAACTAGTAACTATAGTGAAAGTACAACCCGATTAGCAATGGTAGCTCTAAAAGACGATGTCAAACTCGTACCATATCAATAACATGTCCTTTAGTTAAGGGATCGTATAGTCCTCCATTCTAGATATCGTGCAGACAATTACATGGAACATAGTTATACTTATTGTCCAGCAGCTTGTTTCTCGATCTCTGATTTGTCTGACATAGAACTTAATTGAACACATCAATTCAGTCCAGACTGGGCCCGACACATAATTCAAACGAAATCATCGAGGGGCCCAGATATCGCTTTTACCCTCTTAGGATAAAAGGAACAGATAAACTTCGAATTATATGCATTTACCATTCACTCATCAAATCACGCACAACAATGCGTTTTATAACATCAAGTTACTGATGCGTTTACGCATTATCAATGCACAACCAACTTGCAATAATAAACCATATATCTAGGCTTTAAGACCATATGATATTATCATTTTGCGATCACTCGAGATAAATTCCATGAAGTGATGCCGACAAGCATGGGTCTAATCCAATGCTCAAATCTTATTCATAAGCACTCTTGAACGTTGCAACAAACATTTGCTATGTCTAACACACTTTAGAAAATCTACAAACCAATTCATGACAATCTTCTTTCATACCTACTCCTAAAGTATGAGCGATTGTGGAACATTTGAATAATCTTATTATTCAGGAAGTTAAAACATGCAAAGTGAAACAATAGGTAAACAACCAACACAAGACAGTAACTTTACTTATAAATAACACTCCTTTATTTAATCATCAAATGTCAGTTACATTTATCTATTACGCATTTCGAAGCTATCTAATCTAAATTAATATCGTCCTTCAGCTCGATGCTCCTTGCGTGCTGCAGGTGCTTAACTTTACTCAGTCCCTTCGTAAGGGGATCTGCTGGGTTATCCTCCTACGATACCCTCTTCACAACGAGGAGTCCCTCTTCCACCTAATGTCAAATAAAATGATATTTCCTATCGATATGTCAAGATCTACCATGATCCCTCGGTTCCTTTATCAAGGCAACCGCCCCTTCATTATCTAAGAAAATTTCCATTGGCTCCTTTATGGCTGGCACAACTCCAAGGTCTCCGATGAAGTTCTTCAACCATATCGCATCCTTTGACCCTTCGCTCGCCGCTATGTACTCTAATTGGCACATTGAATCAGCTCCAGTCTCCTGCTTGGAACTTTTCCAAGTCACTGCTCCTCCATTTAGGGTAAAGACCCAACCCGACTGCGAACGGTAGTTGTCCATGTCGGTCTGAAAACTAGCGTCACTATACCCTCGTACCCTTAAGTCATCACTCCCACCGAGGACTAGAAACCATTCCTTGGTCTTCCGAAGGTACTTAAGAATATTCTTGATTGCGGTCCAATGTGCTTTGCTAGGGTTCCCTTGATATCTTCTGACCATGCTCAAAGTGAAGGGCACATCAGGGAGAGTACAAGTCATCGCATACATGATCGAGCCAAATGTGGAAGCGTAAGGTACTCGGCTCATCTCTGGTATCTTGACTTCGGTACTCGGGCTTTGAGTCTTACTCAACTTGGCATTACTTTAGATTGGTAAATCCCCCTTCTTGGAATTATCCATACTAAAATGTTTTAGCACCTTGTCCAAGTAAGTATTCCGACTAAGTCCTATTAGTCTTTTACTCCTGTTTCTCACTATCCTTATTCCTAGAATATAAGCAGCCTCTCCAAGGTCCTTCATAGCGAAACACTTCCCAACCCAAGACTTGACTTCGTGCAACGTCGAGATGTCGTTTCCTTTGAGTAGTATGTCATCAACATTCAATATGAGGAAGCTTAATATACTCCTACTGGCTTTGACATATACACCTGATTCATCTTCGCTTCGTAGAAAACCAAATTCTTTGACTTTCTCATCGAAACAAAGATTCCATCGGCGAGATGCTTGTTTCAATCCATAAATGGACTTATCAAGCTTGCACACTCTATTAGGGTGCTTTGCATCGACAAAACCCTCTGGCTGACTCATGTAAACATCCACAACCAACTTTCCATTAAGGAAAGCAGTTTTGACATCCATCTGCCATATCTCATAGTGATGAAATGCAACAATGGCTAACAATACCCTAATAGACTTTATCTTCGCAACTGGTGAGAAGGTCTCATCATATTCAACTCCGGGAGTTTGAGTAAAGCCCTTCGCAACCAATCGCGCCTTATAGGTGTGTACCTTCCCATCCATGTCATTCTTCTTCTTGAAGATCCACTTGCACCCAACCATCTTACGACCCGACATATTGTCAACCAAATTCCAAACTTGGTTGTAATACATGGACTGAATCTCACTGTCCATAGCCTCTTTCCATTTCGCAGAATCTGGTCCTGCCATGGCTTCCTTGTAGCTATTAGGTTCATCCAAATTTATTAGTGTACTCTCACTAATAAACATATCACCCTCACTTGTTATATGAAAACCATGCAACACATGTGGAACACTAACTCTACTGGAACATCTAAGTGGTAGGGATTCGTCAATCGGTTCAACCGGAGTTTCCTCCTCGGGTTGAGCGCCAGTGGTAGAGGTTCCTTCATCGCTCGACTCTTGAAGCTCTTCTAGATCAATTTTCCTCCCACTGTCCCATTGGCTTATAAGTTCACACTCTTGAAAAATCCCTCTCCTCGCAACGATGACAACATTGTCACTCGGTCTATAGAAGAGATATCCAAAGGACTTTTACGGGTAGCTGTTGAAAATACACCGCTCACTACGAGGTTCGAGCTTGTCGTGAGTCCGTCGTCTTACAAAAGCCTCGCAACCCCAAACCTTAATATATGTCAACGAGGGAGCTTTCCCTGTCCACATCTTGTGAGCTGTTTTGGTAACCTTCTTTGTAGGGACTAAGTTAAGGATATGGGCGACAGTCTCTAAGGCATAACCCAGAAGGAGATAGGTAGCGAAGAACGACTCATCATGGAACGAACAAGGTCTAGCAAGGTTTGATTATGCCTCTCAGCCACACCATTCAACTGTAGTGTCCTAGGTGTTGTTAATTGTGAAACGATTCCTCATTGCTTGAGGTAGTCGTGGAATTCAAGACTTAGGTACTCTCTGAAGGGTTTTGAGCATTCTAACACTCCTACGGTGTACATGCAACCCTAAATACCTTGGATCTATGTTTTCTCTATTATACATGCAAACTTGAACTTTCCAAGGTATTACCCTAACAAGCATACAATCATTAATACTTGGGTAATATAAACAAGTTAGAACACATACCTTTTTATGTAGCTTGATTCCATGGAGCTTAAGAGCCTAGCGCCTCAAGCGTGACACCTCAAATGGTTCACACAACATCATAAACATCTTGGAATAACTTGAGAGAAAAGGTTCATATGCTCAAATCGTCTAGCCCTCATGTATACACATAATAGTGCCAATTTCTTAAGCCATAGGGTCCTTATGTCCGTATATATGGTGGCTATTAGGGTTACACCATGTAACTGATGTCTTTCCATATTCTTCATGCTCCATGGGTTAAAACTGTTGGATAAGGTGTCTAAGTCCATAACTATATTTGAGATGTACTTGACCTGACCCGACATGGTCCATTTGGGTTGCCCTTCACCCGAACAATTTATATGGATAATATTTTGAGAATAATATAAGTTATGATTTATTAATATATTATAAGTTCTAATATATTAATAAAAAATCATATGATTTAATTAGTATTAATCTAAAATTAATTTATAATTAATTTAGTGATCAAAAGTTTGACTAATTAAATATGGACTTTATATAGTGTAGTGTAACAGCCCGGAATTTCAAATATTGATATAATTATGATTTGGGGGTGTTTTAAGAAGGGACTCGGCGAGTTGGAGCCTTGACTCGCCGAGTAGGATCGCAGACCGGGTCGTGGGTTCGCGACTGGACTCGACGAGTCCGATATGGACTCGGCGAGTCGACGCTGTTCAGCAGAAACCCTAGCCGTTCCGTATTGGGTCGTATATAAGAGTTGTATTGTCGTCATTTCGCGTCTTTTGGTCGATTGTGGAGAACCCTAAACGACTGTGGCATCTAGAGCAAACTTGAAGACCATTATTGACCTTGAAGAAGTTGTTAGGCAAGAAGAAGAAGGGTTTTGGCTAAAGGAGCAGCAAGGGAGTCATATTCTGAGGGTTGGGGACACAGAGGACACATTATTCAGGTAAGAACTCGAATTATCCTCTGCTATGTTGATGTGTTATGGGATTAGGGTTTATGAAACCCATTTGGTGATTTGATGGATTATTATGTTGTTATACATGAGTTTATACCCCGGTAATAGATTGATTAGAGGTCCAGAAGTCCCATGAGTGTGTATTTCGGGAAAATATGTATCTCAGGAAGCAGTTTGATCGACTGCATGGCGTGGACTCGCCGAGTCGGATGATCGGACTCGGCGAGTAGCTTGAAGATTCACTGGACTCGCCGAGTTGTTCTTCAGACTCGGCGAGTGGAGTCGGGGTGGCCCCGCGATTCCTCCAGGAGTGACTCGTCGAATCAAAGAGGATACTCGACGAGTAGAAGGGGAATCTCAGAGGATTGAAGGACGACCAGACTCGCCGAGTCGCCAAGGAACTCGCCGAGTCCAGTCGAGCTGACAATGGACTGTTGACCAGAGTTGACTGATGTGATTTCTCAGGGTCAGTTAGCGTGGAAGATAGAAGTGCTAAAAAAGGATATATGATGAGACAGGGAGCTTGGAGCTCGGAGGATCAAGTGCAAGGGATTTCGGGAGTTGCTATCTCCCAGTGACCGCGAGGTGAGTCTTCTCACTATACTGTACCCGGAAGGGTTTGACTGTGTGACCGGAAGGTCGGATATGATATGTGATATGTATGCTATATGTGGTATGTTATATGTTATATGTGCTATGTATTATGGGCCGGAAGGCGAGATGATGTGTGATGGACCGGAAGGTCGGCGTGGGTAAGGCCGGAAGGTTTACCCAGCAGGGACGGAAGTCCCCTGAGACACATGGACCGGAGGATGTGTGATGGACCGGAAGGTCGGCGTGGGTAAGGCCGGAAGGTTTACCCAGCAGGGACGGAAGTCCCCTGAGACACATGAACCGGAAGGTCGGGCCTGGAAAGGCGTATGTGCGTAAGGTATATTGGGGAACTCACTAAGCTTCGTGCTTACGTTGTTTATGTTATGTTGTTTCAGGTTCTTTCAGTAACGCGGGATGGCAACGGTTCGATTGTACACACCGAAGAAAGAGTTGTGTTTTGGAGGATCCTGGTCTTCTATTATATTGAAAACGAAACTATGTTTTGTAATTCAAATGTGATTAAGATTTTAAAACAAGTGTTTTAATATTAAATTGATTAATTAAATGAAAATTTTGTTTTTGGAAATCTTGGTGTTACAAATTGGTATCAGAGCCTTGGTTTGAGGGATTCGAACGCGCCTACGGGTAAATCTGGACTCAAACTGAGGAAATAAGAAAAAGTTTTACAAATAAATGGTTTTCTAAAAGTGAATAAGAGTTCAAAGAGAAAGAAAGAAAGAGCAGTGTGTACAATCAGCCAGAGCCAAACGGTGATTTCCCAAAATACTCTTACTTTTGTATTATGAAATATCTATTATGCACTTTATGAGACATTATTGCATGCTAGAGACAGGCTAGGTATTCCACATCTTAGGACTAGAGTGGCCTGATTTGTGATGCCTTAGTCTAGGGTTTGCTGTTATATGTGCGTTATGCTTTTGTGTGTATGTGATGAGTGGAAATATCTAGTTAGAACGCACAAGGGGTAAAGCTACGGGGTACAGAGGTACTCCCGAGGATGAGCCGAGAAGGTGGAGCTACCACAGATGGGGAGCCCTATGTATGCTTCAATGCTCGAATGCTGCTTGCTTTGTGCTTTGTGGAGTTATCGATGATGGGAGTCAGCTACCAAGTGAGTATGACGATACTCAGGAGGTAGAGGGCTGGCATCATTGGGAACTCTTCAGCAGCTGATAGCAAAGAAGCGGGAGGACGGCAGAAGGGACTAGGGAGTAAATCTAGCCAGATGAGTGCGCTGGTAGAGTAGAGGATTTCGCTGGAAAGCGAGCACGCGCGATGAGATGGGTGAAAGAGCAGGTTTATCAGCTACTTAGGAACCCCGGGATGGTCCGTGTGGAAAGTATGGGTAGATGTGGCAGGTAGTATGGGCCCGTACTACTGAAAGCAGAGGACCCATACTTGATACAGGGGGCATCCTGAAGGTCCTAAGGAACCGATTGAGGGGTGATGTTATGGTTCGGATACCATACATCGGAGCGGATACAGGGTGATGTTATGGTCCGGGCACCATACATCGGAACAGATTGAGATGGATGTTGTGGTCCGAGTGCTATACATTGGAGCAGATTGGGGAGTGGTGCTATGGTTCAGGTACCATACACCGAAGCATGTGAGGAGGGATGTTATGAAATGAGTACCATGGTTCGTAGTGGATGATGCTTGTGGCTATCTTGTTATCCGGTTATCGGTCGGACGAGCACGAGCGAGCGGGATGCGAGGATTCGCGAGATCCGGCGTGATGAGGTTGATGCATTGTTGCGGGCTGAGTCGCCAGAATTGTTTGGGTCGATCAGGACCACTATGACTGAAGTAGTTTGATGAGCGATATGCGGCTTTTGCAGAGACGGCTGCCGCAGCGGTTACAAGGGCTGTAGCAACGGCAAAGAAAGGGGCTAGTCGGGGTTTTCAGTATCGGGACTTCTATTATGCGAAGCCTCCCACATTCGATGGAGTTCAGGACTCGATTGTTGCTATGAGATGGTTATCAGACATGGAGGGGTGTTTCTCCACGAGTTTATGCCCTACTGATCAGAGGGTGGGATGTGCTCTGAACCTATTGAGGCTCGGGGCGAAGGATTGGTGGAGATTGACCACGAGGTCATTTTCCGATGCGCAGAGGGCTGCGGTTTCATGGGATCAATTCAGAGGGATGTTCAGTACTCGCTAGGTTCCGCGAGATGAAAAGGAGAAATTGGCTCGGGAGTTCCTTGAGCGGAAGCAGGAGTTGGGGGTCGGTGACTGAGATCACCAGGATGTTCATTGGGAGGGCGATGTTTTGCCCTGAGTTTGTTTCGGAGCAGGTTCAGATGCCCCGATATCTGAGTATGTTCAAGGGGGGGTATCAGACAGTTCATGTTTGCGCAGAGGCGCGAGCCGTGTTGGTATCGCAGGAGGCCGCCATGTGGCGTGAGTTAGAGGTTGAGTTGCAGTTGCGTGAGATGAGGCAGGCCCGATGCAGTCACAGTCGGCGCCGAAACGGTCCATAACCGTAGACGTTAGAGTGGGGGATCGGAGCGGTCACACCTGTGGGAAGTGTGAGAGAGATGGCACCGGAGCTGGTTGGCCCAGTGGTGCATGCCGCAAGTGCGGAAAGGAGGGGCACGGTGCACGGGATTGTCGGTAGTCGGTGCCAATTCGGGATTTCAGGATTTGTTATCAGTGTCGGTAGGTTGGACATTTGAGGGTCAACTGTCCACAGCTTTTTGCAGGATCGGTGCAGGCCCTAGCACCGGCCATCTTGAGGAGTTCAGGAGGAGGACAGGATGGAGCAGAGCCCAAGGGCTCAAGGTCGTGCTTATCGGCTTGTGGCAGGGGGAGACGGAGCAGTGCCGGAGGCAGCTGCGGGTATGATGCTCTCTTGATGTCTTGAGTAGCTTGCGTTGATTGTGGCGTATTGTTTGTGCTGGTGTCTGGTGTGGATTTCGATGCGGTATTCGTTGTTTCGCAGGTTTGGCATGGTTATGGATTGGTGCTTCAGGTTTTCGCTTGACATTTGTTGTTCCCTGATGGTTGAGTATGATTATAGTTTGGTGTTTTGGTGCCGGTAGCCTCGTGCGGTTTTCGATGCGATATTCAACCTTTGGCAGATTGTGGGTTTTGGTTACGGGTTATTGTTGAGAATTCCGTTGGTTATCGTTTGTGGAGGGTTGTTAGTGGAGATGCGACACGGGATTGAGTGTCGGGTAGCATCTGCAGTCGTGAAGTGGATAATTGAAAGACCGGATTCTTTTGAGTGGATTGATCAGGGAGGAGATGTGTTTCACTGAGGGTTGTTTATGCTTGGGGGAAGCAGTCAGTGGGTAAATGTTCTCTTTGTGCAGGATGGTTCTGAAAGGTCGTTAATGATGGTCGGTGGCAATTAGTCAGTGCTTTAGTGGGGGAGAATTGTAAAATTCTCCGGGAAATCGATAAGTAGGTAAGGGTGCTTAGCTGTTGGGATTCAGCAAGTGTTTGTCAGCGCAAAGTATAGGCCGACGAGAGCGAGTGTTGAGTATGCGGGGCGGGATACAGACCTAGGGCAGTTTATTGTGGAGGCCTGAGAGGAGGTCGGGATCAAGCTTGAGTAAGTAATCGGAATTTTGCGATCAGAGTATCGGTACGTTTGAGGTACGTGATGGGTTGTACTGCATTAATCCCACGGGATTATGTTGTGCATGCTTCTAGAGCTGGAACCGGAAGGTTCCCAGAGTTAGAACCTGAGGGTTCGCAGAGTGTGGGTGCACGGACCCACAGAGATATAGCCTCGAGTGGCTAGTATGTGTTATGGGAGTCGGTCCAGTCATACTGGAGACTCTGTTGGTATTGCTGGATTAGTTTGAGAATTGCGGATCGCGTATGTTGCAGTGTGATTGCAGTGGAAGGTCTGGCCCCGGGTTATTGATCTTGTTTAGCGGAGGCAGTGATTTTGGTGAGTGGAGAGAGTGCATGGGATTGAGAGCCCCTGCAATGAGAACCAGAGTATGTGAATAGCAGTTACGCAAGAAGGGTGGTGTCGCTTGGGGCGAGCACCGTGGCACCGGTTGGAGTGGCATTATGTTCAAGAGAGTTCCGCGGAAAAAGAAAAGAGGAGGGTATGTAACTCCGAAGGGGGTGCAAGTTCACGAAAGTGAAAGCTACAGAGCAGAGTTATGGTTAGAGTTTTTTCGAGTATGGTTTTGAGCGTCGTGTTCGCGGCAGTGGTTTAGGAACCCATCCGGTTGGGATGTCTGTTGAGGCTCAGAAGGGATGCAGGGGGAGAGAGAATCTTAAATTCTCAGTGTGATCCTGATCAGAGTGTAGGGTGGGTGTAGTGGTTCAGCTGGGGAGATGTTCGAGGATATCATCAGTGCATCGGGTTTTCCAACCTACGGGGGTTAGGGCGAGTTCAGCTTGTGTATATGATGGCAAGAGGAGAACTTGTGAGAGTTGCTCTGGGAGTGAGAGTGGATCTCTCAGTTGGTCCGGGATGGACAAAGCGGACTTTGGATCGGGGATCCGGTGGTTCATGGTTTCCTAACCCTTATTGATCGAGTGGTTGTTGGGATTTAGAGCATAGTTGCATCTTGGGTAACTCTCGGCTACAGAGAGAGGTGGACAGTACAGAGATTGGGCTTTAGTTGGCAAAGCAGACTCAGCAGGTTAAAGAGAGTTAGTGATCGTCTAGAGTTATCAGGAAAGTTATGCAGGCAGACGCCGTTACGAGTATGTGATGCAGGTCAGCGACTTCGCAATTCTGACGGGGTGCTTCGATTTAGGAAGAGGGGTAAATGGGGGGCCCCGGTATGTTGGGTCTTTTCGTGAAGGTGCGAAGGTAGGAAGGATGACTTATCATTTGGAGTTGTCAACGGAATTGGGACGGATCCATGACACTGGTAGGTGTCGCAGTTGAAGAGGTGTATAGCGGAGGAGTCAGCAGTGGTTCTACTAGAGAACGATTGGGTGGATGTGAGCCTGTGTTACGTCGTGAGGCCAGTGGCCGTCGGGGATCGGGAGATCAAGGTTCTGAAGAACAAGGGGGTACCTCTGGTATTGGTTCAGTAGCGGTCTCGGGAGAGATCGGTAGTGTCTAGGGAAGCCGAAACGTGAGATGCGGGAGCAGCAGCCAGAGCTATTTTCAAAGTGAGACTTCGAGGGCGAAGTCTAGTTCTAGTGGGGGAGAGTTGTAACAGCCCGGAATTTCAAATATTGATATAATTATGATTTGGGGGTGTTTTAAGAAGGGACTCGGCGAGTTGGAGCCTTGACTCGCCGAGTAGGATCGCAGACCGGGTCGTGGGTTCGCGACTGGACTCGACGAGTCCGATATGGACTCGGCGAGTCGACGCTGTTCAGCAGAAACCCAAGCCGTTCCGTATTGGGTCGTATATAAGGGTTGTATTGTCGTCATTTCGCGTCTTTTGGTCGATTGTGGAGAACCCTAAACGACTGTGGCATCTAGAGCAAACTTGAAGACCATTATTGACCTTGAAGAAGTTGTTAGGCAAGAAGAAGAAGGGTTTTGGCTAAAGGAGCAGCAAGGGAGTCATATTCTGAGGGTTGGGGACACAGAGGACACATTATTCAGGTAAGAACTCGAATTATCCTCTGCTATGTTGATGTGTTATGGGATTAGGGTTTATGAAACCCATTTGGTGATTTGATGGATTATTATGTTGTTATACATGAGTTTATACCCCGGTAATAGATTGATTAGAGGTCCAGAAGTCCCATGAGTGTGTATTTCGGGAAAATATGTATCTCAAGAAGCAGTTTGATCGACTGCATGGCGTGGACTCGCCGAGTCGGATGATCGGACTCGGCGAGTAGCTTGAAGATTCACTGGACTCGCCGAGTTGTTCTTCAGACTCGGCGAGTGGAGTCGGGGTGGCCCCGCGATTCCTCCAGGAGTGACTCGTCGAATCAAAGAGGATACTCGACGAGTAGAAGGGGAATCTCAGAGGATTGAAGGACGACCAGACTCGCCGAGTCGCCAAGGAACTCGCCGAGTCCAGTCGAGCTGACAATGGACTGTTGACCAGAGTTGACTGATGTGATTTCTCAGGGTCAGTTAGCGTGGAAGATAGAAGTGCTAAAAAAGGATATATGATGAGACAGGGAGCTTGGAGCTCGGAGGATCAAGTGCAAGGGATTTCGGGAGTTGCTATCTCCCAGTGACCGCGAGGTGAGTCTTCTCACTATACTGTACCCGGAAGGGTTTGACTGTGTGACCGGAAGGTCGGATATGATATGTGATATGTATGCTATATGTGGTATGTTATATGTTATATGTGCTATGTATTATGGGCCGGAAGGCGAGATGATGTGTGATGGACCGGAAGGTCGGCGTGGGTAAGGCCGGAAGGTTTACCCAGCAGGGACGGAAGTCCCCTGAGACACATGGACCGGAGGATGTGTGATGGACCGGAAGGTCGGCGTGGGTAAGGCCGGAAGGTTTACCCAGCAGGGACGGAAGTCCCCTGAGACACATGAACCGGAAGGTCGGGCCTGGAAAGGCGTATGTGCGTAAGGTATATTGGGGAACTCACTAAGCTTCGTGCTTACGTTGTTTATGTTATGTTGTTTCAGGTTCTTTCAGTAACGCGGGATGGCAACGGTTCGATTGTACACACCGAAGAAAGAGTTGTGTTTTGGAGGATCCTGGTCTTCTATTATATTGAAAACGAAACTATGTTTTGTAATTCAAATGTGATTAAGATTTTAAAACAAGTGTTTTAATATTAAATTGATTAATTAAATGAAAATTTTGTTTTTGGAAATCTTGGTGTTACATGTAGGCTAAGTGCTTATTTAGAATGGGATAGGCTTGCATGGTAAGTCCATGGATAGTCCATGGAGCATTAACCCATGGATCTCATGGAAATGAAAGGTCATGGGTATTAGGGTTTACATGGATGTAACCCTAATCCACCACACTATAAAGGAGTCCTTGGCACTTGAAATCAAACTAGTTTTTTTGTGTGAGAACTAAGAGGGCCGATTTCAAGAAGAGGTCTACTATTCTCTCAAGTTTCCAAGGTTTGTGGTGATTTGTGACTTCCATTTGAGGCATCCACATTATTGGTGCTAGGCTCTCAAACTCCAAGCAATCAACCACTACTAAAAGGTATGTAACTCTACTAGCTTATTATGTTTTAAAGTTCCCCATGCCATGCTAGTTAGGTTAAGAACCTTGGAAAAACAAATTTGCATGTATCATAGTAAAACATATATCCATGGTTTCTAGGGTTGCATGTACACCATAGGAGTGTTAGAATGCTCAAAACCCAACAGTGGTATCAGAGCCTAGGCTTGTTAATTTGATACTTGATGCAAATTGTTGAAAAAGCTCAAGTTTTCTACATTCTGCAGCATGAACTCGCCGAGTCCATGAGGAAATTAATCATACTCGTCGAGTGGGTTCGTGCACTCGACGAGTAGGAGCCCCAGAATGCGGATTTTCGATTTTTGCTACTGGAAATGGACTAGAAACATTACCCTAAACTATTTTGGTGTTATAAAACTTGTTTTAGATGGTGTAATGGTTATGCTAATCCATTTTCAATAGCTATTATCAAAATTTCAAGTTTTATATGGTTAATTTATGATTCTTGAAATTGTTGATATGCATGGAATGAACTTGTGAGTTTAGAAGATCATAGGAAGTATTTGTAACTTGCTTGTTAGTTTAATTCTTGATCATTATGTGTTTTAATGGAATCCATAATTTGTCCTCAAGTTATCGATTACCAAAAGTTATCCTTTTAAAGTCCATTAAAGAAACACATAGATTACACAGAATGAAAAGTCTCTCATTTTATTAAACCATTAACTCATAAGTTATGAAAGATGAAAATTTTTGAAAGTTACAAAACTTGCCCATAAGTTTTGGAACATGTAAAGTCACTTTAAAAACTTTAGTTCCAACCCCTAGAATATTAAAAAGTTAAAATTTAACCCTTATATTTTATAATATTATAAGTTTAATAATAATTATAAATGTATAAGAAAAAGTCGTTTTACCATTAGTAGGCCTCATTCATGAAGCTGGTCTATAAGGGGGGTATAAGGTTGCTTCCTATAAAATGGCAGCTTAATGGGTGTCCACTCTCACCCACCGCTTCCTTGATCAGTGGAGGCTCGTTAGCCGAACGGGTAAAACAAGGACTTTAAATCTTCATTAAAAGTATGAAGAATGTAAAGTAACTAAATGTTTTTATAAATTCTCAATCTTAGTTACTTTAGGAAAATCTGAATCAGGTGCTAACCCATGAAATTACACTTTGCACTTTAATTAAGTCCTTAATGGAGCATGTGTAGTTAACCGGCACACTAACCTGGACTAAACAAGGTAGGCAAAGGGTAACTTAATATTACATTTGGGTGTTTTATTAAGGAATATCTTTATACCTAATCTAAACTTGTCTTTCTTCTTTTTAGATGTCTTCCAACAATGCTGCTTCTGGCTCAAACCCTACCGGCTCCTTCTCTCTCATGAACCTTTGTGGGTGAGTCATCTTTGATGGATCCAACTTTATGGATGGGATCATGAACATCAGGATGGTCACTCGGTATGAGGACAAAAAATATGTCCTCGACAAAGAGCTTAAGGAACTCGAGCCATCTACTACTCTTGAGGAGATCGCTAAATATATGGCACATGAAAGAGATGCTGCCAAAGTGGCATGTATCATGTTGGCCACAATAACAGCCAAGCTCCAAAAGTCTTATGAGGACTACTATCCTTTTGAGATGCACCAGGATTTGATGGACCACTACCATCATAGTGCTCGTCAAGAGCGATATAAAATCATCTCCTCCACGATGACAACCCGAATGAAGGATGGTGAACCCATCACGGGCCACATGCAGAAAATGAAAAGGTATGTGGACTGTTTGCTGAAGCTAAATGTGAACTTCCCCGAGGAGTTGAAAATTGACATCATTTTGCACTCTTTACCTTCATGTTATGATCAATTTCGTATGACTTACCACATGAACAAGGAGTAAGTTACACTTCTCAAACTTCAAGGACTCTTTGTCACACCCCAAAACTAGGAACGGCGGAAACGTTTTGGGGCGGAGGACGTCATGTAATGTATCACAACAATGTAAAGTAGTAAATAAGAAACAACATCATCCATTGCATTAATAATATAATTTTAATTACAAGTGTGTTCTTTCATAGTATAAGACAACATAATGAATAATCAAAATAAAAGAGGAGTCTTGACTGCTCCGACTTCACAAAACCTGGTCGTCGTACCTGTCTATTTGTGACCTGAGAATACAAGTTATTTTGAAAGCGAGTATCAGCAATAAAGGTGGTGAATTCATAAGTATTAATGTGTCTTTGATTTGTAAAACTGTGAACTAAAGACTTGTAAACATTTGGATAAAAGTTTGTATAAGTATGAAAATGCTTGTAAGTAATTGTAAACGTTTGAAAACTCTAGAAAATCCCTATGATTCCTACTAGTATAAAAAGTAGTCATCTACCAAGACCTAACTGTTTTGAAAGTAGCCTTCTACCAAGACCCAACTGTTTTGAAAGTAGCCTTCTACCAAGACCTATTGATTTTAGTGTATATCAAACTAGAATACACATCCTAGAAATGACACCTTTCAATAGTTGCAAAACCCTAAAGCTTGGATCTAGGCTTCTCTATTGTACATGCAATTCATCCAAGACTTGAAAACCCTAATCTAGCATACATTGAAATCGAAATCTATAATAAACTAGTTTAGATGATACCGTTCAATAGTTGCAAGAATCCTTTGATCTTCAAGAAGCTTAGTGTCACAAGTGTAACACCTCTAATGGCTCACAAACACCACAAGCAAGAGAATGATATAGAGGAGAGAGGATGAGAGGCAAAAGTCGGCTCCAAGCTTCTAAGGGATAAAGTGACCGATTTTGCTAGCCCTAGGGGTGCTTATATACTTAAGCTTCTAGGGTTTCAGTCAAAACACTAATTGGATGACTTAGGCCCTAAGTAACTTGAGAACCTTCTGGAATAAGGCCTCTATGGCCAAAATTAAGATAGACTCATCCTTAATTTCGTCCATGCCCTAATCCATAAGGATTTTCAGCCCAATATTCAACCATCACACAATTGACAGTTCTAACTCCCTTTATTTATTTAATGTCTTTTAGCCACATAATTAATTCGTAATTAGTTCTCGTCTAATATTAATTAAGCTATATGATTTCTCTTTTAATATATTATTCATATAATATATTAATAAACCATAATAACCTCTCCCTTCATAAATCATCCTATCAGGTTGCTTTGGTGAAGGCAACCCAAAAGAATCATGCACAACCGGCTCAAGTACATATCATATATAGTTACGGGCCTAGACACTAATCCAACAATTATCCCTTGTGTTCATAAAATCATAAAAACCCAAATGGAAGTTACCCCCTGCCCTCAGGTACATGCATCATATGTGGTACTAGAGCTAAAAATTCCTATCGAGTTTGTTTGAAGATTTCGCTTTTGATTTTGTATTCGTGTGATATAAAAAAATTGAGTTTTTGTTAGATCCGAAATTCTTGTTGAGTTTGTTGATTTCGTTGTTAAGTTTTTCTTTTTTGAAGGCAGTTCAGAATGTTGCTAAGGAGATCTAAATTTGTGAAGTCAGATGAATAGTTCTCGATTTTGTCTAAATATAGTCAACTCTTTCAAGATATGTTAGGTGAAGATGAGGATTACTATGATGACACTGATTCTGATGATTCTGATTTTTGTTTCTTCTATTACTTCGATATGGGAGAAGAAATTGAAGAAGTTATTCACGAGGGATAAGAGATTGAAGAAGACGAATATGAAGATTTTACCCCTATCCACGACACTGATGGGGAACCTAAATTTTTTGAGAAAATGAATTTCATGGTAGAACAGCAAAAAGGAGGCCAATTCAGAAGATTTGTGTCGAAATCTCGTTTTAAAGTCCTTATGGAATTGAGGATAATTCTTTTCAAAGAGGGAAGGAATGATGCGAACCTGAGTTTACATTATGAGATGAACTTTAAGTTCGAATTACGCCAAGTCCCAAATTCCAAGTCAGGTCGGGTCTTGATTGTGAATAGTATACTGATTACAAATGGAATGTTGAGCGCGAAAGGGGCCCAACTTGCGACTGGATGTGAACCGATGCGAACAATCACAATGAATTGCAGTCTCTAATGAACAGATGCGAACCTCTTGTGATAAGTGGCGAAGCGATCTTAGCCGAATCAGACTCTTGGAATGCAATTCGATGGTTTGTTAGTTGGTGTTGGGTCCAATGGGTTATTTGTTGTTGGGCTTGGATGCAAAAGCTCGAATGCAAAAGAAACTACTGGATGTAAATGAATTCAGATCAAATACAATTGCGATTGTGATTTTTGGAAGCCAGATGCGAATCTCAGAATTCAGTTGTGAAAATCAGAAGCATGTTGTGATCTGATGCAAAAGTCGCTTTATAGGATCTATGGTTCAATAGGAATGCTAGATAACTTGCAAAGGAAGATTCGAGATCGAATATTCTAGATTCTATTATATTTTAGAAATTATTTTATTGTATCATATTTTTAGCGTTTAATAGGTAGTTTCTTTTTATTTGATACTTTCCTTTTTGTAAGCATTTGTAAGGCTATGAATAGGCCCATCATTGAACATTTTGGTATAGATTGTTGAATTATTTGAAGTTTGAGAACCTTGTTCTTAGAGTTGCTTACTCGCCCCTTTGTCATTTCTAGGATGTGTATTCTAGTTTGATATACACTAAAATCAATAGGTCTTGATTTTTTTCATTGATACTCAATTTATAGGTCTAGATTGTTTATCACAAGTATCTTTTCTTGTTTTCTTGTGTATTAAAATATCCTTTTTATCATTTTTTATCGTTGTTCTTATTATCTGATGCCTTAATAAAATCATAAAAACCCAAAAGGAAATTACCCCCACCCCCCTAGTACATGCATCAT
The DNA here is from genome assembly GCF_002870075.4 of Lactuca sativa. Lineage (NCBI taxonomy): Eukaryota > Viridiplantae > Streptophyta > Magnoliopsida > Asterales > Asteraceae > Lactuca > Lactuca sativa. The sequence continues at coordinate 106,510,918 of NC_056628.2, forward strand.
ATGTGGTACCAGAGCCAAAAATTGTTATCGATTTTGTTTGAAGATTTCAATTTCGGTTTTGTAGTTGTGTGATATTTTAGAGTTCGTAGTTTTAGTTGTTTCAACTTGTAATGTTATGTTCCTAATATATTTACTTTGTGTGAGTTAAGTTGCAATCTCACACTTTTTGTTTATTGAAGTTCACAACCTTGCTGTTGACTTGAGATGCCTTTCTTTTATTCCTGTGATGCCTATATATAGGATTATTAGATAGAAGAACAGGTAAGAGTTTGGCAGATCGAATAGTTCCTTACGTTGTATCAAATTCTTCTGACTTATGTGTGTATTCTTGTGAATCTTATCTTTGATTGAATTATAAATCTAAATGTTCCTTGAATTGGTATTAGAGCGGGAGATCGTTTGAACTTTTCCAGATCTGTTCATCATGTTCATTGTGTTTTTCCAGATCTGTTCATTGAATTCCAGATCAATTCCTCATTTTGCAAATCGCTTTGCAATTTGATCTTTAATTCCTTGTTTGAGTTGTTTAATCTACTCCTTTAAAGTCCATTGATCTTATTCACATCAAATTTCTTTCAAAATTTCAAATGATAATTCACATCCCATCACATTTAACCTTCCAAGAGGTATCGGTTTCACATCGAGAATTCCTATTCTATTTCCTGAAGACTATGAAGTTTGGGCTCTTCCTTTAAAGATTATGTTATAGGAAATGAAACTTATGGATCTAGCACTTGGAAAGAAATTACAAGTGGAACGCACAAGTATTCCAATATGAAGGAGAAAGTTTTAACCCAAGATGATTATGAAGGTATCATTGTTGAAGATAAGCAAATTGATACTGTGGAGAAAGACAAATTGCTTAGCAACTTGAAAGCTTTGAGAATCATAAGGCTTGCTCTTCCACCTGATACTTTTCTTCTGAACGTTCACTTAAATCTATACATAAGATATGGAAAATATTGAAAGAATTATATTCTGGAGATACTGATCTCATTCCTTCTTTGCAAACATCACTTCTGTCTGAATTTGGATCTTTTGATCAAAAGTCTGATGAAACTATTGAACAAACTGTCAATCGATTTAATCATCTTTTAAGTCGTATGTTGAAACATGAGTTAGATAGGACTCCCATCGAACAAAAGGTCATATTCAAGAACAGTCTGAGATCTGAATAGAAGTCGATTGTTTCTACTGTCAAAGCATATGGGCAATTCAAGAATTACTCTCTTGCACAAATAGTTGGTATATTAAAGTCTCAGGAAGATGATGTATTGAAAGAAGCAAACTTGGTTATAGGTGTTGGTTCTTTGGTCTTGGTGACAAAAAGTGATAGCTTAAAGAGAAGACAAAAATTGTTGTGGAAGATTTTGAATCTGATATTTCTGATTAAGAACTTACAAAAGAGGACAAAATTTTGATGATGACAAATCCAAAGAAATTCTTCATAAAAAAATTTTCACATTTCAAAATTAATAAAAGCGAATCTGCTAGAAACAATCACAAGCAAGGAAGTTCAAATTCAGAAAGATTCATAAATGAAAATTTCAAAAACATTCAAAGAAATGATGAAAACAACGAGATGAAGCTTCTTGCTGATTTAGGCTTTGATTGCAATTATTGTCATGGAAATAATCATTTTGCAAAAAAATACATATTGCAAAGGAAGAATGAGATGAAAGAAAAAGATAAGGATGAAGCTTATTACATGATGAAAATCGAAGAACTTTGCAAGAATACAAGCAAACCAACTTTGGTGGTGGCAAAAGACAATAATGATGACGAAAATGTAGAAGTATGGTCAACTGATTCGGAGGATGAAGAAGTTCGCATGCCAAATCAGGGAGATTGCTTGATGGTGAAGGATGGAAAGAAGAGAGGAAACAAAATTTTCATTGTCAAAAGCGTAAGTTCAGAAAGTCAAAATTACTTCACAGATGAAGGAACTATTTCAGATACATGTTTTTCTGCGAAAATAGTGAAGGAATATGTCATAGAATGCGAAAAGCTAATTGATAAGGTACACAAAATTCTTAAATCTCTTAACATACCTGCTTTTTGCTACGATTTTGAATTAATTGATTTATGTTAAACAATTTCTGATCTTAGTGATAGTTTAAAGAGAACTCGCATAAGAAATTCTAATCTTGAGGATAATCTTAGCAGGGTTTCATCTAAGAATTAAGACAGACACATGGAAATAGAAGCTTTGGAAATAGATCTTGTTAAGGCTAGAGATGATGTAATTAATCTTAAAAAGAACAGTAGAATTGTACTGAAACAGAAAAATATTTTTTTGTCTCATTCCGAAATGTCTTTCCACTAACATCACACAGTTACATCTTGACTGTGAAATAGGAAAAAGTTTGCATAAAATGATTTTACCTTTCTTAGAATTAAAACAAGATGAATTGATGCTGAATGTTATAGGTGCGAATCAGTGGTATCATCAAATGAATCTGTGACTGATGATTACAAGGTTGGACTGGAGAAATGTGAAGAAAACATTAAGTCCAAAGAAAATAAAAAGATGTTAAAAGACGATTTAATTGAAAAGGACAAACAACAAATAAAACTCAATTCAATGGAGAAATATAACTTGTTATTCAAGAAATAAAATTCAAAAGAAAATCTCAAATATGATAATATGTCTAAATTTGATGAAAGCGAAATGAGTGAAATATAAATTGAAGATGAAGTTGATTGTTCATCTTTTGTTAATAATACTGAGCAATCAAAAAGAAATTTTATTTTTGAGGATTCAATTGAGTTTGAACAATTTACTCAAAATGATGGAATGAAAAATTTAGAAATTTAAGCAACAGTTTTTCCAAGAGTTCAAAAAACTCCAAATCAAGTTTTTGTGAAAAAGGGACTAGACAAAAATCAGACATCAAAATTAATGTCAATGGTCAACCTTGACAATGCAAAAGGTTGTGAAGAGTTCTTTTGGTCCAAACAAATTGACAATGGTTTCGAAACAAAAGGCTTGTCTTAATTGACTTCGTGGAAAGTTATAGGGAAATATGTTTCAAATCAAGTGAACATTGTGAAATATTCACAACATGAAGTCGGACCAAGTGCAACAAAAGATGTTTCAATTGAAGTTCAAAAGGAGAAGGGAATCAAAAGAAATTCTAAAAATGTGAAATATCAAAAAGATGTTGAGGAATTGAAAGCCAAAAGATGAGCAATGAATGCAAGATATAAAAAGAATTTGTATAAAAGAAAACAATTATGAAAGAAAACGAAAATGGATAATAATAATTTTTCATCTGAAATCAAAACTCAAAAGTTTATTGGTACGAAACGATCCTCTTATCAAAATGTTAATTCATCCAAGTTTTCAAAATGTAAATCCACATCATCAACAAAAATAAAAAATATTCAAAAGAAATTTTTTAATGAAAATGATGCTAATGTTGAAGCCTATAATGCGGAATTGAAAGAAGAAGAAGAAAAAAAAACTTTGAGGAAAAGATGGAAAAACAAAGAAAAGAGATTTATTAATCGCAAAACTTTTTTTATTGAAATAAATTTTTGTGATACGAAAACTCAAGTTTTTAAAATTGAAAATGGTAATACTTTGATAAGAATATTATTTTGGATTGATAAAATAAAGATTTTTCCGGCTTTCTCCTCTAAACAAAAGTTCTCATCAGGGCTGAAGATGGATTGGGTTCCTAAATCTGTTTAATTTTGTAGGTGATTTGTGATGAGTAGTTCAATTCCCAATGATATATTTATAGTGGCTGTTGTCATCATATGACTGGAAGGAAATCACAACTGATAGAATATCGTACTTTGAAGGATGGAGGAAGAGTGAAATATGGGAATAATGCAACTGGAGAAATCAAAGGATGTGGAATGATAACAAATTATGAATTCACAATTCGTAAGGTAGCTTATGTCGAAGGATTGGAACATAATTTTAATTAGTGTTTCTCAACTTATTGTAGGTACAAGTCTTAAAGTGTCTTTTGATGAAGAAGATTCTTAAATCATACATAAATAATCAAAGAAAACTATTTTGAAGTAAAATAGAAAATGCGAAATGTTTCCACTTAACATCCTATTCAAGGAAAACCTTTTGTGTGTCTTCTTGCGAAAGCATCATCAGATGATAGTTGCTTGTGGAATAGGAGACTTTTGCATCTTAACTTCAAATATAATAATAAACTTGTTCTTTGAGATTTTTTCAGAGGCTTACCTTTAATCAAATATGATAAAGAACATTGGTGGGCTGATTGTGAACTTGGAAAGCAAAGAAGAAAAAGCCATTCTTCAATCATGAATACCAAGATACTCGAGCCACCGGAATTAATACATATAGATCTTTGTGGGCCATCTTCAAATGAAAGTATTGGTGGTAACAAATACATTTTAGTTATTGTCGATGATTTTTCTCGTTTCACTTGGGTATTCTTTCTTAAATAGAAATCTAAAACCACGAAGAAGATGATTGACTTTATGAAGCAAATTGAGCTTCAATTGCGAAAGCCTGTTCGGAAAATACGAAGTGACAATGGAAAAGAGTTCAAGAATCATATTTGTGATGAATTCTTAACCAATAAAGCAATTAGTCACAAATTTTCATCTCCAGATACTCCACAACAGAATGGTGTAGTTGAAAGACGAAATTGTTCCCAATGTGAAGTTGAGAGAACCATGTTATCTTTTGCAAAATTTCCATTATATTTTTAGGCTGATGCAATCGCAACTGCTTGCTTTACTAAAAATATTCTTACATTAATAAACGATTTTTGATAACACCTTACAAAATCTTGAATAACAGAAAGCCTAATCTAAAATTCTTTCCTATTTTGGTTGTAGGTGTTTCATCTTTAACTCCAAAGAACATTGTAACAAATTTGACACGAAAGCGGATGAAACAATATTTTTGGGATATTCTCTGACCTCCAAAGCATATCGTGTTTTAAATAAGAAGTCAAAGAAAATAGAAGAAACATATTATGTTACTTTTAATGACAAATATGGGAAATCAGTTCTGAAAGTTGTTGTTCAAATCGGAGAAATTTTCCCACAGTCTTGCAACCAAATAGCTTCTCTTTCAAATCTTTATGAGGAATTTCTGAATTTGTTTGATGAACCTGAAAAGGAAATATCTTCTAAAAATAAAATAATTGATAATCATGATGATGAATTGCTAAAATTAATTGATGAAACATTTCAAAATATTCATACTTCAAAAGAGAATGTTGATTCTACTTTTTGTCTTGTTGAGGGGGGAGTAGAGAAAATTGTAATTCTCCAATACTTGGAAATATTGCACACTCATCTGAAAGAAATAATAATGATTTTGTGTAGGGGGAGTGTTCAAATCCAAGTGTCCATGGGGAGAGTTCAATTCCAAATTTTATAGAAGAAGTAATTTTAGAAATCGAATCTAGTGCACAATCAGATGTTAAAGAAATTAATGTTGAGTTAAATCCTAAATATGATCTAAACTTTCCACCTTTGACAAAATGGACCCGGGATCATCCACAAACTCAAGTCATTGGTGATACATTCTTAGGAGTTTTGACTCGTTTACAACATAAAGAGAAACAAGAATCCTTGAATGCTAATCAATAATTTTGCATGTTTAATTCTTTTGTCTCTAAAATTGAATCTAAAACTACTAAAATCACTTTTGATCATGGAGATTGGGTTATGGCTATGCAAATAAATTTCAGCGCAATAAGGTTTGGAGGTTAATTCCAACTCCAGAGAATGCATCAGTTGTTGGTTTAAAGTGCGTATTTCGCAACAAAATGGACAAAGAAGGTAATGTGATCCAGAATAAAGCATGACTTGTAGTCAAAGTATATTTTTAAGAGCAAGGAATTATTATGAAGAAACATTTGCTACTGTAGCAAGACTGGAGTCAGTTCGCATATTTTTGGCTTAGGCAGCTCATAAAAGTTTTGAATTATTTCAAATGGATGTGAAGTGTGCATTCCTCAATGGAGAACTGGAAGCAACAGTCTATGTTGAACAACCTCCAGGTTTCCTAAATGAAAATTTTCATGATCATTGTTATGTGCTAGATAAATCAATGTATGGTATGAAGCAAGCTCCATGTGCATTGTATGAAACTTTGACTAAATTCTTAAAACAATCAAAATTTAAACAAAGTTTTGTTAACCCTACCTTCTTTCGTAAGAAATTAGGTAATATTAATGATCATTCAAATGTATGTTGATGACATCATTTTCGATTCAACTAGTCCTGAAATGCATGATGAATTTTGTAAATTGATGGAAACAAAATTTGAAATGAGTGTTATGGGTGCAATTAACTTTTTCCTTGGTTTAAATATTAGACAGAGTTCAGAGGGCATATTCATTAACCAAGAAGCATTCACAAAGATTTTACTTGCTAAATTTGGTATGAATGATGACTCAAAGGTGAAATTTCCGATGACGTTAGGGACAAAACTCACTCCTTCTCTTGATAAACCTACAACAGATCTTACATCAAACAAGCATATGATTGGTTCTTTATTATATCTAACTCACTCCTTGTGAACCACACATGATGTCGTTAAAGAATATTGTCAGATATCTTCATAAGACTACTTCTCTTGGATTATGGTGTCCTTCTAACTCTGGATTTTTGATCAGGCATATTCTGATGTTGATGTCGGAGGTCGTGGTCTTGATCACAAAAGCACATCTGGTGGATGGAAAATTGGTCAGCTGGAAATCAAAGAAACAAACATGCGTATCTTTATCAACTGCAGAAGCTGAATATATTGCTGCAACCTCGTGCACTTTGCAAATTATCTGTCTACAAAGTTAGCTTAGAGACTATGGCATGAACACGAAAAAGATTCCTTTTATATTGTGATTCTGAAAGTGTCATACGTATTTGCATAATTATGTTCAAGATTCAAAAAGAAAGCACATCGTATTACGATATCATTTTATAAAAGATCATGTTGAAGATAGAAACATTGAGGTACATTTTGTACGATCAGAGGATCAACTAGCTAATATTTTCACGAAAGCTTTACCAGAAATAACATTTAACAGAATTTTGCAAGAACTTGGAATGATGGATGCATAACTTTTTCCAGAATCAAATACCTAAAGTTATGAAAAGATTACTGTTCACCTGCTATACGTTGCGAATTTTGCAATCTTTTGCACTTTGATTTTTCACAACATACTTAGAGGCGAGAAGGTGTGTTTTTCCACAGACTACTACCCTAGGTATTTGTTTCTCTTTTCTTATTTATGTCTTTAATTTTTCTAAAACATTCAAAAATCTAAAAAGATTTTTCTTATTTCTATCTTTATTTTTCAAAAACATTCAAAAATCCAAAAAATATCTTTCTTATTTTAGTCCTTAGTTTTTAAAAAATACAAAAAAATTCAAAAAGATTTTTCTTTATTTTTTTAATTCGTATTTGTTGGCATGTATATTTTCTTGGGGATCAGTTGTTATTCTTGTTTGTATTAGTTAGGTGTCCCTAGAAGCATGCTACAACATGTCGTCTAAAGTGTCAAATATTATTTGTTTGCGAAAAGGCCTTAATGAAATTTCTTGTTCTACGGATTTCTTCCCAATAGGTCATATTAACAAAAACCATCGAGCTATCTGTCTCTACTCATTTAACAGTTTAGAGATATCTGCTTGGCCAATCTTTCGTAGCAGAGGTACTATATTTCTTTTAATCGTCTCAAAAACCGATGATTTCTTGGGTATATACAAATCTAAACATAGGGTTCCTATCTAAACCTTAACAAATTGAAGAATATTCTAACAATAATGTTTTATTAACCCTTGAACTCTCGAGTCTATACCAACTCGGAGTTAGGTTTCTCAAAAATGGTTTTTATGATCATTTTCATTATTAACTTGAAAATGTGAAAAAAAAACTCATTCTTCTTTTCCAATCTTATATTTCTTACACAATGTACACACTATGATGCATATCCCAAGACATCTCTAATCTAAAACAACTAGGATGTAGGTGTGCAAAGATTTTGTATTTATGATCTCTTGATCATTATTACCATGATCTTGGTGAAACCCAACAAACATTTCCTAAAATGAATTGACCGTGAACATTTTTGTTTTAGAATGAAACAAAGGAATTAACGGTTGAAATTGTTATATTTCAAAATGCCATATCTTTTAATGTTCAAAATCTCTTAATTTTCGTTTGCGAGATCTTGAGATTAATTGATTCCAGATTAATTTCTTCCCAATAAGATCCAACTTTATTATTATTTTTTTCAAATTATGAGTTCTATATGAACATTTTTCTTATCTTGATGTTACTTTCCCATCACTATAGCATTTTTTCAGAACTTGATTTTGGATACATTGGTCAATCAAGTTTCCTTTCGCATCCTAGCACTTATGTTAAGTTGCTTCTGTGATCAGAAATAGGCATGCCCTTAAAACCTATGAAAAGATGCCTTTCATAACTTCTTAACAAGTTGACGATCGTAATTCAATGGAAAACCACACAATCACTTCTTAGTCTCTTTTGACTATTGAAGGAAGAGTAATTGTCCCCGGGATCAAACTGATTTCATATCAAAGATTCTTTGATATCACTACTTATCCAAATCTTTTAATTTGCTTCTATCTTTTCATTTGGTACACATTTGCACTGAAATCTATGATTCTTTGGTCATAATTCCAATGAATACTATTTCAAAGATTCTTTGGTCGTAATTCCAATGAATACTATTTCAATTTGCGAAAATTGAAGGGTGGATCAGTGATTGTGAAACTGTTGCTAACTGAAAAGGCATGTTTTCAAAGGGTCTGACATAATGATGATCAATAGATAACAGTTCAAGTTTGTTACAGAATTTTAATGAGGTGGCATCATTTTATTAGTTCAATATGTTTGGAATTATTGGCTTTATTTCATTTGTTGACATCAGATACGTCACACATTTAATGTGTGGTGGCAAGTTTTCTCTCTCCAATTCTATAAACGGTTTAAATTCAAATCCCACGCCTCTTTCACCAGTTAAAAACCCTAATTGTTCATCATATTTCTTTCTACGTTCAAAAATCCTAAACAGTAACCTTTGACAAACGATTTTCTACTCGATTCTCATTGCTTCTTCTGATCGTTCTTTCATGGACCAATCTTCTTCATCTACATTGTTGAATATCCAGTTAAATCAAAATATGGTGTCTGTTCTCGATCCATTGAAGTATTCTCAACTGGTTCAACCTTTTATTGTCTTCTTGAATCATTCTATACTGAAGAAAGCTATGGTTATGGTTGAAGATGTTCTGATTTACTAGTTATCATTGGCGTATTCTACTGCTAGTTATAATAAACCAATAGAGGTTTGAATTTGGAAATTAAATAGGTGAAGAAATCTATTTCCATCGAATTTCTAAAAGTTGTTAGGGCTTTCAACTGCTGAAGATTTGATTTCTCTAGACAAAAGTTATGCATCAACCATCATTCAAGCATATCAACAAATAGGGTACATCTTTGATTTGTCGGTTCTCTCTCGATTTAAGAAGTCTGCACTTCCTCCCATTTAGAATGCATTATCTACGATCTTGTTTAAATGCTTTTTTGAGAGATCTATTGGTTCTGATAATGCAAGTCAAGTATTTCATACGTTGTTATATGGACTCTATTATGGAGAAAAGATTGATTTTGGAACTATCTTATGGTATCAATTTGTTTAAAGTCTTTCTTTAAAAACCAAGGACACTGAAATTTCATGTGCTCGTTTTTTGTCTATTGTGGTGAGAAATGCTCTGCTCCATTATCATATTCCAGTGATGCAAGATGTTGTGATTGCTAATATTCCGAATAATAGCAGATCATGTTATAATTGGGGCATATTTGAAGACTGATATTTCTACAGGAGATGTTGTTCTGATTCAATTCATGAAGAATAAATTCCAAATAAGAAAGTAAAAATTTCTAAGCGAAAATGGAAAACGATTATGTCTAAGAAATTAAAGAAGCAAAAGAGGCAGAGGTTTACTCAACTTGTTATTGAAGATTACTCAAGAGAGCATACTCAAATTCTTGATCGTATTGAAAAGGAGTCTTCTCTCAACAATGAAGAAGCTTTTGTGAACATTGGGCTGAAATTAACCACTATTTCGAAACCAATTCAAACTCCTATTGTCTTTTCGTATATGGAGCCTGACCCAGACATTTGTAAACAGGTTGTTGATGATCCATTTCTCAGTTTTTCTCAAACACCTCTACTCCACCAATTATATCTGCTACTTCTCAATCAACACCAATTCCAACATGTACATTTATTGCTCCTGTTTCTTAATTTTCAAAACCATTTGAGATTCCTATTTTTACTGAGGCAACTGTTACTTCTGTATCTGTCACACCCCGATAAAGCGGAAATACAAGGCGTGACATTACAAAGGGTTTCATAGCAAAAGATAAAGACAACACCAACCATAGTATTAAAAAGCATTATAAATTTACAATGGGTTTGAAAAACTTTTAAAAGAAATTACAATGTGAATTGAAATACAACACATGCGAATGCTCCTAAAAGTGATGTATCCCTAACTGCCACACTCGATGATTCCTGAAAAAGCATGTAAAACGAGCGTCAACTATAAAAATAGTTTGTGAGTACTCACACGTTTATAACATAATATAGTTTGAAATCATGATAATCAGAATATTGATAACAATTTCCATAAACAATGTTCATTTCTAAAATAAGTAAATAAGTTTTCATGAAAAGAAGTTCGTTGCTAAAGCGAGTAATAAAGTTTCCACAGATAGAAATATATTGCAAAAATAAGAAAATAAGTTTGCATAAACAAAGTTCATTGTCATCATGAGAGATAAAGTATGTTGCCTAAATGAAATGCAATGTTCATATTTTCATGGGAAATAAATTTGTTGCTAAAATGAGATATAAGTTTCGTTAATAAAATAAGTATACAAGTTTTGTTGATAAAATGAGTATAAAAGTTTTGTTACTGAAATAAGTATACAAGTGTCATTGCTAACATGAGTATACAAGTTTTGTATATGTATAAAGATTCCATTCATTAGTTCACAACACAACCCTAATAACCGAATCGTGCCCTATTAACTACTATGTGTATCGCAAACATAGAGAATAAAATGGTATAATGCACACAAGCGAATCGTGCGAGTGTGGAGTTGTCTACCTCCTGATAGCGCTATCCATAATAACCATAGGCTCAAAAGAGTTAATGAGTTGTGTTGAATGATTCCAAGGACTTAACTGCGATACAGTCCTCATGAATTAAAGTAATACACATATACATACAAAATATAGCAACCAAGTTTCATACGAGTCAAAATAAATACAACGAACATAAATAGTTTAGGAGATGCTTTTCCACCCCAAAATTTAAAAACCAAAAATAGGGGGAGTCATGAATACGCACAATACATTGAGATGATGCAAATTTTGCATTGAGCTACATTCCACTCGTACCACTATCGATTCCTACAATAATAGTATACGCTAGTGAGTCTCTATGTCGAAATCTAATGCTAATATACTAAATTCTACATACAGAGAAATGCAAAAATTTTATTCTAATATTGGTTTTATATTAAATGGGTAACAATTTTTCTGAAATGGTGAAATTGTATAACTCGTGTGATTAAGATAATTTTGTATATTATTTTCCATATTTTTGTAATATTAATTGGGGGTATTTCAATACGTTTAAAGGTGTTTTTAAACTCCTAAAAACCAAAAAATATTATCAAATGGTTTCCAAAATTCATCAAATTTTACATTTTCGTTCCAAATACAGTAGAGGTCTTCCAAAAATTTTCCCTTGAATGTTTGATATGATTCACTATTTTTCCAAATTTCTAAGCCTTCATTACAATATAAATTTTTGAAAAATAGTATTCAGATGATAAAAATTCCCAAACTTTTTATAATACTATTAAACTTACTTAAGCAAGGAAAAATATAAAAATGAGTTTCTAAATAGCTTAACAAGATTTTATGATTTTAGTGCATTTATTCTAACAAAAATGAAAATGAATAGAATACAGTTTCCAAAATTGCCCAAACTTTTTGTTACACTATTTTTATACATATATAAGCTGTGAAAAATATAAAAGATATTTTTCAATTAGTTTTGCTATTTTTCATTGTTTTATTCTCTTGAATAATTATTAATTGGTGAATAATTATCAAACAGTTAAATTAAATTACCAAAATTTGTGTAAAGTTCATTTATAGTGTACATAATCTGGGAAAAATACCAATGGTGATTTTTATATAGTGTAATCCGATTTTTGGATTTAAGCGTATTTAATATTATAAAATAGAAGAAAAATAACATACTGAATAGAAAAATCATCGAAATTTTTATTTAGAGTTCTAATATATTATACGATATTCTGGTAAATTTTCATGAATTTTGGATGTAGACCAATGCTAAGTGTTCCATGTCGTTGGACAGTCGGTTCAAGGGCAAGGAAGAAAATTCTCATTTTTAAGCCTGCGAGCTAGTTATTCCTCTCCTCGATAAGAATGGGCATACCTTTAGATTTCCTTCGCTTCTTAAAGTAAACGACAATGGAAAGAAAGAAAAAAAGAGTGGAGGTTGCCCCTCCTAGGGTTCTAATTTTAGTTTTAGGTTATATTGGAGTCTCTTACTAGTAATAGAACTATTTTTCCCATTATTAGTCCATTATAAATACAAAAATCGGGGAAAAATAGGTATGCATTATGAAAAATTATGCAAATATGTTTATGAGTATTCCACATGAGGTAGGATCCATGAAAAATCTTAGATAGTCTTTTCACAATCCCTATAGTGGTTTAATGATTTATCTCAATTAAACAAAAATAAAATTCAAAACCATACCAAAAAGTAACAAAAATCGATGAAACTCACTGAGATGTCAACGTTTACTTTAGGGGTCATCCTCGAATTTACCTATGATTTATAGACCCCAGAAAGTACTTTATATGATTTATTGCTCTATTTTTTTTTTCAATACTTATCATAATTCGAGAAAAATGAATTAATTTTCTGAAAATTTACAGATCATCTCATTTTGTTGGTTGGATTCTGGGAAAAATTGAATTTGAACAGAAAAAGAGTTTTAGGTATTTATTTGAGAATAAATCCTTTTTGAACATATTTGAAGCTTTTAACAACAAACTTTCATCATCTACCATCTAAGCTTGAAGATCTTCACATGCATGTTGGTTTGAAGACCATTCATGAGTTTGAAATGGTCAAAAATCATTTTTGAAAGAAAACTTAGGGTGCATGTGGTGATTTTCCCCCAAAACTTGTAGAAAAGTGCATTATGTTGATTTTGACATAGGTTTTGGTCCTTGGATTTCACCATTTACAACATGCATGTTGTTTTTGGGTGAAATCCTACCACCACCATCATCAAAACCATGAGTGTGAGCAAGTGCTCATGATTTTACAATAGAATGGAGTAGAAGAAGGAGAAAGTGAAAGAAAAATAGCAAAAGTTGAAGGAAAAGTGAAGTAAAATGAAAGAAAATTTGTGATTACCTTCAAGATTAATTCAAATGTTAAAGAATTAGAGTTTAAGGAGTGTTTTTGGCTTCATTTTCTGGAAAAATTTTGTGGTTATAGAGAGAGGAAGAGAGAAAATGGTGTCGGTGGAATTGAAGAGTGAGAGAAAGAAGTAAAGAAGATGGAGTGTGTAGGTTGGAAAAATTATTATGTGTGTTGGGAGGAGGAGAGATATGGGGAGAGAGATCTGAATTTTTCAATGAGGAGAGAGATTCCCCATCTCTTATATTTATTTTATATAATTTCCCTCAATTTTTATAAAATTTTCAATATTTTTATAAAAGTTGCATTTGTCTAGTTTTTGTTTATAAAAATCCTTGATTTTCTTTTTACCTTATAAATTAGGGATAAATGTTAATGTTATATATTTTATTTTCCTTGAATGCATTTTCATAATTTTAATTATTATAAGATCATATTATAAGGTTCATAACTAACTTTTTAGAATTTTTAAGGTTAAATTTCATAAATTTAGGTTTTTAGGGCACTTAGGGTTTTTTTTAGAGTTTCTAAATCTTTGGATATTGAAATAAATAGAATCTTTGAGACTTCAAATTACTTTTGTGTTTCCTAACTCTTATTCAAGTTAGAAATAATGTTTGTAATTTATTTTTATTGGTTTATTGGCATTCTATGTAGTGGCTTTGAGATTCAAGTGAACTTGAAGAACCAAGTATACTAGTCATAGTTTCAACTTTGACCTAAGTTCCACGAGACTCCGACCTATTTCTACTACTAGGTCAAGTTTATAAGAAGAGAGGGACTACGTGATGAGTATTTTGCACGATATGATGAACCAAATGTCCCGGTTCGGAATAACAATGCAGTCATTGATAATGATGAAGATGAGATTCCAACACATGGTACTGCAGCGGACCGTGAATATATGACCCAGTTACGGGATGAAACTGCCGAAAAATTGATGCAACATATGGAATGAGAATTATTCAAGTTTGGTTGGAAAAGACCTCCTCTCAGAATTCTTGCATAATGTGTATGTATGATTCATGAAAAGGTGTTCGAGTCAAAGAGTGACCCGAATATGGATAGTCTTTACAGTTAAGTAGTTGTAGAATTCACATAACAATGTGAAATCTAAGTACACTGTCCATCGTTTCTAATTGTTTCCTAGTTTTTAGTAGGTTATAACTTAGCATCTAGTTACTAAGTCTAGTATGTGTCATGCCTATATGTGCAACTAAGTTTAGTCAAATCTAAAACAGTATCTCAAACTACAACTTATACATAACCTCCACCAGAGACTTCTACTTTTGAATCCCATAGGGAGGAGAATAGATACCTAGTCATTCCTTGTAACACATCTGACGTGGGGCCAAATGTCAATATTGGTGTGAATTTGTCTCAATCAAATGTGTTTGCTCTAGAATTCACTTCGACTCCACCTGTGTCTGATGATTTTGAAAAAGAAATTCTTATGAAAGATGATTCTTAGTCAAATGATGAGTTTGTTGCAACTGATTTTTCGTTTCAAGTGGAAAGTGATAATGATGATGATGATGCTCCGATAACTAAAGGTGATTTTCGCAAGGTGAACAAGAAGTTAAATGAAATTATTTCTCAATATTCTACTTTCATAAATACAAAGTATGAAGATCCGATCTCTTCTCATTAAGAAACAATTCATAAGCCGGTTCAAGATAATGCTGATAAACCTTCTCAACGCTTTTGGTTAATGAAGCTTTTGGTTCTGGAAAAGGAAATGTGAATTTTTTCTGAAAAAATAGATGACTTAAATCCACCATTAACTAAGGAGCAACAAGCTTATCAAGCGAAACGCAATGCATTTCTTGATGAGTTTAATGCTTTAGATGCAAAGCTTAATGCCAAGGTAGCTGCAAAGAAGAATGATGAAGAAATTCTTGTGAACAAGAAATCTTTATTTCCTCCTTGGTCATTTGAAAAAATTGAAGAAGCTATCATTAATCCAAAGCTTTATTGGTTAGAACCACAAACTTCATTCTCTGCTGAAAATGATGTTGATTGTCAAATGGACTTGCCCATTATGGAAAAAGCTTTCCACTTTTGTTCCCTTGAAAGTATTCAGAAGATATCCATGGGAAACACAACTGTCGACAGAAAGTTGTTCAACTTTTATGTGAAGCATTCAAAAGTGAAATACAAATCTTGGAACATAAAGAAGATTGTTGTTCTGAAAGTCGGGAAGTCAGAAAGGTTGATAATTTCATAAACATTTATTTCAAGGCAGTTCGTGGTAATAATCATGAAGCAGATGAGTTTACTTTGGTTGATCTTCCATTGATGAATCCTTTTGATTGGATTTCAAGTTTTAACATTGTTTCAAGAGATATTGTCAAGTATGAACCCATTTGTTCCCATATGAAGAGGCTAATAAAAGCTTATATCATTCAAATTTCATAAATGGACATTGAAATTTCATTTGTTTTGAAAAGAAGGCCAGTCGTGAAACCAATGGATCCTCCTGAAAATCTCAATTTGATGATGGATGGGTTCATTGAGAATGAGAACTAGGGAGTGCTATTCAAAGTGAAAGAAAATGAAGTCCTAAAGAAGTGTATGTTTTATTTGATTGATAAGCACTTGCACTCTTCTATGGCTTAAAATCAAATCGTATCAAATGCAGAGAACTTCAAGAAAAATACTTTTGATGATTTGAAATGTGTTTCGGATATGATCAAGTGTTGGATTGGAGTTCATTCTATTCAATTGAAGGCAATGCCTAAAGTCTTTGACTCTACAAAGAAACAGGAAGTAAAGACAACATAATCAAATTGACACAAAGAGGGAGATTGTAGAGTTCGTAGTTTTAGTTGTGTCAACTTGTATTGTTCTGTTTGTAATGTTTTTACTTTGTGTGAGTTAAGTTGCGATCTCGCACCTTTTGGTTCCTTAAGTTGACAACCTTTTTTTAACTTGAGATGAATTTCTTTTATTCTTGTGATGCCTATATATAGGAATATTAGATAGAATAACGGGTAAGAGTTTGATAGATAGAATAGTTCATTACGCTGTATCGAATTGTTCTGACTTACTTGTTAATGAAAATGAAATCATATTTACATAGTGTGTTCTTGTGAATCTTATCTTTTATTAAATTGTGAATCTAAATGTTCCTTCAGATATAATTTTGTTTTTTTGAGTTTTTGTTAGATCTAAAATTCTTGCTGAGTTTGTTGATTTCGTTGTTAAGTTTTTCTTTTTAGAAGTCAGTTCAGAATGTCATTAAGGAGATACAAATTTGTTGGGTGGGATGAATACTTCTCGATTTTGTCTAAATATGGTCAACTCTTTCGCGACTTGTTAGGTGAAGATGAGGATTATTTCGATGACACTGAATCTGATGATTCTGATTTTTGTTCCCTCTATGACTTCAATGGGGAAGAATAAATTGAAGAAGTTATTCAGGAGGGATAAGAGATTGAAGAAGAGGAAGATGAAGACTCTACCCCTATCTACGATATTGATGGGGAAGGGGAAATTTTTTAGAAAATCAATTTCGTGGTAGAAGTGCAAAAAAGAAGCCAATTCAGAAGATTTTTGTGGAAGTCTCATCTGACAGAACAACATTATGAAGCTCTTACGGAATTGAGGACAATTCCTTTATAAGAGGGAGGGAATGATACAAATTTGAGTTCAAAGTCCAAGATGAACTTCAAGTCCGAATTGTGCCAATTCCTAAGTTCCAAGACGGGTCCGGGTCCTAATTGTTAAAACAATACTGATATGAATGGGACATTAAGTGCGAAAGGGTTCCAGGTTGCGATTAGACACAAACTGATGTGAATGGTACCAATGAACTGCAGTCTCTAATGAACGTATTCGAACCTCTTGTGATCAATGGTTTTGCGATCTAATGTGAATCAGACTATTGAGATGCGATTTGATGGGTTGTTACTAGGTGTTGGGTCAAATAGGTTATTTGTTGTTGGGATTAGATGCAAAAGCTATGGAATACAAAAGCAGCTACTAGATGCAAACAACTTCGGAACAATTGTTATTCGAATTCTCGGAAGCCATATGCTAATCTCATAAGCCAGTTGTGAAAATCGGAAGCATGCTATGATCCTAGTATGCGAAAGTTGCTTGTTAAGATCTATGGTTTAATGGGAACGCTTGATAACTTGTAAAGGAAGATTCTACATTGAATATTCCGGATTCTACTGTATTTTATAAATGATTTAATTTATTTTATTTTTAGCATTTAATAGGTAGTTTCAATTTATTTAATACTTTCCTTTTTGTAAGCATTTGTAAGGCTATAAATATCGCCATCGTCGAACATTATGGTATAGATTGTTTAATGAATTGAATTTTGAGAACTTTTTTTCTTTGAGTTGCTTACTTGTAGACCTAGAAATCCGTGTCTGCGCGTCGTCTAATCGTGTCAGACATGAATTTACACGACACGTATTTGTTAAACACGAACACGAAACGAATTATAAAACATGTCCGATGTATCAAACACGAACACGACACGTAAAAAATTCGTGTGACACGTAACACGGCACGAATAGACACGTTTTTTAGCCGTGTTACACGGAAACACGAAAAAACACAAATAGACACGTTTTTAATGGCTTTTTTAAGCTAGGGCTATGAACTAATTATTGACTTCTACGAAATTGGTCCCTAATATATAATAAATATAAAATTTAACCCTAAAGTATATATGTGTTTGTACGTGTCAACACGAATTTGTAGCGTGTCTTATACGTGTCTAAACAGGTAAATTCGTGTTTGACACGTGTAAGACACGAAACACGAATTTAAAATACATGTCAGACACGAATAAACATAAAACACGAATTTCAAAAACACATACACGGAAAACTTGTATCGTGTACGTTTCGTGTTAATCGTGTCGTGTATCAAATTGCCAGGTCTACTTACTTGCCCGTTTCTAAATTCTAGGACGCGTATTCTAGTTTGATACATTCTCAAATCAATAGGTCTTGATTTGTTTTCATCGATACTCCTAGGTCTAGATTGTTTAAAAGATCTATCTTTTTTTGTTTTCTTGTCGATTAAATTATCCTTTTATTGTTTTTTATCGTTGTTTTTATTATTTGATGCGTTAATAAAATCATAAAAACCCACAAGGATGTTACCCCCCCCTCCCCCCGGCAGTACATGTGTCATATGTGGTACTAGAGCCTAAAATTCCTATTGAGTTTGTTTGAAGATTTCACTTTCGATTTTGTAGTCAAGTGATAAAAAAAATTAGTTTTTGTTAGATCCAAAATTCTTGCCGAGTTTGGATGATTTGGAGTATGGTTGTTGAACACTGTGTCTGTGACAGTGGTATGGAATGACATCATGATGGGATGTCTGCTGAGGACGCGGAAGGGATTCTGCGGGTGTAGAGCCAAGAGTCTCAGGATGGATGCAGGGAGGGAGTCTGGGACTCCCAGCTTGATTCTGATCAAGGGTTGTGTGCGTAGTGGTGGTTCCTCCTGGGAATGTTAGAGATGTCGTCAGTGTGACGGGTTTTCCTAACCCGAGGGTGCGAAGGTTGGTGCAACATGTGTGTGTGATTGCAAGAAGAGGACTCGTGGGAGTTGCTCTGAGATTGAAGAGTGGGCCTTTCTGTCAGCATGGAATGGATAGAGTGGGATTCGGATCGGGGATCCGGTGGTTCGTGATTATTTCTAGCTCGTAGGGGGTCGAGCGATTGTTGAGATTTGGAGCAGTGATGCATCTCGGGTAATTCTCGATTGTTGAGTGTGATTATCAAAGGGTACAACCGGTGCACGGTTTGAGACGGTGGTCAGGACACTGCAAGGATAGAGGAAGCGAGTTCGAGTTCGATGGTTATGCTTTGAGAAACCTGGTCCAGTTAGGGCCAGGTGGCGCGTCGTGGGAGTATTTTGGAGTTGAGTTGCCGTAGGCTTCGAGGACGAAGCCTAATATAAGTGGGGGAGAATTGTAACATCCTGAAATATCAAGAGTAGAGTTGAAGGGCTAAAAGAGTAAATTGGGAAAGAGTGACTCGGCGAGTCCATGGGTGACTCGGCGAGTAGAGTCGCGACTTTGTCGCGTGTCAAGTAGCCGACTCGGCGAGTCAACGAGCTGGACTCGGCGAGTAGGCGCTGAGTGGAGAAAACACTAATTCTCGGGGTTGAGCCCTATATAAGGAACATTATGTTTCCTCCCCAGCCTCTTTATCACCCCCTTGAGTCCCAGAAACCCTAATTTCGTGGAGAAACCCCATTGTTGAGCAAATTGGAGCTTGGAGAGGTGGTTGTTGAAGAGATATTGAAGAAGAAGAGGCTTAGATCAAAGGGCTTTGCAAGGATTCGGGATAATCTTCTCTTGGAGCTTCCTTTTTGAGGTATCTTTCCATTGTTTGAACTGCTATTGTCTAGATTCTTCATGTTTGGGAGTGTTGAGATCATATCTTTTGGTGTTTTGGAGCTTAGAGGTTAGATCTGAGGTTGCTACCTCAGATCTGGAATGAAGAAGGGTTGGAATGCCTGAAAGTCCCTGTATTTGAGTATGTAGTGATGCTATCATGTCCCAAACCTTAGCCCTAAAGTGTAAAAGGCCTAGATCTCCTTGGATTCACGTAAAGTTTGCCACTTTACGTGATGGATGAGTTGTAGGAGGCTAGATCTATGTTTTGGACCAATTGCATGGCCTGGAATGCTTCTGTATGGATTCAGACCAGTGGTACTCGGCGAGTCACATGGGTGTACTCGACGAGTTGCTTGAAGATGAGCTGGGACTCGACGAGTTGGAAGAACAACTCGGCGAGTTGGATGAAGATGGCCTGGAACTCGGCGAGTTGTATGAACAACTCGGCGAGTAGGTTGAGGATAGCCTTAGACTCGGCGAGTCTGTTCTTGGACTCGGCGAGTCTTGTCGAAGAGTCCCAATATTTTCTGGTTGAGTCGAGAATCGGTGAGTCAAGGGATGACTCGGTGAGTTGTGTGCGAGTGGACTCAGAGTTGTGGAACTCGGCGAGTCTCGGGGTGACTCGGCGAGTTGAGTCGCGGATTGGGGAAGTTCTGAGCATGAGTCGCGGATTGGGGAAGTTCTGAGCATGGGGACTCGACGAGTCGACCGGTTGACTCGGCAAGCAGGGTCAACCAGGAGGGTTGACTCTAACTAAGGACTTTGACTTTGACCAAGGGTTGACCGTGGACTTTTAGGGTTTGGTCAGCGATGTGGCCTTTGGGCCAAGAGAGGGGTAAAATAGTCTTTTACCCTTAAGAGGGTGCCATGAGAGGATTGATTCTAGTCTCGAGAGTTATATTCATGAGAGTATTTGTCTTACGAGTTAGGCGATGGCGAGTTCGAGATTCGAGTGTGGG
Source organism: Lactuca sativa (assembly GCF_002870075.4). Taxonomy (NCBI): domain Eukaryota; kingdom Viridiplantae; phylum Streptophyta; class Magnoliopsida; order Asterales; family Asteraceae; genus Lactuca; species Lactuca sativa. Next base: position 106,531,773 of record NC_056628.2, read on the forward strand.
GATATCTGCTTTCTGCTTGCCAGATGAGTCTTCTCACTATACTTTACCTTAAGTAGGTAACCAGAGTTATGTGACAGAGTATTTGTATGCTATGTATGTTATGTGTTGTACTGCATTATTTCTATGTGATTTATGTTGTGCATGTTTACAGAGTTGGAACCGGAGGGTTCCTAGAGATAGAACCGGAAGGTTCACAGAGTTAGAACCAGAGGGTTCACAGAGCAGGGTCCACGTACCCACAGAGTTATAGCCTCGAGTGGCTAATATGTGTTATGTGTGGTATTTTGGGGAACTCACTAAGCTTCGTGCTTACAGTGTTTGTGTTATGTATGTGTTTCAAGTTTCTTTCAGGATCACGGGACGGCACCGGCTTGATTGTACACACCAGAGAAAGAGTCATGTTTTGAGGATCCTGGTTTACTATGCAAGTAAAAATGGAGTTATGATTTGTAATTTGATTATGAATGAGATTTTAAACAAGTGCTTTTAAGAATTAAACGATTATTTTTAAATGAAAATTTTGTTTGAAAAGTTCGGTGTTACAGTCGGATGCCTTCGGAATAGAGGTCAGGCTCTTTCACTTTGAGGTTTAAAAAGCGAAGTCATTTGCCAGAATTTCAAAATCGTCAATTTAAGTTGGTGTTACTCAAACCTCAAGGATTTCGTGTGTGCTGTGTTCCAAAAGAAATTAGATGAGAAACAAAGAAAAAAATTTTGAAAACTTGTGATGTCAACAATTTATTTTGACACAAAAACAATTTTATACCAGGCAAAGATATCTTCGAAAATTATCAAGAGAGATAATTAACAGCTTGTTTGGTTTCCCGTGAATTACAATCGATAACTTGTAGAGAAGTTTCGAAGGGTTTCTTTTATAGGTCAAATGGGTGGCTTCGAAAATTTCGTTACATATCAACCTTAAAATAAGGTGAGAAATTGTAAACAAAATTAGTTGTATAACCAATTTAGTCAGTGACAACTTGGTTGCGAATGATATTCAAAGTAACTAGAATTTTGAAAATATACTCACATGGAAATCATATTCATGAAAACATTTATGCTGGATCTTGTTGGGAACAAACATCATAGTTTTCGAATGTTTGATTAAGATCACTCAAAAGAAATGAATATGATTTGGAGTATAAAAGGTACTGAAACAAATGCTTCGTAAGATCTGGAACATGGTTCCCCGTCAATTCCTTAAGGTTTATGATATTTTGGGTTTCACTTCTATCACGGACTCATGATATTAGATCATAAACACAGATTTGTGATTTGTGTAGGTTTTGATTGGTTTGATCAAAGACCTCAAGGACAAATTGCTTCGAATATTTGGAATGTAAGAATTGTTTGGTTTAAAAAGATTAGATAAGAATCGAAAGGTACCTCTGTTATAATGGACAAAACAGAAAACTCTTAACTCATTTGAGAAGAGTAAGGTAGCTCTTGTTGATTTATGCAAATACAACCCTTGTTGGGAAGAAATTTTCATGAGATAATTTCATCAAGGCTTTCATTTCCCATACATAGAATCATACGAGGCTTGAGACAACATGCAGCAGCATGCTTCTAGGGACATCCTAACTAATCCAAAGTGTATCGAGATCATACCTTTCCTTCAAAACCAGACGCATGAATCCTTCGTATTTGAAACTTGACAAAACTCACAATACACATGTTAAAAAAAATAAAAAAATATTTTTGGGATTTTTGAAATTTTTCAAAAAAATTAAAAATAAAAGACAAACTGAAACAAAATCTTTTTGGATTTTTAATTTTACAATAAAAGAAAATATTTTTGATTTTTCAGGTTTTTCATAAAAAAAATTAAACAAACTAAAAATCTAACCTTAGTTGAAATGTGTACAAATACGAAGCATTCGAACCGTTGACTTGAACAGTAATCTCTGATTTTGTATTTTAACAAGAAATAAATCTTCCGAATGCGAAGCGTTCGAAGCGTTAACCTGAACAGTAACCTCTGATTATGTATTTCAACAAGAAATCAATCTTCCGAATGCGAAGCGTTCGAAGCGTTGACCATGAACAGTAACCTCTGAACACTGAATCACCCTTTCCGTCCATACACCAAATGATTCAGACCCATCACTCTTCGCTTTTATCAGATTGAAGTGAATTTCCATTAATCATTCTCAATCCTTCTAAGATACGAAGAAACGATTTTTCATCCAAAGCCTTTGTAAAAATATCTGCCAATTGCTCCGTTGTTTTTACAAAATGAACTTCAATATTTCCTTCTTCAACATGATCTTTGATGAAATGATATCGAAGAGCAATGTGCTTAGTCTTCGAATGCTGCACAGGATTATGACAAATTCTTATTGCACTTTGTGAATCACAATATAAAAGAATCTTTTTCATATTAATTGCATAATCTCTTAATTGACTTTGAATCCAGATTATTTGTGATGCACACGCAGCTGCAGCAACATATTCAGCTTCAGTGGTTGATATTGAAACACATGTTTGCTTCTTCGATTGCCAACTGACCAACTTTCCATCTAGTAATTGACACCCACCAGTTGTGCTTTTACGATCAAGACTGCATCCTCCAAGATCCGCATCCGAATAAGCTTGTACAAAGAACCCTGTTTTCGAAGGATACCACAATCCTAACGAAGTAGTGCCTTTCAAATATCGAAAAATATTCTTTACTGCAGTTAGATGTGGTTCACGTGGATTTGATTGATACCTTGCACAATTACACACAGAATACATAATATCAGGTCTACTTGCAGTTAAATACAATAAAGACCCAATCATGCTTCGATACAAAGTAATATCAACAACAGATTTATCTAACGAAGGAGTTAGCTTTATGCCCGTTGCGATTGGTATTCGTAACCTTGTTCTATTCGTCATTCCAAACTTTTCTAACAAATCCTTCGTATATTTCTCCTGATTAATGAAGATGCCTTCCCTGTTTTGACGAATATTCAAACCCAAAAAGTTATTAATTTTGCCCATCATACTCATTTCAGATTTGCTTTTCATCAGATCTTCGAATTCTTTAGATAAAGCAGGGTTAGTTGAGCCAAAAATTATATCATCAACATAAACTTGAACAAGCATCAGATGATTTCCAATTTTCTTTCGAAATATAGTAGGATCAACTAATCCTTGTTTAAATTTAGATTGTTTCAAAAATGATGTTAGAGTTGCATACCATGCTCTTGGTGCTTGTTTTAACCCATATACAGCTTTATCTAAAATATAAACATGATCAGGATGTTCTGTGTTTATAAAACCTGGAGGTTGTTCAACATATACCGTTTCTTCAAGTTCTCCATTTAAGAATGTACATTTTACATCCATTTGATAGACATCAAAATCTTTATGAGCTGCAAAAGCCAGAAAAATACGAACAGCCTCAAGTCTTGCGACAGGGGCAAATGTTTCTTCGTAATCAATTCCTTCTTGTTGAGAATATCCTTTAACAACAAGTCTAGCCTTATTTCGAATAATGTTTCCATCTTTGTCAGTTTTGTTTTTATAGATCCATTTGAGTCCAACAATTGACACATCAACAGGTTTTGGAATTAATCTCCAAACCTTGTTTCTTTCGAATTCAGACAATTCAGCTTGCATAGCAACAACCCAATCAGAGTGTTCCATTGCAACCTTAACTGTCTTTGGTTCGATTTTGGAAATAAAAACATTAAACATGCATAACTCTTGATGATTATTCAGTACCTCATTTCGTGCATGAAGTTGTGCCCTTGTCATTATACCTGCTTGTGGATCACCAAGAATTTGATCTTTTGGATGATTTCTTGTCCATTTATCCAATGGTGGATAATTAGGATCAAAATCCAAAAGTGCATCTTCGAACATAACATCTGTTTCTGATCCATTTATGGAAATTGAATCATCAGCATCATTAAAATGTTCTTCTTCAAGAATTGGATCATTCTCAAGTATGTGCTCCCCCTCGATGATTGACTCCGTTTCGATATTTTGCTCTGGTTCACTAATCGGCTCTTCTTCAAGAATTGGCTCCTCTTCGACATTAACATTTGTTGACATGTTATCTCTTTCACTATAATGCTCCCCCTCAACAAAACTATTTGAATCCAAGTGCTCCCCCTCCACTGGATCATCAGCTTGTTCATTTGTGTTTAGATTCAAAATCGAAATTGAATCATTGTTATGCTTCGAATGTTCTGATGTTTGATTATCGGTTGCATTTCTTTCTGCATCAATTGCTTGATCTAAAATTCCAAAAATCGAATCATAATTGGCATCATCCATTTCGATTGAATCATCTATATTTGAAGAATTTTGCAAAATAGGATAATTCGCAAATTTATGATTAGACTTTTTAATGAAATGATCATCAAATGTCAAATTAAAAGTTTCTTCCACTTTGCGAGTTCGCTTATTTAACACTCTATAAGCAACTGAATTGTGTGAATATCCTAAGAAAATTCCTTCATCTGCTTTTGTTTGAAACTTCGAAAGATTATCCTTAAGATTCATTATGAAACACTGTCTATGAATGAATGATCGATTTTGAGTAAAACAAGCAGTTGAAACAGCTTCAGCCCAAAGATATTGAGGTAAATTCGAATAAGCCAACATTGTTCTTGCGGCTTCACATAATGATCGATTTCTTCTCTCAACTACACCATTTTGTTGTGGTGTATAAGGAGATGAAAAATTATGCGAAATTCCTTTTTCCACCAGAAATGAATCAAAGACACGATTTTTGAATTCAGTTCCATGATCACTTTTAATTTTTCGAACTGACTTCTTCAATGAAACTTCCATTTTCTTGATAAAATCAATCATCATTTGTGGAACTTCGAATTTTTGACACTTCGAAAATTAAAGCAAGTTTCAAATTTTTGACACTTTTCACCCAACTTTGAAAATTGTTTGATATTTTTGGTGGTTCGGCATGGGGTGCTAGTTTCGGTGGTTTCAGACTGGGATGTTCATTTCACCTCCAGATTTTGGAGGAAGTTTCATGTGGAGTTGGGTACTCAGTTGCATTTTATTACAACATACCACCCTTAGACTGATGGCCAGAGCGAGCGGACGATTCAGATGCTTGATGATACGATATGGGCTTGTGTATTGGATTTTGAAGGGAGTTGGGATACTTACCTTCCACTAGTCGAGTTCTCCTACAACAACAATTATCATGCCAATATTGACCGACCACTATTTGAGATGTTGTATGGAAGAAGGTGGCCCGAGTCATTGGAAGTATAGAGGTTGTACTCAAGAATTATGAGTTGATCAACATGTGTGCGACAGGTTGCGAGTCACACAAAGCCGACAGAAGAGGTATGCATATCGGCAGCATTCGAACCTCGAGTTTCATGTAGAAGACTTGGTGCTTTTGAAGGCGTCACCTTGAAAAGTTGTCATCAAATTTTGGAAGCAGGGCAAGCTAGACCCATATTCATTGGACCTTTCAGGATTTCGGCCCAGGTGGGCAAGGTTGCATACCGGCTGGATTTTTCTTGATGAGCTCATCCAAATCCATAACACCTTCCATGTGTCTCAGCTTCGGAAGCGTATGGCCGATGAGTCTACATTTGTTCCTATGAATGATATTCAGGTTGATGACCGCTTGAATTATGTGGAGATACCGGTAGCAATCCTAGATCAGAAGATGAAGGACCCGCGTAACAAAGAAGTGTCATCGGTCAAGGTCTGGTGGCAACATTGGAAGTGTTCCCAATAGACATGGGAGCTTGAGGAGAAAATGCGAGAGAAATACACTGATTTGTTCGTGGTAGTAAACATCGAGGGCAAAGTCTAGTGTAAGTGGGGAAGAGTTGTAACATCTAATTTTCTAGGTATTTGCTTTTGACCCTTGAATTATGAATTGTTTCCATGATGCGTCTCTAATGTAAATTTCATGATTTGTGGGTGCAACTTGTGTATGCTAGGCGTATACTTTGGCACGTTGGGCGTACCTAGTCCCGCACCAGTACGTTGCGTGTATGTTAGTATGCAGGGCGTATGTGGTTTAGACCAAAACCATAATATTTAGGGTTTTTGCACTATTTAAGCACCATTATAGCCCCAAGATCGTTCCTTTTATTAGCCTCTATCAAAAGATTGACCCTCCTTGCAAACCCTAGTCAATTTTGAGCATTTTGAGATTTTGGAGTGAGTTGTGGGCTTTCTTGTTTGTGAAGAAAGATCTTCAAGGAGTAGGCTTTGCTCTCAAGACTTTGGATCCAACATCTTCTCTTCCTTGTGCACCATTTGGAGGTATAAATCTCCAACCTTGGGTCATATTGTTCTAGATCTTGGTTAAGCTTAGATTTTCTTCTATTTTGTCCCAAAATCTAGGTCTATGTGAGTATGAGGTATTACAAAGCCTTTAACCTAGCCTTTTAGACATTTCATGGCATTTTAATTCATAAAAATCTAAGCTTGGATCTTCGTTTGTCCCCATGCAAGATTTATTGTGTAGAAAAAGTTTAAGCAAGTTAGGTTTTTAGTTTTGGGCTTCTTGTGGCCATGCAAAGGCATAAATTTTGCAATTTTATGGCCTTAGGGGTCTTATTAAGCTCATGTCTAAAATTTGGATGTAGGGTGCAACACCCGATTCATGGTACGGAGTTAATTCAAGCATTTCTTGTGTTTTCTCTAAGACTCGACGTGTTGGAGGCCCAACTCGTTGAGTAGAGTCGAGATCCGCGGGCAGTTTAAGTGACCTACTCTACGAGTCGGAAGACTGACACGGCGAGTAGGTGTTGTTTGGGTAAAACCCTATATTGAGAGTTTGCACCCTATTTAAACACCTTATCTCAGCCTCCATCGTCCCTTATACTCCTAGAAGACATCATATCGAAACCCTAACCGTTTTTGTGTGTTCTAAGGCCATTTTGGTGCTTTTTGGTGGGTTGTGAAGATTGAGAAGAGGAAAGGAGCTTGTGAAACCAAGGGGAAAGAAGAAGATCCAGAGTTTGGAGCTCATTTTCAGCTTAATGGAGATATGAAGCAGAACGTTTGTCTATATATCTTAATTTTTGGGCCTTTTCCTTCATCTTTCTAAGCCCTAGAGAGGTTGTATTCGGGATTTAGTGTTGGAAGTCAGTGTATGCTTTAGATCCAGGTCTTTTGGGGGTTTTTATGGCACAAAGGTGCCCATTTTGTTGCCATGAACACCCCATGCACCTTAGAGGCCATATTTTATGGCTTTTGGGCCAAAGACTCCTTGCATGTGTACCAAGTTTGGAAATTTACGTGTAAAATGGACGTTAGGAGGCAAGATCTATGGTTTTGGTGTGTTAAGGCCCATTTAAATCAACTGTATAGTGTTGGTCAAGGATGGACTCGACGAGTTGTTCTTGGGACTCGGCAAGTCGCGGTGTATTGACCACCAAATCCTTTCTGTGGATGGGCCATTTGTTAAGGAGGAAGTCCCGTAGATGTTTAGACACAAAAAGGGACCTGGGAATCATGGGACTCGACGAGTGTGTGAGCAGGCTCGGCGAGTCCAAGGCAATCTCCCGATCTTTAAAGATAGACTCGACGAGTTGTTCATACAACTCGGCGAGTCGTAGACCGGACACATTCTTATGAAGAAGATGAACTCGCCATGATCAAGGAAGAACTCGACGAGTTGGATGAAGATGGTCCTGATGGTTTGAATGAAGGAGAACCCGTCGAGTTCTTGCTAGACTCGACAAGTGAAGTCGGGGTTGTATCGGGTTAGTGGAGTATGGACTCGACGAGTTGGTAGAACGACTCGGCGAGTCAGGTCAACTGAGTGTTGACTTTGACCGTTGTTGACTTCGTCTCGTTTGGTATGACCCCGGTTAGGGTTGCATACCCAAATGAATAGCTTTGAAGCATTTTCGTGTAGGGATCGAGGAGTCGAGGGTAGTCAACTTGTACGCCAAAGATAGTTCAGACACTACACGACATCGAGGTGAGTTACCTTCCAGTAGGGGCGGGTCTAAGGCCACAATGTCGGCCCACCAACAGGGGTATTTGATGGATAATTATCTATGTGATAATTATCTTGGTGTGCTTGTGTGATATGTTCATGAGATATGTCTGTATGATTTGCAATGTGTATGTTAGTGGTAGTAGTAAGGAATAGTTTTTCTCTGACATCGGTCGTTAGGATTGAAGGGTAGGTCAGTACCCATATATGTCTGACTGTATGATTATATCTTGATATTCTATGATAGCAGTAGGGGTGAAATAGTCCCCCATTGCCGGTTGAAAGATACCGATGACAGATATCGGTTGAAAGATACCGATGGCGATTATCGGTTGAAAGATATCGATGGCAGATACCGGTTGAAAGATACCGATGGAAGTTATCGGTTGAAAGATACCGATGATATGATATTGTATGTGGTATGATGGGGGAACTCACTAAGCATTGTGCTTACAATTTTGGTTTTGGTTTCAGGTACCTGTTCGTCGAAGGGTAAGGAGCCGGTGGTATAGCAGCGCATCACATACACACATGGTTTCCGCATTGGGTTTTTGGGATTGTACTCTGATTTTCATTAATTTTGATATCATGGGTTGGGACACAACAATATGATTTTGTAATGTGTTGTTTTATTGACAATGTTTTGGTAAATTGTTATATAAAATATTAATTTAAAAATGAAAATTTTGGTCTTGAAATTTGGGATGTTACAAGTTGGTATCAGTACTGGTTTGAGAGATTCGGACACACCCTCAGGGGTGTCTGGACTGAAACCGAGGGACCAAAAGATTTTTCACAAAGAAAGAAGTTTCTAAAATTTTAAGTTAAAGAATTTTGAGAAATGAAAAAGTGTGTGATGCGTGCGACCGACCGAGCTCAAGTAAGTCTTCCCCAAGATACCCATACTTGTTATGTTATGATTTATGATTCTGAGAACTGCATGCTAGATTAGGGCTAAGGATCTAGGAGGATGCCTTGTATGCCTGATTTATGATTCTGAGAAATGCATGCTAGATTAGGGCTAAGGATCTAGGAGGATGCCTTGTATGCCTGATATATGATTCTGAGAACTACATGCTAGATTATGGCTAAGGATCTAGGAGGACGCCTTGAATGCCTGTTGTATGAGCTGTATACTAGGGTTGTCTAGTCAGCAGTAGGATAGCCTGATTAGGTTATGCTTAATGTGGTTACTCGATGCACGAATGTTGCTTGCTTTGTGCCATAGGGGTCTTGGCTAGCTTTAACTAACTTGTGAGCGGATATGTAACAGTATTCGCAAGCTAGTTGAGGAAAGGAAGTAGGGACTCCTAGTGCAGCTGATGGCGGGGAGTAGGTTGGAGGGTGCCCTAGGAAGCCTAGGATGGGATCAGTTGGAAAGGGATATCGGTAAGGGGACTTGGTGAAGTTAAGGCAATCCTTGAGGAAAGTACGGATAGATGTGGAATGTAGTTTGGGCCCGTACTATTGGAAGCAGAGGATATGTACTTGAGTCAAGGAAGGAGTTAGTTGGTGATTCGTTGGGAGCTCCAGCCATCGAGGCTATGACTTCGTCAGATTTCATGACCCGATTCAAGGCTGAGTTTGCACCAGCTGTGGAGCTTCAGTAGCTGGCCAGAGAGTTTTTGGATATGAGACAGACTATGGAGACTGTGGCGAAGATCACCGCCAAGTTCCGGGAGAGGGCGTTGTTAGTACCCAAGTATGCGGGGGATGAGAAGATGTGGAAGACCCGCTATCATGATATGTTGAGAGCCGACATTCGAGAGCATGTCAGCTATTTGGTCTGCCCGACCCTGGAGTCCATGATTGCCAGGGCGCAGGAGAGGGATATTGATTTGGAGCACCTCAGGAAGAGGAAGTCAGAGACTGCACAGGTTTTGGGGAAGAAACCCAAGGGATTCGACGCGAGGTCGAAGGGCCAGCAGGGGCAGGACCATTGTGGGAAGTGCGGTCAGTCACATGAGGGAGTTTGCTACACTGGGTCGGGTTCCATCTACTATAAGTGCGGTAAGACTAGGCATTTTGGCAGGGATTGTATTGCCCCTGCTCCCACGATTCAGATATCAGACCTGATTTCCTTTCATTGCAATCAGAGGGGCCATAAATAGGCCAACTGCCCTAGATTAACTGCAGCGACAGCAGCAGTGCCAGTGGTGGCACCGACTCCGGTGACAGCACGAGTTGCGGATGGCCGGAAGGTCAAGGCGAGGGCTCCAGTGGTGCGGAGCCGAGCATTTCAGTTGACAGCTGAGGAGGCACGCACTGCACCCGATGTGGTGACGGGTATGATTTCTTATCTTTACTCTTTATGTTATGTTGTTGTGATTTTGATATATGTATGCTCAGTGTAGGGTCGTTCCATGTGAACGGTATCCCAGTTCAGGTATTGTTTGATTCCGGTGCTACTCGATCATTTGTCTCTCTTGCGCTTACCAAGAAGTTTCTTGAGTCTTCGGGCATGTTGGATTACCCTCTAGAGGTTGAGATTGCGGACGACCGGTCAGTGCGAGCGGCAGAGGTCTACCGAGATTGTGTTTTGAGACTGTTCGAAGAGCGCTACCTAGTAGATCTGGTTCCCATACCTTTGTGGGGGAACAAGGTTATTATTGGTATGGATTAGCTAAGCCCCAATGGGCAGTGATCGACTACGTGCAGCGATTGATGCGAATCAAACCCCCGAAGTGGGGGAGAGCAGGTGATTCAGGGCGAGAGGCCACAGCGAGGACTAGCCTTATGTTCAGTAGTGAGAGCTAGGCGCTACCTTCAGCAGGGTTGTGCAGGATTTGTCGCCTATGTTATGGATACCCGGGAGGCGGGTAAGGCGGCGGTGGGCGATGTGCAAGTGGTACGAGAGTTTGTGGATGTATTCCCCAAGGAGTTGCCTGAGATACCTCCAGAGAGGTAGGTAGAGTTCAAGATCGACCTAGTCCCTGGTGCGGCTCCGATAGCCAAGGCACCAGATCGGTTGGCTCCTCCTGAGATGCAGGAGTTGTTTACACAGCTGCAGGAGCTGTTAGACAAGGGATTCATAGACCGAGTAGTTCACCCTCAGGAGCCCCGATTCTGTTTGTGAAAAAGAAGGACGGGTCGCATCGGATGTGTATAGATTATCGAGAGCTAAATAAGTTAACGGTGAAGAATCGTTACCCATTTACGAGGATCGATGACCTCTTTGACCAGCTGCAGGGAGCATCTTGGGTCTCCAAGATTGATTTGCATTCAGGGTATCATCAGATGAGGGTCAAAGAGGAGGATGTGCAGAAGACTACTTTTCAGACACGTTATGGCGACTATGAGTTCGAGATGATGCCCTTCGGGCTCATCAATGCTCATTCCGCGTTCATGGACCTCATGAACCGCGTGTGCAGACCGATGTTGGATCGGTCTGTGATAATTTTCATCGATGATATCTTGGTTTATTCCAAGACGCGAGAACTGCATGAGGAGCACTTGCGAGAGGGTTGGATACTTTGAGGAAGGAGAGCTTGTATGTTAAGTTCTCAGAGTGTGAGTTTTGGTTGCGCAAGGTGCAGTTTCTTAGGCACCTTGTGAACGACCCAAAGATCAAACAACTTATCAAACAAAGACAAAAAATAAGAACAATAAAGATTCACAAAGAAAACTTTTCTCCAAGAATGATAATCTCACAAAGATATTATCGTGTGCACAAAGCGGCTATTAGAGTTTGTGAAAATGCGTGACCCAACACAAACCGATACAAAAGAATATATACTATTATTCTAGACAATCCCTACAGATCAGGGATATACAGCTAACTAATCTATGTTTTCTAAGGAAACAAGATAAATACAAGATATGTTACAATGTACTGAATAAAGCTATATATACTGAGCAATTGAGATGTTGATACTGATGTTGAGTTATACACTGATGCCGAGTGACTAATTTCAAACATCATCATATTTCAAGGTTTGACCTTACAATCTCCCCAAATATGATGATGTTCAAAACTAACTAGATTAATACACCTCTGGACTAGAATTCTTCATACTCAGCTTCAGCTTCTACCTTTACCGGCCAGTAGGGACTATCCAGCAGCTCCTGTGTTCTATTCAGCAGTTCCATAGCAATTAGGATGTGAAACTCTCCAGAAAGATCTTGATGACTCATGCACATTTTCCTTAAGCCAACAAGATGAGTTGTTGGAGCCCTTGGAATCTCAGCAGTTCGCTGAAAACACATTTTTCTGTTTTTGTCAATGTAGAACATTCCGTGTTTAGGAACAGAGATAAACTGATGTTGAACAGGCTCAACACCAATGGGAAGAGAGTTGTTTAATTCAGCAGCACCAAAATTCAGCACCAACACATCTTCACCATCAACCTAAAACCTGGTTCTTCTGTTTCTTGGATCCGTCAAAATGAGACACTGACTGGTCTCAAGGTTAAGCAGCTAAGGAGTGATCATGGCACTGAGTTCCGGAATTCAATTCTTGAAGACTTTTGTGATTTTAAAGGCATCGGGCAGAACTTCTCAGCTCCTCGCACTCCTCAACAAAACGGAGTTGCTGAACAAAGAAATCGAACACTGATTGAAGTAGGAATAACCTTGATGATACATGCTGGTCTTCCTATGTCTTTATGGGCTGAAGCTGTGAATACCGCATGTTATACTCAGAATCGCTCTCTAATTCACAAAGTTCACAAGAAGACACCATATGAGATGCTGAATGATCGAAAGCCAGACGTATCCTTCTTTCACGTGTTTGGATGTGTTTGCTATATTCTCAATCAGCGCAATCCTAGATCTAAATTTGAGCCTAAGGATGACAAAGGTATTTTTGTTGGATACTCATCTATTTCAAAGGCTTTTCATGTTTTTCATGTGAACAGGCAGTGCATTGAGGAATCCATTCATGTAAAGTTTGATGAAGAATCATTCACTGATGAAAAGGTAGCTCATTCATCTTCTATCTTTCATGAGCTGCTCTCTTGCCCATATGGTGAAGTTTCTCACCTTGAAGAAGAAGCTGTTACTCCTAATCCCATTGTTCCAGACCAAAGTTCTGTAAATCAAGGTACTGTGGTCAGCACGACAACTCATTTGTCAGATGCTGATGAACCCATTGAAGCTGAAGGGTCTCCTGCAACTGTTGTTCCTCTCAGTAATAACACTTGAACATCAAATCCACTGGAATCAGTGTCAGCCCATGAACATCGAGATCACCCTGTTGATCAAATTATTGGGAATCTTCATGATGGTGTCCGAACCAGATCTCGTGTATCTAATAATTTCTGCATGTATGTTAATTTCGTTTCAGTGATCTTACCTGACAAGATACACTCAGCTCTTCAAGACGCTGACTGGATTAAAGCCATGCAAGACGAACTGAATGAGTTCGAAAGGCACAAGGTTTGGACTCTTGTTCCCAGACCATCAGGAAAGACCATCACCGGAACACGTTGGGTCTATCACAACAAGGTTGATAAAGATGGTATTATTACTCGCAACAAAGCAATACTTGTTGCTCAGGGATTTACTCAAATTGAATCTATTGACTGTGGGGAGACTTTTGCTCCAGTTGCCCATATTGAAGCAATCATATTGTTTCTCGCATACGCATCCTACATGAATTTCATTGTTTATCAGATGGATGTCAAAACAACATTTCTTCATGGTGTGTTAGAAGAAGAAGTATTCCTCATTCAGCCCCCAGGCTTTGTTGACAAAGATCACCCGGACTATGTGTACCGACTAGACAAAGCTGTCTATGGACTAAAGCAAGCTCCCAGGGCTCGGTATGAGACGCTGACATCGTATCTTCTTGAAAATGGATACATACGAGGAGCAATAGATAACACTCTTTTCATCAAGAACAAAGGATCAGACATGATACTTGTTCAAATCTATGTCGATGACATCATCTTTGGCTCTCCAAGTGAGAAACTGAGCAAGGAATTCGCTGAAATCATGTCACAAAGGTTTGAAATGAGCATGATAGGGAAGATGACTTTTTTCTTAGGTCTTGAGGTTCAGCAACAAAAATCAGGTATTTCTATTTGCCAAAGTAAATATATTACTGACCTGCTTGTTAAGTACTCTCTCAGTGACTGCAAACCAGCCTCCACTCCGGTGTCCAAGACTGATAAGCTGCACGCTGATCCAACTGGCACTGATGTCAATCACTCTCTTTATCGAGGAATGATTGGATCTCTTCTGTATCTCACTGCAAGTCGTCCTGATATCATGTTTGGAACCATTCTCTGTGCTCGATTCCAAGCTAATCCCAAGGAGTCTCATCTTATGGCCGTCAAACATATTTTTCGATACTTGAAGGGGACTCAGAACTTAACACTGTGGTATCCTCGTGACTCAGCATTTGAACTTTTTGGATACATTGATTCAGACTATGCAGGATGCAACTTAGACAAGAAGAGTACGTTAGGTGGATGTCATTTCCTTGGAAATCGTCTTATCAGCTGGTCTAGCAAAAAGCAAACATCAGTAGCTATCTCGACTGCAGAAGCTGAGTATGTTGCAGCTGGAAGATGTTGTGCTCAGCTCTTATGGATTCAGAATCAGCTTCTAGATTATGGGCTCAAATTCACAAAGACTCCCATATTCTGTGATAACACCAGTGCCATTCAGATCACACAAAACCCTATTCAGCACTCAAAGACAAAGCATATCGAGATCAGACATCACTTCATTAGAGATAATGTTGAGAAGGGCAAGATTGTTCTTGAACATGTCAAGACTTCAGATCAACTAGCTGATATCTTCACCAAGGCCCTGGATACTCAAACAACTGCTCACATTATTGGAGAACTTGGAATGATTACTTTGTAATTTATCTTGCTAATGTTTGCTATTGTCTTATAAGCTGATGTACATTTTGCTGATGATGACATGTTGATAATATTTTGTACTGAGTACTTGGTTTAATCTCCTATCTCTATCTCTTCTACAAATCTTCTAAACTAAAGTTGAATGATTCACTGTATTAAACCATACACTGATAACAACTTGAAACTCTTTGCCGATGGTTAGACCAAAGCACCAAGGTCTATCACACGCAACTATCTCCTCTTACCAATCTTACACTGATTCTGTGATTTAGTGTGACAAAACACACACTGATGAGAGTCTATCAGTCTTTGCCAATGGTTAGACCAAAACACCAAGGTCTATCACACGCAACAATCCTCTCTTTACCTTCATCTCACTGAGTGTCTAATGATTCAGTAAGACGAACCACTCATGGATAAAGACACAACACTCCGTGCCGATGGTTAGATAATTAAACTAGTATCTATCACACGCACCAACCACCTTGCTAACCTTAATCAAGCAAGTTGTACCTTGAATTGACGGCAAACCATCCTTCAGCATGAAACTTTCGTGACACTGATCTCAGCGCTTCCGCAGACACTGATTGACGTTTCATTTTTAGTTCAACGGCTCTTTTTACCCAACAACTATTTTATTAATTTGACAGTTTGTTACGATACACAGTTATTTTTGAAGAAGATAATCATTACCTTTTAAAACCCGTTTTGTCCCATATTTAAGCCTCTTTCCCCTCTCCTTCAAACCTTCCTTCCATTATTCAAATTTCCTTCGTTTCTTTTCAAAACCCTAGAATCCAAACCTTCTTCAATGGCGGCATCCCTATTTACCTTCTCATCCACTTCAACAAGAGTAATCCCTGCTCCAAACTCTCATCCTCTTCCCATATACATAAAAGCCACTAATGTGGTTTTCAACCCTGATATACCAGATGTTCATCGAGGTCTTGGACTCGAAGATTTCGTTAACTTTCTTGTTTCTTGTAGACTTCGATACGCTATCAGTGAGGTTCCATCAGAGTCTTTCCAGAACAAATATGTGAGTTCTACTACTCTGCATCAGTCAATAGCGACAACAACGAAATCTCCGGCACCATTGGGCGTGGCCGTCACTCGGTATTCATCACTGTTGATCTTCTCAGTGTTGCTCTCAGATTGCCAATCTTTGAACCCTCCTCTGAGCTTCCATCTATTGAACGTTGTCAACGACTGTTTGATCAGTTGGGATACGATCACTCCAAGGCCGATGCTAGATCAAATCTTATTTTGCGTCGGTGTATGACTCCCGGCTAGAAGTTCTTCACTGGAGCGCTTTGCAAGTGCGTGGGCCACAAATCTCGTAGTGGTGATCAACTGAGTGCTTTTGAGCAACAAGTGGTATGTTCTCTTCTTCTCAACAAACGTTTTGACTATGGGGCCTTTTTCTTTGATCAGCTTGTCCAAATTCTTCGTGCAAATGTAAGAGCTGATCATGTTCCATTTCCTCGCTGGATTGCCCTTGTTCTGGATAAATTTTTTGCTGAGGCCTACTACTCACACTCTGGAAACCTCATCCCATGTCCACGGATGTCAGTTCGAATGTACCAAGATGATCCTCTAGCCAATGACATCGGCATCTCTGATCGGATGCGAGAGTGGATCGCACATCCTTATACAGTTCCATCATTGGACGCTAATACTGACGAAGGAGATGATGATATAAACGACTCTAATGCTGACATTCAAGATGACCGTAGTCCAAGAGATGGTCAAATATCTCGTCAGCTTTCTCACCATACCATCTCTGTCACTGAAAAGATTCATTCAGCTCATAGGGAGCCATCTGCTCAGGGGGAGCAACCTTCTCAGGGGGAGCAACCTTCTCAAGGGGAGCAACCTTCTTAGGGGGAGCAGCATCAATCCCAGAAGCCTCCAGGTACTCAGCTCATTCAAATCCCATCCTCAGCCTTTAATGAGCTTCTTACACTGACTCGAGACATGAGTCAGCGTCTCCTTCGTATTGAAGCTGATGTTCAACAACTGAAAGGAGTTATTCTATCAACTTCTACCCCTGGCCCAAATGATGATGATGCTCAAAAAGGGGGAGAAACTGATTCTGTTAAGAATGTATCTGAGGAGAACGTGCTGAAACAGACCGAGCCATCACAACCTGTGCACGAGTCTGAGAAACAAATAGAAGCTGAAGTTGAAAAATCTACTGACAATAGTGAGTCTGATGATGAAGAAGAACAGGATGATGAGTGTCAGATGTTAGACATGAACTTCATTGATCCCACCGTACCGGTTCAAGGTGAAGACTCCGATGTTGTTAGTGAGGATCTTCTTCCTTTGTCTCGAAAGCGTAAGACAGCTGATGCTGACCATTCTGATTCACACGCTCACAATCCTCCTTCCAGCAAGAAACCTAAGTCTATTGTCAGCATATCCAATTTGGCGGCTGAATGGAACATGTCTCCTGATCAAGTTAAGCAAATTCTTGATGAAACCAATAAAGCTCAGCTTCTAAAGAATATTGCTCAAGCTGATGACTCTCTCATTCAGCATAAACTTCAGGCCAAAGGATCCTTTGAAGCTCAGATGCAGAAATTCCTAGAATATCAGTCCAAATCTAAATCTTCTCAGCCTCCTCCAAGCAGCAGTAAGTCTAAGACTGATAGTGTTCTCGACAGGATTGATCGAAAGAGATTTCAAGATGTTCATAAACGAAGAGTAAGCAGTGATAAGATCATTAAAGTCAAAGCATCAAAGCCTCGTAACGAGAAAATTCTTACTTTACTGATCACTCGTCAAGGTCCTCAACATCCATACACTGAAGTTGTCAAGAGAGACGAGCTGATTAAATATGGTCTCTCTAAGTGGATGGAACTGCTCGAGCTGGCATCCAAGCAAAATTCAGCTCTCTCATTGTCCTCTCCACTTGCTGATTAAGAAAGTTAAGCGTTTAGACCTTGTTCCTAAAGAACGTCCCCAGCATCAAGGCTCAAGCTTTTCAATTCAGTGAGATAATTTCCTGTGCAGCATGACCTTTTTTCTTCAAGAAAACCACCCATGTAAATCGAGTAAACTCATCCACAACCACCAGAGTATACTTATTTCCTCCTAGTGAACGAACAGGAATAGGTCCAAACAAGTCCATGTGAAGTAAATGAAGAGGAACTGATATGCTTGAACATGACTTGGGCTTAAACGAGGACTTTGTTTGCTTTCCTTGTTCACACGCTGAACATACCTTGTCTTTGACAAAACTGAATTTTGGGAGACCTCTGACCAGATCTTGATTGGATATTTTAGACAGATTCTTAAAATTCAAATGGGAGAACCTTTTGTGCCAAATCCAGCTGAGATTAGTTTGAGATTTTGAAAAGAAGCATTGCATCAGTGCCTTGTCACTTGAGAACATGTCGAGAACATATATGTCATCCTTTCTACTTGCTGAGAGTACGATGTTCTTGTCAGTGTTGATGACTTTTCCTTCCTTCTTTGTGAAATGAACTTCATAATCACCATCACACAATTGACTGATTGAGATAAGGTTATGTTTGAGCCCCTTTACATATGAAACATTTTGAAACACCACATTGTTGCATTTGATGTGCCCATATCCTTTAGTAAACCCTCTTCCATTGTCTCCGTATGTAACTGCAGGACCACTTTTCTTGACATAGTCTTCCAGGAGAGACTTGGATCCTGTCATATGTCTTGAGCAACCACTGTCTAAGTACCAAAGATGCTCTTGACCCTGCAGTTCTGACAAACTAGTTAGAACACACTGACCCATTGAAAAATGGGTCATTCACAAAGTTATTCGACAGTAAATTATAACACTCTTTAGGAAGACAATTTAAAGAATTTGACTTAAGAGTCCATTTTTCCTTTCTAACTTTGATGTTATCAGCTCTTAAAGATGTTTTATCAAACGAGCATTCACTGATCTTATGAGAGGTATCACCACATCTGTAACAGACTCTAGTACCAAAGTTCTTCTTGGTGAGCATATTTCTAGACTTAACACTTTTAGATTTGTAAGATCCACCAAGTGAACTTTGAGTCCTTTTGTTTGTCATAGAATCACAACTGAATTCAGTGTCAGATAAATTATGATCAGTGATAGATGAGGAGCTGACATCAGTATCAGATTTGGATTTATTCACTGAAGCAATACAATCAGGAAAATGCTTAAGTTGTTCATGAACAGCATGAAACACTCCATTTGAGATAGGAAATGCAATAATATTTTCAGTGGGAGGAGTTGGTCTCACAAGGTGTACAGGGTAAGAGGTAGGATCAATTCCAGTAATTTCAGTATCACACTCAGTGACACCATTAGAATCAGTGACACGGTATTCATCAATTAGACTCTGATTAATAAAAGTGTTACTGATAAATTTGTCTTTGAAATTATTTTTCAACTCATTCATGGAATAAAATTCAGATTCTTTTTCTTGAGATTTAAAAACTTTTTCAGCTTCTGCAAAATTACCCCCAAGAATTTTCTCACATCAGTCTGGTATTTGAGCAGAAATAATATAATTAGCATTTTTGTGAGATTTGGCCCAAATTTGAAGCACAGTTTGTTCCTTGTTCAAGAGATCTTTAACATTATCAATTTCAGTAGACAAAGATGAGTTTGACAAGCTGGTGACTCTAAGATTTTCCTGAGTAGAATCAATAATGTTATTTTTCATGGATATTTCAATTTTAAGAAGATCAATTTGATTTTGCAAACCCCTTATTGTTTGATTCTTCTTAGAATTAAGAACACCCAAATACTCAAACATTTTGATTTTTTCATTCATTGAATAGGAAACAAAGTTTTCAACATGATACATTGAAGGAGAATCAGTGTTGTGCTTCTTGGAATTTTCAACTGCATCTGACATATCAGCATCAAATGTACTTGTGTTGTTTTCACATTCATCAGCATCTTCTGTTTTAGCCATCAAACATTTAACTTCATCATCTAATGACTCCTCATCAGTCTTCCATTTTTCTTCTTCAACGACAAGAACTCTATGTTCCAAGTTCTCTGCTTTCAGTTTTTCAACCAATTTGTTGTACTTCTGCTTCCAGTACTCGTCCGAGCTTTGGGCTCTTTGCTTGCATTCTTTTGCAAAATGGTCAGTGCTACCACAGTTAAAGCACTGAGCTTTCCCTTTCTTTTCAGTAGCAGGTTTCTTGACAGCATCTAACCTTTTGAAAGATTTCCCTTTCATCTTC
Source organism: Lactuca sativa (assembly GCF_002870075.4). NCBI lineage: Eukaryota > Viridiplantae > Streptophyta > Magnoliopsida > Asterales > Asteraceae > Lactuca > Lactuca sativa. The sequence continues at coordinate 106,551,741 of NC_056628.2, forward strand.
TTCTGAAACTTTGAGAAATTACGGCCTGATTTCTAAAATGTCTTCACAATGAACGTCGCACTAGCAACAACCTTTTCCAGACTATCAGTATCACTTTTAGAAGAATCAGTGTCTGAAAAGGATTTAGTGTCTGACTCGGATTCTTGCCTTTTGGTTGAAAACAGAGCCATTGATGACTCACGTTGAGCATCTTTCATCAGCTCCTTTCTCTGGAGCTTTGAGTCCTCATAGTATCGAAGATTTCCATACAGACTTTGTAAATCCATTGTGTTGATTTTCTCACTATTTTTCAGCACATCAACATGATTTTCCCAACCTGCACCCAAAGAATCCAAAAACTTCTGCACTAGAACACTTTGATGCTTTAACTGATCTAGTCTCCTCAAATCATTAACAAGAGTATTAAATATGTTAAAGGTTTGAGTCAGGGTTTCACCTTTCTTAGCAAAAAAATGTTCATGCCTTCTGTTTAGATCATTTATCTGGGTAGCCTTGACTTCCTCAGTACCTTCAAAAGACACAGTCAGTGTGTCCATCATTTCTTTTGCTGATATGCAGTTTTGAACCAGCCCAAAGATATTGTATGGTAAAGCATAGCCGATTGCTGCCCGAGCACGAACATCAAGCCCATTCTTTCTTTTGTCATCAGATGTCCAGTTCTCTTTAGGTGTTTTCTTCATGACACCATCAGGAACATTGTTTTTCAGAGGCTGATACATCTGAACATATGGACCTTTATTGACAATGTCCAACATGTCCTCATCTACAGATTCCAAAGCATACAAAGCTTTGATTTTCCACATAGCAAAATTGTTTTCATCAAATGGAGGAATTTTAGTAGAAGAATGATTAGAAGAGTTTAAAGAAGAAGATGATGAAGCCATTTGTTTGATAAGAGAACACTGCTCTGATACCAATTGAATGACCCAAAGATCAAACAACTTATCAAACAAAGACAAAAAAATAAGAACAATAAAGATTCACAAAGAAAACTTTTCACTAAGAATGATAATCTCACAAAGAGATTATCGTGTGCACAAAGCGGCTATTGGAGTTTGTGAAAATTCATGACCCAACACAAACCGATACAAAAGAATATATACTACTATTCTAGATAATCCCTACAAATCAGGGATATACATCTAACTAATCTATGTTTTCTAAGGAAACAAGATATGTTACAATGTACTGAATAAAGCTGTATATACTGAGCAATTAAGATGTTGATACTAATGCTGAGTTATACACTGATGTTGAGTGACTAATTTCAAACATCATCATATTTCAAGGTTTGACCTTACACCTTGTCAACCAGGACGGGATTTCGGTTGATCCAGCCAAAGTGGAGGGCATGATGAGATGGGAGGTTCCGAGGTCTCCATCCGAGATTCAGAGCTTCCTGGGACTGGCATGCTACTATCGGAGATTCATTCAGGACTTCTCTAAGATAGCCATGCCCCTGACCCGGTTGACGAGGAAAGTCGTGGTCTTTTGCTGGGGGCCTGAGCAGCAGGCTGCATTTGAGACATTGAGACAGAGATTGTGTGAGGCGCCAATCTTAGCCCTGTCGGAGGGCATGGTGGATTTTGTTGTATACTATGGTGCATCCATCTCGGGTTTGGGCGTGGTATTGACGCAGAGGGGGCATGTTATTGCTTACGCTTCGAGGTAGCTAAAGCCTCACGAGGCGAATTATCCGAGGCATGATTTGGAGCTGGGGCTGTTGTTTTCGCCCTCAATATTTGGCACCATTACCTCTATGGGGTTCGTTGTACCATTTACACGAACCACAAGAGCCTGAGGTATTTCATAGACCAACCAAATCTAAATATCAGGCAGCGTCGGTGGCTTGATATGGTGAAGGATTATGATTGTGAGATCATCTACCACCCAGAGAAGGCCAATGTCGTGGTCGATGCGCTTAGCCGCAACGCAGCGCCGATCAGGGACATCTATCTGAGGATGACATTTGTGAATCCGTTGTTGGAGCAGATTCGGGAGGCCCAGCAGGAGGCTATGAAGGAGGAACATCGGAAGAGCGAGCGAATCGTGGTTCAGGTTTCCTCCTTCGACTATGATAGCCGAGGATTGTTGACTCTTCACCGTAGAGTGTGGGTCCCTTATCATGGGGGTGTGCGCCAGGTATTGATGTTAGAGGCGCACAAATGCAGGTTCTCTATCCATCCCAGGGCAACAAACATGTGTAGGGATCTTCGTCTTGATTATTGGTGGCCCTTTATGAAGAGGGATGTAGCTTGGTTCGTGGAGAGTTGACTAGCCTGTAGGAAGGTCAAGGCTGAGCACCAGAGACCACACAGCTTGGTCCATCTATTGGACATCCCTCTGTGGAAGTGGGAGGATATTACTATGGATTTCATTACGAAGCTTCCCACGACCGTGCGAGGAGTGGATTCGATTTGGGTCATCGTTGATCGATTGACCAAGAGCACCCATTTTATTCTGACTCAGGAGAGTGTTTTGGCCGAAAAGTTGGCCGACATCTATATCCGGGAGGTAGTGGCGCAGCACGGGGTACCAGTTTCAGTGATTTCAGACAAAGATGTGCGGTTCACTTCCAGGTTTTGGAAGAAGTTTCAGGACGAGTTGGGTACTCGACTGCATTTTAGCACCGCCTTTCACCCGCAGACAGATGGTCAGAGCGGGCGGACCATCCAGACTTTGGAGGATATGCTGTGGGCGTGTGTTTTAGACTTCGGTGGTAGTTGGGATACTTACCTTCCGTTGGCTAAGTTCTCCTATAACAATAGTTATCATGCGAGTATCGACCGTCCTCCTTTCGAGATGTTGTATGGGAGGAAGTGCAGGACCCCGATATGCTGGGGAGAGGTTGGGCAGAGAGTCATGGGGAGTACCGAAGTGGTACTCAAGACTACGGAGAGGATCCAGCAGGTTCGGAGCAGGCTTCAGACTGCTCAGAGTCAGCAAAAAAGTTATGCCGACAAGCGTTGGTAAGACCTGGAATTTCAGGTTGGGGATATGGTGCTCCTGAAGGTGTCGCCATGGAAGGGCATCATTTGATTCAGAAAGCGGGGTAAGTTGGGCCCCAGGTATATTGGACCCTTCAAAGTTATAGCCCGGGTGGGCAAGGTGGCATATAGGATGGATCTGCCAGCCAAACTCAGTCAGATTCATAGCACTTTTCATATCTCCCAGTTGTGGAAGTGTCTGGTGGACATTTCGGCAGTGGTGCCTATGAAGGATATTCAGGTTGATGACAGCCTGAACTACATCGAGCAGCCAGTGGCAATCCTTGACAGGAAGTCAAAGGATCTGAGGAACAAGAGAGTGGAGTTGGTAAAGGTGCAGTGGCAGCACCAAAAGGGCTCGGAATGGACCTGGGAGCCGGAGGACGAGATGAGGGAACATTACCCCGAGCTTTTTCAGGTTCGAGCAGCACACTTCAAGGACGAAGTGTAAGATAAGTGTGGGAGATTTGTAACACCTGATTCCTGGTACGTAGTTAATTCAAGCATTTCTTGTGTTTTCTCTGGGACTCGACGAGTTGGAGGCCCAACTCATCGAGTAGAGTCGAGATCCACGGACAGTTTAAGTGACCTACTCGACGAGTCAGAAGACTAACTCGACGAGTAGGTGTTGTTTGGGTAAAACCCTAAATTGAGGGCTTTCACCCTATTTAAACACCTTATCTCATCCTCCATCGTCCCTTATACTCCTAGAAGACATCATATCGAAACCCTAGTTGTTTTGTGTGTCTAAGGCCATTTTGGTGCTTTTTGGTGGGTTGTGAAGCTTGAGAAGAGGAAAGGAGCTTGTGAGACCAAGGGCAAACAAGAAGATCTAGAGTTTGGAGCTCATTTTCAGCTTATTGGAGGTATGAAGCTGAACCTTTGTCTATAGATCTTAATTTTTGGGCCTTTTCCTTCATCTTTCTAAGCCCTAGAGAGGTTGTATTCGGGATTTAGTGTTGGAAGTCAGTGTATGCTTTAGATCCAGGTCTATTGGTGGGTTTTATGGCACAAAGGTGCACATTTTGTTACCATGAACACCCCATGCACCTTGGAGGGCATCTTTTATGGCTTTTTGGGCCAAAGACCCCTTGCATGTGTACCAAGTTTGGAGCTTTACATGTAAAATGGACATTAGGAGGCCAGATCTATGGTTTTGGTGTGTTAACACCCATTTAAATGGATTATATAGTGTTGGTCAAGGATGGACTCGACGAGTTGTTCTTGGGACTCGGCGAGTCGCGGTGTATTGACCACCAAATCCTTTCTATGGATGGGCCAGTTGTTAGGGAGGAAGTCCCGTAGATGTTTAGATACAAAAAGGGACCTGGGAATCATGGGACTCGACGATTGTATGAGCAGGATCGGCGAGTCCAAGGCAATCTCCCAATCTTTAAAGATGGACTCAACGAGTTGTTCATATAAATCGGCGAGTCATAAACCGGACACATTCTTATGAAGAAGATGAACTCGCCATGTTCAAGGAAGAACTCGACGAATTGGATGAAGATGGTCCTGATGGTTTAAATGAAGGAGAACCCGTCGAGTTCTTGCTAGACTCGACGAGTGAAGTCGGGGTTGGATCGAGTTAGTGGAGTATGGACTCGACGAGTTGGTAGAACGACTCAGCGAGTCAGGTCAACTGAGTGTTGACTTTGACCGGTGTTGACTTTGTCTCGTTTGGTATGACCCCGGTTAGGGTTGCATACTCAAATGAATAACTTTGAAGCATTTTCGTGTAGGGATCGAGGAGTCGAGGGTAGTCGACTTGTACGCCGAAGATAGTTCAGACACTGCACGACATCGAGGTGAATTACCTTCCAGTAGGGGTGGGTCTAAGGCCACAATGTCGGCCCACCATCAGGGGTATTTGGTGGATAATTATCTCTGTGATAATTATCTTGGTGTGCTTATGTGATATGGTCATGAGATATGTCTGTATGATATGCAATGTGTACGTTAGTGGTAGTAGTAGGGAATAGTTTTTCCCTGACATCGGTCGTTAGGATTAAAGGGTAGGTCAGTACCCATATATGCCTGACTGTATGATTATATATTGATATTGTCTGATAGCGGTAGGGGGTGAAATAGTCCACGGTTAGCGGTTGAAAGATACCAATGACAGATACCGGTTGAAAGATACCGATGGCGATTACCGATTGAAAGATACCGATGGTAGATACCGGTTGAAAGATACCGATGGTAGATACCGGTTGAAAGATACCGATGGCATTTACAGGTTGAAAGATACCGATGATATGATATTGTATGTGGTATGACGGGGGAACTCACTAAGCTTTGTGCTTATAGTTTTGGTTTTGGTTTCAAGTACCTCTTCGTCGAAGGGGAAGGAGTCGGCGGTATAGCAGCGCATCACACACACACATGGTTTTCACATTGGGTTTCAGGGATTGTACTCTAATTTTCATTACATTTGATTTCATGGGTTGGGACACAACAATATGATTTTGTAATGTGTTGTTTTATTGACAATGTTTTGGTAAAATGTTTTATAAAATATTAATTTAAAAATGAAATTTTTGGTCTCGAAATTTAGGATGTTACATAGGGTCTTAAGGCATTAAGACCTTATTATGAATTTTGCTATAAAGAACGTATGCTGAGTGTAACGCCCAGTCCGCTGCACATACTGCGCCTCAGCCACGATTTGTTCCCACGTCGGTCAACTATGTAGGGCGTACCATTTGGTACGTAGGGTGTACGGTCCAGTTCCAACTCTTGGTCATTTTTGGCCTTGAATTATTGGCCATTGCTTGTTGGGATTGGACCACAAACTTTCATCGTAATGGGTAACTTTTCAATTTGGGCCCATGTTGAACTTTTTATGATCTTTAGGGTTGGGCCAAGGATTTTGTTTAGGCTTAAATGAAAACGATAAATTAGCCTTTTCACCCTAGATATTGGACAAATAAAGTAGAGTTTCAGCTATGGGTTAGGTCCCAATTATTAATTAGGGCTTCATTTGTTTAGTCAGAGCGGGTATTTTTCCGGTCCAGCATCCCGAGCATTTATCTGGTTTTTCAACAGTTCAGGTGAGTTTCCACACTAGATCTATGAGTTGAAGGCACCAATATTGGCCCATTGCTTGTTGTGTAGAATGCGAGATGTCTTGTGATAATTATATGAAAGACCAGGATCTAGCCCCTGGCATTTGCATGAAAGACCACGATCTAGCTCCTGACAGTTATATGAAAGATTAATATATGGCCCCTGGCACTTGTATGCAAGACCGGGATTTGGCCCTTGGCATTGAACGGAAAGACCATAGTTTGGCCCACGGCAGGAAATGATTATATGAATCTGATTTGGCCCATAACATTTATTTTTATGTGTGGTATGTGGTACTTTGGTGGAACTCACTAAGCTTTATGCTTAAATTTTACGTTTATGGTTCCAGGTACTTCCAATTAAAAAGGGAAGGGCCCAAGGTGATGGCACAACATCCTCCCCTTATGATTTCACACTTGATATATTTATACTCTGATGTTTTGAATACTATAATGATTGATGGTTTCTGGTATAATTAATAAAGGAAATTAATAGTCTTAAATGAACATTTTTATAATTGCTTTTTGGGCCATTACACATCCCCCAACTGTTGGATAAGGTGTCTAAGTCCATAACTATTTCTGGTATGTACTTGACCCGACCCGACATGGTCCATTTGGGTTGCATGGCATAATGCAATTGAATAAACTAAATGAGAGAAATAACACTTATGGTTTATTAATATATTATAAGTTCTAATAGATTAATAATATTATTTAATTAGTTTTGATCAAGAATTAATTTGGAATTAATTAAGTGATCAAAAGATAACTAATTAGATATATGGGTAGATTATGTAAATCTTCCATATCTTATATGGTGGGCTAAGAGGCTCCATGGATTGTCAAGTTGGGTTCCACCCATAGGATGCTCCATGGATGCTCCATGGAGTTAACCCATGGATCAAGAAATGAAGAGTCATGTTACATTAGGGTTTACCTAATGCAACACACTATATAAGCAATGTATTTCTCCCCAAAAATGACTACACTAACTAGAAGAAGAGGGCTTGGCCGATTTTGCAAGTGTTAGAGTTTTCTCTCAAGTTTGTTCATTGCATTTGGTGTTGTGTGAAGTATTTGAGGCATCACACTTGAGGCGCTAGGCTTACAAGGTTTTAAGGAACACTTTCAACAACTAGGTATGTAGTTCTATCTTTCATTCATAGAAAAATTGTTCCCCATGTATGCTAGATAGGAACATAACCTTGGAAATCAACTTTACATGATAATTAGAAAAACATAGATCCAAGGTTATTAGGGTTGCATGTACACTTAGGAAGTGTTAGAATGCTCAAACCCAATCAGTGGTATCAGAGCCTAGGCTTGTTTGTTGGTTATTTGTGCAAACTGCTTAAAAAATTCGATTTTCTGCTTTCTGCTCGTATGAACTCGTCGAGTCCATGGGGAGACTTGATGAGTCCATGACCAAATGCAAGCTACTCGTCAAGTTTGTTCTTGCGCTCGACGAGTAGAGGCTGCAGTTTTCAGAATTTCGACTTTTGTTGCTGGAAATGGACTAGAAACATTACCCTAGATTGTTTTGGTACTTGAAAACATGTTTTAGATGGTGTAATGTTTATGCTAATCCATTTACAATGACAATTATAAAAATTACAAGTTTTTAAGGGTAATTTTTTATTCTTGAAAGTACTCATATTCATGTTCTTGTTCTTATGATGTTTAAATAATCAAAGGAATTGTTTGTAACCTATGTGGTAGATTAATTCATGATCATTATGTGTTTTAATGGAGTCCATAACTTGTCCTCAAGTTATGAAAAAACAAAAGTCACTTTGTTAAAAGCCATTAAAAGAACACATGAGTTATAAAAAATGAAGAGTCTTCATTTTTAATACTCTATTAACTCATAAGTTACAAGAAATCAAAAGTTTTGAAAGTTTACAAAACTTGCCCTCATGTTTTGGAGCAAGTAAAGGCTTGATTAAAACTTTAGTTCCAACCCTTAGAATTTTAAAAGTTAAAATTCAACCCTTATACTTTATAGTATTATAAGTTAATTTTATATATATATATATATATATATATATATATATATATATATATATATGTATGTATGTATGTATGTATGTATAAGATCAAGTCGCCTTACCGCTACTATGCCTCATTCACGAAGTCGGTCTATAAGGGGGGTATAAGGTTGTTGCCTATAAAATGGCAACTTAATGGGTGTCCACTCTCACCCACTGCTTCCTTGATCGGTGGAGGGTCGTTAGCCGAACGGGTAGGACAAGGACTTATAAATTCTCATTAAAAGTATGATGAATATATTAAAGTAACTAAATGCTTTTATTAAATTCCCAATCTTAGTTACTTTAGGAAAAATGTGAACAAGGTGCTAATCCATGAAATTACACTTTACACTTTGTTTAAGTCGTTAATGGAACGTGTGTGGTTAACCAGCACACTAAGTTGAACTTAACAAGGTAGGTAAAGGGTGACTTAATATTTATCATAGTATCGATGGAGCGTGTGTTGTTAATCGGCACATCGATTGAGGGGTAATACTTTAAGGGTACCAAGTGATTTGCATGGTTACTTCACACCTCGTTTTGTGATCCTCGGCATCCCAGTCACAAAACTTGGAGGGCACACTCGAGATTGAAACATGCCATTGAAAAGTTCAATGAATCTCAAAGAATCTAGGAATTTCTAAGAACCAATTAAAAACCTAATATCAATATTTTGTTTTTCATGGTGGAAATTGGTGAATCGTCATTCACCTACCTTTCAAATATGTTATTACTTAGATTACGGCATACCTCTTCTAAGTATAATATATTGTGATTGGGTCCTAGCCTTAATATTACATTTGGGTATTTTATTAAGGACTATCTTAATATCTAAACTAAACTTTTCTTCTTTTCAGATGTCTGCAAACACTGCTGCTTTTGGCTCTAATCCTAATGGCTCCTTTTCTCTAATGAACTTGTGTGGGAAAGTCACTTTTGATGGGTCCAACTTTAATGAATGGATCAGAAACATCCGAATGATTACCCGCTACGAGGACAAAGAATATGTTCTTGATAAGGAGCTTAAGGAGATTGATGAGACAATTGCTACTCTTCAAGAGATCGCTGACTTTAGGGCACATGAAAGGGATGCCACCAAGGTGGCATGCATCATGATGGTTACTATGACAGCCGATCTCCAAAAGTCCTACGAGGACTTCTACCCTTTTGAAATGCACCAAGATTTGATGGAAAGATACCATCAAAGTGCAAGACAAGAGAGGTATGAAATCATCTCCTCCATGATAACAACCCGAATGAAGGATGGTGAACCCATCACGAGCCACATGTAGAAAATGCAAAGATTTGTGGACCGGTTGCTGAAGCTCAATGTGAACTTCCCCGAGGAGCTCGCAATAGATATCATTTTGCACTCCTTACCATCGTGCTATGATCAATTCCACATGACATATCACATGAACAAGGAAGAGGTCACTCTCAGCAAACTTCAAGTACTCTTGAAGACCATGGAAAGTGGTCTTAAGGGTAAGGCGGTTGTTACTACTCCTACTCCTACCAACTCCGCCTCTGTCTTGGCAATCGGAAAAAGGACGAAGGAAGAAGAGAAAGAGTTCTTCGAAGGGTACCAAGGCTAGGACCCTTGATGGCTCTTTTTCAAGTGGAACCAAGAAAGGTTTCTTCACTCCTTCTTCTGACCCAAAAGAGGCTGAATGCTTCTATTTCCATGAAAAGGCACATTGGAAGCGGAACTGCCCAAAGTACCAGCAAGATGTGAAGGATGGGAAAGTTAAACCTAACCATGCAGGTATTTACACTATCTTATCTAATAACTCACCCCATTCTAACTCATGGGTCCTTGATACTGGTTGTGGTATTCATATCTGTTTTGATTTGCAGGGACTAAGAAGAAGTGAGAATGTGGAGCAAGGAAGAATAAACTTGATCATGGGAAACAGGAAAGCTTCACCTGTCACCAAGATTGGAGTTTATACTTTATCGCTAAGTAATGGGTTTAGTTTAGATTTGAATAAATGTTGTTATTCGCCAGAAATGGCAAGAAACATTATTTCCTTTCATGCATTGTATAAAAAAGGTTTCACCTTTTCATTTGATAATGATCTTGGTTCGATTAATGCTTTCTTTAATAATGTTCTTGATTTTAAAGCATTACCTTGTGATGGCGTGTATGAAACTGTATATGTAGTTGATAACTTAGGAAATAATGTATTGTGTATTGATTCAGTTAATAATAATAACTTGGATAAAGCTGAGGCATTGTCGTCTTGGACATATAAGCAAGAAACGCATAGGCCAACTCCAAAAGGATGGAGTCTTAGAGTCATTTGACCTAAAGTCAGATGACAGTTGTGATTCATGCTTACTTGGAAAAATGACAAAGTCACCCTTCACAGGTTCCTGTGAGAGGGGTGAAGGTTTGTTGGATCTTTTACACACGGATGTGTGTGGACCCTTCAAACATGCCACAAGGGATGCTAATCGTTATTATTTGACTTTTACTGATGATTACAGTAGATATGGATATGTCTACTTAATCAAGCATAAGTCAGAGACTTTTGAAAGGTTTAAGGAATTTAAACAGGAAGTCGAGAATCAATTGGGCAGGAACATTAAGATGCTTCGATCCGATCGAGGTGGTGAGTATCTTAGTTCAAAGTTCCTCGACTATCTTAGGGATTGTAGGATTGTCTCAAAATTGACACCTCCCAGGACACCGCAGTTGAATGGTGTGGCTGAGAGGCGCAATCGAACCTTGCTGGATATGGTTCGTTCCATGATGAGTCGAGCTTTGCTACCAATCTCATTTTGGGGGTTGCCCATATCCTTAATCTAGTTCCTACAAAGAAAGTTGCCAAAACTCCTCACGAGATGTGGACTGGTAAAGTACCCAAACTAGACCACATCAAGATTTGGGGTTGTGAGGCTTTTGTGAGATGTGAGACTCATGATAAGCTTGAACCCCGAAGCAAGAGGTGTATTTTCATCGGCTACCCACATAAATCCTTTGGTTACCTGTTCTACAGACCCAGTGATAATGTGGTCTTTGTAGGAAGAAGAGGAGTCTTTCGTGAGAGAGAATTTATAAGCCAAGGAGATAGTGGGAGGCAAATTGACCTAGAAGAACTTCAAGAGTCTAGTGGTGAAGGAACTTCAAACCCTAGCCCTCAACTTGAGGAGGAAACTCTTGTTGAACCAATTGACGAGTTTGTACCTCTGAGGCGATCCACGAGAGTTAGGAATGCACCTGATCATTACTATGGGTTCCATATTACTACGGAAGGTGATACACTTATTAGTGATGAGACACTAGTAGGTCTAGATGAACCTAACAGTTACGTGGAAGCCATGGTAGGCCCCGAGTCTGCTAAATGGAAAGAGGCAATGGACAGCGAGATACAATCCATGTATGACAATCAAGTTTGGAACTTGGTTGAAAATGTACCAGGTCGTAACACTGTAGGGTGCAAATGAATCTTCAAGAAGAAGACTGACATGGATGGTAATGTACACACTTATAATGCACGACTGGTTGCAAAGGGCTTCTCTCAAACTCCAAGATTGGATTATGATGAGACCTTTTCTCCAGTAGCCAAGATTAAGTCTATTACGATTATGTTAGCCATAGTTGTATTTCATGACTATGAAATATGGCAAATGGATGTCAAAACCGCTTTCCTTAATGGAAAGTTGACTGAAGATGATTACATGAGTCAGCCAGAAGGTTTTGTAAGGAACGAGTACCCTAATAGAGTGTGTAAGCTTGAGAAATCCATTTATGGATTAAAGCAAGCACCTCGCAGATGGAATCTTTGCTTTGATGAGAAAGTCAAGGAATTTGGCTTTTCTAGGAGTGAAGATGAATCTTGTGTGTATGTCAAGGCTAGTGGGAGTATAGTTAGCTTTTTGGTATTGTATGTGGATGACATACTACTCATAGGAAATGACATCCCAACTCTGCAGGAAGTCAAGTCCTGGCTTGGGAAGTGTTTCTCTATGAAGGACCTAAGAGAAGCTGCCTATATTCTAGGGATAAGGATTTTGAGAAACCGGAGTAAAAGACTAACTGGACTTAGTCAAAGTACCTACTTGGACAAGGTGCCGAAGAGATTCAATATGCAGAACTCCAAGAAAGGAGAGTTACCTATCCAGAGTAATGCCAAATTGAGTAAAGCTTAGAGCCCAAGTACTGAGGTTGAGATAGCAGAAATGAGTCAAGTACCTTATGATTCGGCTGTAGGATCGATCATGTATGCTATGACGTGTACTCGACCTGATGTAGCCTTTGCCTTGAGCATGGTTAGTAGGTATCAGGGGAACCCTGGCAAGGCACACTGGACTACGGTAAAGGATATCCTCAAGTACCTACGGAGGACTAAGGACTGGGTCCTTACCATCGACGGGAGTGATGACTTGAGAGTTGTAGGGTATAGTGATGTTAGCTTCCAGACTGATAGGGATAATTTCCGCTCTCAGTCGGGTTGGGTCTTTACCCTAAACGGAGAAGCAATCACTTGGAAGAGTTCCAAGCAGGAGACAGTGGCTGATTCCACTTGTGAATCAGAGTATATAGCAGCAAGCGAAGCAGCAAAAAAGGAAATATGGCTGAAGAACTGCATTGGAGACCTTGGAGTTGTACCGGCAACAAAGGAGCCTATGGAAATTTTCTGTGATAGTGAAAGTGTTTTTGCCTTAGCTAAGGAACCAAGGGATCACGGAAGATCCAGACACATCGACAGAAAATATCATTTTATTAGACATCGAATAGAATAAGGAATCCTTGTTGCAAAGAGGGTATCATCAGATGAGAACCCAGCAGATCCCCTCACGAAGGGACTGAGTAGGGCTAAGCATCTTCATCATGCTCGAAGCATAGGGCTAAAGGATGATATAAGTTTTAGTAGTTAGATAAATTATGAAATTTGTAAAGTGTAATTGACATTTGATGATAAATATAATAGTTGGTTGTTTATTTATGAGTAAAGTGTTACTATCTTTTGTCAATCATTTACTATAATTTCTTTTGCATGTTTTGACTTCCAGAATATTATGTTGTGTTTCTACATATTATTCAAATCTCCACAGTCAGTCATATGTTAGAAGTAGATATGAATTAAGATTGTCATGAAGTTGGTTGTAGGTGTCAAGGTTAAGGACAACACTACATGAGTACTCATAAGTTCTGAGTACTGGAATCAACCCACGCTCATTGGAATCACTTCATGGAATTTATCTCGAGTGATCGTGAGACGGTAATATTACATAAGTCTTCAAACCTAGAGATATGATTTGTTACTTATGAGTTGGTTATGCATTGATTGTACGTAAACGCATTGGTAACTCGATGTTATAAAACGTGCTTTTGTGTATAATTCAATGAGTAGTAGAACAAACATATGAGTCGAAGTTTATCTGTTCCTTCTTGGATTAGAAGCTGATATCTGGGCCCCTCGATGATTTTGTTTTGACCTATGTACCGGGCCCGGTCAGAACTAAATTGATGTGTTCAATTAAGTTCTTTGTCAAACAAATCGGAAATCGGGAAACAAACTGCTGGACAATACGTAAGACATTGTTCCATGTATTTGTCTGGCTGATATCTAGAACAGACGATTATGTGATCACTTATCTTAAATGGAGTATCAATTTTTTCTCAGTTCCAAGAAACCTTAAAAGAGCTACGATTGTTGATCGGTTCTTAAAGTATTGCGGTTATAGTTATTAGACTTATCCAAGTGGGAGACTGTTGGATAAGGTGTCTAAGTCCATAACTATTTTTGGTATGTACTTGACCCGACCCGGCATGGTCCATTTGGGTTGTATGGCATCATGCAATTGAATAAACTAAGTGAGAGAAATAACACTTATGGTTTATTAATATATTATAAGTTCTAATATATTAATAATATTATTTAATTAGTTTTGATCAAGAATTAATTTAGAATTAATTAAGTGATCAAAAGATAACTAATTAGATATATGGGTAGATTATGTAAATCTTCCATATCTTATATAGTGGGCTAGAAGGCTCCATGGATTGTCAAGTTGGGTTCCACCCATAGGATGCTCCATGGAGATAACCCATGGATCAAGAAATGAAGAGTCATGTTACATTAGGGTTTGCCTAATGCAACACACTATATAAGCAATGTATTTCTCCCCAAAAACGGCTACACTAACTAGAAGAAGAGGGCTTGGCCGATTTTGCAAGTGTTAGAGTTTTCTCTCAAGTTTGTTCATTGCATTTGGTGTTGTGTGGAGCATTTGAGGCATCACACTTGAGGTGCTAGGCTCACAAGGTTTTAAGAAACACTTTCAACAACAAGGTATGTAGTTCTATGTTTCATTCAAAGAAAAATCGTTCCCCATGTATGCTAGATAGGAACATAACCTTGGAAATCAACTTTGCATGATTATTAGGGTTGCATGTACACTTAGGAAGTGTTAGAATGCTCAAATCCCATCACCAACATCTTTGGCCAATAAAAGTGTTCCTTCAATACTTCCATCATCTTAGTTACTCTAAAGAGACTAGTTATGCATCCTCTATGCATTTATTGGACCAACAGTTCTCAAATTGGATGCTTTGGCACACAAAAACGGTTTCCATTAAAAAAATCCATCTTGCAAAACAAACTCTTCACTTACACCTCCTGCACACTTTTCGAACACTTCGTGAAAATCATCATCAGCTCCATAATAATTCTTCAAACTCTCAAATGCTTACAAGCGAACATCCATAGTTGTTAATAGTACATAACACCTAGATAAAGCGTCAGCCACAACAGTGTTTTTACTATCTTTATATTTTGAAGAGAAATGGAAAGATTGCAAAAAAAAAAAAAAACTCCACCCATTTTTGCATGTATTGAACTCAACTTTTGGTTACCATTGATATATTTCAACGATTCGTGATCAGAATGTAAAATGAAGTGATTCGCACGAAGATAGTGACTCCAATGGTCCAACGCACGTACGATCACATAGAAATCCTTTTCATAGGTGCAATAGTTCAAGCATGCTCCTACAAGTTTCTTAGAAAAGTAGGAGATAGGGCACTTCGCTTGAATCAACACGACACCAATCCCAACACCGCTCGCATCACATTCAACCGCAAAGGTTTGCAAAAAGTATGGGAGCACTAACACTGGAGCGACACACACTAACTATTTAATCTTCTCAAATGTCCTTTGGGCATCCTCTTCCCATGTAAAAGTATCTTTCTTCAAGAAAATTTTAATGGGACTCGTGATAATGCTGAAATCACGAATAAATCATCGATAAAACGATGCCAACCCATGAAAATAACGAACTTCACTGTTATTGGTAGGACTGGGCCACAATTTGATCGCTTCAATAATAGATTGATCTACTGCTACTCCATCCTTCGATACCACATGCCCTAAAAATATTACTTCATAAATAAACACCGAGCACTCTTCTTGTTTTCCATAGAGTTATTGAACTCTAAGGGTTTCAAATATCTACTTTAGATGCAACAACCGTTCCTCCCTGCTTTTGCTATCAACCAAGATATCATCCAAATATAATACCACGTACCTTCCCAAGAATGACTTCAGGACTTCGTTCATCAACCTCATAAATATACTTGGTGCATTCGTAAGACCGAAAGGCATCATAGTCCATTCATATAGAACATGCTTAGTCTTAAATGTTGTCTTCCATTTGTCTCATTCTCTCACCCTTATTTGATGGTAACCACTTCTCAAATCGATCTTTGAGAAAATAATTGATCCATGTAGTTCATCTACCATTTCATCAAGTCATGGAATGGGAAATCGATAGTTGATAGTGATATTATTGAAGACTTTGATGTCGATACACATTCTCCAACCTCCATCTTTCTTTGGCAGCAACAAAACTGGCACAACACACGGGATCAAAGTTTTGCGAATGTAATCCATCTTCATGAGTTCTTTAATTTGGCGTTTCAATTCCTTCATCTATTCAGGGCTACAACAATATGCAACCTTATTAGGCAAGGGAGCACCTGGAATAAGGTCGATCTGGTGTTCAATACCCCGGACTGGTGGCAATTATGGTGGTAGGTCGGTTAGGAACACTGAATGGTTTTGAGCATTCTAACACTCCTAAGGTGTACATGCAACCCTAGAAATCTTTGATCTATGTTTTACTAAGATACATGCAAATTTGATTTTCCAAGGTTCTTAACCTAACTAGCATGGCATGGGGAACTTTGAAACATAAAAGCTAGTAGGAGAACATACCTTTCTTGTTGCTCGGATTCCTTGAGAACTTTGTGAGCCTAGCACCTCAAATGTGATGCCTCAAATGTTTCACACAACACCACAACTCTTGGAATAACTTTGAGAGAAGAACACTATCACTCAAAATCGGCTAGCCCTCTTGTTCTACACATAATGCCGATTTTGGTAGCCTATGGAGTCCTTTTATAGTTGTGTCACAAGTAGGGTTACAGCATGTAAGCCCTAATTGACATGGCTTTTCATATTCCATGATCCATGGGTTTATAGCCTCCATGGACTATCCATGGAGCACCTTATGGGTTTTAGTCCAATTTAATAAACCATGGATCATTGGCCCACTATAAAAGAATGGATGATTTACACAATCAACCCCATATATTTAATTAGTCTCCTTTTAATCACCAAATTAATTCTAAATTAATTCTTGATCAACACTAATTAAATAATATTATTAATATATTAGAACTTATAATATATTAATAAACCTTAAGTGTCCTTTCTCTCATTTAGTCTATCCAAGTTTTGCAATGCCATGCAACCCAAAATAAACCATCACAACTAGGTCAAGTACATCCCAGAAATAGTTATGAACTTAGGCACCTAATCCAACAGTCTCCCACTTGGATAAGTCTAATAACTATAACTGCAAGAATAACTTCAGGAACCGATCAACAATCATAGCACTTTCAAAGTCTCATAGAACTGAGATGATGATGATAAGCTATTTAAGATAAGTGATCATATAATCCTCTGTTCTAGATATCAGCCGGACAAATACATGGAACAATGTCTTACTTATTGTCCAGCAGTTTGTTTCCCGATTTTTGATTTTTTTGATATAGAACTAAATCGAGCACATCAATTTAGTTCTAATCGGGCCCGATACATAGGTTAACACAAAATCATCGAGAGGCCCAGATATCGCTTCTAATCCAAGAAGGAACAGATAAACTTCAACTCATATGCTTGTTATACTACTTGTTGAATCATACTCAAAGACACGTTTTATAACATCTAGTTACCAATGCGTTTTCGTGCAATCAATGTATAACCAACTCATAGTCAACAACTCATATCTCTAGGTTTTAAGACTTATATGATATTAGCGTCTCACGATCACATGAGATAAATTCCATGAAGTGATACAAGTGAGCGTGGTTTGAATCCAATACTCAGAACTTATGATTACTCATGAGTGTTGTAGCAACTCTTGCTATGTCCAACAACTTAGACATCTACAAACCAACTTCATGACAGTCTTGATTCATATCTACTTCCAACATATGACCGACTGTGGAGAAATTGAATAATATGATATACCATAACATAATTATTCTGGAAGTCAAAACATGCAAATTGAAATGATAGTAAACGATTGACAGAAGATAGCAATACTTTACTTATAAATAAACAAAAATTTTATTTATCATCAAATGTCAATTTCACTTTACAAATTTCAAAACTATCTAATTTCTAAAACTAATATCATCCTTTAGCCCTATGCACCTTGCATGCTGAAGATGCTTAACCCTACCCAGTCTCTTCGTGAGGGGATATGTTGGGTTCTTATCCGATGATACCCTCTTTGCCACGAGGAGTCCTTCTTCTATTCGATGTCTGATGAAATGGTATTTTATGTCAATTTGTCTGGATCTTCCATGATCCCTTGGTTCCTTGGCTAAGTCAACTGCACTTTCACTATCACAGAAAATTTCCATAGGCTCCTTTATAGCTGGTACAACTCCAAGGTCTCCAATAAAGTTCTTTAGCCATATAGCCTCCTTTGTTGCCTCACTTGCCGCTATATACTCTGATTCGCAAGTTGAATCAGCCCACTGTCTCCTGCTTGGAACTTTTCCAAGTAATTGCTCCTCCATTTAAGGTAAATACCCATCCTGACTGAGAGCGAAAATTACCCCTATCAGTTTGGAAGCTAGCATCACTATACCCTACTACTCTCAAGTCATCACTCCCACCGAGGGTAAGGACCCAGTCCTTAGTTCTCCACAGGTACTTGAGAATGTTCTTTACCGTAGTCCAGTGGGCCTTTCTAGGGTTCCCCTAATATCTACTGACCATGCTCAACGCAAAGGCCACATCAGGATGAGTACAAGTCATAGCATACATGATCGAGCCTATAGCGGAATCATAGGATACTCGACTCATCTCTACTATCTCAGCCTCTGTACTCAGGCTCTGAGTCTTACTCAATCTGGTGTTACTCAGGATTGGTAATTCTCCTTTCTTTGAATTCTTCATGCCAAACCTATTCAGTACCTTATCCAAGTAGGTACTCTGACTAAGTCCAATTAGTCTTTTACTCCTGTCTCAAAATCCTTATCCCTAGGATATAGGCAGCTTCTCCAAGCTCCTTCATAGCAAAACACTTCACAAGCCAGTACTTCACTTCCTGCAGAGTTGGGATGTCATTTTCTATGAGTAGTATGTCATCCACATACAGTACCAAAAAGCTAACTATACTCCCACTAGCCTTGACATATACACAAGATTCATCTTCGCTCCTTGAAAAGCCAAACTCTTCGACTTTCTCATCGAAACAAAGATTCCATCTGGGAGGTGCTTGTTTCAATCCACAAATGGATTTCTCAAGCTTTCACACTCTGTTAGGGTACTCTGTACTAACAAAACCCTCTGGCTAACTCATGTAAACATCCTCAGCCAACCTTCCATCACAGTTGTAGAACTCGCTACTCGGTACCTGCTCGGCCGACTGGGGAGTAATGAGTACTCGGGGAGTACTCGGATTCGGTAATTCATGTAGAAATATTTTCAAGAAAATTATACATTTCAAAATCATAAGTTAAAATCATAATTTGATTGAAATATATAACAAAATTAGATACATGTGAATACATAAAAACTGAAATACACACAAATGTCTCACTTCATAAAGAATTACTGAAAAATTAAGATATATATGTAGTAATAATCACATGTGTGTTAAATAATAAATCATTAAGTGTATTATACATATTAAACTTGAAATTCTTGATTTTTTTCTTTTTATGACAATTTTGACCCTTTGACCGAGTTGGTCGAGTTTGACCGAGCAAGCCCAAGTAAGACCGAGTAAATACCGAGTAGGCCCGAGTTGGAGAGATGTTGACAAATTTTTGACCGGTTTGACTTAATCTGAGTTTTTTGCCGAGTTCACATTACTTGCCTCGGTGGAGGGCCGATTTCGAGTAATCAGCCAAGTACTCGGCAGAGTAGGCCGAGTTTTGCAACACTGCCTTCCATTAAGGAAAGCGGTTTTGACATCCATTTGCCATATTTCATAATCATGAAATGCATCAATGGCTAACATAACCCTAACATACTTAATCTTCGCTACTGGTGAAAAGGTCTCATCATAATCAACTCCCGGAGTTTGAGAAAAGCCCTTTGCAACCAGTCGCGCCTTATAAGTGTGTACATTACGATCCATGTCGGTCTTCTTCTTGAAGACCCATTTGCACGCAACTGTCTTACGACCTGGTACATTTTCAACCAAGTTCCACACTTAATTGCCATACATGGACTATATCTTGTTGTCCATAGCCTCTTTACATTTAGTAGCCTCAGGGCCTGCCATGGCTTCCGTGTAGCTGTTAGGTTCATCTAGACTTACCATTGTGCTATTACTGATAAGTGTATCACCTTCTGTAGTAATATGGAAACCATAGTAATGCTCAGGTGCAATCCTAACACTCGTGGAACGCCTCATAGGTACGGACTCATCAGTCGGATCAACAGGAGTTTCCTCCTCAGGTTGATTGCTAGGGTTTAAGGTTCCTTCACCACTTGACTCTTCAATTTCTTCAAGGTCAATTTGCCTCCCAGTGTTTCCTTGGCTTATGAACTCTCTCTCTCTCTCTAACAGCCCCTCTTCTTCCTACAAAGACTATATTATCATTGGGTCTGTAAAAGAGGTAACCAAAGGATTTATGTGGGTAGCCGATGAAAATACACCTCTCACTTTGAGGTTCGAGCTTATCGTGAGTCTCGCGTCTCACAAAAGCCTCGCAACCCCAAATCTTGATGTGTTCCAGATTGGGAACTTTTCCAGTCCACATCTCGTGAGGTGTTTTGGCAACCTTTTTGGTAAGGACTAGATTAAGAATATGGGCGGCAGTCTCTAAGACATACACCCAAAATGAGATTGGTAGTGAAGGTCGACTCATCATGAAACGAACCATATCCAACAAGGTTCGATTGCGCCTCTCAGCCACACCATTAAGTTGTGGTGTCCTAGGAGGGGTCAATTGTGAGACAATCCCACATTCCTTAAGATAGTCAAGGAACTCTGTACTAAGATACTCACCACCTTGATCAGATCGAAGCATCTTAATGTTCCTGCCCAACTGATTCTCCACTTTTTGTTTAAACTCCTTAAAGTTTTCAAAGGTTTCTAACTTATGCTTGATTAAGTAGACATATCCATATCTACTATAATCATCAGTAAAAGTCACATAGAAGCGGTTAGCATCCCTTGTGGCGGTTCTAAAGGGTCCACCTACATCAGTATGTATGAGATCCAACAAACCCTCACCCCTAGCACAAGAACCAGTGAAAGCTGACTTTGTCATTTTTCACAGTAAACAAGATTCACAACTATCATCCGACTTTAGGTCAAATGACTCCAAGACTCCATCCTTTTGGAGTTGTCCCATGCGTTTCTTGCTCATATGTCCAAGACGACAATGCCATAATGATGCTTTACTCGAGTTAGTGGAAGAATTAATACACAACACATTATTTCCTAGGTTATCTACCACCGACGAAGTTTCATACACACCATCACAAGGTAATGATTTAAAATAAAGAACATTATTAAAGAAAGCATTAATACCACCACACTCATTATCAAACGAAAAGGTAAACCCTTATTTGTACAAACCATGAAAGGAAATAATATTTCTCGCCATTTCAGACGAGTAACATCATTTATTCAAATCTAATGTTAACCCACAACTTAGCAACAAAGAATAAACTCCAATCTTGGTGACAGGTGAAGCTTTCCTATTCCCCATGATTAAGTTTATCTTCCCATGCTCCATATTCTCACTTCTTCTGAGTCCCTGCCAATCAGAACATATGCGAATATCACAACCAGTATCAAGGACCCAAGAATTAGAATGGGGTGAGTTATTAGACAATATAGTGTAAATACCTGCATGGTTGGGTTTCACTTTCCCATCATTAACATCTTGCAGGTACTTTGGGCAGTTTCGCTTCCAGTGCGACTTTTCATGGCAATAGAAGCATTCAACCTCATTAGGGTTGGCAGAAGGAGTGACATAACCTCTTTTGGTTCTACTTGAAGAGGAGCCATCAAGGGACTTTCCTTTGGTACCCTTCGAAGGGTTCTTCCTCTTATTCCCTTTACCTTGCCCGATTGCCAAGACAGGGGCCGCGGTAGGAGTAGGAGTGGTAACAACCGATTTACTTTTGAGACCACTTTCGGAAATCTTCAAAAGTACTTGAAGTATGTTGAGTGTAACTTCCTCCTTGTTCATGTGATATATCATTCGGAATTGATCATAACACGAAGGTAAGGAGTGCAAAATGATGTCAATTGCCAACTCCTTAGGGATGTTCGCATTCAATTTCAGCAAACAGTCCACGAATCTTTGCATTTTCTGCATGTGGCCCGTGATGGGTTCACCATCCTTCATTCGGGTTGTTATCATGGAGGAGATGACTTCATAGCTTCCTGGTGCATCTCAAAAGGGTAATATTCCTCATAGGACTTTTGGAGCTCGGCTATCATTGTGGCCAACATGATACATTCCACTTTGGTGGCATCTCTTTCATGAGTCCAAAATTCAACGATCTCCTCAGGAGTAGCAGACGACTCATCAAGTTCGTTAAGATCCTTGTCAAGGACATATTCCTTTTCCTCATAGCGTGTAACCTTCCTGATGTTCCTGATCCAATCCATAAAGTTGGATCCATCGAAGATGACTCTCCCACAAAGGTTCATGAGAGAGAAGGAGCCAATAGGGTTTGAGCCAGAAGCAGCATTGTTGGAAGACATCTGAAAAGAAGGACAAGTTTAGATTAGATATAAAGATAGTCCTTAATAAGACACCTAAATATAATATTAAGTCTAGGGCCCAACACAATATTTTATAACTTAGAAGAGGGATGTCGTAATCCAAGCTATAAAATATTTGAAGGTAGGTGAATTATGATTCACCAATATCCACCATGAAAAACGAAATGTATTATTAGGTTTTAATTGGTTTTGAAACTCCTAGATTCTTTGAGATTCATTAAAATTTTCAATGGCATGTTTCAATCTCGAATGTGCCCTTCAGGTTTTATGACTAAGATGCCGAGGATCACAGAAAAATGTGTAAATTAACCATGCAAATTACTTGGTACTCTTAATGTTTATCACCTAACCGATGTGACAGTTAACCACACGCGCTCCACCGATCTATGATAAACCTTAAGCCACCCTTTTCCTACCTTGTTAAGTCCAGGTTAGTGTGTTGATTAACCACACACACTCCACTAATGACATAAGCAAAGTGCAAAGTGTAATTTCACGGGTTAGCACCATATTCATATTTTCCTAAACTAACAAAGATTGGGAATTTATAAAAACATTTAGTTACTTTATAACCATCATACTTTTAATGAGGATTAAAGTCATTGTCCTACCCATTCGGCTAATGACCCTCCACCAGTCAAGGAAGCGGTGGGTGAGAGTGGACACCCATTAAGCTGCCATTTTATAGGCAACAACCTTATACCCCCCCCCCCCCTTATAGACCGGCTTCGTGAATGAGGCCTACTAACGGTAAAACGACTTGTTCTTTTATATATATATATATATATATATATATATATATATATATATATATATATATATATATATATATATATTTATATATATATATATATACATATATATATATAAACTTATAATATTATAAAGTACAAAGGTTGAATTTTAACTTTTAAAATTCTAGGGGTTTGAACTAAAGTTTTTAAAGTGACTTTACATGTTCCAAAACTTGAGGGCAAGTTTTGTAACTTTCAAAACTTTTCATCTTTCATAACTTATAAGTTAATGGTTTAATAAAATGAGAGACTCTTCATTTTATGTAACCTATGTGTTTATTAATGGACTTTAAAAGAAAGAATTTTGGTAATCCATAACTTGAGGAGAAATTATGGATTCCATTAAAACACACCAAGATCAAGAATTAAACTAACAAAATAATTCCTATGATCTACCAAACTCATAAGTTCATGAACATTCATATCAACAATTTCAAGAATCATAAACAACACATACAAAACTTGAAATTTTGATAATAGCCATTGTAAATGGATTAGCATAACCATTACACCATCTAAAACAAGTTTTATAAGACCAAAATAGTTTAGGGTAATGTTTCTAGTCCATTTCTGGCAGCAAAACTCGAAAATCTGCATTCAGCGCCTCCTACTCGTCGAGTGCAAGAACCTACTCAACGAGTAGGATGAAATAACACATGGACTCATCGAGTCCCCCATGGACTCGGCGAGTTCACTCAGCAGAATGCAGAAATCTTGAGTTTTTTCAACAATTTGCATCAAGTATCAAGAAAACAAGCCTATGCTCTAATACCACTGAAGGATTTTGAGCATTCTAACACTCCTAAGGTGTACATGCAACCCTAGAAACCTTGGATCTATGTTTTAGTAAGATACATGCAAATTTGATTTTCCAAGGTTCTTAACGTAACTAGCATGGCATAGGGAACTTTGAAACATAAAAGCTAGTAGGAGAACATACCTTTCTTGTTGCTTAGATTCCTTGAGAACATTGTGAGCCTAGCACCTCAAATGTTTCACACAACGCCCCAACTCTTAGAATAAATTTGAGAGAAGAACACTATCACTCAAAATCGGCTAGCCCTCTTCTTCTACACATAGTGCCGATTTTGGTAGCCCATGGGGTCCTTTTATAGTTGTGTCACAAGTAGGGTTACAACATGTAAACCCTAATCGACATGGCTTTTCATATTCCATGATCCATGGGTTTATAACCTCCATGGACTATCCATGGGGCACCTTATGGGTTTTAGCCCAATTCAATAAACCATGGATCATTATCCCACTATAAAAGAATGGATGATTTACACAGTCAACCCCATATATTTAATTAGTCTCCTTTTGATCACAAAATTAATTCTAAATTAATTCTTGATTAATACTAATTAAATAATATTATTAATATATTAGAACTTATAATATATTAATAAACCTTAAGTGTCCTTTCTCTCATTTAGTCTATCCAAGTGTTGCAATGCCATGCAACCCAAAATGGACCATGTCAAGCGGGTCAAGTACATCCCAGAAACAGTTATGAACTTAGAAACCTAATCCAACAAACACATCTTGATATTCTTCAAGAAACGTTGCGACTGGACCCCTGTTGCGAATATGGACTTACATTCGCATCGCCTTAGACAACCATCTTGTATATAGTCTCTCCCTAGTCCAATACTTGCGATACTTCCTTCTCAGTAGCAAGTATCATAAGGCTTGTCTTCTTCACCTACTGGTTTCGATTGACCTCACCTCAGTCGCAGACATAGGCATCAATGTGATCTTCTTAACAGTATGTTTCAGTTCATATTCATTCATTCTTCCTCAGTACAAAACATCCCTATCATATTGCTAAGGCCTTCCCAATAGAATGTGACAAGTATCCAATGGAATTACATCAGACAACACTTCGTCCTCGTAGAATCCCATCATTAAACAAACCTTGAACTACTTAGTCACCCTCAACTTATTTCCATCATCCAACCAATGCCAAGATGGCTTTGGATGGGTAGTTATTAGCAAGCCTAATTTTGACATCAATTCACTTGATGCCATATTAGTGGTACTACCTCCATCGATTATCACACCACAACCTTTATCCTTTACCAAGCACTTCGTATGGAAAATTTGATCTCGCTGATCAAAATCGACTTGTTCGAATTGAGTTTACAAAGTGTGAAGCACTAAGGCGGTGTCATAACTCGGTGGTTCGTACGTCTCTTCCTCCTCATTTGTTTCATTCGGCTCATCAAATACGAATGTTCCACCCAACCTTTCTTTTTCTTCCAAAAATTCATCACGGGCTTCAACGGCTTATCTCAAGATCGGAATCCTCATGTTTCGACAAGCACTTTGATAGTGTTCGAACCCCTGACACTTAAAACAACGAACTTTGGAAAGACTAACTTCCTTGTTCACAACGCTTGCTTTTGGATTGGCATAGGAACTGCTACTAAAACTAGGACCTAAGGTTGCAAATGCCTTCTCGTTTGCATCGAATTTGGGTTTTGCAACTCTGGAACTAAAACCAGCTCGATATCTCAACTTCACTTGTGCTTCCACCTTCAAACATAAGCTATACAGTGTCTCAAAATCAGAATAGGGGTAAAGTTATACCATATGTGCGATGTTGTAATTTAGGCCTAGAAAACGAGAGATCTTCTGTTCCTCAATCTCTTCAATATCCCTCATTAATGACAATCTTTCGAAGTCGTTGATATACTCACCAACACTTAATTTTCCCTGCTTCAAATCGGCTATCTCCCTACAGGTGGTGATCCTATAGTTGTCAGGTACATAACGCTTTCAGATCATTCTCTTTAATGACTTCTATGAAGTGATCTTTTCTTTTCCTTCCCAGACTCTCTTAGCCTTCATTCCTTCATACAATAATGAGGCTCCTCTACTTAATCTCATAATTCTATATATGCAACTCTTCTCGTCATCTATTGCCTTGAACTCAAACATATGCTTAATCTTTCATTTCCAATCCAGATATCTTTCAAGATCGATTCATCCAGCGATTTCTGGAAATTTGTTCACCTTGTATTCCTCTAATCGATGTATTTCTTGCCTAGGAAATATCCGGCTTGGCTACTCATCAACGATATTCCATAAAGCTTCACGAAGATTGTTAAGAAACTCAAGATCTTCCTAATTCATTGTAACTGGATTATTGATGAAACTTGGATGGAGCATTTGGCTTGAACAATAATAATAGCTCGTAGGAACTTGGGGCTCTGATACCACAATTGATACATGTATGGAGGATCAACTCGACCCTTGGAGCGAAACAAAGAACAATTGAATTAAAAGACACGAACGAGTGATGAAAAGGGATTGAATTGAAGTCCAAACAGGACCTATAGCTTGAATCTTCGGTGAAAACAAACCAATACCTATTGGTTTGAGTTCAAGATCAAAGTTAGGAGACACACCCTAACAATGGCCAAATTTGAATTGTAGCTACAACTCCGAAAAGATGAACAAAAGCTCAAAATGTTTTATTGCTTCAATAATTTGATGATTATAAATGATCACAAAATGGCTTATATAGCCTTACAAGTGTGACTTAAATAAAGCTAATAATTCTCTAATTAAACGAACCTTAGAAAGGCTTTATTGAAAACATATAGGATTTTATTCAATGAAAAAGAAAAGTAGTGTCTTCAATCCTCTGACGTCAACATGCAAAAGAATGGTAAAACTATGCCCCATCGTATTAATAGTCTAGTCGCAATGAAAGTCCAAAGGTTCCTGACGCTCAAAGCTTTAAGATAGCTTGTAGTCGAGCACACCTCGTCACATCCATTCACAATAATTGTTCACATCCAACAAGCCATTCGTATCCAATATAGGTGACTCAAAGTTCACACTACCTTCTACTTTCGCATAAGTATCAGAGCTAGTTATATGGATTGGGAAGATCCTGATTTTCTCCATAAACTAGGTGAAGCTTTGAGAAACACTCAAGAAGTTCTTAATCGAAGAAGACCAATACATGAACAAAGTTGCAAGTATGCCATTCTCAAACTAAGTGGTGGTGCTTCATTATGATTTGAAAGTCTTAAGGCCAAGAGAACCCGTGAAGGCAAAGAAAAAAATTATCTTGGATTTCTCTAAAATAGAAACTAAGAAAAAGATATGTTCCTTCTACTCATAGAATTGCCACTTGCAAGAAGATTGCTGATTTAGGCAAGGAAAAATGAGCGTTGGAGAATACATTGATGAATTTGAGAAGTTTTCCTTGATGGGGTTATTAAAGACGTTGAAAAAAAATAAAAAATGACTCGTTTTCTCAAAGGGTTGAACTATAACATTGCCAATGTTGTGAAATTGTATCCCTATGTTGATTATGGAACTCTTTGTGTTTTATGCTTGAAGTTAGAGGGACAAGAACCAAAGCACGTTACGGTGGAAGTTCTAGTCTTGCAAATTCCTAGTCCAAGTCATGGTCCAAACCCAAGTCTAGCAATAGACAAGGTTTTGTTTCTACTCCTTCATGTTCTAATAGTGTTCATGTTGCTCCTAAACTTACTAGTGGTACCAAAGAAACTAGTTTGGCAAAAGCTAGATATTTTAAGTGTCAAGGTTTTGGGAATTACCAAAATGCTTGTCCATACAAAAGGGTGGTGACTTTAAGGGAGGCCATTGAATGTCGTGAACAACTGGAGGAAGAAGAGAAGTTTGTTGGTCTTTTTCATGATGAACCATAATAAGAAGATGAAGAGGGGGAGGTAGAGTATGAGGTTCCAACCTATGACATAGTTTTGGAGCATAAAACCCTTAAAACTCAGAGGTTAAAATCATGGTTGATGTGGATCAATGAGACCAATTCTTTCACACCAAATGTTTGGTTAGAGATAAGTGGTGTAGTTTGATTATTGATGGTGGAAGTTGTACTAATGTTGCTTCTGATGAAATGGTGACTAAATTGGGTTTGTCTACTAAAAATCATCCAAAACCATATGCTCCACTACTAGAAAACAGACCTTTAATGACATGCAATTAACGACACTCAGTAATTTAGGACGCGCAAAAGTGTGTGCCCTATAAATAATGTCATCTCTCCCAAATATTGAAGGATTTATGTCACTCATTCTTGCGTGCCCTAAATTTAGTGTCTAATAAATAAATTTTTAAAAAAAAACAACATGAAGGGCACCTATAACAAAATGGGTGTCATCTGAACGTGTCGTTTTATAAATTTTAATGAAAGGCGCGTGTTTTATCCTTTAATTAATAGCGGGGAATGAAATCGCCAAAAGTTGAAAACCCCGCCTTGTTACCACCGGCCGAAAACCCCTTCTTTCTTGATCCTTTTCTTCTCTCTAGATTCTCAAATCTCAAACCTCCAGCGGCTCTCCAAATTTGCATCTCTGGCGCCATCCACCAACACCTCCGGCTCCACTTTCGCTTCAGGTATGAATCGTTCTTCTGTTTTTCCTTTTTTGCTCCCCAAATATGTTGAAGTCGCCGACTGAGTGTGAGATGATTGTTCAACAGGTGAGTTCAAATATTTCTTCAGGGAACTCCTCTCACTGATTCGATTGGCGACTGCAACTCCTCTTAATTGCAGTGTCGATCGACGACTGCGACTTCTCTTGATTGTAGATCTAATCGACACCTTCAAGCTCTCTTGATTTCCCTAGTCACCACTATAGGTATGGTTTACGTCTAAAATTTGATTTTTCTCTCCAGATAGTTTTAATCTATGAAGGTAAAGGATTTGAATTTCTTTTA
Source organism: Lactuca sativa (assembly GCF_002870075.4). Classification (NCBI taxonomy): domain Eukaryota; kingdom Viridiplantae; phylum Streptophyta; class Magnoliopsida; order Asterales; family Asteraceae; genus Lactuca; species Lactuca sativa. Next base: position 106,580,627 of record NC_056628.2, read on the forward strand.
ATCCTACTACTGTTTACAGAAGCCTCCACAATAGGTATGATTTACGTCTAAGACACCCAACTTCTTTTTCTCTTTTTCTTGTTCTTACTGTTTTGTGGTCACATACACACACCGTAAACCTTCTCTTTTTCTGATTTTATGTTTTTTATAATGGGGATGTTTAGTGCTGGTGATTTTTTAGATATTAATATCTACACATCTTTTCATAAGTTTCAAGGATAACAGGTTCAGGGCCTCAAGTTGTGTTATTTAAGTCTAAATGTGGAAATTTTCAAAAACTAGAATATCCCAATTAAAAATGTCGATTATTCTTATGGGGATAAAGATCATTTTTGATTTTAATTGGAATGATAATTGGTAGGTTTGTTGCTATGAGAGACATAAAATTGGGAAGTTTTATCTCTCTGTTAACAGAAAGAGTAATAAAAAGATAATGATTTTTTGGTTTTTGAAAAAAAGGTGTTAATAAAAGCTAGATGGATATGTTATGATCAGAGATATGGAGAATGTGGTATGTTACTAATAAGGACCGATTATTCAACAAATGGCTTAAGGGGCATTTTCGTCATTCTTGGCTTGTGCTTTCTCTTTCTCATCTGGGCCATCAACATCACCGATGTTGTCATGATATTCCTATTTCATTAAACAAACAATTATTTAAAAACTAATTTTTCTATTCATACTTACTTTTTACTAATAATTTGTAAAAAGTATATTTACCTGTAGAACATTCTTGACGTCTGTTTTAGTCAACTTTTGTTGCTTTAGTGATTCAATTCTTGCCTTTATCCGAGGATGCCTTCGGTATTAATTATAGTTGAAATCAACAAATGTTTTCATAATAATAATAATAATAAAGAAGGATTGAATACCATCCACCCACCTCTAGGAATGTAGAGGTCCCTCAGACATGGATTTTGAAGGAATTTCCCAGAATTCAATTCCTATATAATGGAATTCGAGATTCCAATTTGTTCAGATTCTGCGAACCAAACATGCCCATTCGACATGTTTAACCTTCTTTTTGTGTGGATTAGCTGATTTTTTTGTTTTGTAATTGATTTTATTCTTCTTTAATATGCAGGAATGGCATTCATGCTTAGCCATGAGCGTCTTGCACTGCTAATAATGACCGTGTATTCTGCATATAGTGCATGGACACTAGTTGGGTGGCTTGGTATTATTGTAGCTTTGAATTTATCATTTTTCTCAAGTGATGCTCTTATATTCTTCTTGAGAAATAACATGAATGAACAAAGAAGATCCAACAGTGTCCCTGAACAAAATGGACCCAGTGTTTTCAATGGTGAAGAAGCACGTGCTTCATTTACCGATGGTGGGACCCACACCCACCCCCCAGCTGACCGGACCCCGGGGGTGCCTTCAACCAGTGGGTCTGATGACTTAACATCTGAAGATGAAGTTGTTCGATTTTTTCTTTCTACAGGTCTTGTGATGTCATTGATTGGATCTTTACTCACTATGATAGTGGTATATTCTTATTTGTCTAGAATTCTCTGCTTTAGCACTTGCCTTTTTCCTAGACTCAAAGGGCAAACAAAACAAATAAAATATACTAAAAATTAATGTGGGGTGTTTATGTTGCAGACGTCGATACTTCCTTATGTTTGCTTTTTAAGCATTTTAAAAGGGAAAAAACAACTCGCTTTCAGGTGCTATATAAATATGATATAGTTATTAGATAGTTTAAAATTAGAATATGATATAGTTATTAGTTGGTTTAAAATTCCATTTGATTATTATATTAAAAATCGCCCTCATCTTTCAACGCCATGTCACTTTAAAGCACTTGCTACTTTTCTTGAATTAGCTAAACTTAAAGAAAGTAAAATTAGATTATTATTATTAAAAATCGCCCTCATCTTTCACAAATTGATGAATAGTATTGCTTTACAATTATTAAATCTTGTTTACATCATTGTTTTTTTTTTTGGCAGGTGAAAAGCAAAAGTATGGGGTTAAGGTAAACAAAATTTTCATATCTTTTTAGCTTAATTGATCTAATGAATCAATTTTTTAAATATACTGATATGATTTTAACACTAATATTTATGTTTTGATGCGGTAATGGTTTGGTTTCCGTTTGGGTTTGGGTTTAATTTTGATTTTGAATTTGTTATGTTTTTAGCATATGTTTTTTTATCAGATTTAGATGTTTTGTCAGTTTTTTTAAGATCTATTTTCATCATTAGGAATGGGAATGACTGATTCCATTCCATTCCTTACTGGAGCAATGAGCCTTGTCCTTCAATATAGTAACCATCAGGTGAAGCGAGTTCCAGGTCAGCAAAACTGGTAATTAACAACTTACCTTTCTAGAAACTTCTTGTTTGCTTTAATGTTCAGATTATTTCACCTATTTACCTTTCTATTTTTGTCCTCATATTTTATTTGTTTTTAGCTAATTAACAACTTACCCTTTATTTAGGAACTTCTTGTTTATTTTATTGTTCCGATTATTTCAGAAGTCTATACTTGGGTAAGCTGATGAAGTGGAACTGAAGTTCAATAATAAGAGAAACAATGAAGATTTATATCTTTTCATTATAATCCTTAACCAAGAAATCAGTAGGTTATCACAACAGGTTTGCTATGATTTTAATACAGTTCAAGATGTCATGCAGAGCATCAAACAAGCCTGGTTGCAGGTTTGTTTTTTCTAGAAAGAAGGGTAAAATGTTCATTTTACCTTCTTCATATTCAGATCATTCATACAGTCCCAAAAAGAAACAGTCATTGTTAGTTTGTTTATATAGTACTTTTAGGTATGTTTTTCTCTAGTCCAAATAAACAAGAAAGTGTTTGTATGAGACTAAATCACTAAATGACCATTTTACCCTTATATTTCTTTTTTGTAGGATAGAAGCACAGTAGTGTTGGATCGACACCTTCTAGCAGAAGATATCGTGTACGTGTTCTTGTGCTGCTATTGTGGATTCGGGAACATACTTGCTTACTGGTCCAACTGTATGTATCTCACGTGAAGCTTCTGTTAGAAGTATTAATCTCAAGGATTTCAAGTTCTTCATATTTCTTGTATCTGATTAGTTTGTAAATTTCCATTACAACTTCTATTGATTTGTTTTATCTTTCCAAGGAACGATTATTTGTATGACATTAAATTGTATGCAATGGATTGTATTTTTTGTATATGATATTTTATTTTCTATTATGAGACATTAAATGCAAATTTAATTTGAAAATTAGTAAATCTATAAATAATATTTTTTTTAAACATTTAAAATTATGATACACAAAAATGTGTGTGATCTTCATTTATGACATGGCCTTTCTTGACAGGGGCTTTAATGATATGCAATGCGAGTCGTAAATATGTGTCGTAAGGTTACGACACGCAAATGCGTTTCGTCTTCCTTTATGACAGGGTCTTCCTTGATACGCATTGCGTGTCGTAAATGAGCGTCATAAATGTGTGTCGTAACTGCGCGTCGTCGATAGATGACGCGCAAAAGTGTGTCGTCTCTCGTTATGACATGGCCTTCCTTGACACGCATTTGCGCGTCGTAAAATGTTGTTTTTGTAGTAGTGCTCTTTATTGGTTGGATGATGGAAGCAAAATAAAGGTGACAAAACAGGTTAGAGTTGGTCTATGAGGCCTTATGAAAATGAAGTATTGCGTTATGTTATTCCTATGGATGCATGTCATATCTTGTTGGTGCATCCTTGGAATTTTGATAAGGATGTGTTACATAGGCGGAGGAGTAGTGAATATGATTGAAACACAATAATAAAAACAAAATTATGTTAAAACCAATGTCCCCGACAGACATAAGGTCCATGAATTCTAAACAAGTTAAAAAAACTAATCTATCTGTGTTTGCTAGTGAAAGGGAGGTGGAGCAAGTTCTTGACCAAGGTGATGTGATTTACATGATTATGGCCAAAGAGCATGCAAAGGTGGAGAAGACGTTGCATTGAGAAAACACTATTGCTTATTTGCTTTTGGAGTTTAAAGATGTGTTACCAAACAAATTACCACTAGGTTGACCTCCAATCCTTGGCATCAAACATCAAATTGACCTTATTCCGGGTGCTCCTTTTCCTAATAAAGTTGCATGTAGATGTAATATGAAGGTGACAAAGGAGTTGCAAAAACAAGTTGATGAACTCACGAAAATGAGTTATGTTCATGAAAGCCTAAGTCCCTGTGCTGTTTTGGTGCTGTTGGCTCCAAAAAAAGATGGTTCTTGGAGGATTTATGTTGATAGTATGGTTGTTAATAACATCACCATAAAATACCGATTTCCTTTCCTAGAGTTGATGATCTGTTGGACGAGTTGCATGGTTCCATTGTGTTCTCAAAAATTAATTTGAGAAGTGGTTAGCATCAGATTTGTATGAGTGAATGGATGAATGGAAAAAAAAAACCTTTAAAATTAAACATGGCTTGTATGAATGGACCATGATGCCTTTTGGTCTAAATAATGTACCTAACACTTTCATGCGACTAATGAATGAAGTGCTAAAATCTTTTTTGGGTAGGTTTGTGGTGGTATACCTTGATGATAACTTGTAATATAAAAAGAGCTTGGAGGATCATTTGGTGCACTGAAAACAGTTTTTTCGAGACCCTTAGAGCTCAAAAACTCTATGGGAAGTAACAAAATGTTCGTTTTTAGTGGATGGGGTCGCATTTTTGGGTTTTGTGGGGGGGAAAAGCTCAAAAGGCGTTTGAGAAACTCAAGGAATTGTTGTGAGATGTTCCTATTTTCGCTCTTCCTGATTTTTCTCAACCATTTGAGGTGGAGTGTGATGCAAGTGGAGTTGGTGTTGGGTCTGTTTTGATCCAATCCAAGCGTCCTATTGCTTATTTTTCGGAAAAGTTGGGTGGTGCTTGTTTGAATTATTTCACTTATGATAAGGATTTTTATGCCATTGTTCGTGCTTTAGATCATTGGAGTCATTATTTGCATGCAAATCATTTTATTTTGCATTCTGATCATGAGTCCTTCAAGTACATCAATGGGCAACAAAAGATGAGCACAATACATTTAAAGTGGGTGGAGTTCTTGAAATCCTTTCTTTTTCATGCAAATACAAGGATGTCAAAAGCAATGTGGTGGCGGATGCACTCTCTAGTTGTTACCCATTATTGGTGACTTTGGATGTTTTTTGTTGGGGTTTGAGATCCTAAAGGATTACTATGAATACGATGTGGAGTTTGGAGAATGTTTTTGAAAGGTACAGGTGGTCCTATTGGAGAATTTGTGATGCAAGATGGCTTTCTATTCATAGGCAATCACCTTTTTTTCCCATACATGCAATATTGAGTTGGTGATTTATGAAGCTCATAGTTGTAGTTTAGCTGGTCATTTTGGCATTACCAAAACTTTGGAGGCGCCCAAAGAACATTTCTTTTGGCCTAAGATGTTGGGGGATGTAACCAACATTGTAGGCAAGTGTGTTACATGTCACATGGCGAAAACAACTTTGAAGCATGGTGTTTACACTCCTTTGTCGATTCTTATTCGTCATTGGGAAGATGTGTCCATGGATTTCATTATGGCTTTTCTTAGAACTCAAAGGGGGAAGGATTCCATTATGGTGGTGGTGGATAAGTTTTTGAAAATGTATCACTTTGTGCCATGTCATAAAATCGATGATGCATCTAATGTGGCAGATTTGTACTTTAACGAGGTGGTTTGTTTGCTTGGTACTCCTAAAACCATTGTTTCTGATACGGATTCCAATTTTTTTAGTTACTTTTGGAACACTTTATGGAGGAAAGTTGGTACTAGGTTAATTTTGAGTACATCCCACCATCCATAAACGGATGGACAAAAGGAGGTGACTAATAGGACTTTAGGTACCTTATTCAGGGGGTTGGGTAGCAAAACTCAAAAAGATTGGGACATCAAACTTGCACATGCTGAATTTCACTATAATCATTCTCCTACATATGCTACATGTCACTCTCCTTTTGAAGTGGTGTATGGTGTGAATCCTTACATGCAATTGGATTTGATATTTCCATTTCCAAAGGATGAATTGGTTCACAAGGCTTTTAATGACAAGTTTAAGGCCATGATGAAACTAAACCAACAAGTTCGTGAGAAGATAGAAGCCGTGAATGAGGTGTACAAACAAAAGTCCAATAAGCACTGCAAGCCATGTGTCTTTCAAGAAGGTGCTTTAGTGATACGTGCATGGGTTGCGATTCGCCAAAGTCAACTTCCCAACCAAGTATGAAAGGCGGACCTTTAAAAGACCTTTCAAATTCATAGCCAAGTCTTAGTTGTGATTGGATACAAATGGGTGCGAACGTTCGCAACGGTTGTGATTGGTTCCGAACCATCAGAACGAATCAGATGTCACACCCCTAAACCTGAACGGCAGAAACGTTCGGGGGCGGAGGACGTCATGTATAGTATCATAATGTCACACCCCGAAACCGATGGCGGAAACGTTCCGGGCGGAGGTCATCATGTAAAGTATCATAACCAATGTACATAGTAAGCATAGTAAACACAACCATTACATTACATAGTAAATTTACATATGTTTGAAAAGCAAAGTAATATATGTTTTATCTATACATTAGTATAACAAAAGTAAAGATGAGACTGCTAAAATGCTCCATCTTCTCCAAAAGATTGTGGGATACCTGTCTAACGTTGACCTGAGAATACAAGCAGTTTTAGAAATATCAGCATAAAGCTGGTGAGTTCATAAGCAGTTTGTTTCTGTAAAAGAACAAGTTTCCTTTGGTTTTCTGAAAAAGTTGTTACCCAAGAAAATCCCGTATTTTCTTATAAGAAAAGTTTAGTTATCCATTTGTTACACGGCCTGGTTAAGAAAAGTCAATTTATCCCAGGAAAAACCCTTATTTTTCCTTAAATGTTGGTTATCGATCCGGAATGAAGTGTACAAGTATCTACCATACTTGTAGCGTTAAGAGAAGTATTCTGAAAGCCTGGTTATCCTTGTAAAGTGCATTAGTTTTAACACGTATATAAAACTAATAAGTAGGTAGTAAACTAATTTTTAGGTTATTAGTTCACTAGGTTCATTATTACTAACAAGTAAAACTCTGTTATCTAAATTGCGAGTTCCATAACCATACGATAAACTAGATATGGCAATAAGAAGTCCGGTATCATCTTATGACTTTTGTCACCCGTAGACCTGCCGGTCCCACTGTAGCTAGCAGCAAGGTGCGGGGTAGTCAGCCCCGTATAGATCTATACACTCAAGTCACGCTCTCCGTCCAGGAGATTCTAGTTACAGGGGCGGTCCTCCACTCGCGTATCTCTGTGGAGTGTTTCAGAGGACGCGTCTCCAATTTTTAAGATTAACGAATTTACAAGTAATAATGCGGAAAATCTTGTTTTAGATTTTGTTTACAAGGTGGTCCTCCACTCGCGTATCTTTGTGGAGTGTTACAAAGGACGTATCCAAAGTTCTAAGTTAATGCTTTCAACAGTAATGATGTGGAAAATCATTTGTGAAATATAAAATATAACATTTTATAACGAGTTTCACAAACAGTTTGAAAACTAACTTTGCAAGTTAAACGGTTGGTTAATACGGTTTCTAGTGTTAAAAGCATACGGAATATGAAACATTTCAACTGAAATAATAAGTTTGAGTACAAGATTTCCTTGTACTTTTGCTTGTATTCCCCCCCCCCCCCCTGAAAACATTGAAAAACACGGAAAAAGGTGTAGGGGTATGAACTCACCAGACGAGAAATGTATCGGGTAGGATGTTAAGTATCAGTTTAAGGCTTGAACATGCGCAAGGTTCCTATGTAATATAAGGAGATACATAATTGTATCTAATTAGACTTTGAACTACTAATTAAGTAAGAAAATACACTTCGAGGTGCGAAAACACTTTATCTTAAGTGTTAGGAATGATCCGGGTTGCATCTAAGGGTGTGTACAGCCTAGATAAGGAGTTTACTCTTCAACAGCAGACCCTTAGGGTGTTTACGGTCCAAAGACCATATCCCTATGAGTTTACAGCCGTAAACTCATGGGTGGTGTGTTCTTGGGTGTTTAAAGGTCTTACAATGCACAAGGGAGGGTTCTAAGGTTGAATCAAAGGCTTAGGAAGTGATCGGGACTTGAATTGACCTTGGAAAAGGGGTTTACGGTTCTTGAAGGACCCTTGGGGAGTTTACGGTCATAAACACATGAGTTTACGGCCAGAAACTCATGTTTGTCCATTTTTCATGTGTTTTGGTGGTTGTAGGTTAAGCATACAAAGTCCTAGACCCAAATATAAGCCATTCAAGGTGCTAAGGGCACTTAAACACCCTTTGGAGGTGTTTACGGTTTTGGGAGACCTTCCCAAACCGTAAACTCAAGTGTTTCTCATTTGGGAATACAAGGTTCTAGGCACTCATGGAAGCTTTTGGAGGTGTTTAAGGGGCAATTTAGCACCTTAAAAGGTGTTTACGGTCTATGAAGGGGTGTTTACGGTCCAAGAATGTTCTTGGGGCGTAAAATCATGTTTGCTACTCAAATGACATGATTTTGGTGTTCTAAGCTCGTACATGCAAGTCCTTAAGTCTTTGCTAAACACTAGAAAGGATTTGGAAGGGTTTTGGGGCTTCAAAACCCCTTTAAGGGAGTTTACGGTTTTGGGAGGTGTTCCCAAACCGTAAACACATGATTTTGAGAGTTTTGGGTGATTTCAACATAGATTTGCATTCTTAAGTTAAACAACAAGCTAGGATAGATTACTTACGATTTTGGAGCTTGAGAGGGCATTTTTGGATCAAAACTCGAGTTTTAGAGAGAGAGAGTAGAGAGAGAAAGTTATGAGGAGGTGGGAAAAAGCTCAAATGAAGTCACTCATCCTTTATATAAGGCTTGAGTTTGTTGCCAAGTGGGAATCCACCCAATACCGATGTTAAACGGGGTTTAAAATTTTACCCGATTAATTTGCCGTACCCCGACTTAGTTGTAACTAAAACTTTTCCAAATAAATATCGAGGGTGTTTTAACATGTTTCTAATGTTTTCTGACACTTATAAATTCAAAATAAAAAGTCCCAATTTAATTAACTTAATCCAAAAGTTAACAGAAAATTTTAATAAAAATAAATTTTATTAACGAAAACGGGATACATTGACGGAATAAATTTCGGGTTGTCACACATAACAATTGAATAGTAAAGAAAGTACACACCACCATAATGTAAATATATTTGAAAAGTTTACATGATTGTATGTGTTACATGTTTAAATATCAAATACAATATGGTGATCCAAAATATGTTACTAACGCTAGCGCGTTAGTCTTCAAAAGTAGTTGCTACCTGGTTTAGCGTTTTCCTAAGAATACAATTTATTTCAAAGAAAAAGTGTCAACAATAAAGTGGGTGAGTTCATAAGTAGTGTTTTGAGAAAATGTATGCCATTCGAAAGTTCGTGTATGTTTTCCAGAAAATCCGATATTTTCTTATGAGTGTATGAAATGAGTATGAATGATTGTTGTATAAATTGTATGTATTTGAACCAGGAAAATCCTATATTTTCCTAAAAGTGAAATGCAGTCTCAGATGTCCAAGACTGTAACCTGTAAGCAACTATGATATGCTCAAAAGATGATTTATAGTCTTATTGTAAAACAAAACTATAAAAATATGTGTTTGAATGTGAAAAGAACTATATCTGTTACTTTTCCCGTGAAAACGTAATACCATAATAATTATCTATCCAGTGAGTTTTTATAATCGTACTATCATAATTTGCCTGTAGCGACGTTCTTCAGGCGTCGAAATGAGATGACACTTGTCACCCCGGGGACTGTAGCTAGCAGTCATGGCGCGGGATCATTAGTCCCGTATAGATCTATACACACTTGTCACATTCTCCGGACGGGAGATTCTGGTTATAAACAGGACTTCTAGCGGTACCTTAAAAGGTTTATTGAATATGATTGTCTCACGGATTCTCAATTAAGACACGTATTAGAATGAATATGTTTGTCTCTGAAATAATTACCATTTTCTACAGTGTTGACAAGGCATAATAATAGTTTGTATGTTCTTGCATGTTTACGAATGTTATTGTAAAAACGGTTACCCTTGATATGATGCAAACATATAAATAAAACTTAAAATATTTATAATTTTGTTTCATCTCGAGAGGGTAAAGTAGTGTAAGATGTTTACATGTTAACAAAATCTATGTAGTAGTTATAAAGACAACATGAAATGTATAATAAAAGATTTATGTTTGCACACGAGATTAACCATGTATTTACTTGTATTCCCCCCTCCCCCCCCCCCCCCCCCCCCCGCGGTAAAGTGTTCAAAAGCATTTAAAATCAGTTAAAAGCGTAGAAATGGGGGTATGAACTCACTTGGTTGAAGAGGATTTCTCGGGATTCTCGGGAATCTCGGGAGCGTAAAACTTCCTTCCGAAATTGAATATGAAAATCGGGACTTCGGGATTGCTCTGAGGGTTTAAACGTAGAGCTTCAGCACGAGAAAGAGAAGAAATGAGCAATTATGCCCGGAACCCTCGCACCCCTTTTATAGGAGGCTAAACCGCCTCGGTACGCTGGGCATACAGGGTTACGCGGGGCGTAGCGGACGTCACTTCTTACGCACTTCGGATGAGAGGGTTTATGTCCAATGGGAGAGCCTGTTGGACGATGGGACGAGGCTCCTATCCTCTGGTACGCGGGGCGTAATGTGATTTTTCCAACTTCTAAATTTCGTAACTTTTGCGTACGAGCTCCGTTTTTCACGTTCTTTATATCCACGCGTAGGTGAGAATGTACTCTACAACTTTCATTTAGACTCCGTCGGCTAGTTTTGAATTTATTTTTAATTATATATTTTTAATAGGCCGGGACACGAAAAGTCCGTTAAAAATCCATAACTTCTCCATCCGACGTCCGTTTTCGTCTGTCTTTTTACCGTTGTATTGCTATTGTCGAGATCTTTGGTTCTCGTTTAGGTTGCGTCGGCTAAAAGTCGCTCGATCTCTATTTCGAGTTTTTAGTTGTCTACTTCTATATCCAAAACTTCGAAAAATCATAACTTCCTCATACGAAGTCAAATTTGGACGTTCTTTTTATGTTTGTTTACGGTTTAATGATATCTTCGACTTTCATTTAGATACCGAAGGTTAAAAAGTATTTTATTAAAACTTCGCGTTTTTAGGCTTAACAGTGTTTTACCGGTTTTGTTGCGGATCTTCGATTGGTCATAACTGCTTCGTTATAACTCGGATTTTAGTGTTCCTTATATTTATGGAAACCTTGTTATGATATCTACCACTTAGTACATCCCAATTATGATTACTGAACAAATTTATTTTTGACCTAATTTTTGCTAGTGCTACATCAGAGTCGGTGATTGGTGCAACAGGGTGCAAGCATTGGAAAGCGATTTCCATTTCCATTGCAATTCTAGCTGGATGCAAAACTCAGAAGACCAGAAGCAAACAACCTCTGAAGCCTGGTTGCAATTGCGATCATCAGAATGCTATCGGGTGTAATTCTCGGAAGTTGTCTAGTTGTGATCCTCGTTTGCGAAAGTCACTTAATGAGATATATGGTGCGAAGGGTCAATTATATAACTTGCTACAAAAGAGATTACGTTATTTTCGAAATGATCTTGCATTTAGTTGTTGTATTTTTAAGCCTTTTTAGGTAGTTTCCTTTTCATTATTTAGTTTCTTTTTGTAATATTACATTGTAAGGCTATAAATAGCCTCATGGTCAAACATTTGTAAGAAGTCGATTGAAGTTTTTCAAAATGGAACTTGTGTTCATTTCGAGTTGTTGTATATAATTCGAAATCGATCTTTGTTAGGACGTGTTTCCTAGTATTGATCTCGGTATCAAAACAATAAGACTTGGTTTGTTTCCACCAATGTTTCAAACTATAGGTCTAGTTTGATCTTCACATCTATCCTTTTTGTTATTTTGTTCTTGTCTTTGTTCTTTGTTCCACTGCGTATCCCAAACCCATTTGGGTATCATATTTGGTTTCAAGCTCCATATTAGTATTAGTTCTGGTGTCAAAAGTCCAATTCGTGTTGGTGGATTTTTGGAGCGGCCAGTACACGCATCATAAGTGGTATCAGACACCAGCGTCGATTAGGTGATGTTGAGTTCTTGCCACAATTTGCTATTGTTGTTATTGTTTTTAAAAAAATTATGTCCTGGTTGAGAATGTCTCCAATGAACGAGAAATCCAAATTCATGGTAGTAGATGTACCTCTTGATTTTGCCGAAGTCTTACCCACTCTTTTGGAATAGGGTTGATGACGACGAGAGTGATATCGATTTCGTTTATGATATGGAACCTATATATGATATCGAAGATGAAGATTCTAGCCCTATCTACAACACAGATGGGGAAGAGGAATTCATTGAAGAAGTGGAAATAGATGATGTTATAGATTTTGGATCTTATGTTGAAAATACTTTGGGTTTGGTGAAGGAGACTGTTGATTTGTCCAAAAGTGTGTATCATGATGAAAACCTTTATGAATTGAGGATAATTCCTTTTGGAAGGTGAGGAATGATACGTGCATGGGTTGCGATTCTCTTAAGTCAAATTCTGAACCAAGTGTGAAAGGATTTCTCTTTCACACCCTTCAAAAGACCTTTCAAAATCATAGCCAAGTCTTAGTTGCGACTGGATGAGAAAGGGTGTGAACGTTCGCAAGGCGTCATAGTCTCTTGTCATCGGTGGCGATTACGATTGGTTGTGATTGGTTCCGAACCATCAGAACGAATCGAAGCCTTTGGTGAGCGGTGCGACAGGATGCAAGTATTGGAATGTGATTTCTAATTCCGTTATGATTCCAGCTGGATGCGAAAGTTGGAAGATCGGATGCAAACAAGGATGAAAACAACCTCAGAAGCCTGGATGCAATTACAATCCTCAGAATGCTAGCGGGTGCTATTCTCGGAAGCTGTCTAGTTGTGAGCCTCGGTTGTGAAAGTCACTTGTTGAGATCAATGGAGCGAAGAGTGACTGGCTGAGTTAGATAACTTGCTACGGAAGAGATTACGTTATTTTTGGAAACAATCTTGCATTTATTTGTTGTATTTCTTTTAAGCCTTTCTAGGTAGTTTCCTTTTCATTAATTTGTTTCCTTTGTAATATTACGTTGTAAGGCCATAAATAGCATCATGGTCGATCATTTGTAATAAGTCGATTGAAGTTTATTGAAAATTGAACTTTTGTTCCTTTCACGTTGTTGCGTACAAGTCAAAATCGGTCTTTTTTAGGACGTATTTCCTAATATTGATGTCACACCCCCAAACCAAAATGTCGGAAATGTCCGGGGGTGGGTGGCTTCATGTCAAGTATCACAACACATGCATTATAGTAATCAAAGTACAAGAACCATTGCATTAATAATGTATAATTTTTTACATGAGAGTTTAAACATTAGATATTTGACATTGAAATCAAATAAAGTAAAAGACAAAAGATGCAGCACGGGACTAGGTTGTATTCTCAAAAGCTTCGGGAGTGTACCTGTCTACTGGATTCCCTGAGAATACAAGTTATTTTGGAAAAGAGGGTCAACATTTAAGTTGGTGAGTTCATAAGTATTAGTTTCTTTTATGGTTGCTTTAGTTTTAAGAAAGTGATTGATTTCGTTCCAGAAAATCCTATATTTTCTGCTTTACAACTGAAAAGTAGTTTTAATGTCATAAAAACCGCTTCCGTTTAAGTGTTATTGTACTTATAACCTAGTATGACATAATATTAACTCACCATAAAATTATAAGAAGAATGTTTTCTGTTTTGTTTGTGGAAAATGATTGATGCAATAGTATTTCTTAAAAATACATTACTGGTGTAATAACTACCCTAATATTAAACTGGTTAATTAGGGTTAAAATGTGATGTGGTTATAACCATGCTGATAGACTAGTATAAACATGACCTTCTGGCGTCGAAACTGATGTGAAATTTGTCACCCATATACCGACAGGTCCCACTGTAGCTATCAACGAGGTGTGGGATTGTCAGCCCCATATAGATCTATACACACAATGCCCACTCTCCCTCTATGAGACTCTGGTTACAAGAATGTGACATAGCAAGTATATTTCTATGTCCTGAAAAAGTACCATCACATTTTGGTTTATCTAGTTTTAAGTAAAGATTGAATTATATCCTCTTCTTAACAAAGTAGTCTAATTTTTTGTACTTATTTAGTAAAATATATTTCCAGTTTTTTCATAAATTATACCTATTATAATTTATACCTTCTATCTAATTAGCATGATCTCTCATGAGTAGACCCCTTTGCTTAGCGTGATACAAAGGTGATGATACCGATTGAAGTAATCTTTTATATTCATATATATACATACAATACATAATTAAAAAGGAAACCACCTTCGGAAAAATAAACCCACCTTAAGTCCACATCCAAAAAAGGAAAAAGAAGTAAGGCAAATCATCAGTCCTAAGTCCTTTAAATCTTATTTATGTACATATACACGTATAAATATGCTTTTGACAAATATAAGTTTAAAGAGTTTATAAAACATTTAAAAGAGTTTAACGGTATTCTAAAAGAGATTATGTGACTTTAAAAGAGTTTGCTTGACCTTAAATCATTTTGGAAGTATTTGACAATCTTTTATTGTAAACACAATATTTAAAAGCATAAGAAAACCTTTTGTATGATTGATATCACAAGTAAATATTAACACAACTTAATTGTGTTCAACTTATATCCCCCTGCCTAATAATCATTTAAAACCATTTAAAATGGTAGATTATAGGGGTATGAACTCACCTTATGTTGGGGATTCGTTTGAAGATTTGGTATAGGGCGTTAGCTCCACAAGTGAAGTCTTGTTAACAAAACCGGTCCTAAACTCAATTTGTGTAATATATAGGTATACTATTAATGAAGATACTCATAAGAATGCTAGGAAAACGAACTAATTTGCAAGTTTAACTTACAAATAAAGGTGTTAGAAGCAAAGATGGAGGGTTGCCTGCTGTTCACGACCCAAGAACACTTGGTGTTTTTGAGTTCAAGGCCCATCTGGGGGTTCACGGCCCAAGAGTCTTGACAAATGATGATGAATCAAGGTTGAAATCAAAAGGGTTCCATATGTATAACAAGAAGGAAGGTGCTTCTTATGATCTTGAGGAGAAAGGAGGGTTTTAGGCTGATGAAACTTGAGAGAGAATGCTTGAGTTCATGGCCAGGAGTGAAGAAATGAAGATAAAATCGATCAAACACGCACACACGCACACACACACACACACACACACACACACATATATATATATATATATATATATATATATATATATATATATATATGGAGGAGCTCACGGTCGAAGGAGGGTTCACGGCCGAAGAGGGTTCACGGTCCGAGGTATGTTCACGGTCCGAGGAATGTTCACGGTTGCGAAGGTGTTCATGGTTCGGACAAGTGCTTCTTGCTGGTAAGTTTGTCCGCCTGATCACTGAATAAATAAGCTAGATTGCTAAAGGATTTAATTAGTGAATACTAATTTGGTCATCTTAGGAATCGGTAACAAAAGAAACTAAATCCATTGCACATCCATAAATCAACCATAATAACAACAAATCCGAAGCTGAACGAAAGTCTCTTTCTCACCTTGGTTAATTCATACTTGTTTGCTTGCTTAGTTTAGTGTTAGTTTAATTAAGTGAATTTTGAGTTAATTTGGTAATTTAAGTATCTAGTCTTGCAAAACTAGGAAAACAAAACCTTTTCTTATCTGATTATTAATTAGTTAAATAGTAAAATAAAGTAGTTTAAACACTGTTCCTTGTGTTGGACACTCATTCTTACCATTGCTATACTATTGCACGATTAAGTACACTGCCTAGTCTGTTTAACAATCTAGTGAAAGGAATAACTTTTATAAATTAAACTTGGATAAAAATATAAGCACATTAAACTCACATCAGGGACGAAATCCTTGTAAGTGGGAGAGAGTAGTAACACCCATTTTCACTTGCAAAATATATAAAAATATAAGCCTTTCTTTATAAAAAATGAATGTGAAAATATATTGTGTTTTAACTTAAATGATCACCAGAATTTGTGGTATTCAATACAAATGTGTGGATATAATGACCATCGAAAACATAGTTTGTATGTTAAAGTTACGGTTTTTATAAATTTAGACAATTTTTATAAATATTTATGGTGCACACATCCAAATTCATGGTGTGATGCATTTATTGCACCTGACATCTACAGCTCCATGGTGGCATGCAAGAAAAGGAAATCAATCGGACCATTGGGCACGACACTTACCTCGATAGGGTGCGACATGGTTTTCAGAAATTACCCTTATAAATAGAGGGTCGCCCGCTCTTCCATTCTTTCACCTTTTCACTCCTAAATCTCTCTCTGACCCTTTCCAGATCTTGGTCCCTCGTAATTCAATTTCTTGTTCTGAAATGTCGTCAGTGAAGCACTAGAAGTTTTGGAAGGATACTTATAAAGAAAGGAAGTGTCAAAGCTACACTAGCAATTGTTCAGAATACATCAACTAGGTAACTTACACTTACCTATAATTAATTATATTCGTAGTTGTTGTTATAAACCTATAGTACTAGATTAATCAATGATTCCAATTAAAGTACTAATTTGTCTACTTACGGGAGAGGTGTCTAGGATAAACATGTTGGTCTAGTTGTTGGATTTCAGAAAAGCTATAAAATGGTCATGGCTTTCGACTGTCTTGACTAGTTAATCCTTATTTGATAGCCATGAAAATATATTTTGGGATTAGTGAAGAAACTAATTATTAGTTGTTATGCTCAAATAGTCAGTAACTAAGATAGTATATTATACGTTGTTGGTTGAGCCATCCGCAAACCAACCTACTTAGCAATTTCGAGATTGTTCAAGTAAGCTTCCTCATTATACTATATATTGCAGTATGTATCCTATGTATGTTGGGACGTTGTCTTGGACTGTTTGTTTATTTATTTTTTTATATATTTTGATATATCATGTTATGAGTTTAGGGTGGTCCAGCATTTAAGGTCAAGATACTCGAGGTGGGCTAGCTTTATGTTGAAGGCCAAGGGGACAGACCAGCTTCATGCTGAAGGCCATTATTTGTATGCAATGTATGTATATTGTTGTATGTGGTGTTTTGGGAAACTCGTTAAGTTTTGGCTTATAGTTGTGGATTAAATGTTATTCAGAAAGTTTCTCTGATCGTGGAAAGGTTCTAGTGTAACTGTACTCACATCAAAGAAATAATTATGTTTTAAGACTTCCGCTAAACTCTCATTTATATTTCATAATGTTTAAAATGAATGTATGACTATGGTTTTTTATGAAAAATGGGTTTTTAGTTGTTCTATTTATATTTCAAAAATAAAAAATTTAGGTTGAAACTTGAGAAGTTACATTGTTTATATTCCAATATTTCATCTATGGAAATACAAAAGCTAACACATATTTATATACAAAGGTGCAAATAAAAAGACTTAACTTAATGGCATAGCATAAATTCTAATCAAACTTGATATAAAATTAAAAGAAGTGTCCTAAATTTGTTACTTTAGTCGTGCTTCTTTATTCCATGAATTGAATGTTTGTTAATCTACAGAATTAACCAACCACCAACTTGGGCCAAAAAAACGAGATGGATTAAGTCATATTGGATTTAATTATGACACAAAAGATATACAAAATACCCAAATGGCCTATTATTCAATAATGTTGTAATATTGATTATAATTTTATTTGATGTTTTTGGATAGATCATATTATTTTGTCTCCAAAAACCTTTGTAGAAAATAATGTTGATAATAAATTGTTAATATAACTGAATGAAATGTTTAAAGTGTCATTTATAAATTGAAACGTATGACATCAAGGTCCAAGACACATTATCACAGCATGTCGTCTGAAACATCCACTACACTTCCATCTATCTAAAAGCAGTATACTACTTCAACCAACATTTAGCACTTCGATCATCATGGAAATTCTTCCAAAATCATCACATTAGTCGGGCATTTTTTTTATTGGAATAATTGTAAATGGGCACTTTGTGCCTACCACCTTCCCTGACATAACTGTCTGCTAGCCTTTCTGAAAGAACCTCTCTCACATTGTCTTGAAGCAAGTATTATTGAACAATTTACGTACTTTACTAGTAGTGCATCTTATTACTTAAGGTTTATAGGCAACCTTTATGATTACATCATTGGCTATAAGTCCTTACTTCAAAATAAATGTACATATCAACTGTTGTCTTCCATGGAGTTTATGATGCATGTTTAGACATTTCTCTACACAGCTATCCACGTTTCTCTTCAGTCTTAGACAACATTAACTTTCCTTCGCATCTCTGTATATCATAGTAGTACAGTGATTCTGACTTTGGAGCTTTCTCATAAAGGATTTTTGGTCACTAAAGCATTGAGCAAAAATGAGTAATGAGCACACAGCCAAAGTTATGTGACCAAAAATGACTTGAACACTAAATAATAATAACATATTACAATATAACTAAGGAAAATGACATTGTAGCACAATGAACATAGGTGTTTGGCACGAATTGACCATTTATGTTTTTTTTTCTTTTTCGTGCAATAGATCATCTTACTTTTACTGTATATGTTAATTAATCAATTATCGTTAGTTTTTAACCGTTAAGCAATTATTCTAAATTACACGAATGGCCCTATGGCTTAATTTTTTATTTTTTTTCGTAGTTGGTCCCTTGACCAATTCTTCACCGGCACCACCGTTCTTCTAACAACATAGTCTCATCCTAATACGCCTTTAATCTTATTTGTATCTGTCTAGAACCCCTTTCTCGAGATCGATCGCACTTCTGTGTGGCTCGTTCTTTCCTTCTTCAAAATTGATCACACCCCACCAAAATCATAACATCAAACTAGAAATCGGACCCACACTTCTTCATGTTCTTGCTTCCATCGATAGGAGTTCAGACGATCCTCTAATCGATCACCAAAACCTTCCTTCCTCCCACTCACTATCAATTATAGGTATGCCCTCCCTCTTCACCCTTCTTGATACGATTGCATTATCTCTCTCTCTCTCTCTCTCTCTCTATATATATATATATATATATATATATATATATATATATATATATATATATATATATATATATATATATATATAAAACAGTAAGGTGAGGGGAGCCTTTGGATTGGGAAGAACACACCCGGTGATTAATTGATCTAAAGAAGAAGGAAAACTGCGCTCAATATATATATATATATATATATATATATATATATATATATATATATATATATATATATATATATATATATATATATTGAGCGCAGTTTTCCTTCTTCTTTAGATCAATTAATCACCGGGTGTGTTCTTCCCAATCCAAAGGCTCCCTTCACCCTACTGTTTTTTTATTTGATGCAGATCAAGACAGGGAAACACTAATGGTGGCAGGGCGATGGTGGTGTACGGTGGAATCGGGTCAAGGAGTCGATGATGGTGGCTTGAAGGCTCGATGGTGGCTAAGATAGAATTCTTTATGCAGGTTTTAAGGGTTGAAGATAGTGGTTTTGTTGGCATTAAAGAAGAAGGAATTGTGGATTCAACATGGTAGAAGTAAGCAATAACC
The DNA here is from genome assembly GCF_002870075.4 of Lactuca sativa. NCBI lineage: Eukaryota > Viridiplantae > Streptophyta > Magnoliopsida > Asterales > Asteraceae > Lactuca > Lactuca sativa. Next base: position 106,600,247 of record NC_056628.2, read on the forward strand.
ATTTTTTTGACATTTTTGTTTTTAGATTGATTATTGTAATGTTTTATTTAATTAATTTTTTTAATCAGGTGTGTTTAAAAACACGATTAATAACTATAAAACATCGACCCCTGAATTGAAAGAAGACTATTGTTGTTAGAAGAGCGGTGTTGTTCAACGATGATGGTTGTGGATGGTGGTGTCGGTAAGGGACTAAGTTAGATAGTATATTGCATAAAAAACCAACTACAAAAGAAATTTAAATTATAGGTGTCACTCGTTTAATTTAGAATAACTAGTTAACAGATAAATGATAAAAAAAAAAAAAAAAAAAAAAAAAAAAAAAAAAAGAAACATAAACCACTAATGATAATGGCTTAGTTGACATACACAGTAAAAGTTAAGTTAGATGGTCAAATTGGACCAAAAAAAACATAAATGGTCAAATTTAGGGGTGTCAAACGGGTAAATTTTTCGGGCTTCGGGTAGAAGGGGTTAAGAAAATAATACCAGATACCCGACCTATATTGTAATTCGGGTTTTCGGGTTTGAGGTCGGGTCGGATAATTATCGGGTATACTCGAAAATTTCTTAAATGACACTTATTGATCTTTTTTTATTTTTATTTTTTTATTTTTACATGTTGGTTGGTTTAATAAAGAATTTGATAGGAAAATACTCTATACAGTTGACAAATACATATATAATAGCAAAATATAAATCATTATAATATGTTATGTACTTTTTTAATTCAATTCTGTGCGATAATAAGAATCTGAGAATTGTGATGACGGTTCAGGACTTCAGCTTCAACGTCGTATTCCCTTTGCAAGTTTGCGTCGACTGTCGAGCCGTCCTTCATAAGAAGGAAACAAAGGGTTTTGTTTTATTTCAAGCGTGCGTACGTGACTGCATTGTATATTTGGTATTATTTTAAAAAACAAATTCAGGTATTCGGGTATACCCGAAAATAAATATTCATACCTAAAACCCGACCTATATTATTATCGGGTTAACCTATTACCCGAATGTTCATACCCGTTATCCGTTCTACCCGACCAATTCTACCCGAATTCGGAACGGGTCGGGTAGGTAGAACGGGTTTCGGGTTTTTTCGACAGGCCTAGTCAAATTGGACAAAACACCGCACATTGTGCTACAATGACATTTTTCATTTTATTTTGTAAAAAGGCTATTATTTAATACTGCTGGCAAGTTGTTAATATATTTGATAAATGTTTATTGTCATTTCTCAAATTAATATATAAAAAACTTCAAGTGAGACCAAGTATGGTGATGAATAATTGGGTCAGTCGATGTGTATTGCATTCCAATTATTAAAAAAAAAAACAAAAAAAAACAAAAAACAAAACAAAAAAAAACAAAAAACAAAAAAAAAAACTTTAAGTGGGACCAATTAAAAAAAAACCAGCTTTAAGTCAATCTAGCAAAACCTTTTTCAAAAAAACTCATACCCCCATATATTTTGATGAAAACTTGTGACAAAATGTTTAGGTTGATGATCTAACTTTGCCATGACTGCAAAGAAGAGGGATCTATTGACAAAACACATATTACAGACGTCAAAATTTAGAGACAAATAAATAAGAAAAAGGAATATATTGACTCTAATAATTCAAAAATGAGCATTGAGCAAAAACTCAAAATATTCAAGGCTATAAATAAAAATCGTATCCTCAAATGGTAAGAAATGCCACCGGCACCACCAGATGTGATCCAAGACACAAACCCAAGAAGACCAATAACTAAACAATTTACACACGTGAAACATAAAAACCATTTTAAGTTTTTTTAAGAGCAGCAGGAAATAAATATATTCTTGCAAAGACTCTCCTCCTCTTACTTGACACTCAATGATGGGAACTGACCAACATCCTCAATGGCAGGAGCCGCCACATCCATCATCCGGTTTCCACCGCCTCTGGACACACCACCACGCCCGCGGCCCCTACCACGTCCACCTGAACCTGGATTGTGGTACTTTTCCCCTTCACTCGGTTTTAAAAACTCATTGATGCTTAGTGACTGTCAAAATAAAAACAATTGCATATAAATATCATCCTAATGTTACAGCAATCATTAGCATTGCTTTGTATTTAGAAAAGATTGCTATAATTTATCAAGATTTTTCAAGCTTAGAAAATCTCAAAATAATAATAATAATAATATCAACCTGTTCAAAATGTTGGGTTAAATGATAAAAGAGCTGCATGCTTGCCTTTTTTTGTGTATCATAAATAATATCATAATTTCATTCCATCTATTACAGCCAAGGTTTTATAGTTAGGAAAAAATAATAGTACATTGAAAAGAACACCAATTTAAGTATACATTTTCACTTCAGCAGGCTTCAAATACTCAATTTCACAACAGCAATGCATTTTCAATTTCTTAAATATTAAGACATTGTATTTTGAAGTTTCTTAATTAGAAACAATAAATTCTACCCACTTATAGCAGAAATATTTGCTTTTGCATTTGGAACACATTGCGTAGATTTTTCAAAGAACAGTGTTGTAGTACATAAAAATTAGGGATAACGTCACTGTAGCACAATAAACTTTTGTCATTTTCCCGATTTGGTCACTAAACTTTTTTTTTTGCACAATAGATCCCTAAAGTGTCATTTTACCTGTTAAATAAGCCATTTTACTCGAATTTAGCAGGTAACCCAGTAAAAATGCTGATATGGCATTAATAATTATTTTATGTAGCCACGTCATATATTCTACATAGATAACATCTTACTTTTTAATGTCCAACCCCCCCCCCCATTGGAACTTTGCAGTCAGCCACCAGCCCACCACTATCTCCTTTACCATGGCCAAACCCATTGCAACCTTTCCTTATAGTCATGAACCTGTAGATGAAAACCTCAGCAATGGATTTTGCTTTGTTTGTAGATCTTGGTGATGAAGAAAACAGTAACAAATCCAACTCCCACCACTACCACTATCGTCCGCCTCCCATCACCCATCCATTGTCCACCTCCCAACATGATCACTTGAATAGACCAAAATAAACACCAAACCAGAAAAAGTTCTAAGCTTCAAAAGAATTTCAGAAAAAGCACCTGATCTAAAACGAATCTAAAAAACATTATTCGAGCTCTTCATCTTCCTCTATGAAACTACTTAAATACTTTGCCTATTCGAGTTCCTTATCTTCCGCTGTGTCTTTCACCTCCCAACAGGAGCATTATGAACAGACCGGTCGGACAGATGTAGGCATGAGAAAGACTCATGTTGAGATTCTATTACACACAACCATCACACTCTCTGATAATCTATATCACCGCTCAATGTTAACTAAGAAATCCCTAAACAAATTTCATCCCCAAGTAATTATTTATGCGAAGGATTAGGAAAATTCCATAACAGGAATACCCTCGTTCACATCGTTAGGCTCGTTTCCCAGACACACTCCTTCAAAACGTTCATCAGAGAGAAGAGTTGTGACCCTTCTCCGATCTTTGCTCCATACTTCCTATCGCTGACGCCAACTACTGCTCCTTTATCTGGTAAGTCCAACTTTCTTTATCCGGTGTAACCTCCTGGGTCGATACATGATGACTGATTTCTGGAATCGATGAAATATATGAGTCACCATCACCATTATCAACCACTTAAATTTTGATACCGAGAAGAAAGGGGGATTTGATTCCTTGGTGCTGAGGATTCACGCACATATACAGAAAATTTGTGAAGAATACAATGAATGAGGGTGCCTGTGATCGATTACTAGTAGGAGGTTTCGTTCTTTGATTGATACCTAAAATCAATACCAGAAGCTGCAATCGACAGAAGGAAACGAAAGAGTGGGATCGATCTCTATTTGCTTGGGGTAAAGGATACAAACGCAGAAGCAAGCACAATCTCTGCAAAATCGCTGGTTGATTTTTGTGGTGGTGGGAATCGGGAAGAAGACGTATTCTTGTTTAGATTTAGGGGAAAAAGAAAAGACATGTCCTTTAAAGACTTGATTTTTTAATTTTGAAAAAAGTCACATGACCAAATAACCGGTGAAACCGGAAGTAATTTACAAGACTCCCCTATTTAACAGGTAAAATGACACTTTAAGGATCTATTGCGCAAAAAAAAAATTAGTGACCAAATCGGAAAAATGACAAAAGTTTATTGTGCTACAGTGACATTATCCCTAAAAACTAAATTAGGATGCTAAAATATATAATTCAATGAAAAATAACAAAATTTTAATTATTTTATAAATTATGATAAAAAGTAAAATGTTGTCACAATGAGTAAAAGATGAAATCTGAGATCAAATGAACTTGCCTTTCTAGCTCTGTCTTCCTTGTCTGCCTCTTTGCGCTTATCCTTCTCAGAACCCTGCTTGCAACAAATAAATAAATATGAATACAGAAACTAAAAGAAAAATTCATATATATTCTTCCACTAGTGAAGGGATTTTACCAATTTAACAAATATGTCCTCTTCACTCTTTTTGTTGGATAGCAACTGCATTTTTGCTAGATCTTTGTCCAATCCAACCTTTCTCTCTTCAGACTTGAGTGCTAGCAATGCTTTTCTCTTCTCCTCTAGAACCTTCTCATACTCTTCCAGTGTCATTTCCTGTTCACCGAAAAAATCTTAAAAGTTTCCTTTAGACTTAATACAAAAAAAGAACTTAGATGAGAAAGTAAAGCCATAACTCCCAACTCTTTACATAAAAGTAATTTAATTGGCCACATGAAAGAATCTCCCAACTCTTTACATAAATGTAATTGACCACATGAATCATGATTATCTATCTGCCAATTTCATGTTAAACTAACATATTAATATTACAAAGTACAACAGATGCAATTATACCACCGCCAAGAAAAAGAAACAAGAAGGTAATGTTTGGATTAAAAGAAGAATCTAATATTAAGAAACAATCAAACTGGGGTGCTCACACTCACAGACAGAAATTATTATTACAACTAATATAAGGTTCTTTTTCTTTTTAGCAATAAAGAAAAAATGTGTTGTATTCGTTTCTTTTTTACTTAATAGAAAAAGCAAACAAATCAGAACTAAAGAAGGAGAGAAATGCAAATAATAATAATAATAATAATAATAATAATAATAATAATAATAAAGAGACATCACCTTCTCCTCAGGCTCTTTCTCCTCCGTCTCATTAACAGGATTCTCCTTATTGGCATCAACTGATTCTTCCTGAACAGCTGGCTTCTCAGAGTCCACCTTCTTTTCACCTTCAACCATAGCTTCTTCAGGCTCCCTATAATTAAAAACGCAACCAGACAAGTCAACTCATTGAACATAAAATCCATGAAAGAATGAAGAAAATATCTATTGAAGATTGCAACATATAACAGAAACAAAGATTCTGGAGACTTGAATATAACACAATGAAGTAAAGTGTGCCTTAGATTATTAATTAAGTAGCTCATCAATGTTGAAAGAAACGTCGCATTTAGGTTTTAATTTTCAGTTTTGCAATACTATACCAAACCAACCCTAAAATTGTGGTTTTCTTAGAAACACAAAACCCAAAAAAATGAGGTGCACTTATTCAGCTCATAAAAGTGGGGCTCTGAGAGCTAAATAAACTTTGAGCACTTACAAGGCAACCTCATCGGTTGCAGTTCCCCAATTGCCACGACCAGCACCTTCACGCTTAAACCCATTACTGCATATCAAATAAATAGCATAATCAGAAAGATATTACTAAATAATAGAAAAACCAGCCTCTCAGAAACAGAAAGACTTCACCTTTTAAGGGATAAATTCAAGACAAAGCATTAATTTGCATATTATAGCATCCTACTTTCATTTCTTTCAATTAAAGAAGTATACTTGAGATCTTTTTCTAACTAAGGCATGCATATCATTTTTTTCTTATCACCGCCTTTTACTTTACAAAAAAACATAGAAAATTGTGTTTATTGTATATTTCAATGGCATAGCTATACTTGGATAGAGTTATCAAGTATGATGACATAATAAACAATTCAATGAAATCAGACACAAGTACAAGTACTAACCCACGACCAGTTCCGCTGCGGCGTTCAAACACCCTCCGAGGGCGTTCCCCTTCAACATCCCCCCCATTTGTATAGCCACCCCGACGACCACCACGGTATCCGCCACGTGGACCATTATACCCTCCTCCTCCTCGTCTTTCAGACTTGTCAACATCTCCATCTTCTGAAGGTCTGCTGTATCCTCCATTGTTAGTTCCATTAGAGTTCTCATTGTTGCCAAAATCACGATTAAACCCACGTCCACCAAAACGCCCCCCTCTCTGACCACCGTTCCTCGCCTCTTGCACTACACCTCAAAACATCAACAATGTTCAATACAATCCATGTAACAACTTAAAACACCATGTGTGTGTGTATATATATATATATATATATATATATTCTATGCTCAAATTCCAGCAAACGGTGCATGTGCAGCTACAGACAATTATATGACTTGTTTTTTACCATGAAAGTTACACAATATTAATAATATATGTCATTCTCACTCGTCTCAAGAACACTCCATATATCAATATCAGCACCACCCATCCAGGCATTTGCATCATCAAAATATACATCTTAATAATACAAACTTTACTTAAAGATTAAAGAAACACGGTGGCTCGCTTCAGTTTTAAAATTATAGGTGCTTTTATACAACATCAAAAGCACATTAGTTGTTGCAAAACAAAATTTTTACTACATTTTGTGCATCCGTTGTGGAATAACCATGTTAAACGTCACTATGGTTCATTGATAAAAAATTGACTGATACAATAATTCAACAACACAAACATGGTATATCTGAGATCCTTCAAAAAAAGTGGCACTTAAACTGAGTGCACGCTTGCGCATTCACACAAAATATCATACGACGGAACCCGTGCACATTTGCAAATAGATGTAAACCAAAAAAAAAAAAAAAAAAATAGATAAATTTACCAGCCTGGGCAGGAGGAAGCGGCTTGGACGGAAGCTTGGCTGCCGGCTTAGCAGCCGCAACACCAGCCGGAGATTTCTTGATGGACGGTGCCATTGCAGGTAGCTTAGCTATGAGCTGACTGGGGTCATCGTTATCATCATCGCCCAAAAGATCAAACGGATTCGTTGTTGCCATTTTTTCACCACACTAAAAAATGTTGAAACTTCAGAAACCAAAAACTATCGGGGGCAAACAACACGGAACCTATAGGTTGTGCTTAGCGTCCATTAATCGACTCAATCAATTAACGGCGGAATAATAGTGAGAGTGGGCGTATGTGAGCATCAAGAGAAAATTAGTGGTGATATTGGGAAAAACCCTAGCTGAAGGGGAAGATATTTGAGAAGTGGCGTACTTGTAGTTTTAGAAGATAAAAAGCCCTACAGAGTACAGAGGGTTTTGTTGACGAATTCATTGGGCTGAGCGTAGGTATCTATATTCGCGGGCTGATTTTTTGAGTCAAAACAATCCAATATCTTTTTAGTGTTATTAGACAAATATGCCAAAATATGTCTTACGTATACATATTTTTTTGTTTTTTGGTTTAAATTTTTTTTGGATTGGTGTTGCTTTTAAGTTGAAATTGGTCTTTGATAAACTTTAAAAAACTAATATGCCCTCTTAATTTGTTTTTTTTATTTTTTAAATATTTTTTTAGTTAAATATCATTGTTAAAACAAATAAATAAAAGGGCATCTCTCTCTCTGCAACCTAAAAATATCATGGTTGTATTTTCTAGCTACCGTCGCCCCTCTTTTCACCTTTTAGATCGAACCTCATCCATGTCATTCGCAACAATCAGTCACCAATCTACCACTTCTCACCCCTTTGTATGATCGACAACCACCAACCTCGAAATCATTATTGCACCTACCATCAGACACATCACCCTATTCTTTCACCTTCATTTACCAGCAGTTCCCCACCTCTGTACATACCACTTTTAGAATCGATTTGTTCATATACAAAAAGGGAAAACACCACCGGTCACCTTTGACTTAAAATCAAAATCAGTCTTGAAACCTGTAATAAAACCCAAACTAAAATAAACATCAAACAACTCAAAACCAAAACTAACGAAATTTAAACCAAAATTGTTAACGTATCACACTAGGAACATGTCACACCCCAAAAACAAGAACAGCGGAATCGTTCAGGGGCGGAGGACGTCATATACAGTATCACAACAATGAAAAGTAGTAAACAAGCAACAACATCATCCATTGCATTAATAATATAATTATTATACAAGTGTGTTCTGTCAATTTTTGATAAACACTAAAACATAAATCAAAATGAAAGATGAGTCTTGAACGAGCTCCATCTTCTCTAAACCTTGCATCGGTACTTGTCTATAATTGACCTGAGGATACAAGTAATTTTGAAAGCGAGTATCAGCTTTGAAGCTGGTGAGATCATAAGTATTTTAGTGTCTTAATTTGTATGTAAGAATTTGTAAGTATTGAAAATGTATATGAATCGTAAGTATGAAAATGTTTGTAAAACAACTGTAAACGTTTGGAAAAACTCTAGAAATCCCTATGACTCCTATTATAACAGGGAGTCTTCTACCAAGACTTAACTGATCTATATGTAGCCTTCTACCAAGGCATCTAGTGTTTGTGTGTGTCTCCTGAAAGAGTGTGTATTTTCCCAAGTCTGACTATCATTAACCAAAAAGATAGTTTCTACATTACCGTGCGTCGTGTGAATATTCACGAAGTGAATCTAATGGGAAAATGAAATAGTATTATGGTGTAGTGCCGAACTACAACCGTACCAATTACCTTAAGTCTAGGGTAATTCTTCTAAGTACTGTAGCATTTGTAATAAATAACTACATCGGTACTCAACTGCCTTATTTGAGGGATAATGTGATGTGTAGATCCCAGGCTATACGCTCCCCTGTCAAAGGGATTTTGGGACCTACCCACGACCCTTGCATGTATGCAAGCCGTGAGCATCCACATTACTATGATCATGTATACTCGATATAACTATCACAATTGTGTTGTGATTCATCGGTATAGTTAGATCCTGAACTGGTTCCATGCTATAGCACCTAGTGACGTCTGTTCTATGTATATGTAAGCGTACTCATGTAAGTGTGATCATGTAATTGTACTCATGTAAGTGTGATTATGTAATTGTACTCATGTAAGTGTGATCATGTAATAGTATAGTAATGTACTGTAATGTTCTACTTGTGCTAGCTGTAATGTGTATTCTCTCTCTATCTAGCATGTATAGTAATGTACTGTAATGCTCTAGCTGTAATGGCTCTCTCTATCTAGCAAGTATAGTAATGTACTGTAATGTTCTAGAAAGTATTGGCTCATGAGTAAACTGACTCATTGTGTGATATCGCGTTCTAGTAATAGTTCTAGTATCTTCCTAAACTACCCATATGGTAGTTTACTAGTAATCTAACCGGTACGTATGAACATGGATGTATACCCTTGCTACCCAAGGGCATTGGATGAACTGGAAAGACCTTTTATGACTATATATGTACACATGATATATAACTAATATTTAAACGACCTTCGGACGAGTACCCGATATCCCACCAGACCACATCCAAATCGAGGAAAAGGAAACAGGGTGGATAGCCTTCCTAAGTCTTTTAAACGTTACTTATAACTATACATATAGAGGCATGCAATTTATAATATAAAAGCATAAAATAAGTTTTGTAAAACCTTTGATCATAATTATTATCTAATAAAAGATCGACTTGATGTCAATCTATAAAACGGTTTGAAGGCATGGGTTTGATAAAACAGTTTAGTATAAAGAAACATTTGTTTGAAACACAATTGTAAATAAGTTTGAAATAAAACATACAGAATAAAATGTACACTGTAATAAGGAGTTTTAAACACATAAAGTGTTTATGAAAAACATTTGAAGGAAACTGTTTGGTAAAACGGCTAATGAGTAGTAAACAAGCAACAACATCATCCATTGCATTAATAATATAATTATTATACAAGCGTGTTCTGTCAATTTTTGATAAACACTAAAACATAAATCAAAATGAAAGATGAGTCTTGAACGAGCTCCATCTTCTCTAAACCTTGCATCGGTACTTGTCTATAATTGACCTGAGGATACAAGTAATTTTGAAAGCGAGTATCACCTTTGAAGCTGGTGAGATCATAAGTATTTTAGTGTCTTAATTTGTATGTAAGAATTTGTAAGTATTGAAAATGTATATGAATCGTAAGTATGAAAATGTTTGTAAAACAACTGTAAACGTTTGGAAAAACTCTAGAAATCCCTATGACTCCTATTATAACAGGGAGTCTTCTACCAAGACTTAACTGATCTATATGTAGCCTTCTACCAAGGCATCTAGTGTTTGTGTGTGTCTCTTGAAAGAGTGTGTATTTTCCCAAGTCTGACCATCATTAACCAAAAAGATAGTTTCTACATTACCGTGCGTCGTGTGAATATTCACGAAGTGAATCTAATGGGAAAATGAAATAGTACTATGGTGTAGTGCCGAACTACAACCGTACCAATTACCTTAAGTCTAGGGTAATTCTTCTAAGTACTGTAGCATTTGTAATAAATAACTACATCGGTACTCAACTGCCTTATTTGAGGGATAATGTGATGTCTAGATCCCAGGCTATACGCTCCCCTGTCAAAGGGATTTTGGGACCTACCCACGACCCTTGCATGTATGCAAGCCGTGAGCATCCACATTACTATGATCATGTATACTCGATATAACTATCACAATTGTGTTGTGATTCATCGGTATAGTTAGATCCTGAACTGGTTCCATGCTATAGCACCTACTGACGTCTGTTCTATGTATATGTAAGCGTACTCATGTAAGTGTGATCATGTAATTGTACTCATGTAAGTGTGATTATGTAATTGTACTCATGTAAGTGTGGTCATGTAATAATATAGTAATGTACTGTAATGTTCTACTTGTGCTAGCTGTAATGTGTATTCTCTCTCTATCTAGCATGTATAGTAATGTACTGTAATGCTCTAGCTGTAATGGCTCTCTCTATCTAGCAAGTATAGTAATGTACTGTAATGTTCTAGAAAGTATTGGCTCATGAGTAAACTGACTCATTGTGTGATATCGCGTTCTAGTAATAGTTCTAGTATCTTCCTAAACTACCCATATGGTAGTTTACTAGTAATCTAACCGGTACGTATGAACATGGATGTATACCCTTGCTACCCAAGGGCATTGGATGAACTGGAAAGACCTTTTATGACTATATATGTACACATGATATATAACTAATATTTAAACGACCTTCGGACGAGTACCCGATATCCCACCAGACCACATCCAAATCGAGGAAAAGGAAACAGGGTGGATAGCCTTCCTAAGTCTTTTAAACGTTACTTATAACTATACATATAGAGGCATGCAATTTATAATATGAAAGCATAAAATAAGTTTTGTAAAACCTTTGATCATAATTATTATCTAATAAAAGATCGACTTGATGTCAATCTATAAAACGGTTTGAAGGCATGGGTTTGATAAAACAGTTTAGTATAAAGAAACATTTGTTTGAAACACAATTGTAAATAAGTTTGAAATAAAACATACAGAATAAAATGTACACTGTAATAAGGAGTTTTAAACACATAAAGTGTTTATGAAAAACATTTGAAGGAAACTGTTTGGTAAAACGGCTAATGAGTAGTAAACAAGCAACAACATCATCCATTGCATTAATAATATAATTATTATACAAGTGTGTTCTGTCAATTTTTGATAAACACTAAAACATAAATCAAAATGAAAGATGAGTCTTGAACGAGCTCCATCTTCTCTAAACCTTGCATCGGTACTTGTCTATAATTGACCTGAGGATACAAGTAATTTTGAAAGCGAGTATCACCTTTGAAGCTGGTGAGATCATAAGTATTTTAGTGTCTTAATTTGTATGTAAGAATTTGTAAGTATTGAAAATGTATATGAATCGTAAGTATGAAAATGTTTGTAAAACAACTGTAAACGTTTGGAAAAACTCTAGAAATCCCTATGACTCCTATTATAACAGGGAGTCTTCTACCAAGACTTAACTGATCTATATGTAGCCTTCTACCAAGGCATCTAGTGTTTGTGTGTGTCTCTTGAAAGAGTGTGTATTTTCCCAAGTCTGACCATCATTAACCAAAAAGATAGTTTCTACATTACCGTGCGTCGTGTGAATATTCACGAAGTGAATCTAATGGGAAAATGAAATAGTACTATGGTGTAGTGCCGAACTACAACCGTACCAATTACCTTAAGTCTAGGGTAATTCTTCTAAGTACTGTAGCATTTGTAATAAATAACTACATCGGTACTCAACTGCCTTATTTGAGGGATAATGTGATGTCTAGATCCCAGGCTATACGCTCCCCTGTCAAAGGGATTTTGGGACCTACCCACGACCCTTGCATGTATGCAAGCCGTGAGCATCCACATTACTATGATCATGTATACTCGATATAACTATCACAATTGTGTTGTGATTCATCGGTATAGTTAGATCCTGAACTGGTTCCATGCTATAGCACCTACTGACGTCTGTTCTATGTATATGTAAGCGTACTCATGTAAGTGTGATCATGTAATTGTACTCATGTAAGTGTGATTATGTAATTGTACTCATGTAAGTGTGGTCATGTAATAATATAGTAATGTACTGTAATGTTCTACTTGTGCTAGCTGTAATGTGTATTCTCTCTCTATCTAGCATGTATAGTAATGTACTGTAATGCTCTAGCTGTAATGGCTCTCTCTATCTAGCAAGTATAGTAATGTACTGTAATGTTCTAGAAAGTATTGGCTCATGAGTAAACTGACTCATTGTGTGATATCGCGTTCTAGTAATAGTTCTAGTATCTTCCTAAACTACCCATATGGTAGTTTACTAGTAATCTAACCGGTACGTATGAACATGGATGTATACCCTTGCTACCCAAGGGCATTGGATGAACTGGAAAGACCTTTTATGACTATATATGTACACATGATATATAACTAATATTTAAACGACCTTCGGACGAGTACCCGATATCCCACCAGACCACATCCAAATCGAGGAAAAGGAAACAGGGTGGATAGCCTTCCTAAGTCTTTTAAACGTTACTTATAACTATACATATAGAGGCATGCAATTTATAATATGAAAGCATAAAATAAGTTTTGTAAAACCTTTGATCATAATTATTATCTAATAAAAGATCGACTTGATGTCAATCTATAAAACGGTTTGAAGGCATGGGTTTGATAAAACAGTTTAGTATAAAGAAACATTTGTTTGAAACACAATTGTAAATAAGTTTGAAATAAAACATACAGAATAAAATGTACACTGTAATAAGGAGTTTTAAACACATAAAGTGTTTATGAAAAACATTTGAAGGAAACTGTTTGGTAAAACGGCTAATGAGTAGTAAACAAGCAACAACATCATCCATTGCATTAATAATATAATTATTATACAAGTGTGTTCTGTCAATTTTTGATAAACACTAAAACATAAATCAAAATGAAAGATGAGTCTTGAACGAGCTCCATCTTCTCTAAACCTTGCATCGGTACTTGTCTATAATTGACCTGAGGATACAAGTAATTTTGAAAGCGAGTATCACCTTTGAAGCTGGTGAGATCATAAGTATTTTAGTGTCTTAATTTGTATGTAAGAATTTGTAAGTATTGAAAATGTATATGAATCGTAAGTATGAAAATGTTTGTAAAACAACTGTAAACGTTTGGAAAAACTCTAGAAATCCCTATGACTCCTATTATAACAGGGAGTCTTCTACCAAGACTTAACTGATCTATATGTAGCCTTCTACCAAGGCATCTAGTGTTTGTGTGTGTCTCTTGAAAGAGTGTGTATTTTCCCAAGTCTGACCATCATTAACCAAAAAGATAGTTTCTACATTACCGTGCGTCGTGTGAATATTCACGAAGTGAATCTAATGGGAAAATGAAATAGTACTATGGTGTAGTGCCGAACTACAACCGTACCAATTACCTTAAGTCTAGGGTAATTCTTCTAAGTACTGTAGCATTTGTAATAAATAACTACATCGGTACTCAACTGCCTTATTTGAGGGATAATGTGATGTCTAGATCCCAGGCTATACGCTCCCCTGTCAAAGGGATTTTGGGACCTACCCACGACCCTTGCATGTATGCAAGCCGTGAGCATCCACATTACTATGATCATGTATACTCGATATAACTATCACAATTGTGTTGTGATTCATCGGTATAGTTAGATCCTGAACTGGTTCCATGCTATAGCACCTAGTGACGTCTGTTCTATGTATATGTAAGCGTACTCATGTAAGTGTGATCATGTAATTGTACTCATGTAAGTGTGATTATGTAATTGTACTCATGTAAGTGTGATCATGTAATAGTATAGTAATGTACTGTAATGTTCTACTTGTGCTAGCTGTAATGTGTATTCTCTCTCTATCTAGCATGTATAGTAATGTACTGTAATGCTCTAGCTGTAATGGCTCTCTCTATCTAGCAAGTATAGTAATGTACTGTAATGTTCTAGAAAGTATTGGCTCATGAGTAAACTGACTCATTGTGTGATATCGCGTTCTAGTAATAGTTCTAGTATCTTCCTAAACTACCCATATGGTAGTTTACTAGTAATCTAACCGGTACGTATGAACATGGATGTATACCCTTGCTACCCAAGGGCATTGGATGAACTGGAAAGACCTTTTATGACTATATATGTACACATGATATATAACTAATATTTAAACGACCTTCGGACGAGTACCCGATATCCCACCAGACCACATCCAAATCGAGGAAAAGGAAACAGGGTGGATAGCCTTCCTAAGTCTTTTAAACGTTACTTATAACTATACATATAGAGGCATGCAATTTATAATATAAAAGCATAAAATAAGTTTTGTAAAACCTTTGATCATAATTATTATCTAATAAAAGATCGACTTGATGTCAATCTATAAAACGGTTTGAAGGCATGGGTTTGATAAAACAGTTTAGTATAAAGAAACATTTGTTTGAAACACAATTGTAAATAAGTTTGAAATAAAACATACAGAGTAAAATGTATAGTGTAATAAGGAGTTTTAAACACATAAAGTGTTTATGAAAAACATTTGAAGGAAACTGTTTGGTAAAACGGCTAATGAGTAGTAAACAAGCAACAACATCATCCATTGCATTAATAATATAATTATTATACAAGTGTGTTCTGTCAATTTTTGATAAACACTAAAACATAAATCAAAATGAAAGATGAGTCTTGAACGAGCTCCATCTTCTCTAAACCTTGCATCGGTACTTGTCTATAATTGACCTGAGGATACAAGTAATTTTGAAAGCGAGTATCAGCTTTGAAGCTGGTGAGATCATAAGTATTTTAGTGTCTTAATTTGTATGTAAGAATTTGTAAGTATTGAAAATGTATATGAATCGTAAGTATGAAAATGTTTGTAAAACAACTGTAAACGTTTGGAAAAACTCTAGAAATCCCTATGACTCCTATTATAACAGGGAGTCTTCTACCAAGACTTAACTGATCTATATGTAGCCTTCTACCAAGGCAACTAGTGTTTGTGTGTGTCTCTTGAAAGAGTGTGTATTTTCCCAAGTCTGACTATCATTAACCAAAAAGATAGTTTCTACATTACCGTGCGTCGTGTGAATATTCACGAAGTGAATCTAATGGGAAAATGAAATAGTACTATGGTGTAGTGCCGAACTACAACCGTACCAATTACCTTAAGTCTAGGGTAATTCTTCTAAGTACTGTAGCATTTGTAATAAATAGCTACATTGGTACTCAACTGCCTTATTTAAGGGATAATGTGATGTCTAGATTCCAGGCTATACGCTCCCTTGTCAAAGGGATTTTGGGACCTACCCACGACCCTTGCATGTATGCAAGCCGTGAGCATCCACATTACTATGATCATGTATACTCGATATAACTATCACAATTGTGTTGTGATTCATCGGTATAGTTAGATCCTGAACTGGTTCCATGCTATAGCACCTAGTGACGTCTGTTCTATGTATATGTAAGCGTACTCATGTAAGTGTGATCATGTAATTGTACTCATGTAAGTGTGATTATGTAATTGTACTCATGTAAGTGTGATCATGTAATAGTATAGTAATGTACTGTAATGTTCTACTTGTGCTAGCTGTAATGTGTATTCTCTCTCTATCTAGCATGTATAGTAATGTACTGTAATGCTCTAGCTGTAATGGCTCTCTCTATCTAGCAAGTATAGTAATGTACTGTAATGTTCTAGAAAGTATTGGCTCATGAGTAAACTGACTCATTGTGTGATATCGCGTTCTAGTAATAGTTCTAGTATCTTCCTAAACTACCCATATGGTAGTTTACTAGTAATCTAACCGGTACGTATGAACATGGATGTATACCCTTGCTACCCAAGGGCATTGGATGAACTGGAAAGACCTTTTATGACTATATATGTACACATGATATATAACTAATATTTAAACGACCTTCGGACGAGTACCCGATATCCCACCAGACCACATCCAAATCGAGGAAAAGGAAACAGGGTGGATAGCCTTCCTAAGTCTTTTAAACGTTACTTATAACTATACATATAGAGGCATGCAATTTATAATATAAAAGCATAAAATAAGTTTTGTAAAACCTTTGATCATAATTATTATCTAATAAAAGATCGACTTGATGTCAATCTATAAAACGGTTTGAAGGCATGGGTTTGATAAAACAGTTTAGTATAAAGAAACATTTGTTTGAAACACAATTGTAAATAAGTTTGAAATAAAACATACAGAATAAAATGTACACTGTAATAAGGAGTTTTAAACACATAAAGTGTTTATGAAAAACATTTGAAGGAAACTGTTTGGTAAAACGGCTAATGAGTAGTAAACAAGCAACAACATCATCCATTGCATTAATAATATAATTATTATACAAGTGTGTTCTGTCAATTTTTGATAAAAACTAAAACATAAATCAAAATGAAAGATGAGTCTTGAACGAGCTCCATCTTCTCTAAACCTTGCATCGGTACTTGTCTATAATTGACCTGAGGATACAAGTAATTTTGAAAGCGAGTATCACCTTTGAAGCTGGTGAGATCATAAGTATTTTAGTGTCTTAATTTGTATGTAAGAATTTGTAAGTATTGAAAATGTATATGAATCGTAAGTATGAAAATGTTTGTAAAACAACTGTAAACGTTTGGAAAAACTCTAGAAATCCCTATGACTCCTATTATAACAGGGAGTCTTCTACCAAGACTTAACTGATCTATATGTAGCCTTCTACCAAGGCATCTAGTGTTTGTGTGTGTCTCTTGAAAGAGTGTGTATTTTCCCAAGTCTGACTATCATTAACCAAAAAGATAGTTTCTACATTACCGTGCGTCGTGTGAATATTCACGAAGTGAATCTAATGGGAAAATGAAATAGTACTATGGTGTAGTGCCGAACTACAACCGTACCAATTACCTTAAGTCTAGGGTAATTCTTCTAAGTACTGTAGCATTTGTAATAAATAACTACATCGGTACTCAACTGCCTTATTTGAGGGATAATGTGATGTCTAGATCCCAGGCTATACGCTCCCCTGTCAAAGGGATTTTGGGACCTACCCACGACCCCTGCATGTATGCAAGCCGTGAGCATCCACATTACTATGATCATGTATACTCGATATAACTATCACAATTGTGTTGTGATTCATCGGTATAGTTAGATCCTGAACTGGTTCCATGCTATAGCACCTAGTGACGTCTGTTCTATGTATATGTAAGCGTACTCATGTAAGTGTGATCATGTAATTGTACTCATGTAAGTGTGATTATGTAATTGTACTCATGTAAGTGTGATCATGTAATAGTATAGTAATGTACTGTAATGTTCTACTTGTGCTAGCTGTAATGTGTATTCTCTCTCTATCTAGCATGTATAGTAATGTATTGTAATGCTCTAGCTGTAATGGCTCTCTCTATCTAGCAAGTATAGTAATGTACTGTAATGTTCTAGAAAGTATTGGCTCATGAGTAAACTGACTCATTATGTGATATCGCGTTCTAGTAATAGTTCTAGTATCTTCCTAAACTACCCATATGGTAGTTTACTAGTAATCTAACCGGTACGTATGAACATGGATGTATACCCTTGCTACCCAAGGGCATTGGATGAACTGGAAAGACCTTTTATGACTATATATGTACACATGATATATAACTAATATTTAAACGACCTTCGGACGAGTACCCGATATCCCACCAGACCACATCCAAATCGAGGAAAAGGAAACAGGGTGGATAGCCTTCCTAAGTCTTTTAAACGTTACTTATAACTATACATATAGAGGCATGCAATTTATAATATAAAAGCATAAAATAAGTTTTGTAAAACCTTTGATCATAATTATTATCTAATAAAAGATCGACTTGATGTCAGTCTATAAAACGGTTTGAAGGCATGGGTTTGATAAAACAGTTTAGTATAAAGAAACATTTGTTTGAAACACAATTGTAAATAAGTTTGAAATAAAACATACAGAATAAAATGTACACTGTAATAAGGAGTTTTAAACACATAAAGTGTTTATGAAAAACATTTGAAGGAAACTGTTTGGTAAAACGGCTAATGAGTAGTAAACAAGCAACAACATCATCCATTGCATTAATAATATAATTATTATACAAGTCTGTTCTGTCAATTTTTGATAAAAACTAAAACATAAATCAAAATGAAAGATGAGTCTTGAACGAGCTCCATCTTCTCTAAACCTTGCATCGGTACTTGTCTATAATTGACCTGAGGATACAAGTAATTTTGAAAGCGAGTATCAGCTTTGAAGCTGGTGAGATCATAAGTATTTTAGTGTCTTAATTTGTATGTAAGAATTTGTAAGTATTGAAAATGTATATGAATCGTAAGTATGAAAATGTTTGTAAAACAACTGTAAACGTTTGGAAAAACTCTAGAAATCCCTATGACTCCTATTATAACAGGGAGTCTTCTACCAAGACTTAACTGATCTATATGTAGCCTTCTACCAAGGCATCTAGTGTTTGTGTGTGTCTCTTGAAAGAGTGTGTATTTTCCCAAGTCTGACTATCATTAACCAAAAAGATAGTTTCTACATTACCGTGCGTCGTGTGAATATTCACGAAGTGAATCTAATGGGAAAATGAAATAGTACTATGGTGTAGTGCCGAACTACAACCGTACCAATTACCTTAAGTCTAGGGTAATTCTTCTAAGTACTGTAGCATTTGTAATAAATAACTACATCGGTACTCAACTGCCTTATTTAAGGGATAATGTGATGTCTAGATCCCAGGCTATACGCTCCCCTGTCAAAGGGATTTTGGGACCTACCCACGACCTTTGCATGTATGCAAGCCGTGAGCATCCACATTACTATGATCATGTATACTCGATATAACTATCACAATTGTGTTGTGATTCATCGGTATAGTTAGATCCTGAACTGGTTCCATGCTATAGCACCTAGTGACGTCTGTTCTATGTATATGTAAGCGTACTCATGTAAGTGTGATCATGTAATTGTACTCATGTAAGTGTGATTATGTAATTGTACTCATGTAAGTGTGATCATGTAATAGTATAGTAATGTACTGTAATGTTCTACTTATGCTAGCTGTAATGTGTATTCTCTCTCTATCTAGCATGTATAGTAATGTACTGTAATGCTCTAGCTGTAATGGCTCTCTCTATCTAGCAAGTATAGTAATGTACTGTAATGTTCTAGAAAGTATTGGCTCATGAGTAAACTGACTCATTGTGTGATATCGCGTTCTAGTAATAGTTCTAGTATCTTCCTAAACTACCCATATGGTAGTTTACTAGTAATCTAACCGGTACGTATGAACATGGATGTATACCCTTGCTACCCAAGGGCATTGGATGAACTGGAAAGACCTTTTATGACTATATATGTACACATGATATATAACTAATATTTAAACGACCTTCGGACGAGTACCCGATATCCCACCAGACCACATCCAAATCGAGGAAAAGGAAACAGGGTGGATAGTCTTCCTAAGTCTTTTAAACGTTACTTATAACTATACATATAGAGGCATGCAATTTATAATATAAAAGCATAAAATAAGTTTTGTAAAACCTTTGATCATAATTATTATCTAATAAAAGATCGACTTGATGTCAATCTATAAAACGGTTTGAAGGCATGGGTTTGATAAAACAGTTTAGTATAAAGAAACATTTGTTTGAAACACAATTGTAAATAAGTTTGAAATAAAACATACAGAATAAAATGTACACTGTAATAAGGAGTTTTAAACACATAAAGTGTTTATAAAAAACATTTGAAGGAAACTGTTTGGTAAAACGGCTAATGAGTAGTAAACAAGCAACAACATCATCCATTGCATTAATAATATAATTATTATACAAGTGTGTTCTGTCAATTTTTGATAAACACTAAAACATAAATCAAAATGAAAGATGAGTCTTGAACGAGCTCCATCTTCTCTAAACCTTGCATCGGTACTTGTCTATAATTGACCTGAGGATACAAGTAATTTTGAAAGCGAGTATCAGCTTTGAAGCTGGTGAGATCAAAAGTATTTTAGTGTCTTAATTTGTATGTAAGAATTTGTAAGTATTGAAAATGTATATGAATCGTAAGTATGAAAATGTTTGTAAAACAACTGTAAACGTTTGGAAAACTCTAGAAATCCCTATGACTCCTATTATAACAGGGAGTCTTCTACCAAGACTTAACTGATCTATATGTAGCCTTCTACCAAGGCATCTAGTGTTTGTGTGTGTCTCTTGAAAGAGTGTGTATTTTCCCAAGTCTGACTATCATTAACCAAAAAGATAGTTTCTACATTACCGTGCGTCGTGTGAATATTCACGAAGTGAATCTAATGGGAAAATGAAATAGTACTATGGTGTAGTGCCGAACTACAACCGTACCAATTACCTTAAGTCTAGGGTAATTCTTCTAAGTACTGTAGCATTTGTAATAAATAACTACATCGGTACTCAACTGCCTTATTTGAGGGATAATGTGATGTCTAGATCCCAGGCTATACGCTCCCCTGTCAAAGGGATTTTGGGACCTACCCACGACCCTTGCATGTATGCAAGCCGTGAGCATCCACATTACTATGATCATGTATACTCGATATAACTATCACAATTGTGTTGTGATTCATCGGTATAGTTAGATCCTGAACTGGTTCCATGCTATAGCACCTAGTGACGTCTGTTCTATGTATATGTAAGCGTACTCATGTAAGTGTGATCATGTAATTGTACTCATGTAAGTGTGATTATGTAATTGTACTCATGTAAGTGTGATCATGTAATAGTATAGTAATGTACTGTAATGTTCTACTTGTGCTAGCTGTAATGTGTATTCTCTCTCTATCTAGCATGTATAGTAATGTACTGTAATGCTCTAGCTGTAATGGCTCTCTCTATCTAGCAAGTATAGTAATGTACTGTAATGTTCTAGAAAGTATTGGCTCATGAGTAAACTGACTCATTGTGTGATATCGCGTTCTAGTAATAGTTCTAGTATCTTCCTAAACTACCCATATGGTAGTTTACTAGTAATCTAACCGGTACGTATGAACATGGATGTATACCCTTGCTACCCAAGGGCATTGGATGAACTGGAAAGACCTTTTATGACTATATATGTACACATGATATATAACTAATATTTAAACGACCTTCGGACGAGTACCCGATATCCCACCAGACCACATCCAAATCGAGGAAAAGGAAACAGGGTGGATAGCCTTCCTAAGTCTTTTAAACGTTACTTATAACTATACATATAGAGGCATGCAATTTATAATATAAAAGCATAAAATAAGTTTTGTAAAACCTTTGATCATAATTATTATCTAATAAAAGATCGACTTGATGTCAATCTATAAAACGGTTTGAAGGCATGGGTTTGATAAAACAGTTTAGTATAAAGAAACATTTGTTTGAAACACAATTGTAAATAAGTTTGAAATAAAACATACAGAATAAAATGTACACTGTAATAAGGAGTTTTAAACACATAAAGTGTTTATGAAAAACATTTGAAGGAAACTGTTTGGTAAAACGGCTAATGAGTAGTAAACAAGCAACAACATCATCCATTGCATTAATAATATAATTATTATACAAGTGTGTTCTGTCAATTTTTGATAAAAACTAAAACATAAATCAAAATGAAAGATGAGTCTTGAACGAGCTCCATCTTCTCTAAACCTTGCATCGGTACTTGTCTATAATTGACCTGAGGATACAAGTAATTTTGAAAGCGAGTATCACCTTTGAAGCTGGTGAGATCATAAGTATTTTAGTGTCTTAATTTGTATGTAAGAATTTGTAAGTATTGAAAATGTATATGAATCGTAAGTATGAAAATGTTTGTAAAACAACTGTAAACGTTTGGAAAAACTCTAGAAATCCCTATGACTCCTATTATAACAGGGAGTCTTCTACCAAGACTTAACTGATCTATATGTAGCCTTCTACCAAGGCATCTAGTGTTTGTGTGTGTCTCTTGAAAGAGTGTGTATTTTCCCAAGTCTGACTATCATTAACCAAAAAGATAGTTTCTACATTACCGTGCGTCGTGTGAATATTCACGAAGTGAATCTAATGGGAAAATGAAATAGTACTATGGTGTAGTGCCGAACTACAACCGTACCAATTACCTTAAGTCTAGGGTAATTCTTCTAAGTACTGTAGCATTTGTAATAAATAACTACATCGGTACTCAACTGCCTTATTTAAGGGATAATGTGATGTCTAGATCCCAGGCTATACGCTCCCCTGTCAAAGGGATTTTGGGACCTACCCACGACCTTTGCATGTATGCAAGCCGTGAGCATCCACATTACTATGATCATGTATACTCGATATAACTATCACAATTGTGTTGTGATTCATCGGTATAGTTAGATCCTGAACTGGTTCCATGCTATAGCACCTAGTGACGTCTGTTCTATGTATATGTAAGCGTACTCATGTAAGTGTGATCATGTAATTGTACTCATGTAAGTGTGATTATGTAATTGTACTCATGTAAGTGTGATCATGTAATAGTATAGTAATGTACTGTAATGTTCTACTTATGCTAGCTGTAATGTGTATTCTCTCTCTATCTAGCATGTATAGTAATGTACTGTAATGCTCTAGCTGTAATGGCTCTCTCTATCTAGCAAGTATAGTAATGTACTGTAATGTTCTAGAAAGTATTGGCTCATGAGTAAACTGACTCATTGTGTGATATCGCGTTCTAGTAATAGT
This sequence comes from Lactuca sativa, assembly GCF_002870075.4. Classification (NCBI taxonomy): domain Eukaryota; kingdom Viridiplantae; phylum Streptophyta; class Magnoliopsida; order Asterales; family Asteraceae; genus Lactuca; species Lactuca sativa. The sequence continues at coordinate 106,623,557 of NC_056628.2, forward strand.
TCTAGTATCTTCCTAAACTACCCATATGGTAGTTTACTAGTAATCTAACCGGTACGTATGAACATGGATGTATACCCTTGCTACCCAAGGGCATTGGATGAACTGGAAAGACCTTTTATGACTATATATGTACACATGATATATAACTAATATTTAAACGACCTTCGGACGAGTACCCGATATCCCACCAGACCACATCCAAATCGAGGAAAAGGAAACAGGGTGGATAGTCTTCCTAAGTCTTTTAAACGTTACTTATAACTATACATATAGAGGCATGCAATTTATAATATAAAAGCATAAAATAAGTTTTGTAAAACCTTTGATCATAATTATTATCTAATAAAAGATCGACTTGATGTCAATCTATAAAACGGTTTGAAGGCATGGGTTTGATAAAACAGTTTAGTATAAAGAAACATTTGTTTGAAACACAATTGTAAATAAGTTTGAAATAAAACATACAGAATAAAATGTACACTGTAATAAGGAGTTTTAAACACATAAAGTGTTTATAAAAAACATTTGAAGGAAACTGTTTGGTAAAACGGCTAATGAGTAGTAAACAAGCAACAACATCATCCATTGCATTAATAATATAATTATTATACAAGTGTGTTCTGTCAATTTTTGATAAACACTAAAACATAAATCAAAATGAAAGATGAGTCTTGAACGAGCTCCATCTTCTCTAAACCTTGCATCGGTACTTGTCTATAATTGACCTGAGGATACAAGTAATTTTGAAAGCGAGTATCAGCTTTGAAGCTGGTGAGATCAAAAGTATTTTAGTGTCTTAATTTGTATGTAAGAATTTGTAAGTATTGAAAATGTATATGAATCGTAAGTATGAAAATGTTTGTAAAACAACTGTAAACGTTTGGAAAACTCTAGAAATCCCTATGACTCCTATTATAACAGGGAGTCTTCTACCAAGACTTAACTGATCTATATGTAGCCTTCTACCAAGGCATCTAGTGTTTGTGTGTGTCTCTTGAAAGAGTGTGTATTTTCCCAAGTCTGACTATCATTAACCAAAAAGATAGTTTCTACATTACCGTGCGTCGTGTGAATATTCACGAAGTGAATCTAATGGGAAAATGAAATAGTACTATGGTGTAGTGCCGAACTACAACCGTACCAATTACCTTAAGTCTAGGGTAATTCTTCTAAGTACTGTAGCATTTGTAATAAATAACTACATCGGTACTCAACTGCCTTATTTGAGGGATAATGTGATGTCTAGATCCCAGGCTATACGCTCCCCTGTCAAAGGGATTTTGGGACCTACCCACGACCCTTGCATGTATGCAAGCCGTGAGCATCCACATTACTATGATCATGTATACTCGATATAACTATCACAATTGTGTTGTGATTCATCGGTATAGTTAGATCCTGAACTGGTTCCATGCTATAGCACCTAGTGACGTCTGTTCTATGTATATGTAAGCGTACTCATGTAAGTGTGATCATGTAATTGTACTCATGTAAGTGTGATTATGTAATTGTACTCATGTAAGTGTGATCATGTAATAGTATAGTAATGTACTGTAATGTTCTACTTGTGCTAGCTGTAATGTGTATTCTCTCTCTATCTAGCATGTATAGTAATGTACTGTAATGCTCTAGCTGTAATGGCTCTCTCTATCTAGCAAGTATAGTAATGTACTGTAATGTTCTAGAAAGTATTGGCTCATGAGTAAACTGACTCATTGTGTGATATCGCGTTCTAGTAATAGTTCTAGTATCTTCCTAAACTACCCATATGGTAGTTTACTAGTAATCTAACCGGTACGTATGAACATGGATGTATACCCTTGCTACCCAAGGGCATTGGATGAACTGGAAAGACCTTTTATGACTATATATGTACACATGATATATAACTAATATTTAAACGACCTTCGGACGAGTACCCGATATCCCACCAGACCACATCCAAATCGAGGAAAAGGAAACAGGGTGGATAGCCTTCCTAAGTCTTTTAAACGTTACTTATAACTATACATATAGAGGCATGCAATTTATAATATAAAAGCATAAAATAAGTTTTGTAAAACCTTTGATCATAATTATTATCTAATAAAAGATCGACTTGATGTCAATCTATAAAACGGTTTGAAGGCATGGGTTTGATAAAACAGTTTAGTATAAAGAAACATTTGTTTGAAACACAATTGTAAATAAGTTTGAAATAAAACATACAGAATAAAATGTACACTGTAATAAGGAGTTTTAAACACATAAAGTGTTTATGAAAAACATTTGAAGGAAACTGTTTGGTAAAACGGCTAATGAGTAGTAAACAAGCAACAACATCATCCATTGCATTAATAATATAATTATTATACAAGTGTGTTCTGTCAATTTTTGATAAAAACTAAAACATAAATCAAAATGAAAGATGAGTCTTGAACGAGCTCCATCTTCTCTAAACCTTGCATCGGTACTTGTCTATAATTGACCTGAGGATACAAGTAATTTTGAAAGCGAGTATCACCTTTGAAGCTGGTGAGATCATAAGTATTTTAGTGTCTTAATTTGTATGTAAGAATTTGTAAGTATTGAAAATGTATATGAATCGTAAGTATGAAAATGTTTGTAAAACAACTGTAAACGTTTGGAAAAACTCTAGAAATCCCTATGACTCCTATTATAACAGGGAGTCTTCTACCAAGACTTAACTGATCTATATGTAGCCTTCTACCAAGGCATCTAGTGTTTGTGTGTGTCTCTTGAAAGAGTGTGTATTTTCCCAAGTCTGACTATCATTAACCAAAAAGATAGTTTCTACATTACCGTGCGTCGTGTGAATATTCACGAAGTGAATCTAATGGGAAAATGAAATAGTACTATGGTGTAGTGCCGAACTACAACCGTACCAATTACCTTAAGTCTAGGGTAATTCTTCTAAGTACTGTAGCATTTGTAATAAATAACTACATAGGTACTCAACTGCCTTATTTGAGGGATAATGTGATGTCTAGATCCCAGGCTATACGCTCCCCTGTCAAAGGGATTTTGGGACCTACCCACGACCCTTGCATGTATGCAAGCCGTGAGCATCCACATTACTATGATCATGTATACTCGATATAACTATCACAATTGTGTTGTGATTCATCGGTATAGTTAGATCCTGAACTGGTTCCATGCTATAGCACCTAGTGACGTCTGTTCTATGTATATGTAAGCGTACTCATGTAAGTGTGATCATGTAATTGTACTCATGTAAGTGTGATTATGTAATTGTACTCATGTAAGTGTGATCATGTAATAGTATAGTAATGTACTGTAATGTTCTACTTGTGCTAGCTGTAATGTGTATTCTCTCTCTATCTAGCATGTATAGTAATGTACTGTAATGCTCTAGCTGTAATGGCTCTCTCTATCTAGCAAGTATAGTAATGTACTGTAATGTTCTAGAAAGTATTGGCTCATGAGTAAACTGACTCATTGTGTGATATCGCGTTCTAGTAATAGTTCTAGTATCTTCCTAAACTACCCATATGGTAGTTTACTAGTAATCTAACCGGTACGTATGAACATGGAAGTATACCCTAGCTACCCAAGGGCATTGGATGAACTGGAAAGACCTTTTATGACTATATATGTACACATGATATATAACTAATATTTAAACGACCTTCGGACGAGTACCCGATATCCCACCAGACCACATCCAAATCGAGGAAAAGGAAACAGGGTGGATAGCCTTCCTAAGTCTTTTAAACGTTACTTATAACTATACATATAGAGGCATGCAATTTATAATATAAAAGCATAAAATAAGTTTTGTAAAACCTTTGATCATAATTATTATCTAATAAAAGATCGACTTGATGTCAATCTATAAAACGGTTTGAAGGCATGGGTTTGATAAAACAGTTTAGTATAAAGAAACATTTGTTTGAAACACAATTGTAAATAAGTTTGAAATAAAACATACAGAGTAAAATGTATAGTGTAATAAGGAGTTTTAAACACATAAAGTGTTTATGAAAAACATTTGAAGGAAACTGTTTGGTAAAACGGCTAATGAGTAGTAAACAAGCAACAACATCATCCATTGCATTAATAATATAATTATTATACAAGTGTGTTCTGTCAATTTTTGATAAACACTAAAACATAAATCAAAATGAAAGATGAGTCTTGAACGAGCTCCATCTTCTCTAAACCTTGCATCGGTACTTGTCTATAATTGACCTGAGGATACAAGTAATTTTGAAAGCGAGTATCAGCTTTGAAGCTGGTGAGATCATAAGTATTTTAGTGTCTTAATTTGTATGTAAGAATTTGTAAGTATTGAAAATGTATATGAATCGTAAGTATGAAAATGTTTGTAAAACAACTGTAAACGTTTGGAAAAACTCTAGAAATCCCTATGACTCCTATTATAACAGGGAGTCTTCTACCAAGACTTAACTGATCTATATGTAGCCTTCTACCAAGGCATCTAGTGTTTGTGTGTGTCTCCTGAAAGAGTGTGTATTTTCCCAAGTCTGACTATCATTAACCAAAAAGATAGTTTCTACATTACCGTGCGTCGTGTGAATATTCACGAAGTGAATCTAATGGGAAAATGAAATAGTATTATGGTGTAGTGCCGAACTACAACCGTACCAATTACCTTAAGTCTAGGGTAATTCTTCTAAGTACTGTAGCATTTGTAATAAATAACTACATCGGTACTCAACTGCCTTATTTGAGGGATAATGTGATGTGTAGATCCCAGGCTATACGCTCCCCTGTCAAAGGGATTTTGGGACCTACCCACGACCCCTGCATGTATGCAAGCCGTGAGCATCCACATTACTATGATCATGTATACTCGATATAACTATCACAATTGTGTTGTGATTCATCGGTATAGTTAGATCCTGAACTGGTTCCATGCTATAGCACCTAGTGACGTCTGTTCTATGTATATGTAAGCGTACTCATGTAAGTGTGATCATGTAATTGTACTCATGTAAGTGTGATTATGTAATTGTACTCATGTAAGTGTGATCATGTAATAGTATAGTAATGTACTGTAATGTTCTACTTGTGCTAGCTGTAATGTGTATTCTCTCTCTATCTAGCATGTATAGTAATGTACTGTAATGCTCTAGCTGTAATGGCTCTCTCTATCTAGCAAGTATAGTAATGTACTGTAATGTTCTAGAAAGTATTGGCTCATGAGTAAACTGACTCATTGTGTGATATCGCGTTCTAGTAATAGTTCTAGTATCTTCCTAAACTACCCATATGGTAGTTTACTAGTAATCTAACCGGTACGTATGAACATGGATGTATACCCTTGCTACCCAAGGGCATTGGATGAACTGGAAAGACCTTTTATGACTATATATGTACACATGATATATAACTAATATTTAAACGACCTTCGGACGAGTACCCGATATCCTACCAGACCACATCCAAATCGAGGAAAAGGAAACAGGGTGGATAGCCTTCCTAAGTCTTTTAAACGTTACTTATAACTATACATATAGAGGCATGCAATTTATAATATAAAAGCATAAAATAAGTTTTGTAAAACCTTTGATCATAATTATTATCTAATAAAAGATCGACTTGATGTCAATCTATAAAACGGTTTGAAGGCATGGGTTTGATAAAACAGTTTAGTATAAAGAAACATTTGTTTGAAACACAATTGTAAATAAGTTTGAAATAAAACATACAGAATAAAATGTACACTGTAATAAGGAGTTTTAAACACATAAAGTGTTTATGAAAAACATTTGAAGGAAACTGTTTGGTAAAACGGCTAATGAGTAGTAAACAAGCAACAACATCATCCATTGCATTAATAATATAATTATTATACAAGTGTGTTCTGTCAATTTTTGATAAACACTAAAACATAAATCAAAATGAAAGATGAGTCTTGAACAAGCTCCATCTTCTTTAAACCTTGCATCGGTACTTGTCTATAATTGACCTGAGGATACAAGTAATTTTGAAAGCGAGTATCAGCTTTGAAGCTGGTGAGATCATAAGTTTTTTAGTGTCTTAATTTGTATGTAAGAATTTGTAAGTATTGAAAATGTATATGAATCGTAAGTATGAAAATGTTTGTAAAACAACTGTAAACGTTTGGAAAAACTCTAGAAATCCCTATGACTCCTATTATAACAGGGAGTCTTCTACCAATACTTAACTGATCTATATGTAGCCTTCTACCAAGGCATCTAGTGTTTGTGTGTGTCTCTTGAAAGAGTGTGTATTTTCCCAAGTCTGACTATCATTAACCAAAAAGATAGTTTCTACATTACCGTGCGTCGTGTGAATATTCACGAAGTGAATCTAATGGGAAAAATGAAATAGTACTATGGTGTAGTGCCGAACTACAACCGTACCAATTACCTTAAGTCAAGGGTAATTCTTCTAAGTACTGTAGCATTTGTAATAAATAACTACATCGGTACTCAACTGCCTTATTTGAGGGATAATGTGATGTCTAGATCCCAGGCTATACGCTCCCCTGTCAAAGGGATTTTGGGACCTACCCACGACCCTTGCATGTATGCAAGCCGTGAGCATCCACATTACTATGATCATGTATACTCGATATAACTATCACAATTGTGTTGTGATTCATCGGTATAGTTAGATCCTGAACTGGTTCCATGCTATAGCACCTAGTGACGTCTGTTCTATGTATATGTAAGCGTACTCATGTAAGTGTGATCATGTAATTGTACTCATGTAAGTGTGATTATGTAATTGTACTCATGTAAGTGTGATCATGTAATAGTATAGTAATGTACTGTAATGTTCTACTTGTGCTAGCTGTAATGTGTATTCTCTCTCTATCTAGCATGTATAGTAATGTACTGTAATGCTCTAGCTGTAATGGCTCTCTCTATCTAGCAAGTATAGTAATGTACTGTAATGTTCTAGAAAGTATTGGCTCATGAGTAAACTGACTCATTGTGTGATATCGCGTTCTAGTAATAGTTCTAGTATCTTCCTAAACTACCCATATGGTAGTTTACTAGTAATCTAACCGGTACGTATGAACATGGATGTATACCCTTGCTACCCAAGGGCATTGGATGAACTGGAAAGACCTTTTATGACTATATATGTACACATGATATATAACTAATATTTAAACGACCTTCGGACGAGTACCCGATATCCCACCAGACCACATCCAAATCGAGGAAAAGGAAACAGGGTGGATAGCCTTCCTAAGTCTTTTAAACGTTACTTATAACTATACATATAGAGGCATGCAATTTATAATATAAAAGCATAAAATAAGTTTTGTAAAACCTTTGATCATAATTATTATCTAATAAAAGATCGACTTGATGTCAATCTATAAAACGGTTTGAAGGCATGGGTTTGATAAAACAGTTTAGTATAAAGAAACATTTGTTTGAAACACAATTGTAAATAAGTTTGAAATAAAACATACAGAATAAAATGTACACTGTAATAAGGAGTTTTAAACACATAAAGTGTTTATGAAAAACATTTGAAGGAAACTGTTTGGTAAAACGGCTAATGAGTAGTAAACAAGCAACAACATCATCCATTGCATTAATAATATAATTATTATACAAGTGTGTTCTGTCAATTTTTGATAAACACTAAAACATAAATCAAAATGAAAGATGAGTCTTGAACGAGCTCCATCTTCTCTAAACCTTGCATCGGTACTTGTCTATAATTGACCTGAGGATACAAGTAATTTTGAAAGCGAGTATCAGCTTTGAAGCTGGTGAGATCATAAGTATTTTAGTGTCTTAATTTGTATGTAAGAATTTGTAAGTATTGAAAATGTATATGAATCGTAAGTATGAAAATGTTTGTAAAACAACTGTAAACGTTTGGAAAAACTCTAGAAATCCCTATGACTCCTATTATAACAGGGAGTCTTCTACCAAGACTTAACTGATCTATATGTAGCCTTCTACCAAGGCATCTAGTGTTTGTGTGTGTCTCTTGAAAGAGTGTGTATTTTCCCAAGTCTGACTATCATTAACCAAAAAGATAGTTTCTACATTACCGTGCGTCGTGTGAATATTCACGAAGTGAATCTAATGGGAAAATGAAATAGTACTATGGTGTAGTGCCGAACTACAACCGTACCAATTACCTTAAGTCTAGGGTAATTCTTCTAAGTACTGTAGCATTTGTAATAAATAACTACATCGGTACTCAACTGCCTTATTTGAGGGATAATGTGATGTGTAGGTCCCAGGCTATACGCTCCCCTGTCAAAGGGATTTTGGGACCTACCCACGACCCCTGCATGTATGCAAGCCGTGAGCATCCACATTACTATGATCATGTATACTCGATATAACTATCACAATTGTGTTGTGATTCATCGGTATAGTTAGATCCTGAACTGGTTCCATGCTATAGCACCTAGTGACGTCTGTTCTATGTATATGTAAGCGTACTCATGTAAGTGTGATCATGTAATTGTACTCATGTAAGTGTGATTATGTAATTGTACTCATGTAAGTGTGATCATGTAATAGTATAGTAATGTACTGTAATGTTCTACTTGTGCTAGCTGTAATGTGTATTCTCTCTCTATCTAGCATGTATAGTAATGTACTGTAATGCTCTAGCTGTAATGGCTCTCTCTATCTAGCAAGTATAGTAATGTACTGTAATGTTCTAGAAAGTATTGGCTCATGAGTAAACTGACTCATTGTGTGATATCGCGTTCTAGTAATAGTTCTAGTATCTTCCTAAACTACCCATATGGTAGTTTACTAGTAATCTAACCGGTACGTATGAACATGGATGTATACCCTTGCTACCCAAGGGCATTGGATGAACTGGAAAGACCTTTTATGACTATATATGTACACATGATATATAACTAATATTTAAACGACCTTCGGACGAGTACCCGATATCCCACCAGACCACATCCAAATCGAGGAAAAGGAAACAGGGTGGATAGCCTTCCTAAGTCTTTTAAACGTTACTTATAACTATACATATAGAGGCATGCAATTTATAATATAAAAGCATAAAATAAGTTTTGTAAAACCTTTGATCATAATTATTATCTAATAAAAGATCGACTTGATGTCAATCTATAAAACGGTTTGAAGGCATGGGTTTGATAAAACAGTTTAGTATAAAGAAACATTTGTTTGAAACATAATTGTAAATAAGTTTGAAATAAAACATACAGAATAAAATGTACACTGTAATAAGGAGTTTTAAACACATAAAGTGTTTATGAAAAACATTTGAAGGAAACTGTTTGGTAAAACGGCTAATGAGTAGTAAACAAGCAACAACATCATCCATTGCATTAATAATATAATTATTATACAAGTGTGTTCTGTCAATTTTTGATAAAAACTAAAACATAAATCAAAATGAAAGATGAGTCTTGAACGAGCTCCATCTTCTCTAAACCTTGCATCGGTACTTGTCTATAAATTACCTGAGGATACAAGTAATTTTGAAAGCGAGTATCAGCTTTGAAGCTGGTGAGATCATAAGTATTTTAGTGTCTTAATTTGTATGTAAGAATTTGTAAGTATTGAAAATGTATATGAATCGTAAGTATGAAAATGTTTGTAAAACAACTGTAAACGTTTGGAAAAACTCTAGAAATCCCTATGACTCCTATTATAACAGGGAGTCTTCTACCAAGACTTAACTGATCTATATGTAGCCTTCTACCAAGGCATCTAGTGTTTGTGTGTGTCTCTTGAAAGAGTGTGTATTTTCCCAAGTCTGACTATCATTAACCAAAAAGATAGTTTCTACATTACCGTGCGTCGTGTGAATATTCACGAAGTGAATCTAATGGGAAAATGAAATAGTACTATGGTGTAGTGCCGAACTACAACCGTACCAATTACCTTAAGTCTAGGGTAATTCTTCTAAGTACTGTAGCATTTGTAATAAATAACTACATCGGTACTCAACTGCCTTATTTGAGGGATAATGTGATGTGTAGATCCCAGGCTATACGCTCCCCTGTCAAACGGATTTTGGGACCTACCCACGACCCTTGCATGTATGCAAGCCGTGAGCATCCACATTACTATGATCATGTATACTCGATATAACTATCACAATTGTGTTGTGATTCATCGGTATAGTTAGATCCTGAACTGGTTCCATGCTATAGCACCTAGTGACGTCTGTTCTATGTATATGTAAGCGTACTCATGTAAGTGTGATCATGTAATTGTACTCATGTAAGTGTGATTATGTAATTGTACTCATGTAAGTGTGATCATGTAATAGTATAGTAATGTACTGTAATGTTCTACTTGTGCTAGCTGTAATGTGTATTCTCTCTCTATCTAGCATGTATAGTAATGTACTGTAATGCTCTAGCTGTAATGGCTCTCTCTATCTAGCAAGTATAGTAATGTACTGTAATGTTCTAGAAAGTATTGGCTCATGAGTAAACTGACTCATTGTGTGATATCGCGTTCTAGTAATAGTTCTAGTATCTTCCTAAACTACCATATGGTAGTTTACTAGTAATCTAACCGGTACGTATGAACATGGATGTATACCCTTGCTACCCAAGGGCATTGGATGAACTGGAAAGACCTTTTATGACTATATATGTACACATGATATATAACTAATATTTAAACGACCTTCGGACGAGTACCCGATATCCCACCAGACCACATCCAAATCGAGGAAAAGGAAACAGGGTGGATAGCCTTCCTAAGTCTTTTAAACGTTACTTATAACTATACATATAGAGGCATGCAATTTATAATATAAAAGCATAAAATAAGTTTTGTAAAACCTTTGATCATAATTATTATCTAATAAAAGATCGACTTGATGTCAATCTATAAAACGGTTTGAAGGCATGGGTTTGATAAAACAGTTTAGTATAAAGAAACATTTGTTTGAAACACAATTGTAAATAAGTTTGAAATAAAACATACAGAGTAAAATGTATAGTGTAATAAGGAGTTTTAAACACATAAAGTGTTTATGAAAAACATTTGAAGGAAACTGTTTGGTAAAACGGCTAATGAGTAGTAAACAAGCAACAACATCATCCATTGCATTAATAATATAATTATTATACAAGTGTGTTCTGTCAATTTTTGATAAACACTAAAACATAAATCAAAATGAAAGATGAGTCTTGAACGAGCTCCATCTTCTCTAAACCTTGCATCGGTACTTGTCTATAATTGACCTGAGGATACAAGTAATTTTGAAAGCGAGTATCAGCTTTGAAGCTGGTGAGATCAAAAGTATTTTAGTGTCTTAATTTGTATGTAAGAATTTGTAAGTATTGAAAATGTATATGAATCGTAAGTATGAAAATGTTTGTAAAACAACTGTAAACGTTTGGAAAACTCTAGAAATCCCTATGACTCCTATTATAACAGGGAGTCTTCTACCAATACTTAACTGATCTATATGTAGCCTTCTACCAAGGCATCTAGTGTTTGTGTGTGTCTCTTGAAAGAGTGTGTATTTTCCCAAGTCTGACTATCATTAACCAAAAAGATAGTTTCTACATTACCGTGCGTCGTGTGAATATTCACGAAGTGAATCTAATGGGAAAATGAAATAGTACTATGGTGTAGTGCCGAACTACAACCGTACCAATTACCTTAAGTCTAGGGTAATTCTTCTAAGTACTGTAGCATTTGTAATAAATAACTACATCGGTACTCAACTGCCTTATTTGAGGGATAATGTGATGTCTAGATCCCAGGCTATACGCTCCCCTGTCAAAGGGATTTTGGGACCTACCCACGACCCCTGCATGTATGCAAGCCGTGAGCATCCACATTACTATGATCATGTATGCTCGATATAACTATCACAATTGTGTTGTGATTCATCGGTATAGTTAGATCCTGAACTGGTTCCATGCTATAGCACCTAGTGACGTCTGTTCTATGTATATGTAAGCGTACACATGTAAGTGTGATCATGTAATTGTACTCATGTAAGTGTGATTATGTAATTGTACTCATGTAAGTGTGATCATGTAATAGTATAGTAATGTACTGTAATGTTCTACTTGTGCTAGCTGTAATGTGTATTCTCTCTCTATCTAGCATGTATAGTAATGTACTGTAATGCTCTAGCTGTAATGGCTCTCTCTATCTAGCAAGTATAGTAATGTACTGTAATGTTCTAGAAAGTATTGGCTCATGAGTAAACTGACTCATTGTGTGATATCGCGTTCTAGTAATAGTTCTAGTATCTTCCTAAACTACCCATATGGTAGTTTACTAGTAATCTAACCGGTACGTATGAACATGGATGTATACCCTTGCTACCCAAGGGCATTGGATGAACTGGAAAGACCTTTTATGACTATATATGTACACATGATATATAACTAATATTTAAACGACCTTCGGACGAGTACCCAATATCCCACCAGACCACATCCAAATCGAGGAAAAGGAAACAGGGTGGATAGCCTTCCTAAGTCTTTTAAACGTTACTTATAACTATACATATAGAGGCATGCAATTTATAATATAAAAGCATAAAATAAGTTTTGTAAAACCTTTGATCATAATTATTATCTAATAAAAGATCGGCTTGATGTCAATCTATAAAACGGTTTGAAGGCATGGGTTTGATAAAACAGTTTAGTATAAAGAAACATTTGTTTGAAACACAATTGTAAATAAGTTTGAAATAAAACGTACAGAGTAAAATGTACAGTGTAATAAGGAGTTTTAAACACATAAAGTGTTTATGAAAAACATTTGAAGGAAACTGTTTGGTAAAACGGCTAATGAGTAGTAAACAAGCAACAACATCATCCATTGCATTAATAATATAATTATTATACAAGTGTGTTCTGTCAATTTTTGATAAACACTAAACCATAAATCAAAATGAAAGATGAGTCTTGAACGAGCTCCATCTTCTCTAAACCTTGCATCGGTACTTGTCTATAATTGACCTGAGGATACAAGTAATTTTGAAAGCGAGTATCAGCTTTGAAGCTGGTGAGATCATAAGTATTTTAGTGTCTTAATTTGTATGTAAGAATTTGTAAGTATTGAAAATGTATATGAATCGTAAGTATGAAAATGTTTGTAAAACAACTGTAAATGTTTGGAAAAACTCTAGAAATCCCTATGACTCCTATTATAACAGGGAGTCTTCTACCAATACTTAACTGATCTATATGTAGCCTTCTACCAAGGCATCTAGTGTTTGTGTGTGTCTCTTGAAAGAGTGTGTATTTTCCCAAGTCTGACTATCATTAACCAAAAAGATAGTTTCTACATTACCGTGCGTCGTGTGAATATTCACGAAGTGAATCTAATGGGAAAATGAAATAGTACTATGGTGTAGTGCCGAACTACAACCGTACCAATTACCTTAAGTCTAGGGTAATTCTTCTAAGTACTGTAGCATTTGTAATAAATAACTACATCGGTACTCAACTGCCTTATTTGAGGGATAATGTGATGTCTAGATCCCAGGCTATACGCTCCCCTGTCAAAGGGATTTTGGGACCTACCCACGACCCCTGCATGTATGCAAGCCGTGAGCATCCACATTACTATGATCATGTATACTCGATATAACTATCACAATTGTGTTGTGATTCATCGGTATAGTTAGATCCTGAACTGGTTCCATGCTATAGCACCTAGTGACGTCTGTTCTATGTATATGTAAGCGTACTCATGTAAGTGTGATCATGTAATTGTACTCATGTAAGTGTGATTATGTAATTGTACTCATGTAAGTGTGATCATGTAATAGTATAGTAATGTACTGTAATGTTCTACTTGTGCTAGCTGTAATGTGTATTCTCTCTCTATCTAGCATGTATAGTAATGTACTGTAATGCTCTAGCTGTAATGGCTCTCTCTATCTAGCAAGTATAGTAATGTACTGTAATGTTCTAGAAAGTATTGGCTCATGAGTAAACTGACTCATTGTGTGATATCGCGTTCTAGTAATAGTTCTAGTATCTTCCTAAACTACCCATATGGTAGTTTACTAGTAATCTAACCGGTACGTATGAACATGGATGTATACCGTTGCTACCCAAGGGCATTGGATGAACTGGAAAGACCTTTTATGACTATATATGTATACATGATATATAACTAATATTTAAACGACCTTCGGACGAGTACCCGATATCCCACCAGACCACATCCAAATCGAGGAAAAGGAAACAGGGTGGATAGCCTTCCTAAGTCTTTTAAACGTTACTTATAACTATACATATAGAGGCATGAAATTTATAATATAAAAGCATAAAATAAGTTTTGTAAAACCTTTGATCATAATTATTATCTAATAAAAGATCGACTTGATGTCAATCTATAAAACGGTTTGAAGGCATTGGTTTGATAAAACAGTTTAGTATAAAGAAACATTTGTTTGAAACACAATTGTAAATAAGTTTGAAATAAAACATACAGAGTAAAATGTACAGTGTAATAAGGAGTTTTAAACACATAAAGTGTTTATGAAAAACATTTGAAGGAAACTGTTTGGTAAAACGGCTAATGAGTAGTAAACAAGCAACAACATCATCCATTGCATTAATAATATAATTATTATACAAGTGTGTTCTGTCAATTTTTGATAAACACTAAAACATAAATCAAAATGAAAGATGAGTCTTGAACGAGCTCCATCTTCTCTAAACCTTGCATCGGTACTTGTCTATAATTGACCTGAGGATACAAGTAATTTTGAAAGCGAGTATCAGCATTGAAGCTGGTGAGATCAAAAGTATTTTAGTGTCTTAATTTGTATGTAAGAATTTGTAAGTATTGAAAATGTATATGAATCGTAAGTATGAAAATGTTTGTAAAACAACTGTAAACGTTTGGAAAAACTCTAGAAATCCCTATGACTCCTATTATAACAGGGAGTCTTCTACCAAGACTTAACTGATCTATATGTAGCCTTCTACCAAGGCATCTAGTGTTTGTGTGTGTCTCCTGAAAGAGTGTGTATTTTCCCAAGTCTGACTATCATTAACCAAAAAGATAGTTTCTACATTACCGTGCGTCGTGTGAATATTCACGAAGTGAATCTAATGGGAAAATGAAATAGTATTATGGTGTAGTGCCGAACTACAACCGTACCAATTACCTTAAGTCTAGGGTAATTCTTCTAAGTACTGTAGCATTTGTAATAAATAACTACATCGGTACTCAACTGCCTTATTTGAGGGATAATGTGATGTCTAGATCCCAGGCTATACGCTCCCCTGTCAAAGGGATTTTGGGACCTACCCACGACCCTTGCATGTATGCAAGCCGTGAGCATCCACATTACTATGATCATGTATACTCGATATAACTATCACAATTGTGTTGTGATTCATCGGTATAGTTAGATCCTGAACTGGTTCCATGCTATAGCACCTAGTGACGTCTGTTCTATGTATATGTAAGCGTACTCATGTAAGTGTGATCATGTAATTGTACTCATGTAAGTGTGATTATGTAATTGTACTCATGTAAGTGTGATCATGTAATAGTATAGTAATGTACTGTAATGTTCTACTTGTGCTAGCTGTAATGTGTATTCTCTCTCTATCTAGCATGTATAGTAATGTACTGTAATGCTCTAGCTGTAATGGCTCTCTCTATCTAGCAAGTATAGTAATGTACTGTAATGTTCTAGAAAGTATTGGCTCATGAGTAAACTGACTCATTGTGTGATATCGCGTTCTAGTAATAGTTCTAGTATCTTCCTAAACTACCCATATGGTAGTTTACTAGTAATCTAACCGGTACGTATGAACATGGATATATACCCTTGCTACCCAAGGGCATTGGATGAACTGGAAAGACCTTTTATGACTATATATGTACACATGATATATAACTAATATTTAAACGACCTTCGGACGAGTACCCGATATCCCACCAGACCACATCCAAATCGAGGAAAAGGAAACAGGGTGGATAGCCTTCCTAAGTCTTTTAAACGTTACTTATAACTATACATATAGAGGCATGCAATTTATAATATAAAAGCATAAAATAAGTTTTGTAAAACCTTTGATCATAATTATTATCTAATAAAAGATCGGCTTGATGTCAATCTATAAAACGGTTTGAAGGCATGGGTTTGATAAAACAGTTTAGTATAAAGAAACATTTGTTTGAAACACAATTGTAAATAAGTTTGAAATAAAACATACAGAGTAAAATGTACAGTGTAATAAGGAGTTTTAAACACATAAAGTGTTTATGAAAAACATTTGAAGGAAACTGTTTGGTAAAACGGCTAATGAGTAGTAAACAAGCAACAACATCATCCATTGCATTAATAATATAATTATTATACAAGTGTGTTCTGTCAATTTTTGATAAACACTAAACCATAAATCAAAATGAAAGATGAGTCTTGAACGAGCTCCATCTTCTCTAAACCTTGCATCGGTACTTGTCTATAATTGACCTGAGGATACAAGTAATTTTGAAAGCGAGTATCACCTTTGAAGCTGGTGAGATCATAAGTATTTTAGTGTCTTAATTTGTATGTAAGAATTTGTAAGTATTGAAAATGTATATGAATCGTAAGTATGAAAATGTTTGTAAAACAACTGTAAATGTTTGGAAAAACTCTAGAAATCCCTATGACTCCTATTATAACAGGGAGTCTTCTACCAATACTTAACTGATCTATATGTAGCCTTCTACCAAGGCATCTAGTGTTTGTGTGTGTCTCTTGAAAGAGTGTGTATTTTCCCAAGTCTGACTATCATTAACCAAAAAGATAGTTTCTACATTACCGTGCGTCGTGTGAATATTCACGAAGTGAATCTAATGGGAAAATGAAATAGTACTATGGTGTAGTGCCGAACTACAACCGTACCAATTACCTTAAGTCTAGGGTAATTCTTCTAAGTACTGTAGCATTTGTAATAAATAACTACATCGGTACTCAACTGCCTTATTTGAGGGATAATGTGATGTCTAGATCCCAGGCTATACGCTCCCCTGTCAAAGGGATTTTGGGACCTACCCACGACCCCTGCATGTATGCAAGCCGTGAGCATCCACATTACTATGATCATGTATACTCGATATAACTATCACAATTGTGTTGTGATTCATCGGTATAGTTAGATCCTGAACTGGTTCCATGCTATAGCACCTAGTGACGTCTGTTCTATGTATATGTAAGCGTACTCATGTAAGTGTGATCATGTAATTGTACTCATGTAAGTGTGATTATGTAATTGTACTCATGTAAGTGTGATCATGTAATAGTATAGTAATGTACTGTAATGTTCTACTTGTGCTAGCTGTAATGTGTATTCTCTCTCTATCTAGCATGTATAGTAATGTACTGTAATGCTCTAGCTGTAATGGCTCTCTCTATCTAGCAAGTATAGTAATGTACTGTAATGTTCTAGAAAGTATTGGCTCATGAGTAAACTGACTCATTGTGTGATATCGCGTTCTAGTAATAGTTCTAGTATCTTCCTAAACTACCCATATGGTAGTTTACTAGTAATCTAACCGGTACGTATGAACATGGATGTATACCCTTGCTACCCAAGGGCATTGGATGAACTGGAAAGACCTTTTATGACTATATATGTATACATGATATATAACTAATATTTAAACGACCTTCGGACGAGTACCCGATATCCCACCAGACCACATCCAAATCGAGGAAAAGGAAACAGGGTGGATAGCCTTCCTAAGTCTTTTAAACGTTACTTATAACTATACATATAGAGGCATGAAATTTATAATATAAAAGCATAAAATAAGTTTTGTAAAACCTTTGATCATAATTATTATCTAATAAAAGATCGACTTGATGTCAATCTATAAAACGGTTTGAAGGCATTGGTTTGATAAAACAGTTTAGTATAAAGAAACATTTGTTTGAAACACAATTGTAAATAAGTTTGAAATAAAACATACAAAGTAAAATGTACAGTGTAATAAGGAGTTTTAAACACATAAAGTGTTTATGAAAAACATTTGAAGGAAACTGTTTGGTAAAACGGCTAATGAGTAGTAAACAAGCAACAACATCATCCATTGCATTAATAATATAATTATTATACAAGTGTGTTCTGTCAATTTTTGATAAACACTAAAACATAAATCAAAATGAAAGATGAGTCTTGAACGAGCTCCATCTTCTCTAAACCTTGCATCGGTACTTGTCTATAATTGACCTGAGGATACAAGTAATTTTGAAAGCGAGTATCAGCTTTGAAGCTGGTGAGATCATAAGTATTTTAGTGTCTTAATTTGTATGTAAGAATTTGTAAGTATTGAAAATGTATATGAATCGTAAGTATGAAAATGTTTGTAAAACAACTGTAAACGTTTGGAAAATCTCTAGAAATCCCTATGACTCCTATTATAACAGGGAGTCTTCTACCAAGACTTAACTGATCTATATGTAGCCTTCTACCAAGGCATCTAGTGTTTGTGTGTGTCTCCTGAAAGAGTGTGTATTTTCCCAAGTCTGACTGTCATTAACCAAAAAGATAGTTTCTACATTACCGTGCGTCGTGTGAATATTCACGAAGTGAATCTAATGGGAAAATGAAATAGTATTATGGTGTAGTGCCGAACTACAACCGTACCAATTACCTTAAGTCTAGGGTAATTCTTCTAAGTACTGTAGCATTTGTAATAAATAACTACATCGGTACTCAACTGCCTTATTTGAGGGATAATGTGATGTCTAGATCCCAGGCTATACGCTCCCCTGTCAAAGGGATTTTGGGACCTACCCACGACCCTTGCATGTATGCAAGCCGTGAGCATCCACATTACGATGATCATGTATACTCGATATAACTATCACAATTGTGTTGTGATTCATCGGTATAGTTAGATCCTAAACTGGTTCCATGCTATAGCACCTAGTGACGTCTGTTCTATGTATATGTAAGCGTACTCATGTAAGTGTGATCATGTAATTGTACTCATGTAAGTGTGATTATGTAATTGTACTCATGTAAGTGTGATCATGTAATAGTATAGTAATGTACTGTAATGTTCTACTTGTGCTAGCTGTAATGTGTATTCTCTCTCTATCTAGCATGTATAGTAATGTACTGTAATGCTCTAGCTGTAATGGCTCTCTCTATCTAGCAAGTATAGTAATGTACTGTAATGTTCTAGAAAGTATTGGCTCATGAGTAAACTGACTCATTGTGTGATATCGCGTTCTAGTAATAGTTCTAGTATCTTCCTAAACTACCCATATGGTAGTTTACTAGTAATCTAACCGGTACGTATGAACATGGATGTATACCCTTGCTACCCAAGGGCATTGGATGAACTGGAAAGACCTTTTATGACTATATATGTATACATGATATATAACTAATATTTAAACGACCTTCGGACGAGTACCCGATATCCCACCAGACCACATCCAAATCGAGGAAAAGGAAACAGGGTGGATAGCCTTCCTAAGTCTTTTAAACGTTACTTATAACTATACATATAGAGGCATGAAATTTATAATATAAAAGCATAAAATAAGTTTTGTAAAACCTTTGATCATAATTATTATCTAATAAAAGATCGACTTGATGTCAATCTATAAAACGGTTTGAAGGCATTGGTTTGATAAAACAGTTTAGTATAAAGAAACATTTGTTTGAAACACAATTGTAAATAAGTTTGAAATAAAACATACAAAGTAAAATGTACAGTGTAATAAGGAGTTTTAAACACATAAAGTGTTTATGAAAAACATTTGAAGGAAACTGTTTGGTAAAACGGCTAATGAGTAGTAAACAAGCAACAACATCATCCATTGCATTAATAATATAATTATTATACAAGTGTGTTCTGTCAATTTTTGATAAACACTAAAACATAAATCAAAATGAAAGATGAGTCTTGAACGAGCTCCATCTTCTCTAAACCTTGCATCGGTACTTGTCTATAATTGACCTGAGGATACAAGTAATTTTGAAAGCGAGTATCAGCTTTGAAGCTGGTGAGATCATAAGTATTTTAGTGTCTTAATTTGTATGTAAGAATTTGTAAGTATTGAAAATGTATATGAATCGTAAGTATGAAAATGTTTGTAAAACAACTGTAAACGTTTGGAAAATCTCTAGAAATCCCTATGACTCCTATTATAACAGGGAGTCTTCTACCAAGACTTAACTGATCTATATGTAGCCTTCTACCAAGGCATCTAGTGTTTGTGTGTGTCTCCTGAAAGAGTGTGTATTTTCCCAAGTCTGACTGTCATTAACCAAAAAGATAGTTTCTACATTACCGTGCGTCGTGTGAATATTCACGAAGTGAATCTAATGGGAAAATGAAATAGTATTATGGTGTAGTGCCGAACTACAACCGTACCAATTACCTTAAGTCTAGGGTAATTCTTCTAAGTACTGTAGCATTTGTAATAAATAACTACATCGGTACTCAACTGCCTTATTTGAGGGATAATGTGATGTCTAGATCCCAGGCTATACGCTCCCCTGTCAAAGGGATTTTGGGACCTACCCACGACCCTTGCATGTATGCAAGCCGTGAGCATCCACATTACGATGATCATGTATACTCGATATAACTATCACAATTGTGTTGTGATTCATCGGTATAGTTAGATCCTAAACTGGTTCCATGCTATAGCACCTAGTGACGTCTGTTCTATGTATATGTAAGCGTACTCATGTAAGTGTGATCATGTAATTGTACTCATGTAAGTGTGATTATGTAATTGTACTCATGTAAGTGTGATCATGTAATAGTATAGTAATGTACTGTAATGTTCTACTTGTGCTAGCTGTAATGTGTATTCTCTCTCTATCTAGCATGTATAGTAATGTACTGTAATGCTCTAGCTGTAATGGCTCTCTCTATCTAGCAAGTATAGTAATGTACTGTAATGTTCTAGAAAGTATTGGCTCATGAGTAAACTGACTCATTGTGTGATATCGCGTTCTAGTAATAGTTCTAGTATCTTCCTAAACTACCCATATGGTAGTTTACTAGTAATCTAACCGGTACGTATGAACATGGATGTATACCCTTGCTACCCAAGGGCATTGGATGAACTGGAAAGACCTTTTATGACTATATATGTACACATGATATATAACTAATATTTAAACGACCTTCGGACGAGTACCCGATATCCCACCAGACCACATCCAAATCGAGGAAAAGGAAACAGGGTGGATAGCCTTCCTAAGTCTTTTAAACGTTACTTATAACTATACATATAGAGGCATGCAATTTATAATATAAAAGCATAAAATAAGTTTTGTAAAACCTTTGATCATAATTATTATCTAATAAAAGATCGGCTTGATGTCAATCTATAAAACGGTTTGAAGGCATGGGTTTGATAAAACAGTTTAGTATAAAGAAACATTTGTTTGAAACACAATTGTAAATAAGTTTGAAATAAAACGTACAGAGTAAAATGTACAGTGTAATAAGGAGTTTTAAACACATAAAGTGTTTATGAAAAACATTTGAAGGAAACTGTTTGGTAAAACGGCTAATGAGTAGTAAACAAGCAACAACATCATCCATTGCATTAATAATATAATTATTATACAAGTGTGTTCTGTCAATTTTTGATAAACACTAAACCATAAATCAAAATGAAAGATGAGTCTTGAACGAGCTCCATCTTCTCTAAACCTTGCATCGGTACTTGTCTATAATTGACCTGAGGATACAAGTAATTTTGAAAGCGAGTATCAGCTTTGAAGCTGGTGAGATCATAAGTATTTTAGTGTCTTAATTTGTATGTAAGAATTTGTAAGTATTGAAAATGTATATGAATCGTAAGTATGAAAATGTTTGTAAAACAACTGTAAATGTTTGGAAAAACTCTAGAAATCCCTATGACTCCTATTATAACAGGGAGTCTTCTACCAATACTTAACTGATCTATATGTAGCCTTCTACCAAGGCATCTAGTGTTTGTGTGTGTCTCTTGAAAGAGTGTGTATTTTCCCAAGTCTGACTGTCATTAACCAAAAAGATAGTTTCTACATTACCGTGCGTCGTGTGAATATTCACGAAGTGAATCTAATGGGAAAATGAAATAGTACTATGGTGTAGTGCCGAACTACAACCGTACCAATTACCTTAAGTCTAGGGTAATTCTTCTAAGTACTGTAGCATTTGTAATAAATAACTACATCGGTACTCAACTGCCTTATTTGAGGGATAATGTGATGTCTAGATCCCAGGCTATACGCTCCCCTGTCAAAGGGATTTTGGGACCTACCCACGACCCCTGCATGTATGCAAGCCGTGAGCATCCACATTACTATGATCATGTATACTCGATATAACTATCACAATTGTGTTGTGATTCATTGGTATAGTTAGATCCTGAACTGGTTCCATGCTATAGCACCTAGTGACGTCTGTTCTATGTATATGTAAGCGTACTCATGTAAGTGTGATCATGTAATTGTACTCATGTAAGTGTGATTATGTAATTGTACTCATGTAAGTGTGATCATGTAATAGTATAGTAATGTACTGTAATGTTCTACTTGTGCTAGCTGTAATGTGTATTCTCTCTCTATCTAGCATGTATAGTAATGTACTGTAATGCTCTAGCTGTAATGGCTCTCTCTATCTAGCAAGTATAGTAATGTACTGTAATGTTCTAGAAAGTATTGGCTCATGAGTAAACTGACTCATTGTGTGATATCGCGTTCTAGTAATAGTTCTAGTATCTTCCTAAACTACCCATATGGTAGTTTACTAGTAATCTAACCGGTACGTATGAACATGGATGTATACCCTTGCTACCCAAGGGCATTGGATGAACTGGAAAGACCTTTTATGACTATATATGTACACATGATATATAACTATTATTTAAACGACCTTCGGACGAGTACCCGATATCCCACCAGACCACATCCAAATCGAGGAAAAGGAAACAGGGTGGATAGCCTTCCTAAGTCTTTTAAACGTTACTTATAACTATACATATAGAGGCATGCAATTTATAATATAAAAGCATAAAATAAGTTTTGTAAAACCTTTGATCATAATTATTATCTAATAAAAGATCGACTTGATGTCAATCTATAAAACGGTTTGAAGGCATGGGTTTGATAAAACAGTTTAGTATAAAGAAACATTTGTTTGAAACACAATTGTAAATAAGTTTGAAATAAAACATACAGAGTAAAATGTACAGTGTAATAAGGAGTTTTAAACACATAAAGTGTTTATGAAAAACATTTGAAGGAAACTGTTTGGTAAAACGGCTAATGAGTAGTAAACAAGCAACAACATCATCCATTGCATTAATAATATAATTATTATACAAGTGTGTTCCGTCAATTTTTGATAAACACTAAAACATAAATCAAAATGAAAGATGAGTCTTGAACGAGCTCCATCTTCTCTAAACCTTGCATCGGTACTTGTCTATAATTGACCTGAGGATACAAGTAATTTTGAAAGCGAGTATCAGCTTTGAAGCTGGTGAGATCATAAGTATTTTAGTGTCTTAATTTGTATGTAAGAATTTGTAAGTATTGAAAATGTATATGAATCGTAAGTATGAAAATGTTTGTAAAACAACTGTAAATGTTTGGAAAAACTCTAGAAATCCCTATGACTCCTATTATAACAGGGAGTCTTCTACCAATACTTAACTGATCTATATGTAGCCTTCTACCAAGGCATCTAGTGTTTGTGTGTGTCTCTTGAAAGAGTGTGTATTTTCCCAAGTCTGACTATCATTAACCAAAAAGATAGTTTCTACATTACCGTGCGTCGTGTGAATATTCACGAAGTGAATCTAATGGGAAAATGAAATAGTACTATGGTGTAGTGCCGAACTACAACCGTACCAATTACCTTAAGTCTAGGGTAATTCTTCTAAGTACTGTAGCATTTGTAATGAATAACTACATCGGTACTCAACTGCCTTATTTGAGGGATAATGTGATGTCTAGATCCCAGGCTATACGCTCCCCTGTCAAAGGGATTTTGGGACCTACCCACGACCCCTGCATGTATGCAAGCCGTGAGCATCCACATTACTATGATCATGTATACTCGATATAACTATCACAATTGTGTTGTGATTCATCGATATAGTTAGATCCTGAACTGGTTCCATGCTATAGCACCTAGTGACGTCTGTTCTATGTATATGTAAGCGTACTCATGTAAGTGTGATCATGTAATTGTACTTATGTAAGTGTGATTATGTAATTGTACTCATGTAAGTGTGATCATGTAATAGTATAGTAATGTACTGTAATGTTCTACTTGTGCTAGCTGTAATGTGTATTCTCTCTCTATCTAGCATGTATAGTAATGTACTGTAATGCTCTAGCTGTAATGGCTCTCTCTATCTAGCAAGTATAGTAATGTACTGTAATGTTCTAGAAAGTATTGGCTCATGAGTAAACTGACTCATTGTGTGATATCAAATTCTAGTAATAGTTCTAGTATCTTCCTAAACTACCCATATGGTAGTTTACTAGTAATCTAACCGGTACGTATGAACATGGATGTA
This sequence comes from Lactuca sativa, assembly GCF_002870075.4. Lineage (NCBI taxonomy): Eukaryota > Viridiplantae > Streptophyta > Magnoliopsida > Asterales > Asteraceae > Lactuca > Lactuca sativa. The sequence continues at coordinate 106,648,043 of NC_056628.2, forward strand.
TACCCTTGCTACCCAGGGCATTGGATGAACTGGAAAGACCTTTTATCACTATATATGTATACATGATATATAACTAATATTTAAACGACCTTCGGACAAGTACCCGATATCCCACCAGACCACATCCAAATCGAGGAAAAGGAAACAGGGTGGATAGCCTTCCTAAGTCTTTTAAACGTTACTTATAACTATACATATAGAGGCATGAAATTTATAATATAAAAGCATAAAATAAGTTTTGTAAAACCTTTGATCATAATTATTATCTAATAAAAGATCGACTTGATGTCAATCTATAAAACGGTTTGAAGGCATTGGTTTGATAAAACAGTTTAGTATAAAGAAACATTTGTTTGAAACACAATTGTAAATAAGTTTGAAATAAAACATACAGAGTAAAATGTACAGTGTAATAAGGAGTTTTAAACACATAAAGTGTTTATGAAAAACATTTGAAGGAAACTGTTTGGTAAAACGGCTAATGAGTAGTAAACAAGCAACAACATCATCCATTGTATTAATAATATAATTATTATACAAGTGTGTTCTGTCAAATTTTGATAAAAACTAAAACATAAATCAAAATGAAAGATGAGTCTTGAACGAGCTCCATCTTCTCTAAACCTTGCATCGGTACTTGTCTATAATTGACCTGAGGATACAAGTAATTTTGAAAGCGAGTATCACCTTTGAAGCTGGTGAGATCATAAGTATTTTAGTGTCTTAATTTGTATGTAAGAATTTGTAAGTATTGAAAATGTATATGAATCGTAAGTGTGAAAATGTTTGTAAAACAACTGTAAACGTTTGGAAAAACTCTAGAAATCCCTATGACTCCTATTATAACAGGGAGTCTTCTACCAAGACTTAACTGATCTATATGTAGCCTTCTACCAAGGCATCTAGTGTTTGTGTGTGTCTCTTGAAAAAGTGTGTATTTTCCCAAGTCTGACTATCATTAACCAAAAAGATAGTTTTTACATTACCGTGCGTCGTGTGAATATTCACGAAGTGAATCTAATGGGAAAATGAAATAGTACTATGGTGTAGTGCCGAACTACAACCGTACCAATTACCTTAAGTCTAGGGTAATTCTTCTAAGTACTGTAGCATTTGTAATAAATAACTACATCGGTACTCAACTGCCTTATTTGAGGGATAATGTGATGTCTAGATCCCAGGCTATACGCTCCCCTGTCAAAGGGATTTTGGGACCTACCCACGACCCCTGCATGTATGCAAGCCGTGAGCATCCACATTACTATGATCATGTATACTCGATATAACTATCACAATTGTGTTGTGATTCATCGGTATAGTTAGATCCTAAACTGGTTCCATGCTATAGCACCTAGTGACGTCTGTTCTATGTATATGTAAGCGTACTCATGTAAGTGTGATCATGTAATTGTACTCATGTAAGTGTGATCATGTAATAGTATAGTAATGTACTGTAATGTTCTACTTGTGCTAGCTGTAATGTGTATTCTCTCTTTATCTAGCATGTATAGTAATGTACTGTAATGCTCTAGCTGTAATGGCTCTCTCTATCTAGCAAGTATAGTAATGTACTGTAATGTTCTAAAAAGTATTGGCTCATGAGTAAACTGACTCATTGTGTGTTATCGCGTTCTAGTAATAGTTCTAGTATCTTCCTAAACTACCCATATGGTAGTTTACTAGTAATCTAACCGGTACGTATGAACATGGATGTATACCCTTGCTACCCAAGGGAATTGGATGAACTGGAAAGACCTTTTATGACTATATATGTACACATGATATATAACTAATATTTAAACGACCTTCGGATGAGTACCCGATATCCCACCAGACCACATCCAAATCGAGGAAAAGGAAACAGGGTGGATAGCCTTACTAAGTCTTTTAAACGTTACTTATAACTTTACATATAGAGGCATGCAATTTATAATATAAAAGCATAAAATAAGTTTTGTAAAACCTTTGATCATAATTATTATCTAATAAAAGATCGACTTGATGTCAATCTATAAAACGGTTTGAAGGCATGGGTTTGATAAAACAGTTTAGTATAAAGAAACATTTGTTTGAAACACAATTGTAAATAAGTTTGAAATAAAACATACAGAGTAAAATGTACAATGTAATAAGGAGTTTTAAACACATAAAGTGTTTATGAAAAACATTTGAAGGAAACTGTTTGGTAAAACGGCTAATGTGTAGCCAATCATTTGAATGCTGCTTATTAATCACATGTGATTGATATAATAATTAGCATACTTCTACTTGTATCCCCCCCATAAAACATTTAAAAACAGTTAAAACATTGATTAAGGGGTATGAACTCACCTGTTGTGGGTGATACGAATGAACTGAAGAGGTAGGACTGCTAGGTGTCAAGTGAAGACTTTAGACACACACAATGGTCCTAATTACATATGAAGACATATGTATATAAACAATTAGTGATTATAACACTAATTAAACATGTATAAACATCCTAATGCGAGGAAAACACTTTTGGTCAAGTACTAGGAGGCTAATGGGTTGCAACAAATGAGTGCAAGACCTCTTATGGGAGTTTATGGTCAAAAGACCATATGTGTTGGAGTTTACGGCCCAGGGGAGTAAACTCCTGGCTGTAAACTCTCTATAGGGTCCCTAAATGAAGCTTAACATTATTACAACTTAAGTGGTGAAGTGCTTCAAGGCTTAAACAAGTGTTTGGGCTTCCTTTTAACTCCTTTGAGGAGTTCACGGCCCATGGACCATATCCCATGGAGATTACGGCCGTAATCTCCCTTGGGAGGGGGGTTGTGGTGTTTTCAAGTCCCTAATTTATCCAAGAATGAATCAAGGAAATTGTCTAAGGCTTTAGGAGAGTTTATAGCACCATTTGGCACTATTTTATGGAGTTCACGGCCCTAGAACTTCTTGGGCCGTGAACACCTTACTCTTGGTGTTCTAAGGGTGTTTTCTAGTCCTAAACTCATTTAGGTACATGTCTAAATTAGTCTCTTGGCTTAAGGAAGGTTTTTAAGGCATTTTGTCACTTAAAAATGGAATTCATGGCCCAAGAACTTCCTTGGCCGTGAACTCACTTCTAGCCTTGATTCTTAATTGTTTTGTGGTCTAAAACATGTAATGGAGGCGTCTAGTTTGAGTTCCAAGGCTTTGAGGGACATTGGGCACTCTTTTGGCCCTTAAAAAGGAGTTTACTCTCCAAGTGTTCTTGGGCGGTAAACTCCCAAATCTTGGGGTTTTGATCCGATTTTGATGTTATAAAACATAATCTAAGCTTATATAAAACAACTAGATAGAAGTACTCACGATTTGGGATAAAAACCCGAAGATCCGTGAGAGAGAATTTGACTTTTCTCTAGTTGGAAATGTAACTAATGAATAAATATGGTCCAGATTTCTATATATAGTCCTGAGACTTTTGGCAGAAAAATATTTTATTCCCGGAATGAACTCTAATATCCTAGAGTATTGGAATAACAGTGTTGCACAAAACCCTAGTGCATCCACTCTCCTGATATCTCCTTAAGTGCTAATCTTGAAATACTCAAACTTATACCCAAAGTTTGGAATTTCACTGTAACTGTTCTAACTTCTACTGGCTTGATATGGTTTGTTCATAATGGAAATTTCGGGTTGTCACATCATCCCCCTGTTGAAGGGAATTTCGTCCCGAAATTAGAATTTAGGCAAGGAAGTAGGTACGAATGATCGAGTCATGAGGAGGAAACTTCCTAATCGATTGGTTCTAGCGCTCCTAAGTGAAATCGAGTTCTCAGTTGGTATCCCAACGAACCTTCACTAATGGGCGACGACGTTGCTTCGTCCTCTTGACCTCTCGGTCGAGGGTCACTACGGTTCTAATACGAAAGCGAGGATCTCGACGAGTGGACTTACTAAATTCCTAACGGAAAGGTATGGTTTCACGATCGAGATGCGAAGAATAGAATGTATGTTACTGAGTTCGCGGAGTAGGTCTAGTTTGTGCGAGGCACAGGACCGATTCTGGTAAGAATCTCGAAGGTCCTATCTATATTGGATTTAACTTTCCACGCGATACGAAGCATATTAAGCCATTCCCAGAGTGAGTTTTCCTAAAGAACTTGGTCTCTCACTTGGAATTCCAAAGGTTCTTTCTCTTGCTAAACTTCCCAGTCAAGGGCCACCCCTTGCCGGGTAAAAGTCGTACGGGTTTCCGTGATTTGCGAGGATTTATGGACGAACTACGACAGTAGGTATGTAAGACCTAGAATTTGGCGAATGTATGTCGGCGTTTCTGGTGTCGACAAATTCTCAACGGTTTTGACAAATTGAAAGAGTACTCAAAATTTCTCACATCACTAACAGTGTGTCATAGGAATCTGACTCTTCAATTTCAAAACTTGTGCTTAGAGAACTTCGCGAAAGTTCCTCTAAAGGAAATGTTTCCAGGGGTTCCTTCTTACCACGAGGTTAGATAAGTAAGTCATTACATGGAGAAATGACGAACTGATCCAAGTAAGAAAGACAGACTCTATTCATTAAGCTCATGAATGCTTCGGGCGTATTGGTCCTATCCGAGGGGTATCACTACGGACCCGAAGTGTCCGCATCGAGTTCGGAAGGTAGTCTTCCAGACATCCTTCCCTAACACTTGAACTGGTGATATTCGGATCTCAGATCCATTTCTGAAAGTAATTCTTTCCTTGTGTTTGCTCAATAAACTCATCTATGTGAGGCAGAGATAACGATTTCTACTGGAAAATCTTGGCGGATTCCTCGATAGCCGAGGCACATATGATGCAATCCGTCGATCTCTGGAAGAATAAGACTGGGGGTCTCCAGGGTGAGAAGCCTAGTCTTCTTATTCTATCATTGTGTGGTTTGCTAAGTTGTATGCACTGTTCTTGTGTCTCCGTAGGTGTTTAGGCTATAGGGAAATCTGTTTACAGGAGTCGTATTGGGTTCTAAGTTTGTTCACATGACGATGCGATTACTCGTAGTCTTGAGTAGTTCTCCGTCCTGAAGTTCATATTAGAATTCATACATGGTTTCACAATCACAATTTCGTGTATACGAATCGTATATAATTAAGATTGAAAAGGTAGTCGAATAACTGATTCTTCTTTAAGCTCACATCCTTTCGAGGAAAAAGAAGTTAAAGTGGAATCATCAATTCTAAACCTGTAGAACCTTGATTATATATCACTCTTATGTATACATTCCTCAGTGATAGATCGACCGTATGAATCCTTGGATTGAACTTGACGTACTGCACGAGTGGTACTTCGGGGATTTCTTCGGAAAGAAAATAACTATGAGGTACTCCATGCATGAGTACTTCGGTGTTCTGATATGACGGTTTCGCTAAAAAGACGTTTACTGATAAGGAGACGTATGTATGAAGCTGTTTTTGTGAGGATCAAATTGAATCGAGTCGTATGATAATGTCGGAATCATACTGAAACTTAAAAGACATTAGATTTGAACATAAGACGTTTTACAGACAAAACACAACCGTGCAACCATCAACAGAGTTACAATACTTTAGACTTATAACAAGACCATTGCTGCGAATGAGGTATACTACAAAAGACAAGTATACGCAGCACGAGCATCCTTATACTGACAGGATCTTGCAAAAAGGTAAGACTCTAGTTGCACTAGTTCTGGATAGTTTATAATTTTGCTACAACAACACGCCTAAATTACATTAACGAGAGTTCCGGAGTAGGCTCTCTTGCCACTGTGATCCTAAGAATCCTCCCATCTGCGCCAGATGTAACGCCCGGGTTTCAGGGCTAAGCATTTTTGTCAATGTAATAGTCTAGGTCAACTATTGTAACTCTTTTTGAAGTAATAAAGATGAAATATTTGAGTACTATGTGAATTATGTGTGTTTATGTGTTTATTATTTAATTATAAATGTATAATTAATAAAGAATAAAAATAAGCGTCAAAATCAAAGTGTGAGATAAGCCTGATATCTTTATATAAAGTTGTAGTGGTCGAAACAAGGATTCTGGGGATATAAGGAACGCCGAAATCCGAGTTATAACGAAGAAGTTATGACCCGTCGAAGTTTCGCGACAGAACCGACACGATACCGGAAAGCGTAAATAGTGAATTTACGATAGAGCGAGATTTAGCCTTAGCGATCTAAACGAAAGTCGTAGAATATGTTAAACTAAGAACATCGATAAAAAGAACACCCAAATCTGACTTCGTATGAAGAAGTTATGATTTTTCGAAGTTTCGGAATAGCAGTGTACAGCCCGAAATTCGAATATTAGATCGAGTGATTTTTAGCCGACACGACCTAAACGATAATCGAAGGGAAGAAATGAGATGGATGCTCCACGAGAATAGGGACGAACCTACCATACATGTTGAACCGACGGAGCCAATTCCCGAGCAATCTGAGGAAGGGAACTACAGCCGCCAAGTGAGTCAAGTAGGGACTCAAGGTGAGCAAATGGATGGCCCGGAAAGGAGAAACAACAAGGATGGGCGGATGTACAAAAATTTATTGGGTGCGAAACCACCAAGTCTCTCAGGAAGCCCAAAGCCTATTGAGATTATGGACTGGATCTCCGAGATGGAGATGGTGTTTGAGAGCCGCGACTGCAGCGAGAAGCAGAAGATTGTCTTCGCTATGAGACAATTGGAAACTAGAGTCTTGAGTTGGTGGAAGCTATTGGCAGATACAATGCCGCGAGGAGAAGCTCTGAAAATGTCATGGGATGAGTTCTTGGAACAACTGAAGGCGCAATACTGTTCAGAGATAGACCTGATTGATCTGAACAATGAGTTCCAAAATTTAAAGAAGGGGAGAATGAGCATCAATGACTATGTTGTTGCATTTATGGAAAAGATGAAGTTGTTTCCATACCTAGTGCCAACCGAACTTTCCAAATTTGAGAAATTCGCAAACGGACTGCCGGCTGACTTTGGCCCAACAGTCAAGATGGCAACCACTCTGAAATCAGCTGTTCGAGCAGCTAAGAACGTGGAGACCCAACAAAAGGAAAGAGGTCTGGAAAGGGCTGAGGTTGGTGAGAAACGGAAGTTCGATGGATCCTCAGAGTCCAACAAGAAGAGTAGATTCTCGAAGTCTGGTTCGAGAGGAGGAGGATCAGAAGCGAAGTGGTGTGACAAGTGCAAGAAGAAGCACTCTGGGAAGTGTGACGGAGGGGTCACTTGTTTCAAATGCGGAAAGCCTGGGCACTATACCAATGAATGCACCCTCAACCAGAAGGCCTGTTATGGGTGTAAGAAAGAAGGGCACATTTTGAAGGACTGCCCGAAGAAGAAAGAGGCAGGAAGACCCAACATACCACCAAAACCGAAGGCGAGAGCCCTCCAGATGACGCTCGAGGCTGCGAAGGAGGCAGCAGACGTCGCTTCAGGTACCTTTCTTGTAAATGGTTTGCCTGCAAATATACTATTTGATTCCGGAGCCAACTACTCCTTTGTGTCACATAAATTTGGTGGGAAATTAGCATTGCCTGTAGAAAAACTAGATAATGCCCTGATTGTAGAAGTTGCCAGTGGCAAATTCGTACCTGTTAGTAATCGTATTAGGAACATCGTCATTGACCTAAACAGAAACGAATTCCACAAAGAGCTGTTACCCATAGAGTTAAACGGTTTCGACATCATTTTGGGTATGGATTGGCTTAGAGCCAACGATGCTGAGATTCAATGCCGAAAGAAGATAGTAAGGGTGAACCCACCTGGAAAAGAATCATTTATGGTGTACGGGGACAAACGCAGAGTGAATTCTGGAATCATATCCCTGATGAAAGCCAGGAAATGTTTGTCCAAAGGATGTGCATCGTACTTGGCATTTGTAATCGATGCTAAGAAGGAGAAGAAAGAGGTGCAGAATATACCGGTTGTGTGTGATTATCCGGAAGTCTTTCCTGAAGATCTTCCCGGATTACCACCCGATAGGCAAGTGGAGTTTCGTATAGACTTGTTACCAGGAACGACACCGATAGCAAAAGCACCTTACCGATTAGCACCGACGGAGATGAAGGAGCTTATGACGCAACTTCAGGAGCTGTTGGACAACGGTTTCATTCGACCTAGTTCATCACCCTGGGGAGCTCCGGTGTTATTCATGAAGAAGAAGGACGGAAGCTTGAGGATGTGCATAGACTACCGAGAGCTGAATAAGACACGGTAAAGAATAAGTATCCATTGCCGAGGATTGACGACCTATTCGATCAGCTGCAAAATTCGAGCTACTTCTCAAAGATCGATCTTAGGTCAGGATATCATCAGCTGAAGGTGAGAGAGCAGGATATTGAGAAGACTGCATTCAGAACACGATATGGACACTACGAGTTCTTGGTTATGTCATTTGGACTAACCAATGCTCCTGCATCATTCATGGATTTGATGAATAGGGTTTGTAAACCATTCCTCAATAAATCTGTGATAGTTTTCATCGATGACATTCTCATCTACTCGAAAAGTCAAGAGGAGCATGGCAAGCATCTACGGGAAGTATTAGAAGTGTTGAAGAAGGAGAAGCTTTTTGCAAAGTTCTCCAAATGCGACTTTTGGATACGGGAAGTCCAATTCTTGGGTCATGTTGTTAACCAGGAGGGAATAATGGTTGACCTCGCAAAGATCGAGGCTGTGATGAAGTGGGAACGTCCGAAAAGTCCCACGGAGATTCAAAGCTTTTTAGGATTAGCCGGATATTATCGACGATTTATCCAAGGCTTTTCTTCGATAGCTGATCCATTAACAACTTTGACTCATAAAGGAGCTACGTATACGTGGAGTAAGAAACACGATGAGGCATTCGAGAAGCTAAAGAAGAAGTTATATGAAGCACCGATACTTTCTCTACCCAATGGAGTTGAAGACTTTGCGGTTTATAGTGATGCATATGGAGTCGGTTTGGGTTGTGTTCTGACCCAAAGAGAAAAGGTGATAGCATACGCATCTCGACAATTGAAAGAGCACGAAAAGAACTACCCCACTGATGATCTGGAGTTGGCAGCGGTAGTATTTGCCTTAAAGATATGGAGACATTACCTCTACGGCACGAAGTGCAAGCTCTTCACTGATCATAAGAGTCTCCGGTATCTCTTTAATCAGAAGGAGTTGAACATGAGGCAATGACGATGGCTAGAACTACTCAAGGACTACGACTGTGAGATACTTTACCACCCAGGTAAAGCAAATATTGTTGGTGATGCTCTCAGTCAGAAAGTCAATCTTGAAAGGAAAAGGCCAAGAGCGTTAAGAATTGAAGTCGTCTCGACAATTGTGGAAAGTATCAGGAAAGCTCAAGAAGAAGCTTTATAGAAGAATGACCGAAAGGAAGAACGTTTGGGAAGAACGTTAGTGTTCAGTACAAACAGTCGAGGACTGAAGGTATTCCAAGATCGAATTTGGGTACCTAAGACGGGAGGAATAAGAGGTATTCTAATGGAAGAAGCACACAAGACCATGTACTCAATTCATCCCGGTAGCACTAAAATGTATAGGGACCTAAAACCCTACTACTGGTGGCCGACGATGAAGCTCGATGTTGCGAAGTATGTGGCCGAGTGCGTGACATGTGCAAGAGTTAAGGCACAACATCAGAAACTGTATGGGAGTTTAGAACCCTTACATGTTCCCATGGGTAAATGGGAAGACATCACCAAGGATTTTGTGACTAAACTGCCCAGGACGAAGAACGGACACGACATGATTTGGGTAGTCGTGGATCGTTTCACCAAGAGTGCACACTTCATAGCAGCCAATGAGAAGTGGTCTATGGATAAGCTCGCAAATGCTTACGTGAAAGAGATAGTAAGACTTCACGATGTTCCTCTTACAATTGTATCTGATCGTGATAGTCGTTTTACGTCACGGTTTTGGAGGAGTGTACAAGAGGAGTTGGGTACAAAGTTATGTTTGAGTACTGCTTACCATCCGCAAACCGATGCCTAGAGCGAAAGAACGATTCAGACACTGGAAGATATGCTGAGAGCATGTACCCTCGAATTCCAAGGGAATTGGGACGAGCACTTACCTCTGGTAGAATTCTCCAACAACAATAGTTTTCACTCGAGCATCAAGATGGCACCTTACCAAGCCTTGTATGGACAAAAGTGTCGTACGCCGTCTTGTTGGCTTGAAGCCGGAGAGAAGCAGTTTATGGGCCCCGAGATAGTCCATGAGAATGCTGAGAAGTTGAAGGTGATTAGGGAAAGAATGTTAGCTGCTCAGGATCGTCAGAAGAGCTATGCTGACAAGAAAAGACGACCGATAACCTTCGAAGTTGGGGATTCCGTTTTGCTTAAAGTCTCACCGTGGAAGGGACTTATACGATTTGGGAAACGAGGAAAGTTGAGTCCAAGGTTTATTGGACCGTTCAAAGTTCTTCAGAGGATTGGAAACCAAGCTTACAAGCTAGAATTACCCGAAGAACTCAATGGTATTCATAACACCTTCCATGTGTGTTATTTGAGGAAATTCACAGGAGATGTTCCCGACATAATTTCAATCTCAGAGTTAAGGATGGATGAGAATAAGAGGCTGATCGAAGAGCCCGAGGCAATTGTTGACCGTAAGACTAAGAAGTTACGACGCAAGATGGTCGACTTAGTGCTAGTCAGATGAAACATTCGAATGGGACGAATCTCACTTGGGAAACAGAGGATGACATGATGATTCGCTATCCACATCTGTTTGCTGATGCATGATTCCGGGACGGAATCATCCTAAGGGGGGGGGGGGAGAATTGTAACGCCCGGGTTTCAGCGCTAAGCATTTTTGTCAATGTAATAGTCTAGGTCAACTATTGTAACTCTTTTTGAAGTAATAAAGATGAAATATTTGAGTACTATGTGAATTATGTGTATTTATGTGTTTATTATTTAATTATAAATGTATAATTAATAAAGAATAAAAATAAGTGTCAAAATCAAAGTGTGAGATAAGCCCGATATCTTTATATAAAGTTGTAGTGGTCGAAACAAGGATTCTAGGGATATAAGGAACGCCGAAATCCGAGTTATAATGAAGAAGTTATGACCCGTCGAAGTTTCGCGACAGAACCGACACGATACCGGAAAACGTAAATAGTGAATTTACGATAGAGCGAGATTTAGCCTTAGTGATCTAAACGAAAGTCGTAGAATATGTTAAACTAAGAACATCGATAAAAAGAACGCCCAAATCTGACTTCGTATGAAGAAGTTATGATTTTTCGAAGTTTCGGAATAGCAGTGTACAGCTCGAAATTCGAATATTAGATCGAGTGATTTTTAGCCGACATGACCTAAACGAGAATCGAAGATCTCGTTGAGAGTAGCGTAACGAGAAAAAGATGGGCGAAAACGGACGTCGGATGAAGAAGTTATGAGGATTTAACGGACCAATCCTGTCCCGGCCTGTTAATAATATAAAATTTAAAATCGAGTCAAAATTAGCCGACGATGTCTAAATGAAAGTTGTAGAGTACGTTCCCACCTTCGCGTGGATATAAAGAACGTCGAAAACGGAGCTCGTATGCGAAAGTTACGAATTTTTAAAGTTAGAAAGTGAAATTGCGAAGCTGATGCATGGACTGATGACGTGGCTTAATCCTGACCGTCGCTTGCTGATCACGGCTCGCTTCGGATGGCCAACACATGGTCCTCGCTTACGCCCCGCATCCGAAGTCAGTACGCCCCGTGTACCCTCGCCCTTATCTCTTCCGGAGTGCAAGACAGCTGGTCCGAGGTGGCGCCCTTATCCGAGCCATTACGCCCAGCGTAGGTCCGAGGTACGCGCAGCGTACCGAGGCCTCGCAGGCTATAAAAGGGGGCCGAGAGTTCCGACTTTTTCACACCGAAATCACTTCTCTCTCTAACTTCTTTCTCTCTCTACAACCCCAAACCACCCCTAAACCCTAGGGAACCTCCCTAGCACCCGAGGGAAACCCCGAGGCTCCCGGAGTCCCGAGAAAAAGGAGTCTTTCGGTTTCGAAACGCTGCTCCAAATAAGTTCCGGTTTTCTATAAAATTCGCTGTAAGTGTGCTACGCTTACGCAATTTTTAATATAGCTTTCAAATAATTATAGGAATGTTATTAGGTCCTTAAAATAATTATTTGGGCTATTATTATGAGTTATATTGAGTGTTATTAACGCTTATATAATAATAATAATAATAATAATAATAATAATAATAATAATAATAATAATAATAATAATAATAATAATAATAGTCAGACAATTAATTTGTCGCGGTTATCGTTAGACTAAACCCTAGTGGTATCGATGCTAGATTTTATCGAAGGAAAATCGTTTTGAGAGTATCGAAGCGCTGTCCGAGTGCTGAGTCACCACCTTTCAACTGAGTGCATAGTTACTTTCAGCTTACACATAGATATGAAGTATTTTATATAAATTACGTGCTATGTGTGCATATTATCTGAATACTTGCTATCTATGCTGGATGAACATTGTTATACATGTTTTCAATGATTTAAACTGTATATGTATTTTATATCTACGAAAATGTTGGGGTAAAACATGGGTAGATGTAATAGGTGATGTGTGATAAAATGATGAGAGGCCTCGATGTTGATGTTGTTGAATCTGTCATCTAGCGGAGTATGGATAACGACCACGGACTCTTCTAGACAGTCCAGTGGAACACTAGCAGGCTCGCAACCTGTATGTGTTTATGAACGATGTGTTCACCGGTGTACTCCATCCCCCACATGGTTGCCTTTAGGACATTTATTGCTAAGGAATCCCCTTAGCAGTAGTGTCCGTCCCGATGATGATCCTTAGGCTAGGTCCCTTATGATAGGTGTTTAGGGACGTAAAGTGAGGATAACGGGAATGGGTAATCGGGTTATTGTTGATTGATGAAATTAATAAACTTATTTATTGTGGGTTGAAAACCCTATGTGCTCACCAGGCTCCCAAGCATGACCCACTCAGTTTTATGTATTACAAGTAGTGGCGCTTGAGCATAGATATGATGTTTGGACGAGGGATTACGGATATAGGCCCGTAGATATGAAATAATGTAGTAAGGCTTATATTGTACTGTTTATGCTTTTGATCTGTACGAACATGACATCCCAAGTCTTTTAATGAAATACATTTCTATGGAAATGCTTTTGATAAATCTTTATCATATTTTGTTTTGGGACAAATTCCGCAACACTTTTATTTAAAATGTTACTCTGATTTTCAAACAAAGCATAAACAAAATCGGTCTTTTCTGGCCGTGATTTTGGGGATGTCACACCAGAGTTCTATGCTATAGGACAATCCTTCTTGAAGTGCCCTATCTCACCGCATTGGTGGCATGATGGCTAGTACTTGCGTTGGTGACGGGAGTGCGGTGTTTAGCCAGTGTTATGTGGACACAAGTGTCTTCCTCATTACTCCACCTTGGAAATTGCTTCCTAAAGCGCTCGGCTTTATAGCTACTCTTGTGTGTAGGGTTGGTCCCGATGAAAGGGACTTGAGTGATGGGTCATGCCGGTGCTCCACAGCTACGAGCATGGTGCCCTATTTTTAGGCAATTGCAACATTGCATCTCATGGCAAGCCCCATGATGATGGAAACTACACTTATCACAGTTCAGGAGTTTTCCCTCGTATGGCCTGCTCGGTACGGGGATGGCAGGGGTTTCCATTTGCTGCTATTGCCTAGACAGCCTTTGGGATTTCTTGCATTGTTTCTGGGCTTGACGCTTTCGTTTCTTGTTCTCTGCTTTTTGGCTTAGCGAGCCTGTGACTGTCATCGTTTGACGACTTCCTGGATGGATACCATGATTGGAAACTTCAATCCCATCATCAGCATTGATTGTGCTGATAGCGCTACGGTGCGCAAGTACAACTATCACGGCAGTTGTAACTGCGGTTTGAAAGGTTGCGGCGTCCATAGGAAAGGCGGAGGTTTCTTTGTTCGACTGATTGCTTCCGAATGACGACATGATTCTGTAACACGAAAGATAAGGATTTTGTGAGCGATTCTGGTTGACCTTAGGTGTAGTTCGATTGTTATGTAAAGAATAGAAGTATGTTTTCGAAAGGTTGACCTACATCCCTATGATGCAGTCCTAGTACGGATTGGAGGTATGATCGTGAAGGTTTGACCTACATCCCTATGATGCAGTCCTAGTACAGAATGGAAGTGAGTTTGTAGAATGGTCTCAAGATGTTTGTCGTTCAAGCTGAGGTATCGATGGTTGGTGCATAACAGGATCCAACCACGAAAAGAGACTTGGAAATGTCTCAGGAGCTAAATTACTATAGTCCAATGACTTGACTAAAGCAGGTTTCAGATAGACTCCAATGAAAGTATGATGATAGTACTTGAATAAAGGAAATGACACAGAAGTTAGCCGACTGTCAATATCTTTGATATTCATGACGTAAAAGTTCAGGAAAATGACCTTGTAAAGGTCTTACATCATATCCAGAGAAGATAGTCCTTGATAGCGTAAAGACTTAACCAAAAGTACTTACAGTACAAGATAATTTCATAGAAAATGCCACATCGGGCATAGACAGAAAAACGATTCCTTTTAATAAGGAACATAAAGTAAAGCGTCTACTACTGGCGACAGTCATCCCTCTGGTGAACTCTCAGTTCAACCAGTTGACGTTCCACGTCAAGTAGGTGTCTTTCGTACACCCTCTGGCGTACTCGGAGCTCTATGACTTCGGCTCGTGATTCAGCCAGTGCTTGCAGTAGGGTTTCATGGTTTATCTCAGATGGTGCGGAGAGTATGCATTCTCGCATCGGCGACAACTTCAGTAATCTGATGTAGGGTTGTCCTGCCTTGAATCTCATTTCGGGCCACTCTGCGGACCAAGATTGGCAAGATTCTGTCTGCTGAGCCCCCATTGCTCGAGTCGTAGAAGCTTCGGTCACCATTAAATGGCATGGGCTAATCTTGTCCTTGGTTCCATGTTTCCAAGCATTCCACCCACTCAGGCGTCAGGCCATGAAAAGCCGGACGAGGGTTAGGAATTGGAACAGGAGCTGCCTGTGCTAGGTTCTCAACCTCAGGTTCGGAGTTAGCATCGTCCGAAAGGTCTTCATCATGGTGATCATTCAAAGGGATAGGATGATCATTCTCTGGTTCTTCTTCTAACCATCCAACAATGACCTCATTCGGGAGGTATGGGTTGCCGTGGGGATGGAATCCAGCCATGTTATCTACGCGAGAATTGGGGTAAGAAAATAATTATTAGACGAACTATCTAGATAATTATTTAGAAAATCTTCATTAGTTACATCGCTATTTGTGAAGTGCATACCAGTTATATGTAATCTAAACAGGATAGGCCTTCGAATAAATGACTTTAACTCCAAATTCACACAGAATAGGGGTAAAGTAGAATTTTCACAGATTCTAAGTCTATAACATCCTAATTACATATAGCCTTAGTGTATCCACTTAGCAACTATCAACTTGGTAATGAAGATCCTGTTTTAGTTCTCAAGTATAACGTACTTATAGTAACACCAAATACTCTTATAGTATTTTAAGTTTAATGTTATGTTCTACTGTTCTCATTGTGGTAGGGTTGGTAAGATTTTAGACTTGTTGCAACCACACAATTAAACCTAGGCACATGCTAGTCTACTGTTCTCAATGTTATCTTCCCAGTTTTGACTATATGTCTCTAAGCCTACCTGTGTTCCCAACAATCGTAATTATTTTGTACTGTCCTAGTGACACTGATTTTAGTATGAATGCAGGCACGTATACTTTATTAAATATTTTATTATTTAAAGTATAAACTCTTGGTCAGAGTATTTTTAATCCCTTATGTATTTATAGTTAGTATATCTTTTATGGGTTGATATACTTAATTCACTATAAACAATGCTCTGATACCAATCTGTCACACCCCAAAACCAAGAACGGCGGAATCGTTCTGGGGGGGAGGACGTCATGTACAATATCACAACAATGAAAAGTAGTAAACAAGAACAACATCATCCATTGCATTAATAATATAATTATTATACAAGTGTGTTCTGTCAATTTTTGATAAACACTAAAACATAAATCAAAATGAAAGATGAGTCTTGAACGAGCTCCATCTTCTCTAAACCTTGCATCGGTACTTGTCTATAATTGACCTGAGGATACAAGTAATTTTGAAAGCGAGTATCAGCTTTGAAGCTGGTGAGATCATAAGTATTTTAGTGTCTTAATTTGTATGCAAGAATTTGTAAGTATTGAAAATGTATATGAATCGTAAGTATGAAAATGTTTGTAAAACAACTGTAAACGTTTGGAAAAACTCTAGAAATCCCTATGACTCCTATTATAACAGGGAGTCTTCTACCAAGACTTAACTGATCTATATGTAGCCTTCTACCAAGGCATCTAGTGTTTGTGTGTGTCTCTTGAAAGAGTGTGTATTTTCCCAAGTCACTCATTAACCAAAAAGATAGTTTCTACATTACCGTGTGTCGTGTGAATATTCACGAAGTGAATCTAATGGGAAAATGAAATAGTACTATGGTGTAGTGCCGAACTACAACCGTAACAATTACCTTAAGTCTAGGGTAATTCTTCTAAGTACTGTAGCATTTGTAATATATAACTACATCGGTACTCAACTGCCTTATTTGAGGGATAAGGTATAATGTGATGTCTAGATCCCAGGCTATACGCTCCCCTGTCAAAGGGATTTTGGGACCTACCCACGACCCCTGCATGTATGCAAGCCGTGAGCATCCACATTACTATGATCATGTATACTCGATATAACTGTTGGAATAGTGTCTAAGGCTGCAACTATATTGGGCAAGTATTTGACCCGATTGTGCATGGTCCTTTTGGGTTGCCTTCACCATAGCAACTTGATAGGATGATTTATTATGATAGAATAAATATTATTGATATATTATGAGAATAATATAATGAATAATAGTATTGTTAGTTGATTAATATAAGTCATAAATTAATTAATATTAATTTGGTGACTTAAAGAGATTAATTAAATAAGAAGGGTATAAACTGTCAATTGTTTGATAGTTACACTTTAGACTGTAAATCCTTAAAGGATAAGGGTTGGACGGATTCTAGGGCTTAGGATAGCTCAAAATCGTCCAAGGCTTATCTAAGGTAAGGATTTGGATTGCTTTAAGGAAAGATTATCCAGCTAGGGTTTAAAGGTGAAACCCTAGGAGTCTACAAGTATAAATAGACCCCTTGCGCAAGGGAAATCGGTATCTCTTCAAAGGAAAAGAACCCCTGGCCGATTTCTTCCCAACCTCTCTCTCAAATTATCCTCTTTGCTAGTTGGTGTTTGTAAGCCATTAGAGGAGTGACAATTGTGACTCTAGAGCTCCAAGACAACAAGATCAAACAAGAGATTCAAAGGTAAACTTCTAGATCTGATTTTTGTATTGTTCTTATACGTAATTAGTCATTAGAAGTCTTGGATTCAAAGCATGTTTAATTAGAAAGCCTAGATCCAAGCATTAGGGTTTTGCATGCGCACATAGGAAAGTTCTTATGGCTAAAACCCATCAGTGGTATCAAAGTCTAGATTGGTTTCTATTAAATTGTTGCTTGTTTGTTTGAATCTTATTTGCAAAATTCGATTTTTGTGTTTTTGAGTCATGGACTCGGCGAGTCCCACAGTGGACTCAGCGAGTTGGCCTGACTCGGCGAGTCCAGAATGGGTACTCGGCGAGTCCGAGCGTCAGGAAGGGCCAGATTCGGGATTTTTTGGTATTTATCTTATGGAAACTTGCCTTTATCATATTAGATCAACCCTAATCCGATTTTTTGATATATATGACTATAATCTTGATCTAATTAAAGATATTTATCAACTAATAAAATATTTAATTTCCTTATATGATAATTAATTAATTATTTTGATTAAATTGGTAATTATCTTGCAAGAAATCTTGAATAAATCAAACATGGATAATTATGGAATTAATTGTTAATTAAAATTATTTGTTATTTGATCCTCCATGTTTTAAATGTTTAAAACTTGTCCTCAAGTTTTGAAATTTATGTTTTGTGATTAAAAGTTTTTAATTTAGACAATTTAAATTTCAAACCCTAGATTTTTTAAAGGTTAAAATACAACCCTATACTAATATAATATTACAAGATTAATATATATTTATGTATAACTAAAATGCTAGTCTTACCGTTAGTAGACCTCATTCACGAAGCCGATCTATAAGGTGGGTATAAGGTTGCGGCCTATAAAATGGCGCTTAATGGGTGTACACTCACACCCACCGCTTGCTTGATCGGTGGAGGGTCGTTAGCCGAACGGGTAGGATAGGGCAGCCTCATCCTCTCATTAAAAGTATAATATGAAATACAAAGTAACTGCATTTTTTTTTTAAAATTTCCCAATCTTAGTTACTTTAGGAAAAGTGAATTGATGCAATCCCATGAAATTACACTTTGCACCCTTGTTAAGAAGTTAGTGGAGCGTGTGTGGTCTACCGGCACACTAATTGGTTCTAAGCAAAGGTGGCAAAAGGTGATTCATTGTTTATCATAGTTCGATGGAGCGTGTGTGGTTTACCGGCACATCGAATAGGTGATCGTTACAATGAAGGCACCATGTGAATTTGCATGGTAATTCACACTCGCTTTGTGATCCTCGGTATCCCAGTCACAAAAAAAGAGGGGCATATCGAGATTTAAACATGCCATTGAATAGTTTCAATGAATCTCATCCGAACCTAGGAATTCTCAATACATTTAGGACTTAAAGTTATGTTTTTATGGTGGAGAATTAGTGAATCGTCATTCACTTACCTTCATATTATTTGCATGTTGGATTACGGCATCCCTTTTCTAATATTTAAATATTGTTGTTGGATCCTAGCCCTAATTTTTCTTATTGGGTGATAATTAGGGATTCATATTCTAATCTATCTTTGTCCTTTCTATTTGTAGATGTCGAACGCAAACAACGCTGCTGCTAGTTCTTTCACATTGATGAGCCTTTGTCAAAAGGTCACTTTCGATGGGACGAACTTTAGCGAATGGATAAGATACATTCGCACCATTGCTCGCTATGAGGATAAGGAGTATGTCCTCGATGAGAAGCTCGAGAAAATTAACCCTGAAATCGCTACTCCGGCTGAAATGACCGCCTTTGAAACTCATGAGCGCGATGCAACGAAGGTACATTGCATCATGATAGCCACCATGAACTCCGAATTCCAAAAGTCCTATGAGGACATGTACCCGTACGAGATGCATCAAGACTTATTGGAGAGATACCACCAAAACGCGAGACAAGAGCGTTATGAGATTTTCACTAACATGATTTCCGCTAAGATGGGTCATGGAGAGTCTCTTACCGTGCACCTGCAAAAGATGCAAAGGTATGTCGACCGCCTTCGCAAGTTGAATGTTGACTTTGGGGAAGACTTGGCGATCGACATGGTGCTTCACTCTTTGCCTCCAAGCTATAATCAATTTAGGATGACTTACCACATGAACAAAGAAGAGGTCACCCTAAGCAAACTCCAAGGTCTCTTGAGGGTCGCTGAGAGCAACTTCAAGGACAAGTCTGTTGCACCAACTCCCAATCCACCCGCTGCTCCTGTCTTGGCTATTGGACAAGGAAAGGGAAAGAAGAGGAAGGCTTCGTCTAAGAACTATCGTAAGGTTAAAGCCCGAGATGGTGCCTCTTCTAGTGGGACCAAAGTTGATCCTGCTAAACCCCGCCCTAACCCAAAGGAGGCAGAGTGCCACCACTGCCACAAGATATGACATTGGAAGAGAAGTTGCCCAGAGTACCTGCAAGCCATCAAGGAAGGAAAGATCAAGCCATCTTTCACAGGTATATACACAATTAAATCTAACAATTCATCTCATGCTATTTCTTGGGTTCTTGATACCGGTTGTGGTTACCACATTTGTTCTAATGTGCAGGGACTAAGAAGAAATAGGGATGTGGAGGCTGGAAGAATTAATCTAATCATGGGGAACAGAAGATCGTCGCCTGTAACCAAGATTGGAGTATATTCTTTAGTGCTTAGGAATGGTTTAAGTTTAGATTTGAACAATTGTTGCTATTCGCCAGAAATGGCTAGAAACATCATTTCATTTCATGGTTTGTTTAGACAAGGTTTTAGATTTTCTTTTAATAATGAGAATGGTTCTATTTTAGCTTATCTAAATGGTGTCTTTTATTTTGAAGCTATGCCATGTAATGGAATATATGAAACTGTTATGATTGTTGATAACTTAGGAAATGATGTTTTAAACATAGATTCTTCCAATAGTATGGATAAAGCATCCTTGTGGCATTGTCGTCTTGGACATGTCAACAAGAAACGCATAGCCCAACTCCAAAAGGATGGAGTGTTAGAGTCATTCAACCTTAGGGAAGATGACACATGCGAATCTTGTTTGCTTGGAAAGATGACTAAGTCACCCTTCGCTGGCTCTTGCGAAAGGGGTGAGGGTCTATTGGACCTAATACATACCGATGTATGTGGACCGTTTAGATCAACCACGAAGGATGGGAACTGCTTCTACGTGACTTTCACCGATGACTATAGTAGATATGGGTATATCTATTTAATCAAGCAAAAGTCAGAAACTTGTGAAAAGTTCAAAGAGTTTAAGAATGAAGTGGAGAATCAATTGGGCAGGAAAATCAAGATGCTTCGATCCGATCGAGGAGGAGAATACCTAAGTCCTGAATTCCACGATTATCTCAAGGAGTGTGGAATAGTTTCACAATTGACGCCACCTAGGACACCACAATTGAATGGTGTGGCAGAAAGGCGTAATCGAACGTTATTGGATATGGTTCGCTCTATGATGAGTCGTGCTTCACTACCTATCTCTTTTTGGGGGTATGCCTTAGAGACTGCCGCCCATATCCTTAACCGAGTCCCTATTAAGAAGGTTGCCAAAACACCTCACGAGATGTGGACGGGGAAAGCTCCTTCGTTAGCACATATCAAGGTTTGGGGTTGCGAGGCTTTCGTAAGACGAGATACTCACGACAAGCTCGAACCTCGTAGTAAGTGATGTATTTTCATCGGCTACCCGCAGAAATCCTTTGGATATCTCTTCTATAGACCGAAGGACAATGTTGTCTTTGTTGCGAGGAGAGGAGTTTTCCGAGAACGAGAACTCATAGGCCAAGGAGACAGTGGGAGGCAAATCGAGCTTGAAGAGATTCAATAATCGATAAATGAAGGAACCTCCACCGCTGGCACTCAACCCGAGGAGGAAACTCCGGTTAAACCAATTGACGAGTCCTTACCTCTTAGACGTTCCGAAAGAGTTAGAGTTCAACCCCAATTTTATGGTTTTCATATTACTACCGAAGGGGACACGTATATTAGTAATGGTACACTAATAAACCTTGATGAACCTAATAGCTATAAGGAAGCCATGGCAGGCCCGGAGTCTGCGAAATGGAAAGAGGCAATGGATAGCGAGATTCAATCCATGTATGATAACCAAGTTTGGAATTTGGTTGATAATGTGCCCGGACGTAAGACCGTTGGGTGCAAATGGATCTTGAAGAAGAATACCGACGTGGATGGAAACGTACACACATATAAAGCGCGATTGGTCGTGAAGGGCTTTACTCAAACTCCCAGAGTTGACTATGACGAGACCTTCTCACCAGTTGCAAAGATAAAATCTATTAGAGTGATGCTAGCGATTGCCGCATTTCATGATTATGAGATTTGGCAAATGGATGTCAAGACCGCTTTCCTTAATGGGAAGTTGGCTGAGGATGTTTACATGGCTCAGCCAGAGGGGTTTGTGGATCCGAAGCATCCGAATAGAGTGTGTAAGCTTGAGAAGTCCATTTATGGACTTAAATAAGCGTCTCGCAGATGGAATCTTTGTTTTGATGAGAAAGTCAAAGAGTTTGGATTTGTACAAAGCGAAGATGAATCTTGTGTATATGTCAAAGCCAGTGGGAGTATAGTAAGCTTCCTCGTTCTATATTTTGATGAAATATTACTCATAGGAGACAACATCCTGACTTTGCAGGAGGTTAAGTCCTGGCTCGGGAAGTGCTTCGCTATGAAGGACCTCGGAGAGGCTTCCTATATTTTGGGAATAAGGATAGTGAGAGAAAGAAGTAAGAGACTAATAGGACTTAGTCAGAACACTTACTTAGAGAAGGTACTAAAACGTTTTAGTATGGAAAACTCGAAGAAGGGAGAATTACCGATACAAAGTAATGCCAAGTTGAGTAAGACTCAAAGTCCGAGTACTGAAGCTGAAATAGCAGAAATGAGCCGAGTACCATACGCTTCCACAGTTGGCTAAATCATGTACGCTATGACTTGTACTCGCCCTGATGTAGCCTTTGCTTTGAGCATGGTTAGTAGATATCAAGGGAACCCTGACAGAGCCCATTGGATTGCGGTGAAGAATATCCTTAAGTACCTTTGGAGGACGAAGGAATGGTTCTTAGTCCTTGGAGGGAGTGATGACTTGAAGGTGCGAGGGTATAGTGACGCCAGTTTTCAGACCGACAGGGACAACTACCGTTCGCAGTCGGGCTGGGTATTTACCCTGAATGGAGGAGCAGTGACTTGGAAAAGTTCCAAGCAGGAAACCATAGCTGATTCAACGTGTGAATCAGAGTACATTGCAGCGAGCGAAGCATCAAAGGAGGCAATATGGCTGAAGAACTTTATCGGTAATCTTGGAGTTGTACCCGCCATAAAGGAGCCCATGGAGATTTTCTGTGATAATGAAGGAACGTTTGCCTTGACCAAGGAACCGAGAGATCATGGTAGATCACGACACATCGACATAAAATACCACTTTATTAGACATCGTGTAGAAGAAGGACAACTCGTAGTGAAGAGGATATCATCAGAAGATAACCCAGCAGATCTGCTTA
The DNA here is from genome assembly GCF_002870075.4 of Lactuca sativa. Lineage (NCBI taxonomy): Eukaryota > Viridiplantae > Streptophyta > Magnoliopsida > Asterales > Asteraceae > Lactuca > Lactuca sativa. The sequence continues at coordinate 106,670,894 of NC_056628.2, forward strand.
CGAAGGGACTGAGTAGGGTTAAGCACTTGCAGCATGCTAAGAGTATTGGGTTAAAGGATGTTATTAGCATATATTAGATAGTATTAGAAACGTGTAATAGATAAATGTAATTAACATTTGATGATTAAATAAAGGAGTTTTATTTATGAGTAATGTTATTGTCTTATGTTAATGGCTCTCTCTATCTAGCTGTAATGTGTGTTCTCTCTCTATCTAGCAAGGGTATACATCCATGTTCTACTTGTGCTAGCTGTAATGTGTGTTCTCTCTCTATCTAGCATGTATAGTAATGTACTGTAATGCTCTAGCTGTAATGGCTATCTCTATCTAGCAAGTATAGTAATGTACTGTAATGTTCTAGAAAGTATTGACTCATGAGTGAACTGACTCATTGTATGATATCGCGTTCTAGTAATAGTTCTAGTATCTTCCTAAACTACCCATATGGTAGTTTACTAGTAATCTAACCGGTACGTATGAACATGGATGTATACCCTTGCTACCCAAGGGCATTGGATGAACTGGAAAGACCTTTTATGACTATATATGTACACATGATATATAACTAATATTTAAACGACCTTCGGACGAGTACCCGATATCCCACCAGACCACATCCAAATCGAGGAAAAGGAAACAGGGTGGATAGCCTTCCTAAGTCTTTTAAACATTACTTATATAACTATAAATATAGAGGCATGCAATTTATAATATAAAAGCATAAAATAAGTTTTGTAAAACCTTTGATCATAATTATTATCTAATAAAAGATCGACTTGATGTCAATCTATAAAACGGTTTGAAGGCATGGGTTTGATAAAACAGTTTAGTATAAAGAAACATTTGTTTGAAACACAATTGTAAATAAGTTTGAAATAAAACATACAGAGTAAAATGTACAATGTAATAAGGAGTTTTAAACACATAAAGTGTTTATGAAAAACATTTGAAGGAAACTGTTTGGTAAAACGGCTAATGTGTAGCCAATCATTTGAATGCTGCTTATTAATCACATGTGATTGATATAATAATTAGCATACTTCTACTTGTATCCCCCCCATAAAACATTTAAAAACAGTTAAAACATTGATTAAGGGGTATGAACTCACCTGTTGTGGGTGATACGGATGAACTGAAGAGGTAGGACTGCTAGGTGTCAAGTGAAGACTTTAGACACACACAATGGTCCTAATTACATATGAAGACATATGTATATAAACAATTAGTGATTATAACACTAATTAAACATGTATAAACATCCTAATGCGAGGAAAACACTTTTGGTCAAGTACTAGGAGGCTAATGGGTTGCAACAAATGAGTGCAAGACCTCTTATGGGAGTTTATGGTCAAAAGACCATATGTGTTGGAGTTTACGGCCCAGGGGAGTAAACTCCTGGCCGTAAACTCTCTATAGGGTCCCTAAATGAAGCTTAACATTATTACAACTTAAGTGGTGAAGTGCTTCAAGGCTTAAACAAGTGTTTGGGCTTCCTTTTAACTCCTTTGAGGAGTTCACGGCCCATGGACCATATCCCATGGAGATTACGGCCGTAATCTCCCTTGGGAGGGGGGTTGTGGTGTTTTCAAGTCCCTAATTTATCCAAGAATGAATCAAGGAAATTGTCTAAGGCTTTAGGAGAGTTTATAGCACCATTTGGCACTATTTTATGGAGTTCACGGCCCTAGAACTTCTTGGGCCGTGAACACCTTACTCTTGGTGTTCTAAGGGTGTTTTCTAGTCCTAAACTCATTTAGGTACATGTCTAAATTAGTCTCTTGGCTTAAGGAAGGTTTTTAAGGCATTTTGTCACTTAAAAATGGAATTCATGGCCCAAGAACTTCCTTGGCCGTGAACTCACTTCTAGCCTTGATTCTTAATTGTTTTGTGGTCTAAAACATGTAATGGAGGCTTCTAGTTTGAGTTCCAAGGCTTTGAGGGACATTGGGCACTCTTTTGGCCCTTAAAAAGGAGTTTACTCTCCAAGTGTTCTTGGGCGGTAAACTCCCAAATCTTGGGGTTTTGATCCGATTTTGATGTTATAAAACATAATCTAAGCTATATAAAACAACTAGATAGAAGTACTCAGGATTTGGGATAAAAACCCGAAGATCCGTGAGAGAGAATTTGACTTTTCTCTAGTTGGAAATGTAACTAATGAATAAATATGGTCCAGATTTCTATATATAGTCCTGAGATTTTTGGCAGAAAAAAATTTTATTCCCGGAATGAACTCTAATATCCTAGAGTATTGGAATAACAGTGTTGCACAAAACCCTAGTGCATCCACTCTCCTGATATCTCCTTAAGTGCTAATCCTGAAATACTCAAACTTATACCCAAAGTTTGGAATTTCACTATAACTGTTCTATCTTCTATTGGCTTGATATGGTTTGTTCAGAATGGAAATTCCGGGTTGTCACAAAATACATTAAAGATACCATAACTGTTATCTTTAGGACGAGCTAGCTAACGGTCACGAATCTATCCTAGCGTCAGACCTGGGCCATCGCCCTCATGCTAAATCCCACATACTTGGCGCTCTTGCGCCCAGGTCTAATTCCTAACAACGATCTTTGGTCTATATGTTGGGTTTTAGTTCAAAAATTGTTTCATAAACTAGAAAAATATGGCAATGGAAGACTTCAAATTTTGAACATAATACATTTTATACCCACCAAGTATCTATTTGCAAGTTAAAGAAAGGTAAAATACCGACCAAAGAAAGGATGAAGAAATAACAACTTTTGTAGTTCTTTGGGTCCTGTTGGGAGGATTGGAAGTTGATGAAGAATATGGAAGTTGAGACACCAACAATGACTCAACTTGATGTAGATGCTAGTCTATAAACTCTTAATCCCTTAAGCTTTAAGTTCATAACCAATATGAACTTAAAGAGAGCATGAAGATGCAAATAACTTTAAGTGTTTTTAACTAATTAATAGGGAATGAGAAGGAGAGAAAAGTTTTCGGCCACTAGCCTCGGGCATATAAGAACGAGTGCAAGCCTCATCTTGTATATGCATAAAGTGATTTTATGGACCATAAGCCCTTAACACTTTAAGACAATAATGTCTCCTAAACCCTACTTGTCTCCCCGTGCTTTTAAGAGATGTCATGCTTTCCTTTAAAATAATCAAAAGCCCATAACATCCTTCCTATAAGCATGTTTTGGATTTTATATATAAAAGAAGTCAAACTTTTATAAAAAAACCCACAAGCCTTTTATAAGTTATAAAGTTTGCTTTTTGGCTAAAAGACAAAAGTCTTTCTAGCCCAAAATAATGTACATGACTTATAAATCATACCATATTATATATTATGTTACTTGCTAATAAAAATTATTATTTCCATTAAATAAATAATCTCCAATTTAATTATAAAAGTTTATTGAATATTTATTAAAATCAATTTCTAATAAATAATCAATTATATCAAGTTGTTGTTAGTATGACCTATTAGTATCATGTGTTAATTAACAATATCATTTTAATATGATTCTTGAGCATGTTAAACCTTTCAATCTCCTACTTGCGCAAGACTCATATTAAACTTATATAGACAGTGGTGAACGTCTAACAACATTTCACTGCCTCCAACAACGTACGACTTTGTGCCATTCTATCAACACTCAATTCCTAAAAAGCTCAAAACTACAACTGGTATATATAAGGTAAGTTTATCAGTTATCCATTTGCTACAGACATCATGTTGAACATGAGATACAGATTGCGATTAATCTCATTAGTCGTTCAACTTTTGGTAAGGCGCCTTAAATGTTTAACTCTCAACACATAAGAGGAACAAATCTCATATTGACTACATAAGCCTCTTGCATAGTTTACACTATGGCTGTGCAAAAAACCGCACAAACCACCTGCACCGCACCAAACCGCACCGCATAATGCGGTTTAGAATTTCGTGGTGTGGTTTGCGGTTCATCATTTTATCAAACTACACTATGCGGTGTGGTTTGCGGTTTGTATTTATAAAACCGCGGTTCAAACCGCACCGCACCGCATGTTTTATATATATATATATATATATATATATATATATATATATATATATATATATATATATATATATATATACTTTTTTTCTTTACTTTGTTATAACTTCAAATCACGATTTAGAAATGATGTAGATAAATATATTTCTTATAATAACCAAATATCTATAACGTAACATTAAATGACTATTAGATCAAGATCCCATGGTTTATAAGAATATAGCAACTATAACGGCAATATAAAGCAATAACAATGATACTTACAAAACTATAGTAGCATGAGTCACAATTTATTAAAAACGATTTAACTCGAAAATTGTATTTGTTTTTATAAAATGAAAGCAATCAATTTTTTTAAACAGGTCAGATTTTTGGTTTTTTGATAGATTTAATGTTGAACAACTCATCAAACCGCACAAACCGCAACTAAACCGCATAAACCGCCCACATCAAACCGCACCACATCACGCGGTTTTGAACGTCCGTGATGCGGTTTGCGGTTTCTAAAATATTCAAACCGCATATACGGTGCGGTTTGCGGTTTTGACTCAAAACCGCACCAAACCGCACCGTGCACACCCCTAGTTTACAACATACCTGAAAATGGCTTTTATAACTACCCGGTTAAGGAACAACATTTAACCATATCAAAGCATAGTAATCCCTGCACTTAAGTCCCAATATGTATCTCAGGTGTTAAGGATACAAAGATAGTACATTTTAATCAAGTATCATTCATGATAGCGATCCATGAGATGATCTTGATGCGGGTCAGTTCAATACTTGTTCTCTGACAAGTACCTATGAAACTTGGAACCACTTGTCTACTTTCATCTAGTGAGAGTCAACCAATCCAATTCATATTAATCTTACTTTATAATTGCTCCCACAATTATAACCGACTATGAAATTTTAGAATAATAACATTATTCGTGGATTAAACATATTAATATAGAACACAAAAATATTAATGTGATGAGTATATCCCAATATATCTTGACATTTTCTAATAGTTGTTATAATGTTCCAATATCCAAATACTAAATCCAAATCAAAAACCCAATTCTAGAATAATAAAGTCTTATAGCTGAAGTGTGAGCATTCATATTTAGCTCAAAAAAATGACCTTATCAATGGATCTGACAAAATTTAATTTTTGTGAATTATGTGAATACTATCATCTCCATACTTAACTTTACTCTATGTATAGTTAAAGATCTTAGAGAATATGATTGGTGTTCTTTCGTGACATGGAGTCGCTTAGCTAGATTAAGTATACTCTCGAAGTCACAAATATTTGTATGTGATCCTTGAATGGCAGAAATCAACATAGTTTTTCAATGATCTCATTCATCCAATCATAATTGAATTAAACTTCTAAAGTAGTGCATTATTATTTTGTAGTAGATTGTGCCATTATGTTTTGTTTGGACCTCATTCCAACGAAACTTACCATTCATTCCATAATGATGTCAAAATCCAATTATAATTCATAATTATTTATATCTGTTTAGAAATTAACATCTTATGTAGCTCTTTCAATAAAGATCCTTTCTAAAGTGATTGTCTCATGTACATTCTCTTAGTTCTTCTAAAGTACTCTTAGAATGCTCTCTTAGTCATCCAATGACTTAACCATGTATTCAATTAGTATTCTATAACATGCTTGCAACTTGATCAAATACCATGTCTTATGCATAATATGGCGTAAAAGATGAATTTATTTGAAAATAAAATAGAATATAAATCATTTCATCTAGTTCAAAACTATGAGTTATGTACATTTGAGGCTAGCTCAAAATGGTGTCATGTGGCAATGCTAAGAATTCTCCAAAAGAATCTTGTGTCTTGATCCTTTCAAGATATTACCAATATATGTGTAACAACCCGAAATTCAGGTACATCTATTTAACCCTTCTCCTTTGTGAAGTTGTCAAGATTAGCCCTTGAGTGGGAAAGTGTTGCAAATGAGTACGTTGGGCGTACTGGAGAGTACGCTGCGCGTACTCATGCGCTTAACTTGGACGCGAACTCGCCTAGGTACGTTGGGTGTACCCAGGGTTACGTTGGGCGTAGCGGGCCCAGACGTAAACCCTAATTTAAGGCTTGTGCACTATAAAAGGAATCTTAAGGCCTTATCCTCAGCCACCATTTCAGAGAGTGAAACCCTAAGAGAGCATTTCCTTCGTCCTAAAGCTTGTGTGTGAGTATTTTGAGCTAAAGGTGCCTTTGTGTGTTAGTGAAGAAGGAGGAGAGGAGCTTGTGAAGGCTAGAGTTTGAAGTTCAAGCTTGGATCTGAGTTCTTCAGAGGAAGGAGCTTCACTTTGAGGTAAAAAGCTCAAAACTTTCCTCTTTATTTTGGTTTGGTGTTTTATGGTCCATTTCTAGGGTTTAAGTCCCAAAGGTGGAGACTTTATGAGCAAGAGGGGCTCCATGGACCTAGATTTGTCCCATTTCAGTGTTATATGTGATGTTGATCCATAAAAATCCCATCTTGGTCGTTGTTATGGAGTCATGCTTGAGTTATGAGCTTTAGAGTGTTGAAAGTGGAGAGAGTTGGGTGTTGGTGACTCTCACAGCCATGCAAAGGCTTAAAGCCACCAACTTTATGGATTAAGAGGCTTAGTGGTGGTTAGATCTGAAAGTTGGTTGTGGGTCTTAACCGTTTAAGACCCCAAAAGCTAAGGAGTATGGAGCTGGGAGTTACGCGGGGCGTAATCCCAGAACGCGCAGCCTAGGGGGTCGCGTTCCCCATTTCTGTGAGGTTGTCGGGTACGCCCAGCGTACAGGTTTGGTACGCGCAGCGTAACCCGGAGAGTTGACTTTTAAGGTTTGGTCAATGTTAGGGTCTTTGAGCCTTGAGAGGGGTAAAATGGTCTTTTACCCTTCTGAGAGTGCTAAGAGAGGGATCTAGTCTAGCCTTGAGAGTTGTATTGATTAGAGTGCTTATTCCATGTGATTAGGCGGAGGCTAGATCAGATTTTACCGAGTTCGAGATTACCGAGTTACCCGAGGTGAGTATTCTCACTATACAGTACCTGGAAGGGTACCTATGTGTGACCGGAAGGTCTTATATGCTATGAGATGTATGTGTTATATGTTGATATGTGATATGTATGCGTTATGTATGCTATGTATGATGAGGACCGGAAGGTCAAGATAATATGGACCGGAAGGTCAAGAGGACATGGACCGGAAGGTCAGGAGGTTACGGACCGGAAGGTCGATACGAGTAGGGCCGGAAGGTCTACCGGGATTCGGGACGGAAGTCCCCTGAGACACTTGGACCGGAGGGTCCCACAGAGTTATGGCCTGGAAAGGCGTATGTGTTGTATGTGGTATTTTGGGGAACTCACTAAGCATTTATGCTTATAGTTGTTGTGTTGTGTGTTTTAGGTACTAGCGAGGACCGTAGGAAGGCGCCGACTTGATCTGTACACACTGAGAGGATTTAGGTATTTGAGATCTTTTGAGATTATGGGATTTGTTTATTATGATGACATTGGATACAGTTGTTGGATATTGTTTTTGGTGACTGAAAATATGATTTAAAAATGAAAAATCGTTTTGAAAATTTACGTCATTACAAGTTGGTATCAGAACCTTGGTTTGAGGGATTCGGGTGCAACTTCGGATGTATCTGAACTCAAACTGAGGATTTGAGAAAGTTTTTATAAATAAACAATTTTTCTAAGAGAGTAAAGGATTTTGGAAAAAGGCAGAACAGAGCGGTGTGTACGATCAGTCAGCGCCCGAACGGTGATTTCCCAACATACCCTTACATTATGTGTTATGAGATATGTTATGATATGATATGATATGCATGCTAGAGTAGGCTAGGTATTCATATTAGGACTAGAGTGGCCTGATTTGTGATGTCTTATCCTAGGAAGAGTTTTACTGCTATTAGATGCTTGAGAGTGAGTAGGTAGCAGTGAGGAGCTTATGAGAGGTTTAACAAAGGGTAGCCTATGCTAGAAAGATGTAGAGTACTTGTGTACTGAGATCCAAAGAGGAGGACTTGGGGTGAGTACTGATGCGGTGTGGACGGTAGTATAAGGGCCAGTACTAACGAAGACACCGTATCAATGCGCAGTCCAAGTAAGAATCCTTAGGGTACTAGGGAACAAGTAGGGATGTGTTATCGAGTGCGAGTATGCTCGAGCGGGTCTCTGATATTTTATGTTGTATTTCAGAGAGACATCATGGTTGGGACACGCCACACACCTGAGAGTAATGGTGTTAGCGAGGAGGAGATCCGCATGTTGATTCATGAGGAGGTGGCTGCTGCCATCCGAGCTGAGATTCCGAAGATGTTTGGGTCTATCAAGACCACATTGATTGAGACTTTCGATGAGCGGTACGCAGCGGTGACTGAGGCTGCGGCTGCTGCAGCTACTGCAGTTGTGGCTGCTACCAGGCCTCAGGGAGGTGACTCATTGTTGTTTCAGGAGTTCAGCAACACGAAGCCACCTGAGTTTAATGGGATGCAGAATCTAATCGCTGCGATGAGATGGATTTCTGATATGGAGGGATGCTTCTACACGTGTTCATGTCCGGAGCATCTGAGGGTATGGTTCGCGCTGAACCAGCTTCGCTTGGGAGCGAAGGACTGGTGGAAGTTCGTGACGGCGAGCTTCACTCTTGCGGAGATTTCTGAGGTGACCTGGGAGAGGTTCACCACCATGTTCAGAGACGAGTATGTTCCCCCAGTGGAGAGGGAGCGGTTGGCTCAGGAGTTCTTGACCCTCAAGCAGGGTACTAATTCGGTTACTGTGATTACCAGGAAGTTTCATGAGAGGGTGATGTTCTGCCCCGAGCAGGTGTCTACTGAGCAGGCACGCATGAGCCGATATTCGAGCATTCTGAGGAGGGATATTCGGGAGTTCGTATCGAACTCGACTTACCAAACATTTGCTGAGCTTCACGCAAATACCTGGAAGAGGGAAATTGAGTTGGAGACTCAGGCCAGGGAGGAGGCCGAGTCTCAGGGGATGGATCGGCGGACGACACAGTCTCAGTCGGTAGCCAAGCGGGAAAAGCCCGCCAATTCAAGATCTAGAGGTCATAAGGGCCGCACTTGCGAAAAGTGCGACAATGGACATGATGGGGTTTGTCGATCAGGTGCTTGCTACAAATGTGTCAAGGAGGGGATAGCCAAGGATTGCCCCATGTGATTCATGGTTTGCTTTCATTGCAACCAGATGGGCCATCGGAAGGCCGAGTGTCCGCAGCTACGAGGGACAGCACAGGGAGTACAGCAGGGATCTGCCCCTGCCGCTATGCGAGCTACTGAGGTTCGGCCGGTGAAGGCCGAGGCACCGAAGGCTCGCGGGAGAGCCTTCCAGTTGACTGTGGAGGAGGTCCGTACAATGCCCGATGTCGTGGCTGGCATGTATTTTTTCATTTATTTATGTTGAGTTTGAGGTGTTGTGCTTATATAATGATATGCATATGTACTTTTCTTGTGAATTCTGTACCTGCTTTGGTGTTATTTGACTCGGGTGCGAGTCGGTCATTTGTTTTCTTGGCATTTAGTCAGCACATCAATATCCGATGAGAGGCGCTGAGTCGACCTCTGCGAGTTTCTATAGCTGACGAGCAACCGGTGTATGCTACGGATGTGATTTGGGAATGTATACTCGAGATATTCGGTGTGGAGTTCCTGATAGATCTGGTCCCGATTGCAACGGGGGACGTGTGTGTCATAGTGGGCATGGATTGGTTGAGCCGATTTGGGGTTGTTATAGAATACGAGCGTCAGTTGGTGACGATACGAGACCCTAGTGGGGGAGTACTTATGGTGTATGACGAGGGTACCTGATGTGGGTCAGCGTTTTGTTCGGCTGCCAGAGCGAGGCAGACTTTGCGGTAGGGCTGCAACGGGTTTGTAGCCTATGTGATGGACACACGAGTGGCCGTTGGGAGGCCAATTTCGATTGATGAGGTTCCGATAGTGTGCGAGTTCCTGGATGTTTTCCCAAGGAATTGTCGGGTGTGCCTCCCGAGAGGCAGGTGGAGTTCTGTATCGATTTGGTTCTGAGGGCAGAGCGTATCGCCAAGGCGCCTTATCGCCTTGTGCCGCCAAAGATGCAGGAGTTATCCTCGTAGCTTCAGGAGCTATTGGGGAAGGGGTTTATTAGACCGAGTAGCTCACCATGGGGAGCATCAATTCTTTTTTGTCAAAAAAAGGATGGCTCACACCGAATGTGCATTGATTACCGGGAGTTGAACAAGTTGACGGTCAAGAACCGTTATCCTTTACCGACGATCGACGATCTGTTCGATCAGTTGCAGGGGGCGTCTTGGTTCTCCAAGATAGACTTGAGGTCGGGATATCATCAGATGAGAGTGCAGGATGAAGATATCAAAAAATACGGCGTTCAGAACTCGTTATGGGCATTACGAGTTAGTGGTGATGCCTTTTGGGCTCACCAATGCACCGACAACATTCATGGATCTCATGAACAGGGTATGCAGGACGATGTTGGATTGGTCGGTGATCGTGTTCATTGATGATATTTTGGTGTATTCGAGATCTAGAGAGCAGCACGAGGAGCATCTGGGAGAGATTCTCTGTCACACCCCAAAACCAAGAACGACGGAAACATTATGGGGCAGAGGACGTCATGTATAGTATCATAACAATGCAAAGTAGTAAACAAGCAACAACATCATCCATTACATTAATAGTTTAATTTTAATTACAAGTGTGTTCTTTCATATTATAAAACAACATAATGAATAATCAAAATAAAAGACGAGTCTTGACTGATCCATCTTCACAACACCTGGTCGTCGTACCTGTCTATTGGTGACCTGAGAATACAAGTTATTTTGATAGCGTAGATCAACATTTAAGCTGGTGAATTCATAAGAATTTTAGGTGTCATTGCTTTGTAAAACTGTAAAGAAAAGACTAGTAAATGTTTGGTGAAAAAGTTTGTATTTGAACAATGTAAAGTTTTGTATATGTTTGAAAACTCCTAGAAAATCCTATATTTTCTACTAGTATAAAAAGTAGTCTTCTACCAAGACTCGATTGTTTTGTATGTTTGTCTCTTTGTAAAAATGAATGCTTTTCCCAAGTATGACTATCATTACCAAAATATAGTTTTATATTACCCTTTATGTGAGAAGATCGCAATTTGAATATAATGGGAAAACGTATATGTGTGATACAATATTATTTGTATTAATTACTTAAGTAATAACTATTATTATTCAAATCTAGTCTACCTCATCGATTATGTGAATGACACAAAATAAAGGTAATAAAGAAGTAATATAATTATTGTGATCGTATCCTTTTGTACTAGGATATTCACGGCGTGGAAACTCGCCGAACAGTACAACCGTAGACATCCGTCGACATGCATTTTCCCACTGTAGCTATCAGCCGAGTGTGGAATGGTAAGTCCCATATAGTAAGTATAAATATCTATTCATATAGTATGAATAGTATCTCTTCCTATAGTGTGCATTAGTATCTAGTATTCTCTGTTATAGTATGCTCTATCTAGTATTCTCTGTTATAGTATTCTCTGTTATAGTATTCTCTGTTGGATTAGGTGTCTAAGCCCATAACTATAATTGGTATGTACTTGAATTGATACCAGCACCGTCCTTTTGGGTTGCCCTCAAACCTAGCAACCAGACAAGGAAATTATGAAAGGAGAGATATTAATTTATTATAAGATTAATAAATTAATATAAATGAATTTATTAATATGTTAAAAGATTAATATATTAATAAGAAATCATTTTGTTTAATTAATTGTTAGCCATAAATTAATTAGAATTAATTTTGGGGTTAAAAGAATTGATTATAAGGTTCAGGGACTAGTTTGCAATTATCTAATAGTTGAGTGGAAGGCTCTAGAACCCCCTTGGATAAGGGTGGACGAAATCTTTAGGGGGAAACCCTAATAATTTCGTCCATAGGGGCTTGGATAAGGCCCTTGTGTTTGCTTAGGCCCTAAGCAAAGGATAACTAGGGTTTCCCCTAAACCCTAGATCCCTCAGCTATATAAGGAGCCTCCTGGTTCATGTTTTGGTCACTCTCTTTCTTTTGAAGAAACCCTAAGGGCCGAAATTTTGCATACTCCCTCTCCCATCTCTCCTCTACTTTCCTTCTTGCTAGTTTGGGTGTGATTCCATTAGAGGCATTACACTTGTGGTGCTGAGCTTCCAAGAAGATCAAGATCAAGATCAAAAGAATTATCAATTGTTTACTATAACAATTGAAAGGTATATAATTACTAAACCCTAGCTTGTTAATTTCGAAATTAGCCTCTCTCCTCTAGGGTTCTTGTTTTGCAATTCAAAGTTGTATGTTCAATAGTTAAAACATAGATCCAAAGTAGGCTGCATGTGAACTTAGGAATTGTTTTCTAGTTTATTTGTTTTACCTAAAACCCATCAGTGGTATCAGAGCCATTGTTTGTTTTAAATTGAATTGCTATAATTGTTGAATTGTAAGTTAGGGTTTATAGCTATTAAACCCTAAAGGCCATTTTTCGATTTCTAGGGTTTTGGATCAAAGGGTTTTCGAAAAACCCTAGCCTCCAAAGAACCCTAATCGAAATTAGGGTTAGGGTTTTGAAAACCCTAGCCTCCTTCCTTGTAAATTTTGAAATATGCTAGAGATTTTAGGGTTTCTTGTTTTGGATAATTGTTACTTGATTTGATTAATTGGATAATTATCCTTTACCCCTAATTTTCGAAATTTAGAGGGATAAGGATTAGGATTAAATTAATTGATTAATTTGATTGGATAATCCTTACAAGATTTAATAAATTAATTAAAAGTTAATTAATAGATAACTATTAAATCTAATTAATTGGTTTGTTTAAATTTAAAATTTAATAGTTTAAATTTCGAAAAAACTTATATAAACCCTTGGAGTTTTAAAATGTTTTTAAAACACACCTTATGTATATATTATAATTAAAAGTTAAATATTATATATGTATAAGAATATGGTCAGTCAAATCGCTAGTATGCCTCATTCACGAAGCTAGTCTATAAGGGGGGTATAAGGAAACTGCCTATAAAATGGTAGTTGAATGGGTGTCCACTCTCACCCACCGCTTCCTTGATTAGTGGAGGGTCGTTAGCAGAACGGATTTGATAGGACAACTACTTCCCATTAAAAGTATAATGTTATTAAAGAAAGTACTAGAACACTATTTTTCAAAATCCCGACTCTAGTTACTTTAGGAAAATGTGAAAAGTATGCTAATCCATGAAATTGCACATTATGCTTTATTGGTCGTTAGTGGAGCGTGTGTGGTTAACCGACACACTAAAAGGCACTAATAAAGAGTAGTAATGGGTATCTTATAATTATCATTTTGATGGAGCGTGTGTGGTTTACCGGCACATCAATAGTTAATGATAAAGACAATTAAGTTACCAAGCACATTTGCATGGTTATTCACATCTAGTTTGTGATCCTCGGTATCCCAGTCACAAATAGTAGAGCATAATTCGATATTAAAACATGCCGTTAAATAGTTTTAATGTATCTCAAAAGATTTAGGAATTTCACTTCGTTTATTTTGTCTAATGGTGGAATTGGTGAATCGTCATTCACCTACCTTTATGAGATTTGAACTTGGATCTCGGCATCCCATTTCTAAGTTGTAAATCGTCATAGTTGGGTCCTAACCTTGATATGATATCTTTGGGTTATTATATTGAGGTGTCTTGGAATCTAACTAAAACTATCTTTCTTTTCAGATGTCTACTCCTGGAAACACTTCTGCTTCATCATCCTCCAGCCACAACTTCTCTCTACTAAACATCTGCTCCAAAGTCGTTATGGATGGCTCCAACTATAACGATTGGATGCGTAACATCAAGATGGCGCTTAGATTCGAGGACAAAGAGTATGTCCTTGAAAAGGAGCTCAAAGAACTTGATGAGTCAAAAGCCACTCCCCAAAGTGGCATGCATCATGGTTGCAACCATGTCCCTATAATTGAAGAGGTACTATGAGGACTACTAGCCTTTTAAGACGAACAAGGACCTTATGGAAAAGTACCATAAGCGAGCTTGTCAAGAAAAGTTTGAGGTAGTCAAGTCACTCATGGCTTGCAAGATGAAAGAGGGGGAACCGGTTGTATCTCATGTGCAAAGAATGCAACGCTAAATAGAGCGTTTGGTCAAGCTCAACATTCACTTCGATGAGGAATTGGCCATTGACATGGTCTTGAAATCGTTGTCTGATTGTTATGGTCAGTTTATCTTAACTTACCATTTGAACAACACTGAGCAGACTTTGGCCCAATTGCACAACTTGTTGCAGACAGCTGAGGCAGGGATGAAGGGTAAAAGTATACCCTCCACACCTGCAAGTGCCCCTGTCTTGGCCATTGGACATGGAAAGGGGAAGAACAGGAAAGGTCCTCCCAAGCAAAACTGGAAGAGCAAGGCTCAAGCTGTGTCATCTAGTAATGGCCCGAAGGCTAAGCCCAATGGTTCCACTCCCCATGTTTCTGATCCAAAAGAGGCCATTTGCTTTATCAAAAGGGGCATTGGAAGAGATCTTGCCCATAATATCTGCAAGATATCAAGGATGGCAAAGTGAAGCCATCCTCGGCAGATATTTACACTGTTTGTGCTAATAACTCATTATCTTCTCGTTCATCGGTCCTTGATACAGGATGTGGATTTCATATCTGTTCTGATTTGCAGGGGCTAAGGGAAAGTGAGGAGATAGAGCATGGGAGAATAAACTTGATCATGGGGAACAGAAAGTCTTCACCAGTTACCAAGATCGGAGTTTATCAACTTTTGCTCAGTAATGATGTTAGATTAGATTTAATAAATTGTTGCTATTCATTTGAGATGACGAGAAACATTATTTCATTTCATGCATTGTTCAGACAAGGTTTTAAATATTCTTTTAATGATTTGAATGGTTCAATTTCTGTTTATAAGAATGGTGTTTTTGTGTTTGAAGCTTTACCTTGTGATGGTGTGTATGAAACAATGACTTGTGTTGATAGCTTAGGAAATAGTGTACTTAATATTGACTTGTCTAATAGTGTAGACAAGGCATGCTTGTGGCATTGTCGTCTTGGACACATTAACAAGAAACGCATAGCCCAACTCCAAAAGGATGGAGTGTTGGAATCATTTGACCTAAAATCAGATGATATGTGTGAATCTTGTCTTTAGGGAAAGATGACAAAATCACCATTCACAAGGTCTTGTGAAAGAGGTGAAGGTCTGTTAGATCACATACACACAGATGTGTGTGGGCCCTTCAGATCAACCACAAGGGATGCTAATCGATTCTATGTGACTTTCACTGACGATTATAGCAGATATGGTTACATCTACTTGATCAAACATAAGTCAGAAACCTTTGAAAAGTTCAAAGAGTTTAAGCATGAAGTCGAAAATCAATTGGGCATAAAGATCAAGATACTTAGATCCGATAGAGGCGGGGAGTATCTTAGTACCAAGTTCAACGACTATATGAAGGAATGTGGGATAGTTTCACAATTGACTCCTCCTAGGACACCACGGTTAAATGGTGTAGCTGAGAGGCGTAATCGAACCTTGTTAGACATGGTTCGTTCTATGATGAGTCGTTCCTCGCTTCCTATTCACTTCTGGGGGTATGCCTTAGAGACAACCGCCCACATCCTCAATCTTGTCCCTACAAAGAAGGTTGCCAAAACACCTCACGAAATGTGGACAGGGAAAGTTCCCTCGTTAGCACATATTAAAGTCTGGGGTTGTGAAGCTTTCGTAAGATGAGAGACTCACGACAAGCTAGCAGCTAGAAGTGAGAAATGTGTTTTCATTGGTTACCCAAAGCAGTCTTTTGGATATTTGTTCTACAGACCTAGTGAAAACGTGGTTTTTGTAGCTCGAAGAGGAGTCTTTTTGGAAAGAGAGCTCATATTCAAAGAGGACAGTAGGAGTACCATTGATCTTGAAGAGATTCAAGAGTCAACCAATGAAGGAACCTTATATGACACTAGCACTCAACCAGAGGAAACAGTTCCTGTTGAACCGGTTGAGAAATCATTACCTCTTCGAAGATCCACTAGGGTGAGTGTGCCACCTGAGTTGTATGGTTTTCATATTACTTCAGATGGTGACACATTCATAAGTGACAGAACACTGGTAAACTTAGATGAACCAGTCACTTATAAGGAAGCAATGGCAGGCCCAGAGGCTTCCAAGTGGAAAGAGGCAATGGACAGCGAGATTAAGTCCATGTATGACAACCAAGTTTGGAATTTGGTTGATAGTGCACCAGGTCGGAAGACGGTTGGGTGCAAATGGATCTTCAAGAAGAAGACAGACATGGATGGGAATGTGCATACGTTCAAGGCTCGACTGGTTGCAAAAGGTTTCACTCAAACCCCAGGGGTTGACTATGATGAGACTTTTTCGCCGGTGGCTAAGATTAAATCTATTAGGATATTGCTCGCCATAGCTGCCTTTCATGACTATGAAATCTGGCAGATGGATGTCAAGACTGCCTTCCTTAACGGGAAGTTGGCTAAGGATGTTTACATGAGTCAGCCAGAGGGTTTTGTTGATGCAAAGTTTCCCAATAGAGTATGCAAGCTTGAGAGATCCATTTATGGATTGAAACAAGCATCTCGCAGCTGGAATCTTTGCTTCCATGAGAAAGTCAAAGAGTTTGGTTTCTCTAGAAGTGAAGATGAGTTTTGTGTGTATATCAAGGCTAGTGGGAGTATAGTAACTTTTCTGGTGTTATATGTCGATGACATATTACTCATTGGCAACGACGTTCCAACCTTGAATGAAGTGAAGTCTTGGCTTGGAAAGTGTTTTGCCATGAAAGACCTAGGAGAAGTCGCCTATATTCTTGGGATTAGAATATTGAGAGATAGAAAGAAGAGACAAATTGGACTTAGTCAGAGCACATACTTGGATAAGGTACTAAAGAGGTTTAGTATGGAAAATTCCAAGAAGGGAGAGCTACCTATCCAGCGCAATACCAAATTGAGTAAGACTCAATGCCCGAGTACAGATGAGGAAATAGATGACATGAGTCGTGTACCTTATGCTTCCGCTGTCGGATCGATCATGTACGCTATGACATGTACTCGCCCAGATGTGGCATTTGCTTTGAGCATGGTCAGTCGCTATCAGGGAAACCCAGGTAGAGCTCATTGGATAGCCGTGAAGAATATACTCAAGTATTTGCGAAGAACAAAGGACTAGGTCCTTGTACTTGGTGGCAATGATACTTTGAGAGTAGATGGTTACAGTGATGCCAACTTTCAGACGGATAGAGATAACTTCCGTTCTCAGTCAGGCTGGGTATTCTTATTATATGGAGGAGCAGTTACTTGGAAGAGTTCCAAGCAAGATACGGTGGCTGATTCTACTTGTGAATCAGAGTACATAGCAGCAAGTGAAGCGTCGAAAGAAGCAGCTTGGTTGAGGAACTTCATCGGAGATCTCAGAGTTGTTCCAACCATCCAGGAGCCTATGGAACTGTTCTGCGATAATGAAGGAGCGGTTGCCTTGACGAAGGAACAGAGAGATCATGGTAAAACCAGACATATCGACTGAAAGTACCATTTCATCAGACATAGAGTAGAAAAAGGCCATCTTATAGTGAAGAGGGTGTCATCTGAGGATAACCCAGCAGATCCCCTCACAAAGGGTCTGAGTAGGGCTAAGCATATTCAGCATGCTTGGAGCATAGGACTGAAAGATGATATTAGTTTTAGTAGTTAGATTAGTTTTCTGAAACTTGTAACAAAGTAAATGTAATTGAATTTTGGTGATTAAATAATAAAGTATTATTTATAAGTTTGGGTTCTACCTTTTGTCAATTGTTTATTATTGTGTTTCATTTTTTTGCATGTTTTACTTCCCGAATAATAAGATTATTCAAACTCTACAGTCGCTCGTACTTTTGGAAGTAAGTAGTGAATCAAGACTGTCATGAACTGGATTGTAGATTGTCTAAGGATAGACATGGCAATGTATTTGCTGCAACGTTCATGAGTACTCAGAAATTGAGATTTGAGTATTGGATAAACCCTCGCTCAGAGTATTAGTTCATGGAATTCATCATGAGTAATACTGAGACGATAATATCTTATAATCTTGAAACAGAGATATATGAGTTATGATTTGCAAGTCGGCTATGCATTGGTGATACGAAAATGCATCAGTAACTTGGTGTTATAAAAAGTATTATCATGTATGGTTTGATGAGTAAAAGATACAAGCATATGAGTCAATGTTTATTCGTTCCTTTTGCCCTAACGGGAAAAGCGATATCTGTGGGCCCCTCGATGATTTGGTGTTGACTTGTGTGCTAGGCCCAGCCAGGACTAAATTGATGTGTTCAATTAGAAGTCCTACATCATCACAAATTAGGAATCGAGAAACATAGATTCTGGACAAAGAGGTTGATTGCATTCCATGTCTTTTGTCTAGGGATATCTAGCAGAATGAAGGATTATATGATCACTTATCTTAGGACACGTAACTGACTGGGCCAGAGTTCGTCAGCAGCTTTGTGGAAGCTACAATTTGCTGGTCAAATTTAGAAGGCATACTAGCAATTATAGTTACAGACTTATCCAAGTGGGAGATTGTTGGATTAGGTGTCTAAGCCCATAACTATAATTGGTATGTACTTGAATTGATAGCAACACAGTCCTTTTGGGTTGCCCTCAAACCTAGCAACCAGACAAGGAAATTATGAAAGGAGAGATATTAATTTATTATAAGATTAATAAATTAATATAAATGAATTTATTAATATGTTAAAAGATTAATATATTAATAAGAAATCATTTTGTTTAATTAATTGTTAGCCAGAAATTAATTAGAATTAATTTTGGGGTTAAAAGAATTGATTATAAGGTGCAGGGACTAGTTTGCAATTATTTAATAGTTGAGTGGAAGGCTCTAGAACCCCCTTGGATAAGGGTGGACGAAATCTTTAGGGGAAACCCTAATAATTTCGTCCCTCAGCTATATAAGGAGCCTCCTGGTTCATGTTTTGGTCACTCTCTTTCTTTTGAAGAAACCCTAAGGGCCGAAATTTTGCATACTCCCTCTCCCCTCTCTCCTCTACTTTCCTTCTTGCTAGTTTGGGTGTGATTCCATTAGAGGCATTACACTTATGGTGCTGAGCTTCCAAGAAGATCAAGATCAAGATCAAGGGAATTATCAAATGTTTACTATAACAATTGAAGTTATGTAATTACTAAACCCTAGCTTGTTAATTTCGAAATTAGCCTCTCTCCTCTAGGGTTCTTGTTTTGCAATTCAAAGTTGTATGTTCAATAGTTAAAACATAGATCCAAAGTAGGTTGCATGTGAACTTAGGAATTGTTTTCTAGTTTATTTGTTTTACCTAAAACCCATCATTCTCTGCCTAGTAGGTAATAGTATATTTGCATAGACTCATGAATGAACTGACTCTTGTGTGATTCCTTGTACTAGGAATAGTAAGTAATATCTCCTAACTATACCTATTATAGTTACTAGTAATGTACGTGTATAGCCGAAAGTATGCCTTTGCTACCCAAAGGTACTGAACTGACTGATGGAACTTTTATGTCTATATATGTATACATGATATATAACTAATATTTAGACGACATTCGGACAAATAACCGATACCCTAAGGCCATATCCAAACGAGGAAAATGAATTAAAGTGAGCTAGCATCCCTAAGTCCTTTAAACATTGCTTATATAACTATACATATATAGGCATGCAATTGTCAATATAAAAGCATAAAAGAAGTTTTGTAAAACCTTTGAAAAGTTTAATAAATAAAAATTGATGACTTGATGTCAGCTTATAAAACGTTTTAAAACAATTTGTTTGATAAGAACAGTTTGAAGTATAAGAAATCCTTTGTTTGAAATACAAATGTAACAGAGTTTGAAAGGAAGGATACAATATGTAAGACAGTTTGATAATGAGTTTAACATGTAAAAATGCTTTGAGTAATCATTTCGAAGTAGTATACTAAGTAAAACAACTAAAAGTGAAGTTAATCCATTTGCTTGCTAGTTATTAATCACATGTGATTGATATAATAACTAGCATGATTCAAATTGTATTCCCCCATAAAAGCATTTATAAAAATTTAAAAACATTTAAAAGGTTAATTAAGGGGTATGAACTCACCTGTAGTGAGTGGATCGTATGGAAGTGTCGGACAGGTGCTATGTGTCAAGTGAAGACCTGAACACACACAATGATCCTAATAACATATGAAGACATATGTATGTATACAGTTAGTGATTATAACACTAATTAGACAAGTATAAACACCCTAATGTTTGGAAAACACTTTGGTCAAAGTGTTAGGATGCCATTGGGTTGCAACAAAGGAGTGCAAGGCATTGCTATTGAGTTTATTGCCCATGCACCATACTAAATGGAGTTTATGACCCAGGGGAGTTTACTCCTGGTCGTAAACTCTTTAAAGGGTCTCAATTTGAGTCTTAAAGGTATGATGTCTTAAGTGGTTAAGTGTTCCACGGCTAAACAAGAGGCTAGGTGAGTTCAAGGTCCAAGAATTGACCTCAACTTGAGTTTACGGCCTGGGGACCACTTCCCCATGAGTTTACGGCCGTAAACTCATGGTATGAAGTACCATTTCAATGTTTGAAGTCCCTAGTTCAATGGTGGTTGGTTCTAGACTAAGTTATGGGCATAAGGAAGGAAGAGAGAGCATCATTACACCCTTATAGGGAGTTTACGGCCTTGGGAGATCCTTGGCCGTAAACTCTCATTCATCCTTTGATTCTTGATGTTTCTAAGGCCTAAACAATTTAAACCTGGTGTACAACGAGTTAGAACAAGACTACTTACGATCTAGGAGCTTGAATGGTTGGTTTTTGGCGAAGAACACTAGTGTGTGTTCTTGGTGTTCTTGGTGAAACTTGAAGATCTACACAAATGGAATGATTTCACGGATGAAATCATGTAAGATCACTAGATCAAGTAAGATATCAAATAATTAGGATAAGAAACTTACTAGTTTTGAAGATCGGGAATGAAGACGAGGATGATAGTTGAGAGGATTTGGAAGAGAATCAGCCAAGGAAAGTAAAGGAATGAACAAATGGCCAACATTTCACCATATAAGGTGAGTTTACGGCCCACATGGAGTTTACGGCCGTAAAATCCATTGTGGTGGTCGTGAACTCTTGGTTAATGTGTTTAAGGCTTGTTCTTTGTGCTATAGCTTCAGCAGATAAACCCCGACACTTATCCCTTAAGTGTACAAGGCTCAGAACACTCAAACAAACTCCAAATTGTGCTAAAAGTTAGCAGGAATGAGTTTGACTTTCAATGAAGTGTTTGACTGTACAGGATAGAAAATTCCGGGTTGTCACATTCTCGTGGTATTGAGGTCGGAGAGGCTTTTTGCCAAATTCTCCAAGTGTGATTTTTGGTTATGAGAGGTCGAGTTCTTGGGACACCTTGTTAACCAAGATGGGATATTGGTCGATCTGGCCAAGATTGAGGCGATTATGAGATGGGAGGTGCCGAGATCACCCACCAAGATCAGAAGTTTTCTAGGATTGGCCGGCTATTATCAGAGATTTATCAGAGATTTCTCCAAGATCGTCGTGCCTCTCACCAGGTTGACCCAGAAGGGTGTTGCTTTTTCATGGGGTCCAGAGCAGCAGACCTCATTTGAGACACTTCGCCAGAGATTGTGCAAAGCCCCGGTGCTAGCCCTCCCGGAGGGGATGGAGGATTTTATGGTGTATTGTGACGCATTGATATCGAGGTTGGGTGCAGTACTTATGCAGAGGGGGCATGTGATAACGTATGCATCGAGGCAACTGAAGCCTCATGAGACGAGGTATCCCACCCATAATCTGGAGTTGGGGGCAGTGGTGTTCGCCCTCAAGATTTGGCGTCACTATTTGTGTGGGGTTCGGTGTACCATCTACACGGACCACAAGAGTTTGAAGTATTTGATGGATCAGCCCAATCTGAATATGCGCCATAGGAGATGGCTGGACGTGGTAAAGGATTACGATTGTGAGATCCTGTACCACCCGGGCAAGGCTAATGTCGTAGCTGATGCCCTGAGCCGTAGGGCGGAGAGCACCCCGATTCGAGACATTTGTATGTGGTTGACAGTGATGACTCTGGTGTTGGACACCATTCGGGAGGCCTAGGAAGAGGCAGTGAGACCGGAGAACCATAAGAGAGAGCGAGTGATTGGGCAGGTACTGGAGTTCATTACCGATAGCCGCAGGCTTATGACCCTTTAGGGTCGGATTTGGGTGCCGTATGCAGGCGGGGCGCACACCACTTTAATGGAGGAGGCGCATAGATCGAGATTTTCGATCCATCCCGGGGCCACTAAGACGTATTTGGATCTGAAGAAGGATTATTGGTGGCCTTGTATGAAGAGGGATGTAGCATGGTTTGTTGAGAGGTGCTTAACCTGTCGCAGGGTTAAGGCCGAGCACCAACGACTGCATGACATGTTGTAGCCACTTGAGGTTTCCTCGTGGAAGTGGGAACATATTCTATGGATTTCATCACCAAGTTGCCAAGGACAGCGAGGGGTGTCGACGCAATCTGGGTGATCGTCGACCGACTGACGAAGAGCGCTCACTTTCTTGCTATTAGTAAGAGCTCTTCTGCTGAGAGGCTGTCAGAGTTGTATGTGAGGGAGGTGGTATCGCGGCATAGAGTGCCGATCTCTATTGTATCACACTGGGATGTACGTTTCACTTCCAGGTTCTGGAAGAAGTTCCACGAGGAGTTGGGCACGAGGCTGCATTTCGGTATCGCTTACCACCCTCATACGGACGGATAGAGTGAGTGTACAATTCAGACGCTTGAGGACATGCTTCAGGCATGTGTGTTGGACTTTGGAGGGAGTTGGGACACGTATTTTCCATTGGCTGAGTTTTCCTATAACAACAGTCACCATTCGAGCATTGGTATGCCTCCCTACGAGTTGTTGTATGGAAGGAGGTGTCGGACTCCCATCTGTTGGGGAGAGGTAGGGCAGCGAGTGATGAGCAACACTGAGATAGTGCTTCAGATGACAGATCAGATACAACAGGTTAGGCAGAGGTTGTTGACAACTCAGATTTTCCAGAAGAGTTACGCGGATAGCGACGATCCGAGCTCAAGTTTCAGGTCGGAGACTTCGTACTCCTGAAAGTATCTCCTTGGAAAGGAGTGATTCAATTCAGGAAGAAGGGCAAGTTGGGGCCCCGATATATTGGGTCGTTCAGGGTGACCGTGAGGGTGGGCAGGGTAGCATATCGGTTGGAGCTACCCGCGAAATTGAGTCAGATACATGATACCTTCCACGTGTCTCAGCTGAGAAAGTGTATAGCCGACGAGTCGGCGGTAGTACCACTGGAGGATATTCAGGTGGATGTAGGCCTGAATTATGTTGAGAGACCGATCGCAATCTTGGATCGGAATATCAAGGTTTTGAGAAACAAGGAGGTGCCCCTGGGTCAGGTCCAATGGCAGCATCAGAGGGCGTCCGAGCTGACTTGGGAGCCGGAGTCGGAGATGCGGGAGCAGCATCCGGAGTTGTTTTCAGCATGAGACTTCGAGGGTGAAGTCTGGTTCTAGTGGGGGAGAATTGTAACATCCCAAAATTTAGGTACAACTATTTAACCCTTCTCCATTGTCAAATTGTCAATATTAGCCCATGAGTGGGAAAGTGTTGCAAATGAGTACGCTGGGCGTACTGGAGAGTACGTTGTGCGTACTCATGCGCTTAAGTTGGACGCGGACTCGCATAGGTACGCTGGGCGTAGCGGGCCCAGATGCAAACCCTAATTTAAGGCCTCTATAAAAGGAATGCTACGGCCTTATCCTCAACCACCATTTCAGAGAGTGATATTCTAAGAGAGAATTTCCTTCGTCCTAAAGCTTGTGTGTGAGTATTTTGAGCTAAAGGTGCCTTTGTGTGTTAGTGAAGAAGGAGGAGAGGAGCTTGTGGAGGCTGGGGTTTGATGTTCAAGCTTGGATATGAGTTCTTCAAAGGAAGGAGCTTCACTTTGAAGTAAAAAGCTCATAACTTTCCTCTTTATTTTGGTTTGGTGTTTTATGGTCCATTTCTAGGGTTTAAGTCCCAAAGGTGGAGACTTTATGAGCAAGAGGGGCTCCATGGACCTAGATCTGTCCCATTTCAGTGTTATGTGTGATGTTGATCCATAAAAATTCCATCTTCGTCGTTGTTATGGATTCATGCTTGAGTTATGAGCTTTAGAGTGTTGAAAGTGGAGAAATTTGGGTGTTGTTGACTCTCACAGCCATGCAAAGGCTTAAAGCCACCAACTTTATGGATTAAGAGGCTTAGGGTGGTCAGATCTGAAAGTTGGTCGTGGGTCTTAACCGTTTAGGACCCCAAAAGCTAAGAAGTCTGAAGCTGGGAGTTACGCGGGGCGTAATCGCAGTACGCGCAGCGTCGGGGGTCGCGTTCCTCGTTTCTGTGAGGTTGTCGGGTACGCCCAGTGTACAGGTTTGGTATGTGCAACGTAACCTGGAGAGTTGACTTTTGATTGAATTTTAGGGTTTGGTCAATGTTAGGGTCTTTGAGCCTTGAGAGGGGTAAAATGGTCTTTTACCCTTCTGTGAGTGCTAAGAGAGGGATCTAATCTAGCCTTGAGAGTTGTATTGATTAGAGTGCTTATTCCGTATGATTAGGCGGAGGCTAGACCGGATTTTACCGAGTTCGAGATTACCGAGTTACCCGAGGTGAGTATTCTCACTATACAGTACCTGGAAGGCTACCTATGTGTGATCGGAAGGTCTTATATGCTATGAGATGTATGTGTTGTGTTATATGCTGATATGTGATATGTATGCGTTATGTATGCTATGTATGATGAGGACCGGAAGGTCAAGATAATATGGACCGGAAGGTCAAGAGGACATGAACCAGAAGGTTAGGAGGTTACGAACCGGAAGGTCGATACGGGTAGGGCCGGAAGGTCTACCGGGATTCGGGACGGAAGTCCCCTGAGACACTTGGACCGGAGGGTCCCACAAAGTTATGGCCTAGAAAGGCGTATGTGTTGTATGTGGTATTTTGGGGAACTCACTAAGCATTTATGCTTACAGTTGTTGTGTTGTGTGTTTCAGGTACTAGCGAGGACCATGGGAAAGCGCCGACATGATCCGTACACACTGAGAGGATTTACGTATTTTAGATCTTTTGAGATTCTGGGATTTGTTTATTATGATGACATTGGATACAGTTGTTGGATATTGTTTTTGGTGATTGAAAATATTATTTAAAAATGAAAAATTGTTTTGAAAATTTACGTCGTTACAATATGTATAAGGACATGAAACTTTTAACATTCATTTTATCTATCCTTCTAGATTTTACATTCCAATAATGTTTCTTCTCCTTCATAAGTCTTTCATTTTAGAAACACTTTATGAGTTAAGGTGAAAACGACCTTGCTTAGTCAGAATGTGATTTCAAATGATTAAGTATGTCTTATTCATACAAGATTAAGAATTTCACTATGCTCCCACTAGTTCTTAGTAAACACTCATATTCTATTCATTTTGATATAAAAACACACCTTGTGATTTTACATAAAATGATGATTATAACATTTAGATGTTTGATTTATATCCACAAATGGATCTCAAGCTCTACACATTTTGTTAGGATAACTTGGATTAAGAAAACCTCCAAGCTAATATATATAGATATCTTCCAGTAGATGTCTATTAAGAAAAGCGGTCTTTCTTGAAATCTATTTACCATATCTCATATTAAGAATATGAATTTATAGTAAATAATATCCTGGTTGATCTAATCATAGCTACTTGTGAAAAAGGTTTGATCACAGTCAATGTCATGAGTATGATGAGGACCATAGTCAATGACATGAGTATGAAAAAATTCTTTTACTACAAGTCTTGCTTTAAATGTGTATGGTTATCCATGTAATTTATTGTTTCTAGAAGAATCATTTACCTCTTCTAGCCTTGCTATAGGGATAAGTTTTAATCAATCCCATTCTTAAGTATCATACATGGATTTCATCTCATGTTCATGACTCTAAGTCATTTATCAGATTCGAGATCTGACATAGCATCTTGGTATTTGATGGATTTTCCAGAAACCATTAATAAAATCTCATCAATGAGAGGTTCCACATTTCTCAAGTCATAGATGAATTATACCATTATTGTGTCACACCCCCGAACCAGATGGCGGAAACGTCCGAGGGCTCTTGTGACTTAAATTGGATACCATCACAATGATTATACATGAATCACAACATCATTCTTCACCATGCATTGAAATATTACAACTGATAGTTTACATCCATTACATTGTTTTAGTCATTACAATTTCATAACATAAACCATACGATAGATAATATAAGCAAAACACCATGACATAACTTGATACTTATTCTTCGGCTTACCTGTTACCTGAGAATACAAGTTATTTTGAAAAACGTCAACATATGAAATGTTGGTGAGTTCATAAGTAATGTTGTAGTAAAATGATTTGGTGTAGTTTGTAAACCCATAAAATCCGATATTTTCTGAAAAGAGTATTTGTTAAAAAAAGTGTGAAGATCCGTAAATATGCTTGTTGATTTTTAAAACATGTATAGTTGTTGAACTTTGTATACATTACACAAGTGAAAATGTTGAACTTCCCAGGAAAACCCGATGTTTTCCCAATACGTAAAATACATGACTTGTTTGTTTTGTTATACCGATACGTCAAATGTTTTTGATTACCCGGGTGGCGTTGGATTAATTAAGGTTTGTGAGTTGTTATAATCACGCATTAGGAAAATGACTAGTTTATAACTACAAATTACGAACGATCCTTAAAGGCGTCGGCCGTTACTACTCACTTAATCCCCCCACCCTGATTACTATTGTCTATCGTCCTAAATCTATTTACTTTGTTTTCTCATAGCCGAACAATCAAGGAGAAAGGAGGGTACGAAGCCTCCTTTATTACCAGGAGTTATTCAAGGCTATCGAGAATGCGAAAGACACTTGGCCGAACTCGCATTTGACTTCTCGACCTCACTAGCAGTACTAATGGGCCATTAGGGCCGAATAACACATTATAGCTATTGAAAGTCCTTTTACATGGAATTGGGTCATAGAAGGCCCAATATCACGTAAGCATAATCCCTTTGGGCCCAAAGATCATGTTGATGGTCTAGCAAGGCCCAACAAGCAAGATTTGAAACTTTCAAGCCCAAAGTTTGTATGTTGACTCATTGTAGTTATCGCGTGATTAACGAATTACTTTGGTTTAACGATTTTGTGTTGTTATTGATTCGAGACCGAATCAATTCGTTTGGTAACGATATGTATTATTGTGAGTGTATTTGTTTTCCATTTTCGTCGGTAATTCGCGGAGCTTGTATCTTAATTTGATTGTTTGTAAGTAGAGTTTGGCCCTTTTTAATTACTCATCCTTGTATAAAAATAACACTTTTGGTCCTTTTATATAAAAGAATTTCATTTTTAGTCCTTAAAACACTTTTCTTGACACTTTTGTATGATTTATGTCACACCCCAAAACCAAGAACGGCGGAAAAGTTCTGGGGCGGAGGACGTCATGTAAAGTATCACAACACAGTAAATGTAAATAAGCAAACAACATCATCCATTGCATTAAATATATAATTTTAATACAAGTGTGTTCTGTACAGTTATAGACATCAAAATAATGTAAAACAAAATAATATGAGATGAGTCTTGGATGTGCTCCATCTTCTCAAAAGTTGGCCTCGGTACCTGTCTACTGATGACCTGAGAATACAAGTTATTTTGAAAGAGTTTATCAGCATTAAGCTGGTGAGTTCATAAGTATTTTAGTGTCGGGTTTGTTATCAAAACGTTTGAACCTGTCGCAAGTATAAGTTGTAAAATGTATGTAAGTGTTTGTAAAAGTTTGAATCTCTCAGAAAAACCTATATTTTCTATTAAAGTAGCCTTCTACCAAGGCTTAACTGATTTGTATGCTCGTTTGTTGTAAAAGTGTGTAATTTCCCAAGTGTAACTATCATTTAACAAAATATAGTTTGTACATTAATGTTTAAGTGAGGTTATCACTAAAAATATGTAATGGGTAAATCATTGTAGTACTGTAGTTTTGTATTATAGGAACTACTGCTGTACTAACTACCTTAAACCAGATTTTATATTAAGGCATTATGTGATAAATTGCACCATACTATCGACTAGTAACAACGACATAATGAATGGTCGTAATAACGAAATGACGTTTGGCACCCGTAGACCTGCAGGTCCGGCTGTAGCTAGCAGCAAGGCGTAGGATTGTCAATCCAGCATAGATCTATACGCAAACTCACGCTCCTCCTCCAAGAGACTCTGGCCACAACTCGAGTCATGACATTTAAGTCATGCTCTGATTTAAATCACAGTAATTTAAGTATTCTAGTATGTGTAATGTAATGTTTCTCGTTCTAGTATAGTTGTATATGTTCTCCTCCTAGTATAGTTGTATATGTTCTCTTCCTAGTATAGTTGTATATGTTCTCATAGTATAGTTGTATATGTTCTCATAGTATAGTTGTATATGTTCTCATAGTAATGTAATGTATAGACTCATGAATGAACTGACTCATTGATCTAACAGTTGTAATAGTATGATCCTGTGTTACCCCAATGGTAACTCACTAATGATGTGTCTAGTACGTATGAATATGGAAGTACTTTTATGTCTATATAGGTATATTTGATATATAATTAATATTAAAACGACCTTCGGATGGTCACCTGAAATCCCACCAGATCACATCCAAATCGAGAAAAAGGAAATAGGGCGGATGGCCTTCCTAAGCCCTTTAAACATTATTTATACATCTATACATATATGGGCATGCAATTTATAATATAAAAGCATAAATAAGTTTTTATAAGACATTTGAAACATAAATATTAATTCAAGAAAAGATCGACTTGATGTCAATCTATAAAACAATTTGAAGACATAAGTTTGATGAAACAGTTCAAGTATAAGGAACATTTGTTTGAATCATAGTTGTAAATAAGTTTGAAAAGTAAAAGAGTTTGTAAAACATTTTGAAGTAAAACAGTTTGAACAGTGATAAAATCATTGGTTTCCTAGTTATTAATCACATGTGATTAATGCAATCACATGTGATTAATGCAATCACATGTGATTGAAGCAATAACTATATGTATTTAACTTGTATTCCCCCCCATAAAGTATTTAAACATTTAAAATCATTTCAAAGGTTGATTTAAGGGGTATGAACTCACTTGATTGAAGTGGTTGATTTGAAATAGTCTAGAGAAGAATCGAGCAGAACTTCGACAGGAAGAGTTGAAAGCGGGGGAAAAATCTTGGGATTCTCGGGAATCTCGGGAACACAAAACCTTCCTTCGGGACTTGAAGGTGAAAACCGGGGCTTCGGGAGGGCTTCGGGAGCTTAACCGCAGAGTTTCAGCACGAGAGATGGAAGAATGGAGCACCTAAACCCGACACCCCAAGAGTTCTATTTATAGGGGCATTTCTGGTGTGTCACGTCGTGGCTAAGGTTTGCCACGTCGTGGGGAGCAAGCCATATCCCCTTCCGTTGATTGGACGCCCTCAGTCACTTGTCGGGTCGCGCCCAAGCTGTGCCACGTCGTGGGGGCCTGACAGCCTCAGATTTTGGACCCCGAACTTGTAAAATCCATAACTTTCGCATACGAGCTCCGTTTTCGACGTTCTTTATATGCACGCATATCTGAAAATGTTATCTACAACTCTCGTTTAGACTTCATCGGCAAATTTTGACTTTATTTTTAATTATTTATTTTTAACGGGCCGGGACACAAAAAGTCCGTTAAAAATCCATAACTTCTTCATCCGGTGTCTGTTTTCGACAGACTTTTCGCCGTTGCGCTACTAATGTTGAGACCTTAGATTCTCATTTAGGTTGTTTCGGTCAAAAGTATCTCGAGCTCTATTTCGAGTTTTTAGCTGTCTACTGCTATACCCGAATCTTGGAAAAATCATAACTTCCTCATCCGAAGTCAGATTTATACGTTCTTTTTATGTAAGCTCACGGTTTGAGGTTATCTATAACTTTCATTTAGATACTTAAGGCTAAAAACTATTGTATTGAAACTTTGCGTTTTTCGTTTAATCGGTGTTGCCGGTTTTGCCGAGAATCTTCGGTTGGTCATAAGTTCTTCGTTATAACTCGGATTTTAGGGTTCTTTATATGTATGAAAACCTTGATACGATTCCTACTACTTTATTTAACCCAAATAATATTTTAGGAAAGTTATAGTTTGACCTAAATTTGATTGGTTTTACATTACATTGTCTCGAAATATCGGGTTGTCACAATTTATTTGATGAAAACACGATTTTTCCCCAAAGTTTATTTAGTTGACAGTTTCAGCCCCTCTAGAATAGTGGTTCTCGGTTAAGGACCCATTTTTCACAACTTTTACAATTTTGGCAGAAAATCTAAAAAGTTTGCATTTTTAGTTCTTTTTGATAACAAAAAGCATTTTTGAACCTTATAAACATTTTATTATGCTAATTACTCCCTGTTTTACATAAAATTTCATTTCCAGCCCCTCAACTTGTAAAATTTCGCATTTTGGGGCTTATTGGGTCGAAAAGCCCAAAATTAGCCCATTAGGTTAAAAATTTACATTTTAAGTCCTTAGAAAATTCTAAAAATCAGGAAAATATTTATGGAAACTGTTTTGGACCCTCTTACCCTTCAAGAACCGTGACTTGTTGATTTTTACCCCAAGTTTGTATTTTTGACAATTTAAGCCCAAAAATGGGTTTTATGTTCAAGTATGTTCATCTTAACCATATAAACTATTTTTCTTGACTTGATTAGTGTAAAATAGCTTAAGTTATGTTTATTTCCTTCCTCATGTCTTAGATCTCGGTTTTTACACACTTGTTGATAACATATTCATCACAAAACACATGATATCACACACATACATGCATCAAATCACACATAGCATACATTTACACATAGATCTACACATTTACTTGTATTCTCCCCCATAAAACTCATAAAAACCAAAAAGAAGGGGGGGTATGAAACTCACCTTAAGTTGTGATTTCGGTTTTGAAGAAGATTGGAAGAAGTTTGATATTACTTTTGGCCCTAGCAAGCCCTCCTTTGTTGATTTCGAACTTAGAGGGTTTCTAAGAGAGTGATCATGATTTTTGCATGGGTTAGGAAGAGATTTTTAATAAAACAAAGAATCTAGATCATAAATCCATGCATGATCTTACCTTAGATGAAGAATTTGTGGGATAATTTCCTTGAAGACTCCCTAGATCTCGAAAATTTTGGAGAGAAATGAAGAGAGTTTCTTTGAGATATTTTTGAGTGAAGTGTGTGTGTGTGTGCTTGGGTTCGGCCGAGTGCAAGAGAGAGGAGAAAATGAAGAGAGTGCTTGCATGGAAATATGGGAAATGCATGGATATATGAGTTATTTTTGCATGGAAATCCTTTAGGCAATTGTGAGGTGGCATCCAAGAGTCAACTCCTCCTTTCATTTGGGTTTGGGCCGAGATTTAGAGAGGGAAAAAGAAAAGGATTAGGCCTTGTATGCTTAAGCCCATTTCATGGTTATGTTAAGTGATGTTTGGCCCAAATAAATATTAATATGATTTTTATAACCTATTAGGGCTAAATTAGGTTAATTATGGCCCAATATGGTCCATTTAAATATTTTATTTCATTCTAGGCTCAATATGGCCCAAAATATTAAAATAAATGAAAGTGGGTCCAATTAGAGCTCATTCAAGAGTTCTAAGCCCAAGATAGTCCAATTGGAAGCTTATTGTTCCATTGGGACCAATAAGGAAATCCTAGTCCAAAATGGACTTAAACAAGGATTTCTAAGGTTTCCAATTGTTGGTTGGCTAGTTGCAGTGCATGTATGAAGTGTTTGATTGAAATTTTGTTGTTAATGAATAAGCATCTTACTTGTTTTCCCATTGTTGGTTTGCGTTTGTTATCATTGTTAAATGTTTACAAGGCTTCAACTTCATAGTTGTGACATCATCCCCCCGTTAGAGGGAATTTCATCCCGAAATTCTTTTGAAAGCTAGATTTGAGAATGCTAGAATAGATGAGGGTACTTTTGCTTCATTTGGTCTTCGCGTTCCCACGTGAATTCTGGACCACGCTTCGCGTTCCACCGTACTTTTGACGATCGGAATGCGACTTTGCTTAGTACGCTTCACTTCCCTGTCCATGATTTCGACTGGTTCTTCAACGAACAGGAGATTCTCGTTGATTTCAATTTCTTCAAGGGGAATGACGAGAGTTTCATCAGATATGCACTTCTTTAGATTGGAAACATGGAACACGGGGTGTACACTGCTGAGCTCAGCGGGTAGCTGCAGTCTGTACGCTACTGGACCAATTAGGGCAAGAATCTCGAAAGGTCCAATGTATCGTGGGTTCAGTTTTCCCCGTTTTCCAAAATGAATGACCCCTTTCCAGGGAGAAACTTTTAACAGCGCTCGATCCCCGACCTGAAACTCTAAGGGCTTTCGCCGTCTATCAGCGTAGCTCTTTTGTCGGTCGCGCGATGCTTGTAGTCGAGCTCTGATTTGAACTATCTTTTCCGTAGTTTCACGTATGATCTCCGGTCCCGTTAACGTCTTGTCTGATGCTAGTTACCTCGCTAGCTGGGTGTCGCCCACCTCAGCCCAACACAACGGTGATCTACACTTACGTCCATATAGCGCTTTGAAAGGAGCGATTTTGATGCTTCAATGGTAACTATTGTTGTACGAGAATTCAACTAAGGGTAAGTGGGTATCCCGGGACTTCCCAAAGTCTATCACACATACGCGAAGCATGTCTTCAAGCGTTTGAATGGTTCGTTCGCTTTGACCATCTATTTGTGGGTGATAAGCAGTGCTCATGTCAAGATGGGTTCCCAGTGCTTTCTGAAGTGATTGCCAAAAACGTGAAGTGAACCTACTATCTCTATCTGAGATGATAGACACAGGTACTCCGTGAAGCCTCACGATTTCTCGAATGTATATTCTTGTTAGCCTCTCCATCTTGTAGGATTCTTTATTGGCAGGAAATGAGCGGATTTCGTCAGTCGGTCAACTATTACCCATATAGTGTCCAATCCATCTGACGTCTTGGGTAGCTTGGTCACAAAGTCCATAGAAATCCCTGCCCATTTCCACTCGGGAATTACTGGTTGCTGTAATAACCCTGAGGGCTTCTGGTATTCCACCTTTACTTTGGCGCAAGTAAGGCATTTGCTGACATAGGTGGCAATTTCTGCCTGCATGTTAGGCCACCAATAATGTTGCTAATATCCAAGTACATTTTGTCCGAACCCGGATGGATGGAGTATCGCATCTTGTGAGCTTCATTCATGACTACTTCCTTAAATCCTCCAAGTTTAGGGACCCATATACGGTTCATGAAATAGTATACTCCGTCCTCTTTCACTTCGAGATTCTTCTCCATTCCGCGTAATGCTTTGCTTGTTTTGTTTTCCACCTTCATGGTGTCTGACTGGGCTGCCCTGATCTGAGTGGTTAGGTGAGATTGGATGGTTATTGAGAGAGTTTTCACACGACGATTAGAGTACTCCTTCCGGCTCAAGGCATCAACTACCACATTAGCCTTGCCTGGGTGGTACTTTATTTCACACTCATAATCATTTAATAGTTCAACCCATCTTCGTTGCCTCATATTCAACTCTTTTTGATTCAAGATATGCTGGAGACTCTTGTGGTCCGTGAAGATGGTGCACTTCATACCATAGAGGTAATGCCTCCAAATCTTTAGAGCGAAGACCACTGCTCCCAATTCCAGATCGTGGGTTGTATAATTCACATCGTGTGTCTTTAGTTGGCGGGATGCGTAAGCTATCACTTTTCCACGCTGCATGAGAACGCAACCTAAACCCTGCTTTGACGCGTCACAGTAGACTACGAAATCTTCCGTTCCCTCTGGTAGTGATAGTACCGGGGCACTGCAGAGTGCTCGCTTCAGAGTTCGGAATGCAACTTCTTGTTTGTCCGTCCGTTTGAATGGTACGCCCTTTTGTGTAAGCGAGGTAAGTGGCTTGGCGATCTTAGAGAAGTTTTGAATGAACCTCCGGTAGTAACCTGCTAGACCTAAGAATTGGCGAATTTTTGTGGGTGTTGTCGGGACTGCCCATCCTTCGATGGGTTTGACCTTAGAAGGATCCACATGTATTCCTTCCTGACTAACAACATGACCCAAAAAGTTCACGCTACGGATCCAGAACTCATACTTGGAGAGTTTTGCGTATAGCTTCTCAGTTCGCAGGATTTCCAGGATTTGTCGGAGATGTTGGCCATGCTCCTCTTCGCTACGGGAATAGATTAGAATGTAATCAATGAAAACAATAACAAAGTTGTCGAGGAATGGTCGGCAGATTCGATTCATTAGGTCCATGAATGCGGCAGGGGCATTCGTTGGACCGAAGGGCATTACGACAAATTCATAATGTCCGTAACGAGTTCGGAAAGCGGTTTTGGGAATATCCTCTTCCTAGACCTTGAGTGGATGGTACCCAGATCGTAGATCTATCTTAGAGAAATAATTGGCTCCTTGGAGCTGGTCAAATAGATCGTCGATTCGTGGGAGTGGATAGCGATTTTTGACAGTGAGCTTATTCAACTCTCTGTAATCAATGCACATCCTAAAAGATTCGTCTTTCTTCTTGACAAAGAGGACTGGAGCTCCCCATGGCGAGAAGTTGGGTCGGATAAATCCTTTGCCCAGGAGTTCACTGAGTTGGCTGGACAATTCCTGCATCTCAGCAGGAGCTAATCGGTAAGGCGATTTAGCGATGGGAGTAGCCCCTGGAACAAGATCAATTCGGAATTCAACTTGTCTCTCTAGGGGTACTCCAGGAAGATCTTCAGGAAATATTCCTGGGAATTCACGTGCTACAAGAATGTCTCGAACGTTAACCTCTTCCTTGGTTTTATTCACAATATGCACCAGGAACGTCAAATCGTTCTTTCGCAGATGCTTCTGTGCCTGGACGCACGAGATGAGACAGAGGTTCGTTCCAGGTTTGTCTCCGTAAATAACTAGGGTTTCATGATTTGGAAGGTGAAGGCGAACGGCCTTCTCGTGACATATAATTTCAGCATGGTGGGGGCTTAACCAGTCCATGCCAATAATCACATCAAAACTCCTAATGGAAACATGCATTAAGTCTATTCGGAGGACGTGTTGATTTAGAGTTAGGGTACATCCGATGTAGACTTCCCCAGTGGATTCGGTTTTCCCATTGGCCATTTCCACCGTAAAGGTTTCATTGAGCTTTTGGGGTTGTTGTTTTAACAAATGTTTAAACGTATTGCTCACAAAACTTCGCTCTGCTCCGGTATCAAATAAGATGCATGCATAAGTGTGGTTTAGGAGGAACGTACCGGTAACAACAGCGGGATCCTGAATCATTTCTCCCTGAACCATGGTCAACACCCTTCCTGTTCCTCCATTTCCGAAATTGTTGTTGTTGGGGCAGTTTCGACGGAAATGCCGAGTCCTTCCACATCCATAGCAGGTGTGGCTAGGTCCTGCATTTTTGCCGCCATTGTTGGTGTTGTTGTTGTTGCGGTAATTGTTGTTGTTGTTTCCCTGTTGTTGGTTCTAAGGAGGGTAGGTCCTGCAATACCTTGTCGTGTGCCCTTTCCGATTGCAACTGGTGCACTGCATTCCTCTGCATTCTCCATTGTGATGGAGACCGCACTTGTTGCACTTAGGAAGATTACCGGAATAAGGTCTAGGAGCACTTGGAGCAGCTGAGGCTGGAGCATGTGGTGTGGATGGAACTTGAGTGGTCGCAGCATTAATTGCCACTGTTTGCTACTTCTTGGATGATTCGGAGCCTTGACGTCCCTTCTTCTTGTTGTTCTTCCCCTTCTTGCCATCATTTTCCTTCTTAACTTTAGTCTCCACTGGCTTCTCACCCTTCTTGTTGTTGTGGTCATACAACTTCTTGGTCAATCTCTTGGAACTGTTGAAAGTTTCGGGATTTGCAGCTATCACGTTTCCTTGGATCGGGGAGGTTAGTCCCCAGATGAATCACTCGATCTTCTTTCCTTCTGAGGTGATCATGCCAGGGCATAGCATAGACAGTTCACTGAACCTTGATATGCATGCATCTATATCCGCATTTCGGACGGTGAGATTCCACAACTCTTGTTCCATTTTCTGAATTTCGCCACGAGGGCAATACTCGGCCATCAACATTTCTTTCATCTCTGTCCATGGCATGGAATTGGCTACGGGGAGTGTCATGGATTCCACGTGTCCGTTCCACCAAGTGAGCGCTTGGTCAGCGAAAGTGCATGCGGCAAACTTCACCTTCATCTCCTCAGGGCAATCGCATATCTCGCATACCGATTCCACCTTCTCGATCCATCGTTTCAGGGTGATCATTCCTCCAGTGCCGTTAAAGGTTCGTGGTTTGGCGTTGGTGAAGTCTTTGTAGGAACATGTTTTGGTGGGTCCTTGATTCATCCCGTTGTTTGAACTTCCGGCCCCTTGTCCGTTGACTCCTCTATTGTTCCCTTGGTGAATTTGTGCCATTGCTGCGGTGACCGCAGCAGATACAGCTGCTTGGAATGCAGCTGAGTCGACTTCGGTTGGGGTTGGCCCAGGGTTTTTGCGAGTGGGTCGTTGAGGCATCTTTCTGTCATGGAATGGAGAGATGTTGAGTGTCTGTGGTTTTTGTGAGGTTGTGATCCTATAAACTAGGTGCATGGCACAAACTTAAGTAATTCTACAATTTAGCATACAATCATGGATACGTAACACACAGCAGATTATAACGTCACAGTAAAACATGTAAAATCTTTCATTACTATTACCCGCACTTTGATACATGAAAATTTTGCTCGAAAGAGCATACATAAGCGGTACTAGTTTGACAGCATAACGGCTCTATGAGTAGTGTAGTCACTTAAACATAGAGTCGGGGTACATAACATAGATCCTAATGACATAGTACTAAAAACTGATACGGCTAATCCTAATCGCGGTGAGATGTGCTCGGGGGTGGTGCTGAAGAAGTGGATGCTCCCTGAAGACGAGCCACCTGTCGTTATGCGTCCTGGAGTCAGGACTCCCACCTCACCTGCCTCATGTGGAACTCTCGAAGGACGTCTCGTGTCTCCTGCTCTGCACGTTCGACCCTAGTCCACATCTGACGTACCTGGTCGGTGGTACTCTGAGCTAGGTCGCCTGTGTTCCGTAATCGTCTCACCATGACCGGTAGGGCTCGATCGGCCGGTCCTCCATCCCTCAGGTCAAAGAACTCGCGTGACATGCCAAATGGGGATTGTTGTCCCTGCTGCCTGCTCCATCTCCAAAGATCAATACCCCAGGGGGTGTAGGACCAGTGGGGCCCACCCGGTAAGCAGGCACCCTAATCGGATAAGGGGGGTTGATGACTTCGGACTCCGCGTCCGAATCACCCCCTTCGTTGTCGCTGGGTTCCTCCTCGAGGCTTCCTTCATCTTCTTCCTCCTCCTGTTCTTCTACTGGTTCGGCAGGTTCGCCCTCGACTTCTGCCTCCGGTTCCCCGTCGGATTCTTCCTCGGGGTCTTCCTCGGGCTCTTCTTCAGGCTCTTCGTCCAACCATCCTTTATTCCCATGGTCTGGGAAATAAGGATCCCCGGGGTGGTGAAAACCAACCATGTTGTCTGCGAGAGTGTATAATTATGCTAATATCATACCTATGCCGCTTTAGTTGTTAATTATACTGAATTGGTGTTCTCTTCTAGGGGATAAAGGGATATGTTTTTAGGTTCCCTAGCTATCACGATTTCCTCAGGACATGTGATAGTTGTACCTTGGAGGGAATGTAGTTGATCAGGCTACATCCACTCCTTGGTACGACTAACAACAGTCCTGGCTTAACCGAGATACTAGCATTATCTTGTTTGGTTCGGTATTATGTTCTTTTTCCTAATACAAGCAAGGGTGTTTTTATTGTTATGTTTTACTTGTTTTGTTCAGAGTTGTGTTAGTCCCTCTTTTTGGTTTATAGTTGCATATCAATGTGTGGTTAGATATGCTAGTTCACTATAAATAGAGCTCTGATACCAACCTATCACACCCCCGAACCAGACGGCGGAAACGTCCGAGGGCTCTTGTGACTTAAATTGAATACCATCACAATGATTATACATTAATCATAACATCATTCATCACCATGTACTGAAATATTACAATTGATAGTTTACATCCATTACATTGTTTTAGTCAGTACAATTTCATAACATAAACCGTTCGATGGATAATCTAAGCAAAACACCATGACATAATTTGATACTTATTCTTCGGCTTACCTATTACCTGAGAATACAAGTTATTTGAAAAACGTCAACATATGAAATGTTGGTGAGTTCATAAGTAATGTTGTAGTAAAATGATTTGGTGTAGTTTGTAAACCCATAAAATCCGATATTTTCTGAAAAGAGTATTTGTTAAAAAAAAGTGTGAAGATCCGTAAATATGCTTGTTGATTTTTAAAACATGTATAGTTGTTGAACTTTGTATACATTACACAAGTGAAAATGTTGAACTTCCCAGGAAAACCCGATGTTTTCCCAATACGTAAAATACATGACTTGTTTGTTTTGTTATACCGATACGTCAAATGTTTTTGATTACCCGGGTGGCGTTGGATTAATTAAGGTTTGTGAGTTGTTATAATCACGCATTAGGAAAATGACTAGTTTATAACTACAAATTACGAACGATCCTTAAAGGCGTCGGCCGTTACTACTCACTTAATCCCCCCACCCTGATTACTATTGTCTATCGTCCTAAATCTATTTACTTTGTTTTCTCATAGCCGAACAATCAAGGAGAAAGGAGGGTACGAAGCCTCCTTTATTACCAGGAGTTATTCAAGGCTATCGGGAATGCGAAAGACACTTGGCCCAACTCGCATTTGACTTCTCGACCTCACTAGCAGTACTAATGGGCCATTAGGTCCCAATAACACATTATAGCTATTGAAAGTCCTTTTACGTGGTATTGGGTCATAGAAGGCCCAATATCACGTAAGCATAATCCATTTGGGCCCAAAGATCATGTTGATGGGCTAGCAAGGCCCAACAAGCAAGATTTGAAACTTTCAAACCCAAAGTTTGTATGTTGACTCATTGTAGTTATCGCGTGATTAACGAATTACTTTGGTTTAACGATTTTGTGTTGTTATTGATTCGAGACCGAATCAATTCGTTTGGTAACGATATGTATTATTGTGAGTGTATTTGTTTTCCATTTTCGTCGGTAATTCGCGGAGCTTGTATCTTAATTTGATTGTTTGTAAGTAGAGTTTGGCCCTTTTTAATTACTCATCCTTGTATAAAAATAACACTTTTGGTCCTTTTATATAAAAGAATTTCATTTTTAGACCTTAAAACACTTTTCTTGACACTTTTGTATGATTTATTTAATGAAAACACGATTTTTCCCCAAAGTTTATTTAGTTGACAGTTTCAGCCCCTCTAGAATAGTGGTTCTCGGTTAAGGACCCATTTTTCACAACTTTTACAATTTTGGCAGAAAATCTAAAAAGTTTGCATTTTTAGTTCTTTTTGATAACGAAAAGCATTTTTGAACCTTATAAACATTTTATTATGCTAATTACTCCCTGTTTTACATAAAATTTCATTTTCAGCCTCTCAACTTGTAAAATTTCGCATTTTGGGGCTTATTGGGCCGAAAAGCCCAAAATTAGCCCATTAGGTTAAAAATTTACATTTTAAGTCCTTACAAATTTCTAAAAATCAGGAAAATATTTATGGAAACTGTTTTGGACCCTCTTACCCTTCAAGAACCGTGACTTGTTGATTTTTACCCCAAGTTTGTATTTTTGACAAGTTAAGCCCAAAAATGGGTTTTATGTTCAAGTATGTTCATCCTAACCATATAAACTATTTTTCTTGACTTGATTAGTGTAAAATAGCTTAAGTTATGTTTATTTCCTTCCTCATGTCTTAGATCTCGGTTTTTACACACTTTTTGATAACATATTCATCACAAACACATGATATCACACACATACATGCATCAAATCACACATAGCATACATTTACACATAGATCTACACATTTACTTGTATTCTCCCCCATAAAACTCATAAAAACCGAAAAGAAGGGGGGGGGGGTATGAAACTCACCTTGAGTTGTGATTTCGGTTTTGAAGAAGATTGGAAGAAGTTTGATGTTACTTTTGGCCCTAGCAAGCCCTCCTTTGTTGATTTTGAACTTAGAGGGTTTCTAAGAGAGTGATCATGATTTTTGCATGGGTTAGGAAGAGATTTTTAATAAAACAAAGAATCTAGATCATAAATCCATGCATGATCTTACCTTAGATGAAGAATTTGTGGGATAATTTCCTTGAAGACTCCCTAGATCTCGAAAATTTTGGAGAGAAATGAAGAGAGTTTCTTTGAGATATTTTTGAGTGAAGTGTGTGTGTGTGTGTGCTTGGGTTCGGCCGAGAGCAAGAGAGAGGAGAAAAGGAAGAGAGTGCTTGCATGGAAATATAGGAAATGCATGGATGTATGAGTTATTTTTGCATGGAAATCCTCCTTTCATTTCGGCTTGGGCCGAGATTTGGAGAGGGAAAAAGAAAAGGATTGGGCCTTGTATGCTTAAGCCCATTTCATGGTTATGTTAAGTGATGTTTGGCCCAAATAAATATAAATATGATTTTTATAACCTATTAGGGCTAAATTAGGTTAATTATGGCCCAATATGGTCCATTTAAATATTTTATTTCATTCTAGGCTCAATATGGCCCAAAATATTAAAATAAATGAAAGTGGGTCCAATTAGAGCTCATGCAAGAGTTCTAAGCCCAAGATAGTCCAATTGGAAGCTTATTGGTCCATTGGGCCCAATAAGGAAATCCTAGTCCAAAATTGACTTAAACAAGGATTTCTAAGGTTTCCAATTGTTGGTTGGCTAGTTGCAGTGCATGTATGAAGTGTTTGATTGAAATTTTGTTGTTAATGAATAAGCATCTTACTTGTTTTCCCATTGTTGGTTTGCATTTGTTATCATTGTTAAATGTTTACAAGGCTTCAAATTCATAGTTGTGACATATTGCGAACAATTTGTGTTTGTGAATAGCTATTATTTAATTTTAACAATCCTTGTTAAAACTAGTGCCAACTATTACTACATGAGGTTATGGTTCTTGAGTTGCTTCAAGTTCCATGTACCTCCCACTTTCCTTGCCATTAGAAGCTTGCTTTCTACTAACTTAGCTTTCACAAGAATAAAAGAACTTATTCTAGGTGGGTTTGCATATGATAATCTAAGCCACATTTAGAGTATTACACAAATATGTATTTAGTAGATTTTGAGTTTAGAAGCTTTAGTACAACATCGACTTCAAATCCATAAAACATTAAGTAAGATGAAGATAGAGACCTTCCATACTAAATCTTATAAAGTGTTTAATCTACTTATTAGTTGGTATATGTATTCAAGATACAAATAATAGTGATTGATGTATTGTCCCAAAGAGATTAAAGGAGGATATTTCTATTGATTAGAAAGTTAATCCTACCAAGTAAGATTTAATTCATCATTTATTATCATTAAGTCCTTAGATGGTTATTACCGGTTTGTATCTTAACTTTTGAAACCTTCAAGAAAGATCTCACAATTATGCTTTACCATGTAAAATATAATTAAAACTATTGTAGTTGTTAATAAAGTTGATTTGGTATATTGTGCTTAATCTCAAACATTCATTAGAAAGGAAGTCATACACCAAAGTGTATAGTTCCTTAATTATTTTCTCTACACCTTAGTGAAAATATCATTAGGAATCCTTTTGCATATAAAAAAGGTTCACATATGTCAAATAAACTACATTATTTTCCTTCAAATATCCATTTCTTGAAGTTGGAATATGTAAATGCCATTTATATAATAAAGATATCAATGTCAAAGATGAGTTTGACTTAAAACATGTTTAATTTGAAAAGTACTTTCATATAGAACTTAATTTTATTTATAAGAATGTTGATATTTACTCTACAATTCTATTAGGAGATCTAGTATCATAAATAGAAGTTAATCATTTCAGAATATGAATATTATCGTTATGAAAAACAATTGAGTAAATTATCAAACATTTGAATAAAATATCTGAGACATAAATTTTGACATGTTAAATTAAAACATACATAATAAATATTGTTTACATTATAAGTAATTTATGTTCTAAGGATAAATAATAAACTAAACTCCGAGAGTGTAGTTCCAACTTGGTTGTGCTCAGCTTGGTTGCTCTTCAATAAATATTTGCAAGCCATTTACAAATATTAGATTAACATTTAAGTACCAAGTACATAAGTGTTATATGAAAAGTATGAGTTCTATCTAGTAGATACTAGAAGTACTAGTCTCTTCTATACTTTCTTTCCAAATAAAAGGAGTAAATCCTCTTCCAGTTTCTAGTTTATTCACAAAAGAAACAAGATCAACCTATGTGGGCTTTAGTAGATTCCTTGGGCTTAAAGGTGTTCAGTCCATAAAACATGGGCTTCTTAGATCACACTGGGTGACTCTTTTTTGTAATGCCTGATTCTTCGTACAC
The DNA here is from genome assembly GCF_002870075.4 of Lactuca sativa. Lineage (NCBI taxonomy): Eukaryota > Viridiplantae > Streptophyta > Magnoliopsida > Asterales > Asteraceae > Lactuca > Lactuca sativa. The sequence continues at coordinate 106,713,573 of NC_056628.2, forward strand.
ATTTAAATTATAAATTATTCATTTTTACATAGCAAATCAACAAGTTGGAAGCACCAAACTCGTCGAGTAGAGATTGTCAAAACCGTGTGATTTAAGTGACCTACTCGATGAGTTGAGAGGCCTCAACTCGACGAGTAGATCGGATGGGATGAAACCCTAATTCCCAGGGTTATGCACCCTATTTAAAGGACTTAGTCCTTTCCCTCAGCCTCTCATCCACCTCCCTGAATCCCTAAACCACATTGTGAGCTCCTTGGTGAGAAACTTGAAGTTTTGAGTGGATTTATGTGTGTTTTTGTGCTTGGTAAAGGAGTTGGAAGAACTAGTGTAACAGCCCGGAATCTCAGGTATTATTAAATTATGTTTTTGGGGGTGATTTAAGAGGGGACTCGGCGAGTTGGAGCCTAGACTCGCCGAGTAGGATCGCAGACTTGGTCGCGGGTTCGCGACTGGACTCGACGAGTCCAGATATGGACTCGGCGAGTCGACGCTGTTCAGCAGAAACCCTAACCGTTCGGTTTTGGATCGTATATAACGCCTCTTAGGCCGTCATTGCCCGTCTTTTGGTCGATTGAGAAGAACCCTAATCGTTGTGGACGTCTAGAGCAGGAGAGAAAGCTATTGGAACTTGGAGGAACTTGTTAGGCAAGAAGAAGAAGAATTTGGCCAAAGGAATATCAAGGAGGATCAAGTCCTGAGGTTTGGGGGACGCAGAGAGTGCGTTTTCAGGTAATACTCGGACCATTTCTGTTATTTTGATGTGTATACGAATCTAGGGTTTATGAAACCCACTTAGTGATTTGATGGGTTATTATGTTATTACCCAGACGTTTATACCCCAGTAATAAGATGTTTAAAAGTCTAGAAAGTCCCATGATTGTATATCTCGGGACCATATGTAATTTAGGAAGCAGTTGCTCGTCTGCATGGCATGGACTCGCCGAGTTGTTCTTCAGACTCGGCGAGTAGCTTGAAGATTTACTGGGACTCGCCGAGTTGTTCTTCAGACTCGGCGAGTGGAGTCGGGGTGGCCCCGCGATTCTTCCAGGAGTAACTCGTCGGGTCGAGGAGGATACTCGACGAGTAGATAGGGAATCTCAGAGAGTTGGAGGACGTCTAGACTCGCCGAGTCGCCATGGCACTCGCCGAGTCCGGTCGAGTTGACCGTTGACCGTTGACCAGAGTTGACCTAAGTCTGACTTCTTAGGGATAGTCACACTTAGAAGATATAAGTGTTAATGAGATATGTGATGTTATAGGGAGGTTGTAGCTCGTCGGATTGTGCACGAGTCATTTCGGGATTTGCTAGCTTTCAGCTTTTACGAGGTGAGTCTTCTCACTACACTGTACCCGGAAGGGTTTGACTTTGTGACCGGAAGGTCAGATATGATATGTGATATGTATGCTATATGTGGTAAGTTATTTGTTATATGTGAGCTATGTATGTTATGTGGGCCGGAAGGCAATATGTTATGGGCCGGAAGGCGATTATGTTATGGGCCGGAAGGCGTTGTGTTGAGGACCGGAAGGTCAGGGCCTGGAAAGGCGTATGTGCGTAAGTGTATATTGGGGAACTCACTAAGCATTTATGCTTATAGTTGTTTATGTATGTGTTTCAGGTACTAGCGAGGACCGTGGGAAGGCGCCGACGTGATCGATACACACTGGAGAATGTCTTTATGATCTTGGGAATTTGATTATTTGTATTTGATAGAATACTTCAACTATTTATGCCTTGTTATGAATGGAAATAAATATATTTTTAAAATGAAAATTTTGTGTGAAAATTTGCGTTGTTACAATTGGTATCAGAGCCTTGGTTTGAGGGATTCGGGTGCACCTTCGGGAGTAGCTGAACTCAAACCGAGGATTTGAGGAAAACTTTTTAAATAAAGGCATAAACTTTTGTAAATGGTTTCGTGGTAAGCAAGAAAGAAGCAGTGTGTACGATCAGTCAGCGCCCGAACGGTAAAGATCCCCAAAATACCTTACAATATTATATGATATGAATTGTTATGCATGCTAGAAGACTAGGTATTCATGATAGGACTAGAGTGGCCTGATTTATGATGCCTTAGTCTAGGGAAATTTGCCTATATGAGATGCGTTGCTAGTATGCGGGTAGATAGTGCATATTAGAAGTAGAGTACTCACTATTCGGAATTTGGGGAGGAGGATTTGGGATGAACGCTGATGCGGTGTGGTCGGTAGTATTGGGCCCGTACTACCGAGGACACCGGGTCAGTGGGAGACCCAAGTAAGAATCCCTGGATATCGGGGACTGAGTAGGGTTGCGTATCGAGTACGATTATACTCAGTGGAGTCTCTGATAGTTTTATGTTGTATTTCAGAGACATCATGGTTAGACCGCGCCACGGATCGAGTTCGAGCGGTGTGAGTGACGAGGAGATTCGTCAGATGATTCACGAGGAGGTAGCGGCGGCGATCCGGGCTGAGATCCCGGAGATGTTTGGGTCTATTAAGACCACACTGATGGAGACGTTCGATGAGCGGTACGCCGCATTGAATGAGGCTGCAACCGCTGCAGCTACCGCAGCTGTGGCCGCTGCTAGGCCACAGGGGGGTGATTCGTTGCTGTTCCGAGAGTTCAGCAACACGAAGCCACCAGAGTTCGATGGGACACAGGATCCGATTGCTGCGATGAGGTGGATCGCGGATATAGAGGGGTGCTTCTACACTTGTTCATGCCCGGAGCACTTGAGGGTACGGTTCGCATTGAACCAGCTCCGTTTGGGAGCGCAGGACTGGTGGAAGTTCGTGACGGCGAACTTCACTTTGGCAGAGACTACAGTGGTGACATGGGAGGGGTTTACTGCCATGTTCAGGGATGAGTACGTTCCCCCGGTGGAGCGGGAACGATTGGTTCAGGAGTTCTTAACCCTCAAGCAGGGTACAGATTTGGTGGCGGTGATCATGCGAAAGTTTCATGAGAGGGCGATGTTTTGCCCCGAGCTGGTGTCCACAGAGCAGGCTCGGATGAGCCGGTACTTGGGTATCTTGAGAAGGGATATCCGGGAGTTTGTGTCGAACTCCACCTATCATACTTTTATGGAGCTTCAGGCGAATGCCAGGAAGCGTGAGATCGAGTTGGAGACCCAGGCCAGGGAGGAGGCCGAGTCTCAGCAGGCAGACCGGCGGCCAGCTCAGTCTCAGCCGGCAGCCAAGCGGATCAAGTCCGCCGATTCGAGGACGGGAGGTCCGAAGAGCCGTACTTGCGGAAAGTGCGGCAAGGGTCACGATGGGGCGTGTCGAGCCGGTGCTTGCTACAAGTGCGGCAAGGAGGGGCACATTGCTAGGGAGTGCCCCAAGGGGTTTATGGTTTGCTTTCATTGCAACCAAACCGGCCATCGGAAGGCCGAGTGTCCGCAGCTTCGTCAGGGATCTGCACCTATTGCCAGGACTACTGAGGCTCGACCGGTGAAAGTCGAGGCCCCGAGGGCTCGTGGGAGAGCCTTTCAGCTGATTGTGAAAGAGGTCCGCGCTGCGCCCGATGTCGTGGCAGGTATGTTGTAATTCATGTATTTATTTTAAATGTCGAAATGTTATGCTTATGTTATTATATGCGTAGGTACTTTCCTTGTGAACTCTGTGCCCGCCTTAGTGTTATTTGACTCGGGTGCGAGTAGGTCCTTTGTGTCCTTAGCCTTTAGTCAGCATATCAGCGTTAGTCGTGAGTCGTTGAGTCGACCTTTGAGAGTTTCTATAGCTGACGAGAAAGTGATTTGTGCCATGGAGGTTCTTCGGGGATGTGTACTAGAGATTTTCGGGGTTGAATTCCCGATTGACCTGATTCCTATTGCGATGGGTGATGTCTGTGTCATCGTGGGCATGGACTGGTTGAGCCGATTCGGCGCTGTCATCGACTGTGAGCGTCAGTTGGTGACTATACGAGACCATAGTGGGGGAGTTCTTTCGGTGTACGGCGAGGGTACCCGTTCGGGATCAACTTTTTGTTCGGCCGCTAGGGCGAGGCAGTGTCTACAGCAGGGCTGTAAGAGTTTTGTGGCGTATGTGATGGATACGCGGGAGGTTTCCGAGAGACCGAAATCAGTTGAGGAGGTCCCTGTGGTGCGTGAGTTTCCAGATGTTTTCCCCGAGGAGCTGCCGGGAGTACCTCCTGTGAGGCAAGTAGAGTTTGGTATCGATCTGGTTCCGGGGGCCGCGCCTATTGCTAAGGTGCCTTATCGTCTTGCACCTACAGAGATGCAAGAGTTGTCCTCGCAGCTCCAGGAGTTGCTGGGGAAGGGATTCATTCGGCCGAGCAGCTCGCCATGGGGAGCACCTATTCTGTTCGTCAAGAAGAAGGATGGTTCACACCGGATGTGTATTGATTACTGGGAGTTGAACAAGTTGACGGTCAAGAACCGTTACCCGTTACCGAGGATCGATGATTTATTCGATCAGTTGCAGGGAGCGTCTTGGTTTTCCAAGATCGATCTGAGGTCAGGGTACCATCAGGTGAGAGTACGGGAGGGGGATGTCCAGAAGACAACGTTTAGGACGCGATATGGGCATTATGAGTTTGTGGTGATGCCTTTCGGGCTCACCAATGCCCCGGCTGTGTTCATGGATCTCATGAATAGAGTATGCAGACCGATGTTGGATCGGTCAGTGATTGTATTTATCGACGACATTCTGGTGTATTCTAGATCTAGAGAGCAGCATGAGGAGCATTTGAGGGAGGTCCTCGAGGTATTGAGGTCGGAGAAGCTTTATGCAAAGTTCTATAAATGTGACTTCTGGCTACGAGAGGTCCAATTTCTAGGACATGTTGTCAATCAGAAAGGGATATTGGTCGATCCGGCCAAGGTTGAGGCGGTGATGAGTTGGGAGGTGCCGAAGTCACCTTCTGAGATCAGGAGCTTCCTTGGGTTGGCAGGGTATTATCGGAGATTCATCAAGGATTTCTCCAAGATCGCAGTGCCACTCACCAGATTGACCCGGAAGGGTGTTGCATTCTCATGGGGGCCCGAGCAGCAGACCTCCTTTGAGACACTTCGCCAGAGGTTGTGCGAAGCCCCGGTATTAGCTCTCCCAGAAGGGATGGAAGATTTTGTGGTATATTGCGACGCATCGATTTCGGGACTGGGTGCAGTGTTGATGCAGAGGGGTCATGTGATAGCTTATGCGTCGAGGCAGCTAAAGCCTCATGAGGCGAGATATCCCATGCATGATTTAGAGTTGGGGGCAGTAGTGTTCGCCCTCAAGATTTGGCGTCACTACTTGTATGGGGTTCGATGTACGATATACACGGACCATAAGAGTTTGAAGTATTTGATGGATCAGCCCAACCTAAATATGCATCAGAGGAGGTGGTTGGATGTGGTCAAGGATTATGATTGTGAGATCCTGTACCTCCCAGGCAAGGCTAATGTGGTAGCCGACGCGTTGAGCCGCAAGGCGGAGAGCACTCCATTGCGAGATGTATGCTTAAGACTGACAGTGATGACTCCAGTGTTGGATGCTATTCGTGGGGCACAGGCCGAGGCTGTGCTACCAGAGATGCAGAAGAAGGAGCGGGTTGTAGGGCTAATTTCAGAGTTCGTTAAGGATGGACGAGGGCTTATGATGTTTCAGGGTCGGATTTGGGTACCGTTCGTGGGCGGTACGCGTATTACTTTGATGGAAGAGGCTCATAGATCGAAATTCTCGATCCATCCCGGTGCTACGAAGATGTATTTGGATTTGAGGAAAGAGTATTGGTGGCCCTGTATGAAGAGGGACGTGGCATGGTTCGTTGAGAGGTGCTTGACCTGCCGTAGGGTTAAGGCCGAGCACCAGAGACCGCATGGCAAGCTACAGCCATTGGAGATCCCCGAGTGGAAGTGGGAACAAATCACTATGGATTTCATCACCAAATTGCCGAGGAATGCCAGGGGAGTTGATGCAATTTGGGTGATTGTGGATAGGTTGACGAAGAGTGCACACTTCCTTGCCATCAGCGAGAGTTCTTCAGCGGAGAAGTTGGCATAGATATATGTGAGAGAAGTGGTATCTCGGCATGGAGTACCGATCTCGATTGTTTCAGACCGTGATGTGCGCTTCACTTCCAGGTTCTGGAAGAAATTTCATGAGGAGCTGGGTACTAAATTGCATTTTAGTACCGCATACCATCCCCAGACAGACGGTCAGAGCGAGCGGACGATTCAGACACTGGAGGACATGCTTCGAGCGTGTGTGTTAGACTTCGGGGGTAGCTGGGATGCATATTTACCCTTAGCAGAGTTTTCCTACAACAACAGCCATCATTCGAGCATTGGTATGCCACCTTTTGAGCTGTTGTATGGTAGGAGGTGTCGGACCCCCATTTGCTGGGGAGAGGTGGGACAGAGAGTGATGGGCAGCACGGAGATCGTGCTCCAGACGACGGAGCAGATTCAGCAAGTGAGACAAAGGTTATTGACCGCCCAGAGCCGGCAGAAGAGTTATGCAGACAGGCGCCGATCGGAGCTTGAATTTCAGGTCGGCGACTTCGTTCTCCTAAAGGTCTCTCCTTGGAAAGGAGTGATTCGATTCAGGAAGAGGGGCAAGTTGGGTCCCCGGTATATTGGGCCATTTCGTGTGAGTGCAAGGATAGGCCGGGTAGCCTATCGGTTGGAGTTGCCAGCGGAGTTGGGACAGATCCACGACACCTTTCATGTGTCGCAATTGAGGAAGTGCATAGCCGATGAGTCGGCGGTGGTTCCATTAGAGGATATTCAGGTGGATGCGAGCCTGAATTATGCGGAGAGACCAGTTGCTATCAGGGATCGGAAGATCAAGGTTCTGAGGAACAAGGAGGTACCTCTGGTGTTGGTTCAATGGCAACACCGTAAGGGATCGGAAATGACTTGGGAGCCGGAATGTGAGATGCGGGAGCAGCATCCGGAACTATTTTCAGAATGAGACTTCGAGGGCGAAGTCTAATCCTAGCGCGGGAGAGTTGTAACAGCCCGGAATCTCAGGTATTATTAAATTATGTTTTTGGGGGTGATTTAAGAGGGGACTCGGCGAGTTGGAGCCTAGACTCGCCGAGTAGGATCGCAGACTTGGTCGCGGGTTCGCGACTGGACTCGACGAGTCCAGATATGGACTCGGCGAGTCGACGCTGTTCAGCAGAAACCCTAACCGTTCGGTTTTGGATCGTATATAACGCCTCTTAGGCCGTCATTGCCCGTCTTTTGGTCGATTGAGAAGAACCCTAATCGTTGTGGACGTCTAGAGCAGGAGAGAAAGCTATTGGAACTTGGAGGAACTTGTTAGGCAAGAAGAAGAAGAATTTGGCCAAAGGAATATCAAGGAGGATCGAGTCCTGAGGTTTGGGGGACGCAGAGAGTGCGTTTTCAGGTAATACTTGGACCATTTCTGTTATTTTGATGTGTATACGAATCTAGGGTTTATGAAACCCACTTAGTGATTTGATGGGTTATTATGTTATTACCCAGACGTTTATACCCCAGTAATAAGATGTTTAAAAGTCTAGAAAGTCCCATGATTGTATATCTCGGGACCATATGTAATTTAGGAAGCAGTTGCTCGTCTGCATGGCATGGACTCGCCGAGTTGTTCTTCAGACTCGGCGAGTAGCTTGAAGATTTACTGGGACTCGCCGAGTTGTTCTTCAGACTCGGCGAGTGGAGTCGGGGTGGCCCCACGATTCTTCCAGGAGTAACTCGTCGGGTCGAGGAGGATACTCGTCGAGTAGATAGGGAATCTCAGAGAGTTGGAGGACGTCTAGACTCGCCGAGTCGCCATGGCACTCGCCGAGTCCGGTCGAGTTGACCGTTGACCGTTGACCAGAGTTGACCTAAGTCTGACTTCTTAGGGATAGTCACACTTAGAAGATATAAGTGTTAATGAGATATGTGATGTTATAGGGAGGTTGTAGCTCGTCGGATTGTGCACGAGTCATTTCGGGATTTGCTAGTTTTCAGCTTTTACGAGGTGAGTCTTCTCACTGCACTGTACCCGGAAGGGTTTGACTTTGTGACCGGAAGGTCAGATATGATATGTGATATGTATGCTATATGTGGTAAGTTATTTGTTATATGTGAGCTATGTATGTTATGTGGGCCGGAAGGCAATATGTTATGGGCCGGAAGGCGATTATGTTATGGGCCGGAAGGCGTTGTGTTGAGGACCGGAAGGTCAGGGCCTGGAAAGGCGTATGTGCGTAAGTGTATATTGGGGAACTCACTAAGCATTTATGCTTATAGTTGTTTATGTATGTGTTTCAGGTACTAGCGAGGACCGTGGGAAGGCGCCGGCGTGATCGATACACACTGGAGAATGTCTTTATGATCTTGGGAATTTGATTATTTGTATTTGACAGAATACTTAAACTATTTATGCCTTGTTATGAATGGAAATAAATATATTTTTAAAATGAAAAATTTGTGTGAAAATTTGCGTTGTTACAACTAGAAGTCATCAAGTTGGAGGAGAAGCATTAGATCTGCGATTTCTTCCATCTTTGGCAGCGTTCTAAGGTAAAAAGTCCTTAACTTGATGATTCATAGCTTAGATCCATTTTAGTTTTGCTTTATAGGTCTTTTTGGCCCCATTATGGGAAACATGGTAACCTTCATAGATCATATGCTAAGGACTCCCATTTCCAGTGATATTTGGCCCTTAGAATCATAAAAAGGGTCTTAAACCCGTTCTTGTCCAAGAAAAGAGCATGTCCATGGAAGTAGGTTGCTATGTCTCGAGTTTGGGTCCATTTGAGGCATGCAAAGCCATCATGAAACATCCCAAAAATATAGACCAAAAATTTCGTTTTAAGATCACTTAAGAAAACCATAATTCATCAAACATCAAAGTAAAGATCATAAGTCACGTATCTCAAATCATCATAACAAAATACTGTATCAAAATAATGTGTCAAAGTATCAGAGTGAAAACATCACAGGCTGAACAAATAGTGTGTGCACTGCAATCATCCTGAGCTCCTCCTTTGAAACCGAAGTACCTGAAACCAAAACTGAAAACTATAAGCACGAAGCTTAGTGAGTCTCTCCAAGCTACCACATACCGCGGGCTTGCCCTGACATCGAACTGAAGTCCGACATCGAACCAAAGTCCGATATACATAGCATATCAACAAGCGTAACATAATCACACAAAAGCTAAAAATCCCGCGGGCTTGCCCTGACATCGAACTGAAGTCCGGAACACATAACACATAACATATAAGCTAAACATTCCTCGGGCTCGCCCCGACATCAGACCGAAGTCGGGAACACATAGACAAACGTGTGCAAGAATCATAAAGACATCAAGCATGCTAAAATTCCTCGGGCTTGCCCCGACATCGGACCGAAGTCCAGAAACATACCATCTACATCGGGCTAACCCCGACATATACTATCACACATAAACGGGTTGGCCTTGGTGCCTTAGACTTGTTCCTATAGAAGAAGACTCACCTCACATTGCTAAAGTCCTGCTGATAAAACCCTAGCTACTGGATGACAGATTCCCGAATCTGTCAACATCAAAATAACACCCAATTAGTAATTCGGTCCCCAACACATATCCATAAGTCCATGCTTGGGGTAAAAGACTACTTTACCCCTAACTTAGCTTTACACAAGCTCAAGACCCAATCTAAAGGCCCAAAAGTCCAATAATAAACCAAGGCCCAACTATGGAAAATTGGGCCCAAACCTCAACATGGTCTTGCCTTAAGGCCCAATGATTTAGTCCAATCCAAACGTTTGGCATTCTAATGGCCCAATATTATATAACCATCAAGGCCCAAACTATGGCACAATTTTCTAAATTGGGTCCAAACCCTCATATCGGCCTTACCCTAAAGCCTATCTAAATATTCTAGTCCATATGATCATTCTTGGATGGCTCATTATTGGCCTAATTACTAAAACCCAATAGAAAGGCCCAACTCAAGACCCAAGTGAAATTAGGGTTTCACATAAATGACAATCAGGGTTAAGTGTTTCTCACTTAACCCATTAAGGACTTAATCCATTAAGTCCATCACTGTACTAGATAAATCATATGGTGTAATTGGGTGTAATTCACAATTCCATTCCAATTGCCCAAATGTGGGTCCAAATAAGCCCAATGCCCATATGTCCAAAATTAGGGTTTTCTAAACCCTAATTAGTGTTTCCCACCCAATCACAGCCCAATAGGCCCAAAACTAAATCTTTAACCCCATTAGGGTTTCATTAGGTCAGTTAGGGTTTTGCTAGTTGGGCACAACGACGGCCCATGGCGGCGGCCGCCACCTTACGGTGGTGGTTATGAGTTTCTATTCATTATTCTTTTGCTAATTACAATTACAATGCTTTAATCCAAAAATAAACACACACACTAACTAACATAAACACACACACACAACCACCCTAGTGGTGGTCGGCGGTGGCACATGGTGACAGTGGCTTTCTTGGTTTTTCCAGCTAGACAAAACACACACAACACAAGCACACACTTCTAATTTGCAAAATGCACCCCAGCTACCCACCTGGTGGCGCTTGACGACGACAACATCAATGCTAGCGGCAACAGCGACGGATTGCGGTGACAGCCACCACCGTGAGGTGGTGGCGATGCTTTCTTTTGCTTCACTACCCAAAAAACGTCAATATACGCTAGTTCACACCGGAATTGCATCTAAACACCGCCACCCTCGCGGTGACACATGGTAGTCGGAGCGCCAGCAACAACGCACCTTAGCTGCTCGGAGTGGCGGGGGCCACAACATCTGTTGGGCAGATGATGGCGAAGGGTGGTTAGAACTGTTGGATAAGGTGTCTAAGTCCATAACTTATTTGGTATATACTTGACCCGACCCGGCATGGTCCATTTGGGTTGCACTTCACCCGAACAATTTATGGATAATTTTATGAGAGTTATACACATATGTTTATTAATATATTATAAGTTATAATATATTAATATGAGGTTATGTTATTTAATTAGTCTTAGTCTTAAATTAATTATGAATTAATTTAGAGATTAAAAGGAAGACTAATTAGATTATGAGCTATTGGTTTTATATGGTGTGGGCTAACACTCATTTGTTAATGGGCTAGGCTTGGATGGAAGTCCATGGATCAGCTTTTAACCCATGGATCCTTGGAAAAGGAAAGGTCATGGGTTATTAGGGTTTCACCCTAACCATGTACACTATATAAGCATGCTTATGGTGCATGAAATGGCAACTAGTGAACTAGTGTGTGTGCTTGTGTGTGGCTGAAGAATTGCAAGTGTGTATACTCTCTCAAAGTTTTCCAAGAGTTTGTGGTGATTTGTGATTCCATTTGAGGCATTCACATTATTGGTGCTTGGCCCTCAAACTCCTTAAGAATCAAACTCATCAAAAAGGTATGTAATCTCTTCTAACTCTTTTATGTTGAAATGTTCCCCATGCCATGTTAGATAGGTTATGAACCTTGGAAAATTATTATTTTGCATGTATTTAGACAAACATAGATCCAAGGTTTATTAGGGTTGCATGCACACTTAGGAAGTGTTAGATTGCTCAAAACCCAACAGTGGTATCAGAGACTAGGCTTGCTTGTTTGATACTTGATGCAAAATAGTTGAAAAAGTCGAAAAACTTGCTGTCTGCCTGATGAACTCGCCGAGTCCATGGGGGGACTCGCCGAGTTCATGTGTATCTTCAACCTACTCACCGAGTAGGTTCATGCACTCGACGAGTAGGAGCCACAGAGTGCAGATTTTCGACTTTTGCTGCTGGAAATGGACTAGAAACATTACCCTAAACTGTTTTGGTGTTTTAAAACTTGTTTTAGTTGGTGTAATGGTTGTTCTAATCCATTTACGATAGCATATATCAAAATTCCATGTTTTTTATGTGTTCATATAATTCTTGAAATTTTGATGATCATGTTCATGTTCTTATGAATTTAGAAGATGATAGGAATTGTTTGCTGAATTGTTTAGAATTAATTCTTGATCATTTATGTGTTTTAATGGAGTCCATAATTTGTTCTCAAGTTATGGATATCCAAAGGTCACTTTCTTTAACACACACATTTAAACACATAAGTTACATGAAAATGAAGAATCTTCATTTTTATGAACCTTTAATTCATAAGTTATGAAATGAAAAGTTTTGGATAGTTACAAAACTTGCCCTCAAGTTTTGGAATTTGTAAAGTTTCACACACTTTAATAAACTTTAATTCCAACCCTTAGAGTTTTAATAGTTAAAATTCAACCCTTATACTATTTATAACATTAATGGTTAATTATTATATATATGTATAAGAATAAGTCGTTCTACCGTTAGTAGGCCTCATTCACGAAGCCGGTCTATAAGGTGGGTATAAGGTTGTTGCCTATAAAATGGCAACTTAATGGGTGTCCACTCTCACCCACCGCTTGCTTGACTGGTGGAGGGTCGTTAGCCGAACGGGTAGGACAATGACTTTAAATCCTCATTAAAAGTATAATGATTATTATAAAGTAACTAAACCTCTTTAATTCCCAATCTTAGTTATTTTAGGAAAATGTGAACATGGTGCTAGTCCATGGAATTCACACTTTGTACCTTACCAAGTCGTTGGTGGAGCGTGTGTGGTTAACCGACACACTAACTTGGACTAGTAAGGATCACGAAGGGTGACTTAATGTTTGTCATAGATCAATGGAGCGTGTGTGGTTAACCGGCACATTGATTAGGTGATAATATTAAGGGTACCAAGTGAATTAGCATGGTCATTAACACCTTGTTTTGTGATCCTCGGCATCCCAGTCACAAAACTTGAAGGGCACAATCGAGATTGAAACATGCCATTGAAAAGTTCAATGAATCTCAAAAGAATCTAGGAATTTCAAATCCAATTAAAACCTAATAATTCATTTTGTTTTTCATGGTGGAAATTGGTGAATCGTCATTCACCTACCTTTCAAATATATTATTACTTAGATTACGGCATCCCTCTTCTAAGTATAATATATTGTGATTGGGTCCTAGCCTTAATATTACATTTGGGTGTCTTATTAAGGATTATATATATCTAATCTAAACTTGCCTTCTTCTTTCAGATGTCTTCCAACACTAATGCTTCAGGCTCTAACCCAACTGGTTCTTTCTCTCTCATGAATCTTTGTGGGAGGGTCATCTTTGATGGTTCCAACTTCATGGATTGGATTAGGAACATCAGGATGGTTACTCGTTATGAGGACAAGGAATATGTCCTCGATAAGGAGTTAAAAGAGCTTGATGAGTCTACTGCTACTCCTGAGGAGATCGCTGAATTCAGGACACATGAGAGAGATGCTACTAAGGTGGCATGTATCATGATGGCCACGATGACAGCCGAGCTCCAAAAGTCATATGAAGATTTCTACCCTTTTGAGATGCACCAAGACCTGATGGAAAGGTACCATCAGAGTGCTCATCAGGAGCGGTATGAAATAATCTCCTCCATAATAACTACCCGCATGAAGGACGGTGATTCCGTCACGGCTCACATGCAAAAGATGCAAAGGTATGTGGACCGTTTGCTGAAGCTGAATGTTAACATCCCTGAGGAGTTGGCAATTGACATCATTTTGCACTCCTTACCTTCTTGTTATGACCAATTTCGTATGACATATCATATGAACAAGGAGGAAGTTACCCTCAGCAAGCTTCAAGGACTCTTGAAGACCGGTGAAACCGGTCTTAAGGGCAAGGCGGTTGTTACCTCTACTACTCCTACTCCAACATCTACCCCTATTTTGGCTATCGGGCAAGGCAAAGGGAAAAAGAGGAAGCACCCTTTGAAGGGTACCAAGGGAAAGTCTCTTGAAGGCTCCTCATCGAAGACCAAGAGCGGTTCTGTCACTCCTTCTGCCATTTCCAAGGATGCTGAATGCTTCTATTGCCATGAAAAGGCACACTGGAAGCGAAACTGCCCTAAGTACTTGCAGGATCTAAAGGATGAAAAAGTGAAACCCACCCATGCAGGTATTTACACTATATTGTCTAATTACTCAACATATTCTAACTATTGGGTGCTTGATACAGGATGTGATATTCACATATGTTCTGATTTGCAGGGCCTAAGAAGAAGTGAGGATGTGGAGCACGGGAAGATAAACTTGATCATGGGGAATAGGAAGGCTTCACCTGTTTCCAAGATTGGAGTTTATACTTTGTTGCTTAATAATGGGTTAAAATTAGACTTGAATAAATGTGTGTACTCGTCTGAAATGGTGAGGAATATTATTTCTTTTCATGCTTTGTACAAACAAGATTTTACCTTTTCGTTTGATAATGAATGTGGTGGTATTAATGCTTTCTTTAAAAATGTGTTTTATTTTAAAGCGTTACCTTGTGATGGTGTGTATGAAACTGTGTCGATTGTAGAAAACTTAGGAAATAATGTGTTGTATATTGATTCTTCTATTAGCCTAGATAAAGCATCATTGTGGCATTTTCGTCTTGGACATGTAAACAAGAAACGCATAGGCCAACTCCAAAAGAGTGGAGTTTTGGAATCATTCGACCTTAAATCAAATGATAGTTGTGAATCTTGTCTACTTGGAAAGATGACAAAATCACCCTTCACTGGAACTTTTGAAAAGGGTGATGGTTTGTTGGACCTAATACATACTGATGTATGTGGGCCATTCAAAACCTCCACAAGGGATGCTAATCGGTATTATGTGACTTTTATTGATGATTTTAGTAGATATGGGTATGTCTACTTAATCAAACATAAGTCAGAAACCTTTGAAAGGTTTAAGGAATTCAAACAGGAAGTAGAAAATCAATTGGGCAGGAACATTAAGATGCTTCGATTCGATTGAGGTGGTGAGTATCTTAGTACCGAGTTCCTTGACTATCTTAAGGAGTGTGGGATTGTCTCACAGTTGACTCCTCCTAGGACACCACATCTGAATGGTGTAGCTGAGAGGCGTAATCGAACCTTGTTGGACATGGTTCGCTCTATGATGAGTCGAGTTTCGCTATCAATCTCTTTTTGGGGGTATGCCTTAGAGACTGCCGCCCATATCCTTAATCTAGTCCCTACAAAGAAGGTTACCAAAACACCTCATGAGATGTGGACTGGGAAGGTTCCCAGTTTGGACCACATCAAGATTTGGGGTTGCGAGGATTTCGTGAGGCGTGAGACTCATGATAAGCTCGAACCCCGAAGTGAAAGGTGTATTTTCATCAGCTACCCACATAAATCTTTTGGTTACCTCTTCTACAGACCCAGTGAGAATGTGGTCTTTGTAGCGAGAAGAGGGGTCTTCCGTGAGAGAGAATTTATAAGCCAAGGAGACAGTGGGAGGCAAATTGATCTTGAAGAAATTCAAGAAGCAATTGGTGAAGGAACCTCAGACACTAGCAATCAACCTGAGGAGGAAACTCCTGTTGAGCAAGCTGACATGTCTGTACCTCCGAGGTGTTCCACACGGGTTAGGAACACACCTTCGTTTTATTATGGCTTTCATATTACTACGGAAGGTGATATGTTTATCAGCGATAGTACACTGGTAAATTTGGATGAACCTAGCAGTGTTAAGGAAGCCATGGAAGGCCCGGAGTCTGCTAAATGGAAGGAGGCTATGGATAGCGAGATACAGTCCATGTATGACAATCAAGTTTGGAACTTGGTTGACAATGTACCAGGCCGTAAAACAGTCGGGTGCAAATGGATCTTCAAGAAAAAGACTGACATGGAAGGAAAAGTGCATACTTATAAGGCTCGACTGGTTGCGAAGGGTTTTACTCAGACTCAGGGTATTGATTATGATGAAACCTTCTCGCCGGTAGCAAAGATTAAGTCTAGTAGGGTTATGCTAGCCATTGCAGCATTTCATGATTATGAAATATGGCAAATGGATGTCAAAACCGCTTTCCTTAATGGAAAGTTGGCTGAGGATGTGTACATGAATCAGCCAGAGGGTTTTGTCAGTGCAGAGTACCCTAATAGATTATGCAAGCTTGAGAAATCCATTTATGGATTAAAACAAGCATCTCGTAGCTGGAATCTTTGTTTTGATGAGAAGGTCAAAGAGTTTGGTTTCTCGAGAAGTGAAGATGAGTCTTGCGTGTATGTCAGAGCTAGTGGGAGTATAGTTAGCTTCTTGGTACTGTATGTGGATGACATACTACTTATAGGAAATGACATCCCAACCTTGCAGGAGGTTAAGTCCTGGCTTGGGAAGTGCTTTGCTATAAAGGACCTAGGGGAGGCTGCCTATATCCTAGGGATAAGGATATTAAGAGAAAGGAGTAAAAGACTAATTGGACTTAGTCAGAGTAACTACTTGGATAAGGTGTTGAAAAGGTTCAACATGCAGAATTCCAAGAAAGGAGATTTACCGATCCAAAGCAATGCCAAACTGAGTAAGTCTCAGAGTCTGTGTACAGAGGCAGAGATAGCTGAGATGAGCCAATTACCGTATGCTTCCGCTGTTGGCTCGATCATGTATGTAATGACTTGTACCCGCCCTGATGTGGCATTTGCTTTGAGCATGGTCAGTAGGTATCAATGGAACCCTGGCAAGGCTCATTGGACCGCGGTAAAGAACATTCTCAAGTATCTGCGGAGGACTAAGGATTGGATCCTTACCCTTGGTGGGAGTGATGACTTGAGAGTATTAGGGTATAGTGATGCTGGTTTTCAGACTGATAGGGATAACTTCCGCTCTCAGTCAGGCTGGGTCTTTACCTTAAATGGAGGGGCAATTTCCTTGAAGAGTTCCAAGCAGGAGACGGTGGCTGATTCAACTTGTGAATCAGAGTATATAGCAGCGAGTGAAGCAGCGAAGGAGGCGATATGGCTAAAGAACTTCATCGGAGACCTTGGAGTTGTACCAGCTATTAAGGAACCTATGGAGATTTTCTGTGACAACAATACTGCGGTTGCCTTAGCCAAGGAACCAAGAGATCATGGCAGATCCCGACACATTGAATATCACTTCATAAGACACAAGATTGAAGAAGGACTCCTCGTGGCAAGGAGGATATCGTCGGATGAGAATCCTGCAGATCCCCTTACGAAGGGACTGACAAGGGTTAAGCATTTTCAGCATGCGAGGCGCATCGGGCTGAGGGACGATATTAGTTTTACAGATTAGATAGTTTTCCTGAAACTTGTAAAATGTAATCGACGTTTGATGATGAATAAAATTTGTGATTTATTTATGAGTAAAGTGTTACTATCATTGTCAATTATTTACTATTGTTTCAGTTTTGCATGTTTTGACTTCCAGAATAATTAATTTATTCAAACCTCCACAATCGGTCATACGTCGGAAGTAGGTATGAATCAAGATTGTCATGAATTGGGTTTGTAGATGGCTAAAGGTGTTTAGACATGGCAATGGTTGCTGCAACATTCATGAGTACTCATAATTTATGAGTATTGGTATTAACCCACGCTCACTTGTATCACTTCATGGAATTTATCTCGAGTGATCGTGAGACGATAATATCATATAAGTCTTCAAACCTAGAAATATGAGTTGTTACCTATGAGTTGGTTGTGCATTGATTGCACGTAAACGCATCAGTAACTTGATGTTATAAAACGTGCCTTTGTGTACAATTCAACAAGTAGTAGAACAAGCATATGAGTCGAAGTTTATCTGTTCCTTCTAGAAATAGAAGCAATATCTGGGCCCCTCGATGAATTTGTGTTGACCCATGTACTGGGCCCGGTCAGAACTAAACTGATGTGTTCAGTAAAGTTCTTTGTCAAACAAATCGGAAATTGAGAAACAACTGCCAGACAATAAGCAAGACATAGTTCCATGTGTTTGTCCGGCTGATATCATGAGAACAGAGGATTAAATGATCACTTGTCTTAAAATGGCGCTTCATAGTTCAACAGAGTTTTCGAGAGCTACGATTGCTGGTTGGTTCCTGAAGTTATATAGGCAAATACAGTTATTAGACTTATCCAAGTGGGAGTCTGTTGGATAAGGTGTCTAAGTCCATAACTTATTTGGTATATACTTGACCCGACCCGACATGTTCCATTTGGGTTGCACTTCACCCGAACAATTTATGGATAATTTTATGAGAGTTATACACATATGTTTATTAATATATTATAAGTTATAATATATTAATATGAGGTTATGTTATTTAATTAGTCTTAGTCTTAAATTAATTATGAATTAATTTAGAGATTAAAAGGAAGACTAATTAGATTATGGGCTATTGGTTTTATATGGTGTGGGCTAACACTCATTTGTTAATGGGCTAGGCTTGGATGGAAGTCGATGGATGATCCATGGAGCTTTTAACCCATGGATCCTTGGAAAAGGAAAGGTCATGGGTTATTAGGGTTTCACCCTAACCATGTACACTATATAAGCATGCTTATGGTGCATGAAATGGCAACTAGTGAACTAGTGTGTGTGCTTGTGTGTGGCCGAAGAATTGCAAGTGTGTATACTCTCTCAAAGTTTTCCAAGAGTTTGTGGTGATTTGTGATTCCAGTTGAGGCATTCACATTATTGGTGCTTGGCCCTCAAACTCCTCAAGAATCAAACTCATCAAAAAGGTATGTAATCTCTTCTAACTCTTTTATGTTGAAATGTTCCCCATGCCATGTTAGATAGGTTATGAACCTTGGAAAATTATTATTTTGCATGTATTTAGACAAACATAGATCCAAGGTTTATTAGGGTTGCATGCACACTTAGGAAGTGTTAGATTGCTCAAAACCCAACAGGAACGACACCGGAACATTCGAGTCGGGCTATAAGCGACGACAAAAAAGAAGAAGAAGAAGAAGAAGGAGGGTGGCGGAAAAATGGTAACGCACACACACCTGAAAGTCACGTCTCTTGACTACTCTTGTCCGGAGATAGAAGTTGCTACGCTCGGTGGCTCGACTGGTCGAAAAAATGAAAACAAATGGCGAAGAAGACTAGGATGCTCACACATGGCGGTTGAGATGCTCACAATAGGTGGGGTTTGCTTCCTTTAACCACGACGCTAGTAGCGGCAACCGAGCTTGTCGTCGTCGAGGGCAATGGAGGCGGCGACTAGAAGAGGGAGGTATAAGGGTGGCGGCTGGTGAGGGATTCCTAGGGTTAGGGTTTAGAACCGGTGATGTTGGGGTTATATACCCGGTGCCCTACAAAAGTCAATTCCGTAATGGCAGAAATGGTCCCTCTCCAGAAATATCTTTTCAAAATAAATCCCATATTTACCCTTTAAGCCCCAACATTAAAAATCCATTACAATTTAGGTACAATATTTACTAATTTCACCTCTGCTTCCATAATTCCTCTAAAATTCGATCCCTAATTTACCAAACAACCCCTTAGCCTCCAAAATCTCTTCAAATGATGCCCCAAAAGTTACCATTTAGTCCTTACCTTCCTAAATACTTACAAAACCAATCCGGAACTTACACTTTTAACCCCCAATCTCTAAAGTTGTGACAATTAGCTCATCGAGACCAACACCTTGCTATATAGTTACTGATTTTAGGGTTACTATACATTCATTAATTTATTTAATAAACGGGGTGTTACAACTCTCCCCCACTTAAATTTGATTTCGTCCTTGAAATCATTCCTTACCATTCCTTAGACGCCCAACCACTCTAGTAACATGGTCACCATCCTCGGCACACCCTAGCCTCCCGAGGGTAGCCATGACCAATCTTCACAAAGCCTTAAAATCCGCCGGTGAACGAATTCCTTGCGACATGATCACATCTAATCCGTTCTAATTATGTTGTCTCGAGATGGTTTGATTCCCTGAAAGACCACTCATACTGAATCATTATTGTTGAATCCAATTCGTTTGTGACAACCCGAAGTTCGTTTCATTGCCTTAACCCGTTCCTGTCAGCAAAACCCGTCTATCTTTCAAATTTTACGTTAACATTTTGGGTTAGGTCATTTAATTTGAGACTTTTATAATGACCTCGTGAGTGTCCAAACACGTTAGAAACTCATGAAAACGCCCCAAATTATTATTTGGAAAAATTTTAGTTTTATTCCGTCGGGTTATAAACAATTAAATCGGGTGCGACCAAAAGCCTCGCTTAACATCCGTATCAGGTAGAATTCCACCGGGCCACAAACTCAAGCCTTATATAAAGGATGAGTGGACCTTCATTTAAAGCCTTTTGCCCATCTCATAACTTTCTACTCTCTCTCTGTCTCTCTCTAAAACTCGAAATTGAGCCAAAATCATCCAAATTAAGCTCCAAATCGGTAAGATAACTATCCTAGCTCATAGTATAACATCTTTAGCCTTCAAATTCGTTTTTAAATCATGAAATAGGACCAAAGACTTGTGTTTACGGTCTAGGAACCTCCCCAAACCGTGAACACCTATAAATGGGGTTTTGGAGCCCCAAAACCCTTCCAAATCACTTCTATTGCTTAGATAAGGCTAAAGGACTTGCATGTACGAGATTTGAACACCAAAATCTTACCTTTTGGGGAGTAAACTTGAGTTTACGGTCCAAGAACATGCTTGGACCGCAAACCCTCATTCATGGACCATAAACATCATTTCAGGTGTTAGATTGCCCCTTAAACACCTCCAAAAGCTTCCATGAGCTTCCATGAGTGCATAGAACCTTATATTCCTTCGTGAGATGCACCAAAACACACACAAAAGAGTCACACTTGAGTTTACGGCCCAAGAACATTCTTGGACCATAAACACCCCTTCTTAGACCATAAACTCCTCCAATGGGTGTTAAAGTGACCTTAACACCTTGTATGGCTTAGAAATGGGTCTAGAACTTAACATGCTTAACTTTCAACCACCAAATCACATGAATCATGGACAAACATGAGTTTACTGCCATAAACTCATGTGTTTAAGGTAGTAAACTCACCAAGAACATCTTCATAGACCGTAAACTCCTTTTCAAGGTCAATTCAAGTCCCAATCACTTCCTAAGCCATGGAATCAACCCTAGAACCTTCCTTTGTGCATTGTAATCGACCTAGGACCACCAAAACACATTAAGGTTGGGTAAACAAGAGTTTACAGCTGTAAACTCCTAGTTTACTGCCGTAAACTCCTCAAATGGTCCTTAGGATGTCCAATTTGCCTTCCAATGCCTTAAAACCAAGCCTAGCATTACCCCACAAGAGTTGTAAGACCATTAAGCACCCAAGAGCACCCTACCATGAGTTTACGGCCGTAAAACTCATGGTGGATGGGTCATTAAAGCCATAAACTCGCTGATGAGTTTACTCTTGAAGTGTAAACTCCATATCCAAGCCATATACGTCCATAGATGTCACCCGGGTCACTCCTAACACTTGAAATAGAGTGTTTTCGCGTCTCGGAGTGTATATTATCATTTGAATAGTAGTTCAAAGCCTAATTAGATACAAATGTGTATCTTTTCATATTACATAGGAACCTCACACGCGTTCAAGCCTCGAACTGACGTTTAGCACCCAAACCGACACGCTTCTCGACCGGTGAGTTCATACCCCTACTCTTTTTCCGTGTTTTTCAAATGTTTTTAGGGGGGAATACAAGCAAAAGTACAAGGAAATCTTGTACTCAAACTTATTATTTCAGTTCAAATGTTTATATTCTGTATGTTTTTAATATCGAAAACTGTGTCAATCAATAATTCGAATTACAGAGTTAGCTTTCAGACTAATCATAGATTTCTTGATAAAGTGTTACAATCTATGTTATATTTCATAATTTACGAATAATTCATACTAATCATCAATTAGGATTAATACGAATACGAATACGAATACGAATGCGAATACGAATACGAATACGAATACGAATACGAATACGAATACGGATACGAAAGTACAGTTAGAAATAGAGCAAATACGAAAGTATAGTTAGAAACAGAGCGAATACGAAAGTACAGTTAGGAATAGAGCGAATACGAAAGTATAGTTAGAAACAGAGCGAATACGAAAGTACAGTTAGGAATAGAGCGAATACGAAAGTACAACTAGGAATAAAACGAATACGAATACGAATACGAATACGAATACGAATACAAATACAAATACGAATATGAGTACGAATACGAATGCGAATACGAATACGAATAGGAATACGAATACGAAAGCACGCCTTTGGATACATTCGAGTGTAGGACAACTAGGATAACAGGATATCTAACTAATATGACAAGTATGATAGATACTAGAGCATAGCATTTCAAACGAATAACTAACTCACACATAGGAAAATAAGGGTTTTTCCTGGAATAACGGAATGTTCCTAATCAAACCGTGGAATAAACGAATAACTAACTCACACATAGGAAAATAAGGGTTTTTCCTGGGATAACATAACAACTCGCAATCGAATTATGCAACGAATGATAACTAAACTGTTTTTATAAGAAAATATGGGATTTTCTTTGATAACAACTTTTTCAGAGAACCAAAGGAAACCTGTTCCTTTACAAAAATTAAACCGCTTATGAACTCACCAGCTTTATGCTGATTTTCAAACTGTTTGTATTCTCAGGTCCACATTAGACAGGTACCCGCGATCTTTTGGAGAAGACGAAGCGCTTATCAGACTCGTCTTCAATTTTGTTGAAATGATATATATATATATATATATATATATATATATATATATATATATATATATATATATATATATATATATATGTATGTATGTATAACACATGTAACTCTTTATTTTTAGACAATGTAAATGAATCTATGTAATGTAAAGTTTTGTGTTTACTATGCTTACTATGTACATTGGTTGCGATATTCATGACGTCCTCCGCCCCGGAACGTTTCCGCCTTCGGTTTCGGGGTGTGACACCGTTTATGCCTCAACTGGCTACTTAACTTCTAATAGCTCGAGGTTCCCACTATAAAACAGGATCACATACCTAATTATCCCTGCATATCACTTATACGTGACCAATGCTCAGATAATCCCACTGTGAGTGACTTAGCATAACCCAAGCTATCTGTGACTCTAACCATACATGAAATTCTAAAATACCATTACTGCTTGAGACATTGAAACTGTCTGAAGCACTGGACTTCCTGAAACACTGAGCTGTCTAAAACAATATGTTGCGCCCTCACTGCCTTCCCAAAATCTACCGAGACCTTCCGGGTTCCAGCTTATCTGGAACGCTGAAGTCCTGCCTGGTTGCTGAGCCAAGGGCAATCTCACAGTCGTCCCACACGACTTCCGAGCGAAATCCTTTTTTGTCAACAATTGCCACTAGTTTTCTTGCCACCATGGCTCTTACGACCTTCTAATCAAACCGATCGAGTCCATAGGTCGAGTCCTGACATTACCAAATCCAAGGCTAAAAATGAATGTTACACAACCAATGGTAGCCTTATATCACAACCGAACTTAAATGGTCCATTGCTTTCCTGATCCCATAGTTGTAATGGCGTTCCTACGGTCTTATCAATGGCTTAACATGTCTAATTCCTCTGGGGAAATCCATAAACCAATCTGTGGATCTGCCACACCCTTAGTGTTGCACCCGAACTGGTGGGTACTTTGTTCCTTCCGCGTTCTAGCAACACGCTCTTGCTATCTACTAACCTAGTGAATGTTACGACTACACCCATAGACTTACAACACTCTAACACTATCTGCCAACCTTGTGAATGTTACGGCTACACCCACAGAGTTACAACACTCAAGCACTATCTGGCCGCTAGTGAAGGCTACGGCTATACTCGTAGACTTATAACACTCTATCACTATCTGGATGCTAGTGAATGCTACGGCTACACCCGAAGACTTACAACACTCTAACACTATATGGCTGCTAGTGAATGCTACGACTACACCCGCAAACTTACAACACTCTAACACTATGACAACCGTCAATTTTCGGTCAAGTCAAAGTCAACAAAAGTCAACAAGTCAAACCGGTCAACTCAATTTGCCGTGAGTACTAGAGTTTACGTTGCATAACTTCTAAACAACTCTCTATTCTAATGAGAGATCATAAATCGAAAAGTGCGTTCACCTAGATCTCCTTAACCTAAAACGATGGTACGTGGAGGGACAAACCGATAAAACAATGTTACATACTCATCGGGAGTATGCAAGATCCCTAATCAAGGCTTAACGGGGTTTAAGGACCTTGCAGTGCATAGCCGGACACTCAAAAAGGTCACCAATGAAATATCTCCCACATATCTCTAAGTATGTGAAACCTCTCCCACATATCTCTAAGTATGTGAAACCTCTCCCACATATCTCTAAGTATGTGAAACCTCTCCCACATATCTCTAAGTATGTGAAACCTCTCCCACATATCTCTAAGTATGTGAAACCTTTCCCACATATCTCTAAGTATGTGAAACCTCTCCCACATATCTCTAAGTATGTGAAATCTCTCCCAAATCTCCCTAAGTATGTCAAATCTCTCCCAAATCTCCCTAAGTATGTGAAATCTCTCCCAAATCTCCCTAAGTATGTCAAATCTCTCCCAAATCTCCCTAAGTATGTGAAATCTCTCCCAAATCTCTCTCTGTATGTGAAATCTCTCCAAGTATGTCAAATCTCTCCCAAATCTCCCTAAGTATGTGAAATCTCTCCCAAATCTCTCTGTATGTGAAATCTCTCCAAGTATGTCAAATCTCTCCCAAATCTCCCTAAGTATGTGAAATCTCTCCCAAATCTCTCTCTGTATGTGAAATCTCTCCAAGCATGTCAAATCTCTCCCAAATCTCCCTAAGTATGTGAAATCTCTCCCAAATCTCTCTCTGTATGTGAAATCTCTTCAAGTATGTCAAATCTCTCCCAAATCTCCCTAAGTATGTCAAATCTCTCCCAAATCTCTCTGAGTATGAGGAATCTCTCTCAAATCTCTCTCGAAATCTCTCCCCGACTTTCTATAATCACTCGGGGCATCCCGACCCTCGAATTTGGCGAAAATAGCCCAAGAACGGAAGTCTACGCGAAAAACGGACTTAAGGGAACGAACCCTCCAAACCGAAAGTACTATTCATGAACCGAACCGAAAGCACTATTCATGAGGGTCTGAACCGAAAGTACTGTTCATAAGCTGAACCGAAACCACTGTTCATCCGAACCGAACCCAGCTTAGAAAGAAGGTCCGAACCGAACCCAACTTGGAAGGAAGGTCCGAACCGAACCCAACTTGGAAGGAAGGTCCGAACCGAAGCTACTGTTCATTACTGTTCACTACAGTACCTTCGGTTCTGGCTTCCCTTCGGACCGAACCAACCGCCTGCACTTCTCGCCTTCGCTTCGGACAACTACTTCTCGGACCGAGCTTCGCTTTCGCCTCCCGCCTTCTGACTCAGTCTAGCGCGTCCGAACCAAGCCCCATCCGACCGAACTTCGGCCCAGAGAACCGAGCCTCGGCCGAGATCCGAAGGGTCTCGCTGGGCAGCTCGGATTTCGCCTATTTTTGCGTTTTAAACCCATTTTTAATTATTTTAACATAGGATTTTCACCCAAAACTTTATTTTTAATTATAAGACCCCTAAATTAATGATTTAATCTCATTTTAAGGATAAAATCTTATTAAAAAGGAGTTGGTAAAGTACAAAAAGAAGAGTGTTGACCTTACCATATTTTATGACACAAGCAACCCTATACCCACTCCATGATTAACCCACACTCCTCCCCACCATACCTTGTCACTTCTTTGTACTTTTTACCTTCCTCACAAGCCATCTCCATGTTTTGAGAGCTGGATATCCATCCTCTCTCCTCATTTTCTCTCATATGTTCTCATTTCACAAGAAGATCAAACTCCTTTCTCTCTCACTTTCTCTCTCTAGAAATCCGAGATTCAAGGGTTGATCTTGAGTTTTTCCTCCACCTTTGGTAAGCATAATCCATTCCCTTTAAGGTTATCTCAATTATTTCCACTCAAATCATGAGTATCTTACACAAACTCCATTACATTTGTGTTAAAGCTTCAAATCTTCAAGCGATTCTTCAAGTGTTCTTGGGTTGAACACTTCTCTTCTTCAACACTTATCTACTGAAATCACACAAGGTGAGTTCATACCCCTACATTTTCATGTTTTCTCAAGTTTTTAGGGGGGGAATACAAGTTAAAACATTAAGAACATAACTACATCTTTCTAACAGCTTTCATCAGAAAAGTTCAACTCCATTCACGGACTGTTTTGGACATCTTAAACATTTTTGTTTTCAAAACTGTTTTAGGTGCATATAGTCCCACTTCTTAGCTTTAAAATGACTACTTGCACATCTCCATACGATTTTTCTACAATTTATGGTGATTTTTACAAAACTGCCTATCATTTCAAACACCAATCCGGACCAGTCTGTGATTATGGACTTTTTCACCTAAGTTACAGGTCATTAAAAATCATGATAAAAATTATGAGTAAACTAGACACATTTTGGGAACTCCCAGAATTTACGGATTTAGTTTTTGACTTCGTATGATTTTTCTATGAATTTTCAAAAACAGTGTAGAAAGGCTGAAAATTTGTTAACAGCTTGTAATTTTTATAACACTTTGTATTATGTTGAGCAAAGTGTATAATGTCAAGTTCTAAATATTGAATGTGTTACCTTGTTAGTATATCATCATACTGAAGTATAGGCATATATGATAAGATTATTCATTTATTTGGAACAAGTACATTAAACCATAATGAGCATAGTTTATGAATTTATAACATTAAAGCATTCATAGAAGAATTTTTACATATTACAAACGTTTTGGATAAACTATAATAGGTATAGTTTATGTACCATTACCTCTTAAACTTATTTATCAAAGGTTTTCCGTTTAGTTCACGTAAATCTGTTAATGAATAAATTTGTGAGTCATTCCCTTCGGGTTACTTCCAAAGTAACCAATTTTATAAGTCCTGTATTGTAACCAGAGTCTCCAGGAGGGAGAGCGTGACAGTTGTATATAGATCTATATTGGGTTTGACACCCCACACCTTGCTGCTAGCTACAGTTGGACCTGCAGGTCTACGGGTGACAAGTGTCATTTCAGTTCTACGACGCCTGAAGAACGTCGTTTTCAGGCCATCTAGGTCATAGTATGGTTATGATAGCTCACATGTGGTATTAACAATCATAAGATTTACGGGTTCTAACTTTAAATTAGCGAGTTATGGCTATTTAGCTCACTGAAATTACTTTAAGTATAGAAAAATACTTGTACGCCTTCATATCAAAAAGGGTTTTATGCCGATTTAAAAATCACTTTTATATCTTTAAGTATGACATATTGTTGTTCATTTTCGGCCCTGGTATTTAGGACTACATAACTTTTGTAAGGAAAATATTGGATTTTTCTTGGTATCATACATCTCTTTACAAAGATCGATTTTCAAACTCTTACTGTCAAAAGTTTATGAACTCACCAACCTTTGTGTTGACACTTTTCAAAACTACTTGTATTCTCAGGAATTCAGTGAAAACAGGAAACCAACAACGTTTTGAGGATGGGACGATAAATCGTCGAACAGTTCACTTTGTATCATAATGTAATTGATTTGAATCATGTAAACATATACTTTGGTGAAACTTTTTCAATTATATTTATGATGGTTGTATTTACTTTGAGCACTATTATACTCGTTGTTGTGATACTTTACATGAAGTCCTCCACCCCCGGACGTTTCCGCCATCCTTGGTTTGGGGGTGTGACAAACACTCAATTGAACTCATCTCCTGACTGAATCCCCAACCTGATTCCCTATGGCCTGCTATCACGTGACCCCGTTGCATTAGTACCGCACCCATGCCCGTGATCGAAGCATCACAGTAACCCACAAAATCGTCTACAACCTCTGGCAGGGTGAGAATCGGTGCCTCGCACAACTGATGTCTGAGGGTTTCGAAGGTTGCCTGCTGCTCAGGCCCCCAGACAAAGGCCACCGACTTCTTGGTCAATCGATTCAACGAAACTACAATCTTGGAGATGTTGGATTAGGTGTCTAAGCCCATAACTAATTTGGTATGTACTTGACCTGGTTGTGAGCATGGTCCTTTTGGGTTGCCTTCACCATAGCAACTGATAGGATGAATTAAGGAGAAAAAGGATTAATTATGATTTATTAATATATTATATGAATAATGTATTAAAAAAGAAATCATATTGTTTAATTAATATTAGTCAAGAATTAATAAGAATTAATTTTATGGCTAAAATAGATTAATTAAATAAAGGGGACTGATATTGCAATTATATGATAGTTGCAATTGGGCTATGGATTCCTAATGGAAAGGGGATTGGACGAAATCTATGGGAAGCCCATATGGATTTCGTCCAAGGGCTTTCTAGGGGAACTCCATGGGTTGCTTAAGGCCTAAGCAGAGAATTAGAGTTTCACCTAAAACCCTAGCAGCCCACACAAGTATAAAAGGACCCCTAAGGCTCCCAAAAACGTGGCTAAGTGATCTCTAAGGGTTCTTGGACGTTTTGGTGCTCCTCCTCCTTCTCCTAAGTCATCTTGTTGCTCATGGTGTTTGTGATTCCATTAGAGGCACAACATTTGAGGCACTAAGCTTTCAAGAGTCAAGATCAAGGAGATTTGTGATTGTTATTGCTACATAACAATCAAGGTAAGATCTAAACCCTAATTCATATGTTAATTCGAATATTATATACTAGATCTAGGGTTTATGAGCTTTGGATGATTATTGCATGTTCATTAGATAAACTGGATCGAAAGCTTTAGGGTTTGCATGTACACCATAGGATTAATGCAGTGCTCATAACCCACCAGTGGTATCAGAGCCTAGGTTGTTTATCTAATGTATTTGATGCTTTGTTTGAAAATTCAAAGATGAAAAAAAATTCGTTTTTTGGGTTCTGACCAGGCTCACGACGTGAGCTCAGTTCTGACAACAGATTTTAGAATTTTTGCCTTATTTTGATTTGGATAATTACCATAAATTGTTTTTCCAGATAAAATCCGTTTTTTTCATTATGATATTGATTATCCTAATCCAAATAGTAGATAATTGTCAAAATTAAGATAATTACTTGTTTTATAAGATAAAGATTAATTATTTGTAGTTTTGATTTGTATTATCTTGGAAAGAAATTGAATTATGTCAAATTTAGATAATCACAAATTATTTGATTAATTGAATTATTTGTAATTTGATCTAGATAGTTTTGAAAAGTTTCAAAACTTGCCCTCAAGTTTTTGAATTCAAATTTTTGATTAAAAAGTTTAATTTTGAAATGTTTAAATTCTAAACCCTAAGGTTTTGAAAAGATTCAAAACTTGCCCTCGAGTTTTGGAATTTAAAATTTTGATTAAAAGTTTAATTTTGAAATATTAATTCGAAAACCCTAGTATTTTGAAAAGTTCAAATTACACCCTTATGATTATATTAAATTAATTCAGTGTGTAATTAAGAGAGAGTTAATAAATCCATAACGTAATGGTTTTAATTTAACAAAATTAAAGGTATAATTTATTAAATTAACCACCTAGTATTTTAAAAGTGTAAAATACACCCTTATACTATATAAAATTAAAAGTCTAATATTATATATGTATGAGTAAAAAGCCATTCTTACCGTTAGCAGACCTCATTCACGAAGCTGGTCTATAAGGGGTGTTTAAGGAATCGACCTGTAAAATGACTGCCATTGGGTATCCACTCTTACCCACCGCACTCTTGACTAGTGGAGGGTCGTTAGCTGAACGGGTAGGATAGGACACTAACTTCCATTATAAGTATAATGAAATACGAAGTAACTAAATGTTTTATAAATTCCCAAATCTTAGTTACTTTAGGAAAATGTGGAGTTGGTGCTATTCCATGAAATTACACTTTGTACCCTTGTTAAGACATTAGTGGAGTGTGTGTGGTTAACCAACACACTAATTGGGCTCTAAGCAAATGTGGCAAAGGGTGACTCGATGTTTGTCATAGATCTATGGAACGTGTGTGGTTAACCGGCACGTCGACTAGGTGACTGTAACATTGGGGGGGCACCATGTATATTTGCATGGTTATCCACTACTTGTTTGTGATCCTCGGCATCCCAGTCACAAACGAAGGGCACACTCGAGATTTAAACATGCCATTGAAAAGTTCAATGAATCTCAAATGATCTAGGAGTTTCAACTCATTTAAAACTTAATTTTCAATTTTCGTTTTTCACGGTGGAAATTGGTAAATCTTCATTTACCTACCTTCAAATATTCTGTAATTTGGATTACGACATCCCTCTTCCATATTGTAGGATATTGTGTTGGGTCCTAGCCTTGATATTTCATTTGGGTGTTATATCAAGGATTCAAATAAACTAACTTGAATTTATCCCGTTTTGTAGATGTCAAGATCTATCAACAATGGTCCTCTTTAATCCGTTGGAAAAAGTTTTCCGCTTGAAGATGATGCTCCATGATTGAATTATGGAAATGGAAATCATGCTTCACTTCCTCCACCTCCTCCAATTATTCTCCTTGACCTACGTGTTCGAAGACTTGAAAACTTCAAGGTCACTCAAGCCCTGTTGGCAAACAAACACGAAGATGGAAAATCTGTATGTGCTCATGTCTTGGATATGAAGTTGCATATTGATAGATTGGCAATGTTGGGTGTCGATGTCTCAAGGAAGTTGGTTGTTGACTTGGTTCTTCAGTCACTTCCCAAATCATATAGTGAGTTCATTAGAGAGTACTATATGATGGACTACGATGTGACCCTTATTGGTTTGACTTATTTGCTTATTGCTGCTGAATCAGCAATGATTTGGCGCACTGGTTGAGCAAATTTGTCTGGAAAATCAATATCCCAACCTTCTATGGGAAATGGCAACATTGGAAGTCCATAAAAGTTTTCTCTACGTAAGAGAAAGGCTGAGTCTAAGATAGTCCCGTGTACCATTCCAGAAGAATCCATTTGTTTTTACTGCCAAAAAAGGGGACATTGGTTACGAAGCTGTCCTGACTACCTGAGAGATCTAAGAGATGAGGGAGTCAAGATGTATGACTCTGCTTCAGGTAAAATCCAATATCTAACTCTATTAAGTTTTCTATTTTAGATTCTTAATACATGATGTGATAAGATTGCATTTTGATGTGTTGTAGGATTGAAGAAAAGAAAGGAAGCTTAAAGAAAGAAGTGAGCTAAGTCTGATTGTGAAGAAATGGATTTCGATCGCATGATTCGGTGATCGGATTTTTGGAGCTGCTACTTTTAGAGTTATGATAGATTGTTTAGGAATATGAAATAACATAGTTTTCATTTGATTTTGCATTGTAAGAATAAGTTTTCCGTACCTTTTTTATAAATAAATTTTGAGTTTTGCCTTATTTATATATATCTTTGCAATGTTATTTATGAAAAATTGATGCTTGTGTGTTTCTATTGTAAGCAATATTAAGTGGATGTGATTCTTAGTTATGTTATTTATGGTAGTGTCATAATTTTTCTAAGTAAGGAAAGATTCCCATCGCCCAAGTTTCAATTGGACAGAAGCTTGGAATCATATGATTTGAATCATGTGATGTATGGAAATCTTGGTACTTGATAAATTAAGACTAAAGGACTAGAACACAATGCTGTGCACTGGTCAAGTCCACCACAAATAACAATAAGATTATTCGTCTTAATTTACTAAAAGTCTAGTGGATGTGGTTATGCTTATAAGATTAAGTATAATTCTGAAGTATAGAAAAAGTTTCAATAATAGCAGAATGAATAAGTATAATCAATTAGGCAGAAAGATAAAAGTTTCTCCAATCTGAACAGATGGGAGGGTACTTTAGTATCATGTTTTATGATCGTCTTATTGATTATGAAACCATATCACAATTGATCCTCTAGGTAAACCTTAGTTCACTGGTATGGCTACGAAGAGGAATCAGAAATTTTTGAAATGGTTAAATCAATAGGTGAATCATACTTCGGTCCAAAAATCAAGTCTTAGAGTCATACTCCAAGATTGTGACTTGAGTGACACATCTAAAGAAGTTTTAACACACTCATCAAATGTAGTGTAGAAAATTGTTTTTCTTACTCTTGCACGTTTGAAATTTGTAATTTGTGATGTCTTGGATAAGACAAAGACCAATTAAGACCAATTGTGTGTAGTGGTCTGTCTTGATAAGAATCCACACTAACTCTTGAATATCTGTTTGTCAAGATATGTTTCTTGACAAGAGAATCCTACATGTCAACAGGTCAGTGGGAGTCTAAATGATCTTGAAAAGATTCAAGACCTAATCAAGAGTAAACCTATTAGACACTAGCACACGACTTGAGGTTTGAAACCTATCGTGTTGACAATATTTTATTTCTATGCCATTCCAGTAAAGTTACTTATGCATATGAGTTCTATGAGTTCTCAATTGACTGCATAAGGGCAAGCACCTTGTTCAATGAAAGTACATTAACTAGTATAGGTGAGCTGATAAATAACTTGGAAGCAATGGTGGGACCCTTGATGGCAAGAAATTAAAAATGAACAAGTTCTGTCCACAAGAGTTTGAGTGTGTCACAAACATTATCTTATGATCATGGTTATGACAATTCACATGGATAAGAGCACATACACCATAAAATCTAAGTGTCATAAAGTTTCTCTCCTTCATGAAAAATGATTGTGAGGAAACGATTTCACTAAGAGAGATTTTGATGAGATAGCAGTTGTGTAAATTGCATTTTCAAATTCGATTATGATTACGACATCCCTCTTCATAGTTTAAATTGTGAGATTTGGCAATTAGTTTAAACATTTAAGACTTATTGCTATAAGTGCTGAAATTGTTTAGACACACGTATAAGCTTTCTAAAGAAAGGTGTATGAGGTTGCAAAGCTTAGATAAAGGCTTATCGAAGCAGGTTGTATTGGAAATATGAACTTTGGAAGTCAATAAGTATTGCTTTCTAGAAAGTCCAACTACTAGCACAATCTTCATAATACTCATCATAACTCGAGGGATCTCACACACTACAAGTTCCCGGGTTCATCTCAACATTCCTTTATTCCAGTACGTATCCTCTACTTTCAGTAGTACGGGCCCATACTACCTTCTACATCTATCCGTACTTTCCTCAAGAACTGCCTCGACTCCACTAAGTCCCTTCTACTATTATTGTTGATCTCATGGTAATCTCATCCTAGGCCTGCCCTAGGGTAATCACCAACCCACCCTCCGCTATCAACTACATAAGAAGTCCCTGCTACCTCCCCCTAACTAGCTCGTGAATACTATTACATATCACTAAGATTAGATAATTCTTTGAATGAGAGATCCTACTCTACAATGGTTAGACTCAAAAAAGAGCTGCACAATAGAGCTAGACCTAACCTTCTGAAATTATTTAATCATCGCAATATGTAACTTAACATATTCATTTACTAGTCAGTAAGAGATAACTAGAACTCCTAAAAGCACAAAGCAAGCAACATTCAAGCATCGAGTACACATAATCAAGCATATCACATTCATGCCATCACTAACTAATCTGTACTAGCATTCGGTTCATAAAGCTGAGATACATATAACAGGAATATAAGGCATCCTTCCTAGATCCTTAGTCCTAAACTAGCATGCAATTCTCACAAAACATATCATAACATAAACTTATATGGGTAATTTGGGAGTACTTACTTGAGCTCGGATGATTGCATGCACCACAACCTTTTCTTTTTTCAAAGTTCTTTTCTCTTTTAAAAATTCTTTTTGTAAAAATTATTTTCTTTTGAAAATTTTCATACCCGTCCTTAGTTTGAGTTCAGACACACCCGAAAGTGCGCCCGAATCCCTCAAACCAAGGCTCTGATACCAACTTGAAACGTCCCAAAAATACAGACTAGAAATTTCGTTTTAAAATCACTTAAGAAAACCATAATTCATCAAACATCATAGTAAAGATCATAAGTCATGTGTCTCAAGTCATCATAACAAAATACTATATCAAAATCATGTGTCAAAATATTAGAGTGAAAACATCCCAGGCTGAACAAATGGTGTGTGTACTGTAATCATCCCGAGCTCCTCCTTTGAAACCAAAGTACCTGAAACCAAAACTAAAAACTGTAAGCACGAAGCTTAGTGAGTCTCCCAAAGCTACCAAATACCACACACAAAATCACATACTGGGCCTAGCCCACTGCATCGGGGCCCGCCCGACATCAGACAAATCCGGCATCGGGCTCCACCCGACATCAGACCGAAGTCCGACATAAGTTGAGCCTAGCCCACTGCATCGGGCCCCAACCAACATCAGACCGAATTCCGACATAACTTAAGCCAAGCCCACTTCATCGGGCCCTGCCCGACATCGGACCAAAGTCCGGTATGTATAGCATATCAACAAGCATAACATGATCACATAAAAGCTAAACATCCCTCGGGCTTGCCCCGACATCGAACCAAAGTCCAGAACACATAACACATAACATATAAGCTAAACATTCATCGGGCTCGCCCCGACATCGGACCGAAGTCCGGAAGACATAGACAAACACATACAAGAATCACAAAGACATCAAGCATACTAACATTCCTTGAGCTTGCCCCGACATCAGACCGAAGTCTGGAAACATACCATCTACATCGGGCTAACCCCGACATATACTATCACACATAAACGGGCCGGCCTTGGTGCCTTAGACTCGTTCCTATAGGAGAAGACTCACCTCACATTGCTAAAGTCCCGCTGAAAAAACCCTAGTTGTTGGATGACAGATTCCCGAATCTGTCAACATCAAAATAACACCCAATTAGTAATTGGGTCCCCAACACATATCCATAAGTCCATGCTTGGGGTAAAAGACTACTTTACCCCTAACTTAGCTTTACTCAAGCTCAAGGCCCAAATCCGAAGGCCCAAAAGTCCAATAATGAACCAAGGCCCAACTATGGAAAATTAGGCCTAAACCTCTACATGGTCTTGCCTTAAGGCCCAACAATTTAGTCCAATCTAAACATTTGGCATTCTAATGGCCTAATATCATATAACCATCAAGGCCCAAACTATTGCCCAATTTTCCAAATTTGGCCCAAACCCTCATATGGGCCTTACCTAAAGCCCATCTAAATAATCTAGTCCATATGATCATTCTTGGATGACCCATTATTGTCCCAATTACTAAAACCTAATAGAAAGGACCAACTCAAGGCCTAAGTGAAATTAGGGTTTTACATAAATGACAATTAGGGTTAAGTGTTTATCACTTAACCCATTAAGGACTTAATCCATTAAGTCCATCACTCTACTAGACAAATCATATAGTGCGATTGGGTGTGATTCACAATTCCATTCCAATGGCCTAAATGTGGGTCCCAATAAGTCCAAAGCCCATATGTCCAAAATTAGGGTTCTCTAAATCCTAATTAGGGTTTCCCACCCAATCATAGCCCAATAGGCCCAAAACTAAATCTTTAAGACCATTAGGGTTTCATTAGGTCAGTTAGGGTTTTGCTAGTCCGACACCACCCACTACCACCTCGGGTAATGGTGGTCAACAACGGCCTACGATGGTGGTTTTGAGTTTCTTTTCATTAGTCTTTTGCTAATTACAATTACAGTGCTTTAATCCAAAAATAAAAACACATACTAACTAACATAAACACATACACACACACAACCACCCTAGTGGTGGCCGACGGTGGCACATGGTGGCAGCCACCACCTTACGGTGGTGGCGGTGGCTTTTTTGGTTTTTCTGGCTAGACAAAACACACACAACACAAACACACACTTCTAATTTGCAAAATGCACCCCAACCACTGTCACACACGTAAATTTGGGCTAGTCAATTTAGAGACAATAAACATCAAAAATGAGTTTTTGATGGAAGATTATTTAGAAGGATTAATCTTAACCAAGTTGTAGTATATGTTACAAGGGTTCCTACATATAAGAACGCCGAAATCCGAGTTATAACGAAGAAGTTATGGCTTGTCGAAGTTTCGTGGCAAAACCGACACGACACCAGGGAGCGTAAAAAGTGAATTTATGATAGAGAGATTTTTAGCCTTATCAATCTAAAATAAAGTCGGATAATATGTTAAACGGAGAGTGTCCATAAAAAGGACGCCCAAATCTGACTCCGTATGAGGAAGTTATGAATTTTGTAAGATTTGGCTTAGCAGTGCACAACCCGGAATTCGAATTTTAGATCGAGCAGTTTTTTGCCAACTCCTAAATGAGAATTGAATATCTTGTTAATAGGAACTCAACGATAAAAAGACAGAAAAAAACGGAGTCTGCATGTAGAAGTTATGGATTTAACGCGGTCATTTAACAATATAATCTCCTCATACTGTTAAATTTAAAATCGGTCGAGAATTAGCCGACGGAGTCAAAATAAAAATTGTAGATCTTGTTTTTACCAATGTGTGGATAATAATAACGTCTAAAACGGAGCTCGTGTGCGAAAGATATGGAC
This sequence comes from Lactuca sativa, assembly GCF_002870075.4. Classification (NCBI taxonomy): domain Eukaryota; kingdom Viridiplantae; phylum Streptophyta; class Magnoliopsida; order Asterales; family Asteraceae; genus Lactuca; species Lactuca sativa. The sequence continues at coordinate 106,749,890 of NC_056628.2, forward strand.
GAAGCTTAGTCTCTACTCTTCGAGGACGATAAATACGATACAATTTTTGTAAGTCTGACATAGAATGAGAATTAGCCAAGGGGATCTAAATGAAAGTTGTAGTACTCGTAAATACTAACACGTGGATATAAACAACATAGAAAACAAAGCTCGTACGCCGAAAATACGGACGAAACTTGGGGATTACTCTACGATAAAACTCTTATAAATAAGAGATGAACTCTTCATAATTTCTTCACACCTTAAGCCTTTCTTTCTCTCTCTCTCTCTCTCTCTCTCTCTCTCTCTCTAAGTTCTCTCTAGCCTCCCTAAACCCCTTCCAAGTCTAAGGAACCCCCCTAGAACAATAATGAAGCCCCGGAGTACCCAACAACTCCAAGAAGAAAAGCTTTCGGCTCGGAAACGCTGCTCCAGTGAAGCCCAGTTTTTATAATAAAAACCGCTGTAAGTGAGCTACGCCTACACTATTTTTAATATAGCTTTTATTTAAATATAATAATGTTATTAGGACCTTATAATAATTATTTGGGCTATTATTATGAGTTATATAAGTTTCGTTATAATATCTTTTTTAACCACCCGCGGTACGGGGAATCTGGTTTAAAGGGTCGCATAGGGTTGTTGGAATTCAGAAGTGCTATATGCCAAAATGGTCCTGCCCTCTGGTGTTTTATGTCTGGCCCTTGTCTGTACATAGTGGGTGAAGAGTATTGTTTAATGCTTATATAATAGTAATAATAGCTAGACTATTAATTAGTCTCGGTGAATATTAGACTAAACCATAGTGGTAATGATAATAGGTTTTGTCGAAGGAAATTGTTTTAAGAGTAACGAAGCGCTGTCTGAGTTCGGAATCACCACCTTACCAGGTGAGTGCATAGTTACTTTCATCTTACACATGGATATGAAGTATTTTTTATAAATTACGTGTTATGTGTGCATATTTTCTGTATACTTGCTATCTATATTGGATGAACGATGTTATACATGTTTTAAATGATTTAAACTGTATATGTATTTTATATCTACAAAATGTGTTGGGTAAAACATGGGTAGATGTAATAGTTGCTGTGTGATAAAATAAAATAATGAGAGGCCTCGATGTTATTGATGATCCAGTCATCTAGCGGAGTATAGATGACGACCATAGACTATTCTAGACAGTCCAATGGAACGCTGGCAGGCTCGCAACCTGTAGGTGTTTATTTGAATTGTGTGCTCACCAGCAGTACTCCATCCCCCACATGGTTGCCTTATTTGACATGAATTGCTGAGGAACCCCCAAAGCATGTGTTTTCGCCCCGATGAAAATCCTTAGGCTAGGTCCCTTGTGTTAGATGTTTTAGGGACATAAAGTGAGGATAACGAGAACGGGTAATCAGGTTTGTTTGGTTGATGAAAATAATAAACTTATTTATTGTGGGTTGAAAACCCTATGTTCTTACTAGGCTCCCAAGCCTGACCCACTCAATTTCTTGTACTACAGGTAGTTGCGTACGAGCATAGATATGATGTTTAGGATGAGAGATTACGGATATAGGCATGTAGATATGAATAAATGTAGTAAGATTTATATTGTACTGTTTATGCTTTTGATCTGTATTGAACATGACATCCCAAGGTTTTTAATGAAATACATTTCTTTGGAAATGATTTGATAAATCTCTATCATATTTTATTTTGGGAACAAATTCCGCAACACTTTTATTTATAATGTTACTCTGATTTTCAAACAAAACATAAAAAAAAATCACTCTTTTCTGGCCATGAAAAATGGGGATGTCACAACCACCCACCTGGTGGCGCTTGAGGATGGCATCAATAATGCTAGCGGCAACATCGGCGGATTGCGGTGACAGGAACCACCGCGAGGTAGTGGTGATGCTTTCTTTTGGTTCACTGCCCAGTAAAACGTAAACATACGCTAGTTCACACCGGAAGTGCATCTAAACACCACCACCCTCGTGGTGGCACATGGTAGTCGGAGCGGCAGCAGCGACACACGTCAGCTGCTCAGAGTGGCGGCGGCCACAACGTCTGCTGGGCAGATGATGGCAAAGGGTGGTCGGAACAACACCAGAATAGTCGAGTCGAGTTATGAGCGACTACAAAAAAGAAGGAGGGTGGCGGAAAAATGGCGACGCACACACACCTGAAAGTCACACCTCTTGACTGCTCTTGTCCGAAGATAGAAGTTGCTACGCTCGGTGGCTTGACTGGTCGGAAAAATGCAAACAAATGTCGAAGAAGACTAGGATGCTCACACATGGGGGTTGAGATGCTCACAAGAGGTGGGGTTTGCTTCCTCTAACCACGACGGTAGCAGCAGCAGCCGAGCTTGTCGTCGTCGGGGGCAATGGAGGCGGCGACTGGAAGAGGGAGGTATAAGGGTGGCGGCTGGTGAGGGATTCCTAGGGTTAGGGTTTAGAACCGGTGATGTTGGGGTTGTATACCCGGTGCCGTACAAAAGTTAATTCCATAATGGCAGAAATGGTCCCTCTCCATAAATATATTTTCAAAATAAATCCCATATTTACCCTTTAAGCCCCAACATTAAAAATCCATTACAATTTAGGTACAATATTTACCAATTTCAACCCTGCTTCCATAATACCTCTCAAATTCGATCCCTAATTTACCAAACAGCCCCTTAGCCTCCAGAATCTCTTCAAATGATGTCCCAAAGTTACCATTTAGTCCCTGCCTTCCTAAATACTTATAAAACCAATCCGGAACTTACACTTTTAACCCCCAATCTCTAAAGTTGTGACAATTAGCTCATCGAGACCAACACCTTGCTATATAGTTATTGATTTTAGGGATACTATACATTCATTAATTTATTTATTCATTTATTTAATAAACGGGGTGTAACACATCAAGTGGTCAACTTTAAAGAAATTGGATATGGAAACAATATGGATCTATATTCTGGAACCTATATGAGGAAAGGGCTTAATAGACTAGAAATGCAAAGGACTCAACGAGTTCATTGAGGAACTCGATGAGTTCGCTCGAACATTACCGATTATGTTAATGAAACTCGGTGAGTCCACAAGGGAACTTGACGAGTTGTACTAGGAAGTTCTGTTTCTGTTGAGAAGGAGGAACTCGGCGAGTTGGAGGAAAAATCGACAAGTTAGATTGCGATTTCATGATTTTGTGATTCATGAGAACTCGACAAGTTGAAGGGTAAACTTGATGAGTTGAGTTAACTCGGAGCGTTGACTTTGACTTGATTTTGACCTGACCAGAGTTGACCCTTAAGGGTTATGAGTAAGGAATGACATCTAAGGTGTTGTTTTGGTTCAGGGAGTAAGTAGAGTTGATTTCGAATAGAGACGTTTCAGCTATCATCCGACAGTGAGGTGAGTTTCCTCCTGGTTTGAACGGGTCGAAGGCACCGAGGCCGACTTGTATATGTTATGTGTATTGATTAGTAGCTGAGTGTGGGCGGGCCCCGTATCTCATAGATAGTTGAGTGTGGGCGAGGTCAGTATATCATAACATTATTTTAGTAGGGATATAGGACTAATTGATGGATTTGATTATACTTGTTGTATGTGTGATACTTGTATGTATGCTTAGTAGTTGAGTGTGGGCGGACGGGGGCCTATATATCATAGTTAGCTGAGTGTGGGATGTATCTCATAGTTAGCCGAATATGGACAGGGCTCATATCTCGTAGTCAGCAATGTGTGGGCGGGGCACGTATCTCCTAGTTAGCCAAGTGTGGGCGGGGCCCGTATCTCATAGTCAACATAGTGTGGGCGGGGTCCATATCTCCTAATTAGTCGAGTGTGGGCGGGACCGTATCTCATAGTAACATGATTATGTGTGTGGTATGTGGTAGTTTGGGGAGACTCATTAAGCTTTGTGCTTATAGTTTTCAGTTTTGGTTTCAGGTACATCCGATAGCAAGGGGAAGAGCTCGGGGTGACTACAGTGCACACACCATTTGTTTAACCTGGGATGTTTTTACTCTGATATGTTGATATGAGTTTTGATGAGATACTCTGATTTGATACTTTGACTTGTGTTTTTGGATGAAATGATTTTGATAGATATGGTTATTTTAATAAATAAAAATGAAATTTTTGGTCATGATTTTTGGTTACAAGTTGGTATTAGAGCCTTGTTTTGAGGGATTCGGGCATGCTCTCGGGTATGTATGGACTCAAACTGAGGACTTGGTATAAAATTTTCAAAAGTAAACCATTTTTATAAAAAGGGTTTTGGAAAAGAGAAAAAGGGTGTGGTGTATGCAATCAGCTGAGCTCAAGTAAGTTCTCGCAAATTACCCATATAAGTTTATTATGTTATGATTATGAGAACTGCATGTTAGATTAGGGCTAAAGATCTAGGAATGATGCCTTGTATTCCTGTTATATGTATATAAGAACTGCATGATTGTTTAGGGCTAAGGATCTAGGAATGATGCCTTATATGCATGCTGTATGAGCTTATTAAACTGTATGCTAGTACTGATTAGTCAGTAATATGATGGCTGGAGTAGGATATACTTGATTATGGTTACTCAATGCTCGAATGCTGCTTGCTTTGTGCTTTTAGGAGTCTTAGTTATCTTTAATTAACTAGTAAACGAATATGTTAAGTTACATATTACGAGGACTAAATAATTTCAAAAGGTTAGGTTTAACTCTATTTCGCAGCTCTTGTCTGAGTCTAACCGTTGTAGGGTAGGACCTCTCATTCAAAGAATTATCTAGTCTTAGTGATATGTAATGTTATTCGCGAGCTAGTTAGGGGGAGATAGTAGGGACTTCTTATGCAGCTAATGGCGGAGAGTGGTTCGGAAGTTACGCTAGGGCAAGCCTAGGATGAGATTAGCATAGAAAAAAGTAGTAGTGAAAGGGACTTGGTGGAGTCAAGGTAGTTATTGAGGAAAGTACGGATAAATGTGGAAAGTAGTATGGGCCCGTACTACTGAAAGCAGAGGATCCGTACTCAAATCAAGGAAGGCTGAGATGAACCCAGGGAACTTGTAGTATGTGTGATCCCTCGAGTTATGATGAGTATACTGATGTTTGTTATGGTGTGTTTTTAGTATGGTGATGCTACAAACTAGGCCAGTTAGCAGCTCTGGCGCAGGTGAGGGATCAGGCTTAGGCTCTGGAGCCGGACAGTTCGAAGATTATATGAGGGAGTTCATATCAAATGAGATCATGCGCAATATATTGGACCAGTCTCCTGTGATCTTTGGTACGGTTAAGGAGGGCATTCTAGAGATTCTTGACGAGAGGTTGAGTGCTTTGCGCACCGAGATGGCGGCCATGATGGGGGCGTGCATGATGACATTCAGGAAGTTTCGAGCTTATGGAGCTCCAGACTATCATGGGGCTCGGGACCCCATTGCTAGTAGCAGGTGGTTGGCTGATGTCGACAATACCTTTCGTACCAGCAGATGTCCAGAGGGGGACAAGGCCCGACTTGTTTCCTGCCTTCTGAAGGACAGGGCACATGATTGGTGGGTGGAGGTTGGACATGCCAGTGGAGATGATGCAACTCTCGATGCGATGAATTGGAGTGACTTTTCGGCCAGGTTCAGGGCTAAGTTTGAACTTGTGATTGAGGTGCAACAGCTTGTTAGGGAGTTCCAGGATCTCCGACAGACGACTGAGACGGTGACGGAGATAACCGATATATTCAGGGACAGGGTCCTTCTTGTTTCGCAGTATGTGGCGGACAAGGAGATGAAAAGGCCCAGTATCATGAGATGTTGAGGAGCGATATTCAGCAGTTTGTGAGCCGATCTAGCTGCAAGATGCTGGAGGATATTATTGCCAGGTTTAGAGAGAGAGAGATTGATTTAGAGATGAATAGGAAGAGGAAACCAGATGCGGCATCTGGTGTGGAGGATTCGGGAAAGAAGCCCAATCTCTCGACATCATGACGGGTATGTGGTAAAGAGCAGAGCCTTCCAGTTGACGATAGACACTCGACGTCATGACGGGTATGTATATTCTCCTTATCCCTTTATTTATATTTATTGTTGCTTATGTTTGTGTGTTTCCTTATAGGATTGTTACTTGTGAATGACATATCTGCTTTGGTGTTGTTTGACTCAGGGGCTACTCGATGTTTTGTATTGCTCGCACTTAGCAAGCGATTTGTTGGAGCTCCGGGGGAGCCAGACTGTCCTCTTGATGTAGAGATAACGAATGATAGGACGGTACGAGTTGTGAGGGTTCATTGGGGATGTACACTACAGTTGTTCAATGAACAATTTTCTATGGATCTATTCCTTATTCCCTTGCAAGGGAATAAGGTTATTGTGGGTAAAAGGTCTGGTTGAGCCCCAATGGGGCAGTGATCGACAACGAGTAGCAGCTTGTATGAGTTTGGACCCATAGTGGGGGAGGTTTAGTGATTCAGGCCGAGAGGTCGCAAGGTGGACCAATTTTGTGCTTAGCAGTGAGGGCGAGGCGCTACCTACAGCAGGGTTGCGCAGGGTATGTCGCCTATGTTATGGATACCTAGGATAAGGGCAAGGTGACAGTGCATGATGTACCAATCGTACGGGAGTACCCAGACGTGTTCCCATAGGATTTGCCTAGGGTGCCTCCGGAGAGTCAGGTAGAGTTCAGGATTGACCTAGTCCCTGGTGCGGCTCTGATTGCCAAGACACCATATTGGTTAGCTCCTCCTGAGATGTAGGAGTTGTCTAAATAGCTATAGGAGCTGTTAGACAAGTGATTTATTAGGCTGAGCAGTTCGCCAGGGGGACCCCGGATCCTATTTGTGAAGAAGAAGGACGGGTCACATCGGATGTGTATTGATTACCGGGAGCTGAGTAAGGTAACGACGAAGAACTGTTATCCCCTCCCGAGGAGTGATGACTTATTTGAGTAGCTTCATGGTGCATTTTGGTTCTCCAAGGTCGATATGTGATCGGGTTATCACCAGATGCGAGTCAAGGACGACGAAGTGTAGAAGACAGCCTTTCAGACTCGCTATGGTCACTATGAGTTCGTGGTGATGCTGTTTGGGCTCACTAATGATCCTACCGCGTTCATGGACCTTATGAATCGTGTGTGTTGACCGATGTTGGATTGGTCTGTGATAGATTTTATCGATGACATCTTGGTTTACTCCAAGACTAAGGAGCAACACGAGGAGCACCTGAGGGAGGTGTTGGAGACACTAAGGAGGGAGAGACTTTTCACAAAGTTCTTCAAGTATAAGTTCTGGTTGCACGAGGTGCAATTTCTAGGGCACCTTGTCAACCAGAAGGGTATTCTGGTCGATCCGGCCAAGATAGAGGCTGTGATGCATTGGGAGGTTCTGAGGTCTCCATCTGAGATTCGGAGTTTTATTGGTCTAGCGGGTTACTATCGAAGATTCATTAAGGATTTCTCCAAGATCGTTGTTCCTTTGACCCGACTGACCAAGAAGTCGGTGACATTCCGCTAGAGGCCTGAGCAGTAGACAACCTTCGAGACCCTCATACAATGGTTTTGTGAGGCACCGATTCTGACTTTCCTGGAGAGCGTCGATGATTTTATGGTTTACTGATGAAATGGGGTCACATGATAGCATACACTTCGAGGCAGTGGAAGCCTCAGGAGGCGAACTACCCGACACACGATTTGGAGCTAGGGGCTATGGTTTTCGCCCTCAAGATTTGGTGACATTACCTCTATGGGGTTCGTTGTATCATTGACACGGACCACAAGAGCCTGAGGTATCTGATGAACCGGTCGAATCCGAACCCCAGGCATTGTCGGTAGTTAGATGTGGTGAAGGATTATGACTGTGAGATCCTTTACCACCCGGGCAAGGCCAATGTGGTGGCCGATACTCTAAGCCTCAAGGTAGTGGTGGCTTCGATACAAGATATATGTCTGAGGATGACAGTGATTACTCTGTTCCTAGAGCGGATTTGGGAGGCGCGGGTCTTGGGTATGAAGGAGGAGCGCCGGAAGTGTAATCGGATCATAGGCTAGGTGGCCTCATTCTATTATGAAAGCTGGGGGTTGTTGACCCTGCATTGGAGGGTCTGGGTTCCTTAATGGGGCGGGGTGCACCAGGTTCTGATGGAGGAGGCCCATAAGTCTAGGTTCTCAATCCATCCCGAGGCGATGAAGATGTATCGGGATCTTCGCCCTGACTATTTGTGGTCGTGCATGAAGCAGGACATAGCATGGTATGTGGAGCGGTGCTTGAATTGCAGGAAAGTCAAGGCTGAGCATCAACGACCTCACGGAAAGATGCAGTTGTTGGATATTCCCGTGTGGAAATGGGAAAATATCATTATGGATTTCATCACAAAGCTTCCCAGGACCACCCGTGGAGTAGATTTGATTTGGGTCATTGTGGATCGGTTGACCAAGAGCGCTCATTTCATTCCGATTAAGGAGAGTATATCCACTGAGAAGCTAGCCGAGATCTACGTTCGCGAGGTGGTGACACGTCATGGAGTTCCGGTTTCGGTGGTGTCAAACTGAGAAGTTCGCTTCACTTCTAGGTTTTGGAAGCGGTTCCATGAAGAGATGGGCACTTCTTCACTTCAACACAACTTTCACCCTCAAAATAGTGGGCAGAGTGAGAGGACAATCCAGACTCTCGAGGATATGTTGCACACATGTGTATTGGATTTTGGCGGTAGTTAGGATACGTATCTTCCATTAGCGGAATTTTCATATAACAACTGTTATCATGCTAGCATAGATCAACCTCTCTTTGAGATGCTCTACGGGAGGAAGTGTAGAACCCCAATCTATTGGGGCAAAGTCGGTCAAAGAGTCATGGGGAGTATTGAGGTGGTACTCAAGACCACATAAAAGATCTAACAGGTCCAGAGCAGGCTCCAGACTGCTCGGAGTCGGTAGAAAAGCTATCCCGACAAGCACCATTTAGACCTAGTGTTTCAGGTAGGGGATATGGTCCTCCTGAAGGTGTCACCTTGGAAAGGTGTCATCCGGTTCAGGAAGCGGGGCAAACTGGGCCCTGGGTACATCAATCCTTTTAGAGTTTCGGATCGGGTGGGCTGTGTGGCCTATCGTTTGGATCTTCCAGCAGAGCTTAGTCAGATCCACAACACTTTTCATGTCTCCTAGCTGCGGAAGTGTTTGGAGGATGACTCCGCAATTGTCCCTTAGGAGGATATCCAGGTGGATGGAAGCCTGAACTACATTGAGAGACCAATGACGATTCAGGATCGCAAGACAAAAACCTTGAGGAACAAGGTTGTATAGTTGGTGAAGGTGCAGTGGATGACCCACAAGGGGTCAAAGTGGACTTGGGAGCCCGAGGAGGAGATGAGAGAGCACTACCCAAAGTTATTTGAAACAACAGACTTCGAGGATGAAGTTTGAAACAAGTGGGGGAAAATTGTAATGCCTGATTCCTGGTGTTCATTTAAATTGTAAATTATTCATTTTTACCGAGCAACTCGACGAGTTGGGAGCCCCAAACTCATCCAGTAGAGATTGTTAGAACTGCGTGATTCAAGTGACCTACTCGATGAGTTGAGAGGTCTTAACTTAATGAGTAGATCGATTGGGATGAAACCCTAATTCCCAGGGATTTTCACCCTATTTAAAGGACTTAATCCTTTCCCTTAGCCTGTTATCCGCCTCCCTGAAACCCTAAATCGCATTGTGAGCTTGTTGGTGAGAAACTTGAAGTTTTGAATGGATTTGTGTGTGTTTTTGTGCTTGGTAAAGGAGTTGGAAGAACTAGAAGTCATCAAGCTGGAGAAGAAGCATTAGATCTGGGATTTCTTACATCTTTGGCAGCTTTTTGAGGTAAAAATTCCTTAACTTGATGATTCATAGCTTAGATCCCTTTTAGTTTTGCTTTATGGGTCTTTTTGGCCCCATTGTGGGAAACATGGTAACCTTCATAGATCATATGCCAAGGGCTCCCATTTCCACTGATATTTGGCCCTTAGAATCATAAAAAAGGTGTTAAACCTGTTCTTGTCTAAGAAAAGACCATGTCTATGGAAGTAGGTTGCTATATCTCGAGTTTGGGGCCATCTGAGGCATGCAAAGCCATTAAGTGGTCAACTTTACAGAAGTAGAATATGGAAACAATATGGATCTGTATTTTGGAACCTTAGATCTGAGGAAAGGGCTTAATAGAATAGAAATGCAAAGGAATCGACGAGTTCATGTTGGATTAATGTCTAAGTCCATAACTATAATTGGTATGTACTTGACCCGAGAGTAGTGTGGTCCATTTGGGTTGCATATCATCAGGACACTTTGATAGGATGGACTTTTGATAAGAAGTTATTTATAGTTTATTAATATATTATAAGTTCTAGTATATTAATATGAAATCATATTATTTAATTAGTATTGATCAATAATTAATTTGAAATTAATTTTGTGATCAAAAGAGACTAATTAAATATAAGGGGTTGATTTGGTAAATCATTCATTCTTATAAAGTGGGCTTATGATCCATAGTTTTCATGTTGGGCTAAATCCATGGATACTCCATGGAGGTTTTAACCCATGGAGCATGGGGGATATGGAAAGTCATTAAGGCTTACATGGTGTAACTCTGGTTTGCCACACTATATAAGAAACCCTAAGGCTACCAAAATTGGCACTTAAGTGGAATACTAGAGGGCTAGCCGATTTGTTTGTGCAAGGAATCTCTTCTCAAGTTATCATTTGTTCTAGATGTGTTATGACTCCATTTGAGGCATTCATACTATTGGTGCTTGTCACACCCCCAAACCGAGATGGCGGAAACATCCGGGGGCGGAGGACGTCATGTACAATATCATAACAATGATCAATAGTAAAACAAGCAACAACTTCATCCATTGCATTAATAATAAAGTTTATACATGTGTGTTCTGTGTATATTTGTAAGACACCAAAAATTATATATCAAAATAAAAGACGAGTCTTGAACAATGCTCCGTCTTCTCAAAACCTGGTCCAGTGTACCTGTCTACTGGTGACCTGAGAATACAAGGTATTTTGAAAGAGTAGATCAACATTTAACCTGGTGAGTTCATAAGTATTTTAGTGTCAAAAGTTTGCATCTGTTTCATGAAAATGTTTGTAAGTGTTTTGATGTAAATGTTTGTATACTTCCTAGAAAATCCTATATTTTCTACTAAAATGAAAAGTAGTCTTCTACAAAGACTCGACTGTTTTGTATGTTTGTTCTCTCTTAAGAATGTATGTTTTTCCAAGTTTATGACTATCTTTAATAGAAAAATAGTTTTCATTTCTCAATATGAGAATATCACTGTATGAATGTAATGTAAAATGAAGATGTAAAGTAGTGTTGTGTAAGAATACTCTACTGAAGCACTAACTACCTTAAAACCAAATTGTTAATTAAGTTTAAAATGTGATAAGGTTATAACCATACTTTATAGACTAGTATAAAACATGACGTTCTTGAAGCATCGAAAATGGTATGACATTTGTCACCCGTAGACCTGTAGGTCCCACTATAGCTAGCAAAAAGGTGTAGGATGGTCAATCCCGTATAGATCTATACACAAACTCACGCTCTCCCTCCATGAGACTCTGGTTACAAAACATGACTTAGCAAGAACATTGCTATGCCATGAAATAGTATTTCACATTCTAGTTAACTTGTTCATGTATAGTATATAAGTTCCTTCTTGTTCTTGTAAATGAATAGCATACTTTGTAATGAAATGTAGTAGTATGTATGTATTGATTAGTGTATTTTTTCTCTGGTCTAGAAAATAGTATGAATTGATTCTCTAAACTATGCCTATTATAGTTTACTAGTACGTTTTATTTGAACTATAAATGATTTGGAGAAAAGACTCAATTACCCAACATATGCAACTGAGTTAAGTATGTCTTTGAAAATGAGATTTAATATTCATGTATATATTTAGCATGTATAATTATGATTTAACCGACTGTCAGACTAGTGATCCTACCCTAAGCCCACAACCAAAAAAGAAACAGGAGTTACCGTATTTAGCAATAGTCCTAAGTCCATTAAAGCATGATTATACATAAATATACAAATGAATATGATTTTGATATAAATAGAAATCTAAAATAGTTTAAAAGAGTTTTGAAATGATTTTAACAATATTTATAAGCATAAGAAATCCTTCGTTTGTTTGTTTTCACATGTAAGAGTTAACACAATTAAATTGTGTTCTACTTGTACCCCCCCCCCCCCCCAAATACATTGAAAAAGGTAAATTGTAGGGGTATGAACTCACCTTATGTGAGTGCTTCGTTTGAAGGTTCGATATAGGATGTTTGTTTCCACAAGTTAGATCCTGAGGCAAAAACAAGTCCTAAAAGCATTTCACGCAATATATGTGTATACAATTAGTGAATATAATCGCAAATACATTAAGGAAATAGACTAATTTGTAAGTTTCACTTACAAATAAGAGTGTTAGAAGCGATTTAGGAAGGATGCAATGAGTTTTCAGCGAGCCCTTTGGGTTTTCTGCCTCATGAAGATCTTGGTGTACTTCCCGAATCCAGAATTCACACTTAGTTAACTTGGCATACAATTTTTGCTCCTTCAGTAACTCCAACACTAGCTTCAGTTGTCATTCATGATCTTCTTTGGTTTGCGAGTAAACAAGTATGTCGTCAATAAATACAATTACAAACTTGTCTAGGTATGGTCTACAGACCCTGTTCATCAAATCCATGAAAATAGCTGGCGTGTTCGTTTGTCCAAAAGGCATGACTAAGAACTCATAATGTCCATAACAGGTTCTAAATGCTATTTTATGAATGTCTTCTTCGTGAACTCTTAGTTGATGATATCCTGATCGGAGGTCGATCTTTGAAAAGTATGAAGCGCCCTGCAACTAGTCGAACAAGTCATCAATTCGAGGTAGAGGATATCGATTCTTGATTGTCAACTTGTTCAATTCTCTGTATCAAATACACATTCGGAATGACCCATCTTTCTTTTTTACGAACAACACCGGGGATCCCTAAAGTGAAGAACTTGGTCGTATAAACCCCTTGTCTAGAAGTTCATGAAGTTGTCCGGACAATTCTTGCATCTCGGATGGCGCGAGGCGATATGGGGCTTTTGCTACCGGTGCCGCTCCGGGAGTTAAGTCGATCCGAAATTCGACTTGTCTGTATGGGGGTAGACTAGGTAATTCCTCCGGGAACACTTCGGGATAGTCTTGAACCATTGGGATCTCTTTGATTTGTTTAGCTTCAGGTTCTCTTTCTACCACATGGGCCATGAATGCTATACAATCCTTCTTCACGTACCTGTGAATCTTCATGCTTGACACAATGTTTAAACTTCTTCCTGGCTTCTCACCGCGTATGATAAGGGTTTCATCATTGGGGAGAGGTAACCTAATGACTTTCTCATAGCAACCGGTATCTGCTCTATTCTGAGATAACCAATCCATTCCCACTATTACATCAAAACTACCTAGCTCTATGGGAATTAGGTCAATGCTAAAGAGTTTATCAGCTAAGTTCAAAGTACAACCTAGAATTATTTCATTAGCCCTAATTTCATACCCATCAGCAAGTTCAATAGCATAAACATTCCTCATCTTCTCGATTTCAAGTCAATTAATGGTCCAAATGCTAAAGAAACAAAACTCCTATCTTCTCCCGCATCGAATATTACAGACGCAAAGTGATTGTTTAGGAGGAACGTACCTGTAATCACCTCAGGGTTTTGACGGGCTTCTTCTGCACCAATCACAAAGGCTACACCTCTCGGACGCCCACCTTGATTTCCTTGGAAATTCTGCCTAGCCTGGTCTTGTTTATTGTTACCAGGCCCCCTGTTTAGTTTGGGACAAGCATTACGGAGGTGATCAGTACTCCCGCACTCGTAACATGCCCTTTTTCCATCCTTATTCAGCTTACAATACTTCGGGTCATGGCATGTTTGGTTACATTTTGGGCACACAGGGCAAGCTCTCTTGTGATGGAAGTTACACTTACTGCACTTCAAATGCGGTCCTGTGTACTACTTTCGCTCCTGAGTTTCCACGACTTTCTGTTCCTGAGTTTTCACTGGTTCTTGCTCCTGGGCTCTCACCATAAAGTTTATTGAGACTTTCTGCTTCCCCCTTGACTTGCCTCCAGACTTCTTCTCTCCTTGATCTGTTTGCTTCCTCTTACTACTACAGTTTTCTTTTGTCGAGGCTCCCATTCTTATCACATCATTGGTTAGTCGATTTGCTAGACTTACTGCACTTTGAATGGTAGTTAGGTTAGCTGCAGTAATTATTCCTCAAATCTCAGGTGCCAAACCCCAAAGGTAGCGGTCAATCCGTTTCTCCTCAGGAGTGACCATGTGAGGTACCAGTTTTGCTAGCTCATGAAATCAGACCGTGTACTTCTCTATTTGTGTTCCAACCATAGAATGGTTCCAGAACTCAGATTCAAGCTTATGGATTTCATCCTTGGGAAAATACTCCTCTATCAGTAGCCTCTTCAGTTCTTCCTAAGTTAGCTGATATGCCGTTGCACGACCTCGGGTTTGCACTAGGGTATTCCACCAGGTCAATGCCCTATCCTGGAGTAGACAAGTTGCATACTCCTCTTTGTTGTGTTCGAGGCATTTGCTAATGTGAAGGACCGACTCCATGCTGTCAATCCATTTCAACAACCCGACCGCACCTTTCTTTCCATGGAATTCCTTAGGTTTGCAAGTAATAAAAGACTTGTAGTTGCATTCTCTTTCGTTTCTTCCCCGATTTCCTCCTCTACTTCCTTGGGTTGCATTAAGACCCATAGTTACTTGAGTAACAATGTTTGGGATTGCTGCCATGAGTTGTTGTGCTACCAATTAAACAACATCGGGTGTTTCGTTATGTGGGCGCCGCGAGTAGGCCTTCCTGCCATGGTTCTAAGACACAAGAGAGAAAAAAATACATATAAATATATAAAATAATGTATAATGTCTGATTCACCACCATTTTTAAAACCATATGTGTTGTGAAATTAACGGTTTGCATTATTATTGCGCATATAGATTTGAGATAAGAAATAAAGAATAAAAATCTTTTTATTCAACAATTGACTAAATAAAATCTAGGGTTTGATCTCATAGTAAAGTTTTCAAACATAAAATTAATTTTTCATCACCATACGAAATAGTTTTAATACCAAAACGATACATCATTCCCAAATATAAAGTTTTAATGTTTTTCCCAAAAGACACCCTACATGGGTTTTCATTACATGATAAAATAAAATAGTGAAATCAGAACCAAATACAAATCGCTATCCCAATAAGAAACATCCACATCATGATCAGTAACAGCCATCCGAACACATAACTTGCAGTCATTGGACGACCTGCCACTCGCCTGGCAGCTCCAGCGGTATTCTTAGCCTCCATCGCATGCTGAAACAGGATGCCCATTCCTATCATCACCTCATCCAAAACCTCCTGATACCCATCTATCACTACGAGACTCTGCCGTAGGTCCGCTGCCAAACACTGCATTCTTCGAGACTCCTCCTGGGTCATACTTGCCTGCCTGACAGGTATCCCTATGACTCGCTGTGGTGGGGGTGGTCTCGGTCGTGCCATTTTGGGTAATCCCTACTGGATCCTGCTCCATCGAATGACATCCCTACGAGCCTAGAGACGTTCTTCCTTGCAGTGTGTCGGATACGAGGCCAGGAGGGTGGCGGCTGTGGTAACTCCGGTATAGGCGATGCCTCGTGTTGCCGACTCGGGTCACTCTGCTGATCTCCACCGAGTCTCCCATGTCTTTTGAGGGTTCTTCTTCCATAGAGGCAGGGGGGTCATGTCGAGGGATAACGGTGACATAGCCGGACTCATCAGCTGAAGGGGTAGCGTGAGAGGATGACGATGTCGACATAGTGCACTAAGACATAGTTTTAATGAGCTATGAAATAAATAACAATGAATGCCTATAATATGCAATGCTTGCACACACCAAAATTTACCTTTTAATTTTTGAAATAAAGCTTTCATAAAAATTTGGTTGAACATGTTCCCATGGTAATTAGCTCAAGCTTTGTATAAAATTTTCCTTAATTAAACAAAGGTGATTAGGCTATGTTTAATTGAGGTCCAATAATACAACTCCAGACCTAATTACATTAGTAGTATGTTCGATGTAAAAGAAAATTTATACATTTTTGGTTATAGGTTGTGTTTTCTTAAAAGAAAACTGATGTTCTCTATAACTTTAGCTCTGATACCATTTCTGTCACACCCCGCTAAAGCGGAAATGCAAGATATAAAAGCGATAAAGGTTTCATTGCAAAAGATAAAGATACATCACCATAGTAATAGTTAAAAGTTTACAACCCATAATTCAAACAAAACAAAATAAAAGTTTCCCAAAATAACATTGTTCACAAGTTAACTTCACAAAATAACTTCCACATGATGCAACATGCTCTATGACGATGAATCTTTATATCTACTTACTAATTATTTCCTGAAAAAGCATGTAAAATGAGTGTCAACTATGAAAATAGTTGGTGAGTTCACAGGTTTATTAAATCAAGATTTAGTATAAAATTTTCCATAAATACAAGTACATTGCTTTAATGAGAACCAAAGTTCATTGCTGTAAATAGAAACAAAGTTCATTGATGTAAATAGAAACAAAGTTCATTACTATAAATAATAAACAAGTTTATATGTATATGAATAAACAATGAGTTCACAACCAAGCCTATGACTGATGTCCTATCAAGATCTATTTTGACCGTTCCATAGATGAATATGGTATTATGCACTCAAGCGATCGGGCGAGCGAGGAGTTGTCAGTTCCTAATAGCGCTATCCATAAGGACCTTTGGCTCAAAGAGTTAATGGTTGGATTAAAGTGTAAAGGAAGGGACTTAAGACGATAAGCCCTCATGTTTTAACAATAACATACACATACACAACAAAATATAACAAGATATAGCAATCAAGTTTGATACAATTCAATATAGATACATCAATCATAAATAGTTTGGACATGATTTTCCACCCCAAAACATAAAAACCAAAAATAGGGGGAAGGTGTGAATACTCACAATGCTTCAAGTAGCTACAAGTGGTGCCTCGGAATACACCAACGTCTTACTACCGGGATCCTACGACATCAAACACACTCTAGTGAGTTTTTATGTCGAAATCTAATGCTAATATACTAAATTCTACATATAGAGAAATGCCAAATTTTTTGTTCTAATATTGGTTTTATATTGAATGTGTAACAATTTTTCTGAAATGGTGATATTTTATAACCCATGTGATTAAGATAATTTTGAATATTATTTTCCAGATTTTTATAATATTAATTAAGGGTATTTCAACACATTTAAAGATGTTTTAAACTCCTAAAATCCAAAAGTATTATCAAATAGTTTCCAAAATTCATCAAACGTTACATTTTCGTTCCAAATATAGTAGAGGTCCTCCATAAAATTTCCCTTGAATTTTGGATGTTATTAGCTATTTTTCCAAATTTCAAAGCTTCATACCAACATAAATTCGTGAAAAGTAGTATCCAAATGATAAAAATTCGCAAACTTTTTATAATACTTCCATTAAACATACTTAAACTGGGAGAATATAAAAATGGGTTTCTAAATAGTTTAACCTGAGATTTTGTGCATTTATTCTAACAAAAATTAAAATAAACAGAATATAGTGTCTAAAATTACCCAAACTTTTTGTAACACTGTTATTATAGATACAGAAACTGTGAAAAATATAAAAGATATTTTTCATTTCGTTTTTCTATTTTTCTTTGTTTTATTCTCTTGAATAATCATTAATTTGTGAATAATTATCAAACAGTTAAAGTAAATTACCAAAAAATTTTGTAAACTTCATTTACAGTGTATATAATCTGGGAAAAATACCAATGGTGATTTTTATATACTGTAATCCGATTTTGTGGATTTAAGTGTATTATAAGGTTCTCTGGTAAATTTTCATGAATTTTGGATGAGTAGAACTATTTTTCCCATTATTTGTCCATTATAAATACAAAAATCTGGGAAAAATAGGTATGCATTATGAAAAGTTATGAAATATTTTTCTGAGTGTCCCACATGAGGTAGGATCTGCAAAAAATCTTTGATAGCCTTTTCACATTCCTTAAAGTGGTTTTATGATTTATTTGAATTAAACAAAAAGAAAATTCAAAACCATATCAAACAGTAACCAAACTTGATGAAACTCACTGAGATGTTATCATTTACTTTAGGGGTCATCCACAAATTTACCTAGGATTTATAGACCTCAGAAAGTATTTTAAATGATTTATGGCCTTGTTTTCTTGTAACAATTTTAATAAACTAAAGAAATGATAAAAACTCTTGGAATTTTCCATATCCTCATATCATCGTACTGGAAATCTGAGGAAATTTAATTTTGAATAGAAAAGGATATCTAGATTTTTTATGAATAAAATCATTTACATGCACTATTAACAATGTACTTTGATCATCAAGCTCTTTAACTTGATGTTCATCACATGCATCACGGTTAGAAGACCATGCATGGACATATTTTGTTCATAGTGATGCTTTCAAAGGAAAAACTTGAATGCATAAGGTATATGAACCTTTAAAACTTGTAAAAATTCTTATTTTAGGGTTTGACATAGGTGTTGGTTCTTGGATTTCACCATTAAACAACATGCATGTTGTTTTTGGGTGAAACCATACCACCGTCATCATCAAACTTGAATTTCATGGATATGTTCATGTATGTTTATAAATAATGATGTATAAGAAGGAGAAGTGCAAGAAAAACCTTTAAAACAAGAAGGAAAGTGAAGGAAAATGAAGGATTCTCATGATTACCTTGAAGAACAGCCCTATAAGATGAAGATATGAAGGTTGAGAGATGTTCTTGGCTGGAGAATTTCGTCGCTTTGAGAGAGAAAGAGAGGGTTTGAGTGTGGTAAAGAGTGGAGTGATATATATATATATATATATATATATATATATATATATATATATATATATATAGAGAGAGAGAGAGAGAGAGTGAAAAGAGGGACATGAAGTGTAAGAATGGATTTAATGATTGAAGTTTTAGGGAAAAGAGAGCATGGGAGAGAGGGTGGATGGATTTTATGAGTATAAGAGAGGTCCTCTCTCTCCTAATTCACATTTAAATAATTTCCCTTTAAATTTTTATAAAACCCCAATTTTTATAAAAAAAGACTTCTTTATTTAATTCTTGATTTATTAAAAATCTTTATTTTTAACTAATAAATTATGATTAATGTTTGATAATTAAATTTTTATGTCTTTGATTATATCCCATAAATTAATTATTTAAATTTGATAAAATAAGGTTCATAATAAATCTTATAGAGTTTTTAGGTTTTAAAGTTTATAAATTTGGATTTTTGGGCTCTTTAGGGCTTTTGGAACTTTGTTAGATATTTACCATCATAATGAACTGAAATTATAATATTTTAATTTATTTTAAGGGTTTTATACTCTTTATCAATTGTAACAAATGTTTGGAGTTCGTTCTAATTCGGGTATTGTCATTTCCTACAGTAGCTATACAACTTACTAGAATCGTAAGAGTCAAGTATATTAGTCCTAGATTTTAGTTGGATCCTAGTTTATACAAGATTTTGACCTAATTTATACTACTAGGTCATGGCATGATGTGCATGTATCGTTTATAAAAAGTTGAATGAGTCCGAGAATGACCTGAATTTGACAGTTGTCACATATATGTATTTAATAAGTATAACTATGATTTAGCCGACAGTCGGACTAGTGATCCTACCCTAAGTCCACAACCAAACAAGGAACATGAGTCAAGGTATCTAGCAATAGTCCTAAGTATGTTAAAGCATACTTATACGTAAATAAATAGACGCATATGATTTGATATAAAAGAAGTTTAAATTAGTTTAAAAGAGTTTTAACAAGTTTTTGAGTATAAGAAATCCTCTTGTTTGCTGTTTTCACATGTAAATGGTTAACACATTTGTATTATGTTCTACTTGTATTCCCCCCTAAAATCATTTAAAAAGCATTTAAAAGTGTAATTTTAGGAGTATGAACTCACCTGGTGTGAGTGAATTGGATGAAAGATCGATATAGGATGCTTGATATCACTAGTGAAGTCCTCAGCACAAACGGATCCTATTTAGCATATATTAACATATATAGGTATACAATTAGTGTTTATAACAACTAAAGTGTAAAGGAAACAACCTTAGGAAGTAGGGAACACTTACAATGAAGTGTTGGAACCGAAAATGGGAGGCTGAAAGATGAGCACGACCAAGAGTGAAGGGTTCACGACCCGAACTCTTTGAAGATCTTTGATGAAAAGATGATGAATCAGGATGGAAAGCAAGGAAATTCTCATAAACAACAAGAAAGGGATGAGTTACTTACGATTTTAGAGGAGAAAAGAGAGCTTTTGGTTGATAATAGTTGAGAGAAACTTGATGTTCACAACTATAATATGAAGAAATGATGAGAAAATGAGCCAAATTCTTACATATAGCATGGAGTTCACGACCAAGGATGGGTTCACGGCGATGAACCTAGTTTGCGGCCATGAACACTCTTGAAGGGGGTTCCTGGCTTGGTTGCAGTCCACTGATATCAAGCTATTACTTCCTAACACCTAACCCTTAAGTGCAAAAGGCTTAGAAACTCATAAAATAGCCCTTAACACAGTAAAAGGTAACAAAAACAAGCATAAATTTTGATTGATTTGATTGACTTTTCAAGATACGAAATTCGGGTTATCACAGTGCTAAGCTCTTGAAAGTCCAAGAAACAAGCTTCAAATAAAAGTTATGTTATCTAACTTGTTTCATTACCCAAGTATCAAAGTTTTGTATGCTAGTTAGGGTAATACATTGGAAAGTTCAAGTTTGCATGTATAATAGAGAAAACATAGATCCAAGGTATTTAAGGTTGCATGTACACCTTAGGACTGTTAGAATGCTCAAAAACCCTTCAACGGTATCAGAGCCCAGGGTTGTTTTCAATTATACTTGATGCTACTTGTTGTTTAAGCTTAAAAAAAATCAATTTTCTGTTGTTCTGGACAGTGGACTCGCCGAGTCCAAGCACAATTCTGACCAACTCGCCGAGTTTGTTCTTGCACTCGACGAGTTGGTGCTCCAGAATGCAGATTTTTGATGTTTTTGGCTAGAATTGGACTAGGATCATTACCCTATGTTGTTTTGGATTTATAAACCTGTTTTTTATGTGGTAATTAAAATGGCAGTTTAATGGGTGTCCACTCTCACCCACCGCTTCCTTGACTGGTGGAGGGTTGTTAGCCGAACGAGTAGGATAGGACTCTAATTCTCCCTTCATTAAATAAGTATAATGATAAATATAAAGTAGCCAAACACTTATAAATTCCCAATCTTAGTTACTTAGGAAAATGTGAATATGGTGCTAACCCATGAAATTGCACTTTGCACCTTGTTAAGTCGTTAGTGGAGCATGTGGTTAACCGGCACACTAATCTAGAACTAAAAATGCATGGAAAATGGTAGCTTGATGTTAATCATAGATCAATGGAGTATGTGTGGTTAACCGGCACATCGATTAGGTGATTGTAACATTGAGTGTACCAAGCCAATTTGCATGGTTATTCACACCTTGTTTTTTATCCTCGAAATCCCAGTTACAAACTTGAAGGGCACAATCGAGATTTAAACATGCCATTGAATTGTTCAATGAATCTCAAAGGATCTAGGGATTTCAATTAACTTAAAACCTAAAATTCTTTTTCGTTTTTCGTGATGGAAATTGGTAAATCATCATTTACCTACCTTCAAATATTTTGCAATTGGATTACGACATCCCTCTTTTGAATTATAAAACATTATGTTTGGGTCCTAGTCTTAATATTTAACGTTGGGTGTTATATTAAGGAATAAACATCAACTAAACTTGAATTTCTCCTTTGTAGATGTCTGCCTCAGAAAACTATGGTCTTCTCAAATCTTCTAGAACAAGCTTTCATTCCGAAGATGATGTTCCATGATTGGATCGTGGAAGTGAAAATCATAATTCACTTCGTCCACCTCTTCCTATTATTCTCCCTGACCCACAAGCTCGAAGACTTGAAAAGTTCAGGATCACTCAGTCCCTATTGAATAGTAAACACAAAGATGGAAGGCATGTACGTACTCATGTCTTGTACATGAAGTTGCATATTGATAGGCTGAGGATGTTGGGTGTCGTCTTCCCATGGACGTTGGTTATTGACTGGGTTCTTTAGTCACTTCCTGAGTCATATAGTGAGTTCGTTAAAGACTACTATGTGACAGATCACGCCATGACCCTAATTGATCTCACCTATTTGCTAATTGTTGCTGAATCAACAATGATTTGGCGCAATGGTCAAGCAAATCTGACTCGAAGATCAACATCCCAAGCGAACATCGACATCCCAGAAAAGATTCCTTCTCCTAAAGGAAAGGAATTGGCCATGGTCAAAAGTTTTGATCATAAGAGAAAGGCCAATTCTAAGATTGTTCCATGTGAGCCTGTCTGTTTGTGCTGCTAAGGAAAGGGACATTGGAAGCGAAGTTGTCCTGACTACTTGAGAAGTTTAATCAGATTGTATGGTTCTGCTCCAGGTAAGTCTATTGTCTAACTCTATTAAGTTCCTAATTGTTGATTCTTAATACATAATGTGACAAGGTCTCACTTTGATGTTTTGTAGGATCAAGCAAAGGGAAGAAAGCTTAAAAGTAAGAGTATGTTGAATCTGACCACGAAGATAGATTTCGATCGCATAGTTCGAAGATCAGATTTTTGAGCTGCTGCTTAGGAGTTATGATTGATTGCTTAGAAACTTGTAATAACATAGTTTTCATTTGAAGTTGCATTGTAAGGAAAAGTTTTTTCCGCACTTTATAAGGAAATAAAAAAATTGTTTATTTTATTTTATTGTATCTCGTTGCAATGACATTTGTGAAAATTGGTGTTTGTATGTTTCTAATTTTAGCAATATGGATTTGATTTTTTCAATTGTGCTAGTGTCCAAATTTACCAAATAAGGAAAGACTCTCACCACCCAAGTTTCAATTGGATAGAAACTTGGAATCATGCAAGTTGTATTGTATGATGAATGAGAATTTTCATCTTTGGCAAATTAAGACTAATTCCTTGATCACATGTATATGCGAGTCAAGTGAAGGACTAAAGGATCGAATACACATTCTTGTGCACCAGTCAAGTCCACCACAAAGAATGAAAAGACTATTCGTCATGATTTACTAAAGTTTAGTAAATATGGTTATGCTTACAAGTTTAAGCATAATTCTGAAACATTGGAAAAGTTTCAGTGTATAGCAGAATGAATGAGTAGAATAAAATTAGGCAGAAGGATAAAAGTTTCTCCAATCTGAAAAGATGGGAGAGTACATTAGTATCGTGTTTTATGATCATCTTAATGATTATGGAATACCATATCGCAATTGACCCTCTAAGGACATCTTAGTGCACTTTTATGGCTAAGAAGAGGATACATAAATTGTTGAAATGGTTAAGTCAAGAAGATGAGTCATACTTCGTTCCAAAACATATCTTAGAGTCATACTCCAAGATTGTAATTTGAGTGACATCATCTTAAGAGAGGTTTAAAACACTTGTCAAATATAGAGTAAAATGTTTCTTACTCATGTACATTTGAAATTGGTAAGTTGTGATGTCTTGGATAAGACAAAGACCAACTATGACCAATTGTGTGAAGTGTTTGTCTTGATAAGAATCCGCACTAACTCTTGAATATTTGTTTGTCAAGGAATGGTTCTTGAAAAGAGAGTCTTATATGTCAAGAGGATGGTGGGAGTCTTAAAGACGTTGACAAGTTTCAAGAACCAATCAAGAATAAAAACCTATTGTTTATCACTAGCACACGACTTAAGGTTTGTAACCTATCGTGTTGACATATTCTTATTTCTGTGCTCATTCCAGTCAAAGTTGACTATGAATGTGAGTTATATGAGTTCTCATTTATTTGCATAAGGCGAAGCACCTGGATCAAAGAAAGTTTCATTGATCAGTCAGGGGTAAAGTGCTTAACAAATTGGAATACATGGTAGGCCCTTGTGCTACCAAGTGGCAAGAAATTAATATTAAAACATGTTCAGTTTATAAGAGGTTGGATTTGTCACTAATCTTGTCTTTTGATTATGGTTTGACAAATTCACATGGATAGGAACACATACACCATAAAATCCAAGTGTCATAAGGTTTTTCTCCGATTCGTGAAAATGATGGTGAGGAAACGCTTTCAATAAGTAGATTTTAAGGAGATAGCAGTTGTGATATTTGCAATCTCAAATTTGATTACGATTATGTCATCCCTTTTCATAATTTGAATTGTAAGCAATAAAAGGTCTAAACATTTGAGACTTATTGGTGTAAGTTCTTAAATAGTTTAGACACACATGTGAGCTATCTAAGGAAAGGTGTATGAGCTTGAGAGGCCATGATAAAGTCTTATCAAAGCATCTCGTGTCAGAAATCTAAACTTTGGTAATGAAAGTCAATAAGTATTGATTTTTAGAAGTTCAACTGATTTCTGACTACATGTCAAAGCTAGTAGGAGCATAAGTATTATGCTAGTATGATAATAATTATTATGCTAGTGGGAACATAATCAATTATGGTAAATATTGCAAGTTAGCAATGTTAATTATAGAAAACAAAAATTTCAGAGTTTGAAAAGTTATGTTGCTATAATTAAGGGAGAGGAAATTATACTTCGTTTCAAATCTAAAAGCTTAGATTATGAGATTTTAATCAAATTTAGTCATGATTATCTTAATTGTGTTCTCAAAATTTGATTATGATTACGGCATCCATTTTCATAATTCGAATTATGAGAACATGGCAAATAGAAATATTGTAGCAAAAGACTGGTTAGGTATCATGTCTTTATGAATCGTGTCCAATATGCTTCGGGTATAAGATCGATTACATGTGCTATAATATTTATCCATTCGAAAATGTTTCCAAATGCCTAGGGAATTAAGAGGGAAAAAGGACTAGAACTGGATATGACAAAAGTGGTTAAACAATTGTTAAGGACAATCTAAGGTTCACAAAGGGTTGGTTACTTAAGTACAGTTGGAAGTATAGTAATGGATGGACCATGTTGACATTATTATGAATAGACAGAAGTCTATTAAGAATGAATTATCGTATGGAAAATTTGGAATGTTTTCCATATTGGGAGTTGAAGAATAGATGAGAAAGTTAAAAACTTTTATGCAAGAAGGATGTTCAAAGGAATGTACTTTGAATTTGAGACTTCATTTCCATGGAATTTTCGTGTAACAATCTCCAAAGGAACATTTTTTTAATATCATTGGTCAAGTCTCTGTGACTTTTGGTACCTATACATTACAAAAGAATCATTGAATGATAGTTTAGAATCTAACACTTTCTAGCAGTGACAAGAATTTGGAATTCTTACACTTGCAATAAGGATTTGGAATTGTGAAATTAACATCATTGAAATGTTTTTCAATTGATCTATTTCACAAAGTAAGGACCATAGACAAACATAGTGTACATGCTTGGAGCATGGCATAACTATTGTTTTAATTCAAGTATTAAGTTGATCATTCCAAACATTATACAATGAATAATGAGTAATCAATATGATTCAAAAGTTTTGGGGCCATATAGGATTAGTATTATTCTTGTGTTTCACTATGCATGTTTTGACTTCCTGAGTAACTAGCTTATTCAAACCATCCATAGTCGATCATACTTTGGAAATAGATATTGAGGCAAGACTGTCATGAATGGGTCTGTAGTTTGTCTAGGACATAGCTGTAGTGTTCATGAGTGCTCCTGGAATAAGATTTGAGTATTGGATTCAACCCACGCTCATCTGAATCACTTCATGGATTTTATCATGAGTAATTGTGAGACGATAATATCTTATATTCTTGAAATGGAGACATGTGAGTTGTAGTCGCGAGTCGGTTGCACATTGACGTATGTAAGCACACCAATAACTTGGTGTTATAAAACATATTGTTGTGTGTAATTTGGCGAGTAAGTACAAGCAAGCATTTGGATCAAAGTTTATCCATTCCTTTTACCCCATGTGGATAAAAACGATATATGTGGGCCCCTCGATGATTTAGTGATGACACCAGGCCTATGCTGATTTGATTTGGTCAATTAGTCGGTCGTCATAAATCGGAAATCAGGAAACAACAAATGGACAGAGAGAATGATTATAATCCATTTCTCAGTCCATATGATATCTAAAATGGAGGAATATATGATCCCTTATCTAATGGACACGTCATTGACTAGGTCAGAGTTCCAGAACGGCTTTTAAGAGCTACGATTGCTAGTCGGGTTGTGGAGTTGTACTTGAAATAATAGTTATTAGACTTATCCAAGTGGGAGACTGTTGGATTAATGTCTAAGTCCATAACTATAATTGGTATGTACTTGACCCGAGAGTAGCATGGTCCATTTGGGTTGCACATCATCATGACAATTTTATAGGATGAACTTTTGAGAAGAAGTTATTTATGGTTTATTAATATAATATAAGTTCTAATATATTAATATGAAATCATATTATTTAATTAGTATTGATCAAGAATTAATTTGAAATTAATTTTGTGATCAAAAGAAACTAATTAAATATAAGGGGTTGATTTGGTAAATCATCATTCTTATAAAGTGGGCTTATGATCCATAGTTCTTCATCTTGGGCTAAACCCATGTGGTAACCCATGGATACTGCACAGAGGTTTTAACCCATGGAGCATGAGGGATATGGAAAGGCATTAGGGTTTACATGGTGTAACCCTAGTTTTCCACATATATAAGAGACCCTAAGGCTACCAAAATTGGCACTTAAGTGGAATACTAGAGGGCTAGCCGATTTGTGTGTGTAAGGAATCTCTTCTCAAGTTATCCTTTGTTCTAGATGTGTTGTGATTCCATTTGAGGCATTCATATTATTGGTGTTAAGCTCTTGAAAGTCCAAGCAACAAGCTACAAAGAAAAGGTATGTTATCTAACTTGTTTCATTACCCAAGTATCAAAGTTTTGTATGCTAGTTAGGGTAATACCTTGGAAAGTTCAAGTTTGCATGTATAATAGAGAAAACATAGATCCAAGGTATTTAGGATTGCATGTTCCACCTTAGGAGTGTTAGAATGCTCAAAACCATTCAGTTCATAGAGGAATTCGACAAGTTTGATCGAACATTCCCGATTATGTTCATGGAACTCGGCGAGTCCACAAGGGAAATCGATGGGTTGTACTAGGAAGTCTCATTTCCGTTGAGAAGGAGGAACTCGTCGAGTTGGAGGAAAACTCGACAAGTTAGATTGCGATTTCACGATTTTGTGATTCATGAGAACTCGAGAAGTTGAAGGGTAAACTCGATGAGTGGAGTCAACTCGGAGCGTTGACTTTGACTTGACTTTGACTTTGACCTGACCAGAGTTGGCCCTTAAGGGTTGTCACACCCCAAAACCGGAACGGCGAAAACGTTCTGGGGTGGATGACGTCATGTCAAATATCACAACATATGCATTATAGTAATCAAAGTACAACAACCATTGTATTAATAGTAATAGTTTTACATAAGTTACGTTTCATAGAGACATTAAAGTAATACAGAAACAAGCATAGATGCAGCTCGGTACTAGACTGTCTTTACAAAATCTCCTGGGATGTACCTGTCTATCGCTGACCTGAGCATACAAGTTATTTTGAAAGCGAGTATCAGCATTTTTATAATGCTGGTGAGTTCATAAGTATTTAGTGTCATTTGTGTAAGTAAGCATTTTATTTCAAAATAACTTTACGAAAAGTAGTAGTTTAGAATCTACGGTGTAATAGCGTCCTTTCCAGAAAATCCTATATTTTCTAACTAAAAACAGTCTTCTACCAAGACCCGACAGAGTTATGTTTTAAAGAGTAATTTTCTCCGAAATACTATCATTATCGGAAAACAGTATTTACTTTAAAGGAATAATGAGAAAATCACAAGTAATTTTCCCCGCTCTCCCTCCAGGAGACTCTGGTTACCAACTTGACAACGGGGAAATCCGTGTCCTGAAGATGCATCTCGTATTCTGAATTCTATTAGAGGCGCTGCAGTAATGATATAGACTCACGAATCAGCTGACTCCTCTGGAATTCTCGTACTAGAAAGAGTAAATAGAACCTTCTAACTATTCCTATAATAGTTACTAGTGTCTCTGATCCATGAATGATGAATGGAAGGATGTCCTTGCTACCCAAAGGAAATGAACTGGTCGATGTAAACCTTTATGTCCATACATGTACACATGATATATAACTAATGTTTAAACGACCTTCGGATGGATATCCGATACCCACCAGACCACATCCCAACGAGGAAAAGGAAATAGGGCGAACTAGCCTTCCTAAGTCTTTTAAACATTATTTATATAACTATACAAGTACAGGCATGCATTTAACGAAGTAGAAGCATAGAAGTATAGAAGAAAACTTTGGTAAAACCTTTGGAAAACCTTTAAAAATAAGAATTTACGACTTGATATCGTTATGTAAAACAAGCTTTGAAAACCGTTCATAAACACATTTTGAATATAATTTGATAACACAATATAAGCAAAGAAAACCTTTGTTTAAAACACTGATGTAACTGGTTTAGAAGTAAAACCTACAGCACGAGAGATAATTTGAGAAAAGATTTAAACAAGTAAAGACGTTTTGGAAAACCATTTATAGTATTATACTTGGTAAAACAGCTGAAAGTGTGATAAATCCTTGTGCATGCGGGTTATTAATCACATATGATTGATATGATAACTAGCATGCTTTAACTTGTATTCCCCCCCCCCCCATAAAAGCATGTAAAACATTTAAAAGGTTAGTTCAGGGGTATGAACTCACATGTTGTAAGTGGATCGGACGGAGGTGTCGGTTGGGTGCTCGGTGTCAAGTAAAGACTTGAACACACTTAGTGACCTATTAACATATGATGACATATGTTTACATATAATTAGTAATTATAATACTAATTAAACACGTATACGCATCCTAATATGCGGAAAACACTTTGGTCAAGTGCTAGGAGGCTATTGGGTTGCAATAAGGGAGTGTATGGCCTAGCTAGGGAGTTTACTCTTCAATAGTAAACTCTTTATGGAGTTTTCAGACCTAAGACCATATCCCCATGAGTTTACGTCTGTAAATTCATGGGTGGTGTGATCTTTGATGCTAAAAAGTCTTATCTCACTTGTAGAGTTTGGCTAGGTTCACATTTAGGACATATGAAGGGTTTAAGGCTCCAAATGAACCACTTAAGGGAGTTCACAACTATAAACATGGAGTTTACAGCCGTAAACTCTCACTTGGTCATTCCCTTCATGAATTTAGGTCTTAAATGGAAGGGTATAGAGTTCTATGCATTTTTCTAGGCCATATAGGGAAGTTTGGGCATCATTTGGCCTCTTTAAGGGAGTTTACGGCCCATGGACCAATCCTTGGGGGGTTTACGGTCGTAAACTCCTAAGTCCTTGGACATTTACCCAAGTCATAGGAGGTGTTTGAGGGCAATTCTAACACCTTAAAAGGTGTTCACGGCCCTTGAAGAGGGGTTTACGGTCCAAGAGTGTTCTTGGGCCATAAACTCATGCTTACTCTCCATATAATAAGGTTTTGGTGTTCTAAGCTCGTACATGCAAGTCTACAAGTCATGTCTAACCCCTAGGAGTGATTTGGAAGGGTTTTGGGGCTTCAAAACCCCACTTATGGGTGTTTACGGTCCAAGAGTGTTCTTGGGCCGTAAACACATGATTTGGCCCCTATTGGATGTCTTAAACACGAATTTGCATGTTAAATGAGCTAAACAACAAGTTAGGGTAGATCACTTACTAGTTTGGGGCTCGAAATGGGCGGTTTTTGGATCGAAAGCAACTTGTAGAGAGAGAGAGTAGAGAGAGAGTGAAAAGGGTGTAAATGAGGTTTACTCACCCTTATATAGGGGTTTGAGTTGGTGGCTCGGAGGAAATCTACCCGATACTGACGTTAAACGGGGCTTTTGGTCGCACCCGATTAAATGGTCATAATTTGACTTGGTTGTAACTAATACTTTTTCAAGGGAATAATGAGGGTGTTTCTAATTTGTTCCAACCCTTACGAAGTCATAATAAAGTCCCTATTTAAATAACCTAGTCTAAAAGGTTAACGGAAAAATTAATAAAGCGAGTTTTATTAACGAAAAAAGAGGTTAAAATGACTGAATAAATTTCGGGTTGTCACATCATCCCCCCGTTAGAGTGAATTTCGTCCCGAAATTAGGGTTTAGACAAAAAAATAGGCATGAACAATCGGGTAGAGGTATGAGGGTACTTCCTATTCGGTTGGTCCTCGC
This sequence comes from Lactuca sativa, assembly GCF_002870075.4. Classification (NCBI taxonomy): domain Eukaryota; kingdom Viridiplantae; phylum Streptophyta; class Magnoliopsida; order Asterales; family Asteraceae; genus Lactuca; species Lactuca sativa. Next base: position 106,780,247 of record NC_056628.2, read on the forward strand.
ACTGCCAAGTGAACTCTGGCCTTTGCTTGGCGTTCTAACAAACGTTCACTTACGGGATGCGGATTCCGTTTCGTTCAGTTAGCGATTCCTACAGGTGTGTCTACGAAGTTAGGGTTCCCAATGGTTTCTATCAAGATGAGTGGGATACAAAGAGTGATGTCGGGAAACACTTTTCAAGTCTAAACAGTGGATTTGATTTGGGGTGAACTGATGGAATTTCCGAAGGTAGTCGTGGTCTGACGAGGGTTGGACCAAATTTGTAAAGAATCCCGGATGGTACTAGGCTCTCAGAAAGGTAGATCTTTTCCGTTCTCAGAACATATTGTACTTCTACGGTGAGATCATCACTGGCGTTATTGCCATTCTGAAGTTCCAAACATTCTCTCATACTGGGAGTGTAATTCTCGGGTTGGTTCTTAGAAAGTTCAGGTTATCCTCAGATTCGTGTTTCCTACTGATTTGCCCTCGGAGGTCTTTCTGGTTCATCGGATGAATTGGATGTCTACGGTTATCTGTTTGCTGTAGGGTGTCTATCTCAACTTAGTGCAAAATGTACGTGCACTTCTGGTTCTTGAGACGTTTCTAACGAAAACTCTCATAGTCGGTGAGATAGGGTTTTACCAGACGACTGTTTAGAAAGCTTTTAAACTTCTCATCATCATCTAGTTGACGCTTTCACGACATGATTTTTATCGGGAAAGAATTATGCTCTTACTTGCTTTGCTATTTCATGAATAGCAAGCTCTGCTCAGGGCTAACTCAATCCTTAGAGATTTTCTGAAGTGTTGGACTATCTCAGGAGGTGGTTCTACTATTTCTGTGTGAGATAGTATTCGTGGAACACCTAGTAGTCCAATGAATCTTCAAGACATGCCCTATTCTCTAAGGCGTTGGTTTATTTCAGTTGTAGAAAGCGCATGCTCTTGTATAACCCATCGGCTAACACCTAGACTGGTGTGAAGTCTATAATCTCTTAGGGATCTGGGTTATAAGGCTTTACGCAACCTACTTTCGTACTTTACTCAAGTATTCTTGGCTGCGGAGGTTATCCTGTGGTTCTTGGCATTCTAGTATCCACTTCGGAGAATGCAGTCTATCGTCTACAGGGCGACGGTGACTTCTACTACACGAGGAGGCGGAGTGACCTAGGCACTACTCGTCGGTAACAGGGTGGACGAAGTGCCTGAGTAGTGCGAGCATCTTTAGCAACTACTCTTCCGGGGGTTCTGAGTTTTCTTGATTTAGGTTAAGTCTAGAAGTATAGGGTTTTGTTACTCGGAACTTCTAATCTCCTCATCCACTCTTCTCAGATTTTAACCTATCGCAGCTTCCAGGGTTCCGGGATATTCGCTGAGATGCTTCATTCGTGGGATTAAGCGTGAATGGATGGGCGTAGTCAATGTCCTTGACTCTTACGATTCAGATTTCTTTACCAATTGAGGGTGTTAGCTACTATGTTGGCTTAACCGGGATGACAACAATTTTTGGATTTGTGGTCATTATAGTAGCTCAACCCGCAGTGGTTCTCTTGACTCTAGTTCCTATTCTACGGAATAGGATGAAGGGTTTTACTATGAGGTTCATGGTAGGGCTCACACTTGACTCAACCACTAATACTTGGTGTATGCAAGCCGTATATAATTGAGGTCGGCAGGATGTTCGGTTGTGCGACTCCACCCCAGACCCACAACCCAACAAGGAACAGGGAGTAGGGAGGAAGCACACATCTTAAATCTTTTTTTATCTCAATTATATACCACTCTTATGCACATACTCAGTTATAGTGGTCAGTCCCATGAGTTCTATTCTCTAGATTCACGAACCTGATTGTGAGGTGTGAAAGGTCTTTCTGGTGGATCTACGGAGTATGTTTTGGGTGGTTATCGCCTTCTGGAATACATGTAGTGTCTTTCGCTTCGGTTTTTATCTTTCTACGAAGGGGTTGGTTAACAGCGCGCGATACCCTTCTCCTGGGTACTTCGGAAAGTTTTTAGATAAGAGCGACGACCGACGGATCGCATTAGGTTTTTATTATTTTTAGGTTCGGAAGAACCTTTATTTTCCGAAATGGCTATGGTGAAAGTTCTTTTTACACAACACTAGGGATTTACACATGGTTGCACTAAGTCGAACCATGATTGATAGGGGCGTCGAAGTTGGCATACATCGACATGATATAGAAGGAGGGCCGATAGGGCCATGTGCTGAACGGGCACACAAGTTCTAGGCTTCTCGGGTTTCGTCCCGTGTATCAGTGCCGCGGATACTGGGACCGATAGAGGCGACGCGGAACTATAGAGGGTCCTGAGGTTTCGGAATGACGTACTTCTCATGAATGGATTCTCATGAGGCCTCTCTATAATCGCCTAGTATACACTAGTCATGTATAATTAAGGTGGTAAGGACTGTTGACTGAGCAACTCCGCCCTAAATCCACAACCAAACGAGGAACAGGAAATGAGGCAGCATCACTCACTCGAGGTCCATCCATCTTAATTATATATGGCCTTAACGTACATATCGAGCCATTATAGCTTTACCTGCTGAAACTTTGAATTCTTACGACAGTGTTGCGACTTTCGAATTATCGGGAGAGTAATTACATTTAGAATTAGTCTTTTAATGTTTTCGGTTAGTTATCTAGGATTGAGAGACGTACCAAAAATTCTACCGGGTTTCTTGATGCTTCTTCTTAGGCATTAGAGTTAGAATCCTCCTGTGCCCTTGTCGTTTCTTTCAGTTGGGTAATCTCACTTTAGGTGCCCAATCTCACCACAGAAATGGCATACTGGATTGGTCGCCACACTGGTGGTTAATGTAATAAACTCAACTGGGGTTCTGCAAACGCGAGCGGTATGCCCCTTCATGTTGCACCTAGCACAAAAGAGTTCTCGACAGATACCATGATGATGGTAGCTCCACTTGTTGCAGTGGGGAAGGTTTCCTAGGTATGGTCTTCTTGAAGTCGGGATGGAAGGGCTGGCAGGGGTATTGACTGTCTCAGCTCATTGCCCTTCGGAAGGTCCTTGAGCCGAGGTACTTCCCTCCTCGTTCTTGAACTTTCTCTTCAGTGGATTTGGTTGAGGTTCTTGGGTGGCTGGGTACACAGAGGTTGGTTGTTGTTGTCCATTACTTGGATCGGGAATCCCGATAGGGCTCTTGCTAACATTGGCGTTGTTAGCATTTAGATGAGCCATGACAGTGGCTACGGCTGCCAAAATTGCAATTTGGAACATAGCTTCATCGAATAGGAGAGTCGGTTTCTTGCCAGCGGATTGGTTACGTTTCTTCGGAGGCATGGGTTTCCTACACGAAAAAGAACACAAGTTGATGAGAGACGATGGTTAACCCTGGACGTATCTATCCTTACTATAATAGGCATATATTTTTCCCGTGCCTTGGATGTTGGTTATCTGAGTGTCGACCTACATCCGTATGATGTAGTCCAGGTCTCAAGGTAGGAGTAAGAATATCGGAAAGCCATAAGATGGAAGTCGTTCCTACTAGGTTATATTTATGCTGGAAAGGTTCACTCTCCGACTTTGGAAAGATTTGAGGGGAGTTCGAAACGAAGACTGCGGAAAGAAAGGCTCATGAAGACTTATGGCTAAGCATTCTCAATCGAGGTTTTGATATCCGGTCCAATCGTATTACTTGCGACGGGAAAAGGCAATTTACCTAACACATAGTGTGAGTAGTGTAATCACTAACTCACTAAATTTTATTATTTTATGGGTGTATTAGCGCAACAATAATGAGGAAAAGACACTTCTCGGGTTCCATGTACTGGCTCCCTCTGTCTACCTCTATCCTAGACTGAGACCGGCGTTGGTTTTATTCAGATAGATACCTAGGGTTCTCTCCTCGTGTAGACATACCGAATCTCTACTCCGCCTTACTTCCGATCCTGACTCTGAGTGTCATCGCTTCATGATGGATGACTGGAAATCTCGGAAGTTCAGGCGAATTTCCCACCGATGTCCCTAAAAGGTATAGGCACTTGGTGGTTTCAGTAGTCTCGTCTTGGTTCATTTATTTCCGAACTGGAAATCTTCTCAATGAATCTCTTCTGGGTCTGAATCAACTCTTCTGTCGAACCCTGAAGTGGATAAGGTTTTCTATAGGGTTCGTGCGAGAATGGAAATGTCTAGAGAATCCTAAGAGATTATTAACATTTCACTGTGTGATCCATATCGAGTCCTGCTACAATTACATAGGGTACACAAATTATATATAATTTAGATCCGATAGGCCTTCGAATGTGCGACACTTCTCTATATCCACATCCAAACAAGGAAAAGGAAGTAGAGCGAAACCACACATTCTTAGCCTATGGGATCCTTACTATGCATAACCTTGGAAGTATACCTTCTGAAATCATTGGTATATCAATAAGGGATCTTTTTAGTTTTTCACACAAGGTTATCTATGGATCCTAAAATACCCCTATGTATTATAATTTCTTGTTTGATTCTTAACTTCTGAATATGATTCTTGGATTAATGTGAGTCTTTTAGTATTCCAAAATACTCCTATAGTATTTTAAAATTTATGTTTAGCTCTAGCATTCCTAGTTGGTAAGTTTCAGACCTGTTGCAACACCACTATCACTCCCAAGCACACGTTCACCGCATCTCGAATAAATGTAGTTGATCAGGTTACATTTATTCTAGCTTACGATTACATAACTGCTCAGGTTTGACGGTAATGCTCAACATCCGAAGACTTTTATTCTTGTTCTTCTTGTGATACTTGTGTTCGAGTGTTTAGATTCTGGATGTTCTTATACTTTGGTAAAATATGGTTATATTTTAAAGTATAATTCTTGGTCAGAGTGTTTTATCCCTATGTGTTTATAGGTTGTATATCTTTTATGAATTGATATACTGAGCTCACTATAAACAATGCTCTGATACCAATCTGTCACACCCCAAAACCGGAATGGCGGAAATGTTCTGGGGTGGATGACGTCATGTCAAGTATCACAACATATGCAGTATAGTAATCAAACTACGACAACCATTGCATTAATAGTAATAGTTTTACATAAGTTACATTTCATAGAGACGTTAAAGTAATACAGAAACTAGCATAGATGCAACTCGGTACTAGACTGTCTTCACAAAAGCTCCTGGGATGTACCTGTCTATCGCTGACTTGAGAATACAAGTTATTTTGAAAGCGAGTATCAGCATTTTTATAATGCTGGTGAGTTCATAAGTATTTAGTGTCATTTGTGTAAGTAAGCATTTTATTTCAAAATAACTTTACGAAAAGTAGTAGTTTAGAATCTACGGTGTAATAGCGTCCTTTCCAGAAAATCCTATATTTTCTAACTAAAAACAGTCTTCTACCAAGACCCGACAGAGTTATGTTTTAAAGAGTAATTTTCCCCGAAATACTATCATTATCGGAAAACAGTATTTACTTTAAAGGAATAATGAGAAAATCACAAGTAAAAATACCAGGGGGAAAAATAACATATGCCTCAGCAGTAATACTGCTGATTAAGGCAAAAGAAATCATAGACTCCAGGGGAATATCGAATGAATGATACGCCTGGCTCAGTCTAACAAAAAGGAACACAGACCCCAGACGGTGTCAAATGAACGATGCGGCTAGCAAGGTCTAAAACAAAGAAACACAGACCCCATACAATATCAAATGAACAATACAGCTAGCAAGGTCTAAAACAAAGAAACACAGATCCCAGACAGTATCAAATGAACGATACAGCTAGCAAGGTCTAAAACAAAGAAATACAGACTCCAGACAGTATCGAATGAACTAAACAACTAGTAAAGTCTAAAACGTCCGGTAATCCTAAGTGGAATGTCTCGAAATACAGTATTGATTCTCATTACCTTAAGGCCATGAATTATAAGGTAAACATGGAGATACTCGTAACCATACTGATTGACAGTAGAGTACTTGACGCCCTGCAAGCGTCGGAATAAATGTGACATTTGTCACCCCTTGGCTTGGTAGGCCGAGGACTATAGCTAGCAGTCAGGGTGCGGGAGTGTCAGTCCCGTATAGATCTATAAACACAATGCCCGCACTCCCTCCAGGAGACTCTGGTTACCAACTTGACAACCGGGAAATCCGTGTCCTGAAGATGCATCTCGTATTCTGAATTCTATTAGAGGCGCTGCAGTAATGATATAGACTCACGAATGAGCTGACTCCTTTGGAATTCTCATACTAGAAAGAGTAAATAGAACTTCCTAACTATTCCTATAATAGTTACTAGTGTCTCTGATCTATGAATGATGAATGGAAGGATGTCGTTGCTACCCAAGGGAAATGAACTGGTCGATGTAAACCTTTATGTCCATACATGTACTCATGATATATAACTAATGTTTAAACGACCTTCGGATGGATATCCGATACCCACCAGACCACATCCCAACGAGGAAAAGGAAATAGGGGGAACTAGCCTTCCTAAGTCTTTTAAACATTATTTATATAACTATACAAGTACAGGCATGCATTTAACGAAGTAGAAGCATAGAAGTATAGAAGAAAACTTTGGCAAAACCTTTGGAAAACCTTTAAAAATAAGAATTTACGACTTGATGTCGTTATGTAAAACAAGCTTTGAAAACCGTTCATAAACACGTTTTGACTATAATTTGATAACACAATATAAGTAAAGAAAACCTTTGTTTAAAACACTACTGTAACTGGTTTAGAAGTAAAACCTACAGCACGAGAGATAATTTGAGAAAAGATTTAAACAAGTAAAGACGTTTTGGAAAACCATCTATAGTATTATACTTGGTAAAACAGCTGAAAGTGTGATAAATCCTTGTGCATGCGGGTTATTAATCACATATGATTGATATGATAACTAGCATGCTTTAACTTGTATTCCCCCCCCCATAAAAGCATGTAAAACATTTAAAAGGTTAGTTCAGGGGTATGAACTCACATGTTGTAAGTGGATCGGGCGGAGGTGCCGGTTGGGTGCTCGGTGTCAAGGAAAGACTTGAACACACTTAGTGACCTATTAACATATGATGACATATGTTTACATACAATTAGTAATTATAATACTAATTAAACACGTATACGCATCCTAATATGCGAAAAACACTTTGGTCAAGTGCTAGGAGGCTATTGGGTTGCAATAAGGGAATGTATGGCCTAGCTAGGGAGTTTACTCTTCAAGAGTAAACTCTTTATGGAATTTTCAGCCCTAAGACCATATCTCCATGAGTTTACGGCCGTAAACTCATGGGTGGTGTGCTCTTTGATGCTAAAAGGTCTTATCTCACTTGTAGAGTTTGGCTAGGTTCACATTTAGGACATATGAAGGGTTTAAGGCTCTAAATGAACCACTTAAGGGAGTTCACGGCTGTAAACATGGAGTTTACGGCCGTAAACTCTCACTTGGTCATTCCCTTCATGAATTTAGGTCTTAAATGGAAGGGTATAAAGTTCTATGCATTTTTCCAGGCCATATAGGGAAGTTAGGGCATCATTTGGCCTCTTTAAGGGAGTTTACGGCCCATGGACCAATCCTTGGGGGGTTTACGACCGTAAACTCCTAATTCCTTGGTTTAATTGATGTTTAAAGCCCCTACTTCATTTGTGGTTGATTCTAGACATTTACCCAAGTCATAGGAGGTGTTTGAGGGCAATTTTAACACCTTAAAAGGTGTTCACGGTCCTTGAAGAGGGGTTTACGGTCCAAGAGTGTTCTTGGGCCGTAAACTCATGTTTACTCTCCATATAATAAGGTTTTGGTGTTCTAAGCTCGTACATGCAAGTCTACAAGTCAAATATAAGCCCTAGGAGTGATTTGGAAGGGTTTTGGGGCTTCAAAACCCCACTTATGGGTGTTTACGGTCCAAGAGTGTTCTGGGCCGTAAACACATGATTTGGCCCCTATTGTATGTCTTAAACACGAATTTGCATGTTAAATGAGCTAAACAACAAGTTACGGTAGATCACTTACTAGTTTGGGGCTTGAAATGGGCGGTTTTTGGATCGAAAGCAACTTGTAGAGAGAGAGTAGAGAGAGAGTGAAAAGGGTGTAAATGAGGTTTACTCACCCTTATTTAGGGGTTTGAGTTGGTGGCTCGGAGGAAATCTACCCGATACTGACGTTAAACGGGGCTTTTGGTCGCACCCGTTTAAATGGTCATAATTTGACTTGGTTGTAACTAATACTTTTTCAAGGGAATAATGAGGGTGTTTCTAATTTGTTCCAACCCTTACGAAGTCATAATAAAGTCCCTATTTAATTAACCTGGTCCAAAAGGTTACCGTACAAATTAATAAAGTGAGTTTTATTAACGGAAAAAGAGGTTAAAATGACGTAATAAATTTCGGGTTGTCACAAGGGTTATTAGTAAGGAATGACATCTAAGTGGTTGTTTTGGTTCAGGGAGTGAGTAGAGCTGATTCCGGATAGAGAAGTTTCAGCTATCATCCGACAGTGAGGTGAGTTTCCTCCTGGTTTGAACGGGTCGAAGGCACCAAGGTCGGCCCATATATGTTATGTGTATTGATTAGTAGCTGAGTGTGGGCGGGTCCGTATCTCATAGATAGTTGAGTGTGGGCGAGGCTCGTATCTCATAGCATTATTTGAGTATGGATATAGGACTAGTTGATAAATTTGATTATACTTGTTGTCTATGTGATACTTGTATGTATGCTTAGTAGTTGAGTGTGGGCGGGGCCTGTATCTCATAGTTCGCTGAGTGTGGGTGGGGCCCGTATCTCATAGTTAGTAGAGTGTGGGCGGGGCCCATATCTCGTAGTCAGCGGAGTGTGGGCGGGGCCCGTATCTCCTAGTTAGCCAAGTGTGGGCGAGGCCCGTATCTCGTAGCCAACGGAGTGTGGGTGGGGCCTATATCTCCTAATTAGCTGAGTGTGGGAGGGGCCTGTATCTCCTTGAGTGTAGGTGGGGCCCGTATCTCCTAGTAGCATGATTATGTGTATGATATGTGGTAGTTTGGGGAGACTCACTAAGCTTCGTGCTTACATTTTTTAGTTTTGGTTTCAGGTGCTTCCAGTAGCAAGGGGAAGAACTTAGGATGACTGCAATACACACACCATTTGTTTAGCTTGGGATGTTTTTACTGTGATATGTTGATATAAGTTTTGATAAGATACTTTGATTTGATACTTTGACTTATGTTTTTGGATGAAATGATTTTGATAGATATGGTTATTTTAATAAAAATGAAATCTTCGGTCATTATTTTTGGGATGTTACACTTTTAGCCTTGGATTATCCCAATGTTTAAACTAGTTTTAAATAAAATATCATTGTATTTATTGGATATTGCTTGATGTATTATATCATCAGATATATGTTTAAATTATCCAAGACTTCCTAGAAGTGATGACTATGTATTCCTAGCTTGATGATAGAAGCATCATTAGCATCACAGTGATGCTTTTACTAGGTATCATGTTCAGGTTAATTGCTCAATGCAAGTAGTTTAGGATTTGTACCTTTAAATGTATACAATTTCATATCTCTCACGAGATTGTCTCTTAAGACATGAACCCATTCATTAAAGTTGTGTCTATTGAATGCTATTGTTTCATTAAGTTATTAAGAAAAATGACAATTCATGATAATAAGAATGGATAATTTTTAACTACAAAATTTTAACAAAATTCATTTAGTATTTTCAATATTTAATCTTTAATAATTAATACCCTTTTATTTTCCAAAAACATTACTTATCAAAGTCTAGGATCCAAGTTGCAAAACAAATAAATGGTTAGTTATCCTTTATCCCATCCATTTAAATTCAACACGGTAGATATCGATTATCAATTATATAGTGTTATATAATTCCAAGATTTATGGGATCTCTAATAACAAATTTAATTAGACATGTTAGACCCCATCTATGCCTCAAAATTCTCTTGCTTAGGTATCCTTTATCACAAAAGATTTTCGATCAAATCATCCAACTTGAAAAACTTGTGTAATCGGCCTATAACTTGGTTATAAAATTGCGATGACACCCCGACTATCAAAAGACAACACGAAGTAGTTAGGTATCCTTTATCCTACTAGTGCATACAAGAGATGTGCGGGTGTTTTTCAAAATGATTGCATAGATTTGAGGTTTGTAAAATAAGGGTCTTTATATGTTTTATAATTCCTGTTTAAAAACATATAATATCATGGTTATTAAATGCATATAATAAACCATGGTATCAATTTTCAAAAGAAAATCACTTTTAAAGGTTCTATATAAAAAGCTAGTTTTGACGCAATTCAACTTTAATAACCGACATTAATTTTGAGTCCAGTTTTAACCTTATGTATGTTTAATAAAACTTCATTTTATTACTTATATATATGGAGTTTGTATAAGTTACAAAAATCACCATTTTAAAACTTACAATGGAGTATTTCAAAATTTTCCGTTATTTTTTTTTTAATAATAACTTGTTACATCTTATGTCCAATTTGAAAACCTAAACTCCGTGTGACGTTTATTTTGTCCAAAATTATTTTAGCACGTGAAAAACTATTTTTTTATCAACCGCACAAAATATTTGCATAAAATAAACAACACAAACATGCATAAAAAGATATGCGCATAAACATAGCCAACTAATGACAATTTTTTGTGAGCCAACACAAAAGATGCCAAGTCCATTCCTAAAGAGACATTTAAGGGGACCAAAAAAAAACTTCTTGTAATGTTATTGAAGAAGCTCCCACTTGAGTAAACACCAATTGCTTGCAAAAGATTGAAAAAACGTTTTGAAGGCTTTAGCAACTGTCGCTAAAAGTCCAACAGCCCTTTGTAAACAACATTAGTGACACTTTTCAGAAAATGTCGCTGAAAATCCTGTACACCTTTTAGACACGAAAATTGCTTTTTTGTCTTCAAAAAATGGTTCCAACTTCATTTCTTGTTACATTTTTGTACAAATAAATTAATTCTAAAAACTAATCTATTACTTACAAAAATAAACCAAGAAAACTAATTTGTTTAATTTATTACATACCATATGAATAAATAAATTGTTACAACCATTTTTATATACCAATTGTTGGGTTTTAGTTCAAAAATAGTTTCATAAACAAGAAAAATATGGCAACGGAAGAATTCAAATTTTGAACATAATATATAACATTTTATACCCACCAAGGATCTCCTTGCAGGTTATAGAAAGATAAAATACCGACAAAAGAAAGGATGAAGAAATAACAACCTTTGTAGTTATTTGGGTCATCTTGGAAGGCTTGGAAGTTGATTAAGAATGTGGAACCTTTGAGACACCAACAATGACTCAACTTGATGTAGATTCCAGTCTATAAACTCTTAATCCCTTAAGATTTAAGTTCCCAACCAATATGAACTTAAAGATAGCATGAAGATGTAAGTAACTTCAAGTGTTATTAACTAATTAAGAGAGAATGAGAGAGAGAGAGAGAAAGAGAGAGAGAGAGAGAGAGAGAGAGAGAGAAAGAGAGAGAGAGAAGTGGTTTCAACCACTAGCCTCAAACATATAAGAATGAGTGCAAGCCTCATCATTTATATGCATAAACTGATTTTATGGACGATAAGTCCTTAACACTTTAAGACAATAATGTCTCCTAAAGCCTACCTGTCTCCCCATGCTTTTAAGACATGCCATACTTTCCTTTAAAATAATCAAAAGCCCATAACATGCTTCCTAGAAGCATGTTTTAGATTTTATATATAAAATAAGTCAAACTTTTATAAAAAAACTCACAAGCCTTCTATAAGTTATAAAGTTTGCTTTTGGCTGAAAGACAAAAGTCTTTCTAGTCCAAAATAATGTACATGACTTATAAATCACATCATATGATATATTATGTTACTTGCTAATGAAAATTATTATTTCTATGAAATAAATAATTTCCAGTTTAATTATAAGACTTTATTGAATATTTATTAAAATCAACTTCTAATAAACAATTAGTTATATCAAGCTGTTGTTAGTGTGGCCCATTAGTATGATATATTAATTAACAATATCACTTTAATATGATTCTTGAGCATACTAGACCTTTCACTATAATGAGACAAAACACAAATGGTTTTTTCCTAGAGCGACAAGTGTAGTGCCCAGGGCGTTGTCCTTTATTTATTCTGAACCAATAACAGACGACCACTAGTGGTTCATGATCCACCAATGGGATCCTCTACGCCTTGTTGGCCAAGATAGAACAAAGGGCACCGTTGGGATCATGCGCAAGGAACAACATGTATGAAATGATCATTTTTCTCTGGAAGAAGGGATCATTTTCTCTCTATCTAAAATCCTAATCACCTTATTCTCAAACATACACTAACTAGACCGTCGGAGCTTCGTATTGGGACCACCTCCTGGACGTCAACTACGTTATCTCTTCGTTGTTGTGATTACAAGACTCGACCCAATCGGAATCATCGAGTTACGATGTCAGGTCCAAAGCACATATCATAACATTTGGTCTCATCTGGGCGTGTACTCAGAGTTACACAACCTTGATACGACTCTAGACGACGACGATGACAGGAAAGGGACGTATGGCGCCCAACATAGGAGAAACGAGCTCACACAGATCCATGTCTTCGCTCGATGGCACGCAAGTATCTGCATCAGAGGAACAAGCCTCCACCCAAACGCCATCATCACAAGCACCAAGTTCCATAAAAAAAACCGCAATGGCAGCAATAGCCGCCCTATGGTGACCGCCACCCATCACAGCAGAGCATCTGGTTGCAACCATGATTGCAGTGCCTCAGATAATGGCAATTCAGCAGTAGCAAGCACCAACCCAATAATCACAACTAGCGACTCAACAGTCGCAGCCACTGGTTTCTCAACCGCATCTGCCGCTACAGAAGGTGGGGACGAACACTTGGTCAACATGAACCATACTAACTGTTGCACAACATCTAATGTCAAGCTACTCGTTCTCTCTTATAGCGGGCATGCCGCACATTTTGCTTTTCGCTTAGTAGCCTCCGATGTTCAATCCCTACTTCCAAGTTCCAACAAGTGCAGGGAGGAATTCCCCAAGCATCACCGTCGTAGGAGTCCAACCCTCATATGCCATCGGTGCAAAAGCTCAATACCCACGCTTAGCAGTCGCATAGGTCAAACTCACAGCAGTTGGGATCGAGCTCATAACTACAGCGAATCATGAAATCAAGCTCACAGAAACAACCATACATCTTGCAAGAAGCGATGTATAATCAAGCGTATGGCAACCGTATTACACCCAACAATTAACGATATATGGTGGTTTTCCATATCCACACATGGAAAATCCATTAATAACCACTAACCGTACTTTCTGCCAAGATCTTCTATAGTACGAGATCCCACACTCAGTGAAGATACCACACATTTCAAAGTATGAGGGTACTACCGATACAGACGAGCATATCAACACTTATGAGTGGACGATGACATCGCTGAGGATGGACAAGTAGTTCGCCTGCACGTATTTCCTTATTATGTTGTCGAGAAATGCAGGCAAGTGGTTTAAGGCATTGGGACTTGGAAGTATCTTGAGTTTCAAGCAGTTGTGGTACCTCTTCATCAACAATTTCATGTAGCTAATAAAGTTCAAGGGAGATGCAAACTCAATAATGGCTTGCAAACAAAAGGAAGGAGATTCGATATGGGCATATTATGACATATTCACTCTGGAAAGGCTATATATCTCGGTTCATGATGAATTCCTTGTAACCGGCACTTTCACCCAAGGTCTACTCCCCAACCATCTATCAAAGAAGATGCAGGGGATGATACCTCAGTCGAGGGACGAGCTCAAGTATAGAGTTGAGAAGTATCTTAGACAGATTGAATGTGAAGAGAGAAAATAGGCCAATCTAAAGGTTATTGTTAATGCGTACATAAAACAGGAAAAAGCACTCTCTTGCCCCAACATTTTCCATTGAGAACGCCAGGACGATGGGCATGACAACTTAACCGAAACTCACGACACCCATCCCGGAGATATCATCCATTTGCAAAGACGAACATCGGGGACATCCAATCAATGTCCACGCCATCGAGAAAAGTCCTTCAAAGTCGAACAAAAAAAGGGAAAGGATTGTTAGTTTCACAAAAGCAAAACTCATGACATTGGAAAGTGTACGTTCCTGAAGAAAGAGATTGAAGAAAAACAACTAAAGGGAGACCTATCTGACATTGCAAAGGACCTGAGATCGAAGTTCGACGCCGATGAGAAGAATGCCCAAACTCTAGAAGACACGTGAAAACACCCAGAGAAAAAGGGTGACATCTTCACCATCGCCAGGCCTCGCGAAAAAGGCGAGCCCCATAAAGGAAAGGATGACATGGAGGTATTATCTGGTAACATACTCAATATCAAATTCTCAATATATGACCCAAGGCCACCAAACTGAGATCTCAGGCATCCACTCTTGATCACTGCTTGTATACGCCAACAGGGGCAGCTCAACTAGTTTGGGGGCTCTAAGCAAACCAAAAAATTGGGGCCTTATGGCATTTACTATATTTAATTATATAAATCCTAATTCAATGGTAATGTACTACACATTTAGTTCCAAACCTAATTCATTGATAATGTACTACACATTTAGTTCAAAGATAGATGTTCCTTCATAGAACAAGAAGAACATCATGTTTACTCCATATTGTTGAAACTGGAACATATTCCCATACAAACTAGACTACTAGAGCATCCACAAAAGTTATAGCCACATCATAATTCATAAATGAAAAAAAAAACTTAACAAATGATTCACTACGGTGTTCAATTTATTGGTATTGACATAATGAATATTAAAAAAATTAACCCCTATTAAGTATTAACCGTAATAGATAATCTATTAATCTGATAATCAGATTCACATATTCATAACTCATATAATGGAACTATTGGAAGGTCCGAAAATTGATATACAATTATACATATAACATATATCAAACATAAGCCTAATAAAATAATGGAGAAATAAGAATCAACAATGGAGAATCAGGTTATCAAAGGAGGAAGTCAAGAAGAACATACCATTTCATTGTTTCAGACTTTCAGTTCCTATCTTATTGTCTTCTTAAGGATAATTGACAACCTTGAAGTTTTCAGTGAGGAAGAAGAAGAATCGAGAATCAACTAATTAAAAATGAAGACTTGATCAATATTCAATCGATATTGTAGATTGGTAATGGTTGCTTCTTCCGAGATAGAGAATCATAGAAAGAGAAGCGGAGAAGGAAGATCGGAAGAAGAAGAAGAGTAGACAGTCGCTTGGTTGATGTTTTCTTCTATGGCATGTGTGAATACCGAATCACTAATAGATATTTGGCTTAAATGGGCCCCATTAGATTTAGGGACCCTAATCCCTTGCTTAATTTTTATTGAAGTAAAGTTGGCCCTGTACGCCAAACGCAAGTTCACCTTGTCTACATAGACAACGGTAGCAGTACAAACATATTGTATGAACATTGATTTAGGTAGTTGCCCACCTCCTCTAAGGAAGGATTAAAGCCTCCTACAGGTGGACAACAGGCTTCATAGAGCACAACCTATGGTTGTAACGCCCACAGATCCGGGCTAGTCAATTTAGAGACAATAAGCATCAAAACTGAGTTTTTTATGGAAGATTATTTAGAAGGATTAATATTTTCCTAGTTTTAGTATATGTTACAAGGGTTCTGTACATATAAAGAACGCCGAAATCCGAGTTATAACGAAGAAGTTATGACCCGTTGAAGTTTTTCGGCAAAACCGGCATGGCACCGGTAGGCGTAAATAGTGAATATACAATGAAGGACTTTTTAGCCTTATAAATCTAAACAAAATTTTTAGTATACTTTAAACCGAGAACATACAAAAAAAGAACGCCCAAATCTGACTTCGTATGAGGAAGTTATGAATTTTCTAACATTTGACATAACAGTGCACGACTCGAAACTCGAATTTTAGATCGAGCTATTTTTGGCCTACGCGACCTAAATGAGAATTTAAGATCTTGTTAATAGGAACTCAACGGTAAAAATACAGACGAAAACGGACTCCGTATGTCGAAGTTATGAATTTTACGTAGACAGTTAACAGTATAATCTCCTTGTACTGTTAAATTTAAGATCGGTCGAGAATTAGCCGACGAAGTCAAAATGAACGTTGTAGATCTTATTTTTACCTACGCTTGGATATAAAGAACGTCGAAAGCTGAGCTCATATGCAAAAGTTACAGGGTTTAGAAATCGGCAGGGTGCTGCTGCAAAAGGGGTGATGTGGCACAATCTTGGTCATTGCTTTCTCCCCAAGGCTTGCCACTAGATGGTGACATGTGGCACCAATTTCAGCCATATTTCACCCTATAAATACAACCCCTGCCACCCTCATTTCTTCACACCTCCACTCTTCTCTCTCTACTCTCTCTCTCTAAACCTCCCGAAACTCCCCTAGCACTAGAAGAAAGCCCCGGAGCGCTCGACGGCTCCGAGACGAAGAGCTTTCGGCTCGGAAGTTCTGCCCCTGCAGAGTCTAGTTTCTAGCCAAACCCCCTCGTAGGTAAGATATGCCTACCTGATTTTTAATATAGCTTTTATTTAAATATAGTAACGTTATTAGGACCTTATAATAATTATTTGAGCTATTGTTATGGGTTATATAAGTGTCGTTATAATATCTTTTTAACCACTCGCGGTATGGAGAATCCGGTTTGAAGGCCAGCCTGAGTTGTTGGATTTTAGAAGTGTTATATGCCAAAATGATCCTGCCCTCCGGTGTTTCATGTCTGGCCCCTGTCTGTACATAGTGGGTGAAGAGTATTGTTTAACGCTTATATAATAGTAATAATAGCTAGACTATTAATTAGTCTCGTTGAACATTAGACTAAACTTTAGTGGAAATGATACCAGGGGTTATCAACGAAAATTTGTTTTAAAGTAAACGAAGTGTTGTCTGAGTAGAGAGTCACCACCTTTGCAGGTGAGTGCATAATCCCTTTCATGAATTTGATTTTAATACAAGTATTGATTGAAGTATTAATTATATGTTTATGTGCGAATTAATTGATGTTGCCTGAAATACGTGTTAAAGAACATACCTGATTATATATGATGATTTAGGATAAAGAGTAAACCTAAATTAATTATGAGAAATTTTGGGTAGTATTTTCTTACGAGTACGTGTGAGTTATACTCAGCGAATAGAACTTTAGTATATGTCATTGATCCGGGAGCATGGATTAGACATAGTCATTGTCCCTAGTCCGAGAGTATGGATTGGACATAGTCAACTGTAATTAATCTGGGAGTATGGATTAAGACATAGTCAATTGTCCTTAGTCCGGGAGCATGGATTAAGACATAGTCAGTTGTCCTCAGTTCGGGAGTATGGATAGGACATAGTCATTTGTCGTTAATCCGGGAGAATGGATTTACACAGACATTTGTCCCTAATCCGAGAGTATGGAATGGGCACAATTGTTGATCCGTGAGCATGAATTAGATCTGAGAGTATAGGTTAAGTAACACGTAAAATTTAAGGTCCGAGAGTACGAATAGTCTCGTTGTGAGGATTAACGGGGTGGGGTAAGAGTTGCTTATATATATATGGTGAAATTGTATATTTTGTGAGCACTAAATTATATATATGATATAACATTGTGGAATTGAAATCTCTGTGTACTCACCAGGTTTCCCAACCTAACCCACTCAAGCTTATTTGTATCACATGTGTCGATACGAAGTTACATTACACTGAGAGATTAAAGAGATGTAGATCACTAGTGTAAATGAATGTAAGTTCTATTTATGCTTATGTTTTTGTATTGACAATGACATCCCAAATGTTTTAAAATGAATAAAAATACATTTCTTCGGAAATGTTTTGATAACATATTTATCATGTTTTACTGGGAACAAATTACGCAATATTTTCACTAAAAGAGGTACTCTGATTTTTATAAAGCATAAAAAATCAGTCTTTTCTGGCCGTGAAAATGGAGATGTCACAATGGCCGCTGGGCACCATACATTTACCACCTACCTTGGTCAGTCACGATGGGAGGGATAAGATCACACAAACGATCAAATTTTCCATGATGCGCCTCCCAACAGGGCACAACATCTTGCTCGGGTGACCGACGTACTTCTAGTTGCATGCCATACATCAAAAATCCATGGTACTGTCAAGTTTATCACACACGTTGGGTCAAACGCAATAGTTGCCATTAGCCCACGAGCACACCATTGCCATCAAGTCATTGCCGCATCAAAGCTGGTGCGAGCGCCAAAAAAGTTAAGAGAAGATTTCCCAACAGAAAAGAACATCATTCACCCAGATTACCCATAGCAAACAATTTGAATATGTGCCAACCTATTGAAAGAAGCAAAGCTAAAGCTAGTCTCCCTCGTGATGCGTCACTCCATGGTCTTCATGTGGCAACCTACTGATATGACAGGGGTCGATCACAAGGTCGTTGAACATAGCTTGAACATTCTCTGGGGGAGCACCTCCATCAAGTAAAAAAAGAGGGGGTAAGCGGATGATAGAAGCAAGGCAATCAACACAGGGGTGGAAAAGTTGGTGGATGTAGGCATCATCCAAGAGGCAATTTTCCTACCTGTATAGCAAACCCAGGAATGGTAAAGAAGCACGACAGATCATGGCATATGTGTATTGACTACTCCGACTTGAACAATGCTTGCCTAAAGGAACATTACCCCCTCCCGGAGATAGATCAAAAGGTTGAATCCTAAGACGGAATCCAGTTCAAGTGTTTCCTCGATGCCTAAAAGGGCCACCATCATGTCCAGATGAAAAGAGAAGATTAGGAGAAATGGCCTTTCATACTGATCATGGCACTTTCTGCTACCGGAAAATGCCATTCGGTCTCAAGAACGCCAGGGCAACATACCAGCGCGTGATGGACAAAGTGATAATGATACTAGGTTTCGCCAAAGGAAAATAAAATTGTTAGAAGCAAAGTGCTGCCCGAGTTTGGAGTCATCATTTTAACAAGTGAGTGCATATTTTCTTACACGAACATGATTTTAATACAAATATTAATTAAAGTATTAAGTATATGTTTATGTGTGAAATATTTGATATTGCCTGAAATACGTGTTAAGAGCACATATGTCGATATATGATGATTTAGGATACAAAGTAAACCTAGATTAATTAAGATATATTGGGTAGTATGTTCTTATGAGTACGAGTGAGATATACACGGAGGGTAGAACTTTAAAATTAGTCATTAATCCGAGAGCATAGATTAGACAAAGTCATTCGTCCCTAATCCGAGTTTATGGAGTGGGCATAGTCATTTGTCATTGATCCTAGAGAATGGATTAGACATAGCTTATCTGGGATATATATATATATATATATATATATATATATATATATATATATATATATATGATATAACATTGTGGGATTGAAATCCCTATGTACTCACCAGGTTTCCCAACCTGACCCACTCAGTTTATTTGTATTACAGGTGTCGATAAGAAGCTACATTACACTAAGAGATTAACAGAGATGTAGATCATTAGTGTAAATGAATGTAAGGTCTGTTTATGTTTATGTTTTTGTATTGACGGTGACATCCCAATGTTTTTAATATAAACATAATACATTTCTTTGGAAGTGCTTTGATAATATATTTATCATGTTTTATGGGAACAAATTCCGCAATATCATTCTTTAAAATGGATACTCTGATTTTTAAATAAGCATAAATAAAATTTTTAAAATGACTGCAAATTTGGGGATGTCACAGTTGGTATTAGAGCATTAGTTTAAGTGAACTAGGAATAAGAATTTATTTCTAGACTTAAACTTTGAATGCTAAGCGATGATCGTGAGGAGTGTGTCTAATATATTTTAGGAAGTACACCTGAATAAACATAAACACTAACTTGTTTAGGAAAGATGACTAAAATGATTTGATGTGCCAAATGATTTGTGATGCTTTATGATGCCATTATTTGATTGGATCTATGCTCTGTTGCCGACCGGATCTGGAAACTTTATGTGTTCAGATTTCTAAACATTTAATTACGGTATTAGAATTGGCATATAACTTTTCGAAATGATAAGGAGATTTATACGTCTATCGTAAATAAAGCTTTCTCTATCTTAATTCTCGTTACTACACACCGAACGTCTGATTTGGTGTATAGATCGACATGGTGAGAACTCGAAGTAGGCTGGGAAATGGTAACCATCAGCCTGAGCCACGAGTGATTGAGTGTGCACCAGAGGTAGCAGCTGCACCTATGCCAATCACGATGGCAGGAGTACAAGCAATGATGCAGGTGATGTTGGATCGTCAAATGGAAGAGACAAGGCGTCTACTTCAACATAATAAGGATGAACCTATTCTGCCTATCGTGCAACCTGAACTGAATGATGAACTGTCGGAGGAGGGAAATTACAGTCGTACAGTGAGTCAAGTTGAACCCCAAGTGGTTAGACGAAATAACCAGGATAAAGGAATTGAAAGGAATGGATGCAAGTATAAAGACTTTACGACTTACAAACCCTCAACTTTTACTGGGAAAGAAGATCCAATCGGAGTTATGGACTGGATCTCTGAGATGGAGCTAGCTTTCATAACATCTGGTTGCAAGGGCAAGCTACAAACAACTTATGTTGTGTGTCAGTTTAGGGGTGGGGCTGTTCGTTGGTGGAACACTTTGGGAAGGATCATAAGCTCCAATGAGCCACTACAACTAACATGGGCAGAATTCTTGGTACACTTTAAATGCAAGTTCTACTCAGCCCAAAACATGCTAGAGCTGGAAAACCAGTTTCTGACGTTGAAAAATGGCAACATTTCCATTGATAAGTATACCAATGCCTTCACAAACAAGATGTAGTTTGCATTGCGCATCGTCCCTGACGATCTAACAAAAATCGATAAGTAAACAAACGGACTACCATGGGAGTACATTGTGCCAATACACCATGCACCTACTATTGAGGCAGCCATCTAGGTTGCTAAGTTTGTTGAAGAAATGATTAAAGGTAGAACCACCAACAAGGTTGAAGTTAGCGAGAAGAGGAAGTTTGAAGGGTCGTCGAGATCCGACAAGAAAAATAGGTTCCTGAAGTTTAATCCCGACAACAAGAGGTATGGGGATAGCAATGGAGAAAGTCGATGTGACAAGTGTAGAAGGAAACACATTGGGAGATGCTCTAAGGAGGTGACCTGCTTCAAATGCGGGAAGACTAGTCACTATGCTGATGAATGCACAAACAAGAGAGAAGTTTGCTTTAAGTGTGGTGAAGAAGGACACTTCAAGAAAGACTGCCCAAATAGGGAAGGAGCTACAAAGCCAAACATACCACCAGAGCCAAAGGCAAGAGCATTCCAGATGATCCTTGATGAAGCAGGTGACAATGCAAGGGATTAGGAGTAAGGGTCTATAAAGTAGCCATATAAATAGTATCATATGGTGTAGCCTAATATAAGAGGCATAGTATAGGGTGAACTTGAATATTATGTAATCATTTCAAGAAATGATATAAACCCTAGTTATGTTACCCGATGTGTTAAATGACTATGTGAAATACTTGTATGGTGAGTTGGAGAACTGCGAGACAATACTTAGGACGAGTATGAGTAGGCGAGGAAGGTAGTAGAGGCCTATACTACCAGAAACACATGACTCACACTTGGGTCATGGAAAGTCACAAGGTTACCAAGGCGCTAGTAATTGATTTCATTTTGTTCATGTCTGTCATTATCATCATTTCGGTAATGACTAAGATGATTGTTATTCCGACCCTAGTGGTCATATTAAATCGAATCCGAATAAGATGATTATGTTATAGGACAAAGGAGTTATGAACCTAGGATGAAAATATAAGGTATGGAGTCATTATACGAGCCTTGTTTCATTGATAATTCTGGGACGTAATCATCCTAAGGTGGAAATAATTGTAACGCCCGCAAATTCGGGCTAGTCAATTTAGAGACAATACGCGTCAATAATGACTTTTTGATAGAAGATTAACTAGAGTAGATAATCTTAACCAAGTTATAGTACATGTCACAAGGATTCCCTGCATATAAAGAACGCTAAAATCCGACTTATAATGAAGAAGTTATGACCTGCCGAAGTTTTGCGACAAAACCGGCACAACACCGCGCATCGTAACAAGTGAGTTTGTGATAAAATACTTTTTAGCCTTAGTGATCTAAATGAAAGTCATAGAATACATTAAGTTGAGATCGTGCATATAGAGAACGTCCAAAGCTAACTTCGTTTGAGGAAGTTATGATTTTTCTAAGATTTTGCATAGCAGTACACAACCTAGAAATCGAATTTTAGATCAATCGATTTTTAGCTGACATAATTTAAACGAGAATCGAAGATCTCGTTGATAGGAGCCCAACGATATAAAGACAGATGAAAACGGACGTCGGATGACAAAGTTATGAATTTTTAATTGACTTTATCTGTGTAAGCCTATTAAAACATAACTTTAAAAATAAAGTCAAAATTAGCCGACAGAGTCTAAATGAAAGTTGTAGATCACGTCACCACCTACGCATGGATATAAATGTTGGATAAGGTGTCTAAGTCCATAACTATTTCGGGTCAGTACTTGACCCGACCCGGCATGGTCCATTTGGGTTGCATGGCACCATGTAATTGGATAGACTAAATGAGAGTAATAACACTTGGAGATTATTAATATATTATAAGTTCTAATATATTAATAATATTATTTGATTAGTTTGATCAAGAATTAATTTAGAATTAATTAAGTGATCAAAGGATAACTAATTAAATATATGGGTTGATTATGTAAATCATTCATATCTTGTATAGTGGGCTAAGAGGCTCCATGGATTATCAAGTTGGGTTCCACCCTTAGGATGCTCCATGGATGCTCCATGGGAGTTACAAACCCATGGGTCATGGAAATGAAGAGTCATGACACATTAGGGTTTACATGGTGAACCCTAGATGTGTCAACACAATATAAGAGTCCCATTCTCCACCAAAATCGGCTACACATAAGAAACTAGAGGGCTTGGCCGATTTTAAGAAGTGTGTATTCTCTCAAAAGTCTTTCCAAGAGCATTTGGTGTTGTGTGAAGCATTTGAGGCATCACACTTGGGGTGCTAGGCTCACAAGGTTTCAAGGAACATAAGCAACAACAAGGTAAGTTATTCTATCTTTCATTCAAGTTAAAATTGTTCCCCATGTATGCTAGATAGGAATATAACCTTGGAAATTCAACTTTGCATGATAATTAGACAAACATAGATCCAAGGTTATTAGGGTTGCATGTACACTTAGGAAGTGTTAGAATGCTCAAAACCCATCACTGGTATCAGAGCCTAGGCTTGTTTGTTTGTTATTTGTGCTAAAAAGTTGAAGAAAGTCGGAAAACTTGATGTCTGACTGCTGGAGTCGTCGAGTCCATTGGGGGACTCGTCGAGTTCACTTGTATCTACAACCTACTCGTCGAGTAGGTTAATGCACTCGGCGAGTAGGGTCGACAGAGTGCAGATTTTCGACTTTAGTTGCTGGAAATGGATTAGAAACATTACCCTAAACTATTTTGGTACTTGAAAACTTTTTTTAGATGGTGTAATGTCTTGCTAATTCATTTACAACAACTAGTTATCAAAATTACAAAGTTTTAAGTGTAGTTTTGATTCATGAAAGTGCTTATGTTCATGTTCTTGATCTTATGATGTTTAGATGATCATAGGAATTATTTGTAACCTATGTGGTAGTTTAATTCTTGATCATAATGTGTTTTAATGGTATCCATAACTTGTCCTCAAGTTATGGAAAACCAAAAGTCACTTGAGTTAAAAACCATTAAAAGAACACAAGAGTTAGAAAAATGAAGAGTCTTCATTTTATTACTCTATTAAACTCATAAGTTACAAGAAATGAAGAGTTTTGAAAGTTTACAAAACTTGCCCTCAAGTTTTGGAACAAGTAAAGTCAAGTTAAAACTTTAGTTCCAACCCTTAGAATTTTAAAAGTTAAAATTCAACCCTTATACTTATATTATTATGATTTAATAATTATATACATATATATATATATATATATATATATATATATATATATATATATATATGTATGTATAAGAACAAAGTTGTCTTACCGCTAGTACGCCTCATTCACGAAACAGCCTATAAAATGGCAACTTAGTGGGTGTCCACTCTCACCCACCGCTTGCTTGACCGGTGGAGGGTCGTTAGCCGAACGGGTAAGACAATGACTTATAAATTCTCATTAAAAGTATGATGAATATTATAAAGTAACTAAATGTTTTATTAAATTCCCAATCTTAGTTACTTTAGGAAAAATGTGAATAAGGTGCTAATCCATGAAATTACACTTTACACTTTTTGTAAGTCGTTGGTGGAGAGTGCGTGGTTAACCGGCACACTAACTTGGACTTAACAAGGTAGGTAAAGGGTGACTTAAGGTTTATTATAGTATCGGTGGAGCGTGTGTGGTTTACCGGCACATCAATTGAGTGATAAACTTTAAGAGTACCAAGTGATTTGCATGGTTACTTCACACCTCGTTTTGTGATCCTCGGTATCCCAGTCACAAAACTTGGAGGGCACACTCAAGATTGAAACATGCCTTTGAAAAGTTCATTGAATCTCAAAGAATCTAGGAATTTCTAAGAACCAATCAAAAACCTAATATCTAATATTTCGGTTTTCGTGGTGGAAATTGGTGAATCGTCATTCACCTACCTTTCAAATATGTTATAGCTTGGATTACGGCATACCTCTTCCAAGTTATAATATATTGTGATTGGATCCTAGCCTTAATATTGCATTTGGGTGTTTTATTAAGGACTCTCCTAATATCTAAACTAATCTTGTCCATTTCTTTCAGATGTCTTCAAACAATGCTGCTTCTGGCTCTAACCCTAATAGCTCCTTTACCCTTACGAACTTGTGTGGGAAAGTCACTTTTGATGGATCCAACTTCAATGAGTGGATCCGAAACATCAGGATGATTACCCGCTACGAGGACAAAGAATATGTCCTTGACAAGGAGCTTAAGGAGATTGATGAGACCACTGCAACTCCTCAGGAGATCGCTGACTTCCAGGCACATGAAAGGGATGCTACGAAAGTGGCATGCATCATGATGGCCACGATGACAGCGGAACTCCAAAAGTCTTATGAGGATTTCTAACCTTATGAAATGCACCAGGATTTGATGGAAAGATACCATCAAAGTGCACGACAAGAGAGGTATGAAATCATCTGCTCCATGATAACATCCATGATGAAGGACGGGGAATCCGTCATGAGCCACATGCAGAAAATGCAAAGGTATGTAGATCGTTTGCTGAAGCTTAATGTGAACTTCCTTGAGGAGCTTGCAATAGATATCATTTTGCACTCCTTACCATCGTGCTATGATCAATTCCGCATGACATATCACATGAATATGTAACACTGTAAATTTCAAAATAATTTTTCACAATTTATAAAAACATATCTCATTAACTTTCCATAAAAACATCAAGTTTAAATCTCAATTCACATTATACAAAATCCCAAGATCAATGTATATCAAAAATCCCATGCGTGTGTACAGATCAAGCCGGCGCCTTCCCACGGTCATCGCTAGTACCTCAAACAACAACACTAACACTGTAAGCATAAAGCTTAGTGAGTTCCCCAAAATACCACATAAACACACACACACACACATATATATATATATATATATATATATATATATATATTAGCCACTCGAGGCTATAACTCTGTGGGTCCGTGCACCCAAGCTCTGTGAACCCTCAGGTTCTAACTCTGGGAACCTTCCGGTTCCAACTCTATAAACATGCACAGCATAAATCACATAGACATCATGCAGTACAACACATAGCATACACATAACATACACATACTATGACACATAACTCTGATTACCTACTCAAGGTAAAGTATAGTGAGAAGACTCACCTCGCGTATCTCGATGACTCATAATCCTGGAATCCCTCGTGCTCGATCCTCCGAGCTATAATCCTCCTATAACATCATATGTCTCTAATTAACACTCTTTACACTAAGGTTGAATACCCCTAAGAAGTCAACACTGGTCAACGGTCAACGGTCAACTTTGACCGGACTCGGCGAGTGCACTATGGCGACTCGGCGAGTCTAGACATTTTCACCAACCTCTCCGGAATTCCCTTTTGACACGTCGAGTACTCCCCCTGACTCGACGAGTTCCACCTGGAAGAATCGCGGGGCCACCCCGACTCAACTCGCCGAGTCTCAAGAACAACTCGGCGAGTCCCAGCTCGACTCGGTCCACCTGACCACCCTCTCTAACTCGTCCTGACTCACTGAGTCAACCTATGACTCGATTGGACCACTCACTGGCCGATCTAAGGGAAATCTTCAAGCTACTCGTCGAGTCTGCTCATCGGACTCGGCGAGTCCATGCCATGCAATCACTCAAACTCGCTTCTAAGGTCAGATCTGCTCCAACAATTCATAGATATGGTCTTCCTAGACTGATTCATCACGTAAAGCCCTTATCTTGGTGTTCACAACACACCCTATGGCTCATAAATAGCATTTTGACCCAAGGCATAAGGATTCCAATCCAAAACCTCCATTGATTCACAGAAAGCTTGGACAAAGGGACACTCTGGACCTCAAGGGTCCAGATCTATGGTCTAAATCGCTTAAGGGGCCAAGGGGGCTCTAGATCTAGCCACAAAAGGGTTCAATACGCCCTAAATCAAATAAACATCAACATAGAAGAGGATAGCTCGAAGATATTACCACAATAATGATGCTCTGGACTCCAAACTCTCAGAAAATGGCTCCCCTTGCTTTCCCCTTAGCTGATCCTCCCTTTCCCTTGCAAGATGACACCTCCAAGATCAATAATGGCCTCCTACTTTGCTCCAAACGCTCACACTCGATTAGGGTTTCACTCAAGGGATTGGTGAGCACAAATGACGGCCATAAGGCCCTTTAAATAGGTCCCAAACCCGAGAAATTATGGTTTCATTAAACAGCGCAGACTCGCCGAGTCCATACCCTGGACTCGCCGAGTCCAGGCGCGAACCCGCGACCAGAACCTCGATCCTACTCGGCGAGTCTGAGCTCCAACTCGCCGAGTCCCCTCTCAAAACACAAAAAACATAAACATAAAAGATACCTGGAAATCCGGGCTGTTACAACTCTCCCCCACTAGAACTAGACTTCGCCCTCGAAGTCTCGCTCTGAAAATAGCTCCGGATGCTGCTCACGCATCTCACGCTCCGGATCCCAGGTCATCTCTGATCCCTTCCGATGTTGCCACTGAACCAACACCAGAGGTACCTCCTTGTTCCTCAGAACCTTGATCTTCCGATCTCTGATGGCCACTGGCCTCTTGGCATAATTCAAGCTCGCATCCACCTGAATATCCTCTAATGGAACCACTGCCGACTCGTCGGCTATACACTTCCTCAACTGCGACACATGAAAAAGTGTCGTGAATCTGCCCCAACTCTGCTGGCAACTCCAAACGATAAGCTACCCAGCCTACCCTCGCAACCACACGAAATGGACCAATATACTGGGGCCCCAACTTGCCCCTCTTCCTGAATCGAATCACTCCTTTCCAAGGAGAGACCTTCAGGAGAACGAAGTCACCGACTTGGAACTCAAGCTCGGACCGGCGTCTGTCTGCATAACTCTTCTGTCGGCTTTGAGCGGTCAACAGCCTCTGTCTGACCTGCTGAATCTGCTCTGTCGTCTGAAGCACGATCTCTGTACTGCCCATCAGTCGCTGACCAACCTCTCCCCAACAAATGGGGGTCCGACACCTCCTCCCATACAACAGCTCAAAGGGTGGCATACCAATTCTCGAATGATGGCTGTTGTTGTAGGAAAACTCTGCCAAGGGTAAATACGCATCCCAGCTACCCTCGAAATCCAACACACATGCTCGGAGCATGTCCTCAAGCGCCTGAATCGTCCGCTCACTCTAACCGTCTGTCTGGGGATGATATGCGGTACTAAAATGCAGTCTAGTACCCAACTCCTCATGAAA
Source organism: Lactuca sativa (assembly GCF_002870075.4). Taxonomy (NCBI): domain Eukaryota; kingdom Viridiplantae; phylum Streptophyta; class Magnoliopsida; order Asterales; family Asteraceae; genus Lactuca; species Lactuca sativa. Next base: position 106,808,283 of record NC_056628.2, read on the forward strand.
TTTCTTCCAGAACCTGGAAGTGAAACGCACATCACGATCCGAAACAATCGAGATCGGCACCCCATGCCGAGATACCACTTCCCTCACATACACCTCCGCCAATTTCTCTGCTGAAGAACTCTCACTAATGGCAAGGAAGTGAGCCCTCTTCGTCAACCTGTCCACAATCACCCAAATTGCATCAACTCCTCTGGCAGTCCTCGGCAATTTGGTGATGAAATCCATAGTGATCTGTTCCCACTTCCACTCGGGAATCTCTAATGGCTGCAACTTGCTATGCGGCCTCTGGTGCTCGGCCTTAACCCTACGGCAGGTCAAGCACCTCTCAACAAACCATGCGACGTCCCTCTTCATACAGGGCCACCAATACTTCTTTCTTAAATCCAAATACATCTTAGTGGCCCCTAGATGGATCGAAAATTTCGACCGATGAGCCAACTCCATCAAAGTGGTACGCGTTCCTCCCACAAACGGTACCCAAATACGCCCCTGAAATGTCATAAGACCCCGACCATCGGTCACAAACTCTGAAACCAAACTAACAACCCGTTCCCTCTTCTGCATCTCAGGTTGCACAGCCTCGGCCTGTGCCCCGCGAATGGCGTCCAATACCGGAGCTATCACGGTCAATCTCAAAGACACATCCCGCAGTGGAGTGCTCTCCGCCCTGCGGCTCAACGCATCGGCTACCACATTAGCCTTGCCTGGGTGGTACAGGATCTCACAATCATAATCCTTGACCACATCCAACCACCTTCTCTGACGCATATTTAGGTTGGGCTGATCCATCAAATACTTCAGACTCTTATGGTCCGTGTATATCGTACACCGAACCCCATACAAGTAGTGACGCCAAATCTTGAGGGCGAACACCACTGCCCCCAACTCTAGATCATGGGTGGGATATCTCGTCTCATGAGGCTTCAGCTGCCTCGATGCATATGCTATCACATGCCCTCTCTACATCAGCACCGCTCCCAATCCCAAAATCGATGCATCACAGAATACCACAAAGTCCTCCATCCCTTCCGGAAGAGCTAACACCAGGGCTTCGCACAACCTCTGGCGAAGTGTCTCAAAGGAGGCCTGCTGCTCGGGGCCCCATGAAAAAGCAACACCCTTCCGAGTCAATCTGGTGAGTGGCACTGCGATCTTTGAGAAATCCTTGATAAATCTCCGATAATACCCTGCCAACCCTAGGAAACTCCTGATCTCGGAGGGTGACTTCGGCACCTCCCAACTCATGACATCCTCCACCTTGGCTGGATCGACCAAAATCCCTTCCTGGTTAACGAGATGTCCTAAGAACTGAACCTCCCGCAACCAGAAATCACACTTGGAGAATTTGGCATAGAGCCTCTCCGATCTCAGAACTCCAAGAACCTCTCTCAAATGCTCCTCATGCTGCTCTCTAGATCTCGAATATACCAGAATGTCGTCGATAAACACAATCACCGACCGATCCAGCATCGGCCTACACACTCGGTTCATGAGATCCATGAACACTGCCGGGGCATTGGTGAGCCCAAAAGGCATCACCACAAACTCATAATGCCCATAACGCGTCCTGAACGTTGTCTTCTGGACGTCCTCATCCCGCACTCTCACCTGATGATATCCCAATCTCAAATCGATCTTGGAAAACCAAGATGCTCCCTGCAACTGATCGAATAAATCGTCGATCCTCGACAATGGGTAACGGTTCTTGACCGTCAGCTTGTTCAACTCCCGGTAATCAATGCACATCCGGTGTGAACCATCCTTCTTCTTGACGAACAGGATAGGTGCTCCCCACGGCGAGCTGCTCGGCCGAATAAACCCCTTCCCCAGCAGCTCCTGTAGCTATGAGGATAACTCTTGCATCTATGGAGGTGCAAGGCGATAAGGCACCTTAGCGATAGGCGCAGCCCCCGGAACCAAATCGATACTGAACTCTACTTGTCTCACAGGAGGCACACCCGGCAACTCCTCGGGAAATACATCCGGGAACTCACGCACTACCGGAACCTCCTCCACTGAACTCGGCCTCTCGGAAATCACCCGCGTATCCATCACATACGCCACAAAACCCTTACAGCCCTGCTGTAGACACTGCCTCGCCCTAGCGGCCGAACAAAACGCTGATCCTGAACGTGTACCCTCGCCGTATACCGAAAGAACTCCCCCACTAGGGTCTCGTATCGTCACCAGCTGTCGCTCGCAGTCGATGACCGCACCGAATCTACTCAACCAATCCATGCCCACAATGACACAGACATCACCCATAGCAATAGGAATCAGATCAATCGGGAACTCAACACCGAATATCTCAACTACGCAACCTCGGAGAACCTCCGTGGCATATATCACCCTCTCATCAGCTATGGAAACTCTCAGAGGCCGACTCAACGCCTCACGACTAACACTGATATGCTGACTAAAAGCCAAAGATACAAAAGACCGACTCGCACCCGAGTCAAATAACACCAAGGCAGGTACAAAATTCACAAGAAAAGTACCTACGCATAACATAACATAAGCATAATATCTCAACATCAAAATAAATATATGAAAGAACACATACCAGCCACGACATCGGGCGCTGCGCGGACCTTCTCCGCGGTCAGCTGAAAGGCTCTCCCTCATGCCCTCGGCGCCTCGGCATTCACTGGACGACTCTCTGTAGCTCTGATGGCGGCAGGGGCAGATCCCTGAGGTGCTCCCTGAGATGACCCTCGCAGTTGCGGACACTCGGCCTTCCGGTGTCCGGTCTGATTGCAGTGGAAGCACACTGCAAACCCCTTGGGGCAATCCTTGGCCATATGCCCCTCCTTGCCACATTTGTAGCAAGATTCCGCTCGGCAGACTCCATCATGACCCTTGCCACACTTTCCACAAGTGCGGCCCTTCTGGCTCCCTGGTTTGGGATCAGCGGGCTTGGACCGCTTGGCTGCCGGCTGAGACTGTGCCGGTCGCCGATCCCTCCCCTGAGACTCCGCATCCTCCCTAGCCTGAGTCTCTAGCTCGATCTCCCTCTTCCGGGCATTTTCCTAAAGCTCAGCAAATGTCCGGTACGAGGAGTTCGCCGCGAACTCCCGAATATCCCGCCTCAAAACGCTCAAATAACGGCTCATACGTGCCTGCTCAGTGGACACGTGCTCAGGGCAGAACATCGCCCTCTCATGAAACATCCTCGTGATCGTTGTAACCGACTCAGTACCCTGCTTGAGGGTTAGAAACTCCTGTGCCAAACGCTCCCTCTCCACCTGGGGAACGTACTCATCTCGGAACATGATAGTGAACCTCTCCCAGGTCACTGCCACAAGCTCAGCAGGCGTATAATGCACTGTCACAAACTTCCACCAGTCCTTCGCTCCCAAGCGAAGCTGGTTCAACGCGAACCGAACCTTCAAATGCTCAGGAGATGAGCAAGTGAAGAAGCACCCCTCAATATCAGATATCCACCTCATCGCTGCCACCGGATCTTGGGTCCCATGAAACTCTGGTGGTTTTGTTTTGCTGAACTCCCGGAACAGCAACGCATCACCACCTTGCGGCCTCGCAGCAGCAATCGCTGCGATAGCTGCTGCAACAGCAGCCTCAGAAAGAGCGGCATAACGCTCGTCAAACGTCTCAATCAGCGTGGTCTTTATAGACCCAAACATCTCCGGTATCTCTGCCCTGATGGCCGCAACCACCTCCTCATGAATGATCCGGCGGATCTCCTCATCACTGGTACCACTGCTCTCGGGCATCAAGCGTGTCCTCACCATGATCTACCTCTGAAATACAACATACGATAAATTAGAACCCTTACGAGCATACTCACACTCGACAACTCTTTCCTCCTTGATTCTTGGTATTCCAAAGATTCTTACTTGGGCTGTACACCGCTCCGGTGCTTTCAGTAGTACGGGCCCAATACTACTGTCCACACCGTATCAGAATACACCCCAAGTCCTCCTCTTCGGATCCCAATTTCCAAGTACTCTATCATGCATAGACCTCCCACTAATAGATCTCTCATAAGCCCCTTACTGCTACCTACTCACTTTCAAGCCTCTCATAGCAGCTCACCTCTTCCTAGGCTAAGGCATCACAAATCAGGCCACTCTAGTCCTAATAGGAATACCTAGACTACTCTAGCATGCGAATACATCATATCAGTATCAATATCACATAACATAAGGGTATTTTGGGAAATCACCGTTCAGGCGCGGACTGATCGTACACACAACTCTGCTCTGCATTTTCAAAATCTTTTATACTTCTCTTTTTTTTTTTTTTTTTGAAAATACTTCTCAAATCCTCAGTTTGAGTTCAATTACGCCCGAAGGTGTACTCGAATCTCTCAAACCAAGGCTCTGATACCAACTTGTAACACCGTAAATTTCAAAATAATTTTTCACAATTTATAAAAACATATCTCATTAACTTTCCATAAAAACATCAAGTTTAAATCTCAATTCACATTATACAAAATCCCAAGATCAATGTATATCAAAAATCTCATGCGTGTGTACAGATCAAGCCGGCGCCTTCCCACGGTCATCGCTAGTACCTGAAACAACAACACTAACACTGTAAGCACAAATCTTAGTGAGTTCCCCAAAATACCACATAAACACACATATATGTATATATTAGCCACTCGAGGCTATAACTCTGTGGGTCCGTGCACCCAAGCTCTGTGAACCCTCAGGTTCTAACTCTGGGAACCTTCCGGTTCCAACTCTATAAACATGCACATCATAAATCACATAGACATCATGCGGTACAACACATAGCATACACATAACATACACATACTATGACACATAACTCTGATTACCTACTCAAGGTAAAGTATAGTGAGAAGACTCACCTCGTGTATCTCGATGACTCATAATCCTGGAATCCCTCGTGCTCGATCCTCCGAGCTATAATCCTCCTATAACATCATATGTCTCTAATTAACACTCTTTACACTAAGGTTGACTACCCCTAAGAAGTCAACACTGGTCAACGGTCAACGGTCAACGGTCAACTTTGACCGGACTCGGCTAGTGCACTATGGCGACTCGGCGAGTCTAGACGTTTTCACCAACCTCTCCGGAATTCCCTTTTGACACGTCGAGTACTCCCCCTGACTCGACGAGTTCCACCTGGAAGAATCGCGGGGCCACCCCGACTCAACTCGCCGAGTCTCAAGAACAACTCGGCGAGTCCCAGCTCGACTCAGTCCACCTGACCACCCTCTCTAACTCGTCCTGACTCACTGAGTCAACCTATGACTCGACTGGACCACTCACTGGCCGATCTAAGGGCAATCTTCAAGCTACTCGCCGAGTCTGCTCATCGGACTCGGCGAGTCCATGCCATGCAATCACTCAAACTCGCTTCTAAGGTCAGATCTGCTCCAACAATTCATAGATCTGGCCTTCCTAGACTGATTCATCACGTAAAGCCCTTATCTTGGTGTTCATAACACACCCCATGGCTCATAAATAGCATTTTGACCCAAGGCATAAGGATTCCAATCCAAAACCTCCATTGATTCACAGAAAGCTTGGACAAAGGGACACTCTGGACCTCCAAGGGTCCAGATCTATGGTCTAAATCGCTTAAGGGGCCAAGGGGGCTCTAGATCTAGCCACAAAAGGGTTCAATAAACCCTAAATCAAATAAACATCAACATAGAAGAGGATAGCTCGAAGATATTACCACAATAGTGATGCTCTGGACTCCAAACTCTCAGAAAATGGCTCCCCTTGCTTTTCCCCTTAGCTGATCCTCCCTTTCCCTTGCAAGATGACACCTCCAAGATCAATAATGGCCTCCTACTTTGCTCCAAACGCTCACACTCGATTAGGGTTTCACTCAAGGGACCGGTGAGCACAAATGACGGCCATAAGGCCCTTTAAATAGGTCCCAAACCCGAGAAATTAGGGTTTCATTAAATAGCGTAGACTCGTCGAGTCCATACCCTGGACTCGCCGAGTCCAGGCGCGAACCCGCCACCAGAACCGCGATCCTACTCGTCGAGTCTGAGCTCCAACTCGCCGAGTCCCCTCTCAAAACACCAAAAACATAAACATAAAAGATACCTGGAAATCCGAGCTGTTACAGAATAAGGAAGAGGTCACACTCAGCAAACTTCAGGGACTTCTCAAGATCGCAAAAACAGGTCTTAAGGGGAAGTCGGTTGTTAACACTCCTACTCCAAACTCTACTCCGGTTTTGGCAATCAGGAAAAGTCAAGGGAAGAAAAGAAAGAGCTCTTCGAAGGGTACCAAGGCACGGACCCTTGATGGCTCTTCTTCAAGTGGAACCAAGAAAGGTTTCATCACTCCTTCTTCTGACCCAAAAGAGGCTGAATGCTTCTATTGCCATGAAAAATCACATTGGAAGTGGAACTGCCCAAAATACCAGCAAGATGTGAAGGATGGGAAAGTTAAACCCAACCATGCAGGTATTTACACTATCATTTCTAATAACTCACCCCATTCTAAATCTTGGGTCCTTGATACCGGTTGTGATATTCATATTTGTTGTGACTTGCAGGGACTAAGAAGAAGTGAGAATGTGGAGCAAGGAAGAATAAACTTAATCATGGGGAATAGGAAAGCTTTACATGTTACCAAGATTGGAGTTTATACTTTATTGCTAAGTAGTGGGTTTAATTTAGATTTGAATAAATGTTGTTATTCACCAGGAATGGCAAGAAATATTATTTCCTTTCATGCTTTGTACAAACAAGGGTTTACCTTTTCGTTTAATAATGAAGTTGGTTCTATTGATGCTTTCTTTAATAATGTTCTTTATTTTAAAGCATTACCTTGTGATGGGGTGTATGAAGCTGTATCTGTTATAGATAACTTAGGAAATAATGTTTTGTGTATTGATTCTATTAATAATAATAACTTGGATAAAGCATCATTATGGCATTGTCGTCTTGGACATATAAGCAAGAAACGCATAGGCCAACTCCAAAAGGATGGAGTCTTGGAGTCATTTGACCTAAAGTCAGATGATAGTTGCGAATCATGCTTACTTGGAAAGATGACAAAGTCACCCTTCACAGTTTTTTGTGAGAGGGGTGAAGGTTTGTTGGACCTTGTACACACAGATGTGTGTGGACCATTCAAACATGCCACAAGGGATGCTAATCGTTATTATTTGACTTTTACTGATGATTACAGTAGATATGGATATGTCTACTTGATCAAGCATAAGTCAGAGACTTTCGAACCTTGTTAGATATGGGATAGTCTCACAATTGACACCTCCCAGGACACCTCCCAAGACACCACAGTTGAATGGTGTGGCTGAGAGGCGTGATCGAACCTTGTTAGATATGGTTCGTTCCATGATGAGTCGAGCTTCGCTACCAATCTCATTCTGGGGGTATGCCTTAGAGACTGCCGCCCATATCCTTAATCTAGTCCCTACAAAGAAAGTTGACAAAACTCCTCACGAGATGTGGACTGGTAAAGTACCCAAACTAGACCACATCAAGATATGGGGATGCGAGGCTTTCGTGAGACGCGAGACTCATGATAAGCTCGAACCCCGAAGCGAGAGGTGTATTTTCATCGGCTACCCACAGCAATCCTTTGGTTACCTCTTCTACAGACCTAGTGAAAATGTGGTCTTTGTAGCTAAGAGGGCTTTCTTTAGAGAGAGAGAGAGTTCATAAGCCAAGGAAACAGTGGGAGGCAAGTTGATCTTGAAGAAATTCAAGAGTCAAGCGGTGAAGGAACTTCAAACCCTAGCACTCAACTTGAGGAAACTCCTGTTGAGCCAATTGACAAGTCTGTACCTCTGAGGCGTTCCACAAGGGTTAGGAATGCTCCTGAGCATTACTATGGATTCCATATTACTGCAGAAGGAGATACACTTATCAGTGATGAGATACTAATAGGTCTGGATGAACCTAACAGTACGCGGAAGCTATGGCAGGCCCTGAGTCAGCCAAGTGGAAAGAGGCAATGGACAGAAAAATACAGTCCATGTATGACAATCAAGTTTGGAACTTGGTTGAGAATGTACCAGGTCGTAAGACAGTAGGGTGCAAATGGGTCTTCAAGAAGAAGACCGACATGGATGGTAATGTACACACATATAAGGCTAGACTGGTTGCAAAGGGTTTCTCTCAAATTCCTGGAGTGGACTATGATGAGACCTTTTCTCCAGTAGCCAAAATTAAGTCTATTCGGGTTCTGTTAGCCATAGCTGCATTTCATGACTATGAAATATGGCAAATGGATGTCAAAACCGCTTTCCTTAATGGAAAGTTGGCTGAAGATGTTTACATGAGTCAACCAGAGGGTTTTGTCAGCAACGAGTACCCTAATAGAGTGTGTAAGCTTGAGAAATCCATTTATGGATTGAAGCAAGCACCTCGCAGATGGAATCTTTGCTTTGATGAAAAGGTCAAGGAATTTGGCTTTTCTAGGAGTGAAGATGAGTCTTGCGTGTATGTCAAGGCTAGTGGGAGTATAGTTAGTTTTTTGGTGTTGTATGTGGATGACATACTACTCATAGGAAATGACATCCCAACTCTGCAGGAAGTTAAGTCCAGTCTTGGGAAGTGTTTCTCTATGAAGGACCTAGGAGAAGCTACCTATATTCTAGGGATAAGGATCTTGAGAGATCGAAGTAAAAGACTAATTGGACTTAGTCAGAGTACCTACTTGGATAAGGTGCTGAAGAGATTCAGCATGCAGGATTCCAAGAAAGGAGAGTTACCCATCCAGAGTAACACCAGATTGAGTAAGACACAAAGCCCTAACACTGAGGCTGAGATAGCAGGAATGAGTCGAATACCTTATGCTTCGGCTGTAGGATCGATCATGTATGCTATGACGTTTACTCGACATGATGTAGCCTTTGCCCTGAGCATGGTTAGCAGGTATCAGGCGAACCCTGGCAAGGCACACTAGACTGCGGTAAAGAATATCCTCAAGTACCTACGGAGGACTAAGGACTGGGTCCTTACCCTCGGTGGGAGTGATGACTTGAGAGTTGTAGGGTATAGTGATGCTAGCTTTCAGACTGACAGGGATAATTTCCGCTCTCAGTCTGGCTGGGTCTTTACCCTAAATGGAGGAGCAATTTCTTGGAAGAGTTCCAAGCAAGAGACAGTGGCTGATTCAACTTGTGAATCAGAGTATATTGCAGCTAGCGAGGCGGCAAAGGAGGCGATATGGCTAAAGAACTTCATTGGAGACCTTGGAGTTGTACCAGCTATTAAAGAGCCAATGGAAATTTTTTGTGATAGTGAAAGTGTTGTTGCCTTAGCAAAGGAACCAAGGGATCACGGGAGATCCAGACACATCGACAGAAAATACCATTTTATCAGACATCGAATAGAAGAAGGACTCCTCGTGGCAAAGAGGGTATCATCGGATGAGAACCCAGCAGATCCCCTCATGAAGGGACTAACTCGGGTTAAGCATCTCCAGCATGCTCGGAGCATAGGGCTGAAGGATGATATTAGATTTAGTAGTTAGATAACCCAGAAATTTGTAAAGTGTAATTGACATCAGATGATGAATAAAAGGTGTTTTATTTATGAGTAAAGTGTTGCTATCTCTTGTCGATCGTTTACTATATTTCTTTTGCATGTTTTGACTTCCAGAATAATTTTGTTTGGTATAACATATTATTCAAACCTCCACAGTCGGTCATATGTCGAAAGTAGGTATGAATCAAGACTGTCATGATTGGTTGCAGAGGTCTAAGGTGTTGGACAAGGCTACAACAATCATGAGTGCTCATAAGTTCTGAGCATTGAACTCAACCCACGCTCACGGGAATCACTTCATGGAATTCTATCTCGAGTGATCGTGAGACGGTAATATCATATAAGTCTTCAAACCTAGAGATATGATTTGTTACTTACAAGTTGGTTATGCATTGATTGTACGAAAACGCATTGGTAACTCGATGTTAGAAAACGTGCTTTTGTGTGTAATTCAATGAGTGGTAGAACAAACATATGAGTCGAAGTTTATTTGTTCCTTCCTGGATTAGAAGCTGATATCTGGGCCCCTCGATGATTTTGTTTTGACCTATGTACCGGGCCCGGTCAGAACTAAGTTGATGTGTTCAATTAATTTCTCTGTCAAACAAATCGGAAATCGAGAAACAAACTGCTGGACAATAGGTAAGACATTGTTCCATGTATTTGTCCGGCTGATATCTAGAACGGAGGATTATATGATCCCTTATCTTAAATGGCGTACTATCATCTTCTCAGTTCCGAGAGACCTTGAAAGAGCTACGATTGCCGGTCGGTTCCTGAAGTACTGGAGTTATAGTTATTAGACTTATCCAAGTGGGAGACTGTTGGATAAGGTGTCTAAGTCCATAACTATTTCGGGTCAGTACTTGACCCGACCCGGCATGGTCCATTTGGGTTGCATGGCACCATGTAATTGGATAGACTAAATGAGAGTAATAACACTTGGAGATTATTAATATATTATAAGTTCTAATATATTAATAATATTATTTGATTAGTTTGATCAAGAACTAATTTAGAATTAATTAAGTGATCAAAGGATAACTAATTAAATATATGGGTTGATTATGTAAATCATTCATATATTGTATAGTGGGCTAAGAGGCTCCATGGATTATCAAGTTGGGTTCCACCCATAGGATGCTCCATGGGAGTTACAAACCCATGGGTCATGGAAATGAAGAGTCATGACACATTAGGGTTTACATGGTGTAACCCTAGATGTGTCAACACTATATAAGAGTCCCATTCTCCACCAAAATCGGCTACACATAAGAAACTAGAGGGCTTGGCCGATTTTAAAAAGTGTGTATTCTCTCAAAATTCTTTCCAAGAGCATTTGGTGTTGTGTGAAGGATTTGAGGCATCACACTTGGGGTGCTAGGCTCACAAGGTTTCAAGGAACATAAGCAACAACAAGGTAAGTTATTCTATCTTTCATTCAAGTTAAAATTGTTCCCCATGTATGCTAGATAGGAATATAACCTTGGAAATTCAACTTTGCATGATAATTAGACAAACATAGATCCAAGGTTATTAGGGTTGCATGTACACTTAGGAAGTGTTAGAATGCTCAAAACTCATCAATAAAGAATGTCAGAAACGGATCTCGTATACGGATGTTATGTAATTTAGAAGTTTGTTAAATTGTGGGAGGATGTGAGGCTGACACGTGGCTAAATCCTGACCCTCCCTTTCTCCCCACGGCTTTACTTTGGATGCCGACATCTGCCCCTCGTACACGCAGCGTAAGGCCTCGTACACACAACATACTAAGTACGTGCAGCGTACTCCGAGGTTACGCCCAACGAAGTCCGAAGATGCAGCTTATAAGTAGATGCGAGGATCACCTTATTTTCTCACAACTTTTCCATTATTTCTCTCTCAAACATCCTTCTTAGCCCCTCCCATTCCTCAGTACTTCCCAAGTGCTAGGGGCGAGTCCCAAGGCTAACAAAAGTACCGAAACACCCACAATATGCACCACTTCTAATTGAAAAACAAATTTTAGTCATTTATTCAGCTGTCAATGGATTCTTTGATCGAATGTCGTGCCAGAAGGCTCCAAGAAGAAGAGTTTTCGGCTCATAAGTTCTGCCCTCGCAGAGCCCGACTTCTAGCTAAACCCCCTTGTAAGTGAGTTATTCTTACCCTACTTTAAGTATAACCTATGTTTAAGTTCATTATTGTTATTATGAACCTATAAACAATATATGTGTTGTGACAACCGTCAAAATTTGTGGCAGTTCTAGATTTGAATAAGCTTAGTTGTACATATAGGCACAACACATACTAGACTTTGTAACTAGGAGCTATGTTATAATCTACTATAGACTTGGAAACAAGTAGAATCGAAGAATAGTGTACTTAGATTTCACATTGGTATATGAATTCTACATCTACTTAACAGTAACGACTATCCATATTCGGGTCATTCCTTGAATTAAACATCTTTGCATGAATCATGTAGACACATCATGCACTTGACCTAGAAGTAGAAATTAGATCAAATTCTCATAGAAACTTAAGTCAAAGTTGAAACTAGGACTAGTATACTTCATTCACCAAATTACTTGAATCTCGAAACCACTACATAGAAATTCCAATAAACCGATAAAAATAATATTATTGTTATAAAATATGATCAAATAACAAGATAAATTATAGATTAAAGAAAGACATGAGAATAGAGAGAGATTTTATTCCAATACTTGTGATGAAATCATCAAAACTTTATAATACATAATATTCACTATTTATACTAGACAAAGAAGATGAAAGGTCATGTATGATATGAATGCACATTATGATGGTGCATAAATACACTCATAAAACTCATAATAATGTTTGCTATAATGCTCACTAATTATGGAGAGTAATGGGGGAATATGGAGAATCTAATAGTCATTCACTAAATATTAATTCATAACACTCCCCCTTGAATGACGATTGTATCATGCCTTGTTAAAACCTTAATCGGTAAAACCTCATGGGAAAAACCCTTTATTAAGGAAAAAGAGTACATGATTAATAATAGATATTGGAAACAATTGCCTCGTTAAAAACCTTGCTAAGAAAACCTGGTGGGAAAAACATAGCTATGGAAAAGAGTACAATATGTTTCCAACTCCCCCTGATTAGCACATCACTTGATTTTCTTGAAGCACCACATAGCAATGATTCGTACCATCTTTTCAAATTTCGATGTAGGAAGTGCTTTAGTAAACCAATAAGGAAAGTTGTTACTGCATGGAATTTTCTAGATGTTGATGCCACACTTTTTCTTGAAGATCATGAGTGAAAAACTTTGGTGATATATGCTTGGTTCTGTCTCCTTTGATAAATCCTTCCTTGAATGGAGCTATACAAGTTGTAGTATCTTCATATAGTATGGTTAGAACATCTCTGTTAGAAGTTAGACCACAATTCTTGCAAATGTATTGAGTTAAATTTCTTAACCAAATACATTCATGGCTTGCCTTATAAATTGCTATAATCTCTGCATGGTTTGGATAAGTAGCAACTAAAGTTTGTTTAACAAAATGACAAGAAATTACGTTACCTCATCAAGTGAATAAATAACCTGTTTGGGATCGAGCTTTGTGTGGATCAGATAAATATCTAGCATCTGCATAACTAATTAACTTCGCATTTTAAGAATTTTATTAGTATAAATTCATATCCGTTGTACCTCGAAGATATCAAAGAATGTGTTTGACTCTATTACAATATCTTCTTGTTGGACAAGAACTATATCTTGCTAATAAGTTTATGACAAAAGATTTATCAGGTCTTGTATTAATAGTAAGATATATTAGTGCACTAATAGCAGTAAGATATAGTTCTTCTGAACAAGAAGATTTTCATGCTTTTTATGATGCTGAAATTGATCCTTTTTGGCATCTAAGTGCTTTACCACCTTCGGGTTACTCATGGATGTGAGTTATTCATATAAAACCTTTTTAGCACCTTTTCTAGATATTAATGTACAAAAACTCCATTTTTGTGTGCTTAATTTGAAGACCCAAATAGAATTTCATCTTACCAAGATCATTCATTTCAAAACTTTCTTTCAAACAGGAAGTGACCTTTTCCAATTCTCTTGGAGTTCCAATTATGTTCAAATCATCTACAATAACATCAATTATGACAAATTCTTATCTGGATCTTTTTATGAATACACATGGGCTTAATGGATCATTTTTATAACACTCTTTCAATAGAAATGTACTAAAACAATTGAAGCACATAAGGCCAAATTGTTTCAATCTATACAAAGATTTATTTAATTTTACCAAATATACTGCACAAGAATTAGAAGTTTGTGCTTCTGGCACCTTAAACCCTTCTGTGATTTTCATATAAATATCATTTTCAACTGAACCATATAAATAAGCAGTAAATACATCCATTAGACACATCTCAAGTTTTGCATATGTTGTTAAAATTATAAAATAATTGAATGTAATTGCATCAACTACCGGAGAATACGTTACTTCATAATCAATTTCGGGCCTCTGGGTAAAACCTTGTGCAACAAGTATTGCTTTATATCTCACAACTTCATTTTTCTCATTTCTTTTGCGCACAAATACCCATTCATGTCCCACTGTTCTTACTCTGTTTGGTTTATGAACTACAGGTCCAATAACTTTTCATTGAGTAAGAGAATTAAGCTCTTTATTCATTTCATCTTTCCATTTTGGTCAATATTTTCTACTCATACATTTCTCAATAGATTTAGGTTCAACATCCTCATTTTCTTTATAATCACGCGCGGAACATGATATGAAAAATTATCGTCGACGTCTATCTTATTTCGGTTCCATCTTATTCATGTCATGATATAATTTATTGAGATCTCATCATGTTCATTTTTTCAGGTACCTTATTTTCTTTTGTTATGTCATTGGGCTCTTCTAGAGCTTCATTAATCTTTTCAAGAGATTATGTTTTCTCTTTTGGACCATCAATTGTATTTGCTTCATTTCATTTTCGAGGATTTTTATCTTTGGAACCGGCTGATCTTCCACGCTTCAGGCGTGCCTAAGATTCATTTGCAGTTGTATTTTTCCTTCTGGGATATCAATTCTAATTGGATCATTATAGCTAGTACACGAGATTTTATTTTCCAGCTTCTTTATTTCTTCCCCTAATGTTGGAAAATATGATTCATCAAAATAATAATCATCAAATATAGCTATAAGTAAATCTCCAATTGATGATTTTAAATATTTTACTATAGATGGAGATTCATATCCAACATAAATTCTCATTCTTCTTGAGGACCCATTTTTGTGAAGTGAGGTGGAGAAATGGGTACATAAATTATACATCCAAACATCCTTGGATGGTAAATAATTGGTTACTGACCTCAAACCAGTTGAATATGGGATAACTCATGATAACTAGTTGACATTATGCATATAAGTGATGTTGCATGTAAAATTGCATTCCCCATGTCAATATAGGAAGTTTAGAATGCATTAGTAATGGTCTTGTAATTAATTAAAAGTGTTTGATTAACGACTCAATTAAACCATTTTGTGTATGAACATATGCAACATGATGTTCAATAGTTGTCCTAATCGACATGGAATAATCATTAAAAGCTTATGATGTAAATTCTCCAACATTGTCAAGTCAATTTTTCATAAGTGGGTAATCGGGAAAATGTGCCCTTAGGCTGATTATTTATGCAAGTAATATTGCAAAAACCAAATTACAGCTAGACAACAAGCAAACATGTGACCATCTAGTTGACTCATCAATTAAAACCATAAAGTATCTAAATGGTCCACATGGTGGTTGAATTGGTCCACATATATCCCTTTGAAATCTTTCTTAAAACTATGACTTTCATACCCAACTTTGTTCAATGATGGATGGGAAATTAATTTTCCTTAAGAGGATCCAACACAAGAGAATTCATTAGCTTGAAAAATCTTCTGGTTTTTCAAGGAATGAGCACTTGAAGTTTCAATTATTTTGTGCATCATAATTTATCCGGGATGGCCCAACCGGTCATGTCAAACTTTGAAGGTATTATAATACCTTTTTTTTCATTTTCAATAGCATGAGATTCAATCATTCTAATATTTGTATAATACAATCCGGAGGACAATACAGATAATTTTTTTCAAAAGAGTTTTCTTACCCGATATCATTTTGTGATATTGAGATACTCTTTATCACAATCATTAGTTGTTTCAATATGATATTTGATGGACCGAATATCCTTAAAACTTAATAAATTTCTTGGTGATTTTAATTAAAATAATGTGTCACCAATTGTAATTATTGTCACTTGTGGTAATACTATATTCGCTCTTCCGGAGCCTTCAATCATTTTTGCATTACATGTTATTATATTAACATTTGCTTCTCTAATTGATAAGTAAGCAAAATACTTTTCATTATTAAAAATATTATGTGTTATTGCATTGTTTGTAAGAAATATATCTTCCTTATTTTTGTTGCGAATATCCATATTTCTTTTCAATAAATAAATAAAACACAAGAAACATTCGACTTGGAGAAATAAAGTCATATTTTATTAATTTGGGAAGATTGTGACGACATCATTTCTCATGAAACGAATATGACATAAAAACATAATAAATGTCATGAAACAAAACTATTATATATTATTTTTCCATCACCATCAATAGCACCACTTGTCCCTTCTGGGTAGACAAGATAATTTGCAACATTTATATTTTAGAGAATCTTGATAAAGATCAATAAAATGCTTTGGTAAGTGGCATGTACAAGACCAATGATCGATCATTCCACATTAGTGACAAACATTTTCAACTTTTTTTTTGCCTTGACCACTTTTATCATTAGGATGTGGATTTTTGTTATTTTCCAACTTCTGGTGGTTGCTTGTAATCTTGTTATTTTTTATGATAATAACCTCCACGACCTCGATTATACCCATGACTATTATGATTATATGATATTGCATTCACTTCAGGGAATGCACTAGAACCGGTCAGGATTGATTGATGATTTTTCATCAATAGTTCATAGTTTTATTCAGCCACAAGAAGAAATGAGATTAATTCATAATATATTCTTTTTAAATCTTTCTCACGATATTGCTACTGCAGGAGCATGTTGGTGACATGGAAAGTAGAGAAAATTTTCTCTAGCATAACATAGTTTTTCATAGTGAAAATACTAATCAAAATAAAGTCTTGTATGTTCAAGAATTGTTAGTTAATAAATTTCATAAAATAATTTGTAAGCATTGTACATGTAAACTTATAAAAAATACATAGCTGAAAATAAATAATAAGAGCGATAAAGAGTTAGAGCTCTATGGTAGAGTCGTCCTGATAATGTGTTATAAAATATGATCAAATAACAAGATAAATTATAGATTAAAGAAAGACATGAGAATAGAGAGAGCTTTTATTCCAATACTTGTGATGAAATCATCAAAACTTTATAATACATAATATTCACTATTTATACTAGACAAAGAAGATGAAAGGTCATGTATGATATGAATGCACATTATGATGGTGCATAACTACACTCATAAAACTCATAATAATGTTTGCTATAATGCTCTCTAATTATGGAGAGTAATGGGGGAATATGGAGAATCCAATAGTCATTCACTAAATAATAATTCATAACAATTACAAAAATTATTTCTAACTTGAATAAGAGTTATGAAACTCTAAAATAGTTTGAAGTCTCAAAGATTCAATTTATTTTGATATCCAAAAATTTACAAAAATCCTTAAAACCCTAAAAGTCCTAAAAACTTGAATTTATGAAGTTTTACATTAAAATCCCATTAAATTTTTTATAAACTCTATAATATCAAAATAAAGATGCTGTTAATTTTTTCAAAGCGAAATTCATGAAGTCTGCGGACCACCTCAGCAATCTTCTGTAGCAGAAAAGGTGGAACAAATGGTTGCAGCGTATAATAAGAAGCATGTTTGTTTTTTAATATCTGTAGACTGCTGCAGTAAACTGAAATTTAAATAACTAATTTTATAAACTGAAAATAGTTCTCAACACCGAAATTTTAATAAATCTAGTCTTAAAACATTGAAAGAATACTAAAAAGAACATGTAAAAAAACAAAAATATAAAACTTTTTAAAAAAAACTTACCAAAATATAAAAGAAGCTAACAATTTTATTCTAGAAAAAACTAATTTTAAAAAACATAAAAAAGAAAATAATAAAAAAATTAAGAAAGTATTGCAAACGATGTCTACAAAGTTCGTAAAAAACTACACATGTTAAAAAAGATGCAACTGAAACTGAAAATATTATTAATAGAAACGGTAAAAAAGTTAAAAAAATCAAAGTTTTTTTATAAGAAAAATCAAGGTAAAATGTTTTGTGGAAACTACGAAAAAAATTGTATCAAATCCATAAATAAAAGTTTAAAAAATCAAAGTTGTAACAAAATAAGTTTAAAACAAATAAGTTATACCAAAATTCTAAAAAAAAAACATTTGCCAAAAATGAAAGCTCAAGAGGTTTGAAGAGGCAAGTCAACTGTGTCACGCAACAAATGCACAAAGGTTTTGTAGTCTAAAGCCTTCGAAAAAACAAACTGCTGCGAAAGGGAAAATGTTGCGTGTGTGCTACGCTGCACATCATAAAGTGGCTTGAAGAGGTTTTTAAAAAAAACAAACAACACCAAAATATTTAAAATGTGGAAATATAATCAAGGAAATTAATTTATTTCATTAACATTAACCTTACTTTTATAAGCTAAAAATCTAAGAGATATGAACAAAATTTATATAAAATAAACATTTTATATAAATTGAAAGAAATTGTATAAAAATTTAAGGATTTATACAAAATAAATAAATAAAATAAAATGAAATCACCTCTCACTCCCTCAAATTCGGAATCCCTCTCTGTCTCTCCCCTCATTTCTCCTTCCCAATACTAATCATTTTGATCACCCATTCACTCCACCTTTCTCTTTCTCCCTCTAAAAACTTCTCTTTTCATTTTCTCTGCAAACGATGAACCAAGAAGCAATATCATTGGGAGATATTTTTACATTCAATTCTTCATGAGTTCATAAGCATCTCTGTATTTTGGTGGACAATTTTGGTGGAATATAACCCTAAAGAGATGACGAGAGAGATGAGTTATCTAGAGAGATGGAATCTCTTTTTACTCTCTTTTCTTCTCTCTAAAATCCTCTTTCTTTCCCTCTATGAGTTAGCTCCAAAACCCATGAAATTTCTAAAAAAATATCCCTCATTTTTTTCTCAAAAAATCTTCATCATTTGAAATTGATATTCAAGGTAAAATTAATTTCCTTGTATTTTCTTTACTTTTCTTTCAAAAATTTCATGTTTTGTTGCTTTTTTTTCTCCCTCTTCTACACTTTTCTTTGAGATTATTCACATGCATGTTCATGCATGACAAATTTGATGACGAAGGTGGTACGATTTCACCCAAAAACAATATGCATGTTGTTAGAAGGTGAAATCCAATGATCAAAACCTAAATCCAATCCATCAACTTGAGTTTTACAAGTTTTAAAGATCCAAAACCATATGCATTCAAGTTTTTCATTTAGAAACATCATTTGAACAAAATATGTTCTTACATGGTCTTCAAATTGTAATGCATGTGATGAACATCAAGCTTAAAGGTTTGATTATCAAAGTACATTTCTAAGAATGCTTATAAATGATTTATTCATAAACAAATATCTAAAACTTCTTTTCTGTTCAAATACGACTTTTCTTATAATCCAAACAACAAAATAAGATGATCTGGAAATTTTCAGAAAATAAATCGTTTTTATCGATTTATTGTAATTTTTGCAAGAAAATAGAGAAATAATTCACATAAAATACTTTTTATGGTCAATAAATTATGGTAAATTTTTTATATGACCCACGCACTGATTAAAGAGGTTTCATGAAGTTGCAAGCATTTCTATGATTGTTTTATGTTGATTTTAATTTTTTTAAAGAGAAATCAATTTTAAAATACAATTATAAATGTCCAAAGCCATATTTAATAATTTTCACATCTATTGGACATCATATAGACTCCATGAAACAATTTACAGATTTTTCCATGATAATTTAATAGTTTTCCCGATTTAATGAAGTTTTAAGAGGTTAAATTGATGAAAAATAGCTACACTTGTCCAAAAATTATAAAAATTTACCAGAATATATTGTAGTAAATACTAATCATGAATAAAAAGTTTAATGAATTTCTCTTACTTTTTACTAAATTTTCATTAATTAATGCTCATTTATGAGAATAAATCGAGGAAACATAGTTAAACAATTCTAAAAATTATAATAATTTTTCATAACATCGTGTATTAAAGTTTAGAAACAAATAAAAAGTTTGGTCTGATTTCTAAATAGTTTAGTATTTATTTTCATTTTTAATAAAATAAATACACAAAAATCATAAAAAGAGGTTAAGTTGTTCAAAAACCAGTTTTAATATTTTTCCCACTTTGTATTAATCAAATAATAATTTGACAAAACTTTTGAAGAATTTTGCAATCAGTTTACTATTTATGTTTTATTTCTTACATTAAATACATATATATCCAAAACTTGGACTCCAATATAGGAAAATCAACTTTGGTAATTTTCATAGCTTATGTATACTGTATATGAAATTTACAAAAAGTTTAGTAATTTTCATTTAATGTTTAATAATTATTCACGAATTAGTGCTTATTTATGTGAATAAAACAAAGAAAATATTTACACTATTTGGAAACCAACTTTTATATTTTTCCTAGCTTTTTTATGTCTAATAACACTAGTACAAAAAGTTTGGGAAGTTTTAGAAACAGTTTTCTAATGATCACTATTTTTTTTGAATAAACACACAAAAATCATAAAATTGGGTTACACTGTTTGAAAATTAATTTTAGTATTTTTTCCAGTTTATATACATTGTATAACAATTTTACAAAAAGATTGGGAATTTTTATTAACTGATTATTATTTTTCACGATTTTATGTTTTTTCAATGAATTAAATGGTGGAAAAATACTTAAACATATTTAAAAATCATGAAAAATTACAAGAGAGTTCTAAATTATAGTTAGAAATAAAATATAAAGTTTGGAAATTTTTTGAACTGATTTGATATAGTTTTGGATTTTTAGCTTGTAAAGACTTCCAAAAGTGCTAAAATTGTACCAAAGTTAATTTTCAAACCATTTTTTTTTTCAATTTAAAACACATTTATTCCAATAATAAAATCACAAAATGTCACAAGGTCAAATAATCAAAATTCATATCCAAAACTGTATATAAAACTCCAGGATCCTCTCAGTCATAACTCAATCTGTGATGTGTGTACAATTAAGCAGGCGCCTTCCCGTGATCCAGAGAAGTTCCCGAAACACATAACACATAACACGGTAATCACAAAGCTTAGTGAGTTCCCCCAAATACCACTCACAGCTCAATAACCAGACCATGCTATAACTCAATAAGACCCTCCGGTCAATGTGTCTCAGAGGGACCCTCTGACCGCAACTCAGTAAGCTTATAAAAATAATACTCAACATAAATCACAAAGATATAATGCAGAATATTAAGATACATAGGTAAGCATAATAAACAGCTCAGTCACACAAAGATACCACTCATGGTAAGTATAGTGCGAAGGAAGATTCACCTCGTAAGCTAGCAAGTAAAAGTCTCACACTTGGAAATCTCAAACTAGCCTCCGCCTAACACATTGGATAATTGTCTTTAATTAATACTCTACTCATACTCAAATACACCAAAGGTTGTTCTCTCTTTCTCTCTAACTCTTGGAATGGGTAAAAGACCATTTTACCCCTTCATGGTCTCCATTACTTATGTTGACCAAACCCTAAAGTCAATAGAAGTCAAACTCGAGTCAACAGTCCAGGTTTGACCTGACTCGCCGAGTGCACTCATGTGACTCGTCGAGTCCACTCGTTCCTCATAAGTCTCATGAAGGTCTAGCTTGTCGAGTTAACCCCTAACTCGCTGAGCTATCGCATTGTCCAGCCCATCGGGACAAACCCTAACCGACTCGTCGAGTCAGCTCATGGACTCGGCGAGTCTGTTCGATCTAATTTCTCATTCATACGTTTGAAGGCAGATCTATCACTCCAAACACTAGATCTACCATCCTAAAGCTCGATTGTCATGTAAAGCTTCGATCTTTACGCTCATGCATGGTGGTTTTGCTCCCATCCACCAATACATGTTCTTAAAAGGTGTTAAACACCATACTCCTCATATGGATGAATAAAGTTGGGACCTTTGGGCTCTAGGGACCTCACAAGGTCCAGATCTGAGGTCTAAACCTTTGATAACTTAGTATGCTCTAATCCCCAAAATAAAATGTGATGAAAACCCTAATTTCTCAACTCATAAGATCTAACCAAATAATGGGGAAAGATTCAAGCTTTTTACCTTCCTCTTGAAGCTCTGGACGAAATGGCCTGAATCCCAACAACTCCTTTTTGTTCCTTGCTGAACAAACTCTTCTTCCTCCTCAAAGATGCACAAAAACCCTTAAAGGTTAGCTTGGAGACTCCCTTAGCTCACTACACACGATTAGAGTTTCACACAAAAAGGTTAAGCAGCTGATGAGCCGCAATTGAGGCTGTAAGTGCTCTTATATAGGCCCCAAACCTCGGGATTTAGGGTTTCACTGCCCAACGTCTATTCGGCGGGTCGACTCTTTGACTTGTCGAGTAGATCATTAATCCCACGTGGCACAACGCGACTCTACTCGATGAGTCGTAGCACCAACTCGTCGAGTTGCTAAATAGTGCTCAAAATAAATAAATAAACAATATACCTGTAAGTCTGGATGTTACTAAAATATATTACAAAAAATATTACAAAATGGGATTTGTTGAAGTTAAGTATACTAGTATTAGATTTCGATTGGAGACTCATTAATGTGTAACATCGTTGTAGGAATCGGTAGTGGTACAAGTGGAACATAGTTCAAGGCGTCATTTATATCATCTCAAAGCATTATGAGTATTCACACATCCCCCTATTTTCAGTTTTAATGTTTTGTGGTGGAAAAGCATGTCCGAAAAATTGTTTATTGTTCGTTGTATTTAAATTGATTTGCATCAAACATGATTGCGATATTTTGCTATGTATGTATATGAAACCTGAAACATGAGGCCTTATCGTCTTAAGTTCATTCCCTTACACTTTACTCCAACCATGAACTCTTTGAGCCAATGGTCATTATGGATAGTTCTATTAAGAATTGACAAGTCTTCACTTGCCCGATTGCTGGAGTGCATGATACCATATTAATCTATGGAGCGATAAGCATAGATCTTGATAAGGAATCAATTATAGGCTTGGTTGTGAACTCATTGTTTGTTCATATACATACGAAACTAGCTTACTTTTTATAGCAATAAACTTTGCTTCTCATTATAGCAACGAACTTTTATTACTGGAAACTTATTTACTTTTCTTAACAATAAACTTGCTTGCTCCTTGTATCAACAAACATAATTGGTCATTATAACAATGAAACTTGTTTACTTGTTTTAGTAACGAACTTTATTTCCCATGAGAATATGAACATTGCATCTCATTTAGGCAACGTACTCTATTTCTCGTGATGACAACAAACTTTGTTTATGAAAACTTATTTACTCATTTTAGCAATGTACTTTTATTTATGGAAACTTCTATCAAAACTTTGTTTACGTTTCGTGAAACCAATATTATTCTTAACATGTGTGTACTCACCAACTATTTCGGTAGACTAGTAGACCGCTCATTTTACATGCTTTTTCAGGAACTCGTTTATAAGATGGCACATTTCCATGTGTCGTCTTTCAAATACATTGTAATTTATTTTTTTAAAAGAAGTTGTTCAAAGTCATTGTAAATTGTTATTCTTTTTAATACTATGGTTGGTGTTGTCTTTTAACTTTAGCTATGAGACCCTTTTTACTACCACGCCCCGTATTTCCGCTTTAGCGGGGTGTGAAAAAAATGGTATCAGAGCCGAAGTTTATTGAGAATACTGGTTTTCCTTTGGAGAACCACAATTATAACCAAAAATCTTCAAAACGTTTTTATAATACTGAACATACTACTGGTATAACTAATTCGAGTATGCCTTATTGGACTTAAATTAAGTATAGCCTGGCCAACTATACTTAAAAGGAAATTAATGCAAGGCTGGAAACAGTTATAGTAGAATTATGTTCAAAATGATTTTCAACTTAAACTATTGAAAAACAAAATTTTTCAGTGTGCGTATGGGCATTGCATATTATAGGCATTCATCTAGGTACACTTAGAAACTAAGTTCACTTTTATCACAATGCCTTTATTTAGAAATATTATTATCCCTTATCAAGTTCTAGGCTAACCATTTAGGTTATATCATTAGCCACTCTAGCAGCAATCCACTTAGTACTGAGATTGACTACTCCTCGGTAACTATTGACCCTATAGTAAGGTTAGCATCTAGGTAGACACTAGTAATAATCTTAATTCGAAACCAATACTAATTATACCTCAATACCTCTTCATCGTTTTCATACTAGATTTACAACTAGGAAAAGCGTTCTGATACCGACACAGATGAGAATTAGAGCATCTTGTTAGAAGGTAGATGAGTCGCCACGAGTAGTCATTTGGATACCATTGGAGAGCATTCGCAATTTGACTCACGAGGAGACATGGAGGTTTAACACATTGCTACTGATACGTGAGGCTTCTATTTTACGCTATGATTTAGCTCTAGATGGTTTCCACCTTGAGCTTAAAACTTAACATAGGATATCCCTTTGACCCAAAGCCTTATCTTTGGTGATTCTTACCCTACCATCTTTACTTTGTATTAAAGCACAAACCATCCCCTTTACGGAAAAATTTACAAGTCTTAGTTCGAGACCTCCAAATCCAGTAGTGATCTTCTCAAGTATGCCATCATCTTACACTTTCAAAATTACTAACATGTTACACACCCAACATCAACCTTAAATTTTTATGCCTGATTAAACATCGCACTACTTTGTTGTATAAATTCTTCCTACAAATTTCGAATCCTCCTTTGAACCTTATTATTTTCATACATTCGTTTGAGCGTTAGTGACATTACTAACATTTCTATTGTTATAAAGGATTACATCCTCTTACGTCGTGAGCCAGACACCAAACCTATAACTTAACCTTTAAACTCTATAAAAGGCCGAAAAACTGAATTGACACCATAAAACATTTTCAAACAAATTTTCTTGTCCTTTATTTTGGGGGAAAAGACATTGGTACTCGCCTTATACTCGCATTGTACTCGCTTTAGTATTTAGGTACGATCAGCTACACTAATCTACTTATTCCTTACTTTTTAATCTTCCATCGAAAAGTTATTTCTCATCATTGGTTTTATTTATCATCGATAAAATATTTTATAACCACTTCATACAACTTACTAGACCTAAAATTTTAACAATAGCAATCATTGTGATTTAAAATATCATAAACTTTCACCGCTTTCATTAGAAAAAATGACTCTCTAACTGTATTCTTCAATTATGGTTATATTATTGTAAGAGTACCCGTAGTAGAAATTATAGCTTCGGAAATCCTTGATCGTTTCATAATTTATTTTATAGATGACACTTAAATAGCCTTTACATCTGAGATGTACCAAAACTTCTTTGCCTACCCTTAGCACGTATCATTAGGAACTTACCATTGATTGTTTCTCGTTCATTCGTGCTACCCCTTCTTATTTTGGAACATACCTTTTTCCAGACTTAATAGCCAACCCAGAAGTGAGCAAATAGTCTCTAATCTCTTCTTTATTCGACAACAAATTTACACTTAGTGTTGATTTAGAAAGCGAGTTAAGAATCGATACCGACTTATAACTTAATGCAGTTGGTGCTTCAGAAAAACTTATAATGCTCTTTAATTTAGGTGATATTTAACTAGATAATCTTTTTCGACTAGGTCGCCATGGTTGGATCATGATCTCCATGATCCAAATTTCCCACAATCTAGACTGTAGAACTCGAATTAGGGAACCACTAATTTCATTAAAGTTGGGCTCTTCCCTTGAGAAATAAACTCAAAATAATCAAAGAGCTATTCAATTCACCACCTATCCAACTATAAAGTTGTATTCGGCTAAGTTCTAATAGAATACATCACAAATTAAATTTCGGGACAAAATTCTTTCAGCCGGGGGAGACTGTGACAACCGTCAAAATTTGAGGCAGTTCTAGATTTGAATAAACTTAGTTGTACATATAGGCACGACACATACTAGACTTTGTAACTAGGACCTATGTTATAATCTACTATAAACTTGGAAACAAGTAGTATCGAAGAATAGTGTACTTAGATTTCACATTGGTATGTGAATTCTATAACTACTTAACAGTAACAACTATCCATATTCGGGTCATTCCTTGAATTAAACATCTTTGCATGAATCATGTAGACACATCATGCACTTGACCTAGAATTAGATATTAAATCAAATTCTCCTAGAAACTTAAGTCAAAGTTGAAACTAGGACTAGTATACTTCATTCACCAAATTACTTGAATCTCAGAACCACTACATAGAAATTCCAATAAACCGATAAAAATAAATTACAAAAGTTATTTCTAACTTAAATAAGAGTTATGAAACTCTAAAATAGTTTGAAGTCTCAAGGATTCAATTTATTTTGATATCCAAAGATTTACAAAATTCCTCAAAACCCTAAAAAGTCCTAAAAACTTAAATTTATGAAGTTTTACATTAAAATCCCATTAAATTTTTTATAAACTCTATAATATCAAATTAAAGATGCTGTTTATTTTTTTGATGTGAGAATTTATGAAGTATGCGGACCACCTCTGCAATCCTCTGTAGCAGAAGAGGTGGAACAAACGGCTGCGACTTATAATAAGAAGCATGCTTATTTTTTAATATTTGTAGACTGCTGCAGTAAACTGAAAGATAAATAACTAATTTTATAAACTGAAAATTGTTCTCAACACTGAAATTTTAATAAATCTAATCATAAAACATTGAAAGAATACTAAAAAGAACATAACAAAAATATAATTTTTTTTTTAAAAAAACTTACAAAAATATAAAAGAAGCTAACAGTTTTATTATAGAAAAAACTAATTTTAAAAAACATAACAAAGAAAATAATAAAAAAAATTAAGAAAGTATTACAGACGATGTCTACAAAGTTCGTAAAAAATTACACACGTTAAAAAGATGCAATTGGAACTGAAAATATTAATAATAGAAACGGTAAAAATGTTAAAACACAATAAGACCATCCGGTCAAATTCGGAATCCCTCTCTCTCCCCTCATTTCTCCTTCCTAATACTAATCATTTTGATCACCCATTCACTCCATCTTTCTCTTTCTCTCTCTAAAAACTTCCCTTTTCATTTTCTCTGCAAATGACGAACCAAGAAGCAATATCACTGGGATATATTTTTACATTCAATTCTTCATGAGTTCATAAGCATCTCTGTATTTTAGTGGACAATTTTGGTGGAGTATAACTGTCACACCCCGAAACCGATGGCGGAAACATTCCGAGGCGGATGACGTATGTAAAGTATCACAACCAATGTACATAGTAAGCATAGTAAACTCAGAACATTACATAACATAGGAATATTTACATTTGTTTGAAAGCAAAGCAATACATGTTTATAGATACTTCAGTATAGAAAAGTAAAGACGAGACTTCTAAACGCTCCGTCTTCTTCAAAAGAGCGTGGGGTACCTGTCTAACGAGAACCTGAGAATACAAGCAGTCTTGAAAATATCAGCATAAAGCTGATGAGTTCATAAGCGGTTTGTTTCTGGTAAAAGAACAAGTTTCCTTTGGTTTTCTGAAAAAATTGTTATCCAAGAAAATACCATATTTTCTTATAAGAGAAGCTTAGTTATCCATTTGTTAAACAGCTTGGTTAAAAAAAGTTAAGTTATCCCAAGAAAAACCCTTATTTTCCTTAAAAGTTGGTTATCGATCCGGAATGAAGTGTACAAGTATCTACCATACTTGTAACGTTTAAGTGAAGTTTCCTGAAAGCATGGTTATCCTTGAAAAGTACATTAGTTTTAACACGTATATAAAACTAATAAGTAGGTAGTAAATTAATTACTAAACTAAATTTCCATAATCTAAGTTGCGAGTTCCATAACCATACAATAGACTAGATAAGGCTCGTAATGGGGCCAATATCATTTTATGACTTTTGTCACCTGTTGACCAGTCGGTCCCACTATAGCTAGCAGCCAGGTGTGGGGTAGTCAATCCCGTATAGATCTATACACTCAAGTCACATTCTCCCTCCAGGAGATTCTGGTTACAGGGGTAGTCCTACACTCTCGTATCTAGGGGAGTGTTACCAAGGACGTGTCTCCAATGTTAAGATTAATGAATTTTAAAAGTAATAATACGGAAAATCCTGTTTTATTGGTCCTTCACTCTCGTATCTAGGGGGTGTTACCAAGGACATATCAAAAGTTCTAAGATTAATGTTATTGGTCCTTCACTCTCGTATCTTGGGGGAGTGTTACCAAGGACGTGTCTAAATTTCTAAGATTAATGTTATTGGTCCTTCACTCTCGTATCTCGGGGGAGTGTTACCAAGGACATGTTAAGAATACTGTCACACCCCAAAACCGGAACGACGGAAACGTTCTGGGGCGGAGGACGTCATGTAATGTATCACAACAATGCAAAGTAGAAAACAAGCAACAACATCATCCATTGCATTAATAGTATAATTTTAGTTACAAGTGTGTTCTTTCATAGTATAAGACAACAAAATGAACAATCAAAATAAAAGACGAGTCTGAACTGCTCCGTCTTCACAAAACCTGGTCGTCGTACATGTCTATTTGTGACCTGAGAATACAAGTTATTTTGAAAGCGAGTATCAGCCAAAAAGCTGGTGAATTCATAAGTATTAATGTGTCTTTGATTTGTAAAACTTGTAATGAAAGTCTTGACATTGTTTTGAAAGAAAGTTCGTACAAGTGTGGAAATGTTTGTAAGTAATGGAAAGCGTTTGAAAAACCCTAGAAATCCCTATGATTCCTATTAGTATAGATGAAATCTTCTACCAAGACCTAACTATTCTGAAAGTAAGAAAGATGGTTTTTTTTGTATGACTAGTATTAACAATATATATATATATATATATATATATATATATATATATATATAGTCTACCTCATCGTTTATGTGAATGTATCACAAAATAAAAGTAATAGGAAAAATATAGCCATGTAAGTGTTTATCCTTTTTGTATTAGGATCAACCCGACATCACGATTGCCGAAATAGTAATAACCTTGAACGTCCGTAGATGCTCATTTTCCTCTGTAGCTAACAGCACGGCGTAGGAATGGTTAGTCCCGTAAAGGTACCCTAATATAAGTATTAACTGTAGGCATCCATAGATGTTCATTACCTCTGTTGCTAACAGTTGGGTGCCGGAATGGTTAGTCCCGTCCAGTAAGTAAGTAGTCTTCTCACGAGACCCGCTGTAAGTAAGTAATAATATGATTGATAGTCCCTATTCTACATTTGGAACTAAAGGTGACTTCCGCAACAAATCGCTAGGTCGAAATCCATATTTATTACCAAATCATATATAAGCCTAAACTATACCTATAATAGCTTACTAGGGATATATGAACATATACCTTTGCTACCCAAAGGTATTGAACTGACTGACTAGAACTATTATGTCTGTATATGTACACATGATATATAACTAATATTTAGACGACCTTCGGACGGATACCCGATACCCTACCAGACCACATCTCAACGAGGAAAAGGAAATAAAGCGGGTTAGCCTTCCTAAGTCCTTTAAACATTACTTATATAACTATACATATACATGCATGCTTTTAACAAAGTATCTATGTAAAGGTATCCAAGTAAGTTTACCCATGTAAGTGAATCCATGTAAGTGTATTCAAGTAACTGTATCCCTTCATATATCATTTAGTATAGACTCATGAATGAACTGACTCTGGTGTATTCCTTGTACTTGGAATGGTAAGTAGTATCTCCTAACTATACCTATAATAGTTACTAGTAAGGTACAAGTATACTGAAGGTATACCTTTGCTAGCCAAAGGTACTGAACTGACTGAGGGTACTTTTCAAGTCCGAGAAGTGAAAGGTAAAATGTACGTTACTAAGCTCGCGGTGTAGGTTGGGTTTGTGAGTTTCACGGTCGATTCTGGTTGCAGGAGTCGCACTGGGTTCTAAGTTTGTTCACATGACGATGCGATTACTCGTAGTCTTGGGCAGTCTCCATCCTGAAGTTCATATTAGAATTCATACATGGTTCATTGATCACAGTCTCGTGTATACGAGTCGTATATAATTAAGATTGAAGAGGTAGTAGAATAAATGCTTCCCGTTTAACCTCACATCCCAATGAGGAAACGAGTTAAAGTGAAATCATCAATTCTAAACCTGTAGAACCTTGATCATGTACCACCCCTTTGTATACATTCTTCAGTGATAGATTAACCGTATGGATCTTTCAATTGAACTTGACGTACTGTACGAGTGGTACCTCGGGGAGGTTTACTGAGGTTTCTTAGGAACGGATAAGAACATGAGGTACTCTATGCATGAGTACTCCGGTGTTCTGGAATGGCGGCTTCGCTAGCAAAACGATTTCGGAGAAAAAACATGTGCGCACGAAGCTGGTATTGCAAGGATCGAACTGACTCAAGTTGTATGATAATGTCGGAATCATGTGGAAACTAAAGACATTAGATTTGAACATAAGGCGTTACAGACAAAACACCACAGTGCAACCTTTAACAGAGTTACTGTACTTCAGTTTAACTACAAGACTATTGTTGCGAACAAGGTATACTACAAAAGACAAGTATACGCAGCAAGAGGATCCCTTAACTGACTGGATCTCGCAAAAGATAAGACTCTAGTTGCACTAGTTCTAAACAGTTTATAAGTCTGTTACAAAGGAACGCCTTGATTACTTTAACGTGGGTCCGAAGTAGTCTCTCCTGCGGCGGTGATAGTTAGTATCCTTCCGTCTGTGCCAGTATTCGCTGCTTCTGGGCAGTTTCTTTTGTAGTGAACCACCTTGCCACAACTGTAGCAATCCTGGCTCACACCAGCGTTGGGTACTTGGTTGATCGGTCTTGCTGGACTCTTGCAGTAACGTATGGTGTGTCCCTTTTTGTTGCAGTTTAAGCAATGCATCTCTCGACAAGGTCCATGGTGGTGATAGTTGCATTTGTTGCACTTAGGGAGATTACCCGCATATGGATTTGCTGGTATTGGGTTAGTAGAGGCTATTGCAGGTAGTGTAGCAGCATTGGCTGTAACTTGTTGTTGTTTACTTGAGGATCCTTGTGAGGACTCGTCTTTCCTCTTGTTCTTGTTGTTGTGTTCCTCCTTGTTGATATTGTATAGAAATTTTTGAGTTCCGATGGTTTCCGTGGTCAATCAGAGATTGTGCTAGTTCTTTGGCACTATCGAAAGTATCGGGCCTTGATGCTAACACACTTGACTGAATTTGGGGAGACAATCCCCAAATACACCTCTCTAATTTCTTGCTCTCTGGAGCAGCCATATTCGGGAACAAGTTTGCCAGATCACAGAATCTACCCGTATAGGTTAATATATCGGTACCAACCATTTCCAGACTCCAAAGTTCTTGTTCGAGCTTTTGAACTTCCCCTCGAGGACAGTACTCTTTCATCAGCATGATCTTCAAGTTTTCCCAACTTATTGAATTTGCCACTACTATAGTCAGGGACTTAACATGGCCATTCCACCAAGTTAACGCTTTGTCAGAAAAGGTACAAGTAGCAAACTTGACCTTGTTTCCATCCGGGCAGGCGCAGAGCTCAAAGACTGCTTTTGTCTTTTCAATCCACTGCCTTAGGACCATAAACCCACCAGTTCCATTGAAGTTTTGGGATTTAGCATTTGTAAAATCCTTGTAGGTGCATTCCCTGGGATGCCCCTGGCTCTCGCCATGGTGAGTAGGAGGTGCATCCGTTCCCGATACACTAGGGACAGGAGCATTGATGGCTGACACGGCAACTGCTATTGCAGCCGTGAATGCTGCTTGGAACGTGGCAGCGTCGAAAGGAGGAGGTGGCTGAGGTGGTGGTATTGGTGTTTCGTTATTAGGGTTACACCTTGGGTTCCTGCGAGGCGGCATCTTTTGACTATATGATGAAAAAATGACAACACGATAAGAATAAATGAATAAGGAGAGTGACTGATGGACTAACTCTCCATAGTCCAACAACACAATTTAATAACACGTTTGAATGAGGATCTAGTATCGAAAGGTGAAAGCATTTGGACAATGATGTCCATAAGATTTGGTATCTGTCAAAAATACTGGAATTATAGATGTAACAAGTTCTGGAAAAGTGGTCTAGGAGTAGGCCTTACATCAACCATTGATGGGAAAGTTTTGACAGGACAACGATCTAATCAAGACCTAATAGATCTAAGATTTACAACGATAGGAAATTAGACCAGAGTTTTACATAAACTAGGTTATATCCGAAGGAGAAGTCGATGAGATTCTATCAGCGACGAGAACTATCAGAAAAGTCTTCAGTTAAGTGAGCATTCGAAGGGATTGGGTGATCATTCTATGGCTCCTCTCCGAGCCATACAGGATTGTCGTGGTTAGGGTAGTACGGGTTGTCGTGGGGATGGAATCCAACCATGATATCTACGCGAGAAAAGGGATATAAGAAATAACTAAACAGACGAACTAACTAAGATAATTACAGTAAGACCAAATACCCCTATGGTATTTCTTTGTGGTTGCGTTGGAAAGTTTTTAGACTTGTTGCCACATCACAACCATTCTTGGGCATATGTGAATCACTCCTTGGACCAGCATAGTTGATCAGGATATTCCACTCCCAAGACTGACCATATATCCCTAGGCTTGTGATATTCAACAATCGTAATATTTTTGTTCTTGTCGTTGTGACACCGATTTTTGTATGAATGCAGGCACATATACTTACTTAAATATTTTATTATTTAAAAGTATAAACTCTTAGACAGAGTGTTTTAATCCCAATGTATTTATAGTTAGTATATCTTTTATGGGTTGATATACTATATTCACTATAAACCTGGCTCTGATACCAATCTGTCACACCCCAAAACCGGAACGGCGGAAACGTTCTGGGGCGGAGGACATCATGTAATGTGTCACACCCCAAAACCAAGAACGGCGGAAACGTTCTGGGGCGGAGGACGTCATGTAAAGTATCACAACACAGTATAACAGTAAATAAGCAAACAACATCATCCATTGCATTAAATATATAATTTTAATACAAGTGTGTTCTTTACAGTTATAGACACCAAAATGTAAATCAAAATAATAAGATGAGTCTTGTATGCGCTCCGTCTTCTCAAAAGTTGGCCTCGGTACCTGTCTATTGTTGACCTAAGAATACAAGTTATTTTGAAAGAGTTTATCAGCATTAAGCTGGTGAGTTCATAAGTATTTTAGTGTCGGTGTTTATTATCAAAACGTTTGAACATGGTTTTAAGTATGAGTTTGTAAAAGGTATGTAAATGTTTGTAAGTGTTTGTAAAGTTTGAATCTCCTAGAAAAACCTATTTTTTCTATTAAAGTAGCCTTCTACCAAGGCTTAACTGTTCCATATGCTCGTTTGTTGTAAAAGTGTGTAATTTCCCAAGTGTAACTATCATTAACAAAATATAGTTTGTACATTAATGTTTAAGTGAAATAATCACTAAATATATGTAAAGGGTAAATTACTGTAGTACTGCAGTGTTGTATTATAGGAACTACTGTTGTACTAACTACCTTAAACCGGATTTATATTAAGGTATCATGTGATTAATTGCACCATACTATTGACTGGTAACAACGACATATGAATGGTCGTAAAAAGAAATGACGTTTGGCACCCGCAGACCTGCAGGTCCGGCTGTAGCTAGCAGCAAGGTGTAGGATAGTCAATCCAGTATAGATCTATACGCAAACTCACGCTCTCCCTCCAAGAGACTCTGGCTACAACTCGGGCCATGACATTTAAGGCATGCTCCGATACAGATCACAATGGTTAACGTATTCATGTATATGTAATGTAATGTTACTCGTTCTAGTATAGTTGTATATGTTCTCTTTCTAGTATAGTTGTATATGTTCTTCCTTTAGTATAGTTGTATATGTTCTCTTTCTAGTATAGTTGTATATGTTCTTCCTCTAGTATAGTTGTATATGTTCTTATAGTAAAGTAATGTATATGTTCTCATAGTAATAAGTATTGACTCATGAATGAACAGACTCATTGATCTAGCAATAGTATAAGTATGATCTTGTGCTACCCCGATGGTAGCCTACTAATGATGTAACTAGTACGCATGAATATGGAAGCACTTTTATGTCTATATATGTACACATGATATATAATCAATATTTAAACGACCTTCGGACGAGTACCCGATATCCTATCAGACCACATCCAAATCGAGGAAAAGGAAACAAGGTGGATAGCCTTCCTAAGTCTTTTAAACATTGCTTATATAACTATACATATACGGGCATGCAATTTATAATAAGTGTAACAAAGTTTAAGTAAAAGTATTTGATAAGTAAAACAGTTTGTAAAACAGTTTGAAGTAAAATAGTTTGATAAACAGTTTGAACAGTAATAAAATCATTGGTTTTATAGTTATTAATCACATGTGATTGATTTAATAACCATAAATATTCAACTTGTATTCCCCCCCCCCCCCCCATAAAAGAATTTAAAACATTTAAAAGTATTTCAAAGGTTAATTAAAGGGGTATGAACTCACTTGTGGTGAGTGGATTGGATTGAAGTGTCGGCTATGGTGCTAGGTGACAAATGAAGACTTGTACACACGCACGAGCCTAGTTATCATATAATGAACATATATATAACTAATTAGCCAATTTATAACTAACACATTAAGTTGGGACACCCTAGAACATGAAAACACTTTGTTTCCAAAGTTAAAGATCACAAGGATTGCATCCAAGTGTTAGCAAAGCAAGGCTACGGTGTTTAGGGTTCAAGGGTAAGCTCCTTTGGAGTTTACGGTTTTGGTGGTCAAGACCTAGGGAGTTTACGGTCATAAACTCTAGTCTTAAGGTCCAAGTGTTTTTTTGTGGTTTAGCAACCCTTTTGAAGCAATTCTACTAAGTGGTTTGGCCTTTGGAAGGGACTAGGGCAACTAAACACCCTCTTTGAGGAGTTTACGGTCTAATGGCATTTTCCTTTGGGTTTACTACCGTAAACCCTTATGGAGGAGTGCATAGCCATGTTTTCAAGTCCCTAACATAATTAAACAAATGTATAAGCTAGTTTCTAAGCCTAAGGAAGGAAAATGACCAACTTGTACATACTTTAGGGTGTTTACGGTTTTGGGAGATCCCCAAACCATAAACACCTATATTTTTTGGTTTTTGATGTTTTTCAAAGCTTAGACACATCCAAGGAAGGTTTAATCAATTCATGGGAGGCTTACACAACAAACTAGGGCTTAGATAAAGACTTAGGCACACTTTGGTGCACTTTATGGTGTTTACGACCCAAGCATCTCCTTGGACCGTGAACACCTCTAGCGTTGTGTTCTTGACATAATTTCTTGATGTTCAAATGTAATACTAGCTCAAAATCACTCAAGGATGAAAACACTTACTATTAGAAGGCTTGATTTGAGCTAAAATGCCAAGAACACTTAGTGTGTGTTCTTGGTGTTTTGGAAATCCAGTCAAAATACAAATATGGTTGGATGATTAGATGTATAAACACTAGATTAAGTGTTTTAGTAACTTAAAAATGTTAGAACACTTACCAGATTGAAGATTTGGAATTAAATATTGGATGATACTTTAGAAAGCTCTTGGAGTTTACTCTTTTGTAAACTTGGGGAGTAAACACAATAACTAGACTATTGGGGAGTAAACTTATACATAGGTATGAGTTTATGGTTTTTGGGTGAACTTTCAACCAAAATATAAAAGTTTGGTTGGGAATTTCTAACACGCGAGGTGTTTGCGGTTTTTGAAATTTAAAACCCGGGACGACACTTTCTTTCACCCGTTCGTTTAAAAATAATATTAAAATAATCAAACGAACTTTATATTTCTTAAAAATAAGAAATAATTACATTAATTTATGATACGAAGTGGTTGACTTTTAGGGTTTGACTGAATGGAAATTTCGGGTTGTCACATAATGTATCACAACAATGCAACGTAGTAAACAAGCAACAACATCATCCATTGCATTAATAGTATAATTTTAGTTACAAGTCTGTTCTTTCATAGTATAAGACAACAAAATGAACAATCAAAATAAAAGACGAGTCTGAACTGCTCCGTCTTCACAAAACCTGGTCGCCGTACCTGTCTATTTGTGACCTGAGAATACAAGTTATTTTGAAAGCGAGTATCAGCCAAAAAGCTGGTGAATTCATAAGTATTAATGTGTCTTTGATTTGTAAAACTTGTAATGAAAGTCTTGACATTGTTTTGAAAGAAAGTTCGTACAAGTGTGGAAATGTTTGTAAGTAATGGAAAGCGTTTGAAAAACCCTAGAAATACCTATGATCCCTATTAGTATAGATGAAATCTTCTACCAAGACCTAACTGTTCTGAAAGTAAGAAAGATGGTTTTTTTTGTATGACTACTATTAACAATATATATATATATATATATATATATATATATATATATATATATATATATATATATATATATAGTCTACCTCATCGTTTATGTGAATGTATCACAAAATAAAAGTAATAGGAAAAATATAGCCATGTAAGTGTTTATCCTTTTTGTATTAGGATCAACCCGACGTCATGATTGCCGAAATAGTAATAACCTTGAACGTCCGTAGATGCTCATTTTCCTCTGTAGCTAACAGCACGGCGTAGGAATGGTTAGTCCCGTAAAGGTACCCTAATATAAGTATTAACTGTAGGCATCCGTAGATGTTCATTACCTCTGTTGCTAACAGTTGGGTGCCGGAATGGTTAGTCCCGTCCAGTAAGTAAGTAGTCTTCTCACGAGACCCGCTGTAAGTAAGTAATAATATGATTGATAGTCCCTATTCTACATTTGGAACTAAAGGTGACTTCCGCAACGAATCGCTAGGTCGAAATCCATATTTATTACCAAATCATATATATGCCCAAGCTATACCTATAATAGCTTACTAGGGATATATGAATGTATACCTTTGCTATCCAAAGGTACTTAACTGACTGACTAGAACTATTATGTCCGTATATGTACACATGATATATAACTAATATTTAGACGACCTTCGGACGGATACCCGATACCCTACCAGACCACATCTCAAAGAGGAAAAAGAAATAAAGCGGGTTAGCCTTCCTAAGTCCTTTAAACATTACTTATATAACTATAAATATACAAGCATGCTTTTAACAAAGTATCTATGTAAAGGTATCCAAGTAAGTGTATCCATGCAAGTGTACTCAAGTAAGTGAATCCATGTAAGTGCATTCAAGTAAGTGTATCCCTTCATATATCATTTAGTATAGACTCATGAATGAACTGACTCTGGTGTGTTCCTTGTACTTGGAATGGTAAGTAGTATCTCCTAACTATGCCTATAATAGTTACTAGTAAGGTACAAGTATACTGAAGGTATACCTTTGCTAGCCAAAGGTATTGAACTGATGAGGGTACTTTTATGTCTATATATGTATACATGATATATAACTAATAGTTGAATGACCTTCGGACGGATACTCGATACCCTACCAGACCACATCCCAATGAGGAAAAGGAAATAAAGCGGGTTTGATAAAGAGTTTTAAACATATAAAACGTTTAATGAAACATTTGAAGAAATTTGTTTGGTAAAACAACTAAAGTATAGTAAATCTAATTGCATGTTAGTTATTAATCACATGTGATATATATATATATATATATATATATATATATATATAATAACTAGCATGATTTAACTTGTATTCCCCACCCCCCCCCCCCCCCCCCCCGCGCCATAAAAGCATTGAAAAACATTTAAATCATTGATTAAGGGGTATGAACTCACCTGTAGTGAGTGGCTTGTTCGGAAGTGTCGGGCAAGGTGTTAGGTGTCAAGTGAGGACTTGAACACACACAGTGGTCCTAGTTATCATATAATAGACATATGTTTAATCTAATTAGTCAATTAATAACTAATTAATCAAGTTAAGACACTCTATGACATGGGAACACTTTGTTTCAAGTGTTAAAGATTACAAGGTTTGCAACCAAGTGTTGTAGGGCATGGCTAGTGAGTGTAGGGTTCAAGGAAAACTCCATTAGGGAGTTTATGGTTTTGTGGTCACAACCAAAAGAGTTTACGGTCGTAAACCCTTGAGTTTACGGCCGTAAGCTCACACCCTTTTTGACCATTTGTTGTTTGAAGCCTTAAGAGTCCCTAGAAGCTTTTCTACTTGAAGTATGTGACTAAGGAAGGAACTAGGACACCATTTCACTCCTATTTGGAGTTTACAGTTCCTAAACCTTTTTCCTTTGAGTTTACTACCGTAAACTCATAAGGTTTATTGTATTTTGGGGGTTTTCAAGTCCTTAGCTTATCAAGGTAATAGTATAGGTTAGATTCTAGGCATAAGGATATATGGGACATGTATACATACTTTGGGGTGTTTACGGTTTTGGGAGATCCCCCAAACCGTAAACACATATAAATGAGAGATTTTGGTGCTTTTCATGGGTTTAAACACATCAATGAAGGATTTAGACATGTTTCAAAGGCTTGTGAGGGACTAAGGCACCCTTTGGCACCTTAACTTGGTGTTTACGGTTCAAGAACTTCTTGAACCGTGAACACCTTGTTCTTGGTGTTCTTGGGACATTTTCTTGATGTAAAGATGTAAAACAAGATTTATAAGACTCTAGGATAGAAGTACTTACTATATGGAAGCTTGAAATGAGCTAAAAGTCCAAGAACACTAGTGTGTGTTCTTGGTGTTTTGGAAATCTAAACAAAACACAAAATTTGATGGATGAAAAGATGTATAATCACTAATTGTTATGATAGAACAACAAATCAAGCCAAGAAGTACTTACGTTTTTGGGAAATCGAGTGAAAGACGGGATGGTAGTTGAGAGTGTTTGGAGTTTGCTCCTGAGATTGCAAGTAAGAAGTGAGGTGTTTTGGGGAGTAAACTCATGCTTAAGGCATCATTTTACGGTTTTGGAAGAAATTACGGCCCAGACATAAAAGTTTAGCCGTGAATTTCTTAACTACGTGGTACTTGCGGTTTTGGAATTTCAAGACTCGAGACGGCACTTCCTTTCACCCGTTCGTTTAAAGAATAATAATTATTATAATCAAACGAACTTTAAATTTGCTTTTAAATAAATAAAAATGAACTAGAAATAATTTGAAGTGATTGACTTTAGGGTTTGACCGAACGAAAATTTCGGGTTGTCACAAATACTAAGATTAACAATTTTACCTGTAATGATATGGAAAATCATTTGTGAAATATAAAATATAACATTTTATAATGAGTTTCACAATTAGTCTGAAAATTTAACTCTACAAGTTAAACGGTTGGTAATACGGTTTTCAGTGTTAAAAGCATACGGAATATGAAACATTTCATACGAAATAATAAGTTTGAGTACAAGATTTCCTTGTACTTTTGCTTGTATTCCCCCCTGAAAACATGAAAAACACGGAAAAAGGTGTAGGGGTATGAACTCATCAGACGAGAATGTGCCGGATAGGATGCTAAGTGTCAGCTTAGGGCTTGAACGCGCGCGAGGATCCTATGTAACATGAGGAGATACATAATTGTATCTAATTAGACTTTGAACTACTAATTAAGTAAGATATTACATTCCGAGGCGCAAAAACACTTTATCTCAAGTGTTAGGAATGATCCGGGTTGCATCTAAGGGGGTGTAGGGCCTAGTTATGGAGTTTGCTCTTCAAGAGTAAACTCTTAGAAGAGATTACGGCCCATAGACCATATCCCCATGAGTTTACGGCTGTAAACTCATGGGTGGTGTGTTCTTGGATGTTTAAAGGTCTTACAACACTTGTGGAATTAGCCTAGGTTGAATTCTAGGGCACAGGAAGTGACTAAGGCTTCAATTTGATCAATTTGAGGAGTTCACGACTGTAAACATAGAGTTTACGGCCGTAAACCTTGACTTGGCCCTTTCTTGCATGATTTGGGGTCTCAAATGAAAGAATACAAGGCTTTATGCATTAATCCAAGCCATAAGGCGAAGTCAGGGCACCATTTGACCTCCTTAGAGGAGTTTACGGCCAAGGGACCATTCCTTGTGGGGTTTATGGCCGTAATCTCCTAAGATCATGGTTTCCTTGATGTTTAGGGTCCCTACTTCGATGGTGGTTGATTTTAGACATTATCCCAAGCCATAGGAGGTGTTTAAGGGGCAATTTAACACCTTAAATGGTGTTTACGACCTAAGAATGAGTGTTTACGGTCCAAGAATGTTCTTGGGCCGTAAACTCATGTTTACTCCCCAAATGACAAGATTTTGGTGTTCTAAGTCCATTCATGCAAGCCCTTAAGTCATAGCTAAGCACTAGAAGTGATTTGGAAGGGTTTTGGGGCTCCAAAACCCCATTTAAGGGTGTTTACGGTTTAGGGCTGTTCTAGGGCCATAAACACATGATTTTTATACATTTGGATGATTTAAACACGGATTTGTATGCTAAACAAGCTAATCAACAAGCTAGGATAGATTACTTACAAGTTTGGAGCTTGAAAGAGGTGTTTTTGGATCAAAATTGGCTTGAAGAGAGAGTAGAGAGAGAGTGTTATGAGAGTGGAAAAGCTTCAAATGAAGTCCACTCACCCTTATATAGGGTTTGAGTTTGTGGCCAGGTGGGAATCTATCCAATACCGACGTTAAACGGGGTTTATGTCGTACCCGATTAAGTATTTGTAACCCGACGTGGTCGTGATTTAGAAACTTTTAAAAAGAATGACAAGGGTGTTCACGTGTTTCTAATGCGTTCCGACACTTACGAAGTCATAATAAAAAACGTTAACGGAAAAATTTGATAAAGACGAGTTTTATTGACGGAAACGGGTTACAATGACGGGATAAATTTCAGGTTGTCACATTATCCCCCCGTTAGAGGGAATTTCGTCTCGAAATTTAGAATTAAGATACAAATTATGGAATCGGAAAGAGATGCAGATATTTCTGCTTCATCGAGTCTTCGTGCTCCCAAGTGAATTCGGGTCCCCGCTTGGCATTCCAACGAACCTTCACTATCGGGATGCGGCTCTGTTTCGTACGTTTGATCTCTCGATCCATGATTTCGATTGGTTCTTCCACGAAGTTCAGGTTTTTGTTGATTTCGATCTCATCAAGAGGGATCACGAGGGTTTCATCGAATAAACACTTTTTAAGATTAGAGACGTGGAATACAGGGTGGATATTGCCAAGTTCTTGAGGTAGTCGGAGTTTGTAGGCTACGGGACCGATCCTAGCGAGGATCTCAAAAGGTCCTACGTACCTCGGGTTAAGTTTTTCGCGCTTTCCAAAGTGTATCATACCTTTCCAGGGTGAGATCTTGGACACGATCTCCAACCTGGACTTCCAGAGGTTTCCGTCGTTTATCGGCGTAACTCTTTTGTCTGTCTCGTGAAGCTTTCAGTCGTTCTCGGATTTGGATGATCTTCTCGGTGGTTTCACGAATGATTTCAGGACCGGTGAGAGCACTGTCGGGGACTCGACTCTTGGCTAGCTGCGTGTCCCCTACCTCGGCCCAGCATAGAGGGGATCTACACTTGTGACCGTAGAGGGCTTCGAACGGGGCAGCCTTGATGCTGGTGTGGTAGTTGTTGCTATACGAGAATTCGATCAAGGGTAAATGAGTGTCCCACAACTTTCCGAAATTGATGACACATG
Source organism: Lactuca sativa (assembly GCF_002870075.4). NCBI lineage: Eukaryota > Viridiplantae > Streptophyta > Magnoliopsida > Asterales > Asteraceae > Lactuca > Lactuca sativa. The sequence continues at coordinate 106,849,766 of NC_056628.2, forward strand.
CTCTCAACATGTCTTCTAAGGTCTGGAGAGTTCTCTCACTCTGCCCGTCTGTCTGAGGGTGATAAGCTGTACTCATATTCAGCTTAGTTCCAAGAGCTTTCTGAAGGGACTGCCAAAACCTTGAGGTAAACCTGCTATCTCGATCGGAGATAATGGACACAGGTACACCGTGCAGTCGGACTATCTCTTGGATGTAGATTCGCGTGAGTCTTTCCGTCTTGAATGTTTCTTTAATCGGAAGGAAATGAGTGGATTTTTTCAATCGGTCGACAATTACCCAAAGGGTATCGTACCCACTCGGAGATTTGGGTAATTTGGAAATGAAATCCATAGTAATCATCTCCCATTTCCACTCCGGTATCTAGGGTTGCTGGAGCAGACCCGAGGGTTTCTGATATTCGACCTTCACCTTGGCGCAAGTCAGACACTTGCCCACGAAGGTAGCGATTTCGGCTTTCATGTTTGGCCACCAGTATTGTTTCATGAGATCCAGGTACATCTTATCCGAACCCGGGTGCACAGAGTATCTGGTCTTGTGAGCTTCGTTCATAACAACTTCCCTTAAACCTCCGAACTTTGGGGTCCAGATTCGATCCATGAAATAGTAGACTCCATCACCTCTGATCTCAAGTTTCTTATCCATCTCTTCAAGGCTTCATTCAACATGTTCTCTGGTTTTAGGGCTTCTAACTAGGCTTCTCGAATCTGCACGGATAAGTGGAAATGGATGGTCATTGCCAATGTCTTCGCCTTGTTGCTTGAGCTTTCCTTTCGGCTAAGGGCATCTGCTACCATATTGGCCTTGTCGGGATGGTAGCGAATTTCACACTCATAGTCACTGAGCAACTCTACCCATCGTCGTTGTCTCATGTTTAAGTCTTTCTGGTTGAAGATGTGTTGCGGGATTTTATGGTCAGTGAAGATCGTGCACTTGGTTCCGTAAAGGTAATGTCTCCAAATCTTCGGTGCGAAGACCACTGCTCCCAACTCCAGGTCATGAGTTGTATAGTTAACTTCGTGTGCCTTCAGTTGTCTCGAGGCATAAGCGATAACTTTTCATCTCTACATAAGCACACAGCCTAAGCCCCGAATGGATGCATCACAATAGACAACGAAATCCTCTGTCCCTTCGGGCAGGGACAGGATAGGTGCGCTGCACAAGGCTCGCTTTAACGTTTGGAATGCAGTGTCCTACTTTTCATTCCAACAAAAGGGTACACCTTTCTGTGTCAGAGTGGTTAGGGGTTTGGCGATTCTGGAAAAATTCTGAATGAATCTGTGATAATATCCAACGAGACCCAAGAATTGATGGATTTTTGTGGGTGTCTTCGGTGCCGACCAATTCTCTATCGCCTTGATTTTGGACGGGTCCACATGTATACCTTCCTCTCTTACCATGTGACCAAGGAAAGCTGCCTTCCGAATCCAGAATTCGCACTTGGAGAATTTCGCGTACAACTTTTCCGATCTAAGTGTTGCCAACACTAACCTCAAGTGTTGTTTGTGATCTTCTTCGCTTCTGGAATAGACAAGTATGTCGTCAATGAACACGATGACGAACTTGTCCAGAAAGGGGCGACACACCCGGTTCATCAGGTCCATGAACACTGCCGGTGCGTTGGTTAGACCGAAGGGCATCACTACGAACTCGTAGTGACCCTATCGAGTTCTAAGTGCTGTTTTGGATACATCACTCTCATGAACTCGTAGATGATGGTACCCTGAATTAAGGTCTATCTTCGAGAAATAACTGACTCCCTGAAGTTGATCGAAAAGGTCATCTATTCGAGGAAGAGGATAACGGTTTTTGACGGTCAACTTATTCAACTCACGGTAGTCTATACACATCCAAAAAGATCCATCTTTCTTCTTTACAAACAATACCGGGGCTCCCCAAGGTGAGGAACTCGGTCTGATGAACCCATTGTTGAGTAGCTCATTGAGCTGCCTAGATAACTCCTGCATTTCTGCTGGTGCTAAGCGATAAGGTGACTTGGCTACGGGGGTAGTTCCAGGAATTAGGTCGATGCGAAACTCTACTTGACGCTCGGGAGGAATTCCTGGGAGCTCTTCGGGAAAGACATCAAGAAAGTCGCAGACTTCGGGGATGCTCTCGAGGTCTTTAACTTCCTGTTTCGCATTTATCACATGGGCTAGGAATGTGTAACACTCCGTTCACAGAAGTTTTTGAGCTTTGATACAGGAAATGATGCGAAGATTGGAGCTAAGTTTATTGTCGTAGATCATGAGAGTCTGGTCCGAGGGGAGATTGAGATGGATGGCTTTTTCGTAACAAAGGATATCTGCATGATTGGGACTCAACCAATCCATGCCAATGATAACATCAAAGCTCTTTATGGAAACTGGCATTAGGTCAATGGGGAAAGAATGATCATTCAGGGTAAGGGTACAACCTATGAATATATCATTAGCGTTCTCTTTCTCGCCGTTAGCCATCTCGACGGTAACCGTTTCAGTTAATAGTTGGGGATTAGGTTTAAGATGATGTTTGAATGAATGGCTAACAAAACATCGTTCAGTACCAGAATCGAAAAGGATGCAAGCATAAGAGTTGTCGAGAAGGAACGTACCCGAGACAACGGTGGGGTCGGCGACTGCCTCATCTCGTCCCATAGTTAGAACTCTCCTGGTGTTTCCAGCTGTTGCTGCCTTGGGGCAGTTTCTCTTGAAATGCCCGACTTCACCACAACCATAGCAGGCCTGACCGACACCCGCTCCGGAAGCTTGATTGGTTGATTAGGCTGGTGTTTTGCAGTTTCGCGCAAGGTGACCTTTCTTGCCACAACTGTTGCAGAGCATATCTCGACATGGGCTGGAAGTGAGATGATGATAATTGCACTTGTTGCACCTAGGGAGGGTACCAGCATACCTACTGGTAGGTGCTTGAGCTGTAGAAGCGACAGCAGAAACAACAACATGGGTAGTAGCAGCGCGGACTGCCACAGTTTGCTGCTTCTTAAAAGATCCTTGCGAACTCTAACTCTTCCGCTTGCTCCAGGATTTCTTCTTATTTTCACCGCTCCCTTTAGCCGGATCAGAAGCGGTGGCCACTTCCTCGAGATCGTCACCATGGTCAATCAGAGTTTGCGCTAGGCATTTGGCACTGTCGTAGGTGTCTAGCTTCGAAGCCAAAACATTTCCTTTGGTTGGCTAGGTCAGCCCCCAGATGAATCTCTCAATCTTTTTGCTTTCCGGGGTAACCATTCCCGGACAGAGAAGCGCTAGGTCATTAAATCTGGAGGTGTAAGCGGCAATATCAGAACCCTTCATCTTTAGGTTCCAGAGCTCGTGCTCCAACTTCTGCATTTCACCCCGTGGGCAGTACTCTGCAAGTAGAAGCTCTTTCATGTTCTCCCAACCCATAGCATTGGCTACAAGTAAGGTCAAGGATTTGACTCGGTCGTTCCACCAAGTCAAGGCTTTACCGGTGAAAGTGCAGGCGGCGAACTTCACCTTGTTAACTCCAGAACAGGCACAGATTTCGAAAATAGATTCGATTTTCTCGAACCATCGATTCAGAGCAATAACACCTCCAGTGCCATTGAAAGGGGTGGGTTTCACGTTCATAAAATCTTTGTAGGAACACTCCTTCCGGTGTCCCTGACTACCTTCCTGGTTTTGGGGTTGAGTACCACCTCCTGGCCCGCCTGAACCATCGGGGTTCATTTGTGACATAGCAGCAGCCACAGCAGCAGCAACGGCTGCTTGGAACATGGCGGGGTCAAATGGAGAGGGAGGTGGTGGTGGAGGAGGATTTTTGTTCTTTGAGCTGGGTCTTTTCCTTGGAGGCATCTTGATCTAAAATGATCAGGAAAGAGAGGTTGGTAAGTCCTCTGAATTGAATCAAGAGATATGGAACAAGAGATATCTCATTATGGCAGATAAAGTATTCTACTATGCGATAATATATAGGAATGCTACCAAAGTAAGGGAATTTATCGCTAAGGGGAATGAGTAGCAACACTTGAACTAGGATTTCTATAACGAATTTGGCTCTAGAAAATACTCTCATAGTATTTTATGTTTCACTGCGACGATGACTCATTGTTTGGATATTTGGTAAGTTTTAGGCATGCTGCACACCACAGTCACTCCCAAGCACATGTTGGCCGTGTCTCGAATGAATATAGTTGATCAGGCTTAATTGACCCTAGACACGACTACATAACTCCCCAGGTTTAACCACAGTGCACAACACCCAATTACTTATGTTTTGTTCTACTCGGGGTTACGGTTTTCGGCGTTTAGGTATTATTGTATACTTGGAGTAAAAATACTTATATTTTTAAAGTATACTTTTAGTTTAGAGCGCTTCGGCCCCTTAGTGTTTATAGTTATATACCATGTAAGGTTCGGTATACTTAGTTCACTATAAATAAGGGCTCTGATACCAATTTGTCACACCCCAAAACCGATAGCGGAAATGTTCCGGGGCGGAGGACGTCATGTAAAGTATCACAACCAATGTACATAGTAAGCATAGTAAACTCAGAACATTACATTACATAGGAATATTTGCTTTTGTTTGAAAGCAAAGCAATACATGTTTATAAATACTTCAGTATACAAAAGTAAAGACGAGACTTCTAAACGCTCTGTCTTCTTCAAAAGAGCGTAGGGTACCTGTCTAATGAGAACCTGAAAATACAAGCAGTTTTGAAAATATCAGCATATAGCTGGTGAGTTCATAAGCGGGTTGTTTCTGGTAAAAGAACAAGTTTCCTTTGGTTTTCTGAAAAAGTTGTTATCCAAGAAAATCCCATATTTTCTTATAAGAGAAGCTTAGTTATCCATTTGTTAAACAGCCTGGTTAAAAAAAGTTAAGTTATCCCAGGAAAAACCCTTATTTTCCTTAAAAGTTGGTTATCGATCCGGAATGAAGTGTACAAGTATCTACCATACTTGTAACGTTTAAGTGAAGTTTCCTGAAAGCATGGTTATCCTTGAAAAGTACATTAGTTTTAACACGTATATAAAACTAATAAGTAGGTAGTAAATTAATTACTAAACTAAATTTCCATAATCTAAGTTGCGAGTTCCATAACCATACAATAGACTAGATAAGGCTCGTAATGGGGCCAATATCATTTTATGACTTTTGTCACCTGTTGACCAGTCGGTCCCACTATAGCTAGCAGCCAGGTGTGGGGTAGTCAATCCCGTATAGATCTATACACTCAAGTCACATTCTCCCTCCAGGAGATTCTGGTTACAGGGGTAGTCCTACACTCTCGTATCTAGGGGAGTGTTACCAAGGACGTGTCTCCAATGTTAAGATTAATGAATTTTAAAAGTAATAATACGGAAAATCCTGTTTTATTGGTCCTTCACTCTCGTATCTAGGGGGTGTTACCAAGGACGTATCAAAAGTTATAAGATTAATGTTATTGGTCCTTCACTCTCGTATCTGGGGGGATTGTTACCAAGGATGTGTCTAAATTTCTAAGATTAATGTTATTGGTCCTTCACTCTCGTATCTCGGGGTAGTGTTACCAAGGACATGTTAAGAATACAAGATTAACAATTTTACCAGTAATGATATGGAAAATCATTTGTGAAATATAAAATATAACATTTTATAATGAGTTTCACAATTAGTCTGAAAATTTAACTCTACAAGTTAAACGGTTGGTAATACGGTTTTCAGTGTTAAAAGCATACGGAATATGAAACATTTCATACGAAATAATAAGTTTGAGTACAAGATTTCCTTGTACTTTTACTTGTATTCCCCCCTGAAAACATGAAAAACACGGAAAAAGGTGTAGGGGTATGAACTCATCAGACGAGAATGTGCCGGATAGGATGCTAAGTGTCAGCTTAGGGCTTGAACGCGCGCGAGGATCCTATGTAACATGAGGAGATACATAATTGTAGCTAATTAGACTTTGAACTACTAATTAAGTAAGATATTACATTCCGAGGTGCGAAAACACTTTATCTCAAGTGTTAGGAATGATCCGGGTTGCATCTAAGGGGGTGTAGGGCCTAGTTATGGAGTTTGCTCTTCAAGAGTAAACTCTTAGAAGAGATTACGGCCCATAGACCATATACCCATGAGTTTACGGCTGTAAACTCATGGGTGGTGTGTTCTTGGATGTTTAAAGGTCTTACAACACTTGTGGAATTAGCCTAGGTTGAATTCTAGGGCATAGGAAGTGACTAAGGCTTCAATTTGATCACTTTGAGGAGTTCACGGCTGTAAACATAGAGTTTACAACCGTAAACTTTTACTTGGCCCTTTCTTGCATGATTTGGGGTCTCAAATGAAAGAATACAGGGCTCTATGCATTAATCCAAGCCATAACGCGATGTCAGGGCACCATTTGACCTCCTTAGAGGAGTTTACTGCCAAGGGACCATTCCTTGTGGGGTTTACGGCCGTAATCTCCTAAGATCATGGTTTCCTTGATGTTTAGGGTCCCTACTTCGATGGTGGTTGATTTTAGACATTATCCCAAGCCATAGGAGGTGTTTAAGGGGCAATTTAACACCTTAAATGGTGTTTACGACCTAAGAATGAGTGTTTACGGTCCAAGAATGTTCTTGGGCCGTAAACTCATGTTTACTCCCCAAATGACAAGATTTTGGTGTTCTAAGTCCATTCATGGAAGCCCTTAAGTCATAGCTAAGCACTAGAAGTGATTTGGAAGGGTTTTGGGGCTCCAAAACCCCATTTAAGGGTGTTTACGGTTTGGGGCTGTTCTAGGGCCGTAAACACATGATTTTTATACATTTGGATGATTTAAACACGGATTTGTATGCTAAACAAGCTAGGATAGATTACTTACAAGTTTGGAGCTTGAAAGAGGTGTTTTTGGATCAAAATTGGCTTGAAGAGAGAGAGAGTAGAGAGAGTGTGTGTTATGAGAGTGGAAAAGCTTCAAATGAAGTCCACTCACGCTTATTAGGGTTTGAGTTTGTGGCTCGGTGGGAATCTACCCAATACCGACGTTAAACGGTGTTTATGGTCGTACCCGATTAAGTATTCGTAACCCGACGTGGTCGTGAATTAGAAACTTTTAAAAAGAATGACAAGGGTGTTTCACATGTTTCTAATGCGTTCCGACACTTACGAAGTCATAATAGAAGTCTTAATTCAATTAACCTAATTCAAAACGTTAACGAAACAATTTGATAAAGACGGGTTTTATTGACGGAAACGGGTTACAATGACGGGATAAATTTCAGGTTGTCACAATAACCCCAAAGATATGATGAGAGAGATGAGTAATCTAGAGAGATGTATCTCTCTTTTCTATTTTATTCTCTCTAAAACCCCTATTCTTTCCCTCTATGAATTAGCTCCAAAACCCACGAAATTTCTAGAAAATATCCCTCATTTTTCTCAAAAAATCTTCATCATTTGAAGTTGATGTTCAAGGTAAAATTAATTTTCTTATATTTTGTTTACTTTCCTTTCAAAAATTACATGTTTTCTTGCATTTTTTTCTCCCTCTTCTACATATTTCTTTGAGATTGTTCACATGCATGTTCATGCATGTCGAATTTGATGATGAAGGTGGTAGGATTTCACCGAAACACAACATGCATGTTGTTAGAAGGTGAAATCTAATGATCAAAACCTAAATCTATTCCATCATCTTGAGTTTTACAAGTTTTAAAGATCCAAAACCACATGCATTCAAAATTTTCATTTAGAAACATCATTCGAACAAAATAAGTCCATACATGGTCTTCAAATCGAAATGCATGTGATGACCATCAAACTTAAAGGCTTGATTATCAAAGTACATTGTTAAGAATGCTTATAAGTGATTTATTCATAAATAAATATATAAAACTTCTTTTGTGTTAAAAAACGATTTTTCCCAGAATCCAAACAACAAAATAAGATGATCTGGAAATTTTCAGAAAGTAAATCATTTTTATCGATTTATTCTAATTTTTGCAATAAAATAGAGCAATAATTCACATAAAATACTTTTTATGGTCAATAAATTCTGGTAAAATTTTGGTATGACCTATGCACTGATTAAAGACGTTTTATGAAGCTGCATGCATTTCTATGATTGTTTTATGCTGATTTCAAATTTTTTTAAAAGAAATAATTTGTAAAATACAGTTATAAATGTCCAAAGCCATATTTAACAATTTTCGAATCTATTGAACATCATATAAACTCCATGAAACAATTTACAGTTTTTGCATGAGAATTTATTATTTTTCCTGAATTAATGAAGTTTTAAGGGGTTAAATTGATGAAAAATAGTTACACTTGTCCAAAAATTATAAAACTTTACCAGAATATCTTGTAATAAATATTAATCATGAATAAAAAGTTTAATGAATATCTCTTACTCTTTACTATTTTTTCATGAATTAATGCTCATTTATGAGAATAAATTGAGGAAACATAGTTAAACTGTTCTAAAAATTATAATAAATTTTCATAACATCGTGTATTACACTTAAGCAAGAAATAAAAAGTTTGGGCAGTTTTTTAAATAGTTTAGGATTTATTTTCATTTTTAATAGAATAAATACACACAAATCATAAAAATAGGTTAAGTTGCTCAAAAGCCACTTTTGATATTTTTCCTAGTTTGCATACATCTAATAATAGTTTTTTAAAACTTTTGAAGAATTTTCCAACCATTTTACTATTTATGCTATATTTCTTACATTAAATACACATAAATCCAAAACTTGGACTCCATTATATGAAAATCAATTTTGGTAATTTTTCCAGCTTGTCTATACTATATATGAATTTTACAAAAGATTTTAGTAATTTTCATTTAATGTTTATTAGTTATTCACGAATTAATGTTTATTTAAGTGAATAAAACAAAGAAAATATCTACACTGTTTGGAAACAAACTTTTAAATTTTTCCCAACTTTTTTATGTCTAATAAAACTAGTACAAAAGGTTTGAGAAGTTTTAGAAACTGTTTTCTAATTATCTCTATTTTTGTTAGAATAAACACAAAAAAATCATGAAATTAGGTTAAACTGTTTGAAAAACAATTTGAGTATTTTTTTTTGCCAGTTTATATACATTGTATAACATTTTACAAAAAGATTGAGAATTTTTATTAACTGTTTATTATTTTTCATGATTTTATGATGTTTTGAAGGAATTAAATGGTGGAAAATAGTTAAACATGTTTAAAAATCATGAAAAGTTACAAGAGAGTCCTAAATTGTAGTTATAACTGAATTGTAAAGTTTGGAAATTTTTAAAACTGCTTTGATTTAGTTTTGGATTTTTAGCTTGTAAAGCCTTCCAAAAGTTCTAAAATGCATTACAAAAAATAACATAAAATGGGATTTGTCATTTGCAAATGTTAATAAGTCAATTGGTATATGAAAATCTGAATTTTTAGAAAAGTATTCGCAACTTATACAAAACCTAACTTTGACACAATATTGGTATAATTCGATTGTAGAAGTTAAGTATACTAGTATTAGAATTCGATTAGAGACTCATTAATGTGTAACATCGTTGTATGAATCGGTGGTGGTACAAGTGGAACTTAGTTCAAGGTGTCATTTGCATCATCTCAAAGCATTGTGAGTATTCACGCATCCCCATATTTTTCAGTTTTTATGTTTTGTGGTGGAAAAGCATGTCCGAAAAACTGTTTATTGTTCGTTGTATTTAAATTGATTTGTATCAAACATGATTGCTATATTTTGCTATGTATGTCTATGCAACTTGAAACATGAGACCTTATCGTCTTAAGTCCCTTCCCTTACACTTTACTCCAACCATTAACTCTTTGAGCCAATGATCATTATGGATAGTGCTATTAGGAATTGACAACTCCTCACTCGCCAGATTGTTGGAGTGCATGATACCATATTAATCTATGGAACGATAAGCATAGATCTTGATAGGGCATCAGTTATAGGCTTGTTTGTGAACTCATTGTTTGCTCATATACATACGAAACTAGCTTACTTATTATAGCAATAAACTTTGCTTCTCATTATAGCAACGAACTTTTATTACTGGAAACTTATTTACTTGTCTTAACAATGAACTTGTTTACTCCTTGTATCAACGAACTTGATTGCTCATTATAGCAATGAAACTTGTTTACTCGTTTTAGTAACGAACTTTATTTCCCATGAGAATATGAACGTTGCATCTCATTTAGGCAACATACTCTATTTCTCATGATGACAACGAAATTTGTTTTTGAAAACTTATTTACTCATTTTAGGAATGTAGTTTTATTTATGGAAACTTCTATCAAAAGTTCGTTTATGTTTCTTGAAAAGAATATTATTTTTAACATGTGAGTACTCACCAACTATTTCGGTAGTTTACCGCTCATTTTACATGCTTTTTCAGGAACTCGTTTATAAGATGGCACTTAGGGACACACACTTATAGGACCATTTGCATGTGTTGTTTTTCAAATACATTGTAATTTATTTTAAAAAAAAAGTTGTTCAAAGTCATTGTAAATTGTAATTCTTTTTAATACTATGGTTGGTGTTGTCTTTTAACTTTAGCTATGAGACCCTTTGTACTGCCACACCCCATATTTCCGCTTTAGCGGGGGTGTGATATGTGCTAAGTAATATAAATTATAAAAAGTGTTATTATAATACCTTTTAACTGCTCGAGGTACGGGGAATCTAGTTTGAAGGGCCGCATAGGGTTGTTGGATTTTAGAACAATTTAAATGCTAAAATGGTCTTGCCCTTCGGTGTTTCATGTCCGGCCTCTGTCTGTACATAGTAGTTGAAAAGTATTGTTTAACACTTATAAAACAATATAACTTGTAGACCTTGAGTTAATAATTAGTCTTTATAAATATTAGAGTAAAATCTAGTGTTAATGATACTAGGTTTCGTCGAAGGAAAATTAAATTGTTAGAAGCGAAGCGCTGCCCGAGCTTGGAGTCACTTTAACAAGTGAGTGCATATTCCCTTTCATGAACATGATTTAATACAAGTATTAATTAAAGTATTAAATATATGTTTATGTGTGAAATATTTGATATCGCCTGAAATACGTGTTAAGAGCATATCTGACGATATATGATCATTTAGGATACAGAATAAACCTAAATTAATTAAGAGGAATATTGGGTAGTATCTTCTTATGAGTGCACGTGAGATATACACGGAGGGTAGAACACTAAAATTTTTCATTAATCTGAGAGCATGGATTAGACATAGTCATCCGTCCCTAGTCCGAGAGTATGGAGTGGGCATAGTTATTTGTCATTTATCTGAGAGCATGTGGACTCCAACGTTACCCTCCAGTGGATGACAGATGATATCCCCCTTCCTAGGATATTGCACCTCGCATTCAGGCAAGAAGCCGAATCGGGCATGCAAGGCCTCGAACTCGCTTGGGGTTGGCTTGATTCCGGTTAGTTGTGTCGCATTTTTCTCTGAGAGCAAGTGCAGAATGGAAAGGAGGGAAAACAAAGAAAATATATAAGAAGTTGAAGAATGGGATGTGTAAAGAGTAAAATCGTCCCTGATAAGGGAAGTTTTAAATGAAAAGAGGGAAAATCAAACAGTTACCATGATGAAACCGTCTGTGCAGACTGCTCCGTCACATTAACGGACGTCAGGGCCATCTTCGCCGAACACATGTCTTGATCTAAGATAGAACAACTAAATTATGTTAGTCCAACACTAACTTCTACTAGCCTAGGGGACTTGTTAGCGTATCTAACTAGGAACATGTTAAAGATAACATAACTGCTATCTTTAGGACGACCTAGCTAATGGTCGTGAATATGTCTTAACGTCAGACCTGGTCCCTTGCCCTTGCGCTAAGACCCTCAAACTTGGCACCCTCGCACCCATGTCCAATTCCTGATGACAATCTCTGGTATATAATGAGACAAAACACAGTTAGTCCATTCCTAGAGTGACAAGGGTAGTGCCTAGGGCGTTGTCCTCTATTTAATCTGCACCAATAGCAGATGACCACTAGTGGTGCACGATCCACCAATGGGGCTCCTCTACATCCTGTCGGCCAAGATAGGACAAAGGAAACCATTGGGATCATGCGCAAGGAACAACAGGTATAAAAGGATCTGTATTCTCCAGAACAAGGGATCGTTTTCTCTCTATCGAAAACCCTAATCACCTTATTCTTAAACATACACTAACTAGACAGTCATAGCTTCATCCCAGGACCACCTCGCGGATGTTGATTGCCATTATCTGTTCATTGTTGTGATTACAAGACTTAACCCAATCGGAATCATAGAGTGATGGTGTCAAGTACAAAGCACATATCACAACAAAAACCAACATCAAACCTGTATCAAAAGCCCTGGCATCGTTTAAGAGGTGTTATCTTGTGAAATCGCACGAAGAGAATCATACTACAACTCCACCAATGATTATCGTACCTTTTGTAGAGTTGGTGAGTTTTCCCAACCCACATCGATTTAGCCTTTGATCTTGTCTCCTCTACTTGTAGTTCCTACTCCAACTGCTGCAATTCGCGAACTGAGACCCTGTTGGCCGTTACTTCGTCAAGCAATTTCCTCAAATCGGCTTTCCTCGAATCAGTCACCTAACCAATAAATTTTATGGTTCAGTAGGCCATGAGGCTGCCCTCTAGAAACTTGTTACATATTACAAACTCATATTTGAGCGATAGTGTAGTTGATAACGAAAAAGTTTGATCTTTAGATTATGAAAATTGAGTTATTGTTCTTGTCTATGGTGATGAGAGAGAGAGAGATTGAAAACATTTGAAGATGTGTTGAAGGAATTCGTGTTACAAATTGAGGTTATTACTACTTTACATCATGAAAACATAATTTCCCTTTTTGGGTTTTGTTTAGAGAGAGAGAAAGAGAGATACCCCTTTTTATTTGTTTTAACATTAATATTTAAACAAAAGAAAAAAATTTAAGAAAATGTAAAGAAAAAAGGAAGATTAGTATTTTTCAAATTCAACAGAGACCAATTCCACAATGAAACTATCTGAAAGTGACCACCAATCCAAAACAATCGTGGTTTGCATCAAAACCCGTAAGAAAAAAAATACATACCTCATGGACCATTTTTGCAGTTTTGTCATATTTTTATTTGTTTATTTGTTTATATATATATATATATATATATATATATATATATATATATATATATATATATATAGGTAGGTTCCGTTGAGATTAAAAATAAAATAAAGATCTTGAGATTCAACCTCAGCCACATATTTCAAGTCTACCGTTCTAACCCTCCAGCATACCGGCGTGACACGCCTGTTATAATCATAAATGATTATATAGCGTTGCCTGTGCGTTTCTCCTTCGCCACCACAACTACCATCACCTCTGACACCAACCGAGCCAACCACTGTCACCTCCGTCACTTATACCACTACCATCTCTCTCACCACCACCTTTTCTGCTACCAACATTCATAATCATATATGATTACTTAGTCTGTGAACATACATATATGTATAATCAATTATGATTACGTATAAAATGCTATTGTCGGTGCACTGGAGCGTTAGAGCGACAAATGAGAAATGTATGGCTCATGTTGAATCTCAAGATGTCTACTTTTTTTTAGTCTCAAGTGAATCGTCCCCTATATATATATATATATATATATATATATATATATATATATATATATATATATATATATATATATATATATATATGTGTGTGTGTGTGTGTGTGTGTGTGTGTGTGTTTAGGTTCTATGGAAAACAAAAAACCTTAACAAAATCCTAAAAATCATAAAAATGCATAAAAAATACTTAGAGATCACAAATGTTTTTTTTACTTTATATAAACAAAATTTCGCAACTTTGTTAACAAATTCAGTGAAAATTGTTTTTGAAAAAACCAAAAAAAAAAATAATCGATTTTTTTTAAAGTGAAATTGTTAAAAAAAAGCCTGCGATTTTTGATGTGTAAACTCAAAATGTGATCTCTAAGTATTTTTTTTATGCATTTTTATGATTTTTAGGGTTTTTTAGGTTTATATATATATATATATATATATATATATATATAAACCTATTCCGTGAGGAGAATTCCCCACCACCCATTCCGTTAAAGTGCCAAAAACGTCAAACCCAAATACTTGGTTGTGATGCGTTTGCATGTGACACAGGACTCGAGCAAATAATAGTGTACGATAAATGTCCATGGAACATCATTTAAAATGATTTTTCTTTTTTCATTTTTTCTTAATTTTTTTAAATTATATTTTTAAATGTATTTTTTAGATAAACATATTCTCGGTTTTTTTAGTTTTCATTTTTTTCATTTTTGATTTTTATTAAAAAAAATTAATAAAAAAAACTTTTTTAGAGCAACATATACTCGGTTCAGTTTTTATATTTTGTTTTCGTTTTCTTTATTTTTTTTTTTTTAAATTCATTTTTTTATTTTTGTTAGTACGTTTGTGAAGTTTCTTATGTTTCTTTATTTTTTCACTTTTTTTTAAATTAAATATCGTTTCGTGTTTTTTTATGTTTACAATTATAAAAGTTTCAAATAATAACGATCTTAAGGATCATATTATTTTTGAATCATATCATTTTGGATCATATGATTTTGAATCATGGTATTTTGGATCATATTATTTTTTAGTCATATGATTTTGGATAATAATATATGGAATTAAATTAAGTTTTTGTTCATAATAACATTTGGATCATTATATTTTTTGAACAATTTAATTTCGAATCATAAAAGATATAATGATTAAGGATCATAAAATATTTGAATTAAAATATTTTAGATTTTTTCAAATTAAAGATAATAAACATATTAAATCATATTTTTTTGGATCATAACATTTGGATCAGAAAAATAAAATTTAACCATTTGCTTTAGGAACAAAACATGTTTTGGACCATAATAAATTTTAGATCACAACACATATTGTCTCATAAAAAGAATGAATAATATGGCATGAACTGTGTTAGAACGTTGTGGCGGATGGCGAACGTCTTGAACAAATAACAAATTCGCTGCTCATATGCACTAAAGGATAATATAGGGAAGCAGGGTCGAATGCACAAGGACACAACGTTAAAGTCAACATCTCTTTGCGCAAGGCACATACTAGTCAAATGCAGAAGATAATAAAAAAAAGGTTTTTGTTGTAAATGTAATGTCCCATTTTCACAAGATAATTTTTCATTTTAAATAGGGTAAAATCATCATTTATATAAAATCCAAGTTATAAAAACCCATTTGTTCCAAAATACAATTGTTTGAAAATTAGAGTAATATAAATAATGTGGAATCTTCATTGTTGTTGATGTGGGTGTACAGTCATGCCTTCTCCTTTCCATGATCACCAATGGTACTTGAGAAAATTTAATCCACAATTGTAAGCCAAAACATAGTGAGTTCCCCTAAAACATTACATACATCACAGCATAATAATCAATTATGGGTTATCAGCAACCCTGAGACTATCAGAAGTCCTGAGTGTTGGATCTATATACTGAAGAATCATTATTGAGTGATTGATATTGCTAATGACATATGATCCTATAGGCTCACAACTTAATTTAGTTGGTACTTATTGAATATTTATTATGTAATTGGTTATTAATAAATAAATTAAACTCTTCTATTTAATCTAC
This sequence comes from Lactuca sativa, assembly GCF_002870075.4. Lineage (NCBI taxonomy): Eukaryota > Viridiplantae > Streptophyta > Magnoliopsida > Asterales > Asteraceae > Lactuca > Lactuca sativa. Next base: position 106,865,365 of record NC_056628.2, read on the forward strand.
CCTAATAAATAATAAGGATTTTGCCACATGTCATTCTCTCATTCAATTGGCCACAAGTCATTTTGTCATAATTTTGATATATATTTAATTTCCACTTGTCATTTTTTTCCAATATAACATTAATTTAGTTTCCTTAAATTAAACAAACCATAATGACTATTAATTTGATATTTTAAATTTTAAATTTCAATTTCAATTTCAAATAAATTTACAGGTTAAACCTTCGTATTTAACATTGTATTATAATTATCCTGTTTAGTACACGGGTATGATAAGTAAACATACAATTTAAATTTATATATTTTTTGCACGTTTTTTTTCTCATAGTTTTTATTTATTTCAAATTTCAAATTCAAATAAACTTCTCATTTAATCGTTCATATTCAACATTTTGTTTTAATCAACCTGTATAATATACGAGTATTACAACTAGTCCCTAATAAATGAAAATACTTTTCCACTTGTCAATTTCTCCTTCATTTTGACACATGTCATTTTCTAGAATTTTTAAAATTGTTATTTTCCACTGGGGATTTTTTTGGGAATTTCAGTTTTCTTAAAATAAATTTCCAAAAAATTCTAATGGATTATATATATGTAAAGTTATCATTCTATTAATTTGATAATAAATTCTCAAAAATGCTCCAAACAATTTGATTTTTCATAAATGCTCCAAAAGATTACATTTTGTTATTGAAAAAATTATTTTATAAAATATTTAATGTTTATATATTCATATTAAATTTTTATTTTTAAAAAACTCGGGTAATACATGGGTTTCACACCTAGTAATTATTATTTTATGAAAACAATATTATAAAAAGTAGAAAAACTAGTCATTATATGATATGGTATCATAAAATAAGTCGTGTACAAAGTTTTAGACACCTTGGTTAACCATGATTAAGTTATAGACTTACTCTACCTTGGTTAAGATGGCTAGAAGACAATTTTTGTCTTCTTCCCTCCCCATGGTCAAAAATGGTCAAGGCATGGGAGGTTACTTGTGTATCTTTCCATGTCTTGCGTCCATGCCTTATCTCATTTGCCTTTTTATTTTATAATACTTTACAATATTATAATCAAAAGGCTTTATTTTTCATGGGATATTAAATGAAAGTTTTTGCATGATTTTGGCTAGTTCTTTTTCTTCTCATTTCTCACTCAAAAAGTCGTAAGTTAAAAGAGCTTGGAGCCTCTCTCCCTTATGAAGATCATACTTGGCTTTTGGTGCCTTTTATGTAACACCCGTTTCAGGTATGAACTAATCTGTCATATTATAAGTCTTTATAATATGACGTGTCCATGTTTTCAAAGATCGCGAGATTTAAAAGACCCGCCACGACGTGGCAACTGATTTTAATGAAACCCTAATTTTTGGGCTTTTCACCCTATTTAAAGGAATAAAGAGGCTATGGTTTATTCATCCTAAACCTCCATCACTCTCAAACCCTCAGAAACCCTAACCCACATCTTCTTGAAGCTTTTAGAGCTTATTTGCTAGCTTTTAATGGTTTTGAAGGAAGTAGAGGAAGATCTTGTGCAAGAGACCAGCAAGCAACACTCCCCAATATCTGAAAGCATCTTGTTGGACCATTTGTAAGGATCTTGATCCAACCTTTTTATCTTTTCCTTATAGATCTAGAGTTATGTTGCTTAATATGATCTTTCATTGGATTTTAGGTGGAGCAAAGAGATAAAGTTTGCAACTTTATGACTCTCAGGTGATGTTTGTTTTTTGTATGCATATCTTTTTGGCCTCTTCTATCTGTGTGGTGCAGACCACACGCAGACATTAGGCTTTGCAGACTGTTTTTCTTTTGAAGACTGCAGACCTAAAAAGGTCTGTGCGTCCTCTTTTTTTGTGCAAATGTGGACCAGAGTCTTCAAAGCCCTTCGGACATCTTTTAGTCTAAAAAACACATGTCTTTGTTTTTTTTTGAACTTAGATTTATTACAACCTATTCTATTATAAACAATTTTTAATAAGAAAATATTATACTAAAAGAAAAAAAGGTTTGGTGACATAACAATGACCTTTATTAAAAATTTATAAATAAAGATTTAAATACAATAAGGTCACTGAAGTTGGTTATATAAACATGAAAAAAAAATTCTTAATATTGTCTTATGTTTTTGTGTCAAATTTTATAAAACATTATTTAATGCAGTAACATTCTTTTCTTGGGAAAAATATTTATGCCTATTTTTTAATTGATATGATTGAATAAGTAAAATGAAAATTTTGAAACTTTTTATTTAAAATCGAAGTTTATTTCCATCCAATTTATGTGTTAAATGTTTTATCCCTAATTATAATGTTTATGTATAACTTTACGACCAAAGTTTGTTGGGTTTTATCAAATATATACGTTAATTCATACGATTTTATTTTCACTTTTATACAATAATAATAAAAGTTGATTACATTTGTTAATTATGTATAATAAAGTTAGAAAATTATTGAAAAAATCTTTTAAGTTTTTTTAAATAAGTTTAATTAGATTTTAGTTTATTCTAATAGTCTGTAGATGTTAAAAAAATAAACAATCTTCTTCTTTCAGATTGTAGACGTTTGGAGACCTCTTCTACTATAGAGGTAGGTATGCAGATGTGGTCCGTAGATTGCAAATATTTTGCCTTAGAAAAAAACACCACCTTAGGAGTCCCAAGGAACCTATATTTCATAGATGTAGGAATTTGGTGTGATTTGGAAATCTTTCATGAGATTTGGATCCCTTTTCCCTCTTTTGACCTAGGTTTGAGGAGGGACATGTATGGGGCATGTATGTCCATAAAGTTTACATTTTTAGTGATCAATTGGAACCCTATAAGATTTCTGGAAACTTTGGACTTGTATCTCATGTGATTAAGGACTTAACGGAAGTGTTGAACCTATTAAATGGCCTTTAGAACCTAGGTTATGAGACCTTGTCTTAATGGAGTGTCTTAATGGATAAAGTTGATGTTGGGAAGGAGTAGAAATGAGATTTTTAGCCCTTGAAAATGAGTTAAGAGTAGCTTAACTCTAATTAGCCATTCATACTGGTCCCCACGGTGTGGCACTAGGTCACCATGGTGCGGTGGCCAGAGGCCAATCGACTGTCTTGTCGTTTTGTGCCAACGGCGTGGCCCAAGAAGGCCACAACATGGAAGAATGTTGATGATGTGGACTCTGTCTTTGAGCGTTGAATTTTTACCTGAGTTGACTTTTGGTCAACTTCTAGTTTTTGGGAAGTGGATTGAAAGTGTGCCTTGTATGATTACCTAGATGGGGTTTAGCACCTGTATTCTGGCACACACATAAAGAGAGAGAGAAAGAGAGAGAGAGTAGTAGCAACTGAGTATCAACTGAGAGGTGAGTCTCTTCACTATACTCGTGGGTTGAGTGAACCAATATCGACCCATTGAATTATGTTTGTAGAATGATAGTTGTCTTTGTGACCCTTGTTGGTATGCATGTATGTGCTTGTTGTCTTGTGACTATTGCTGATGTTATTGTATGCTTAGTTGTAGGGGTGAAATAGACCCAATACCAGTTGAAAGATAACGAAGGAGTTGAAATAGACTTAGGGGTGAAGTAGACCCAATACCGGTTGAAAGATTCCATAGTTGAAATAGACTTAAGGGGGTGAAATAGACCCAATACTGGTTGAAAGATACCGAAGGATTTGAAATAGACTTAGGGGTGAAATAGACCCAGTACCGGTTGAAAGATACCGAAGGAGTTGAAATAGAATTAGGGGTGAAATAGACCCAACTTAGTTTCTGGCTGTTATGTATGTTTTTGTATGGTGTATTTTGGGGAAACTCACTAAGCTTTGTGCTTATAGTTTTATGTTTGGTTTCAGGTACTTCTCCTTCAAAAGGGAAAGGCTCGACATGATTGCGCTACATCCATTAATATTCCTCATTTTATGACATGATTTGTACTCTAATAACTATGTTATACATTATCACATCTTGATGAATTTTGGAATGAATGAATGATGGTTTTGATAGTTACAAAAAAAAATTTACATAGTATTTCGGGACGTTACATTTTGTGTATTCCTTTTAGTGCTTAATTGTTTAAGCACTTAAAGGCTTCAAGAACAAAAGCATACAAGAAGGAATCTAACAATTCTTGGTACCTTACTATTGGTGGTGGATTACTTATAGAGAAGTTTAAGCTACTTGTTCTTGCCATCTACACCAACACCCTAAATCCAAGATGGTCCAAAGGCTTCACAAGGTTGTTATACTTAAACATCATATGGTTGTTTTATATCAATCTAACCTCTTTAAAAGGATCCTTGTTGGTTTTGGTTTTGTTATATACTTGAAATTTACTAGAAATTTTTAAAGCTTCTATTGCTGGTTTTTCTGAAAAACTCATCATTTTATGTATACAAAACCATAAGTGATATCGGAGGCAGGTTTTAATTGTTAGGATGATTTTTCATGTTATGATAATATTCGGTTTTTGGAAAACAAACATTGATTTCTTTTTGGCTAAAGAAATGTCCATATTTGTTTTCTTTGACAAGTTGTTGTTAAAAGTGTTTAATTTTTATATAACCATTTTTCCATGTATTTTGGTTATATAAAAGTTGCCTTGGAAATAGAAAATTGTTTTTTGATATGTGTTTGGTGTATAAACAATCCATTAGGACATTTTTGGTTGTTATTTATTTATTCATATGATGATGTAATAGATAAATATTATTTCATTTGTTTATTTTTATATGTAATAAATTAGTTTTTGGTTAGTTGTATTTTATTTTATAAAAAAATAACAAGATGGAGCATGAAGATCTTATGAAGATATGAATACATGGAGCCTTTTGAAGACCAAGAAGTATCCCATTAAGTCCTTTAGGAAATGACTTAATATTTGTTGTGATGGCTCACAATAAATATTACTAGAAAAATGGTTTTGTTTATAACACTTTAAATTGCATGCTTCTAATGTTTATTTTGGTTGTTATAAAATGTTGTATGTATGTAAATGTGTTTGCCATGGTAAAAACACTTTCACAAAAAAAATAACATCAAACTTAGTGGTTAGAGTTTTATATAAAAGTTTCCAACATAAGATGTCAAAAATTGATTTTTTTTGTTAAAAGGAGTTTTATTTTTTAGAACTCTTAAATAGCCAAACTTTTAAAGATATAAAAAGGTTTAAAATGATTTTTAAACTTAATTTAAGCTCCATAATAAACGATTTTTTTATTAAAAAGTTAAAAACCGATTCCAATCGTTATAACGCCAAATTTAAATCAAATATAAATTTTAAATATATGCAATCCACTTAAAAATCATTTGACATTATGTGTAATTCTTGTGGATTTTAGGGTCACCTTATGATGGGTTTTTACCACTACAACATTCTTATGGTGTACATGCAACCCTAATGCTTTGGATCTAGGTTTTTCTCAAGTTATACATGCAAATTATTATCTAAAGCATGAACCTTAATCTAGCATACAATTTCAAGATTTGTAACTAAAACAAAGTTAGATGAATACCTTTTCCTTGCAGCTTGTAGATCTTGACCTTCAAGAGCTTAGTACCTCAATTGTTACACCTCTAATGAGTCAGAACCACCAAGTAGCAATTGGAAGAATATGAGAGAGGTAAAGGATGCTCTAAAATTATCTAGGGTTCTTTTCTTAATGCATTGGCCGATTTCAAGGAGCCAAGGGGTGTATTTATAGCTGAGCTGCTAGGGTTTCACATAAAACCCTAATCTGATTGCTTAAGCCTTAAGTAGTCCACTAGATCCTTCCAGAAGGCCCCATTTGGAGGAAATCTATGTGGGCTACACATAGAATTTCATCCACCCCTTCCTAGGGATCCATAAGACCAACTTACAGCTATCAGATAATTGCAATATCAGTCCCTATAAATTAATTAGTCTCTTTTGATCACCAAATTAATTTCTAATCAATAGTAATTAAATAATATGATTTCTCAATTAATATATTATTCTTATAATATATTAATAAATCATAATTAACCACTTTCTCCATAATTCATCTTATCAAATTGCTATAGTGAAGGCAACCCAAAAGGACCATGCTATTATCGGATCAAGTTCATACCAATTATAGTTATGGGCTTAGACACCTAATCCAATAGTCTCCCACTTGGATAAGTCTAATAACTATAATTGCAAGTATGACTTTAAAATCGTAGCTCTCAAGTTCATACCAATTAGCAATCGTAGCTCTCAAAAGCCGTTGTCAAACTCTGACCTAGTAAATGACGCGTCTTTTAGATAAGGGATCATATAATCCTCCGTTCTGCAAGATATCTTGTATACAATGACATGGAACATAATCATTCTCAATGTACAATAGTTTGTTTCCCGACTTCTGATTTGTCTGACATAGAACTTAATTGAACACATTAATTTAGTCCTGACCGGGCCCGACACATAAGTCAACACAAAATCATTGAGGGGCCCAAGATATCGCTTTTACCCTCCTAGGATAAAAGGAACAGATAAACTTTGACTTGTATGCTTGTACTATTTACTCATTAAATTGTACACAACAACACGTTTTATAACATCAAGTTACTGATGCATTTACGCATTATCAATGCACAACCAACTCACAAACAACAACTCATATATCTCAGTTTAAAAATTATATGATATTATCGTCTCACAATCACTCATAATAAATTCCATGAAGTGATCCAAATGAGCGTGGGTTGAATCCAATACTCAAATCTTATTTCAAGAGCACTCATGAACGTTGTAGCAAAAAAATTTCTATGTCTAAACACTTAGACAATCTACAAACCAATTCATGAAAGTCTATGCTCATAACTTACTCCCAAAGTATGATTGACTGTGGATAATTTAAACAATCTAATTATTCTAGAAGTAAGACATGAAAAATTGAAATAATAGTAAACAATTGACACAAGATAGTAAAATTTACTTATAAATAAAACTCCTTTATTTAATCATCAAGTGTCAATTATATTTTATCTACTACAAGTTTCTAAGCAACTATCTAATCACTAAAACTAATATCGTCCTTCAGACTAATGCTCCTCGCATGTTGTAATTGCTTAACCCTGCTCAGACCCTTTGTAAGGGGATCTGTTGGGTTCTCCTCAGATGATACCCTCTTAACTACGAGGAGTCCCTCTTCTACCCGATGTCTGATGAAGTGGTATTTTCTTTCGATGTGTCTGGATCTACCATGACCCCTTGGTTCCTTGGTTAAGGCAACCGCTCCTTCGTTATCACACAAAATCTCCATAGGCTCCTTTATGGCTGGTACAACTTCGAGGTCTCCAATGAAGTTCTTCAACCATATTGCCTCCTTCGACGCGTTGCTCCCTGCTATGTACTCTGATTCGCACGTTGAATCAACCACAATCTCCTGCTTAGAACTTTCTCCAAGTGATTGCTCCTCCATTCAGGGTAAATACCCAGCCCAGCTGAGAGCGGAAGTTATCTTTGTCAGTCTATAAGATGGCATCACTGTACCCTATCACTCTCAAGTCACTCCCACCAAGGGTAAGGACCTAGTCCTTAGTCCTTCGTAGGTAGTTAAGAATGTTCTTCACTACGGTCCAATGAGCTCTACCCGGGCTCCCTTGATATCGGCTTACCATGCTCAACGCAAAAGCCACATTAGGGTGAGTACATATCATAGCGTACATAATCGAGACAACGGTGGAATCATATGGCACTCGACTCATTTCTGCTATCTCGGCATCGGTACTCGGGGTCCGAGTCTTACTCAGCTTGGTATTTGTAAAACCCGGTTTTGAAAGTGTTCGATTGTGTCTTCGGAGGCCAAGGGTATAAGAGTAATCTGATGATTCGGTCTTTTATGGGTCTCGGGTTTTATTCGAAAGGTTTTAAGGCTTGGGGTGTAGCTTGGAGTGTAGGGCTTCATGCCACCTTTTCGTGGATATAAAGTTCGTCGGAAACAGAGTTAGAACGAAGAAGTTGTAGTACTTCGAAGTTGTTGGCAGAATTGGTCCCTAAATGGAAAAGCTTGCATTTCAGCCCATGCATGCAAGGTGGTAGCCAGGTGATTACGGCCAGCATAAGTTGGGGTACGCCCAACGTACTGTTGGATAATGTATCATGGGTGCTAAAGACGTACGACCAACGTACGGGGATTACGCCTAACGTACGTCCAGGATCTCCAAAACCTTAATTTTTAGGGTTGGCTCACTATTTAAAGCACCTTATGTCCAAGGGGGTGCGCCTCCCTTTTATTCTCTGAGCCTTAACCCCTAATTTCGAGTGATAGCTTCATCTAAGAGTGTTATGAGCTCCGTGGGTGCATTTTGGGTGGTTTTTGGTGCATTTCAAGAAGATGGAACTTGTTGCAAAGATGGGAATCAAGGAGGAGCTTATGGATCTGGCTTTTGGGACTCATTCTCGGCTTGATGAAGGTATAAAGCTTTGAACTTGATCTTTCATCTCTTAGATCTACCATTGTGAGCTTTAGTTCATTTTGGTCCCAAGGATGAAACTTTATGGTTTAAATCTGATTCTTAGGCTTAGAGTTGTCACTCTCAATGTTAAATGAGTCCCTAAGGCAGAAAGTTGCCATCTTGGAGGTCTTAATGGGTTCATGCATGAGTTAAGACAATTTTCATGGAAGTATATTATCATTTTTGGAGTTCGAGCTTATGTGGGACATGCAAAACCATCAAGTAAGCAACTTTATGGTTTAAGACGTTGAAGAGGACATGGATATGCAATTGTAGCTTCTGGAGTAGAGTATTAAGCACTTAATGGACAAGTGGCTTAAAAGAGGGGTACGATGGGCGTACATGCAAGTAAGCGCAACATACCCTCCATTCAGTCAGTACGCTTGGCATACAGAAGAGTACGCCCTGCGTACTCATCAGTTATGGATTTGGTGTGTTTTGGGCCTCGGGTTGGGCCAAGAAATGGACTTTGTGTTTTGGGGCCCTGTTGGGCCATCAGGTTTTGGGATTGATATTTATTTGTGGAGGCCCATTATGGTTTTGAGCCCAATTTGTAAATTGGGCCATTAAAGGACTTATGGACATTATAGTGTCGGGCTTTTGTTTTGGGATTGGGCCTTAGTTTTGGATCATACTAGGCCAGGGGTAGAATGGTCATTTTACCCCATGCATGGATTAAGGATTATGGTATGGGACCCAATTGCTAATTGGGTATATTGAATGGCAGTGACAGCTCGGGAAGCTGGCGGGGCAGGAACTTAGGAAGTCATGCGGGAAGCTTCTGCAGTGCGAGGTGAGTCTTCTCACCATACCAATGGGTCTAAGGCACCAAGGTCGGCCCATTTATTTAGTTGTGATGATTGTTGCAAATTTTCTATTGATACATTATGTATTTATGTGAAGACCATGCGGGGGTTCCCATGGCAAATAGTTATATATGCAATATGCTAGTTGATTGTGTGGTATTTGGTATGCTAGATGTCTTTGTGATACTTGCATGGAAGACCCTAAGGGGTTCCTTAGGCAGTTAGACATAAGTCCATGTGGGGGTTCCCATGGCTTTCCAGGCTAAGACCATGTGGGGGTTCCCATGGCAGTGAGCTAAGACCATGTGGCGGTTCCAGTGGCACCCGATGTAAGACCTTGGAGGGTTTCCAGTGCATCCTTATATGTTTGTATGTTTAGCTCATATGTTTATATGTGTAGTTTGCATTATGTTTTGTTTGGAAGGAAGACCTTGTGGGGGTTCCCAAGGCAGGAAGACCATGTGGGGGTTCTCATGGCAGATAAGATCACGTGGGGGTTCCCGTGGCACTAGGTGTAAGACCCTGGAGGGTTTCCATGGTTTCTTTATATGATTATATGCAGGGCTTATGTGGTAGAGATAGCTTTTATAGCTAATATGCTATGCGTTATGTGGATTGTGTGTGGGGTATGCTCTGGGGGACTCACTAAGCTTTGTGCTTACGGTTTACAGTTTTGGTTTCAGGTATCATCGATTTGGGAAAAGAAGAGCTCGGATTGATCGCAGTGCACACACCTATGATTTCCTGCAATGAATGATTTTGGGATAAAGTCTGATAAATGATTTACTTAACTATGATTTGGAATGTTGAATTAAACGGTATGAATGTTTTAGTTATATTAAAAATGAAATTTTTACCTTTGATTTTTGGGTCGTTACAAGTTGGTATCAGAGCCTTGGTTTGAGGGATTCGGGGATACCTTCAGGTGTGTCTGAACTTAAACTGAGGATCTGTAAAGTTTTCAAAAAATTTCAAATGAAAATGTTTTCAACGAAAAGGTTTTCTAAGACAAGAAAGGGTGTGGTGCATGCAATCAACCGAGCTCAAGTAATTTTCCCAAGAATACCCATATATGTATCAGATATGATTTGATTTATGAATCTGAGAATCGCATGATAGTTAGGGTTAGGAGAGACACCTTTATATGATAAATGAGCTGGTAGACTTGCATGCTAGTGCGGAGTAGTTGGCGGTAGATTGACCTGATATGGTATGCCATGCTAGAATGAGAATGATTATTGGTATTGGTAACTGTTGGGTATGTTATGTTGCGTCATGGGCTTAGTATTGTATATCCGGATTGGGCCTGTCCATCCATAATTATTATAGGGTTTAGCTATAAATAGTGCATGCATGTATGCCTTAGATACAAACGTGATTATAGTTATTATTGCTTTGTAACCTTAAACACCTCTACAGTCGAAGTTCTTAATCGAGCTCTTCTGAGGTGTTAAAGTTTAATCATTCGACATAAGTTAAACTATTCACGTGTTCGTCATTATGTCTTTAATTGTTTTTCTGCTTAGAATCTATCGATCCTACAAGAACATTGTTCCAACAATTGGTATCCGAGCGGGAGATTGTGTGATCAATACACATTCCTTTTATATTAAGAATTCTTTAGGGTTTCCGCTTTTATCGAATATAAAGAAGTCGTCTTCTTCCTGTCGACGGTAACTCTTGTGTTTGATAAAACCCTAATCTCAAGTTTACAGGTAAGATTCTAGCGGTTCTAAGGAAAGGCTCACCATGTCTCACGAAGATTCTCAAACTAATCCCATAAACATCTCTAACAACATTGGATCCACTACAAGGGTTCCCATTCTTTACACTTAAGACTATGAAGTATGGGCGCATCACTTTGAAGATTACGTGGTTGGATCTGAAGATAATGGTTATCTCATCTGGGAAGCAATCACACTAGGGCCATTTGTTCACTCTGGAACGAACACGACTGTGAAGACTCAAAAAGAATATAATAAGCTTGTGGCGGACGTAGATAAGATGCCACAGGATGAAAAGGAAAAGTTGTTATGTAATGTGAAAGCCATGAGAATGATCAGATTTGCTTTGCAATTTGACGCTTTTCGGTTAGTTGGTTCATGCACGATGGCTAAAGAAATCTGGGATAGGTTGAAAGAACTCTACTCAACTGATGAAGATCTAGAACACTCTATTCAAACCTTGTTGCTCCCAGAATTTGGAGTTTTCGAACAGAAACTTGAAGAGAAACTGATACAAACCTTCGATCGCTTCAATTATCTCCTTAGCAAGATGATCAAGCATGGTATAGAAAGAAAATTGATCGAGCAAAAGGTAACCTTCATGAATGGTTTGAGACCAGAATGGATGGCAGTGGTTTCAACAGTTAAAGCTCTCGAACAATTCAAATCTTATTCACTAGCAAAACTTGTGGGCATACTTAAATCCCATGAGAGTGTGGTAACCAAGGAGGCGAAGGTAGTTTTGGGTGTGGGATCGTTAGCCCTTTCCTCAAAAGGCAAAAGTGTTGCAGAAGAAGAGGATGAGTCAGATATGTCTGAATGTGACCTTACAAGCGAAGAGTATGCAATGATGGTCACCAATCTAAAAAGGTTTGCACGAAAGAAGTTCCCTGTCAGTAAGAACCAAAAATGGCAGGGAAGTTACAGTTCTGAGAAGGTGAAAGATGAAGTGAAGAATACTTCTCAAAAGGATGACGACAAGAAGGAGAGCAAGCTTGTAGGAGACTCTAGATTCAACTGCAATTACTGTCATGGCAAGAACCACTTTTCCAAAGATTGCATGCTGAGGAAGATGGATGAGAAGAGAGATGGTGAAGATGATGAGGCGTATTACGTGAGAAAATTGGAAGAGATCAAGAAAAAGAAGGAAAGAATAATTCAATGAATGCCTTGATTGTGCAGGAAAATACGGATGAAGATGAGTTCGGTGGAGTTGATGTCTGGTCAACCGATTCTGAGGATGAAGAAGTGAGAAAGCCCACACATGGAAGAGCTTATATGGCGAAGGATACAGGTTCGGGTGGAAAGTGTTTGATGGTTACAGCTGGAAGACCATCTGAAAGTGAGCGTAAGGAGCCGAACCTGACCGAGGACAAGTGCTTTGCAGCCAAGCCTATGAGTGAGAAGATCAACGACTGTGATCGGATGATCAAAAAGGTACAATCCATCATTGAATCACTTAAAGTTCCAGTAAAAATTATGAGGAAGAATTAAATGAATTAAAATTTAAATTCTCTAACTTAAGTGGTAGTCTCATGCAAACTCACTTAGCGAACTCTAACCTAACTGACCAACTCAGCAGGGTGTCTTCAAAGAGTGAGGAGATAAGGATGTGGATTGAGCTGAAGGGGATGGAGTTAAATAGGGCTAGGGAGGAAATTATTTATTTGCAACGAGACAATTTAAAGTTTTTGAAACAAATGAATGTTTTCTGTTTAATTGCTAAACGCTTACATACAAATATTGCTCAGTTGCACTTAAGTTGTGAAATAGGGAAAAAGATTCATAAGATGATCTTACCCATCCTTGAATTTAAGGATGATGAGGTCATCGCTGAATGTGAATCCATAATGCCCTCAGAAGAGATATCCATCGCTTATAAAATCGAACTGGACAAGATAGAAACCTTCATTGAATCTAAGGAACATAAGTGTATGCTCAAAAATCTTTTAGATGAAAATGATAGGTTAAAAATTAAGTCTGAGACTATTCAATCATTTGACTCGTCTAACGCCAAATTAATTTCAGAACATAAAATGAATATCGAAAATACGTCTGAATTTGATGAGGAAAATGAGATGAGCGAAATCTCGGTGGAAGACGTGGTTGACTGTTCTGAGTTTATGAAAAGCGAAACCTAGAATGAGAAACCCCTCATATCTGAAAACTCGATTGAATACGCTCTCCTATCAAAGGACAAGCCACAGAAACTCAAAGAGAAAGCAATAATTTATCAAAAGGTTCAAACTGTGCCAAATCAGGTATATGCTGTTACAGGGGTCACTGCAAAACAAACAACAAAATTGAAAATCTTGGTTGACAAAGACAATACTGAAGGGTGCAACAATTATTTCTGGTTAGCCCTATTGATAATGCAGACGAAACCATCGACTTATCGGAACAAACATCATGGAGGGTAAAAGGTAGATACATTGCATAACCTATCAACAAACCCTCAAGTTTTGACAAACCAAGCACAAGTGGAACAAAAGAGATACCTGAAGAACCAAAGAAAACACCGAATGTTCCTTCCAAGAATGTCGAAACTCAAAAGGTGAAGCCAAAATCAAGCTTCAATATTCACAAATCTCAGGAGGAGTTAGCTGAACAAAAACGCCAAAGAAATCAAAGATACATGAAAATCTGAATGAGCGAAAACGTTATTGGCAATCTCAAAACCCCAACTACGTTCCTTCCAAGAAAGAGTCAATTGCCAAAGAAAAGGAAAATCTAAAAGAAAATTTTAGTCCAAGCTCCTACTATTCCAAAGATCAGAACTGAACGTCTAGTTTCGGTTTCAACACCATCGCTATGAACCGAACGTCAAATTTCGGTCACAACGCCAAGGCTAACAACCGAAAGTCAAGTTTCGGTCCTTCCTATTCCCAAACAAATTTGAATTCAGTGAAGGACATCAAAGGAAAGGGAAAGCTTGATTCAGATTCTAATATCAATAATAAGAAAACGTCAGCTAACCCTAGGATTAAAAAGAATATCCCAAAACCATCTAACAACACACCATCTCATACACCAAAATTTAAACAAGATAAAAACAAAATCAAGGTGTATACTATCAAAAGAAAAGACCAAACAACTCTAATAAAAAGAACTTATTTGGTTGATATTTCTACTGCTATTCCTTTTTTTGTAAAAGACTCACTAGGGCCCAAGAAACTTTGGGTTCCTAAATCTTCTTGAATTTGCAGGTTATAAGTGACGAGTAGTTCGATGATGAATGGTACATAGACATTGGCTGCTCGCGTCACATGACAGGAAGGAGGGAAGAGCTGAGGGAGTTTCGGTCCCTTAAGGATGGTGGATGTGTGAAGTATGGAAATAACTCTTATGACACAATCAAAGGATATGGAATGATAACCAATGGAGACTTCTCTATTCGAAAAGTAGCTTATGTGGAAGGATTACAGCATAACCTCGTCAGTGTATCACAATTAGTTGTGGGAACTGGTTTGAAGGTTTCATTCGATGATGAGGGATCAGAAATAATTGAGAAGCAATCAAAAAGGGTTCTGTTGAAGTTTGAATGCAAGGGAGAGATGTATCCTTTAAATCTCAACCCAATTCGAGGAAAACCAGCAATATGCCTGTTGACAAAGGCGAACACTGATGAAAGTTGGTTATGGCATCAACGTCTATCGCACCTGAACTTCAAAAACATCAATAAGTTGGTACATGGTAATCATGGTCGAGGCCTTCCTCTTCTCAAGTTTGATAAGGAACATCTGTGTGCAGTGTGTGAGATGGGCAAACAAAGTAGAAAGAGCCATCCTACACGTATCAATACAAAGATTATTGAAGCTCTTGAACTTCTGTATATTGACTTATGTGGACCTTCGGCTATCGAAAGCTTCGGTGGTAGTAAGTTAATTCTTGTCATAGTAGATGATTTTTCACGCTTCACCTGGGTTTTCTTTCTTAAACAGAAATCAGACGCAACTCCCAAGTTGAAGAAATTCATCAAGCAATTGGAAGTGCAGCTGCGAAAGCTGGTGAGAAGTATTAGAAGCGACAATGGGCTTGAATTCAAGAATAAAGATTTTGAGGAATTTCTAGCCGAAAAGGGGATATCTCACAAGTTCTCTCCCCCCTATACACCACAACAGAATGGGATTGTTGAAAGACGAAATCGTTCTTTATGTGAGGCAGCTCGAACCATGCTAAGCTTCGCTTCTGTTCCGCTATACTTCTAGGCTGATGCAGTTGCAACCGCGTGCTATACTCAGAACCGATCCTTACTCAACAAACGATTCTGCATCACTCCATATGAAATTCTGAACAATTGAATGCCCAACGTTAAATTTTTCCACGTGTTCGGTTCAAGGTGCTTCATTTGCAATTCCAAAGAGAACCGAAACAAGTTTGACGTCAAAGCCGATGAGGGAATTTTTTAATGGGTTTTGAGCATTCTAACACTTCCTAAGTGTACATGCAACCCTAATAACCTTGAATCTATGTTTTCTCTATATACATGTAAATTTCTTTTTCAAGGTTATTTCCTAAATAGCATTGCATGGGGATTACATAAAACATAAAAACTAGTAGAAATACATACCTTGTTGTTGCTTGGATTCCTTCAAGACTTTGTGAGCCTAGTACCCCAAATGTTGTGCCTCAAATGCTTCACAAAACACCACAAAACTTGGAATAACTTGAGAGAATACTTCTTACACTTGAAAATCGGTTATGCCCTCTAGTGCCGATTTTGCATGCTATAGGGTTTCTTTTATAGTGTGTCATAATTAGGAGTTACAAATGTAAACCCTAATTGTCATGACTCTTCATTTCTCATGACCCATGGGTTTGTAACTCCCATGGACTATCCATGGAGCTCCATATGGTTATAACCAAACCCATAAACCATGGATCATTAACCCACCATAAAAGAATTGATGATTGTCATAATCAACCCTATATATTTAATTAGTCTCACTTTGATCACCAAATTAATACTAGATTAATACTTGATCAATACTAATTAAATAATACTATTATTAATATATTAGAACTTATAATATATTAATAATCACAAGTGTACTTTCTCTCATTTCTCATGACCCATGGGTTTGTAACTCCCATGGACTATCCATGGAGCTCCATATGGTTATAACCAAACCCATAAACCATGGATCATTAATCCACCATAAAAGAATTGATGATTGTCATAATCAACCCTATATATTTAATTAGTCTCACTTTGATCACCAAATTAATACTAGATTAATACTTGATCAATACTAATTAAATAATACTATTATTAATATATTAGAACTTATAATATATTAATAATCACATGTGTACTTTGTCTCATTTTGTCTATCCAAGTATTGCAATGCCATGCAACCCAAATGGACCATGCCGGTTCGGGTCAAGTACATACCAAATAAAGTTATGGACTTAGACACTATATTCAATAGTCTCCCACTTGGATAAGTCTATTAACTATATTTGCAATTATCACTTCAAAATCCGACTAGCAATCGTAGCTCTTTAAAAGTCTCTCAGAACTGAGATGATGATGATGATACGCCATTTAAGATAAGTGATCATATAATCCTCTGTTCTCATGATATCAGCAAGACAAACACATGGAACATGGTCTTACTTATTGTCCAGCATTTGTTTCTCGATCTCTGATTTGTTTCGACATAGAACTAAGTTGAACACATCAATTAGGTTTTGACCGGGCCCGGTACATAGGTCAAAACCAAATCATCGAAGGGCCCAAATATCGCTTCTATTTCTAGAAGGAACAGATAAACTTTGACTGATATGCTTGTACTAACTACTTGTTGAATTATTCACAAAGGCACGTTTTTATAACATCGAGTTACCAATGCGTTTTCGTACAATCAATGAATAACCAACTCATAGTCAACAATTCATATCTCTAGGTTTGAAGATTTATATGATATTACCGTCTCACGATCACTCGAGATAAATTCCATGAAGTGATGCAAGTGAGCGTGGGTTGAATCCAATACTCAACCCTTATGAGTACTCATGAATGTTGTAGTTGATGCGTTTTATACATAAGAACAACCCTATGTGCTCATACAAACCCTAATGCTTGGATCTAGGTTTCTCTATTGTACATGCAATGTATCCAAGACTTACAATCTTAGATTTAACATATTATAAACTGAAATTAGGGTTTAGAGAATTACCTTTGATTGTTATGTAGCAATAAAAATCTCAATTCGTCCTTACAATGACTTTAGAAAGCTTAGAGTCACAATTGTCACTCCTCTAATGGCTCACAAACACCAAGAGCAAGAGGATGAAGAATAAGGAGAGAGGAGGCTGCCCAAGAACGTCCAAAACCCTAGAGAAACTCTTAGCCACGTTTTTGGGGCTTAAGGGTACTATATATACATGTAGGCTATTAGAGTTTTCAACTAGGAAAACCTAATTTGACTGCTTAAGCCCTAAGCAGCCCATGGACCCTTTTAGAATAACCCTTGGACGATTTCTAATGGGTTTCCCCATAGAATTCGTCCAACCTATTATTCCAAGGTGATCCATAGCCCAAATGCAATTATCTTATAATTACAGTTCCAGTCCCTTAAGTTTAATTAATCTCTTTTAGCCACAAAATTAATTATCAATTATTTCTTGGCTAATATTAATTAAACAATATGATTTCTCCTTTAATATATTATTCTCATAATATATTAATAAATCATAATTAATCCTTTCTCTCCATAATTCATCCTATCAAGTTGCTTTGGTGAAGGCAACCCAAAAGGACCATGCACCATCGGGTCAAGTACATACCAAAATAGTTATGGACTTAGACGCTAATCCAACAATCTCCCACTTGGATAAGTCTAATAACTATTCTGCGTATGACTTCAGATCCTGATCTACAATCGTAGCTTTCCAAAGCCGTTGTCAACTCTGATCTTATCAGATACGCGTGTCCTTTAGATAAGGGATCATATATTCATCCATTCTAGATATCGTATAGATATGAGACATGAACTTAATCATTCCCTCTATACTATTTCCCGACTTCCGATTTATGACGACTGACAACAGACTACAATTGATCACATCAAATTAGTCCCGGCTCGGCCAAGCGCTTAGGTGCCATCACTAAATCATCGAGGGGCCTAAAGATATCGCTTTTATCCTACTTTGGATAAAAGGAACGGATAAAATTTGATTCAATGCTTGCTTGCACTTACTTACCGAATCACACACAACAATATGTTTTATAACACGAAGTTACTGGTGCGTTTACATATTATCAATGTGCAACCGATTCGCAAGATACAACTCACACATCTTTGTGCAACCGATTCGCAAGATACAACTCACACATCTTGGTTTCAATAATATAAGATGTTATCGTCTCACCAATCACTCGTGATAAAATCCATGAAGTGATCCAAGTGAGCGTGGGTTTAATCCAATGCTCAAATCATATTCATAAGCACTCATGAACGTTACAGCAAACAATTTGCTTATGTCTAATACACTTTAGACAATCCACATACCAATTCACGACAGTCTTCATTCATATCTACTTCCAACATATGAACGACTGTGGTCCGTTCGAATAATTTTACTATTCTGAACCAATTAAATTATTCAGGAAGTCAAAACATGCAAAGTGAAACACAAGAATAATACTAATCCCATATGGCCCCAAACTTTTGAGTATAAATAAAACACCTTTTATCTATCACCATATTGATTACTCATTCTTACTTGAATTATTACTACACTTGTCCCATGCTCTTAACATGCAAACAATGTTTACCTACGGTCCTTACTTCGTGAAATAGGTCAAATGAACATATTTCCAATCACACTCATTTCACAACTCCCAATCCCTATCACAAGTGTAAGAATATCAAATTCTTGCCACTTATAGAATATGCTAGATTCTAACATTTTATGCAATGATCCTTTCGTAAATTCATAGCTCAAAATCATCAAGACTTGGTCAATCTCTATCAGAAACAATTCTATAGATATGATGTCTCTCACTCAAAGTACATTCCTTTGAACATCCTTTTGCATAAAATTTTCTAATCTAGACATAGACTCTCAATATCCAACTCCCAATATGGAAACATTTCCATATTTGCCATACGACAACTCATTCTTAATAGAATCTTATGTATTCATAATAATGTCGATATGGTCCATCCAATACTATACTTCCAACTACTCACAAGCGACCAATCCTCGACGAAATTTGGATCGTCCTTTGATAGTTGTTTAATTATCTTAGTCAAAAACCAATTCTTGTCCTTTTTCCCTCTAAATGCGCTAGACATTTGGAAAATTTTAGAATGGTCAAATATTATAGCATTTGCAATTAATCCTATACCCGAAGCGTATGGGACACGATGCATCATGTCTTACATAAAGATACGATACTTTATCAATATTTTGCCATAATATTTTATGTGTCACGTTCTCACAATTCGAACTATAAATAGGGATGCCATAATCATAATCGAAATTTAAGAACACACTATGTATCCTTGACTAAATTTATTAACATTCCACAACCTAAGCCTTTAGATTTGAAATGAATCATAATATTCTCTCCCTTAATTATAGCAAAAAAACTTTTCAATCCTTACGACTTTGCAAGGTATAACTCTTGTTTTCTATAATTAATATTGCTAACTTGCAATACTTACCTTAATAATCATACAAGCACAACATTTATGCTCCCACTATCATGATGATTATTTTCATATAATCATAACACTTATGCTCCCACTAGCTTTGACATGTATTCAGAAAATAGCTTAACTTCCAGAAAAACAATACCTATTGAATTTCTTAAGTTATTATTTCTAATGCTTTGATAATCCTTTTATCTAAGCTTCTCAAACTTATACACTTTTGCCTTATATAGCTCACATGTGTGTCTAAACAATTCAAACTAATTGCCAAATCTCACAATTCGAATCATGGAAAGGGATATCGTAACCATAATCGAATTCGAGAATCCAATTTTCACAATCACTATCTTCTTAAAATCTCTCTTAGTGAAAGCATTTCCTCACAGTCATTTTCATGAAGGAGGGAATCTTATAACACTTAGATTTTAATGGTGTATGTGTTCCTATCCATGTGAATTTGTCAAAACCAAAGTTTACGAAAAATTCAAACTCATATGGACCGAACCTTCTCAATCTTGATTTCTTGCCTTATGGTAACACGAGTGCTCACCATGTCTTCCAAGTAGTTAAGCAGCTCACCCTTTCCTATCAATGTACTTTTCATTGATCAAGGTGCTTGCCTTTTATGCGTTCAAATGAGAACTCATAGACCTCATATGCATAATTATCTCGATTGGAACGGCACAGAAACAAGATAGTGTCAACACGATAGGTTGTAAACCTTAAGTCGTGTGCTAGTGATGTTCGATAAGGTTTATTTTGATTTGTTCTTGAACCCTTTCAAGACCATTAAGACTCCCACTGACTCCTTGACATATAATATTCTCTTGTCAATAAACATTTCTTGACAAACAAATATTCAAGAGTTAGTGTAGCTTTTCACAAAATTGGTCCTCGTTGGTCTTTGTCTAATCCAAGACATCACAACTTACCAATTTCAAATGTGCAAGAATAAGAAAACCTTTTTCTAAATTCTACATTTGATGAATGTTATAAACCTTCTTAAGACTTGTCACTCAATGTCACAATCTTAACTCTAAGACTTGTTTTGGAACGAAGTATGATTGACTTCTTGATTTAACCATTTCTTCAATTCTTGATTCCTCTTCTCAGACATACAATTGTTCTAAGACTCACTTAGAGGATCAATTGAGATATGGTTCTTAATCATTAAGACCTATCATAAAACATAATAAAAGGTACTCTCCCTTTTTCTTAGAATAGAGAAACTTTTATCTTTCTGCCTACTTGATTCTTCTTATTCGTTCCACTATTGATTTAAACTCTTTTAATCAATTCAGAATTACACTTAATCTTATAAGTATAATCATATTTACTAAAACTTTTAGTAAATCATGACGAATATCTTTGTTACTCTTGTGTGGGACTTGATCAACACACAACTTTATGTACTCGATCTCTTAGTCCTTCACTTGACACTTTGTCAACGAATTAGTCTAATTTCCAAATGTAAAAGTTTTTCATTCATCATACACGTTGCATGATTCCAAGTTTCTGTCCAATCGAAACTTCGACAATGAGAAACTCTCCCTATTTGGTAAATTCTTGACATTTCCAAAAATAACATAATTAAGAATCAAATCCATTATTGCTAATAATAGAAATCTTCAAACATCAATTTTCATGCATGCCATTGTAAGGATAAATAAACAAAATTTTATTTTATTGTGGAAAAATTTGTCCTTACAATGCAACTCATCGAAAACTATATTAATACATATTTCTTAGCAATCTTTTCTAACTCCAAGTAGTAACTCAAGATTCTAATCTTCAAGTAATGCGATCGAAATCCATTTCTTCACGATTAGATTCCGCTCACTTCTTCCCTTAAGCTTCCTCTCCTTTTCTTTGATCCTACAAGACATCGAAATGTAATCTTATCACATCATGTATTAAGAATCTAGAATAGGAACCTAAGAGAGTTAGTTAATGGATTTTACCTAAAGCAGAGCCATACGTTTTGACTCTCCCATCTCTTAGATCTCTTAGGTAAATAGGGCAACTTCGTCTCCAACGCCCCTTCTCTTGGCAATAAAAGCAAATTGACTCTTTTGGAACAGCACATGGAACTACTTCAGACTTTGCCTTTCCCTTATGATCAAACGTTTCGATCATGACATGTCTTTCGATGCCATTGCCTATATCCATAGAGGTCTGGAAGGTAGATTCACCAATCAACTTTGCTTTTCCAGTGTGCCAAATCATTGCTGATTCAGCAGCAATGAGCATGTAGGTGTGTTGAGAGAAAAACTTGGAGACACACTTGAACAAACGTTAGTACAAGTATATTGCGGAATATAGTTAATCTCAAAGGATCTAAAAGCTCAACAATAATATAGTTAGATAGTTAGATAGTTAGTTGCGGAAAGTAAAGAAATGTAAATGACAACAGTTGTTATATCAAGAATACACTTAAACTGATTCATAACAAGGAATGCATTCACTCCGAGTTAGTAAGCAAGATCAAGTTTAGTGATTAAGTCTAGAAGACTTACTCCGAAGAAAGGTTATGTTCCAGTAGCAGTTTGAGTGTGAAGAGTAATAAGATAGAGAAATGAAGAAGATAAGAGAGATGATTGAAGGAGAAATCTTGTGTATTAAGAAGTTAAGAGTTCACACTTAGAAGTAGAGAGTGTAGTAAGAAGTCGTAGAAAGAGGTAGTTTTGATACAAAGAATGAGTCTCTATTTATAGAGACTCTGAAACAAACTACTCTATAAGCAGGCGTGCAGGGCATGCTAGATAATAGAGTACATTACATAGGATAAGTAAAAGAAATAGACTTGAAGACTCTGGATGTTGAGATGGTTGCTGATGGAGAACGGTTGCGGTTACAGTTGTAGAATTGACTCAGGGTGCTTGATTGCCTGCTGGAGCTGAACCGTTGCGGTAGTAAAGTGAAGGTTTCGGTAGTTGAGTTCAAGAGGGTCACTTTTATGATTCAACAATTTCCCCCTAAGTGACCTCTTTAACTCCGGTTCAGTTATCAAGTTTGAGGAACTTGATCAAAATCTACTAAAATTTTCTAACATTTTCTAGCCAAGTGATTCTTCTTTTAATCTCAAACTTGACTTCAGCAGTAGTGTGCTTTGATCTTTCTACTGCGGTCTTGCAAATGTCAAGTTGCTTATTGGGCAGGCGGTGCATGGCATTCATCAGAATGAAGTATTTGACATTGTCTGTCTTCCATTTGAATATGATGCCAAGTTCCAGGAAGTTGGTTGTGCCTAGAGATCTTTCTTCATAGCCTTCTGTAAGCATTGGCACTGGTTCAAGTGGTGGAAGGTCAAATTTCTTGAGGATGGTGGGGTCGATGTCCGCATCTATTTTGGCAAAGTCGCAAATAGTGTCCCTAAGAAAGGATTTGGCTTTGTCAAGAGCAATCTGCATCTTCGGATGCTTCTCTGTTTTGTTCTGAAAAACTCTGGCAATGAGAAATATTTCTTCAGGGTTCATGCAGGGGAAGTCTGCCTGGGTGCGTATGTAGTCATGCTCTCTTCTGGTAAGAGTGAATTGAGCAAAGTCTGCTTTCATGAACTTCCGCATCTTGTAGTTTTTTACTGCGGATGGTCTATCGTTAGACCATACGTTTTCCACTGAAGAGCCATGCTTCGCATAGAAGCGAGTGAGTCTTTCAAATTCCATCGGCAAACGCTTGTGATCAGGAAGACTGTGGTTGAAGGATTCAAAGACAGCAAAATACTTGGCATTGGGAGAGATTGGAATATCCCAATAACCATCGGATGGTGGTTCAACATAAGTGAGATGGGGAGTGTAGTCTTCATCTAGCAGCCTGCGGTGCGGATTGACCCATGAGTTGATCAGCGATTGGCCAGTGGTTTTGGTTGTCTTTCTTTTCTTGACGATAGCTATGGGTTGTCTATCATCATCAGAATCACTGCTCGATACAGTGGTGGTTTTGGCTTTTCGTTTCTTATAAGGTGAGGTTGGTTTTGGGGCTTTCTTCTTGGGTGTGGTAACTTTCTTTTTGGAAGCCACAGATTTTCTCCGTTGAGAAATGTTAGAAAGTGTAGTGGCAGAAGGGGCTGCGGTACCCTCAGGAAGAATGATAGTAGAAGGAAGAGGTGGGGTAGAAGGGTATGGGATAATACTCTCTATAGCCTCTATATGATCTGAGACATCAGCAGTCTCGAGACCAAGCAAGGTAAGGATGTAGCACCTGGTTCCTGGTACGTACTTCTTGTGATTAATAATTTAATTTTTATGCATTTTTTCCTTGGACTCGGCGAGTTGAAGGACCAACTTGCCGAGTAGGAGCGGGATAAGGCGCGGGGTTTGAACTTTGTGCTCGGCGAGTCGGTCCCCGGACTCGGCGAGTAGACCCTGTTTGGACAAAAACCCTAATCCGGGCATCTACACTGTGAGAAGCTTCCATTCAGGTAGAAAAGTTCTTACCTTGATCATTAGTTCGTTGGATCCCCTTTTTGTCCCAAATTAGTGGTTTCAAGCCCTAAAACTTTAATTCCATGTATTTATGCTTTAAGTTTTGAAAAGACTTCAGATTGGGACCTTATGGACATCCTAGAAGTATAAAGTCTCTGTGGTTGGGGTTATTGAGGTCCCTATTGAGTGTATGACCCCTTAAAGAGCTTGGATTTGCCTTCTTGAGCCATAGGGTCATGCATGCACGTAAAGTTTGCAACTTTACGTGATAAGCATGCCCTAGGAGCATAAATCTATGGGCTAGAAGCGTTGCATGTCTCAGTTTTGGTATGTATGGGAAGTGGGTCGTAGGGACTCGGCGAGTCCCAAAGTGGAAGTCGGCGAGTTCTATGAAGATGGTCTTAGACTCGGCGAGTTGGAAGAGCAACTCGGCGAGTCCTATGAAGATTGCCTGGAACTCGCCGAGTTGTTCTTCAAACTCGGCGAGTCATATGAACTTTCACTGAGTAAGAGGGGATTTAAGTGTTCAACGTCCAACCCTTCGTATCTGCACGCGGGGTTAACAGTGTAACGAAGTCCCAAAACCCCAAATCCCCTTGCGGATGTTCTGGTGAGGATTGGAAGCGAGTAGGAGACCTACTCGTGGAACTCGGCGAGTTGCTCTCGGACTCAGTGAGTCTGACCACGAGTCGGTTCCATAGTCCCGAGTAGTGAGTCAATAGTGACTCAGGCAGTGGAAAGAGGGACTTGGCGAGTATGAACGGGTTAGTAGGAGAAGGACTCGGCGAGTCTGTGCCACGACTCGGCGAGTCCAGTCAACTGGAAGTTGACTTTGACCAAGAGTTGACCTTGGACCAGGGATGGGTCAGTAAATTGACCTAAGGGTATTTATGAGTGGCTAATCTACGTTTATGGGTTTGTAGCCGGAGGATTACCGGTGCAGCAGCCAGACGTCTAGCAGTCAGACCTTCGGTAGCTACTCTTCGAGGTGAGTTTCCTTCCAGTAGTAACGGGTCTAAGGCACCAAGGCCGGCCCGTATAGACGAGATGTTAGTATTGGAGTGTGGGCCGAGCCCGTATCTCTTGGTTGAGTTGATTATGATATATGCCAGTATGATAGAATTGTCTATACTCGTTGTCTGTGTGATACTTGTATATTTTGGTTTAGCAGCTGAGTGTGGGCGAGGCCCGTATCTCCCAGCTAACGGAGTGTGGGCGAGGCTCGTATCTTCATGAGTGTGGGTGAGGCCCGTATCTCCTAGCTGTTCATTGTATGTTTGTATGGTATGAGGTGTTATGGGGGAACTCACTAAGCTTCGTGCTTACAGCTTTCAGTTTTGGTTTCAGGTACCTCTTCTTCGAAGGGGAAGGAGCTGGCGCGGTAGCAGCCCATCACACACATGCCTTGTATTCCGCACCATGAGATCTTCCTGGGGATTTGTACTCTGACATTTATTATGTTTTATGAAAATGTTTTCCAGACATGCGGTATCTTTTATTAAATGTTATGATCGGTGAACGTTTTATTTCTAATGTTTTACCTAGTATATGTTTTAAAAAAATGAAATTTTTGGCTCGTATTTTGGGACGTTACAAGTTGGTATCTGAGCCCTGGTTTGAGGGATTCGGACACACCTTTGGGGGTGTCTGAACTCAAATCGAGGGATTAAAAGAATTTAAAGAAGAAAATGTTTTCTAAAAGCTAAGTAAAGGGTTTTAAGAAGGAAAAAAGTGTGTGATGTGCGCGACCGGCCGAGCTCAAGTAAGGATCTAGGAGTGATGCCTTATGTGCCTGCTCTATGTGCCTCAGTGTATGAAAACTGCATGCTAGAATTGAGTAGACAACAGTAGGATAACCTGACTAGGTTATGCCTGATAGTATGAGCTTAACATCATATGCTAGTACAGTTCCTGTTATG
The DNA here is from genome assembly GCF_002870075.4 of Lactuca sativa. Classification (NCBI taxonomy): domain Eukaryota; kingdom Viridiplantae; phylum Streptophyta; class Magnoliopsida; order Asterales; family Asteraceae; genus Lactuca; species Lactuca sativa. The sequence continues at coordinate 106,891,361 of NC_056628.2, forward strand.
AGGATAGAGTTGCTTGAGATTGTTTCCCTTTTATCTGAATGCTGTTGCTTTGTGCTATGAGGGCCTTGAGTGATGAGAGTTAGCTGTTAGGTGAATACGTTAAAGTCGTAGGTGACCAGGGTTGAATAATCTCAGAGTGTTGGACTCGACCCTATCGCGTAGCTCTTGTTTGGGTCCTAACCGTGGTAGGGATGAGTCCCTTACTTGAAGGATTATCCGAGCCTCGTTGCATGTGATCGTATTCAGGTAATGGCTAAGTGACATTATAAGAGGCCTTCAGCAGCTGAGGACTGGGTTGGGTGGAGTTAGAGGTCTCCTAGGATAAGCCTAGGATGAGTATAGCAGTGATCAGCGGTAGTAAAAGGGACCTGGTGGAGTCAAGGTAGTCCTTGGAGAAGGTACGGATAGATGTGGAAGGTAGTATGGGCCCGTACTACTGAAAGCAGAGGATCCGTACCCGAACTAAGGAAGGCTGAGGCAAGACCAGGGAACTTGAAATAGATTTGATTCCTTAGGGGTATCAGTATCACCAATGGTTGTCTGTGTGTATTGCAGAATGATGGTACTACGCCAAAGGCCAGCTGGTGGCAGTTCCGGAGAGGGGTCGGGTTCGGGATCAGGTTCCAAGCCAGTAGACGAGAGGCTACGCGAGTTCATTGCGTCAGAGATCACCAGAGGCATCCTTGAGTCGACTCCCATCATTTTCGGGTCGATCAAGGAAGGGATAGTTGAGCTGATGGAGGACCGCCTCAGGGCGTTCAGGAGCGACATGGCATCTGGCCAGTCAGGATCTCGCACACTGTCCTTTAAGGACTTCCGGGGCAGTGGTGTGCCGGATATACACAGGGAAAAGGACCCCATAGCTGCCAGACGATGGATTGCATACATTGAGTCTGCACAGATGATTAGCTTCTGCCCTGAGGGGTCGAAGGTGAGGTTCACAAAAGGGTGTTTAAGAGATCGAGCAAGAGATTGGTGGGAGTCCGTGGGTGACTCGTTGGGAGCCTCGGCTGTCGAGGCTATGACTTGGTCGGACTTCGCGACCAGGTTCAGGTCAGAGTTCGCGCCGGCTGTCGAGCTTCACCAGCTGGCTAGGGAGTTCTTGGATATACGACAGACGACGGAGATCACCGCCAAGTTCCGGGAGAGGGCATTGCTGGTGCCCCAGTATGCGGGAGATGAGGATATGAGGAGGACCCGCTATCATGACATGCTACGGGCCGACATCCGGGAGCATGTTAGCTTTTCAACTTGCCCTACCCTGGAGTCCATGATTGCCAGGGCGAGGGAAAGGGAGATTGACTTAGAGCACATTCGGAAGAGAAAGGCAGAGGCGGGGCAGGTGGTTGGGGCTTCGGGGAAGAAGCCCAAAGGATCAGATGGGAGGCCGAAAGGCCAAGGAGGGCCGGGCCGCTGCGGGAAATGCGGCAGGTCGCATGAGGGAGCATGTAGGTTGGGATCATCAGGTTGCTACAAGTGCAGCAAGACGGGGCGCTTTAGCAGGGATTGTCTTGCTCCTGTCTCAGTTGTTCAGACATCTGAGTTGTTGTGTTTCCACTGCAACCAGAGGGGCCACAAAAGGGCCAATTGCCCCCAGTTGACAGCATCAGCGCCGGTTAAGGCGCCGATTCTAGCTACCCTGCGGATTACAGATGGCCGGCAGGGCAAGGCAGAGGCTCCAGTGGTGAGGAGTCGGGCGTTTCAGCTGACGACAGAGGAGGCACGCGCCGCACCCGATGTGGTGACGGGTATGATTCTTTCCCTTTATCTTTTTTTTATGGTGTTATAATATTGATATGTGCTCTGTATATATGCATTAGGATCGTTCCATGTGAACGGTATTCCTGTCCAGGTATTGTTTGACTCGGGTGCCACCCGGTCATTTGTTTCCCTTGCGCTTAGCAAGAGGTTTACTGAGTCTTCGGGCATGTTGGATTGCCCTTTAGAGGTGGAGATTGCCGATGATCGATCAGTACGAGCGTCAGCAGTGTTCAGGGATTGTGTTATCAGGTTGTTTGAGGAGCGTTACTTGGTGGATTTGGTTCCCATTCCGTTGCGTGGGAACAAGGTGATTATAGGCATGGATTGGTTGAGCCCTAATAGGGCGGTGATAGATTACGCACAGCAGCTGGTGCGGATCAGGACCCCGAGTGGGGGAGAGTTGGTGATCCACGGAGAGAGGCCACAACGTGGACCCACAGTATGTTCAGCAACAAGGGTTGGGTGCTACCTTCAGCAGGGTTGCGCGGGATATGTCGCGTACGTTATGGATACCCAGGAGGCGGGTAAGGCGACGGTGAGCGAGGTTCCAGTGGTGCGAGACTACGCTGATGTGTTCCCGGAGGAGCTTCCTGAAATATCTCCGGAGCGTCAGGTAGAGTTCAGGATCGACCTAGTTCCTGCTGCGGCTCTGATAGCCAAGGCGCCCTATCGATTGGCTCCTCCCGAGATGCAGGAGTTGTCTATGCAGCTGCAGGAGCTGCTAGACAAGGGATTTATTCGACCAAGCAGTTCACCCTGGGGAGCCCCGATCCTGTTTGTGAAGAAGAAGGACGGGTCGCATCGGATGTGTATTGATTATCGGGAGCTGAATAAGGTAACAGTGAAGAACCGTTACCTAATCCCGATGATTGATGGCCTTTTTGATCAGTTGCAGGGAGCATCTTGGTTCTCCAAGATTGATTTGCGTTTAGGTTATCATCAGATGAGGGTCAGAGAGGTGGATGTACAGAAGACCGCTTTTCGGACGCGTTACGGCCACTATGAGTTCGTGGTGATGCCGTTCGGGCTCACCAATGCTCCTACCGTGTTCATGGACCTCATGAACCGCGTATGTAGACTGATTCTGGATCGGTCTGTGATAGTTTTCATTGATGACATCTTGGTTTATTCCAATACGCAGGAGGAGCACGAGGAGCATCTGAGAGAGGTTTTGGAGACCTTGAGGAGGGAGAGCTTGTACACCAAATTCTCCAAATGTGAGTTTTGGTTGCGCGAGGTGCAGTTTCTTGGGCACCTTGTCAACCAGAACGGAATTTCGGTAGACCCAGACAAGGTGGAGGCCGTGATGAGATGGGAGGTTCCGAAGTCTCCATCCGAGATTCGGAGTTTCCTGGGATTAGCGGGCTACTATCGGAGATTCATTCAGGACTTCTCCAAGATAGTCGTACCCCTGACGCGACTGACTAAGAAAGCCGTGGTCTTTCGATGGGGGCCTGAGCAGCAGGCAGCATTCGAGGTCCTGAGATAGAGATTGTGCGAGGCGCCAATCTTAGCCCTGCTAGAGGGCGTAGAGGATTTTGTGGTATATTGTGACGTGTCCATTTTGGGGTTGGGCGCGGTGCTGATGCAGAGAGGTCATGTCATTGCCTACGCTTCGAGGCAGCTGAAGCCTCACGAGGCGAACTACCCGACGCACAATTTAGAGTTGGGGGCGGAGGTCTTCGCCCTCAAGATTTGGCGACATTACCTCTATGGGGTTCGGTGTACCATTTACACGGACCACAAGAGTTTGAGGTACCTCATGGAGCAGCCGACTCTGAACATGAGGCAGCATCGGTGGCTCGATGTGGTGAAGGATTATGATTGTGAGATCCTTTACCACCTGGGGAAGGCCAATGTGGTGGCCGATGCGCTTAGCCGCAAGGTGGCGCCGATCAGAGATATTTGCATGCGGATGACAGTGGTGACCCCGCTTTTAGAGCGGATTCGGGAGGCCCAACAGGAGGCCATGAAGGAGGAACATCGGAAGAGTGAGCGCATAGTGGGTCAGGTTTCCTCCTTTGATTATGATAGCAGGGGATTATTGTCATTACACCGCAGGGTATGGGTGCCGTACCTCGGAGGCGTGCGCCAGGTGTTGATGGAGGAGGCGCACAAATCTCGATTCTCCATTCATCCCGGGCGACGAAGATGTATAGGGATCTTCGTCTGGACTATTGGTGGCCCTGCATGAAGCGGGATGTGGCTTGGTACGTCGAGCGGTGCTTGACTTGAAGGAAGGTCAAGGTCGAGCATCAGAGACCGCACGACAAGATGCAGCCGTTGGATATCCCGTTGTGGAAATGGGAAGATATTACGATGGACTTTATCACGAAGCTACCCAGAACCGCGCGGGGAGTGGATTCTATATGGGTCATTGTGGACTGGTTGACCAAGAGCGCCCATTTTATCCCAATTCAGGAGAGCATCTCGGCTGAGAAGTTGGCCGGCATTTATATCAGGGAGGTAGTGGCGCTGCACGGGGTGCCCGTATCAGTGATTTCAGACAGAGATGTGCGATTTACTTCCAGGTTTTGGAAAAAGTTCCATGACGAGTTGGGTACTCGTCTGCATTTCAGCACCGCTTTTCACCCGCAGACGGATGGTCAGAGTGAGCGGACCATCCAAACGTTGGAGGATATGTTGCGGGCATGTGTTCTAGATTTCGGAGGTAGTTGGGATACCTACCTCCCGTTGGCGGAGTTCTCATATAATAATAGCTATCATGCAAGCATTGATCGTCCTCCCTTCGAGATTTTGTATGGAAGGAGGTGCAGGACCCCGATATGTTGGGGAGAGGTTGGCCAGAGAGTCATGGGGAGCACCGAAGTGGTTCTCCAGATGACAGAGAGGATCTAGCAGGTCCGGAGTAGGCTCCAGACTGCCCAGAGTTGGCAGAAAAGTTATGTCGACAAGCGTCGTTCAGACTTGGAGTTCCAAGTCGCGGATATGGTTCTCCTGAAGGTGTCGCCGTGGAAAGGCGTCATCTGATTCAGGAAGCGATGCAAGTTGGGCCCAAGGTTCATCGGGCCATTCAGGGTTGTAGCCCAGGTGGGAAAGGTGGCATATAGGTTGGATCTGCCAGCCGAACTCAGCCAGATCCATAACACTTTCTACGTCTCTCAATTGTGGAAGTGTTTGGTAGATGACTCGGCAGTGGTGCCCTTGGAAGATATTCAGGTCGATGACAGCCTGAATTACATCGAGCGGCCTGTGGCGATCCTCGACAGGAAGTCGAAGGATCTAAGGAACAAGAGGGTGGAACTCGTGAAGGTGCAATGGCAACACCGAAAGGGATCAGAGTGGACTTGGGAGCCGGTGGAGGAGATGATTGAGCATTACCCCGAGCTGTTTCAGGATCGAGCAGCAGACTTCGAGGACAAAGTCTGAAATAAGTGGAGGAGATTTGTAGCACCTGGTTCCTGGTACGTACTTCTTGTGATTAATATTTTAATTTTATGCATTTTTGCCTTGGACTCGGCGAGTTGAAGGACCAACTCGCCGAGTAGGAGCGGGATAAGGCGCGGGGTTTGAACTTTGTACTCGGCGAGTCGGTCCCCGGACTCAGAGAGTAGACCCTGTTTGGACAAAAACCCTGATTCGGGCATTTGCACCCTATTTAAACGCTTTAACTTGGCCTCTTTAGTCCCTAACACTTCTAGAGAGCTGTAGAGAGAAACCCTAGCCCCCATATTGTTCTTAAGAGTGATTTTGGCCTTGTGGAGAAGGATTGGAGCTTAGAGAAAGGAAGAGGAGGTTGAAGTGTGCAAGGAGGGGAGGTAGATCCGGGATCTACACTGTGAGAAGCTTCCATTCAGGTAGAAAAGTTCTTACCTTGTTCATTAGTTCGTTGGATCCCCTTTTTGTCCCAAATTAGTGGTTTCAAGCCCTAAAACATTAATTCCATGTATTTATGCTTTAAGTTCTGAAAGGACTTCAGATTGGGACCTTATGGACATCCTAGAAGTATAAAGTCTCTGTGGTTGTGGTTGGGGTTATTGAGGTCCCTATTGAGTGTATGACTCAGTGAGTGGAAAGAGGGACTTGGCGAGTATGATCGGGTTAGTAGGAGAAGGACTCGGCGAGTCTATGCCACGACTCGGCGAGTCCAGCCAACTGGAAGTTGACTTTGACCAAGAGTTGACCTTGGACCAGGGATGGGTCAATCAATTGACCTAAGGGTATTTATGAGTGGCTAATCTATGTTTATGGGTTTGTAGCCGGAGGATTACCGGTGCAGCAGCCAGATGTCTAGCAGTCAGACCTTCGGTAGCTACTCTTCGAGGTGAGTTTCCTTCCAGTAGTAACGGATCTAAGGCACCAAGGCCGGCCCGTATAGACGAGATGTTAGTATTGGAGTGTGGGTCGAGCCCGTATCTCTTGGTTGAGTTGATTATGATATATGCTAGTATGATAGAATTGTCTATACTCGTTGTCTGTGTGATACTTGTATATTATGGTTTAGCAGCTGAGTGTGGGCGAGGCCCGTATCTCTCTGAGAGTGGAGTGTGGGCGAGGCCCGTATCTCCCAGATAGCGGAGTGTGGGCGAGGCCCGTATCTCCCAACTAGCAGAGTGTGGGCGAGGCCCGTATCTTCATGAGTGTGGGCGAGGCCCGTATCTCCTAGTTATTCATTGTATGTTTGTATGGTATGAGGTATTATAGGGGAACTCACTAAGCTTTATGCTTACAGCTTTCAGTTTTGGTTTCAGGTACCTCTTCTTCGAAGGGGAAGGAGCTGGCGCGGTAGCAGCCCATCACACACATGCCTCGTATTCCGCACCATGAGATCTTCTTGGGGATTTGTACTCTGACATTTATTATGTTTTATGAAAATGTTTTCCATACATGCGATATCTTTTATTAAATGTTATGATCAGTGAACGTTTTATTTCTAATATTTTACCTAGAATATGTTTTTAAAAAAATGAAATTTTTGGCTCGTATTTTGGGACGTTACAAAGGATGTGAATGGGGAGCCTGCGGATAGGTCCAAAAAGAGTTTAATCAGAAGAGGGATTGTACCTTTTGAGATCCTTAGTGAAAAAAAAGTTGATGTCACTGCCTATGTCGAGACCAGCATCCGCATGTAGATCAGAAATACATAGAGACCAGAACCGAGCAAAAGTGAGCTCGGTTAGGTTCTCTCTGGGGTGCTCTTTGGGAATGAATTGGAGGAAGTCATCCCAAAGAATTTTGCCGTAGTTGACATCGTGGCCTGTGAAGATGCTCCATACCAATTCTAACAACTTTAAGCCCATGTTGTCGATGCCTCCGGTTGTGCCGGATAGACAGCGGATGACAAAGTGGCATACGAACTGCCAAACCGCAGGCAGTTGGTTCTTCTTGAATTCACCAATCCCTCGGATCGGTTTCTGGTAAACCATTTGGTAGAGTGCGGTGGTGATGTCAGATAATGATGGTGTGAAGATCTTGATGGAAGGATGAATCAAAAGGTTTATGGCAGTCAAGAACTTCTCTTTGGTCAAGATGACCAGAGAATCATTGATGAGGTTAAGATGCACTTCTTGTGGGTTTTCCAGTGGTTTGTATGTAGAAAAAGCACATTTAAAGAGTGTAGAAACGGGAACAACGTCAGTGAATGCGTCGAATGGGCCAAATAAGATGTGGTTCTTGAGATGCTTGATCATCAGTTTTGTTGGAACATTATACGATTGATGATCTTCAAACACTTCACGGAAGTTCCTTGAGGTGATTGTTGGTGTTGTGGAACCAGTTTGAGTCATGGAGCCTGAAGTCTTGGATTGCTTCTTTGATGCACCTGATTTCGCCATTGAGAGATTGAGATTGGAGTTCTTGAGAGCTTTTGGGAGTTTTGGAGAGTTTTAGAGAGAATAATCGATTAACAGAGAGCGTAAACGATTTTGGAGAAGAAGATGGGTTTATAAAGGGGGTAAAAGGATTTTAACCCTAGGTAAAAGATAGAAGGGGGTAAGAAGTTGAATGGGGTTTTTGGGGGGAATCAACGATTCTGAGATTGAATCTCAGCCACATGAATATGAAACGGTTTTTGAAGAGATTTTGAGAAATCTTAAAAAGGGTTTGCAATTAATGGCGGATTTGACGCATGGTAATACGTCAGGTAAACGTGGGTTGAGGAGAGAGAATGTTGTAACTGATGGGACGTGGTTGGGAGAAGAAAAGACAGGTTGAGAATGGATTGATTTTGGAATCGTTCTTTTTGTCATTATCCCTAAAACAGGTCTGATCCTGGGTTTATTCAGAAAGGGAATGTGACAGTTTCTAAAGGGAATGTTTGTATTTTATTTAATGAAGGATCATTAAATAGCACACAAGGATTCGAGAGTTAATGAATCTATTGGAATTTATTTAAGGTGATTGCGGATGAAAACATCATTGCGGTTGACAAACTCCATCGCGGATGAGCAAAGAAAGATTTCAGAGAGAATCTGTGAGAAAACACTTGTACAAAAATTAGAAATAAAAGAACATTAAAACCCATGAGAGTTACGTATGACATATGGTTGCGGTACCTAGATTATGCTACCAAAACCATCTATCATATGTAATTCTCAGTTAGAACCACAATGGAGACCAATGATGGTCTGCGGTAGCTAACACTTCATAAAGAATTGTGGGTCCGGATTCATCATTCCCAACATTTGTAAGAATGCATTGAGTTTCGTAGAGTCATGAGCTTTTGTGAAAACATCCGCAATCTCTTCATGAGTAGGAATAAAGATGAGTTCAATATTACCTTTCAGAATATGATCTTTGATGAAATGATACCGTAACTCAATATGTTTTGTCTTGGAGTGCTAAATAGGATTATGAGAGATCGCTATAGCACTTTCAGAGTCACAGTAAATTGGTATACGCAGCATTCTGTACCCGTAGTCTAGCAATTGTGTCTTCATCCAGAGAACTTGGGAACAACAGCTGGCTGCGGCCACATATTCTGCTTCTGCCATAGATAGAGATACACACGTTTGTTTTCTTGAGGACCAGCTCACAATTCTTCCTCCTAGGAATTGGCATCCACCTGATGTACTTTTTCTATCGAGCTTACAACCTACATGATCCGCATCGGTGAAGGCTTGAAGATTGAAGTCGTTGCCTGCGGGATACCTTAAGCCCATAGATTTGCTTCCTTTAAGATACCGAAGAATTTGTTTGGTTGCGGTCATGTGAGACACTTTTGGATCAGCCTGGTATCTTGCACATACACCAGTCACGAAGACATTGTCTGGTCTGCTTGCGGTGAGGTACATCAGTGAACCAATGATACCTCTATAAGTCTTGTGATCCACAGATTCACCAGAGGGATCAGCAGAGATCTTATAACCGAAGGCCATAGGGACCTTAGTAGAAGAGCAGTTGTCCACTGAATATTTCTTCAGATGTTCGGTGGTGTACTTCTCTTGATGAATGAAAATTCCTTGCTGAATTTGTTTGACTTGAGGACCTATAAAGAAATTAATCTCTCTATTCATGCTCACTTTGAATTTGTTGGTCATGAGCTTTGCAAATTCACCTACCGTGCCTTGATCAGTCGATCCGAAGATGATATCATCCACATATATTTGTACCATCATAAGGTGGTCGCCATTTGCTTTTCTGAATAATGTAGGATCAATCACTCCTCTTTTGTACCCAGATGAGACAAGAAATTTAGAGAGTGTCTCATACCAAGCTCTTGGGGCTTGTTTCAGACCGTAGACTGCTTTTTCAAGCTTATAGCAGTGGTCTGGAAATTCAACATTTTCAAAGCCTCGAGGTTGCTGAAGATAAACCTCTTCTTTTAGTTCACCATTGAGGAAAGCACTCTTAACGTCCATTTGGTGTACCTTGACATTTTTGTGGGCTGCGTATGCTAGAAAGATCAGGATGGCTGCCATGCATGCTACCAGAGCATACGTTTCATCGTAGTCAATTCCTTTTAGTTGACTGTAGCCCTTGGCAACAAGTCTTGCCTTGTTTCTGATGACTGAGCCAGATTCGTCTAGCTTGTTCTTGAAAACCCATCTTGTACCAACAATAGTATGACCTTGTGGAAGAGGAACAAGTTGCCATACTTTTTTTCTTTCAAATTCTTCTAATTCTTCTTGCATGGCGGCTATCCAGTCTGGTTCAAGCAAAGCTTCTTTGATCGTTCGAGGTTTAACCGAAGACATAAATGCTGCATAATGGCAGTGGTCAGATAAGTCCTTGGAAGATCGAGTCTGGATACCTGCGGATGGGTTGCCGATAATTTGACATGGTGGGTGGTCTCTTGTCCATACATGAAGATGTGGCATCAGATGATCAGTAGCTGCGGTAGAAGGAATATCTTGGATGTCAGAGAAATCTGCGGTTGGGGAAGGCAGTTCCCCCTGGATTTGAGAGCATCCTGCTGAATCATCTTGATCTATTGGAGCAGAATTTACTTGAGGAATTGGCAGAGGTTGAGGTTCCCCCTGGATTGCGGATAGGAGTTCCTCTGGAACCTGAGAAGGTTCCCCTAATGCGGATGGGAGAGTGACGATTCGAGGATCAGATCTAGTGTCAATATTCTCTATGAATTTGTCATCTGATTCCTCCGAAGGTTCGTTTGATGGAGAAGCTTCACTTCGGGCAGGAATGTAAGCAGCATCAGGTAATGGAACCTCAACGGTTGCAAAATGATCCGGAGTAGAGCTTTCCCCCTCAACCGGAGAGGTGGAAGTATTGAGCGATACTACTTCAGATAGAGAAGGTCCAAATACATCGGCATGTTGTAGTTGAGCTGCGGGTGACACTAGAACTTCGGATAGTTTCGCCATTTCAACAGGATCGAAGAGATCTTCATAGTTGACTTCAACTAGATTCAGAAGTCCGGAAGTGGCTGGAATGTCACTTTCCATGATTGTAGTTGTTTCGGTGGATGGAGGTGCACCGCGGATGTGAGAGTCATCAAATTTCACATCAAAGATTTCGATGATCAACCTTGTTCTTCTGATGAGCACTCGATATGCAACCTTGTTAGTAGAATAACCAAGGAAGATACCTTCGTCAGACTTTGGTGCAAACTTGTTGAGTTGGTCTCTATTGTTGATCACGAAGCATCTAAATCCAAAGATATAAAAGAAACGAACATTGGGTTTACGATTGTTGAGACCTTCATATGGTGTTTTATTGAGACACTTGCATACAATACTTCGGTTTTGAACAAAGCATGCGGTTGCTACGGCTTCGTCCCAGAAGTAGAGAGGAAGTTGGGCGAAGTTAAGCATGGATCTGGCTGCTTCAACGAGAGTGCGGTTCCTTCTTTCTACTACACCATTTTGTTGCGGTGTATAGGGTGCTAAAAAGTTATGAGAGATGCCTTTGGAAACTAGGAGACTGTTCAGAAGATGATTAGTGAACTCAGTTCCATTGTCACTGCGGATGCGTCTGGCTGGAGCTGGATCTGAAGTTCGATTTCTTTGATGAAGTTAATGAAGATCTGCGGTGTCTCTGATTTGAGTCTAAGAAAGAAGACCCATGTGAAGCGTGTGTAGTCATCAACAATAACCAGTATATATTTTTTGTGGTGAAGACTAGCTATGGTTGAGGGACCGTAGAGATCAATGTGTAAAAGCTACAGTGGTTCAGAGATAGAAGAATCCATTATCAGAGGATGGCTTCCTTTTGATAGTTTACTGCATTCACACGTTGGACAAAGAGTATCATTGCTGAATTTGAGAATAGTAAGACCACGGACTAGTTTTCCTGTGACGAGGTTGTTGATGTAGCGAAAGTTGAGATGAGCTAGCTTGCTGTGCCATAGCCATCAGACTTCGGATACAGCTTTGGACAGAAAACATAGCTGCGGTTTACCAATGATGAGAGAAACATAAAGAGGGTACATCGTGCCTTCGGAGCGTGATTTGATTAAGCAAGTGTTGCGGTCACTCGTCATTATGTAATAGAATTGATTGTCAAATTCAAAATGATGTCCTACTTTACATAGTTGGCCAACACTGATGAGATTGTGTTTAAGACCTTCTACATAAGCAACCTTATGAATGGAAAAGTTCCTCGTAGTGAGAACACCGTAACCTCGGATGACACCGTTTGCATTGTTGCCAAACGTGACATTTTCACCATTGCATATAGGCCTGAAATCCCGAAGGTACTCTAACCTTCCGGTCATGTGCAAGGAGCAGGCACTGTCAATTAACCATTCTTCTTCTTGTTCCTCCTTGCACGAAGCCTGAGAATTACACGGTTAGTTTAGGCATCCAAACAAGTTTGGAGCCAGGGACGATTGATGTATTCTTAAATGATGCATGGTCCGAGGTTGCATGGACATGTCTTTTGTCAACTTTTAGACCTAATCCTGGGTGTTTGTTCAGATTTGGATTATTACGAGGTTTTTGAAAAGTACGAGATTTTTGACTTTTATTTGACTTGTCATGAGGTAAAAACTTTTGACAGCTGCACTGACATTTACAAAAAGAGGGTTTGTCACTGAATCTGACATTGTGCTTGGTCAGCGGTTTATGGAGTGAATTGGACTTGAAATTGGTCCGAGGTGGGTAACTTCTGAAAGATTTGACATTTGTTTTCTGAAAAGTTTGTTTCGAACTAGGTTTCGCACGTAGAAATCTTTGAGTCTTTTTAGGTGGATTTGGCAAAATTCCTTTCCACTTGTTTTGATGTGATTTTAAAATTGTTGGAGTGGGTAAAATTCCTTTCCACTTGGGGTCATTTTGGGAATAGACCTGAAATACGTAGTTTCTTACAAATTTGACATCTTTTTGGGTTGTGTCAGAAGTAGCAGGAATGGCTTTTGAAACTGAACTTTCCTTTTTGTTTGTTTTCATGAAAGAAGAGTTTTTTGAAATGTAATTTGTGAAAACAAATTTTTCTGGACTCCTGGATTTTGGAATTCTCACATGTTTCTTATTTTTTGAAAAACTTTGTCTGCTTTTGTTTCGAGATCGAATTTCTTCTTTGAGAGCTCTTTTTGCCAAAGATTTTGGTGAACCATAGTCATTGTTATTCAACTGCGGCTTCCTAGGACTTTTTGAACACTTTTGAAAACACGGACTAGAATCATCAGAACTTGAGGATTTTGGAATTTGAGAACATTGACCTACTTCAAAATTTTCTATAGGTAATTCGTGAAAAATCGGTTGAAGAGTTGTAGTTCCTTGAACTGAAGAGTTGCAGTTATTGTTATTCAATTGCGGTGAAGATGATTTGACTACCGCAGAGTAGGTCTTAGTTGAGACTGCGGTGGGACACTTCTAGGACAATTGACTATAGTGTAGAACACTACGGTCTGAGGAAAAAGATGGAAAGTCCTTTGAGGCTTTGGGGTTTTCAATAACAATTTCTTCATCAACTTCGGATGAAGTTTGAGAATTTGAGTGAATGGTGCCACTGATGGGACTAGAATCCTCGGGCACAATTTCCTCAATGACACAATTATTGCTCAAATTGTGCAGTCTACCGAAGTGAGTTTTGATATCTTCGGGAAAAGTCTTGTCATTTACAGGGAAATGAAATTCTCTATCAGGAGGGACATACACTCTGTCTTTGTTGTACCGGGGTGAGGAATCCATTGCGGTAGGATATCCATTTGACCAACCCCAATTATATGTATTGTCTACGATTCCATTATTTACCAAATTTTCAATAGCCTCACTTTCATTAAACAAATTTTCAATTAAGTGATTCAATCGTACAATTTGTCTCTGAGCTAAATCTCTTTGATTCAAGGCTATTTCTAATTGGGTTTCACTTAACATTCTAGCATCTTTCTCTAACTCTAGATCCCTCTCTAACATTTCCATCTTAAGTCTCTTGTTATCCCGTCTTCCTCTCACATGGAACATCTCTTGGGACGCAATGTTCTTCTCATCTAGGGCTTTGCTATAGTCTGTAAGGACGGCAGGACAAGTGTCATTAAGATCATCTATGTAGGGTTGACAGTCATGCATGTTATAATTTAAAGTTTGGATCATGAGTTTTACCTGTTCAACGATGCTTAGAGTCCCATCTTTCGCCACGTAGCAGTAGTTTTTGTTCAACATTGTTGACCCATCATCATCCGCAGTGGCCAGCATGCAGATTTTCCCTTTTCCCTTAACACTGTTGATGGTCTCTTCTTCATCTCCTGATGACCAAACTTGGTGGTCTCTTTTAACTTGAGCCACATATGCCCTTGCCTTTTCTTTTTCTTCCAACTCTTGAGCCATTCTAAGATAGAACGCTCTGTCCTTGACTACATTGGCCTTACAGTCTTTGGCGAAGTGATTTTCTTTGTTGCATTTGTGACAAATCACAACATCAGTCTTGTCTTCTAATTAAGTACCAGAGTCATTGTTCTGAGGAGACTGCGGTACCTCCTTGGGTTGATTGTTTTGAGAGACTTTAGGATACCGAGAGTGGTTGTTCTGAGGACCGAATTATGGTTGAATGGAGGTTTGTTGAATTGTTGATTCTTGCGGAAAGAGGAAGGTGGTATGCGGTTGACCTGTTGGCTAACTAGAGCAATAGCCTTCTGAAATTCTTCTTCATCATCATACTCAGAATCTGTTTCGTATGACTGCGGTGGGGTATCATACGATGAAGAGTAAGGTGACTGCGGTGGAGCTTGTGCTATGGGAGCAAGTGGTCCTCCGAAGTCAGCACAGTCTTTGAGCACAGTGGATTCTTGTGCTTGAAGTTCTCCATAGAGTTTGTAGAGTGATAAAGAGTGAATCTTCCTGTCACCTTGGACTATCATTTTGGCCGTAGTCCAATGTCGTCCTAAGCCATTAAGGAACTGGAGATTGGTTTCATGGTTGCTTCGGATGGTACCAGCATTTGATAATTGTGTCACTATCAGGTTGAATCTCTTGAAGGAGTCTTCCAAACTCTCACCGGCATGAGCTTTGAAGTTGTTGAAGTCATTGAGTGCGGTAGTGAGCTTCTTATCGTGTGCTTGTTCTGAGCCTTAATACAGGTTTTTGAGTACATCCCAGATCTCTTTTGCTGACTTACAGTTTATGATAATATCAAAGTTGTCAGGAGCGACACCATAAGAAATTTCATAAAAAGCAACAACATCATTTTCCATTTTGTCGAGATCAACCTTGGTAGGACGGCTCATAGTTGGTTGACCTCCTACTAGCCTGGTTGTCGCGCCGTCAGTTTGAACTGGTGTGAGGACTGGAACGTGTGGTCCTTCTTCCACGGATCGCCATACATCTCTACCCAGTCTTCTTAAGTACCTCTCCATTCTTTGTGACCAGTGATGATATTCATTTGCTACTAGTATTGGAGCTCGGTTACAACCACCAACACTATTGGAGACATTCAGAGATAATGATTGTGCCATTTTGTTTTTTTTGTTTTTTTTTTTGAGAAATGAGCTTTAGTGGTATAGAAGGCTTAATGAAAAATCAGAGTTTCGATATTTAAAAAGCAACCACTTTGGCTCTGATACCAATTGTTGAGAGAAAAACTTGGAGACACACTTGAACAAACGTTGGTACAAGTATATTGCAGAATAGAGTTAATCTCAAAGGATCTAAAAGCTCAACAATAATATAGTTAGATAGTTAGATAGTTAGTTGCGGAAAGTTAAGAAATGTAAATGACAACAGTTGTTATATCAAGAATACACTTAAACTGATTCATAACAAGGAATGCATTCACTCCGAGTTAGTAAGCAAGATCAAGTTTAGTGATTAAGTCTAGAAGACTTGCTCTGAAGAGAGGTTATGTTCCAGTAGCAGTTTGATTGTGAAAAGTAATAAGATAGAGAAATGAAGAAGATAAGAGAGATGATTGAAGGAGAAATCTTGTGTATTAAGAAGTTAAGAGTTCACACTTAGAAGTAGAGAGTGTAGTAAGAAGTCGTATAAAGAGGTAGTTTTGATACAAAGAATGAGTCTCTATTTATAGAGACTCCGAAACAAACTACTCTATAAGCAGTCATGCAAGGCATGCTGGATAACAAAGTACATTACATAGGATAAGTAAAAGAAATAACTAAGACTGCGGATGCTGAAGACTTGATGACTCCGGATGCTGAGATGGTTGCTAATGGAGAACGGTTGTGGTTACAGTTGTAGAATTGACTCCAGGTGCTTGATTGCCTGCGGGAGCTGAACCGTTGCGGTAGTAAAGTGAAGGTTGCGGTAGTTGAGTTCAAGAGGGTCACTTTTATGATTCAACAAGGTGAGATCTATAAGGGTCACGTCGTGGTTTATCATATAGTACTTTCTTACGGACTCGCTATATGAATTTGGAAGTGACTGAAGAACCCAGTCAACAGCCAGCTCCTCATATACAACAGATCCCAACATTCTTAATCTATCAATGTGTGACTTCATCTCTAGGATGCATGAACACACTGACTTTCCTTCTTCATGTTTACTTGCCAAAAGGGCTTGAGTGAGTTTGAACTTTTCAAGCCTTCGAACTTGTGGGTTAGGGAGAATAATTGGAGGAGGTGTAGGAAGTGAAGCATGATCTCTTGTTCCTCGATCAAATCGTGGAATATCATCTTCATGTGGAAAGCTTGTTCCATGGGATTTGGGAATACCATAGTTGTCATACTTTGATATCTACAAAATGGGAGAAAACAAATTCAAGTTAGTTGATTAGAATCCTCGATGTGACGCCCAAATGAAACATCAAGGCTAGGATCCAACACAATACACTACAACCTAGAAAAGGGATGCCGTAATCTAGTTGCAGAATATTTGAAGGTAGGTAAATGGCGATTTACCAATTTCCACCATTAAAAACGAAAAAGAAATTTAAGTTTTAAATCTATTGAAAATTCCTAGATCTTTTGAGATTCATTGAACATTTCAATGGCATGTTTAAACCTCGATATGCCCCTTTAGTTTGTGACTGGGATACCGAGGATCACAAAGCGGGTGTGAATAACCATGCAAACTTACATGGTACCCCCACATGTTACAGTCACTTATTCGATGTGCCGATTAACCACACACGATCCACTGAACTATGACAAACATTGAGTCACCCTTTGCTACCTTTGCTTAGAACCATTTAGTGTGCCGGTTAACCACACACGCTCCACTAACGTCTTCGCAAGGGTACAAAGTGTAATTTCATGGAATTGCATCAATTCACTTTTGCCTAAAGTAACTAAGATTGGGAATTTTGTAAAAGCATTTAGCTACTTTTGTACTTCATTATACTTATAATGGAAGGTTTCTGTCCTATCCTACCCGTTCGGCTGACGGCCCTCCACTAGTCAAGAGTGTGGTGGGTAAGAGTGGATACCCATTCAATTGCCATTTTATAGGCAATTTCCTTAAACACCCCTTATAGACTAGCTTCGTGAATGAGGCCTACTAACGGTAAGACTTGACACTTTACTCATACATATATAATATTAGACTTTTAATGATATATATAGTATAGGGTGTATTTTACACTTTTAAAATACTAGGTGGTCTATTTTAATAATTATACACTTTAATTAATTAATAAAACCATAAGGGTGTGATATGAACTTTTCAAAACAATACTAGGGTCTTAGAATTTAACATTTCTAAATTAAACTTTTAATCAACTTTTAATTTCCAAAACTTGAGGGCAAGTTTTGAAACTTTTCAAAACATTAGGGTTTGAACTATTTAAATTTCAAAACAAAACTTTTAAGTTCAAATTTAAACCATAAAACTTAAATGGGCACAATTGAAACTTTTTTCACAACACAAGGATCAAATAACAAATAATAGAAATTAAACAATTAATTTTGTCATTATCTATATTTGACCTAATCCCATAAGATAATTACCAAATAATTTAAATAATCCATATTTATCATATAAGGAAACTATTATTCAAAAGATTTGAAATTATCTTTTGTTTTATGAAGGATAATCACCCAAATATAATAAAAATCGGATTTTATCATAAAAATACGTTTTTGGTATTAATCCTTCAGCAAAACAGCAAGAAATCCTGATATTCCCTCTGTCTTACCCTTGGACTCGCCGAGTCAGGGACTGGACTCGCCGAGTTCATCCACTGACTCGCTGAGTCAGGTCGGGTAGAGGCCAAAAAATTGTTTTTCAGTAAATAATTCAACATAGCATCACATACAACAGAAACCAATCAATGTTATGATACCACTGATGGGTTTTATACATAAGAACAATCCTATGTGAACATACAAACCCTAATGCTTGGATCTAGGTTTCTCTATTGTACATGCAATGTATCCAAGACTTACAATCTTAGATCTAACATATTATAAACTGAAATTAGGGTTTAGAGAATTACCTTTGATTGTTATGTAGCAATAAAAATCTCAATTCCTCCTTACAATGACTTTAGAAAGCTTAGAGTCACAATTGTCACTCCTCTAATGGCTCACAAACACCAAGAGCAAGAGGATGAAGAATAAGGAGAGAGGAGGCTGCCCAAGAACGTCCAAAACCCTAGAGAAACTCTTATCCACGTTTTTGGGGCTTAAGGGTACTATATATACATGTAGGCTATTAGGGTTTTCAACTAGGAAAACCTAATTTGATTGCTTAAGCCCTAAGCAACCCATAGACCCTTTTAGAATAACCCTTGGACGATTTCTAATGGGTTTCCCCATAGAATTCGTCCAACCTATTATTTCAAGGTGATCCATAGCCCAAATGCAATTATCGTATAATTACAGTTCCAGTCCCTTAAGTTTAATTAATCTCTTTTAGCCACAAAATTAATTATCAATTAATTCTTGACTAATATTAATTAAACAGTATGATTTCTCCTTTAATATATTATTATCATAATATATTAATAAATCATAATTAATCCTTTCTCTCCATAATTCATCCTATCAAGTTGCTTTGGTGAAGGCAACCCAAAAGGACCATGCACCATCGGGTCAAGTACATACCAAAATAGTTATGGACTTAGACACTAATCCAACAGTAGCAACCATTGCATTGTCTAAAGCACTTTAGACAAATCATACAAGCCAAATTTATGACAGTCTTGATTCATATATACTTCCAACATATGACTGACTGTGGATGGTTTGAATAATATGATATATACCATAACATAATTATTCTGGAAGTCAAAACATGCAAAGTCAAACACAAGAATAATATTAATCTTATATGGCCCCAACACTTTGAGTGTAAATAAAAAAACCTTTTATTTAAGCACCATATTGATTACTCATTATTTATGTTTCGATTAATCAACTTTATGCTTGAATTAAAACATTAGTTGTCCCATGCTCCAAGCATGTACACTATGTTTTTCCAAACAACAATTATGCCATACTCCAAGTATGAATACTATTTTTACATATGGTCCTCTCTTTGTGAAATAGATCAATTGACAATATTCCAATGATGCTCATTTCACAATTACAATCCTTGTTGTAAATGCAAGAATACCAAACTCTTGCCATTTACTGTAATCTGTTAGATTCTAAACTTATATGCAATGATCCCCTTGTAATGACTATGCACAGAAGTCACAAAGACTTGGCAACAGACATTACAAAGTATTCCAATGGAAAACAATTCCATGGAAATGAAGTCTCAAATTCAAAGTAGATTCCTTTGAACATCCTTCTTAGCATTAAGTTCTTTATTCTTACACAAATTCAAAGAATACCTTCCACCTATGGAGACAATTCCATATTACCATTTTGACCATCACTTCTGAACAAGAGTTGCCTCTTTTCAAAATATTTCAATATGGTCCTTACTCTATACTTCTAATTGTCCATGAGCAACCAATCTTTGGTAAACCTCAGATTGTCCTTGTTGAGAGAAAAACTTGGAGACACACTTGAACAAACGTTAGTACAAGTATATTGCGGAATAGAGTTAATCTTATAGGATCTAAAAGCTCAACAATAATATAGTTAGATAGTTAGATAGTTAGTTGCGGAAAGTAAAGAAATGTAAATGACAACAGTTGTTATATCAAGAATACACTTAAACTGATTCATAACAAGGAATGCATTCACTCCGAGTTAGTAAGCGAGATCAAGTTTAGTGATTAAGTCTAGAAGCCTTGCTCCGAAGAGAGGTTATGTTCCGATAGCAGTTTGAGTGTGAAGAGTAATAAGATAGAGAAATGAAGAAGATAAGCGAGATGATTGAAGGAGAAATCTTGTGTATTAAGAAGTTAAGAGTTCACACTTAGAAGTAGAGAGTGTGTTTTTTATACAAGAGAATGAGTCTCTATTTATAGAGACTCTGAAACAAACTACTCTATAAGCAGCCGTGCAAGGCATGCTGGATAATAGAGTACATTACATAGGATAAGTAAAAGAAATAACTAAGACTGCGGATGCTGAAGACTTGATGACTCTGGATGCTGAGATGGTTGCTGATGGAGAACGGTTGCGTTTACAGTTGTAGAATTGACTCCGGGTGCTTGATTGCCTGCGGTAGTAAAGTGAAGGTTGCGATAGTTGAGCTCAAGAGGGTCACTTTTATGATTCAACAATTTCCCTCTAAGTGACCTCTTTAACTCCGATTCAGTTATCAAGTTTGAGGAACTTGATCAAAATCCACCAAAATTTTCTAACATTTTCTAGCCAAGTGATTCTTCTTGTAATCTCAAACTTGACTTCAGCAGTAGTGTGCTTCGATCTTTCTACTGCGATCTTGCAGATGTCAGGTTGCTTCTTGGGCAGGCGGTGCATGGCATTCATCAGAATGAAGTATTTAACATTGTCTGTCTTCCGTTTGAATATGATGCCAAGTTCCGGGAAGTTGGTTATGCCTAGAGATCTTTCTTCATAGCCTTCTGTAAGCGTTGGCATTAGTTCAAGTGGTGGAAGGTCAAATTTCTTGAGGATGGTGGGGTGGATGTCCGCATCTATTTTGGCAAAGTCGCAAACAGTGTCCCTAAGAAAGGATTTGGCTTTGTCAAGAGCAATCTGCATCTTCGGATGCTTCTCTGTTTTTTTCTGAAAAACTCTGGCAATGAGAAATATTTCTTCAGGGTTCATGCAGGGGAAGTCTGCCTGGGTGCGGATGTAGTCATGCTCTCTTCTGGTAATAGTGAATTGAGCAAAGTCTGCTTTCATGAACTTCCGCATCTTGTAGTTTTTTACTGCAGATGGTCTATCGTTAGACCATACGTTTTCCACTGAAGAGCCATGCTTCGCATAGAAGCGAGTGAGTCTTTCAAATTCCATCGGCAGATGCTTGTGATCAGGAAGACTGCGGTCGAAGGATTCAAAGACAGCAAAATACTTGGCATTGGGAGAGATTGGAATATCCCAATAACCATCAGATGGTGGTTTAGCATAAGTGAGATGGGGAGTGTAGTCTTCATCTAGCAGCCTGCGGTGCGTATTGACCCATGAGTTGATCATAGTCTAAAATCCGCACTCTCTCCAGATAAGTTCAGCTAACTTGGCTGCTTTCTAGTCTTGTTTCCTTTGAGCTGTGGCAGGGGAGTCTGTGGAGCTTTCTGAAGATATATGTTCCTCAAGGTTTTTGAAATGAGGAGGAGTCTCAAGTCTGTTGAGGGTGTGTTTGGGTGATGAGTGGGGAGATGGAATATTTTGAGATGGTGGAGGTGAAGGCTGCGGGGTGGGAATTTTCGTTGTGGTGATTGGAGGGCTCTGACGAATGGATGTATCTGAGCGATGGCATTCTTCATCACTTCCCCCTCTTGAGGTATGCATCGTAGGTGCTTCCTCAAGTCATTGTTTGAGGCCATCCACTTTGGCACAGACTTCTGCAAAGTGAATTTTCGTTGTTTCGGCTAGTTGTGAGTTGTATGGAGTGGAAGAGTTGAAGAGCAGCTTGTGTATGTCTTTGGTAAGCTGAAGTATCTCAGGGCAATGGAAATTGGAGGTAAGGGATTTCTGCATCCGATTGATCATTGCATGAAGAACGGAGTTAATGGACTCATAGGCAGTGTGAGTCTCATCTATCACCCTTTGAGATAATGCAGCTTGATCCGCAATGGCTGTTTGTAAGCCTTGTTTGATTGTGGTCACCTCAGTAATGAGGCGTTTCGCTGCAGCCATAAAGTCTTGATGATCGGCCCTGCGGTTGTTGTCAAGCGATCTAATCCCCATTTTGACCTTGAGAGAGATGCGCTCAGCAGCCATACGTTCTCTTGTCTCAAGTCATTCAATGCGTTCAATAAGGGACTGCGGTCCTGGAATATCTTCAGGTGGAGGTTGTGTAGGCTTGACTACAGCTAAAATCTGATCGACTTTGGCTTGGAGATTGAGAAACTCTTTTCTGGTGACAACAACTTTCTTCTTTTTCTTTTTCTTTTCCTTGGGCTTAGAAGTTGAGTGCTAAGAACTGTTGGACTCTTCTTCTTCTTCGACCATCATTAGGTCATCATCGGAAGGATTTGGTTTGTTGACCTCTTGGATGTCTTCATCATCAAAACCGAAGGTTGGGGCTGAGATGAGTTCAATAGTTGGCTCTTCGTCTTGAGATGGGTTCACTGTGGTAGGTGGAACAGGAGTTGAAGTAGGAGGAACATTAGATGTACCTGCAGCTGCGGTTGAGGCTTGAGCTTTCAATACAGTTTCTGCCATTTGATCCATTCGGGTTTGAACCTTTTGGATTGTGGCAGCAGTATGGGCATTGCTGATGGCATTTGCCCAGTACTTAGCCACAGACAGGATTTCTTGTTCCTTCTGCTGTTGTTGCTCGACCTGTTGCTCCTTGCAGGCTTGGAATGCTCTTTTGAAAGCAGCATATTTCTTGATTTCAACGTCAGTAGTTGGCTGATATTGACTCCAAGAGTCACTAGAATCTTCACCGTCAATTCCTTGAGTTTGCACCAAGGTGTCCCTTGGGTTCATGGATCCTGACACATTAGTGCTCACCGTGCCTAAACCACCTGATAAAGATGTAAGCAGAGTAGGATTTCTTGGGCTTCCTCGGTCTCCTTGACCCGTGGTCAAGTCTGGCCTCGGCCTAGTTTTGGCATGGGCGAAAGAAATGCCCTGCGGATGGAGTGGTGTTTGAAGTGTTTGGGATACTTGCAAGAGGATGGACTCTAACTCCTCAGAAGAAAAAATATGCAGTCTGGAAGCCCTGGAGACCTTAGGGCGTTTTCCAAATTTACCTACTTGAGATAAAACTAGGGGGTTGTCTCCACGTTTAGGTGAAGAAGATGATGAAACAATCTCACATGATGAGGTTGATTGGTATTCGATAGAGGTATTGAATGGGTGTGCGGCCACCCCAAGGACTATCGGAGCCTGTTGAGAGGCTACAGTATCAGTCCGGTCACGCATTTGGCTAGTGGTTTCGGTTGTCTTTCTTTTCTTGAGGATAGCTATGGGTTGTCTATCTTCATCAGAATCATTGCTCGATACAGTGGTGGTTTTGGCTTTTCGTTTCTTAGAAGGTGCGGTTTGTTTTGGGGCTTTCTTCTTGGGTGTGGTAGCTTTCTTTTTAGAAGCCACATATTTTCTTCGTTGAGAAATGTTAGAAAGTGTAGTGGCAGAGGGGGTTGCGGTACCCCCAGGAAGAATGGTAGTAGAAGGAAGAGGTGGGGTAGAAGGGTATGGGATAATACCCTTCGTAGCCTCTATATGATCTGAGACATCAGCAGTCTCGAGACCAAGCAAGGTAAGGATGTGAATGGGGAACCTGCTGATAGGTCCAAAAAGAGTTTGATCAGAAGAGGAATTGTACCTTTTGAGATCCTTGGTGACAAAAAGGTTGATGTCAATGCCCATGTCGAGACCAGCATCCGCATGTAGATCAGAAATACATAGAGACCAAAATCGAGCAAAGGTGAGCTCGGTTGGGTTCTCTCTGGGGTGCTCTTTGGGAATGTACTGGAGGAAATCATCCCAAGGAATCTGGCCGTAATTGACATCGTGGCCGGTGAAGATGCTCCATACCAATTCTAACAGCTTTAAGCCCACGTTGTCGATGCCTCCGGTTCTGCCGGATAGACAACGAATGACAAAGTGGCATACGAACTGCCAAACCGGAGGCAGTTGGTTCTTCTTGAACTCACCCATCCCTCGGATCGGTTTCTGATAACCCATTTGGTAGAGTGCGGTGGTGATGTCAGATAACGATGGTGTGAAGATCTTGATGGAAGGATGAATCAAAAGGTTTACGGCAGTCAAGAACTTCTCTTTGGTCAAGATGACCAGAGAATCATTGATGAGGTTAAGATGCACTTCTTGTGGGTTTTCCAGTGGTCTGTATGCAGAAAAAGCACACTTAAAGAGCACACTTAAAGAGTGTAGAAATGGGAACAACGTTAGTGAATGCGTCGAATGGGCCAAATAAGATGTGGTTCTTAAGGTGCTTGATCATCAGTTTTGTTGAAGCATTATACGATTGATGATCTTCAAACACTGCACGGAAGTTGCTTGAGGCGATTGTTAGTGTTGCGGAACCAGTTTGAGTCATGGAGCCTGAAGCCTTGGATTGCTTCTTTGATGAACCTGATTTCGCCATTGAGAGATTGAGATTGGAGTTCTTGAGAGCTTTTGGGAGTTTTTGGAGAGTTTGAGAGATAATAATCGATTAACAGAGAGCGTAAACGAAGGTACTCTAACCTTCCGGTCATGTGCAAGGAGCAGGCACTGTCAATTAACCATTCTTCTTCTTGTTCCTCCTTGCACAAAGCCTGAGAATTACACGGTTAGTTTAGGCATCCAAACAAGTTTGGAGCCAAGGACGATTGATGTATTCTTAAATGATGCATGGTCCGAGGTTGCATGGACATGCCTTTTGTCAACTTTTAGACCTAATCCTGGGTGTTTGTTCAGATTTGGATTATTACGAGGTTTTTGAAAAGTACGAGATTTTTGACTTTTATTTGACTTGTCATGAGGTAAAAACTTTTGACAGCTGCACTGACATTTACAAAAAGAGGGTTTGTCACTGAATCTGACATTGTGCTTGGTCAGCGGTTTATGGAGTGAATTGGACTTGAAATTGGTCCGAGGTGGGTAACTTCTGAAAGATTTGACATTTGTTTTCTGAAAAGTTTGTTTTGAACTAGGTTTCGCACGTGGAAATCTTTGAGTCTTTTTAGGTGGATTTGGCAAAATTCCTTTCCACTTGTTTTGATGTGATTTTAAAATTGTTGGAGTGGGTAAAATTCCTTTCCACTTGGGGTCATTTTGGGAATAGACCTGAAATACGTAGTTTCTTACAAATTTGACATCTTTTTGGGTTGTGTCAGAAGTAGCAGGAATGGCTTTTGAAACTGAACTTTCCTTTTTGTTTGTTTTCATGAAAGAAGAGTTTTTTGAAATGTAATTTGTGAAAACAAATTTTTCTGGACTCCTGGATTTTGGAATTCTCACATGTTTCTTATTTTTTGAAAAACTTTGTCTGCTTTTGTTTCGAGATCGAATTTCTTCTTTGAAAGCTCTTTTTGCCAAAGATTTTGGTGAACCGCAGTCATTGTTATTCAACTACAGTTTCCTAAGATTTTTTGAACACTTTTGAAAACGCGGACTAGAATCATCAGAACTTGAGGATTTTGGAATTTGAGAACATTGACCTACTTCAAAATTTTCTATAGGTAATTCGTGAAAAATCGGTTGAAGAGTTGTAGTTCCTTGAACTGAAGAGTTGCAGTCATTGTTATTCAACTGCGGTGAGGATGATTTGACTACCGCAAAGTAGGTTTTCGATGAGACTGCGGTGGGACACTTCTGGGACAATTGACTATAGTGTGGAACACTATGGTCTGAGGACAAAGATGGAAGGTCCTTTGAGACTTCGGGGTTTTCAACAACAATTTCTTCATCAACTACGGATGAAATTTGAGAATTTGAAAGAGTGGTGCCACTGATGGGAGTTTGATCACATGTGTGACTAGAATCCTCGGGCACAATTTCCTCAATGACACAATTATTGCTCAAATTGTGCAGTCTACCGAAGTGAGTTTTGATATCTTCGGGAAAAGTCTTGTCATTTACAGGGAAATGAAATTCTCTATCAGGAGGGACATACACTCTGTCTTTGTTGTACCGGGGTGAGGAATCCATTGCGGTAGGATATCCATTTGACCAACCCCAATTATATGTATTGTCTACGATTCCATTATTTACCAAATTTTCAATAGCCTCACTTTCATTAAACAAATTTTCAATTAAGTGATTCAATCGTACAATTTGTCTCTGAGCTAAATCTCTTTGATTCAAGGCTATCTCTAACTGGGTTTCACTTAACATTCTAGCATCTTTCTCGAACTCTAGATCCTTCTCTAACATTGCCATCTAAAGTCTCTTGTTATCCAGTCTTCCTCTCACATGGAACATCTCTTGGGACGCAATGTTCTTCTCATATAGGGCTTTGTTATAGTCTGTGTAAGGACGGCAGCACAAGTGTCATTAAGATCATCTATGTAGGGTTGATAGTCATGCATGCTATAATTTAAAGTTTGGATCATGAGTTTTACCTATTCAACGATGCTTAGAGTCCCATCTTTCGCCATGTAGCAGTAGTTTCTGTTCAACATTGCTGACCCATCATCATCCGTAGTGGCCAGCATGCAAATTTTCCCTTTTCCCTTAACACTGCTGATGGTATCTTCTTCGTCTCCTGATGACCAAACTTGGTGGTCTCTTTTAACTTGAGCCACATATGCCCTTGACTTTTCTTTTTCTTCCAACTCTTGAGCCATTCTAAGATAGAATGCTCTGTCCTTGACTACATTGGCCTTACAATCTTTTACGAAGTGATTTTCTTTATTGCATTTGTGACAAATCACAACATCAGTCTTGTCTTCTGATTGAGTACCGGAGTCATTGTTCTGAGGAGACTGCGGTACCTCCTTGGGTTGATTGTTCTGAGAGCCTTTAGGATACCGAGAGTGGTTGTTCTGAGGACCGAAGTTACAATTGAATGGAGGTTTGTTGAATTGTTGATTCTTGCGGAAAGAGGAAGGTGGTATGCGGTTGAACTGTTGGCTAACTAGAGCAATAGCCTTCTGAAATTCTTCTTCATCATCATACTCAGAATCTGTTTCGTATGACTGCGGTGGGGTATCATACGATGAAGAGTAAGGTGACTGCGGTGGAGCTTGTGCTATGAGAGCAAGTGGTCCTCCGAAGTCAGCACAGTCTTTGAGCACAGTGGATTCTTGTGCTTGAAGTTCTCCATAGAGTTTGTAGAGTGATAAAGAGTGAATCTTCCTGTCACCTTGGACTATCATTTTGGCTGTAGTCCAATGTCGTCCTAAGCCATTAAGGAACTGGAGATTGGTTTCATGGTTGCTGCGGATGGTACCAGCATTTGATAACTTTGTCACTATCAGGTTGAATCTCTTGAAGGAGTCTTCCAAACTTTCACCAGCATGAGCTTTGAAGTTGTTGAAGTCGTTGAGTGCAGTAGTGAGGTTCTTATCTTGTGCTTGTTCTGAGCCTTCGTATAGGTTTTTTTGAGTACATCCCAGATCTCTTTTGCTGACTTACAGTTGATGATAATATCAAAGTTGTTAGGAGCGACACCACAAGAAATTTCATAAAAAGCAATAGCATCATTTTCCATTTTATCGAGATCATCCTTGGTAGGACGGCTCATGCTTGGTTGACCTCCTCCTAATCTGGTTGCAGCACCGTCAATTTGAACTGGTGTGAGGATTGGAACATGTGGTCCTTCTTCCACGGATCGCCATACATCTCTACCCAATCTTCTTAAGTACCACTCCATTCTTTGTGACCAGTGATGATATTCATTTGCTACCAGTATCGGAGCTCGGTTAGAACCACCAACAGTATTGGAGACATTCAGAGATAACGATTGTGCCATTTTGTTTTTTTTTTTGAGAAATGAGCTTTAGTGGTATAGAAGGCTTAATGAAAAATCAGAGTTCCGATATTCAAAAAGCAACCACTTTGGCTCTGATACCAATTGTTGAGAGAAAAACTTGGAGACACACTTGAACAAACGTTAGTACAAGTATATTGCGGAATAGAGTTAATCTCAAAGGATCTAAAAGCTCAACAATAATATAGTTAGATAGTTAGATAGTTAGTTGCGGAAAGTAAAGAAATGTAAATGACAACAATTGTTATATCAAGAATACACTTAAACTGATTCATAACAAGGAATGCATTCACTCCGAGTTAGTAAGCGAGATCAAGTTTAGTGATTAAGTCTAGAAGACTTGCTCCGAAGAGAGGTTATGTTCCGGTAGCAGTTTGAGTGTGAAGAGTAATAAGATAGAGAAATGAAGAAGATAAGAGAGATGATTGAAGGAGAAATCTTGTGTATTAAGAAGTTAAGAGTTCACACTTTGAAGTAGAGAGTGTGTTTTTCATACAAGAGAATGAGTCTATTTATAGAGACTCTAAAACAAACTACTCTATAAGGAGCCGTGCAAGGCATGCTGGATAATAGAGTACATTACATAGGATAAGTAAAAGAAATAACTAAGACTACGGATGCTTAAGACTTAATGACTCCGGATGCTGAGATGGTTGCTGATGGCGAACGGTTGCAGTTACAGTTGTAGAATTGACTCCGGGTGCTTGATTGCCTGCGGGAGCTGAACCGTTGTGGTAGTAAAGTGAAGGTTGCGGTGGTTGAGTTCAAGAGGGTCACTTTTATGATTCAACAGTCCTCGACAATTTTGCTTAATCATTTTAGTTATTTCCATTTCTATTCCTTTTTCCATCTTAATGCCCTAGGCATTTGGAAAATTTAGAATGGATGAATATTATAGCACATGTAATCAAACCTATACCCAAAGCATATGGGACACGATTTAAGCTATAAAAAAATTTATTTGCCATGTTTTCATAATTCGAACTATGAAGAGGGATGTCGTAATAATAATCGAATTTTGAGAACGCAACATATATAGAATTTCCTTATGTCGAACCATTCCAGCATAACATTCATATATATTCTTGACTAAAGTAGATTAAATTCTCAATCTAAGCTTGTAGAATTAGAGTGAATTATAAAATCTTCTCCCTTAATTATAGCAAAACAACGTTTTCAAGGCGAATTGAAACTTTTGTTTTCTATAATTAATATTGCTGACTTGCAACACTTAACATAATAATCATGCTCCCACTAGCATAATGATTATTATCTTACTAGCATAACACTTATGCTCCTAATAGCTTTGACATGTATCCATAGATCAGCTGAACTTTTAGAAACCAACACTTTATTGACTTTTCTACCAAAGTTCAGATTTCTGATACGCAATTTCTTTGATAAGACTTTATCAAAACCATACACCTTTCCTTCGATAGCTCACTTGTGTGTCTAAAAAATTATGAAGCGGGATGTCGTAATCATAATGTTTAGACCTTTTGTCATTCTCACAATTGCTATCTACTCAAAATCTACTTAGTGAAAGAGTTTCCTTACCATCATTTTCATGAATCGAAGAGAAACCTTATGAAACTTAGATTTTTATGGTGTATGTGTTCCTATCCATGTGAATTTGTCATAACCATAATCACAAGACAAGGTTAGTGACAAATTGAAACTCATATAGACTGAACTTGTTCAATCTTAATTTCTTGCCACCTGGTAGCACAATGCCATTGCTTCCGGGTTGTTATGCAAACAATTGAGAACTCATAGAACTCACAAGCATAATCAACTTTTAACTGGAATAGACACAGAAATAAGAATATGTCAACTCGATAGGTTACAAACCTCAAGTCGTGGGCTAGTGATTAACAAAACTCTTGATTAGTTCTTGAAACTATTTCAGAATCTTTTAGACTCCCACCGTCCTCTTGACATATAAGACTTCGCTTTGTCAAGAACCATTCCTTGACAATACAAATATTCAAGAGCTAGTGCGGATTCTTATCAAGTTAAACACTTCTCACTATTGGTCTTAGCTGGTCTTTGTTTTATCCAAAACATCACAATTTACCAATCTCAAATGTACAAGAATAGGAAACATCTTACTCTACATTTGACAAGTGTTATGAACTTTCTAACGACTATGTCACTCAAGTTACAATCTTGGAGTATAACTCCAGGATTTGTTTTTGGAACGAAGTATGAATTATCTTTTGATTTAACCATTTCAACAATTCACAATTCCTCTCCTCAGGCAACAAACACACTAAGGTGTCCTTAGAGGATCAATTGTGATATGGTTCCATAATCACTAGGATAATCATAAAACAAAATACACAAGTACTCTCCCATCTCTTCAGATTGGAGAAATTTTTATCTTTCTGCCTTATTTGATTCTTCTGATTCATTTTGCCATACATTGAAACTTTTCCAATGTTTCAGAATTACACTTAAACCCGTAAGCATAACCATATTTACTAAACTTTAGTAAATCATAACGAATAATCTTATCTACCTTTGTGGTGGACCTGACTAGTACACAACTTAACGTACCCGATCCTTTAGTCCTTTGCTTGACTCACATGTGAATGTGAACAAGGAATGAGTCTTAATTTACCAAAGATGAAAATTCTCATTCATCACACAATACAACTTGCATGATTCCAAGTTTCTATCCAACTGAAACTTGGGTGATGAGAATCTTTGCTTATTTGGTAAATTATGACACTACCACTAATGAAAGAATCAAATCTATTTACCCATATTGCTTATCAATGGAAACATATAAGCAACAACCTTTTTCACAAATGCCATTGTAAGGATACTTAAAATAAATAAAATCAAAACCATTTTCTTTTATTTTAAAACTTTGCGGAAAACTTATCCTTAGAATCCATATGGAAAACTTGTTGTTATCTATTCCTAAGCAATATATCATAACTCTTAAGTAACAACATAAAATTCTGATCACCGAACCATGCGATCGAAATCCATCTTCACGATCAGAATCAACATATACTTCCTTTAAGTTTCTTCACTCTTCTTTGATTCTTAAAACATCAATATGTGACCCAGTCACAACATGCAATAAGAATCTCAGAATAGAAACTTAATAAAGTTAGATAATGGACTTTACCTAAAGCAGAGTCAAACATTTGACTTTACTATCCGTATGGACTTTTAGGTAAATTCGGCAGCTTCGCAACCACTGCCCTTCCTTTGGCAACAGAAACATATGGACTCTTTGGAAACGGTACACAAACTTAGCCTTTCTCTTTACCATTTGGTCAACCGAGTTGACTATGGCCAATCCCTTTCAATTGGGAAGAGAACGTTTTTCTGGACTTCCAATGTTACCATTGTCAATGTCCATGGAAGTTTGGGAAGTTGATCTTCCAATTAAATTTTGCTTTACCAATGCTCCAAATCATTGTTGATTCAGCATCATCAAGCAAATAGGTAAGATCATTAAGGGTCATGTCGTGATCTGTCATCAGGGAGTGACTGAAGAACCAAGTCAACAGCCAGCTACCTCGAGACTTCGACACCCGACTCTCCCGGCTTGTCAATGTGGGGCTTAATCTCCAAGACCTAAGCACATATAGACTTTGTTTGCCAATAGGGATTGAGTGACTTAGAACTTATTAGGTCTTGAAACTTGTGGGATTGGGAGATTTATTAGAGGAGGTGGAGGAAGTGAAGTATGATTTCCAGTCCCACTAATGCACAACAAAGGGATTGATCTTTCACCTTGGTTGCCATTTGGGATATCATCTTCATTAGGAAGCTTGTTCCTAAAGATTTGGGAAGACCATAGTTGTCTAAAATAGACATCTATAATGGGAGAAATTCAAGTTAGTTGATTTAAAGTCCTTAATATAACACCCAATATGAAATATTAAGGCTAGGACCCAACAACCTATTTATAACTGCAAGAGGGATGTCGTAATCCAAATTATAAAATAATTGAAGGTAGGTAAATGACGATTTACCAATTTCCACCATAAAAACGAAATATAATTAAGTTTTTAATTGGATTTGAAACTCCTAGATCTTTTGAGATACATTGAACTTTCAATGGCATGTTTGAATCTCGATTGTGCCCTCTCAAGTTTGTGATTGGGATGCCGAGGATCAGAAACAAGGTGTGAATAACCATACAAATTGACTTGGTACCCATAACTTTATCACCTAATTGATGTGCCGGTTAGCCACACAGCTCCACCGATCTATAATAAGGTCAAGTTACCCCTTGCCACACTTACTAGTTCTTGTTAGTGTGCCGGTTAACCACACAAGCTCCATTAACGACTTGGTAAGGTACAAAGTGTAATTTTATGGGTAGCACCAAATTCACATTTTTCTAAAGTAACTAAGATTGGGAATTATTAAGGTATAGCTACTTTATAATTTCATTATACTTTTAATTAGGATTAAGGTCCTATCCTACCTTTTTCGGCTAACGACCCTCCACCATTCAAGGAAGCGGTGGGTGAGAGTGGACACCCATTAAACGCCATTTTATAGGCAATAACCTTATACCCCCCTTATAGACCGGCTTCGTGAATGAGGCCTACTAATGGTAAGATTGACTTACTCTTATACATATATATATATATATATATATATATATATATATATATATATATATATAATTAAAATTATAATAATAGTATAAGGGTGTATTTTAAGCATTTAAAATACTTGGTGGTTTAATCTATTAATTAAACTATACTCTTAATTTAATTAAACTTAAACCATGTCTTTATGGAATTATTAACTATTTTAATTAAACACTTTAATTAATTTAATGAAGTCCATAAAGTTTGATTTTTTTTAACTTTTAAAAAAGATTTAATTTGGAATTAAAGTGTAAGACTTTACAAATTCCAAAACTTGAGGGCATGTTTTGAAACTATTCCAAGTCTCTTCAATTTGTAACTTATGAGTTTTAATGGTTCATAAAAATGAAGACTCTTCATTTTATAAAACCTCTTTAGTTCTTTAATCACAATTTAAAGAAGTGACTTTTGGTTATCCATAACTTGAGGACAATTTATGAACACCGTCATTGCCATTAAGATCATGAATTAATCAACCATGCAAGTTACAAACAATTCCTATGATCTTCTAAAACTCATAAGAACAAATATTCATATCAACAATTTCAAGAATCATAAATAAACCATATAAAACTTGAAATTTTGATAATAACCATTTATTTTGATGAGAATGAACTTTACCATAACATCAAAATCAAGTTTTAAGAACAAAAACACTTTGTGGTAATGATTCTAATCCAAAACAGGCCAAAAACAATTTTTTTTTTCACTGAACAGTCACCACCTCGTGGTAAACTGGCAGATTCCAAAAAAAAACGATTTTTGTTGCAAATTGCATCAAGTATACAGAAAACAATCATAGGCTCTGATACCACTGATGGGTTTTGAGCATTCTAACACTTCCTAAGTGTACATGCAACCCTAATAACCTTGAATCTATGTCTTCTCTATATACATGCAAATCTCTTTTTCAAGGTTATTTCCTAACTAGCATGGCATGGGGATTACATAAAACACAAAAACTAGTAGAAATACATACCTTGTTGTTGCTTGGATTCCTTCCAGACTTTGTGAGCCTAGCATCCCAAATGTTGTGCCTCAAATGCTTCACACAACACCACAAAACTTGGAATAACTTGAGAGAATACTTCTTACACTTGAAAATTGGTTATGCCCTCTCTAGAAAACACTCTAGTGCCGATTTTGCATGCTATAGGGTTTCTTTTATAGTGTGTCATAATTAGGAGTTACAAATGTAAACCCTAATTGTCATGACTCTTCATTTCTCATGACCCATGGGTTTGTAACTCCCATGGACTCTCCATGGAGCTCCATATGGTTATAACCAAACCCATAAACCATGGATCATTAATCCACAATAAAAGAATTAATGATTGTCATAATCAACCCTATATATTTAATTAGTCTCACTTTGATCACCAAATTAATACTAGATTAATACTTGATCAATACTAATTAAATAATACTATTATTAATATAATAGAACATATAATATATTAATAATCACAAGTGTACATTCTCTCATTTTGTTTATCCAAGTATTGCAATGCCATGCAACCCAAATGGACCATGCCGGGTCGGGTCAAGTACATACCAAATAAAGTTATGGACTTAGACACTATATCCAACATTTTTCTTGGCTATTCACTCACTTCAAAGGCATACAGAGTTTTGAACAAACGCTCCAAACGTATTGAAGAAACATACTACGTAACCTTAGATGACACTTGTGACAACCCAAGTTGTTCCGTTACATTTCCCCGTTACCGTTAACGGAATATTCCAGTTTGTAAAAGTTCTGTTAATTAGAGGTCGTCAATTTAATAAACATCCCAAGTGTTTCATTTAAGACGCCGTTAAGTCGTGATTAAAGGAAATAAAAACACATAACACATATTTCCATTTAATTGGAAAAAGTTAGTTTTTATTATTACGACCACTAAATCGGGTGCGACCAAAAGCCCTGTATAACGGCAGTATCGGGTAGATTCCCATTGAGCTCCAACTCCCACCCATATATAAAGGGGAGTAAACTCCATTTGGAGCTTTTCCACCCTCTCTCTCTAGACTCGTTTTTCGCCCCGAATCCGCAACCAAACACTTCCAAATCGTAAGTCCGCTTACCCTAGCTTGTTCTAAACATATTGATTCGTGTTTATAGCTTAGAAATCAGAATTAGAAGCTGTTGAAAAGGAGTTTACGGCCTAAGCTCCTCCTTAGGCCGTAAACACCTTATTTGAGGCCAAAAAGACCCAAAAATGTCCCTAAAGGCTTGGAAATAAATTAAGGGATTTGCCTAGGAGTGTTTAAACATTAAATCACATGATTTTAGGGGGTAAAAGAGAGTTTACGGCCCAGGCATATGCCAAGGCCGTAAACACCTCTAAACCTTGCAAAGGTGCCCCAAAAACACTCCTAAATCACCCTAGGGCTTAATATATAAATTAGGGGCATACCATTTAGGGTTTAGATCATTTAAACACAAGGAAATGAAGGGGTAAAGGGATTTTATGGCCCAGACATGTGTCAAGGCCGTAAACACCCCTAAACATGCCAAAAAGGTAGTTTTAAATCCCCCAAATGGCCTCACACTTCCTTATAAATTACTAGCAAGGTATTAGGGGCTTGAAACTTAACAAAACTCAAGGAATGAGAGTTTACGGCCGTAAACTCCCTTAGGAGTTGTCCCTGGGCCGTCAACTCCCTAATGAAGCCCTTAAAGACCTTAAACTCACTCATGCCTTTTGGATTTGGACTTAGAATAATTCCATGAACAAGCTAGAAGCCTTAAACACACTAGAACCCTTCACCATGAGTTTACGGCCGTAAACTCATGGTGAGTAGTCCTTGGGCCGTAAACTAGGTAATTAGAGTTTACTCTCGGAGAGTAAACTCCATTCCTAAGCCATACACACCTTTAGACGCTACCCGGGACACTCAAACACTTAACCAAAGTGTTTTCCGCTCCTTTGATCGCGTATATTTGTTTAATTAGTATTAAATATACTAATTGTATGTGAACATATGTTATCATATGTTAAATAGGTCATTGTGTGTGTTCGAGTCCTTATGTGACACCGAACGCCCAAACGGCACCTTCGTCGGACCTACTTACACCAGGTGAGTTCATACCCCTGAATGAACCTTTTAAATGTTTTTACATGTTTTATAGGGGGGGAATACAAGTTAAACATGCCAGTTATCATATCAATCACATGTGATTGATAACCCGCATTCACAAGGTTTTACCACACTTTACACTGTTTTACCGAGTAGGACACTATAATGGTTTTCAAAAGGGATTTCAATTGTTTCAAAACTCTTACTTATACTGTTTTACCTAAATTCATTTTAAACTAGTTTATGAAAGATTCCAAAGATTTCTCAAGGTTTTCACACTTATTTTATCAAAGAATACAAAATGCGATTTTCCTAAATATAAGGGTTTTCCAAGGTTTTCATCAAATTTCTCTTTCACGTAGAATACTTATACTTGTTAGTTACCGCTGCTTTGCTTTCACTTATTGTAAACTCCTACTTGATAACGCTTTCACTTCTTGATACGCTTACATCTGTTATCGTCTCTATTTCACTTATACTTGTAGTTGCTTATACCTGATAGACGCTCTTACTTAACTTATTGTCGTCTCTACTTCGTGATACGCTTATACTTGTTCGTCACTCCTACTTCACTTGCGACCGCTCCTACTTCACTTGTTAGACACTCCTACTTCACAAGAATCACTTCTACTTGATACACACTCAGACATAGTTGGATCTATGTTTGTGCTTATATAGGTACATATAAGTAATGATTGAAAGGCTTAGGAAGGCTCGTCTGCCCTATTTCCTTTTCTTCGTTGAGATGTGGTCTGGTGGGATCGAATGGCCGTCTGAAGGTTATTTGATTCATTAGTTATATATTATGTATATGAGTATGGACATACAAGAATTCTCTAGTTAGTTCAGTTAAGAGTCTCTACCTCTAGTCTACACTTACATTAGAAACACACTACCCACTATTTGGAAGTCTCTACCTCTAGTTCAGCACTTACACACTACCCACTATTTGGAAGTCTCTACCCACTATTTGGGATGCATCTTTAGGACACGGCCTTCTCCGTCGTCTAGTTGGTAACCAGAATCTCCTGTAGGGAGAGCGGACATTGTGTGTATAGATTTATACGGGATTGACACCCCCGCACCCAGACTGCTAGCTACAGTCTCGGCCTACCAAGCCAACGGGTGACAAATGTCATATTTTAGACGCTTGTAGGGCGTTTGGTACTCTAGTCAGTATGGTTACGAGTATCCCGGGTTACCTTATAATTCATTGGCTTTAAGGTAACGGTATTTCACCGGCAATTTACACTGTATGCTGGTAATTCATTTTCAGAGTCACACTGTTTCGACCTTACAATACGTATCTTTCATTTGATACTGTCTGGGGTCTGTTTTCTCTGTTTTGACCTTACAAGACGTATCTTTCATTTGATACTGTCTGGGGTCTGTTTTCTCTGTTTTGACCTTGCAAGACGTACCTTTCAATTGATACTGTCTGGGGTCTGTTGTTCATTGTTTTAGACCTTACCAGTTGTACCTTTTATTTCGTACCTTCTGGGGTCTGTGTCTCCACTTGTTAGACTGAACCAGGCGTGTCGTTAGTGCGATACTCTCCTGGAGTCTATGATTCCTTTGCCTTAGTCAGCAGTCCTCACTGCTGAGGCATATGTATTTCCCCGATGTCTCTTGCTTCCTTAATAATCAAATTCAGTATTTTGATAATGATAGCAATTAAGGAAAAACTACTTTTTACCACATGACACTGACCAGTCTTGGTAGAAGGCTGCTTTTATTAAAGAAAATATAGGATTTTCTGGAAAGAACTCTAATACACATAAAACACTTAAACTACTACTTATTAAAGTTATTTGATTGAAACGTCACTAAGTACTTATGAACTCACCAGCATTTGTAAAAATGTTGATACTCGCTTTTCAAATAACTAGTATTCTCAGGTTAGCATTAGACAGGTACACCCCCGGAGC
This sequence comes from Lactuca sativa, assembly GCF_002870075.4. Taxonomy (NCBI): domain Eukaryota; kingdom Viridiplantae; phylum Streptophyta; class Magnoliopsida; order Asterales; family Asteraceae; genus Lactuca; species Lactuca sativa. The sequence continues at coordinate 106,928,483 of NC_056628.2, forward strand.
TGTTGATGAAGACGGCTTAGTACCTTACTGTACTTATTATATTTGTTTGTATACTTTGAATTGTTGTAATGTAATCATGTAAAACTATTACTATTAATGCAATGTTTTGTTGTACTTGATTACTATAATGCATGTGTTGTGATACTTGACATGATGTCATCCACCCCAGAACGTTTCCGCCGTTCCCGTTTTGGGGTGTGACAACACCTATATGAAGAAAGTTCAAAGAAGCGAAAGTGCCTTGGGGGAAATATTTCCTGAATCAGGACAAGTCTCGGTTCCATTTCTAACTTGTTTGAAGAGTACATAAGGCTATTTGATGAACCAAAAAAGGTTGTACACTCAGAGGCGAAAGCAACAGACAACAAAATCGACAATCTGAAAAAGATCATTGATGAAGCTGCAAAAGAAATGGAAAACGAACCTTCTAAATCGACTAAAGGCCAACCCTCAACTGACCCTCCAAACAACAACTCAACGTTCAAGGGGGAGGGTTCATCTGCAGCAAAAACAACCGATATGTTTTTCGATGGGTAGAATCCAATTCCATCCCCAACCCATAAAAGTCCAGTCGAGGGGGAGCATCCAACTCCAATCCCACCCAATGAAAGTCCAATCGAGGGGGAGAATCCAACTCCAACAGAGGAGGAGAACTCTGAACTTGACAAGGGATAGCTTCGCCATTTCAGAGGGGAGAATGAGAAACCAAATGACAAAGATGATCAATCAGAACTTGAAGAAGAAGTAAATGCAGAGTTGGATCCAGCCTATGACCCTAATTACCCTCCTTTAACGAAATGGACTAAGGATCGTCCAAAAGCACAAATAATTGGTGAATCATCTGAGCGGGTTCTAACACGTTCTCAATTGAAAGCGAAACAAACTGTATCATTCTCTAATGTTGAATTCTGTATGTTTAATTTGTTTGTATCCAAAGTCGAACCGAAGACGGTTAATGTTGCACTTGATCAAGCTGATTGGGTACAAGCTATGCAAGATGAACTCCATGAGTTTGAACGTAATCGAGTTTGGAGGTTGATTCCCACTCCAAAGGATGTTTCGGTGGTCGGCTTAAAATGGGTCTTCAGAAATAAGTTGGACAAAGAAGGGAACGTTATACACAATAAGGCTCGGTTGGTGGTGAAGGGATATTGCCAAGAAGAAGGGATAGATTATGAGGAGACCTTTGCTCCTGTAGCAAGGTTGGAATCAGTTAGAATCTTTCTGGCATATGCCGCTCATAAAAACTTCGAAGTTTTCCAAATGGATGTGAAATGTGCTTTCTTGAATGGGGAACTAGAAGAAACGGTGTATGTTGAGCAACCACCTGGGTTCATGAACGAGAAATACCCTGATCATTGCTATGTGTTAGATAAAGTTGTATATGGTCTGAAGTAAGCACTGAGGGCCTGGTATGAAACTTTAACTCGCTTTCTTAAAATTTCAAAATTCAAGCAAGGTTCGGTTGACCCAACCTTCTTCCGAAAGAAAGAAGTCGAACATCTAATGATAGTTCAGATTTATGTCGATGACATCATCTTCGGCTCTACGAATCCTAGCTTAACGGCTGAATTCAGGAAGTTGATGGAGACTAAATTTAAAATGAGCGCAATGGGTCCAATTAATTTTTTACATGGTTTGAATATAAGACAGGGACCAGAAGGTATTTTTATCAACCAGGAGGCCTACACGAAGAACTTGTTGGCAAAGTTCGGTATGACGGGAGATTCAAAAGTGAAGGTTCCTATGGCGTTTGGCACAAAGTTAACACCGTCTTTGGAAAAACCGGCTATTGATGTAACACTCTATCGTCAATTGATAGGGTATCTTATGTATCTAACGGCTAGTAGACCAGACGTTATGTTTTCTGTTTGTTATTGTGCCAGGTTTCAAGCAAATCCAAGAGAGCCTTACATGGTGGCAGTGAAAATATTTTCCTTTATCTGAAGCGAACCTCTTCTCTCGGTCTTTGGTACCCTGCTAATTCTGGATTTTTTATTCGAGCCTTTTCTGACGCCGATCTTGGAGGGTGTGGTCTGGACTGAAAGAGCACAACTGGTGGATGCCAATTCCTTGACGGTAAACTTGTTAGCTGGCAGTCCAAGAAGCAAACCTGTGTGTCTCTTTTAACAGCCGAAGCTGAGTACATAGCTACAACATCTTGTACCTCTCAAGTGATATGGATACAAAGCCAAATAAGAGACTACGGGTTAAGTATGAAGAAAATACCTCTCTATTGTGACTCAGAAAGTGCGATAAGAATATGCCACAATCCAGTGCAACACTCAAAGACAAAGCATATTGCACTGATATACCATTTCATCAAGGACCATGTAGAAGATGGGAACGTGGAAGTACATTCCGTTCGGTCCTCTGATCAACTGGCTGACATATTCACTACAGCCTTACCAGAAGCAAGCATCAATAAAATTTTACAAGGTTTGGGAATGATGGAAGCAGAGTCGGTGCCGAATCCTCAAACCTCTATCTAAAATTAGACAAGCGAAATAGAGCGAACGCTCGGTCTATTTCAGCTCCATAATTTTTGGGAAACGAAATGAACCGAACACTCGGTCTATTTCCGCTCAATAATTTTAAGGAACCGAAATGAACCGAACGCTTGGCTTATTTCGCTTCATTATTTTTAGGTTTAGTTTCGGCTGTAAATTTTGTTTATTTTTTTTAAGTCTATTTCTTTCACTATTTTCTCTTTCATTTTTATTAATTTTTTTAAGAGTGTTTTGTGCTAATTTTTTTTATTTTATTTTTCTGTTTTTATTATTTTTCAGAAAATTTCAAAACTCCAAAAATATTTTTCTAAAAGTTTTTTTTGTTGTTTTATTTTTTTGTTTTGTTTGTGTGGTTTATTTGTTTGCTTGTTCTTTTTAATTAGGTCCCAAGTATTTCAGTGCAACATAATTTGGAGCTAAGGCAGGTATGATTCTTTTGATATGAACTAATTAAGCGTCCCTAGAAGCATGTTGCTGCATGTCGACCGAAGCCTCTAAGACTAAGAGCAAGGCCTTATTGAATCGATTTATACCTATCGTTTCTTCCCAATCAGGCTAGAAAATCCACTCAAGTCATGATCTACCTTACTCTTCACAAATGAGTTAAGAGTTTTCTGTTTTTTCACGATTATATAGCAGAGGTACTTTCGGTTCCTTAACAACCTCCTTTACATTCTCCATCAACTTTCGGTTCAACACTGTAGCCCTTGAGACTCTCAGCTTTTACCACTGAGGTTTATGGTTGCATAAAAATTGTGTTTATGATCTTAGATACATACACCACGTGCTGAGTGAAACCCACAATCCAACACCAACAATGAATTGACGGTGAATCTTTATATTCAAGATCTTACCTGTTACCTAACGAAATCTCATTTTATTTTTGAGTGGTCTTTTATGAAATTGTCTAACACCAAGGCATTTCTTCCCAAAAAGATCTAGTTTGTTTTTGTTTTTGAGATTTATATAACATCTTTAGTCACATCAATGTATATCCAACCTACTTGTTCAACAGACCACATCGGTCTCACAAGTACTTCATCCAACATTCAGTCTTATGTTAAGAATCGACGTTCAGTTGAAGATAAGCCACCCTTAGCCTATTATTTAAAAGAAGCCTTTCGGTGTTTCTTTACAAGCACTCGAACGTATTTTCTCGAGAAACCACACAAGCACTTCAAGTCTCTCTTGACTTTGAAGGAAGAGATTCTTTCCCGGAATCATCTGCTTTATGTCTTCTACCAGACATCACTCACATCCTATACACATTTTGCTTTATTTCTTACTTTTGGCACACTCTTGCACAAAAATACGTTGTGATTTTCCAAAATTTTGGTTGTTGTTTCCTATGGACTGTTTGAAGTTTATTTTAGGCACGAAAATGGATGTTATCACATGTGGAGCGAAGGTGAATTTGAAAAGACGATATGTGGATAAGATTTTGGGCGCGTGAATTTGAACGGTTCCTAAACCCATGCTTGATGACGTCTATCTGGGGAAACCAAGCTGTCACATCGCGCTTTTTCAGGCGACGCTTCTGTGATCGTATCATCATCACGAAGATTGTTTCTCTCTCCTGGCAACGATAAAGGGATTCTCACACATATTATACCTTCTCACCTTCTTCAAATTCTCTCAATACACCAGGCGATATGCAAGTGTTCATCTTCTTCCTTATCTCAACAATGGCAGATTCATCATCTGTTCAAGATCAAACTGCATCGTCCTCATTGCTCGTGATCAAACCCAATCAGAACATGATCATTCAACTGAACCCGTTTCTATATGATTCGTACATGCTCCAAGTTGTTGAATGTCTCAAATACTCTCCTCTAGTAATCGCACTCACACGGGTGGAATATGTCCCGATGTCTCTACTATTTCAAGTCTACTCTACTGCATCATATGACAAGAACAAGGAGAGAGTCTACTTTCAAATCTTCTCGCACAAGGCATCAATTTCAAAAGGGCGATTATGTTCCTTGTTAAAGCTTGTTGTCGATGCCTCTGTTATCTCTCCCGATTTCATAACCACCACTCAACTGTTTACAATGCTCTACGAGATGGGATACACTGATGTTCTTACCACCGTGACGAAGGTTAAGAAATCATGTTTGCTACTAAAATGGAATGGATTGCTTACTCTTCTCAACAAAAGTTTAGCGGAGAGGGTTCCTGGGTCATATGGTACCAGTAAGGGTTTTTTGACCATTCTCTATCGTCTCTACAATGGGATTAATCTCGACTATGGGTCGATTATTTGGTCACAAGTGGTGCAAAGTCTCAACACTTCAACAAGACACTCTGAAATTTCTTGTGGTCGCTTCCGGACCTTTATCACGCGAAGGGTTATTGATTCTTTGCAGATTCCAGTAATGAAGGATCCCCTGGTCTCATCTGTGGCTACTTTTCACACGAAGAAAATCATCTTCTCTGATGCCACAAAGTTCTCTCACAATGGTTCCATACCTGAGACGATGTACAGGTGTGTGTCAGCCGAAAGTAAGGTGATGGCTGAATACCGAAATCTTCCTCCCAAAGGACTGAGAGTACTGACTCCTGAATAGCAAGCTGCTTTGGATGCTGTGGAGAAGCCAGCCAACCGAGGAAAAAGGGCGAATACCAAGAAAGTGACAACCGAAGGTCCCTCGTCTAAGCCTGCCAAGTCTCTAAAGCGAAAGGCAGAAAAGGGTGATTCTTTGGCTCCAAAGAAGATTAGGAAGATGGCGAAGAAATCAAAGAGTCCTTCTCCTCCCAGCTCAGACAATGATGAGGAGGATGAGGAAGAGGAAATTCAGCATCATGAATCACCGAGAGGTCATACACCTCCTCGTTCACCAACTCCCATCGAACCTCTTAATGACAAGGTTCCAACACCTCCTCTATCTCCACCAAAAGGAACTCTTCCAATTTCAGTTGCTCCTATTCCACCACATCCCACATCTCAAACCATAACTTTTGTACCACCACCACCACCAGTTAGTTCCATACCAATTTCTACAACTCCTTTACCCCCTCCTATATTTTCACAAGCCACTACCACAACCATTCCTACCACCATAATAACCAAACCTTCAGTAAACGTCATCGTATCTGATACAGGGGCAGATACCAAAACCGAACCTCATGTTATTGCCGAACCACTTTCACCCTCACCTTCCACCGATTCTGGTGATACTCTTGGTGGTGATAATGTTGAGTTTGACTCGATTTATTACAGTCCAACTCGGCTTCCTACAGATGACGATGAAGAGCCTCCTGTCTCACGACAACAATTGCAGAGTATTGATGACAAGCTTGATCAATTGCTTGCCTCTAACAAGTCATACCACGATGTTGTGCTCAAAGCTTTTATGGACACCACTTTTGAGCGATATACTGGGGCCATTGACAAATCGATGAAGGCTGTTGAGGATTCCACTTCTTCGTGCAAGAAGGCCACTGCTGAATTTGCTAACTTGTTCACAATTCTCAGATTTTTCTCGAATCCCTCAAAGGTCATGCTGATTCAAATATAGCCAAAGTCAATGCTTCAGTTGATTCCTTATCCAAGTCACCAAAAGAGGAGCAAGCTAAATTTGAGTATGTTCGTTCTTCCATTCAAGCTGCGAACACTTCTCTACTTAGCTCAGTGACTTCTCATCTTCAAACACTCCAAACTGATTTAGCAAAGGAGAGTGCATTAAAGGAAGATCTTGCATGCCAAGCCTCTACTATTGAAGTTCAGAAAGTGCAATTAGCTCAAGTTGATAAGGAGATTTCGTTGTTGAAGACAGAGCGACCTGTTTTTCGGAGCTATGCTGGTGATGTAAAGAATATGCTTACCAATCTTCTTAGTGCTCATGATCCAATACTTACTCTGACCATCAGGAATCATTTGACTTCCAAGCTTCTTCCTGCCCTTGCTCGCTTACATGACATGAAGGGTGTTTCGGAGAGATTCGTACCTCCAAAACAAGGGGGAGAATGTGTTCATGCTACCTCAACCGAAGGTCACAGTCAAAGTCGAACCAAAGGGTAATGAAGCTTCGAGTTCTGGTAATCAAGATAAAGAAAAAGGGATTGGATTGGATGATGATAGTGATGAAGAAGAAGAAGAAACAATTGCTGAGGCCCTGAAGCGAAAGAAAAGGGATAAAGAATTGGATGAAACCCTTCGGGTTGCGAAGGAAGCTGAAGAAAGGGAGCTAAAGAACAAGGCAGAGCAAGATGCTATAAACTGTAAAAAGGCCTTGTTTCCTTTCTGGACAAGAGAAACGCTCATCAAAGAGGCAATAGAGTTTCCGAGTGTGTACTGGCCGGAACCTGTCGATATGCCTATAACACGAAAGGTGTTTACATTTCATTGCTTTGATTCGACTATTCCAGTTCCCTTCCCTCATCCTAAAGTTGATCGCGAACTTATCAATTTTTATCTAAAGTTCGGTCAGCCACAGTACCTGACATCGAGTGCACAGAAGATTATTACTGTCAAGGTGCTGAAACCTTCATATGTTGGGAAGTTTATCAATGTTACAGCAAACTCGGTTTCGGTTATTTCCCTGGCAGATCTTCCAAATTTGAATCCTCATGATTGGATCTTGTTGTTTAACATACTCCTCACCAATCCGAAAGAATATGAGCCGATCCTGGATCATTTGAAGAGAATGTTGGCCTCCTATATCCATGAAGTAGCTGCAATGGATCAGGAGATAGCTAAAGTTATGAATAAGAAACCCACTATGAAACCAACAACAAAACCTGGAGATGTGAATAAAATGAAGATGGGCCAAATTGATTCTACACATCTCACGGTGATGTTCACAAGAGGCGAAGCCAATAAATTTCTTTTCGCTCTTGTTGACAAACATCTGTTCTCAACAGACTGCTTAGAGTACATAACTAGTCTCATACATCGGTGCAAGCAGAACTCTGCGGCAGACAAGAAGATCTTCACGGACATGCTTCGGTGGTATATCACGTTTCTTCATACTCTTTTGGCCATCATACTGAAGGTGTTCAAGACTGTTAGGAAGTCTTCTATAGCTCAACCGAACTGAGCTTTCGGCTCCATTGACGCAAAGGGGGAGATTGTTGGGTATGTTATGTTGCGTCATGGGCTTAGTATTGTATATACAGATTGGGCCTGTCCATTTGTGATTATTATAGGGTTTAGCTATAAATAGTGCATGCATGTATGCCTTAGATACGAACGTGATTATATTTATTATTTCTTTGTAACCCTAAACACCTCTACAGTCGAAGTTCTTAATCGAGCTCTGCTGAGGTGTTAAAGTTTAATCATTCGACATCAGTTAAACTATTCATGTGTTCAACATTACGTCTTTAATTATTTTTCTGCTTAGAATCTATTGATCCTACAAGAACATTGTTCCAACAGTAATTGTATGTGTATGTTTTAAAGTTGTATACGGTTAGGTTCTTGTAGCCTCAGAATAATTGATTTGGCCTTATTTCTTGCTCCTTGTATGGTTTTGCTCCTAGGGTAGAGTCTATTATTCGACAGTCTATTGGAACCTGTTCTGTGTATAATTTGCATGCATAAGGCAGTCAGCAGTATGGATGGACGGGTGGATGTGGATAGCATGAGTTGTGGTTTGTGGGTTGAACATTGTATGATAGTTCTTTGGATCAGAGTGCTCCTGCATGAATGTTGCTTGCTTTGTGCTTTGTGGAACTCTTAAGTGATGGGAGTCAGCCACTAAGTGGATATGACGATACCTAGGAGGTGGATGGCTGGCATCATGGGGAGTTCTTCAGCAGCTGATGGCAGGGCGAGGTTGGGAACCTAGGAAAGCCTAGGATATGCTCCAGTGAGCTTAGTGAGGCAGTTCAATGAAGTTAGGAACCTAGGGGGAGCCTAGAAGGTGCTACGGTAGAGATCGTCTTGCTGTTTAGCAAACATTTAGTATACCGGTGGAGTAAGTGACTTAGAGGATTCAGGAGGATTACTGAGGAAAGTATGGGTAGGTGTGGAAGGTAGTATTGGGCTCGTACTACTGAAAGCACAGGACCATACTTGAATCGGTGAGAGTCTTGGAGAATCTGAGAAGCTTACGGGAAGGAGAATTTTTGGTTATGTCTTGATCGTGGGAATAGTTGCTTTGTAGAATGAGGATGAGCACGCATGGGAAGGACCAGGGTTTGTGTGCCAACCGTCAAAATTCGAGTCGATTCTTGATTTGACTAAACTTAGTTGCACTTATGGGCACGACACATACTAGACTTAGTAACTAGAAACTAAGTTATAACCTACTAGAAACTGGGAAACAATTAGAATCAATGGATAGTATATTTAGATTTCACATTAATATGTGAATTCTACAACTACTTAACTGTGGTGAATATCCATATTCGGTCACTCCTTGACTCGAACACCTTTTCATGAATCATATACACACATCATGCATTTGACCTAGTAGTAGAAATTAGGTCCGAGTCTCGTTGGAACTTAAGTCAAAGTTCAAAGAGTAGGACTAGTATACTTGATTCCTCAATTACGTTTGAATCTCGGAATCACTACATAGAATGCCAATAAATCAATAAAAATAAATTACAAACATTATTTCTAACTTGAATAAGAGTTAGGAAAGACAAAAATAATTGATTCAATTTATTTTGATATCCAAAGATGTATTAAACTCCAAAACCCTAAATGCCATAAAAACACATATTTATAAACTTTAACCCTGAAAATTCTATAAAAATAATTATGAAACTTATAATATTATCTTATAATAATTAAAATTATGAAAATTGGGTCATTAACATTTAAGCTTATTTTAAGAAATAAAAATTAAGAGTTTGTAAACAAATGTTGATTTAATGTGCATATTTTATAAAAATTTGAAACTTTATAAATTTTTTGAAGGAATTTAATAAAAAATAAATGAAAGAGAGAGGGGGGTCTTTTTTCTCTTAAAATTTTGTCCCCCCTCTCCCATTATATCTGTTCCCCAAAAATTAAATCATTTCCCTTATCCTACACTCAACCATCTTCTTCACTTCTCTCTCTCTCTCTCTCTCTCTCTCACTCTTCAAATCCCCAACACCATTTTCTCTCTTCCTCTCCCTTAGAACAATCAAATTTCCCAGCAAACAAAACCAAGAACACTCCTCAAACTCGAAATCTTCATCATATTGTGGTGTTCTTGAAGGTAAAAGCGATTTCTACTTCACTATTCATTCAAGTTTTACTATTTCTTCTTCTCCATAAACACTTTTTCTTTGAGATTATTCACATGCATGTTTATAACCATGATTTTAATGATTATGGTGATATTATTTCACCCAAAAACCAACATGTGTGTGATGATCTTCAAGCTTAGAGGCTTGATCATCAAAGTTTGTTGTTAAAAAGCATTCAAATATGTTCATAAATGATTTATTCCCAAATAAATATCTAAAACTTCTTTTCTGATAAAATCCGATTTTTCCCAGAATCCCATCAATAAAATGAGATGTTCTAGAATTTTTTTAGAAAATAATTCATTTTTCTCGAATTATTATAATTATTGAAAGAAAATAGAGCAATAATTCATGTAAAATACTTTCTGAGGTCTATAAATTCTAGTTAAATTTTTGGATGACCCTTAAAGTTAATGATGACATTTAAAAGAGTTTCGTCGATTTTTGTTACTGTTTTCTATGGTTTTGAATTTTCTTTTAGTTTAATTCAAATAAATCATAAAACCACTTTAAGGAATGTTAAAAGGATATATATGATTTTTCGCAGGTTCTACCTAATGTGGAGTACTCAGAAAAGTATATTCAGAAATTTTCATAATGCATTCCTATTTTTCCCCGATTTTTGTATTTATAATGGACTAATAATGGGAAAAATATTTCTACTCATCCAAAATTCATGAAAATTTACCATAATACCTTAAAGTATATTATAACTCTAAATTTTGATGATTTTTCTATTAAGTATGCTATTTTTCTCCTATTTTCTAAGATTAAATACACTTAAATCCACAAAATCGGATTTTAGTATATAAAAATCACCATTGGTATTTTTCCCAGATTATATACACTTTAAAATGGAGTTTACAAAAACTTTGGTATTTTACTTTAACTATTTGGTAATTATTCACCATTTAATGATTATTCAAGAGCATAAAACAAAGAAAAATAGCAAAACTAATTGAAAAATATGTTTTATATTTTTCACAACTTCTATATGTATTATAACAGTGTTAAACAAAGTTTGGGAAATTTTGGAAACTGTCTTCTATTAATTTCCATTTTTGTTAGAATAAATGCATAAAAATCATAAAATCTGGAAAAACTGTTTAGAAACCAATTTTTATATTTTTCCAAGTTTAAGTATGTTTAGTGGCAGTAATATAAATTTTTTCACGAATTTATATTGATATGAAGGCTTAAAATTTTTGAAAAATAGTTAATCACATCAAAAATTCAAGAAAAAAATTTCTGGAAGGCATCTACTGTATTTGGAACAAAAATGTAAAATTTGATGAATTTTGGAAACTGTTTGATAATATTTTTGGATTTTTAGGAGTTTAAAACACCTTTAATTGTATTGAAATGCCCTCAATTAATATTACAAAAATATGGAAAATAATATCCAAAATTATCTTAATCACATTAGTTATAAAATTTCACCATTTCAGAAAAATGTTTGAAACTTATCAATATTAAATTTTGACACAATATTGGCATAATTCAATTGTTGTAGTAAGTATATTAGCATTAGATTTCGACTAGAGACTCACTAGCGTATACCATTATTGTAGGATTCGGTAGTGGTACAAGTGGAACTTAGATCAATGCATCATTTGCATCATGTCAATGCATTATGAGTATTCACGACTCCCCTTATTTTTGGTTTTTATATGTTTTCGGGTGGAAAAACATGTCCTAAACTATTTATGTTCCTTGTATTTATTTTGACTCGTATGAAACTTGGTTGCTATATTTTGTATGTATGTGTATGTTACTTTAATTCATGAGGACTATATTGTGGTTAAGTCCCTGGAATCTCTCGACACAACTCATTAACTCTTTTGAGCCTATGGTCATTATGGATAACGTTATTAGGAGGTAGACAACTCCTCACTCGCACGATTCGCTTGAGTGAATTTTACCATATTTCCCTATGTTAGTGATAGACATAGAAGGTGGCATGCCTCGTGTTTCCGATTTAGCGGGGTGTGACAGTTTGGTCCCAACTCCGGTGGTGAGGTAGTTAGTCAAAGGACTGCCAGGATTTTGAGTTCTCCTTGGATCAGGCGACAAGGATTGTGCGATCTATTGCACACTAGGGATTGGAGACCAGGTCTCAGGGATAGTTTGTAGCCCGGTTTAGAACAGAGATTGCTCCAACTATTGCAGTGTAGCCGTGACGATTGAGCTAGCGAGTGGGTAAGGGTGCGAGACCCTGAATGATATGGGTCCCGGAGCCCGAGAGCGGAAGATCGATTTGGAGTACCTCGAGCAGAGAGGTTCAGGTCATGTGAATTTAGTGGAGGATCTTGGGAAGAGATCTAAGAGTTTGGATCAACTTTTGAGAGGCCAGCAGGACCAGATTTGGTGTAATGCTTGCGGGAAACCGAACGAGGGAGTTTTTCGTTTCAAGGCTTTAGTAAGTGTATCTCTGGGTTTGTTTCCCTGCTTGCGTTTGGATTGTACCTTCAAGAAGAATGATATGCCATCCTTATATATCGCAGATTGTCCAGTGTTCGAGTGTCAATTGGGTATGGTTGGGCTTGGTTCAAGGGTTTGTACGAGAGAATTGTGACTAGGTTCCAGTAACCTTAGTTATTATCTCTGGAAAGGCTTTCAGGGTTATCAAAGGAAGAGAGAGTTGTTGCTGAAGTTTTGATTGGAGCATCCGACCTTTCGACTCTGAGATCTGAGTATGATATTAGTTTGAGCATCTAGATTCAATGGCATTGTTGGGACTCGAGAAGTGTTAGTTGGTTTTCGGGAATCATTTTGTTTTGGAAGGGTTATTCATGGAGTTCAAGCTTTGTTAAGCACCGGCCGTCAGCAGATTGATCATTGGAACGAGAGAGGGTTTGGGAATCTTTCAATTCTCATATGCCGAGCGAACTTAGTTGATTATAAGTGGAGGAAAGTCATTCAGATATCCAGGATAAAACAAGTGTGTGACAAGGATGCATCTTACATTCCCCTTTGAGGGAGGACATGCGACCTTAGGGGCTGACTGAATATAGGATATCGTGGGATGGGAGTTTGGGAAACTCCCCAACATTTGGATCATGTCTTTCAGACGTCATATAGCAGGATTTGGGGGAGGGAACCAGGTAGAGTTCAAGTCATTATTTGAGTTCAGTTGGGAGGATAGACTGCGTGGGCGCTCATCGCTGAGATGCATTCAGATTGATAGATGAGCGATCGGGCTATGATCAGTGATCATGATAGTGTGGAAAGTGTTGTAAGACTACGGGGGAGCCGTAGCATTCACTAGCAGTCAGATAGTGTGGAAAGTGGTGTAAGACTACTGGGGAGTCGTAGCATTCACTAGTAATCAGACAGTGTAGAAAGTGTTGTAAGACTACGGGGGAGGAAGCCGTAGCATTCACTATCAGTCAGATATCGTGGGAGGTGCTGTAAGACTACGAGGGTGTCGTAGTGTTCACGGATTCTTTCAGGTGATTTGGAATAGGGTAGGCTAGTTCGCAAGGTTGTGGGGGAGCCATAACTTAGTTAGGATCAGGACCAGAAATGATTGACTAATCGGTTATCCGGGGGCGGGTCTGGATGGTTATGGGAATTTAGGATGGAAACGGTAGAGATTGTTGAGCCAAGGGTTGGATCTTGAGATACAGGATCATGTGGATGAGTAGTTCATGTCTCAGTAGGGCTACGGCTGGGTAGCCCTGATATTAGATCTCATAAGAACCTGGTGGTTGGACCGGGTGCGAGACTGGTAGTCTTAGGGAATTAGCTAAGGGTATTTATTAATCGTTCGAGTAAAGGATAACGGGAAGCCATGGTGCATTATGCAAATTTCGATTCGAGGATCTTTGGATAAGAGCGGAGTAACAATTCGGATTTGGGTAGGAACCCGAATCGGAATTCGTGCAGGATTTTGTTTATGAGTGAGACGGGATGTGGGGCATTTATATGCCAAGGGCATCGAGGGGGGAATTCTAGGGTGGTGAACGGGTTGGTTTGATGGTAGTTTAAGCCATTGTGATGTATCTCGGGTGGCTCTATCCATAATAGAGCCACAAAATGTCGGAATCAGGAAATGGTAGGTCGAAGGAGACCGGGTATGATGTAAGACTATAGCTATTCTGGTAGAATTCACCTTTTTGCATCGGATTTAGTGGCGACAGGTTGTCAGCCTATCACGGTCGGATGGATCAAATGGATTGAAGGAAATAGGGCAGTTTTTGTTAGACGAGGTATCCTTCGGAGGTCGCAGGGGACTGTTGCGTGTGTTTTTGGCTCAGCAATCGGGTAGGTGTTCGGTGTTCTGGACTGTTGGCAGACAAATTGGGACCAAGGAGGTCCCCGGTTGTTCTTCAGGGAAGCAGCCATGTGGCAGCAAGAGGAGTAGGAGCGACTTCAGTGATTTGGGTTCTGTGTGTGGAATTTCTTGTTATTCGGTAGTCACAGTTGATCAGCGGTTTTGTTCTTTAGGAAGCCTCAAGGTATTACGAGTGGGAAGTATTCTATCTAGGCTGGTGTCTTGTGAAATCAGTTCGATAATGATTCGATGTGGGTAGTGTGTCCAGGAGACAGGTCATCTTGAGACTTCAGATTTCGGATGGAGCAGATGTGATCAGGTTGCAAGGAATCCGTCCATCTTCGGGTTCTAGAACCCTACGAGGGTTGGTTTTGGTTGCCTTGGAAAGGCTATGGTATGATCAAGGTTGTGGCCATGAGGCTCTAGTTATTTGGAGTGAGGAATGGTAAGGAATGATTTCGAGGAAAAAATCTAATTTAAGTGGGGGAGAGTTGTAACACCCAGTTTTGAAAGTGTTCGATCGTGTCTTCGAAGGCCAAGGGTATAAGCGTAATCTGACGACTCGGTCTTTTATAGGTCTCGGGTTTTATTCGAAAGTGTTAAGGCTTGGGGTGTAGCTAAGAACATAGGGCTTCATGCCACCTTTTCGTGGATATAAAGTTCGTCGGAAATGTACTTAGAACGAAGAAGTTGAAGTACTTCGAAGTTGTTGGCAGAATTGGTCCCTGAATGGAAAAGATTTCATTTCAGCCCATGCATGCAAGGTGGCAACTAGGTGAGTATGCCTAGTGTAAGCTTGGGTACTCCCATCTTCATGTTGGATAATGAATCGCGAGTGCTAAAGAAGTACGCCCAGTGTACGGGGATTACGCCCAACGTACGTCCAGGATCTCCAAAACCTTAATTTTTAGGGTTGGCGCACTATTTAATGCACCTTCAGTTCAAGGGGTGCGCCTCCCTTTCATTCTCACAACCTTAAACCCTAAGGAAAGAGGTTTTGACATCGATCTGCCAAATTTCATAATCATGAAATGCAGTGATGGCCAACATTACCCTAATAGACTTGATCTTGGCCACTGGTGAGAAGGTCTCATCATAGTCAACCCCAAAGGTTTTAGTAAATCCCTTCGCAACCAATCGTGCCTTGAACGTATGCACTTTCCCATCCATGTCGGTCTGCTTCTTGAAAATCCACTTGCACCCGACTGTCTTGTGACCCGGTACATTATCAACCAATTTCCAAACTTGATTGTCATACATGGACTGAATCTCGCTGTCCATCGCTTCTTTCCATTTTGTAGACTCTGGGCCCACCATGGTTTCATTATAGTTTTTAGGTTCATCCAAATTTATCAATGTACTATCGCTGATAAATGTATCACTTCAGCTGTTATATGGAAACCATACAACACAGGTGGAACACTAACTCTACCGGAACATCTTAGAGGTAAGGACTCATCAACTGGTTCAAGAGGAATCTCTTCCTCAAGTTGAGCGCAAGTGTTTGACGTTCCTTCATCGCTTGACTCTTAAAGCTCTTCAAGATCAATTTGCCTCCCACTGTCCTCTTGGCATATGAGTTCTCTCTCTTAGAAAACCCATCTCCTCGCAACGAAGACAACATTGTCACTCAATCTGTAGAAGAGATATCCAAAAGATTTTTGTGGATAGCCGATGAAAATACACAGCTCACTACTAGAGTCTCTCATCTTATGAAAGCCTCGCGACCCCAAACCTTGATATGTGCCAACGTGGGAACCTTCCCTGGCCACATCTTGTGAAGTGTTTTGGCAACCTTCTTATTTGGGACTAGATTAAGGATATAGGCGGCAGTCTCTAAGGAATACCCCCAAAATGAGATAGGTAGCGAAGCTTGACTCATCATGGAATGAACCATGTCCAACAAGGTTCGATTGTGCCTCTCAACTACACCATTGAGCTGCGGTGTCTTTGGGGGCATCAATTGTGAAACAGTTCCAAATTCCTTAAGATAGTCATGGAACTCAATACTAAGATACTCGCCACCCCTATCAGATCTGATCATTTTTATCTTCCTGCCCAATTGATTCTCCACTTCTTGTTTAAACTCTTTGGACTTTTCAAAGGTTTCCGACTTGTGCTTGATTAAGTAGATATTCCCATATCTACTATAATCGTCAATAAACATAACATAGAAGCGGTTAACATCCCTTGTGGTTGATCTGAATGGCCCAAACTTAATAGAGTTAGATAGTGGATGTACCTGAAGTAGAGTCACACATCTTGACTTTACTATCTCTAAGATCTTTCAGGTAGTCTACGCAGCTTCACATCTAATATCCCTACAATTGGCAATAAAAACATATAGACTCTTCAGGGATAGCACATGGGACTATCTCAGAATTAGCCTTTCTCTTTACTATATGGTCAAACGGTTTGACCTTGGCCAATCCCTTTTCATTGGGAAGATAAAACTTTTCTGGACTACCAATGTTGCTATTGTCCATGGAGACTTGGGGGACATATCCTTCAAACTTATTTGCTTGATTTGTGCTCTTAAGCATTTCTACTTCAGCAATCAACATATATATCAAATCGATTAAGGTCACGCCATGATCCCTCTCATAAAAGTCTTTAATGAACTGACTATATGAGTCAGGAAGCGAAACTAGAACCAAGTCAATGGCTAGCTCCCTTGGTAAAATGGCACCTAACATCCCCAATATGTCAATGTATGATTTCATTTTCAGAACATGGGCACACACAAAATTTCCATCTAGGTGTTTGCATGCCAACAGGGCTTGAGAAATCTTGAACTTTTCGAGTTGATGAAAACGTGGGTTAGGGAGAATCACTGGAGGAGGTGGAGGAAGAGTTGGAGAAGTATGATTTCCAGTTCCACCAATACTTGAAGAAGGGAATGTTCTTTCACCTTAATTGACACTTGGAATATCATCTTCATAAGGAAAACCATTTCCAGAAGGACGGGGAGAACCATTGATGTATTAAATCGACATCTATAAAGGGAGAAAAGAAAATTCAATTTAGTTGATTTTAATCCTTAATTATTAACCCAAAAATTCAAATTAAGGCTAGGATCCATATTTTCGATTCGAATTCTGAAGAGGGATGTCGTAATCAAATTTGAAACTATTTTAGGTAGGTAAGCATTTACCAGTTTCAATCTAATGAACCTCCTAGATCTTTTGAGATTCATTGAACTATTTAATGGCATGTTTAATCTCGATTATGTTATCACTTTGTGACTGGGATGCCGAGGATCACAAACAAGTTGTGAATAACCATGCAAATTAGTTTGGTACTCTCGATGAGATTTATCATCTGAAATTAATGTGCTGGTTAACCACATGCGCTCCATTAACTCAATGATAATTTACGAGACACCCATTGCCAACAATATTAGTCCCATATTAGTGTGTTGGTTAACCACACACGCTCCACTAACGACCAATAAGGTGTAATGTGCAATTTCATGGGTTAGCATCAAATTCACATTTTTTCTAAAGTAACTAAGAATGGGATTTTTAGAAAATGGTTTGGTTACTTTATAATTATACTTTTAATGAGGATTAATTGTCCTATCGAACCCGTTCGGATAACGACCATCCACAATGCAAGAGAGCGGTAGGTAAAAAGAGATACCCAATGTCGGTCATTTTACAGGTCGCTTCCTTAAACTCTCCTTATAGTATGGCTTCGTGAATGAGGCGTACTAGCGGTTTGACTAACTCGTCATATATATAGTAATATTAAATCTTTAATGCTACATATATCTAGGGAAGAACCCCACTTTTCAGGGTTGGAAATGCCAAAAAATTGGAAAAAATAGGAAGATCTTATCAGATTTCTTCTAGTTCCAACTGGATTTCATTATGTTCCTTTTCAAACAAAGACATGATAGATTACAATTCTTTCAAACTACAATTCCACTGACAAATTACATTACCATATCACAAATACAGGAAAAAAATAACCAAAATATCAAAATAAAGTGTTGTAACAGGAAAAAAAATGAAAGTGGATTACTATAGTTGTGTACTATTTTCGAAGTCAACTTTGCTAAAACGAAGGAAGAAGAAAGGTTTTGGTAGGTGAATTAAAAAACGTTATTAATTTTCCATTTTACCCTTGTTTTAACATACTTTAATTAAATAATTGTTCCCACATAAATATTCAAGGTCATTTATTTTTCGCAATTTTCATCTAAATTGACATGCATAGTAAATCAAGTGTTGTTCTCGAAAAAAAAGGATTATGAAACCATGAAACATAGATCAAATTTGATAGATAGATAAAATATAGGCCTTTACTTAGTATCTAATCGGATCTTTAAACTAAAATAGTACAATCTGGAATTTATATTAATATTTTATATGTTCTTTTTCTCTTTAAGTAAAATAAAACCAAAAAATTTGCTACATAATAGAACTCCAATTTTAAACATCACAAGATACATATATAGAAAAGGATTCAAGCAGGTAAAACTTAATATATAAAAACTTTAAACGATGAAGCCGTAAAAATTGTAACCACCTTATGCGTTTTTAAACTAATTCCATATTAATAATCACAATGAAGGTACACAACACGCATTACTGTTACCTATTTTTTTTTCATTTGAGCAAGCAGTAAGAATCTTGAAGAATTGGGTTGTAATACATGTTGTCGTCCCATTTCCCAAATAGTGTTGCATTCTTTGCCCACTAACATCTTCAACAAACCCATGTACCCATTCAACAATACACTAAGTACATAAGTGGAAATTAGGATAAACGCTTAAAAGATTTGGATATATCAAGATGTATTTAACATAAGAAGGAAAATGAGAGAAACAAAGGCGAAGTGAGAGAATATTACCTCAGAAAAGCTAAGTACATAGACTGAGTGTTGCCTCATAGATTCTCTACTACATCCTTCAAATCAAGAAGCTCAAAACAAAGGTTTCTAATGCCCTACAAATAAAAGAAACATGTATCTATTTACAAAATTGTAAGCCATGTAAACACAATGAATATGAACTATTTGCCAGATTACCAAAACGAAGATGGTAATGTTGCTGGAAAAGGAATAGAACGAAAATGTATATTGTAAATTGTAAATATTCACAAAACGAACAATTATTGAAAAATAATTGTTCATACATGTAACATACTTGAACTGAGTAATTCAGCAAAGAATTGAAACCTTGTTTACAATTCAAGCATCAAGCAGAGAAACTTGTAAAAAATAAATCATACAAACTCACCAGATCTATTCATCTTAATCAGATTTGTTTCCATGTAACTACTAATGTGTTGTTTCCTAGATGGATAAATAACTAAAAATTCTAAGTGTTCAGAAGAACTTGGATCTTACAAGTGGTAGTCTGAAAATAAGATATGATATGTTTATAAACTACAATTCCATGTGATTGATCTTTACATTAAAAAAACTACATACATTACATCGTTTAACTTTACTATGATTCTTGAATATATACATATCATATTTCTGTCCTTGAGGAGTGCCACCTTTAAGTGGTGCACATATGTGATACCTGATGGGTTTTTAGCACTACATCATTCCTATGGTGTACATGCAAACCCTAAAGCTTTGGATCAAGTTTGTGTAATGAACACGCAATAATCATCCAAAGCCATAAAACCTAGATCTAGCATAAAATAATAATATTAACATATGAATTAGGGTTTAGATCTTACTTTGATTGTTATGTAGGAATAAAAATCTCAATTCCTCCTTGTAATTGGCTTCTGAAAGCTTAGTGTCACAAATGTCACACCTCTAATGGCTCACAAATACCAAGAGCAAGATGATGAAGAAGGAGAAGAGGAGAGGCACTCAAAAACGTCTAGAAACCCTAAGGAAACTCTTAGCCACGTTTTTGGGGCTTAGGGGTCCTTATATATAGTTAGGCTATTAGGGTTTACAACTGGGAAACCCTAATCTGACTGCTTAAGCCCTAAGCAGCCATGGACTCCCTCTTTAGAAGCCTTGGACGATTTCTAATGGGTTTCCCCATAGAATTCGTCCACTCCTCTAACATGGAGTCCATTAGCCCAATATTCAACTATCATACAGTTGATAGTTCTAGTCCCCTAAGTTTAATTACTCTCTTTTAGCCAAAAAATTAATTCTTAATTAATTATTGACTAATATTAATTAAACAATATGATTTCTCTTTTAATATATTATTCTCATAATATATTAATAAATCATAATTAATCCTCTCTCTCCATAATTCATCCTATCAAGTTGCTTTGGTGAAGGCGACCCAAAAGGACCATGCACCATCGGGTCAAGTACATACTAAAATAGTTATGGGATTAGACACTAATCCAACAATCTCCCACTTGGATAAGTCTAATAACTATTATGCGTATGACTTCAGATCCTGATCCGCAATCGTAGCTTTCAAAAGTCGTTGTCAACTCTGATCTTATCAGAAGCATGTCCTTTAGATAAGGGATCATATATTCCTCCATTCTTGATATCGTATAGACTGAGACATAGATTTAAATCATTCTCTCTGTCTATATATTGTTTCCCGACTTCTGATTTATGACGACTGACAACAGACTACAACTGAACACATCAACTTAGTCCCGGCTTGGCCAAGCGCTTAGGATGTCATCACTAAATCATCGAGGATCCCACAGATATCGCTTTTATCCCACTTTGGGTAAAAGGAACGGATAAACTTTGACTCAGTGCTCGCTTGCACTCACTTACCGAATCACACACAACAATATGTTTTATAACACCAAGTTACCGATGTGTTTACATATTATCAATGTGTAACCGACTCGCAAGATACAACTTACACATCTCGGTTTCAAGAATATAAGATATTATCGTCTCACCAATAACTCGTGATAAAATCCATGAAGCGCTCCAAGTGAGCGTGGGTTTATTCCAATACTCTAATCTTATAGCAACACTCATGAACCCTGCAACAAACTTTTGCTATGTCTAAAACACTTTAGACAATCTACAGTCAGATTCATGACAGTCTTCTTTCATTCCTACTTCCAAAGAATGAGCGACTGTGGAGGGTTTGAATAATCTTATTATTCGGGAAGTCAAAGCATGCAAAGTGAAACACAAGAATAATACTAATCCTATATGGCCTCAAACCTTTGAGTATAAATAAAACATTTTATTTAATCGCCATATTGATTACTCATCATTTGTTGTTTCGGGTAATCAACTTCTTACTTGAATTATAACTACAAATGTCCCATGCTCTTAGCATGCACACTATGTTTACCTATGGTCCTTACTTTGTGAAATATTATAATTGAATAAAATTTTCAATCACACTCATTTCAGAATTCCTAATCCATTAGTGTAAGAATACAAAATTCTCGTCACTACTAGAATATGTTAGATTCTAACATTTTATGCAACAGTCCTTTCGTAATGTCACGGCACAAAAGTCACCAAGACTCTGCCAATGAAATTACAAAATACTCTATTGCATATTGTTACAAGACAATTCCATAGTCATGAAGTCTCATATTCAAAGTACATTCCTTTGAACATCCTTCTTGCATAAAAGTTTCTAATCTAGACATTTATTCTCGATATCCAACTCCCAATATGGAAACATTTCCATACTTTCAACTGTCCATAAGCGACCAATCCTTGGCGAACCTTAGATTGTCCTTGGTGGTTGTTTAATTATTTTAGTCAAAAACCAGTTCTATTTCCTTTTTCCCTCTAAATGCCCTAGAAATTTGGAAAATTTTAGAACGGTCGAATATTACAGCATATGCAATCGATCCTATACCGAAAGCGTATGGGATACAATTCATTATTAAAAAAGTAATACTTTACCAATTTCTTACTATAATATCGTCATAATATTTCTATTTGCCGTGTTCTCAAAATTCAAACTATGATGAGGGATGTCATAATCATAACCGAACTTTGTGAATGCAAATAATAAATATACCCTTGACTAAATTCAATTAGAATTTCTTGATCTAAGCTTTTAGATTGGAAACGAAGTATAACATTCTCTCCCTTAATTATAGCAAAAACAATTTTTCAACCCCTGCAACTTTGTAAAGTGAAATTTTTGTTTTTTTATAATTAATATTGCTAACTTGCAATACTTAAATAATAACCATGCTCCCACTAACATGATGATTATATCCATTCCAGCATAACATTTATGCTCCCACCAGCTTTGACACGTATTCAAAAAACAGTTGGTCTTCTAGAAGATAATACTTATTGACTTCCAAAGTTCATATTTCCAATACGATGTGCTTCGATAAGTCTTTATCTAAGCTTCTCAAACTCATACACATTTCCTCCAATAGCTCACATGTGTGTCTAAACTAATTCAAAACTTATATTACTAAGTCCCACATGTTCAGACCGATTGCCAAATCTCACAATTCGAACTACGAATAGGGATGCCGTAATCATAATCGAATTTGAGAACGCAATTTACATAATCGCTATCTTGTTAAAATCTCTCTTAGTGAAAGCGTTTCCTCACAATCATTTTCATGAATGAGAGAAACCTTATGACACTTAGATTTTTATAGTGTATGTGTTCCTATCCATGTGAAGTGTCATAACCATAATTGTAAGATAATGTTTGTGACAAATTCAAACTCTTATGGACAGAACTTGTTCATTCTTAATTTCTTTCCGTCAAGGGTCCCACCATTGCTTCCAAGTTATTTAGCAGCTCACCTATGTCAGTCAATGTACTTTCATTGAACATGGTGTTTGCCCTTATGCAACCTATTGAGAACTCGTAGAATTCATATGCATAATCAACTCAACCGGATTGGCATTGAAACAAGAATACATCAACACGATAAGTTACAAACCTCAAGTCGCGTGCTAGTGTTTAGTAATAGGTTTACTCTTGATTAGTTCTTGAAACTTTTCAAGATCATTTAGACTCCCACTGACCTCTTGAAATATAAGATTCTCTTGTCAAGAAAACATTTATTGACAAACAAATATTCAAGAGTTACTGCAGATTCTTATCAAGACAAACACTACACACAATTGGTATTAGTTGGTCATTGTCTTATCCAAGACATCACAATTTACCAATTTCAAACGTGCAAGAGTAAGAAAAACATTTTTCTACTTCACATTTGATGAGTGTGTTAGAACTTCTTAAGATGTGTCACTTAATTCACAATCTTGGACAACGATTCTAAGACTCGATTTTGGAACGAAGTATAACTCATCCTTTTGATTTAACAATTTCAACAATTTTCGATTCCTCTTCTTAGCCATGCTAGTGCACTAAGATGTCCTTAGAGGATTAATTGTGATATGGTTCTTAATCATTAAGACGATCATAAAATCCGATACAAAAACACTCTCCCTTCTTCTTAGATTAGAGAAACTTTTATCTTTCTGCCTAATTGATTCTTCTTATTCATTCTGCCATTCATTAAAAAATTTCAATGATTCAGAATTACACTTAATCTTGTAAATATAACCTTATTTACTAGACTTTTAGTAAATTATGACGAATAGTCTTATTTTTATTTGTGATGGACTTGACTAGTGCACAACATTGTGTTCTTTCCTTTAGTCCTTCACTTGACTCACATACTTGTGTGATCAAGGAATTAGTCTTAATTACCTAAGTACGAAGATTTCCTTACACCACACAATGCAAGTTGTATGATTCCAAGTTTCTGTCCAATTGAAACTTGGGCGATGGGAATCTTTCATTACTTAGAAAAATTATGACACTACCATAAATAACATAACTAAGAATCACATCCATTTATAGAAATACACAAACATCAATTTTCCACAACGATTTCATTGCAAGGATATATATATAAATAAGACAAATCAAAAAATTTAATTTATTCATAAAAGCAGCGGAAAACACGTCCTTAGAATGCAAAATCAACTGAAAAACTATGTAATCAAATATTCCTAACAAATCTATCATAACTCCCTAGCTCAAAAAGCTGATCTTTGAATCCATGCAATCGTGATCCATTTCTTCGTGATCAGACTCATCTTGCTCTTCCATCAAGCTTCCTCTATTTTCTCTGATCCTACAAAACATTCAAATGTAATCTTATCACATTATGTATTAAGAATCAATGAATAGGAACTTAATGGAATTAGATAGTGGATATTACCTGAAGTAGAGCCATACTTCTTAACTCTCCTATCTCTTAGATTTTTCAGGTCCTTTGGGCAGCTTCGTAGCCAATGCCTCTTCTCTTCGCAGCAGAAACATGTGGCTTCTCCTGGGGCGACCACGGAAGCATGATTGGTTGAGTTACCAGATAAATATGCTCCATTACTTTGCCGAATCATTTTTGATTCAGCAGCAATAAGCATGTAAGTTAGGTCAATGAGGGTCGCGTCAAGATCCATCATATAATACTCTCTTATGAACTTATCATATGATTTAGGGAGTGACTGAGGAACCCAGCCTACAACCAACTTCTTTGGAAAAAATGCACCCAAGATTGTCAACCTATCGATGTGTGATTTCATCCCTAGGACATGAGCACACATGGAATTTCCATCTTCATGTTTCATTGCCACCTGGGCTTGAGTGATTTTGAACTTTTCAATTCTTCGATCTTGTGGGTTTGGGCGAACAACAGGAGGAAGTGGAGGAAGTGAAACCAAGCTAGTCCATAATGCAGGGATCGATCTTTCACCTTCATTGTGTAACAGACTTTCACTTTAAGCAGGAAAACCTTTTCCATGGGATCGGGAAGACCACGGTTAGATTCATACATCTACAAAATGGGAAAAAAACAAGTTAGTTGATTGATTGAGTCCTTAATAAATCACCCAAATGAGATATTAAGGCTAAGACCCAACACAATACTCTACAACTTGGGAGAGGGATACCGTAACCCAAATTGCAGAACATTTGAAGGTAAGTGAATGACGATTCACTAATTTTCCACCATGAAAAACGAAAAAGAGATTAGGTTTTAAATGTATTGAAAAACTCCTAGTTCCTTTGAGATTCATTGAACTTTTCAATGGCATGTTTAAATCTCGATATGCCCCTCGATTTGTGACTGTGACGCCGAGGATCACAAAACATGGTGTGAATAACCATGCAAACTTAAATGGTGCCCCCAATGTTACAGTCACCTGTTCGATGTGCCGGTTAACGATACACGCTCCACCATATTATGACAAACATTGAGTCACCCTTTGCTACCTTTGCTTAGAACCATTTAGTGTGCCAGTTAACCACACACGCTCCACTAACGTCTTTGCAAGGGTACAAAGTATAATTTCATGGAATTGCATCAATTCACTTTTACCTAAAGTAACTACGATTGGGAATTTTGTAAAAACATTCAGTTACTTTATAATTCATTATACTTTTAATGGAAAAAGTTTGCCCTATCCTACTCGTTCGGCTAACGACCCTCCACCAATCAAGGAAGCGATGGGTGAGACTGGACACCCATTAAACGGCCATTTTATAGGCCATAACCTTTATACCCCCTTATAGATCGGCTTCATGAATGAGGCCTACTAACGGTAAGACTAGTAGTTTAAGTTATACATATATAATATTAGACTTTTAATGTTATATATTATATAAGGGTGTATTTTACACTTTTAAAATACTAGATGGTCTAATTTAATAAATTACACTTTTAATTTAATTAAATGTAAACCATATCACTATGGATTTATTAACTCTCTTTAATTATACATTTATTTAATTTAATAAAACCATAAGGGTGTAATTTGAACTTTTTCAAAAAAAAAACTAGGGTTTAAGAATTTAAATTTTCAAAAATTAAACTTTTAATCAAACAATTTTAAATTCCAAAACTTGAGGGCAAGTCTTGAAACATTTCAAAACATTAGGGTTTAGAATTTAAATATTTAAAAATTAAACTTTTAATCAAAAATTTAAATTCCAAAACTTGAGGGCAAATTTTGAAACATTTCAAAACATTATCAAGAATATTCTAGATCAAAATACAAATAATATCAATTAACAATTAATTGATGGTTATCTAATTTTGACCTAATCCAATTTCATGAAAGATAATTCATCAAAAATCAAATTTTATCATATAAGGAAATAATAATTCAATTAATATGAAATTATCTTTTATTTGGGCAAGGATAATCACCCAATATCATAAAAATCCGAATCTTATCAATAAAATCGTTTTGGTAATTATCCCTCAGCAAAAAGAGCATTAAATCCCGATTTTCCCTCTATCTGACCCCGGGACTCGCCGAGTTCATCCACTGAATCGCCGAGTCAGTCAGGCAGAGAGCAAGAAAAATGATTTTCAGCCAAAGAATGATCAAATATGTATCAAATTCATCAACAAATGACCCTAGGCTCTGATACCACTGATGGGTTTTGAGCACTACATCATTCCTATGGTGTACATGTAAACCCTAAAGCTTTGGATCTAGTTTGTCTAATGAACACGCAATAATCATCCAAAGCCATAAACCCTAGATCTAACATACAATAATAATATTAACATATGAATTAGGGTTTAGATCTTACCTTGATTGTTATGTAGGAATAACAATCTTAATTCCTCCTTGTAATTGGCTTCTGAAAGCTTAGTGTCACAAATGTCACACCTCTAATGGCTCACAAACACCTAGAGCAAGAGGATGAAGAAGGAGAAGAGGAGAGGCACTCAAAAACGTCTAGAAACCCTAAGGAAACTCTTAGCCACGTTTTTGGGGCTTAGGGTGTCCTTATATATAGTTAGGCTATTAGGGTTTACAACTGGGAAACCCTAATCTGACTGCTTAAGCCCTAAGCAGCCCATGGACTCCCTCTTTAGAAGCCTTGGATGATTTCTAATGGGTTTCCCCATAGAATTCGTCCACTCCTCTAATATGGAGTCCATTAGCCCAATATTCAACTATCACACAATTGATAGTTCTAGTCCCTTAAGTTTAGTTAATCTCTTTTAGCCACAAAATTAATTCTTAGTTAATTATTGACTAATATTAATTAAAAAATATGATTTCTCATTTAATATATTATTCTCATAATATATTAATAAGTCATAATTAATCCTCTATCTCCATAATTCATCCTATCAAGTTGCTTTGGTGAAGGCAACCCAAAAGGACCATGCACCATTGGGTCAAGTACATACCAAAATAGTTATGGGCTTAGACACTAATCCAACAATACCTACTTTCCTCTTAAACTCCTAAAGGAAGTTTTACATATTTATAACAACATTTAAATTCCAAAAATCATAAATTTAGTAGGAAACTCAATCAGTACAATGCCAAATGACTTCACAAATATACTCGGAGCTTCTCATATATATGCATAAGAACTATTAATCCTTCAAAAATAATTATGCTTGAGATATAATAATGAAGCATAAATATAATTTAATCATCCTACGATCAGAATCAACTTGAGGCTTCCAAAATTAAAACCTAAATTACTCACAATTCAAGTATTAACATAAGATTTCTCTGTTTTTAGGTTTCCTTTTGTCGTTTTAACGCATTCGACTGTAACAATTCTAACAGATTGTGAACTTACAAGGAAACATTTAAAAGAGTTGAAAATATGCAATGATAATGATTCACAGACAGGGATTTGATACCTTTTCGGTTTTAGATTGAAAGATGGTGTCGATGTTCGATTGTGGAGTGACTGATTCAATAGATAGGAAATCGTCTACTTCTTCGCTACCCTGTCTATTTCCAGTTCTGTTTTGACGAAACTCAAATTCATTTGTGTCCTCCACTCCTACTCCATAATAATTGTTGTAACTTTAGTAATGCTTTACTTTTCTGCAGCTTTCGATTTCAACTTCCGGTTCCAGTAACCAAGGACCACCTCACAAATCAGCGTAACAGAAGTGATGGTTTGTAATTTTGAGAATCAAAAATATCTGATTGCTTTAAAGTTGTAAATATTCACCAATGTAGTCTTCGAAGGTTGACCGTGACCATCGTCGGTTGGCCTCCTTTCTTTTCTTGTTCTCGTGACTACACAGCAACACAGGGGATTCAATAGCCCCTGTAGGTTGGATTTATCTCCTCCGTGTCTCGATCTAAAGTAATGAGGAAACCTCAGATGCTATTCATTGTTTGGAAAGGTGCTTGAGGTAACCAATATTACCGACAACAGCCTGAAAGTGTCGAAATATATCATCGTCAAGCGATTCTTGTGGGGTAAATGGAAATTGATCAGTGCTGGTGACGATTTTTTGGTAAACCAGTGAGATATAGAGAAAGAATGGGTGTGGCGGTGGTTCATACGGTAATGTGAGAAAGGGTAAGATCGTTGGTCGCCTCTGGAGCATCGGATAAAATGGGGGAATAAAAACGATAAGCGTCATATGGGTAAATCTAGCTGACAGGAGAAAAGGCAGTGATGGATTAACCTAGGTAAACGGTGGAAAAATACTAAAAAGTCTAATTGGTCTGGTGGGAGGAGGATTCTGGATGAGAGAGTCGTAGTAGGTGGGAGATGGTAAAAAAGGAACACGTGTATGGACACCATGCCTATTTTTATTGGTCTATACATAGAGTGTCTTTTAAGTGTAGAGGCCAAAATCCACCAAACGAAAAAAAAAACAAGCCAATCACAGCAAAGAACTATACACATAGGTACCTTAGAATATATATATATATATATATATATATATATATATATATATATATATATATATATATATATAAGGGTGTATTTTAAACTCTTAAAATACTAGGGGTTTAATCTTTTAATAAATTAAACTTTTAATTTGATTAAATTTATATCTTTTATAGATTTATTAATTATCTTTTTAATTAAACATTTAATTAGATTATTAATAACATCCATAAGGATGTACTTTAAACCTTCTAAAATACTAGGGTTCTTAAATTTAAGATATCAAAATTAAACTATTTAATTAAATTTTAAATTATAAAACCAAATGGTGCATTTTTTAAACTTTTCAAAAATACTAGGTTAAATTTTTAATAATTAAATTAACAAATTAATTTTATATTTATCCAAAAATTAAACCAAATCATGAACTTTGATAAGGATATATTTACCTTTTTTTTAAGATTCAATTTTAAGGCAAAAAAATGAGACACGAACACTAGTTTATTTTAGGAAAGATGCCTAAAATGCTTTTATGTGCTAAATCTTATATGTTTGCCATATATGATATTATTTGTTCAGATCTACGGTTTGTTGCCAACCGGATCTGGAGACCTTATGTGTTTAGGATTCTAAGTGTATGACGACGATATTAGAACTAGCATGTAAACATTTCGGAGTGATATGGACGATTTAAATATCTATCGTGAATGAAGATCTAAATTCACCTTATTCGGTGTATAGATCAGGAATGGCAAGAACCAGAAGTGAAGTTGGAAACGCAAATAAAAACAAGAATCAACCACCTATAATTGAGCAAGTACGTGTTGTAGCAGAAGCACCTGAGCCAATGACAATGGATGGGGTACAAGCGATGATCCAAATGATGATGGATTGTCAAATGGAAGAAACTAGATGTTTGCTTCAGCAGAATCGTGAAGAACCTTCAACTCCAATTGAACAGCCCGAATTGAATGAAGGGTAGTCGGAAGGAGGAAACTTCAGTGGGATTGTTGGTCAAGCCAACCCACCGATTATTAGGCAAAACAACCACGATGGAGGAAATGATGGGAGTGGGTGCAAGTACAAGGATTTCATGGCATCCAAACCACCATGTCTATCCAGAAGCCCAATGCTGGTGGATGTTATAAACTAGATCTCCGAAATGGAGACAATTTTCAAGAGTTGCGAATGCAGCAACAGAAAGAAGACCGCTCTTGTGATCCCTTTGTTAAAATCTGGAGTGTTGAGTTGGTGGAAGCTGTTAGCTGACTCAATGCCCAAGGGAGAATCTAGAAAGATGTCTTGGGAAGACTTTGTGGTGCAAATAAAATTACAATACTACTCTAAACAGGACCTTCTGGAAATCAATAATGAGTTTCAAAATTTGAAGAAGGGAAGAATGAGCGTTACTGAATAAGCTGCTAGTTTCACAGAGAAGATGAGACTTATTCCATACCTAGTTCCAACTGAACTCTCAAAGGTCAATAAGTTTGCCCGTGGATTACCAGCGGAATTTGGTCCAATGGTTAAGCAAGCAACAACTTTGAAAGTCGCCATCTGAGTTGCTAAGAATGTTAAGACTCAAATCAGGGAGAAGGGTCTGGAGAGGTCAGAGGTTGGAGAGAAAAAGGAGTTCGATGGACCCTCGGGGTCCAACAAGAAAAATAAATTCTCGAAATCTGGTTCGAGAGGAGGAGGAGGAGGCGAGGCGAAATGGTGTGACAAGTGCAAGAAGAAGCATCATGGAAAATGTGACGGGGAAGTCACATGCTTCAAATATGGAAAGCCTGGGCACTATGCCAACGAATGCACCCTTACCAAGAAAGTTTGTTATGCGTGTGGTGAGGAGGGGCACATCTCGAGGGATTTTCCAAAAAAGAAAGAGGATGCTAAACCTAACATTCCACCAAAGCCGAAGGCCAGAGCCTTCCAGGTGACACTAGACGCTGCTAAAGAAGAAGTTGATGTCGCTTCAGGTACCTTTCTCGTAAACGAATTGCCTGCCCAAATTTTGTTTGATTCTGGAGCCAATTACTCCTTTATTTCGCATGAATTTGGTAGAAAACTAGCTTTGCCAATAAATAAACTAGATAATACTTTATTAGTCAAAGTTTCTAGTGGCAAGTTTATACATGTTAGCCATCGCATGAAAAACATCTTCCTTGATTTGAATGGGAATAAGTTCCACGAGGAATTATTGCCTATCAAGCTAAATGGTTTCGACATCGTGCTGGGAATGGATTGGCTTAGTGCCAATGATGCCGAAATATTGTGCAGGAAGAAGATAGTAAAAGTAAACCCACCAGAGAAAGAGTCATTTATGGTGTCCGGGGACAAACGCAGAGTAAATTCTAGGATTATTTCTCTAATGAAAGCCATAAAGTGTTTGGCCAAAGGATGTACATCATATTTGGCATTCGTGATTGATGCAAAGAACGAGAAAAAGGAGATGCAGAGCATTCCTGTAGTGTGTGATTATCTGGAAGTATTTCCCGAAGATCTTACTGGAATACCGCCTGATCGACAAGTAGAATTCTGTATCGACTTGTTACTAGGAACGACGCCAATAGCAAAAGCACCATACTGACTAGTGCCAACTGTCACACCCCAAAACCAAGAACGGCGGAAACGTTATGGCGCGGAGGACGTCATGTAAAGTATCACAACAATGCAAAGTATTAAACAATCGACAACATCATCCATTGCATTAATAGTATAATTTTAATTACAAGCGTGTTCTTTCATAGTATAAAACAACATAATGAATAATCAAAATAAAAGACGAGTCTGGACTGCTCCGTCTTCACAAAACCTGGTCGTCGTACCTGTCTATTTGTGACCTGAGAATACAAGTTATTTTGAAAGCGAGTATCAGCAATAAAGCTGGTGAATTCATAAGTATTAATGTGTCTTTTATTTGTATAACATAAAAGAAAGACTTGTAAATGTTTGAAGAAAAGTTTGTATAAGTATGAAAGTGTTTGTAAGTAATTGTAAACGTTTGAAAACCCTAGAAAATCCCATATTTCCTACTAGTATAAAAAGTAGTCTTCTACCAAGACTCGACTGTTTTGAAAGTAGGCATCACTGTAAATGTGACGTTTTTCCCTGTTTAACTATTATTATAAAACTATAGCTTACCTCATCGATTATGCATAAGAGTCACAATATAAAGGTAATAAGGAAAATAGTCTATCTATATCAAACATATCCTACCTCGTCGTTTATGTGAATGTGTCACAAAGTAAAGGAAGAAACATAATATAATAACTAAGAATTGTATCCTTTTGTACTAGGATATTCACGGCGTGGAAACTCACCGAACAGTATAACCGTAGACACCCGTCGATGATCATTTTCCCTACTGTAGCTAACAGCTTTGGGTGTGGAATGGTAAGTCCCGAAATGTTTGTAACAGATTCTATGTAATAGTATCTATTAAACGTATATAATGTAAATGTGTTCATGTAAGCGCATCTATGTAAACGTATTCTTGTAAGCGTATTCATGTAAGCGTATCTATGTAAACGTATACATGTAAGCGTATCTATGTAAACGTATTCATGTAAGTGTATCTATGTAAACGTATTCTTGTAAGCGTATCTATGTAAACGTATTCATGTAATCATATCTATGTAAACGTATTCTTGTAAGCGTATCTATGTAAACGTATTCATGTAAGCGTATTTATGTAAACGTATTCTTGTAAGCGTATCTATGTAAACGTATTCATGTAAGCGTATCTATGTAAACGTATTCATGTAAGCGTATCTATTCATTATAGTATGTAATGTATTAGTATAGACTCATGAATGAACTGACTCTTGTGTGATTCCTTGTACTTAGGATAGTAAGTAGTATCTCCCAACTATACCTATTATAGCTACTAGTAATGTACGTGTATAACCAAAAGTATGTCTTTGCTACCCAAAGGTACTGAACTGAATGATGGAACTTTTATGTCTATATATATGTATATATGATATATAACTAATATTTAGACGACATTCGAACGAGTAATTGATGCCCTAAGGCCACATCCCAACGAGGAAAAGGAAATAAAGCAAGCTAGTAGTCCTAAGTCCTTTAAACATTACTTATATAACTATACATATATGGGCATGCATTTGACAATATAAAAGTATAAAAGAAGTTTTGTAAAACCTTTGAAAAGTTTAAAAACTAAGAAAATGATGACTTGATGTCAGTTTATAAAAGGATTTGAAAGTATCTTGTTTGATAAAACAATTTAAGTATAAGGAAAACCTTTGTTTGAAACACAAGTGTAACAGAGTTTGAAAGGAAACATACAGTATGTAAAGTAGTTTGATAAAGAGTTTAAACATGTAAAAACGTTTGAGAAAGTCATTTTAAGTAATCTGTTTGGTAAAACATCTAAAAGTGTAGTAAATCCATTTGCATGCTGGTTATTAATCACAGGTGATTAATGTACTAACTAGCATGATTCAACTTGTATTCCCCCCCCCCATAAAAGCATTTATAAGCATTAAAAATATATATTTAAAAGGGTTAATTAAGGGGTATGAACTCACCTGTAGTGAGTGGTTTGGATGAACGGACTGTATAGGATGCTAAGTGGCAAGTGAAGACTTGAACACACACAATGATCCTAGTTAACATATAATATCACATATATGTACCCAATTAGTCTTTAAACAACTAATTAACAAAGTTAAGACATCCTGGGACATGTAAAACACCTTATATAAGTGCTATAAGTCCCAAGGATTGCATCTAAGTGTTGTAGGACATTGCTATTGAGTTTAGGGTTCAAGGGAACCCTTCATTTGAGTTTACGATTTTGTGACCATAATTCATTGAGTTTACGGTCATAAACCCATGAGTTTACGGTCGTAAACTCATGCTTCTTTGACCATGTGTTGTTTTCAAGTTCTACAAGTCCTTAGAAGCATTTCTACTTGAAGTATAAGCCTATGGAAGTGAATAGGGCACCATTTCACTCCTAAATGGAGTTTACGGTCCTTGGACCATTTGCCTTTGGGTTTACTGCCGTAAACCCATATGGTTTATGGTCTTTTGATGTTTTCAAGTGCTAAGCTCATCAAGGAGGGGATCCATGCTGGTTTCCAAGGCTTAGAAGGGACTAGGGCACACTTTGACACCCTTTTTAGGGTTTATGGTCCAAGAAAATCTTGGACCGTAAACACCTTTGATCCTTGGTTTCTTAGGTGTTTTCTTGATGTTTAGAAGTGTAACAAGCTTAATAATACTCTAGGATGGAAGTACTTACTAGATAGAAGCTTGAAAAGGTGCTAAAAGTCCAAGAACACTAGGGTGTGTTCTTGGTGAAACTTGAATATCTACACATTTTGGAATGATTTCACGGATGGAAGTGTGTAAGATCACTAGATTAAATGTTGAAGATCTACACATTTTAGGGTAATAAACACTTAAATGTTGAAGATCTTGAAGAAATGGTGGATGATACTTGAGACAGAATTGAGATTTGGATCTTGGTTTTGTGAAAAATGGTAAATAATGACTAAGTGTCATATATATACCCCCTATTTAGGGTTTATGGCCGTAAACACATTTGTTTAGGCCGTAAACTCCAAACTCTTGGAGTTTTGGAATAATATTGTTGCACAATAAACCCTAGGGCATCCTCTCTCCTGATATCTCTTGAAGTACTAATCTTAAAACCCTCAAACTTAATCCAAACAGCTTGAAAGTTAGCAGAAACTGTTCTGACTTCTATTGAATTGAATGGTTGTACATAATAGAAAATTTTGGGTTGTCACACCAATGGAGATGAAGGATCCGATGATGCAACTTCAGGAGTTATTGGACAAAGGTTTCATTAGACCTAGTTCATCACCCTGGGGAGCTCTGGTGTTGTTTGTAAAGAAAAAGGAAGTAGTATGAGAATGTGCATTGATTATAGAGAGCCGAATAAGGCAAAGATAGAGAACATATATCCATTGCCAAGGATTAATGACCTGTTCGATCAGCTTCAAGGTTCAAGCTATTTTTCGAAGATCAACCTAAGGTCAGGATATCATCAACTGAAGGTGAGAGAGAAGGATATCGAGAAGACTACATTTAGAACACGATATGGACGCTACAAGTTTTTGGTTATGTCGTTGGACTAACCAATGCTCCAGCAACATTCATGGATTTAATGAACAGGGTTTGTAAATAATTCCTTGATAAATCTATGATACTGTTCATAGATGACATTCTGATTTACTCAAAAATCCAAGAGGAGCATGGCAAACACTTACGAGCAGTGTTGGAAGTCTTGAAGAAGGAGAAGATGTATGCCAAGTTCTCCAAATGTGATTTTTGGATTCGAGAAGTCCAATTCTTGAGTCACGTGGTCAACCAAGAATGGATAATGGTTGATCCAACAAAGATTGAAGATGTGATGAAGTGGGAACAACTGAAAAGTCCCACGGAGATCCGAAGCTTTCTGGGATTATCCGGACATTACCGAAGGTTTATCCAAGGCTTTTCTTTGATTGCTACTCCATTAACAGATTTGACTCACAAATGAGCTACTTATACTTGCAGTGATAAACACAAAGAAGCATTCGAGTTGCTAAAGAAGAAGTTATGTGAAGCACCAATTCTTTCTCTACCCGATGGAGTTGAAGACTTCGCTATTTATAGTGATGCTTCTAGTGTTGGATTTGGTTGTGTTTTGACCCAAAGAGAAAATGTGATAGCATATGTGTCTCAACAGCTGAAAGAGCATGAAAAGAACTACCCCACTCATGATTTGGAGTTGGCAGCGTTAATTTTCGCTCTAAAGATATGGAGGCATTAACTTTATGGCACAAAGTGCAAACTTTTCACT
The DNA here is from genome assembly GCF_002870075.4 of Lactuca sativa. Lineage (NCBI taxonomy): Eukaryota > Viridiplantae > Streptophyta > Magnoliopsida > Asterales > Asteraceae > Lactuca > Lactuca sativa. The sequence continues at coordinate 106,963,894 of NC_056628.2, forward strand.
GATCATAAGAGTCTTCAATATCTCTTTAGTCAGAAAGAATTAAATATGAGGCAACGACACTGGCTAGAGTTACTTAAGGACTACGTTTGAGAGATAGTTTACCACCCCAGTAAAGCTAATGTTGTCGCTGATGCTCTCAGTCGGAAAGTCAATCTTGAAAGAAAAAGGCCAAGAGTGTTGAGAATAGAAGTTGTCTCGACAATTGTGGAGAGTATAAAGAAAGCACAAGAAGAAGCTTAGGAAAAGAATGACCGAAAGGAAGAACGTTTGGGCAAAACGTTATTGTTTGGTTCAAACAGTCATGGATTGAAGGTATTCCAAGATCGAATTTGGATGCTTAAGTCAGGAGGAGTAAGAGATCTTCTGATGGAAGAAGCTCACAAAACCATGTATTCAATTCATCATGGCAGCACTAAAATGTATAGGGACCTAAAACCCTACTACTGGTGGATGACGATGAAGCTTGATATTGCAAAGTATGTGGCCGAGTGTGGGACATGTGCAATAGTTGAGGCACAACATCAGAAACCATATGAGAGTTTAGAACCTTTACCTGTACCTATGGGTAAATGGGATGATACAGCCATGGATTTTGTCACTAAACTACTCAGAACAAAGAACGGTCACGACATGATTTGGGTCGTTGTTGATCGCTTCACTAAGAGTGCGCACTTCATAGCAGCCAATGAGAAATGGTATATGGATAAGCTTGCGAATTCTTATGTGAAGGAAATTATGAGGCTTCACGGTGTTCCATTAACAATTGTATCAGATCATGACAGCCGTTTCACCTCAAGATTTTGGAGGAGTCTACAAGAGGAATTGGGTACCAAGTTGTCTTTGAGTACAGCTTACCATCCATAGACTGATGGTCAGAGGGAACGAACGATACAAACACTCGAAGATATGCTGAGAGCATGAACCCTGGAATTCCAAGGTAACTGGTATGAACATTTACCTTTGGTTGAATTCTCCTACAATAATAGTTTCCATTCAAGTTTTAAGATGGCACCTTATCAGGCTTTGTATGGACAGAAGTGTCGTACACCGTCTTGTTGGATTGTGGCTGGGGAAAAGCAGTTTTATGGGACCCAAGATAGTCCATCAAACCGTTGAAAGGTTGAAAATAATTAAGGAGAGAATGTTAGCAGCTTAGGATCATCAAAAGAGCTATGCTGACAAGAAAAGACGATCGATGACTTTTGAAGTTGGAGATTCGGTTTTGCTTAAAGTCTCACCATGGAAGGGACTAATAAGATTTTGTAAAAGTGGAAAGTTAAGTCCAAGGTTTATTGGACCATTTAAAGTTCTTCAGAAGATTGGGAACCAAGCTTACAAGCTCGAATTAACCAAAGAACTGAATGGTATTCATAACACTTTCCATGTGTGTTATTTGAGGAAGTTCACGGGAGAAGTTCCCGACATAATTCTAATTTATGAATTAAGAATTGATGAAAATAAGAGGCTAATTGAAGAACTAGAGGCAATCGTTGACCGTAAAGCTGCGACGCAAGATGGTTAAATTAGTGCTTGTTCATTGGAAACATACAAATGGGCCAAATCTCACCTGGGAAACGGAGAGTGACATGATGCGTCGCTATCCGCATTTGTTTGTTGATGTATGATTTCGGGGACGGAATCATCCTAAGGGGGAGAGAATTGTAACGCCCGTGTTTCTAGGCTATGCATTAATGATGACGTAGTAGTCTAGGTTAACCTTTGTAACTCATTTTGAAATGTATTGTTTGAGTATTATGTGTTTTATGCTTAATTGTTATGAGATAAATGAATTAAGGATAAAATAAGAGTTAAAATGAAATATTAGATACACCTGATATGTGTATATATAATGAGGTAGTGTTCGTGACGAGGATTCCGGAAATATAAAGAATGCTGAAATCCGGGTTATAACAAAGAAGTTATGATCTGTCGAAGTTTTGCGACAGAACCGGTACGACACAATGTGAAGTTATGATCTGTCGAAGTTTTGCGACAGAACCGGTACGACACAATGTGACGTAAATAGTGAATAGAGCGATATTTAGCTAAACTGTTTTGGTGTTATAAAACTTGTTTTAGATGGTGTAATGTTTATGCTAATCCATTTACAATGGCTATTATCAAAATTACAAGTTTTATGAGTAATTTATGATTCTTGAAATGTTCATATTCATGTTCTTGAACTTATGAAGATTAGATGATCATAGGAATTGTTTGTAACCTAATTGGTAGTTTAATTCATGATCATTATGTGTTTTAATGGAGTCCATAACTTGTCCTCAAGTTATGGAAAACCAAAGGTCACACTTTAATAAAAACCATTAAAAGAACATAAGAGTTAGAAAAATGAAGAGTCTTCATTTTTAATACTCAATTAAATTCATAAGTTATAAGAAATGAAAAGTTTTGAAAGTTTACAAAACTTGCCCTCAAGTTTTGGAACAAATAAAGTCATGAGTAAAACTTTAGTTCCAACCCTTAAAATTTTAAAAGTTAAAATTCAACCCTTATACTTTATAATATTATAAGTTAATATATATATATATATATATATATATATATATATATATGTGTGTGTGTGTGTGTGTGTATAAGATCAAGTCATCTTACCGCTAGTACGCCTCATTCATGAAGCCGGTCTATAAGGGGGTATAAGGTTGTTGCCTAGAAAATGGCAACTTAATGGGTGTCCACTCTCACCCACCGCTTCCTTGATCGGTGGAGGGTCATTAGCCGAACGGGTAGGACAAGGACTTATAAATTATCATTAAAAGTAAAATGATAATTATAAAGTAACGAAATGCTTAAATTAAAGTCCCAATCTTAGTTACTTTAGGAAAATATAAATAAGGTGCTAATCCATGAAATTACACTTTACACTTTGTTTAAGTCGTTAGTGGAGCGTGTGTGGTTAACCGGCACACTAACTTGAACTTAACAAGGTAGGTAAAGGGTGACTTAATGTTTATCATAGTATCGACGGAGCGTGTGTGGTTAACCGACACATCGATTGAGGGGTAATACATTAAGGGTACGAAGTAATTTGCATGGTTACTTCACACCTTGTTTTGTGATCCTTGGCATCCCAGTCACAAAACTTGAAGGGCACATTGGAGATTGAAACATGCCATTGAAGAAAGTTCAATGAATCTCAAAGAATCTAGGAGTTTCTAAAACCAACTAAATCCTAATTAAGTATTTCGTTTTACATGGTGGAAATTGGTGAATCGTCATTCACCTACCTTCAAATATCTTAGAGCTTAGATTACGGCATCCCTCTTCTAAGTTATAAAATATTATGTTGGGTCCTAGCCTTAATATTACATTTGGGTGTTTTATTAAGGACTATCTCTATATCTAATCTAATATATTCCCTCTTATTTTCAGATGTCTTCCAATAACAATGGTTCTGGCTCAAACCCTACTAACTCCTTCTCTCTCATGAATCTTTGTGGGAAAGTCATCTTTGATGGGTCCAACTTTACAGATTGGATCAGAAACTTCAGGATGGTTACTCGGTATGAGAACAAAGAATATGTTTTCGACAAGGAGCTGAAGGTACCCGAGCAAACTGCTACTCCTGAAGAGCTTGCTGAATTTGAGGCACATGAAAGAGATGCCACAAAAGTGGCATGCATTATGATGGCCACCATGACAGCCGAGCTCCAAAAGTCCTATGAGGACTATTATCCTTTTGAGATGCACCAGGATTTGATGGACCGCTACCATCAGAGTGCTCGTCAAGAGCGATATGATATAATCTCCTCCATGATAACAACCTGAATGAAGGATGGTGAACCATCATAGGCCACATGCAGAAAATGCAAAGGTATGTGGACCGTTTACTGAAGCTGAATGTGAACTTCCCCGAAGATTTAGCAATAGACATCATTTTGCACTCCTTACCATCGTGTTATGATCAATTCCGCATGACATATCACATGAACAAGGAAAAAGTCACCCTCAGCAAACTTCAAGGACTCTTGAAGACCGCTGAAAGTGGTCTAAAGGGTAAGTCAGTTGTTACTACTCCTACACTTACTCCAACTACGGCAAATGTCTTGGCAATCGGGCATGGCAAAGGGAAGAAGAGAAAGAACCCTTATAAGGGTACCACGGGTAAGACCCTTGAAGGCTCCTCTTCAAGCAAAACCAAGAAAGGTTTTGTCACTCCTTTTGCTAACCCTAATGAGGCTGAATGCTTCTATTGCCATGAAAAGTCGCACTGGAAGCGAAACTGCCCAAAGTACCAGCAATATTTGAAGGATTGGAAAGTAAAACCCAACCATGCAGGTATATACACTATATTGTCTAATAACTCACCTCATTCTAAGTCTTGGGTCCTTGATACAGGTTGTGGTATTCACATATGTTGTGATTTGCAGGGACTAAGAAGAAGTGAGAATATGGAGCAGGGAAAGATAAACTTGATCATGGGAAACAGGAAAGCTTCACCTGTCACCAAGATAGGAGTTTATTCCTTAGTGCTAAATGGTGGGTTAACATTAGATTTGAATAAATGTTATTATTCGCCAGAAATGGCAAGAAATGTTATTTCCTTACATGCATTTTATAAACAAGGTTTTACCTTTTATTTTGATAACAATAATGGTAGTATTGATGCTTTCTTTAATAATGTTCTTTATTTTAAAGCATTACCTTGTGATGGTGTGTATGAAACTGTATCTGTTGTAGATAATCTAGGAAATAATGTATTGTGTATTGAATCTTCCACTAGCTTAGATAAAGCATCTTTATAGCATTGTGTCTTGGACATGTAAGCAAGAAACGCATAGGCCAACTCCGAAAGGATGGAGTCTTGGAGTCATTTGACCTAAAGTCGGATGATAGTTGTGAATCTTGTTTGCTTGGTAAAATGACAAATTCACCTTTTACTGGCACTTGTGCTAGGGGTGAAGGTTAGTTGGACCTTATACACACAGATGTGTGTGAACCCTTCAGAACCGCCACAAGAGATGCTAATCGCTTCTATGTGACTTTTACAGATGATTTTAGTAGATATGGATATGTCTACTTAATCAAACATAATTCAGAAACGTTTGAGAAATTCAAAGAGTTTAAGCAAGAAGTGGAGAATCAGTTGTGCAGGAACATTAAGATGCTTCGATCCGATCATGGTGGTGAGTATCTTAGTACTGAGTTCCTTGACTATCTTTAGGAATGTGGGATTGTCTCACAGTTGACACCTCCTAGGACACCACAGTTGAATGGTGTAGCTGAGAGGCGCAATCGGACCTTGTTGGACATGGTTCATTCCATGATGAGTCGAGCTTCGCTACCAATCTCATTTTGAGGATATGCCTTAGAGACTTCCGCCCGTATCCTTAACCTAGTCCCTACAAAGAAGGTTGCCAAAACACCACACGAGGTGTGGACTGGAAAAGTTCCCAATCTAGACCACATAAAGATTTAGGGTTGCGAGGCTTTCGTGAGACGCGAGACTCATGATAAGCTCGAACCCCGAAGCAAAAGGTGTATTTTCATCGGCTACCCATAGTGATAATGTGGTCTTTGTAGCACAAAGTGATGGATTTTGAGCATTCTAACACTCCTATGGTGTACATACAACCCTAGAAACCTTGGATCTATGTTTGACTAAGATACATGCAAATAATTATTTTTCCAAGGTTATTATCCTATCTAGCATGGCATGGGGAACATGAACCAAATAAAGCTAGTAGAATTACTTACCTTGTAGTTGTAGTTGATTGCTTGGAGTTTTAGACCCTAGCACCAATAATGTGGATGCCTCAAATGGAAGTCACAAATCACCACAAACTTTGGAACTTTGAGAGAATAGTAACAACCTTCTTGAAATCGGCCCTCTTAGTATACTCACTACAACTAGTATGATTTCAAGAGCCAAATCATCCTTTATATAGTGTGGTGGATTAGGGTTAAATCCATGTAAACCCTAATACCCATGTCTTTTCATTTCCATGAGATCCATGGGTTAAAGCTCCATGGAGTATCCATGGACTTTCCATGCAAGCCTAGCCCATTCCAAATAAGCATTAGCCCACACTACATAAATACAAGAGCCCAAATTTAATTAGTCATACTTTTGATCCCTAAATTAATCCAAGATTAATTATAGATCAACACTAATTAAATAATATGATTGTATGTTAATATACTAGAACTTGTAATATATTAATAAACTATAACTTATACTATTCTCAAAAGATTATCCATAAATTGTTCGGGTGAAGTGCAACCCAAATGGACCATGTTGGGTCGGGTCAAGTACATACCAAATATAGTTATGGACTTAGACACTGTATCCAATAGTCTCCCACTTGGATAAGTCTAATAACTATAGTTGCAAGTATGACTTCAGGAACCAATCAACAATCATAGCTCTTTAAACTCTGTTGAACTATGAAGCGCCATTTTAGATAAGTTATCATATAATCCTCTATTCTAGATATCAGCCGGACAAATACATGGAACATGGTCTTGCTTATTGTCCAGCATTTGTTTCCCGATTTCCGATTTGTTTGACATAGAACTTAACTGAACACATCAATTTAGTTCTGACCGGGCCCGGTACATAGGTCAAAACAAAATCATCGAGGGGCCCAGATATCGCTTCTAATCCTATAAGGAACAGATAAACTTCGACTCATATGTTTGCTCTACTACTTGTTAAATTACACACAAAAGCACGGTTTATAATATCGAGTTACCAATGCGTTTTCGCGCAATCAATGCATAACCAACTCATAGGCAACAAATCATATCTCTAGTTTTGAAGACTTATATGATATTACCGTCTCACGGTCACTCGAGATAAATTCCATGAAGTGATACAAGTGAGCGTGGGTTGAATCTAATACTCAGAACTTATGAGCACTCATGAGTGTTGTAGCCCCGCTTTGTCTAACATCTTAGACCTCTACAATCCAACCCATGACAGTCTTGATTCATATCTACTTCCAACATATGACCGACTGTGGAGAGTTTGAATAATATGATATAGACAATAACATAATTATTCTAGAAGTCAAAACATGCAAAAAGAAATAATAGTAAACGATTGACAAGAGATAGAAACACTTTACTCATAAATAACAACTTTTATTTTTCATCAAATGTCAATTACATTTTACAAATTTCAAGATTTTCTAACTACTAAAACTAATATCATCCTTCAGCCCAATGCTCCGAGCATGCTGGTGATGCTTAACCCGAGTCAGTTCCTTCGTTAGGGGATCTGTTGGGTTCTCATCCGATGATACCCTCTTTGCCACGAGGATTCCTTCTTCTATTCGATGTCTGATGAAGTGATATTTTCTGTCAATGTGTCTGGATCTCCCATGATCTCTTTGTTCCTTGGCTAAGGCAACCGCACTATTGCTGTCACAGAAAATCTCCATTGGCTCCTTTATAGCTGGTACAACTCCAAGGTCTCCGATGAAGTTCTTTACCCATATAGCCTCCTTTGCTGCCTCGCTTGCTGCTATATACTCTGATTCACTAGTGGAATCAGCCACTATCTCCTGATTGGAACTTTTCTAGGTAATTGCCCCTTCCTTTAGGGTAAAGACCTAGCCCGACTGAGAATGGAAATTATCCCTGTCAGTATGGAAGCTAGCATCACTATACCCTACAACTCTCAAGTCATCACTCCCACCAAGGGTAAGGACCCAGACCTTAGTCCTTCGCAGGTACTTGAGAATATTATTTACCGTTGTCTAGTGAGCCTTGCCAAGATTCCCCTAATATCTGCTGACCATGCTCAAAGCAAAGGCAACATCAGGGCGAGTACAAGTCATAGCATACATGATCGAGCCTACAGCAGAAGCATATGGTACTTGACTCATCTCAGCTATCTTAACCTCTGTACCCGGACTCTGAGCTTTACTCAGTCTGGCATTACACAGGATAGGTAACTCACCTTTCTTGGAGTTATGCATATTGAATCTTTTCAACACTTTGTCCACATAGGTGCATTGACTAAGTCCAATTAGTCTTTTACTCATGTTTCTCAAAATCCTTATCCTTAGGATATAGGCAACTTCTCCAAGGTCCTTCATAGCAAAACACTTCCCAAGCCAGGACTTTACTTACTGCATGGTTGGGATGTCATTTCCTATTAGTAGTATGTCATCCACATACAGTACCAATGCTCCGATCAAGGTCTCCAAGGTCCTTCATAGCAAAATGAAAGTGTTTATTTATGAGTAAAGTGTTGCTATCTCTTGTCAATCGTTTACTATATTTCTTTTGCATGTTTTGACTTCCAGAATAATTATGTTATTGTCTATATCATATTATTCAAACTCTCCACAGTCAGTCATATGTTGAAAGTAGGTATGAATCAAGACTGTCATGGGTTGGATTGTAGAGGTCTAAGATGTTAGACAAAGCGGGGCTACAACACTCATGAGTGCTCATAAGTTCTGAGTATTGGATTCAACCCACGCTCACTTGTATCAGATCATGGAATTTATCTTGAGTGATCGTGAGAAGGTAATATCATATAAGTCTTCAAACCTAGAGATATGATTTGTTGCCTATGAGTTGGTAATGCATTGATTGCACGAAAACGCATTGGTAACTCGATGCTATAAATCGTGCTTTTGTGTGTAACTTAACAAGTAGTAGAGCAAACATATGAGTCGAAGTTTATATGTTCCTTCTAGGATTAGAAGCGATATCTGGGCCCCTCGATGATTTTGTTTTGACCTATGTACCGGGCCCGGTCAGAACTAAATTGATGTGTTCAGTTAAGTTCTATGTCAAGCAAATCGGAAATCGGGAAACAAATGTTGGACAATAAGCAAGACCATGCTCCATGTATTTGTCCGGTTGATAACTAGAACAGAGGATTATATGATCACTTATCTATAATGGCGCTTCATAGTTCAACAGATTTTAAAGATCTATGATTGCTGATCGGTTCCTGAAGTCATACTTGCAATTATAGTTATTAGACTTATCCAAGTGGGAGACTGTTGGATATAGTGTCTAAGTCCATAACTATATTTGGTATGTACTTGACCCGACCCGGCATGGTCCATTTGGGTTGCACTTCACCCGAACAATTTATGGATAATCTTTTGAGAATAGTATAAGTTATGCTTTATTAATATATTATAAGTTCTAATATATTAATAAAATCATATTATTTAATTAGTGTTGATCTATAATTAATCTAGGATTAATTTTGAGATCAAAAGTATGACTAATAAAATATGGGCTCTTGTATTTATATAGTATGGGCTAATGCTTATTTGGAATGGGCTAGGCTTGCATGGAAATCCCATGGATAATCCATGGAGCTTTAACCCATGGATCTCATGGAAATGAAAAGACATGGGTATTAGGGTTTACATGGATGTAACCCTAATCCACCACACTATATAAAGGAGGCTTGGGTTCTTGAAATCACACTAGTTGTAGTGAGTATACTAAGATGGACGATTTCAAGAAGGTTGTTACTATTCTCTCAAAGTTCAAAAGTTTGTGGTGATTTGTGACTTCCATTTGAGGCATCCACATTATTGGTGCTAAGCTCTAAAACTCCAAGCAATCAACTACAACAACAAGGTAAGTAATTCTACTAGCTTTATTTGATTCAGGTTCCCCATGTCATGCTAGATAGGATAAGAACCTTGAAAAATTGATATTTGCATGTATATTAGTCAAACATAGATCCAAGGTTTCTAGGGTTTCATGTACACCATAGGAGTGTTAGAATGCTCAAAATCCATCAGCACTAAGGCATACCAAAAATCTAAGCTACGATATATTATGAATATGATAGGTCCTACTCATAGCAAGTCGTCCCCTGCGGTGCCTAGGAAGAGGTAGAAGAGACCTGAAGCTCGGCTAGTTGGCGCTCGAGGATCCGTACCCTTTCCTCAAGGACCGCATGTTACTCTTGGTACTCCCTTATCTCCCCTCATGCGCAGTAAAGGTACTCGATGAGCTGCTCCACCGGGTAGCAGTCTCGCTCAAGGTCTCAAGCGCGAGCATCCGTAAGCTCTATTGCGGCTCTCATCTTCATCACCTGATTGGCGGTTACCTGTGCCTAATCATCAATGTCCCTAATCCATCGGACCATGAATGGAATCCGTGCTTGAGGTTGTAAAAACCTCGTTGCATGTCGTATGGTGAATGTTGTCTTTGGTGACGGCTCCACCTCTATAGGTCGTCCACCCAAGGAGGTATAGGGACATTGTAATGCCATCGGTGTGCCGGTACCCTACCAATGTAGGGAGGATTAATGACCTCGGACTCTACATCCGGCTCGTCATCCTCGTCCTCGTCCTCGTCGATCTCCTCCTCCTCGAACTCCTCCATGGATCCTCAGGATCCTCCTCCAGATCATACAGATCCTGCTCGATCCATCCCCCCATTCCCCTAGTTGGGGAAGTAGGGATCTCCTGGAAAATGAAAGCCTGCCATAGTGTATGTACGAGAATATAAGCAAGAGAAAAATATATGAAAAGTTCATAAAATGACAAAATACTCCTATAGTATTTTATTTCTTTACATTTTGTTCTTAGATTTCCTTTGGTATTGGATTGGTAAGTTTTAGCTTCGTTGTCCACCATGACCACTCCTAAACACATATTGGTCATATCTCGAATAAATATAGTTGATCAGACTATATTTATCCTAGATATGATTACATAACTATCTAATTTTAGTCGCAATGTCCAACTCTTCTAAAAACTTTTCGTTTGTTTTCTTGTTATGACACTATTCCTAATATGCACACATAAAATACTTTTATTTTTAGAGTATAATTTTTGTCAAAGTGTTTTAGTCCCATTGTATATATAGTTGTATATCTTTGTATGGTTAGATATACTAGTTCACTATAAATAATGCTCTGATAAGAATCTGGCACACCCCCAAACCAAGATGGCGGAAACGTACGGGGGTAGATGACGTCATTGTGTAGTATCATAACAATTCAATATAAATGAAACATAACAACCAAACAACATACATTGAGATTACAATCTTCATAAGTTTACAATTTGTAATTGTTCAAATGTTACACAAAAGCGACGAAATTGTAAATTCCATAATTTCCCTATAGGGGAAATCTCCAATAAAGTCCCAATATTTTGGGCGAATTTACGATTTAATCCCAAATTAAATTTTGTTTACAAAAAAGGAAAGAATACCGGCTAAAACTTCGGAATAACCATTCGTGGCCTTTTTCGCATATTTAGCCAGTATTCCGGGTTTTTTCGTAAATTGATCAAAAATTTGGGGCTTTTTCGTTAATTGATCAATTACCCTTAAACTTATTGTAAATTTCACTCATTTGCGTCTCAAACTACTACCCCTTTCTATTTTTCACATTTTCTTATCCACCGCTCCAACTTGTACTCTTTCAACTGATTTAGTGTTTTAATCTAGTACAAAACAACATACTTCTAAGGTCCATACTCTAAACCAATAAACCTGACATGAAAATAAATTGATTGACACAAAAATAAACGGGTTGAATCATGCACTTCAACACGCTCATGTTAAACTTGTGCCTTAATTTGCCAAGGGCAGTAGCAACATCTTGGTAACAAGTAGTCTTGCCTTGGATAGACCACAAAAGACAGATTCGTTTGAACTTTGATACCTCATTTCACATAGCCATCCACACGTTCCAGATCAGAAACATTTATGTGTGTGTGCACATAAAAAGGAAAGACATAGATCTATCTGAGGCGTGTGTATGTATCCCTTATCGCATCCTTCCTAATTTTGCAATAGATGGAAAGAAACAGAGGGAGAAAGAGGGTAGATGGATTAAGGTTTTAAACAACCAATAGAATGAAGAAGAAAATAAGTATTAACGAGAAAGGTTATCCCATAGATTTAAGTGTACATAATTAGTGTTATTATGTATATTTTGTGGTTATCTCAATTCTTAAACCAATGTTGAAATCAAAAAAAATATACAACATTTTTGTATGAATTTCATCTTGCAATCATGGAGCACTCTATCTTCGGTAAAGCTTTTCAGACAAATTTATGAAGTTTGTTAATTTTTTGGATTATATAGATACTTTTTTATAAATTTTGTGACTTTAAAATGAATATATAACGTTGTATAAAAAGAAATAAAAGATACCCTCATTTAAAAACAAAACATTTTTAATATATTGATAAAACGGTTTTTCCAAAGTTTTAGCTGAATTAACGAAAAAGTCCCAATATTTTGACAAAGTAACGAAAAAAGCCGGAATACTGGCTAAATCTGCGAAACCGACCACAAAGGGTTATTCTGAAGTTTTAGCCGGTATTTTGTCCTTTTTTGTAAATAAAATTTAATTTTGGACTAAACCGTAAATTGGCCTAAAATATTTGGACTTTATTGGAGATTTCCCTATAGGAAAATATCCAAATTCCATGGCTCGAGTATTTGCTTACTGGTTTCCTGAGAATACATGTCGTTTTGAAAAGAGTCAACATAGAATGTTGGTGAGTTTATAAACATTTTTGTATGAAAAATGGTTTGTATCTGTTTTGTTTGAAAAGTGTTGTATGCTTCCATAAAATCGCATATTTTCCGTAAAAAAATGAATTGTATGTTTATTTCCAAAGATTATGAATATATGTATGCACGTTTCTTTGAATCAAGTGAATGTATGTTCCCAGAAAATCCCATATTTTCTGATTGTATGAAACTGTAGTCTTAAACCCTAAGACCGAAATAATGACAATAGAGTAACGCAAATAGTGTGTGGTTTTATATTATATAAAACCGGTGAAGTGTGTGTTTCCCGTAAATCAAAATAGTATTGTTAATCCATATGTGACTCATTATAACCATGCTTGATGTGACTATTATGCCTATCGGGACGTTCTTCAGGCGTCCGACTCGGTAAGATACTTGTCACCCTAGACTGGCCCTGTCTAGCTATAGCGAACAACTCAGGTGTGAGGGTGTCAATCCCCAAATAGATTTATACACAACTATCTCGCTCTCCCTCTAGGAGACTCTAGTTATAACTATAGGACTTAGAGTGTACGCTAGGTAGGTATAGTGAAGATAGTGCACTAGAGCACTAACGGTTTTATGCAAAGTTTCTACTCTTTTTATAGAATAATGAAATAACATTACTAGTGTAAATTCGTGACAGATGTTTTATGACATGCATTTTACAGATCTTGATAATATGCTGTTTATGACATGCAGTTTCAGATTTCTTGACACATAGCTTATTACACATGCAATATGGATTTCGTGACCGGCAGTTTATGACGTACAAGTTTTTCTGTCATAATTCGGTTTTGTATATGATTTTGGTTAAACTATTTATAACATTTTATATAAATAGACTTTAGTGAATATATCTAGTTGCAACATATGTTGTAAAAATAGTATATCATCTTGGGTTATAAACCATCCAAAAATAATGACGACAAGTTTACGACTATTTAACTAATAAATTATCTTGAGTAAAATATCAAACTTTGTGTTTTTGTTTAACATCCTTTTTACCAATTTTTGCAAGTTTATAACAAAAAATTTGTGGTTTTAGTTTAACTCAAATAAGTCACGACCATAAGTGATAAATTCAATATTTTATCCAAATACTAGTGTAGGTTTTAAAAAAAAGCATGTATGTATCCAAGAGTTAAACATGCATGGATATATTCATACGATGATTTCGACATTTTTGAGTGAACAACCCATGTCCACAAATTTTCATGTAACAAATATGTCATTAAACACATTCATCATAATTTTTATGAAGCTACATAAGATAATAACCTTTTCACGCAAGTATTTGTTCCATATTCAACACATAACTATGATGCATGTAATTATCCAAAGGATCAACTTATCTAGCAAACATGAAGCCTGTAAATCTTGATTTCAAGGTGTGTTAGAATGAGGTATTAAACATCATAACCATAAATTGTTACACAATCATCTAGGTGCATTCAAATATCCAAAGGGTAAACGAAACTTGACTTATATCCCCCTCCCTTAAAAGCATATAAAACACGAAAATCATGGGGGTTTGAAGCTCACCTTGATTTCGTGTGATAGGAAGAAGAAGAAAGAAGTTGTTGATCCTAGCCTTGAGCTTGGAGAGATTCTCGAAATGGGTGGTTGGGACTATTAGATTACATCATGGGCTCGGTCCTTAGCCCAGTTTTGATTGTCGGTTTTGGGCCTGTCCAACCGTGCATATTTTTTGTTTTAGGGTTTATTATATAAGTTGCATGCATGTAGTCTTAGAAGTTATCACTTTTATTATTTTTCTCTGAGTTTTGTAAACCCTAGCTCGCCTCTACAGCGGAAGTTCTTCATCAAGCTCTGCTGAGGCGTGACTTTATTGAATCATAAGCATACATTTGATTCCATTCTGTGTTCATTCTCTTACTGTTTTTGTCGTGTTTGATTTTCATAATCATACTTGTGAAAGATCTAATCGATCTAGAATTTCATTCTCATCAATTGGTATCTGAGAGCAGGAGACTGTGTAATTCATACACATCTCTTATGTCGAAGAAGTTATTAGGGTTTTTAATTCCGCATTGATTGATATTAATTGAGCCGTCACTTCATACTGACGTATCTCATTAATTGTTGATCTAACCCTAACGATATATTACAAGTTTGATCTTTTACAGGTAATTGATCAAAAGTCATTACAATGTCCATGGATGATTCACAAACCAATCCAATCAACATCTCCAACAACATTGGTTCTACGACAAGGATACCAATCTTGTATACACAAGACTATGAAGTTTGGACGCATCACTTTGAAGATTACGTGATTGGATCAGAGGATAATGGATACTTGATCTGGGAAGCGATCACTATAGGCCCATTCGCTCACTCAAGCACCTCTAAGATTGTCAAAACTCAGAAAGAGTACAATCAGCTTGTTAATGATGTCAAAGATATTCCTCAAGACGAAAAGGAAAGGTTTCAATGCAATATCAAATCCCTAAGGATGATAAGGTTTGCGCTGCAGTTAGATACGTTTCGTTTGGTAAGTTCTTGTGCCACGGCTAAAGAGATCTAGGACAGATTAAAAGAATTGTATTCCACTGACGAAGATTTGGAACATTCAATTCAAACTCTCTTGCTGTCTGAATTTGGAGACTTTAAGCAGAAGCCTGAAGAGAAACTTGTTCAAGCCTTTGATCGCTTCAATCATCTTTTAAGTAAGATGATAAAGCATGGGATTGAAAGGAAATTTATCGAACAAAAAGTTACTTTCATGAATGGTCTCAGATCCGAATGGATGGCTATTGTATCTACAGTTAAAGCTTATGAAGAGTTCAGGTCATATTCTCTGGCGAAACTAGTGGGTATTTTGAAATCCCATGAAAGTGCACTGTCTAAGGAAATGTATGTGGTTTCTAGTCTGGGTTCTTTAGCTCTTGTCTCTAAAGGAAAAAAGCTCGGTTGAAGAAGAAGAGGAATTGGATCTTGCCAATTATGATCTAACCAGTGAAGAATATGCCATGATGGTGTCTAATCCCAGAAAATTCATTAAGAAAAAATTCCCAGCCAACAAGAACCGAAACTGGCAGGGTAGTTACAACGCCGAAAAGATCAAGGAGGAACCTAAGATGGTGACAAAGTCTAAAGAGTCAAAGAAAGAAGTGAAAGTTAGAGGAGACTCGGGATTCGACTGCCATTACTATGGAGGCAAGAATCATTTTGCAAAAGATTGTATGCTGAGAAAGAAAGAAGAAAAGACTAATGAAGAAGATGAGGAAGAGATCCTCCTGAGAAGACTGGAGGAAATCAAGAAAAGGAAGTCTGCTACTAACAACACTACAATGAATGCTTTAATTGTGCAGGATATAGATAACTATGATGAATTCGGTGGTCTGGAAGTTTGGTCCACAGATTCAGAGGATGAAGAAGTCCGGAAGCCCACTCATGGGAAGGCTTTGCTGGAAAAAGAAGAACATGTAACAGGAAGGTGCTTTGTGGTGACCGAAGGTGTGTCTCAAATGAGAGGATATACAACTGACGGAGGAGGAGAAGGCGAGAAGGAGCGAGAGGACAGGTGTTTTGCTGCCAAACCTGTCAGTGCACAGATCAACGAATGAGGTGAGTTGATCAAAAAGGTACAAAATATTCTTACTTCTCTAAAAATACCTGTTACTAACTATAAAAAGGAATTAAATAACTTAAAATCTAAATTCTCGAGCATAAGTAGCAGTCTCACCCAAACCCGTGTCACAAATTCTAACCTAACTGATCAAATTAGCAGGATTTCATCCAAGAGTGAGGAAAGGAGGATGTGGATCGAGCAAAAGGAGAAGGAGTTGATTAGGTCTAAGGATGATTCAATTTATTTGCAAAGAGACAATCTTAAACTTCTTAAACAACGAAATGTGTTTTGTTTAATTGCTAAAATACTCTATTTTAACATCACTCAATTGCATCTTGATTGTGAAATAGGAAAGAAGATACATCACATGATTTTACCCTTCCTTGAGTTAAAGGAGGATGAAATCGATGTTGAAGCCTACAACTGTGAAAGTGTTGTATCTTCTGACGAGGTTTCTCCAGCATATAAAATAGGTCTGGACAAAATTGAATCTTACATAAAGTCCAAAGACCACAAGGACATGCTCGAAAATATGTTAGATGAAAATGATAGATAGAAATTAAGAACCGAAACCGTACAGAAATTTGACTCTTTGAATGCCAAATTAAGTTCAGAAAATAAAATTGATGTTGAAAATGCATCTGAACTTAATGAGGATGATGATCTGAGTGAAATCTATGTAGAGGATATGGTGGACTGTTCAAAATATGTCAAAAGCGAACCTAAGTCACATAAAAACCTAATTTCTGAAAACTCTGTTGAGTTTGCTCGCTCGTCTACTGACAAAACCAAAGTTCTCAAAGCTAAAGCTGTTGTGTACCAAAAGGTACAAAACACTCCAAATCAAGTCTACACAGTTCCGGGTGTCACTCCACAACAGACGGCTGAATTGACAGCTATGGTGGAAGAAGACAATGCTGGCGGATGTGACGAGTTTTTTTGGTCAGCCCCAATATACAACGCTGACGAGACTAAGGGATTATCTCAGAAAACCTCCTGGAAAGTGAAAGGTAGATATATACCTGAACCACTAAATAAGCCTACAAGATATGATGTGCCGAGCACAAGTAGAACCAAAACCTAATTGGGCAAACCTGTGCAAACCACTAGTGAAACATCCTCAGCAAAAAGAGAATGTTGTGCTCATGCTTCAAAAAGAAAGGCTAACATTCACAGAAATCCAAAATAGGTGGCTGATCAAAAGCATCAAAGAAATATGAGATACAAGAAGAATCTCTCAAAAAGAAAACAGTTTTGGAAATCACAAAATCCTCTCTTTATAAGGATAGAAAGGAAGCACAAATCGCAAGAGGATTCAAGGAACTGAAAGGGGAGTTTCGGTCCCACAACGGAAATGAACCGAAAGAGTAGTTTCGGTCCTCAGAACAACACCACCCGAAAGGATGATTTCGGTCCCTCTACCGAAAGGAACCGAAAGGGGAGGTTCGGTCCCTCGACTGAAAGGAACCGAAAGGATGGTTTTGGTCCCTCTCACATTAGGAACCGAAAGGAACGTTTCTTTCCATCTACCGAAAAAAACCAAAATGAGAGGTTCGGTCCCTCGGCCGAATGGAACCGACAGGATTGTTTCGGTCCTCGAAGTAATATCAACCGAAAGAGCGGTCTCAGCTCTCCATCCAACTGCAACCGAAAGAGCAGTTTCGGTCCCCATCCATACAAGTCCAATCAGAAACACTGGGGATCCAAATTCATTTCTGAATCCAACACTTCCCATTCAAATTCTCGTCCTTCAATTGATTCAAAGGGAAAAGGAAAACTCTTACCTGAAAATAACCATCTTCCAAAAGAGATCCAAAAGAATGTTGGAGTCAACACCACTAATTCCAATCCTAATAAATCAACCAAAATTAAAGTTTTCACCATAAAAAGAAAAGATGAAATAACTTTAGTTAAACGCACATACATGGTTGATATTTCTCTTACTATTCCCTGTCCTGTAAAAGGCTCACAAGGACCCAAGAAACTTTGGGTTCCTAAATCTGCTTAATATTATGCAGGTTATTCGTGACGAGCAGTTTGACGAAGAATGGTACATTGATAGTGGCTGCTCACGTCACATGACAGGAAGGAAGGAAGAACTGAGGGAGTTTCGGGCTCTCAAGGATGGTGGTACTGTGAAGTACGACAACAACTCATTTGGTACTACTAAAGGCTATGGAATGATCACTAATGGCGAGTTTTCTATAAGAAAAGTGGCTTATGTTGCTCCAACACAATCTTATCAGTGTATCACAGTTGGTGGTTGGCACTGGATTGAAAGTATCATTTGACGATGAAGGATCAGAGATTGTCGAGAAGAAATCTAATAACATTCTATTGAAGTCAAAGCGAAAGGGGGAAATGTATCCTTTGAACCTCAACCCAATTCGAGGTAAACCAGCAGTTTGCTTACTCACAAAGGCTCACTCTGATGAAATCTGGTTATGGCATAGAAGAATCTCTCATCTGAATTTCAAGGATATCAACAAGTTGGTTTTGGGTGATCATGTTCGAGGTCTTCCAGTTCTAAAATTTGATAAAGAACATCTTTGTGCAGCATGTGAAATGGGAAAGCAGAGTAGGCAAAGTCATCCTTCTATTATCAATACTAAGGTGATAGAACCATTGGAGCTGTTGCATATTGACCTGTGTGGTCCATCGTCCATTGAAAGCATTGGGGGGAACAAATACATTCTGGTTATAGTGGACGATTTCTCTAGATTTACATGGGTATTCTTCTTAAAGAAAAAGTCTGAAGCCACTCCAAAGCTTAAGCTCTTTATAAAATAGATAGAGACACAACTAAGAAAGGTCGTTCGTAATGTGAGAAGCAGAAATGGCTTGGAATTCAAGAACAAAGATTTTGAAGACTTTCTTGCTGAAAAGGGGACGACTCACAATTTCTCAGCCCCTTATACTCCACAGCAGAATGGTATCATTGAAAGACGAAACCGATCTCTGAGTGAATCAGCTCGAACAATGCTATGTTTCGCGTCCTTACCTCTGTATTTCTGGGTTGATGCAATTGCCGCTGCTTGTTATACTCAAAACAGATCATATTTGAACAAGCAATTTTCCATCACATCTTACGAGATTTTGAATAATCGTAAACCAAATGTGAAATTCTTTCATGTGTTCGGTTCAAGATGCTTCATCTTCAACTCTAGAGAGAATCGAAACAAGTTCGATGCTAAGGCTGATGAAGGAATTTTCTTAGGCTACTCAATAAGCGCTCAAAGAAGATTGAAGAAACATACTATGTCACCTTTGACGATAGTTATGTTAAGAAGATGAAATCAACAGTAGGTACAACGTAAGAGATCTTTCCAAAGAATGGTCAAGTTACGACCTCTATCGCAAATCTTTACGAGCAATATTTGCTTCTGTTTGATGAGCCTCAAAAGGCGATTGATTCTGAATCTACTGCAAAAGACAACAAACAACTTATCGACGACGCTGCTTAAAAGATGGCTGATGATCAATCCAAAGAAACCGAAAGGCCAGAAGCAAGCGAACCCTCAAGTGACCGTCCTAATGTCCAGGGGGAGGGTCCAACTCCTCATCATGATCAAGATTCATCGTTCCAGGAGGAGAACTTATCGTCTCATTCTTCAAGCTCTACTGAAATTCCAATCAAAGAAGGGAATACCAATACAAGTAATGAACAAGAGTCATTCTTCGAGGGGGAGAACACCAACGTCAATGATGATGACATTATGTCTGAGTTAGAAGAAGAAATAAATGCCAAATTGGATCCCACTTATGATCCAAATTACCCTCCACTTATCAAATGGACCACAGATCACCCTCAAAGTCAAATTATCGGGGAATCTTCAGAAAAAGTGTTAACTCGATCTCAAATCAAAGCGAAACAATATGCACTCTTTTCTCAAGTAGAGTTTTGCATGTTCAACTCCTTTATTTCCAAAGTTGAACCGAAGACTGTTAACTCAGCACTTGATCATTTAGACTGGGTTCAAGCCATGCAAGATGAGTTAAATGAGTTTGAAAGAAACAAAGTATGGCGTCTTATTCCAACTCCAAATGATGCTTCGGTTGTCGGTCTCAAATGGGTATTCAGAAACAAGATGGATAAGTAGGGGAATGTCATTCGTAAGAAAGCAAGGCTAGTGGTCAAAGGATACTGTCAAGAAGAGGGAATCGATTATGAAGAGACCTTCGCTCCAGTTGCAAGATTAGAGTTTGTTCGTATCTTTCTTGCCTATGCAGCTCATAAGAACTTTGAAGTCTATCAGATGGACGTCAAATGTGCCTTCCTCAACGGGGAACTTGAAGAAACTGTATATGTTGAGCAACCGCCAGGCTTCGTGAACGAGAAGTATCCAGATCATTGTTATGTCCTTGACAAAGTTGTATATGGCCTAAAACAGGATCCCAGAGCATGTTATGAAACTCTCACTCGTTTCTTAAAATTGTCCAAATTCAAAAAAGGTTCGATTGACCCAACCTTCTTTCGTAAGCGAGAAGGTAACCACCTTATGATAGTCCAAATTTATGTTGATGACATCATCTTTGGCTCCACGAATCCTAGCTTAACAGTTGAATTCAGGAAGTTGATGGAAACTAAATTTGAGATGAGCTCAATGGGTCTAATTAACTTTTTTCTTGGATTGAACATTAGACAGGGACCCGAAGGCATTTTTATTAATCAGGAGGCATACACCAAGACTCTATTAGTTAAGTTTGGGATGATGGGAGACTCTAAAGTGAAAGTGCCTATGGCCTTTGGGACAAAGCTTATACCCTCATTGGAGAAACCAGCAGCTGATATGCGCTTTATCGACAAATGATTGGGTCTCTGATGTACCTTACAGCCAGTAGACCTGAATTCATGTTCTCAGTCTGTTACTATGCAAGATTTTAAGCCAACCCACGTGAACCTCATCTACAAGTCGTGAAAAACATTTTTCGCTATCTAAAGCGAACCTCCTCTCTCGGTCTGTGGTATCCAGCCAACTCAGGATTCTCTGTTCAAGCATTCTCAAATGTTGTCTTAGGTGGCTGTGGATTAGATCGTAAAAGCACCACTGGAGGATGCCCATTTCTAGATGGTAAATTGGTTAGTTGGCAATCGAAGAAACAAACTTGAGTCTCTCTCTCCACTGCAGAAGCTGAATACATTGTTGCAGCATCTTGCACATCTCAAGTCGTATGGATACAAAGTCAGCTTAGGGATTACGGGCTAAACATGAAGAAAATCCCACTATATTGCGACTCTGAAAGCCCAATTAGGATTTGTCACAACCCAATGCAACACTCGAAGACCAAGCATATAACTAAGAGGTACCACTTTATCAAGGATCACGTCGAAGATGGTAACGTAGAAATTCACTTCGTCATGACGACTGATCAACTGATGCAAACCCACAGCTGTCAACAAAGGATCCAATTCAAATGCCAGATGGACCAGTTATGAGGGCACGAGCTAAAGCATTCAAAGAGGCTTTAAATGGATTGATTAGAGAAGTTTGTACTCAAGAAAGTGTATGGAGACCCATTGGACCCAATCAAAGTTGGATTAACATAATTTAAGTCCAAGAGTGATTTACAAGATCCAATAAGAGCCTTTATAAGCCCATTTCGTTTTTTCTATATTTTATTATGTAATTTTTGTTTTTATATATCCTAAATAAGTGTTGGGGAGATAAAAGGGTCTTAGGTTACATGAACCTTGTGATAAACAATGTCTAGGTTCATAGTTTTAAACTTGGGGGATAAATGCCTTAAATTAAAGACACTTCTTTAATTCATGGCTCTTTAGGTGCTCTTCCCACACTATAAAAACGTGGTATTTGTATCCATTTGAAATCAATCAAGTTTTGAATACAATTTGTGAGTTTTTAACTCTTTTTCGTTCTTTGTGAACTTTAGAACTTATCAGGTTTTCATAGCTTGTGGCGTTCAAACTTATCAATCAATTTGGTGGGTTGATTGTGGCGTTTTATACCAAGGTTCTTGTCTCTTTATAGACAACGGGTCGCAGTTTCCACCTTTGTTTTACAATTCTGCAACCAAAAGAACGATCGGGCGAAACGTGTTCAAACCTCAATTTTGGGTGAGATCACATCATTTGGTATCAGAGCCAGTTCTTTGTGTTGCATATCTATTTTGTTTTTTTTTCTTGATTACTTGAGTTCTAAGATGCATATTGGTAGCGGGTCTTGTCACAAGTTGTCAAGGTTCTTACTAGCGACTTTTGAATTTCTAAGTTGTCAAACTTCTATATTCTACATTTCTCTTTATGTTTTCATTTGGCTATTAGTTTCCTCAAAAAAATCAAAGGGAAAAAAAAAAGAAAGAAAGAAGAGGAGGAATAAGTAAAGCCTTTTTTTCTATAAAGTCAATTTGAATTGCAAGTGTAGTCATTTTTTTTTTCAAAAAAAAAATAACCCATTGTTTGCTTCATCATTAGCAAAGCCAAGTTTGTTTGGCTTTCTTTTCGTGTATTGAGGTTACTTTAATTTGGATACAATTTCTTTTGATTTGTTTGGTAAGTTTGAATTCCTCAAGGCCACAAGTTCAAATTTGATAATTGCTTCTTTAGTTTGTTTAGAACTTTAAGAGTTAAAAGGGAGTGGTAAAAGGCTGTGTGGTGAGACTAAAAGAGGGTAAAAGCCATTCGAGGGATACACGAGGGTTGAGTGAACTATTTTTGAGAGAAACAGGTGAGCGAGTGTTGGGAGGAAGTAATTTATTATTTTTTTTTGTTTGGCAGAAATATAAGATGGGTGATCAAAACCCCCCACCAAACCTTCAAGTTCAAGCTATGATGGATGAGATGCGACGTTTGATGACAAATGAATTTAACCAAGTACATGAAAGAATGGACCGAATGGAGGCACAAGTACAAAGAACTCGATCTCGAACATCATCACAGGTTTCTAACGGGGAAGAGGAGGATGATGGTTGGGAACCTGAAAGGCGACCAAATAGAAGGAGGTCACGAAGAGATGACAATTTAAGTTCTATTAAAATGAAAGTTCCTTCTTTCAAAGGCAAATCAGACCCGGATGCGTACATTGAATGGGAGACAAAAATGGAGTTCATATATGATTTTCATAAATATTCCAACCGTAAGCAGGTAAAACTAGCCACAGTTGAGTTTTCTGATTATGCACTAACATGGTGAGATCAACTTCTAATCACTAGACGAAGAAATAGAGAAAGGCCTATTCAGACATGGGATGAAATGAAGAGTGTCATGCGAAGACGGTTTGTGCCAAGTCATTACTTTTGTGATCTCCACAATAAACTTCAAAGCTTAAAACAAGGCAACAAGTGTGTTGATGATTACTTCAAAGAAATGGAGGTTATGATGGTTCATGCCAATATTGAGGAGGATCCTGAGGCAACCATGGCCAGATGCAACATTATGTTGAAATTCGTGATCGCGTTGAGATGCAACATTATGTTGAAATTGAAGACGTGGTCCATATGGCTGTTAAAATTGAAAAAAATTAAAAAGAGGTGGGGGTCTCGAAATAACACTTGGAAGGCTGGTACTTCAAAAAAATCAGAAAATACACCTACTTCTTCTTCTAATTCCAAATCTGATCCTAAAACAACAAACTCTTCAAAAGGAAAAACTGATTCTTCTACTTTTAGGAATCGTGACATAAAGTGTTTCAAGTGTCAAGGAAGGGGTCATATTGCGAGTCAATGTCCAAATAAGCTTACCATGGTGATTAGAGAAAATGGCGAGATCGAAACGGATGAATCAGATTCAATAGTTTCACCGGAAGATTGTAGTGATGATGAAGAGGTGGTTGTTCAAGCTGATTTGTTGGTTGCAATATGAGCTCTAAACATTCAGTCCAAGGAGGGAGACGATGCCCAAAGGAAGAATATATTTCATACTCGTTGCTATGTTCAAGGCAAGGTATGTAGTGTTATAATTGATGGTGGGAGTTGTACTAACGTTGCAAGTACTTCCATGGTTGAAAAGTTAGCTCTACCCACAATGAAGCA
Organism: Lactuca sativa; assembly: GCF_002870075.4. Lineage (NCBI taxonomy): Eukaryota > Viridiplantae > Streptophyta > Magnoliopsida > Asterales > Asteraceae > Lactuca > Lactuca sativa. The sequence goes on from NC_056628.2 coordinate 106,987,965, forward strand.
TCAAAAACCATACAAACTCCAATGGCTCAATGATAGTGGTGAGGTGCGAGTTACAAAACAGGTGATGGTTTCATTTCGGATTGGAAGATATGAAGACGAGGTGTTGTGTGATGTTGTTCCTATGCAAGCTACTCACTTGCTGCTAGGTAGACCATGGCAATATGATAGGCACGTAAGTCACGACGGTTTCACTAAGAAATACACTTTTGTTTACAAAACAAAACCGGTAACTCTTGTACCAATGTCACCAATTCAAGTTTACCAAGATCAAGTAAAACTTCAACAAGATGCGAAAAAAGAGAGCGAAGGAAAAAAATAGAGTGAGAAAAAAAAAGATGATGAACAAAAAAAATGAGTGAGAAAATAGAAGAAAATGAACAAAAAAAAAAGAAAGTGAACAAAAGAAAGAGAGTGAAAAAAAAACAAAGAAAACATGAAAAAAAAAAAGAGGGAAAGAAAAAAAGGAAAATAAATATATTGCACTGGCAAAAAAAAGTGAGATAAAAGAAGCTTTTAAATCAGAAATGTATTTTGTGCTTCTTTTGTTCAAAGAAGCTCCAATAGCCACTAACATTTCGGCTGGAAATCTTCCGAGCGATGTTACCTCTCTCTTGCAGGAATTTGGAGACTTGTTTGCTGAAGATGTTCCAAATGGATTGCCACCAATTCGTGGGATTGAACACCAAATTGACTTTATGCCTGGGGCCTCTATTCCCAACAAACCAGCCTATAGAACAAGCCCTGAAGAAACCAAGGAGCTACAAATGCAAGTTGAAGAGTTACTTGCAAAGGGATTGGTTCAAGAAAGTATGAGCCCTTGTGTCGTTCCAGTCTTGTTGGTACCAAAGAAGGATGGTTCTTGGAGAATGTGCGTAGATTGTCGTGCCATAAAGAATATTACGGTAAAGTATCGTCATCCCATTCCCCGACTCGATGATATGCTTGATGAGTTGTATAGAGCAAAACTTTTTTCCAAAATTGATTTAAAAAGCGGGTATCACCAAATTCGCATGAAAGAAGGTGATGAGTGGAAAACAACTTTTAAAACAAAACATGGTTTATATGAATGGTTAGTAATGCCTTTTGGCCTAACTAATGCTCCTAGTACCTTCATGAGATTAATGAACCATGTTTTGCGTGAATCTTTGGCAAATTTTTGGTTGTTTACTTCGATGATATTTTGATTTATTCAAAGTGTCCAAAAGATCACCTTGAGCATCTAACATGTGTTTTGAGTGTGCTTAGGAAAGAAAGGCTATATGCTAACTTGAAGAAGTGTACCTTTTGTACTGACCAAGTCGTTTTCCTTGGGTATGTGGTGAGCTCCCAAGGAGTGGTTGTTGATGAAGAAAAGGTAAAAGCCATCCAAGATTGGCCAACTCCAAAGACTATAAGTGAAGTTCGAAGTTTTCATGGCCTTGCAAGTTTTTATCGTAGGTTTGTCAAAAATTTTAGCACTTTAGCATCACCACTTACATAAATCATCAAAAAGAATGTTGGGTTTAAATGGGGAAAAGAACAAGAGCATGCTTTTCAACAACTCAAGTTTCACTTAACTCATGCTCCTTTGTTGTCTTTGCCTAATTTTGACAAAACATTTGAAATTGAATGTGATGCATCAGGAATTGGAATTGGTGCTGTTTTGATGCGAGAGGGTAAACCTTTGGCATATTTCAGTGAAAAATTATGTGGGGCAACTTTAAATTACCCAACTTATGACAAAGAGCTTTATTCTTTGGTCCGAGCATTGAAAACATGGCAACATTATCTGTGGGCTAAAGAATTTGTAATTCATTCAGATCATGAGTCCTTAAAGTTTCTAAAAGGACAACACAAATTAAACAAAAGACATGCTAGGTGGATGGAGTTCATTGAGACATTTCCTTATGTCATCCGATACAAGAAAGGTAAGGAAAATGTTGTGGCTGATGCTTTGTCACGTAGACACTCTCTACTTTCATGATTTTAGTTTCATGCCACTATGTACTAAGTGAAACCCAATGTTCAACACCACTAATGAATTGACGGTGAATTCTAATATTCACGACCTTACTTATTACCTAATGAAATCTCTTTTTACTTTTGAGTGATCTTTACGAGGTTGTCTTTAACCAAGGCTTCTCTTACCCTAAAGATCCAGTTTTTTTTTTTTGAGATTTCCTTACTTCCTTTTGTCACTATAAAATTTATCCTACCTACTTGTTCAACAGATCACAATGATCTCACAAGTACTTCATTCAGTTTCGGTCTTATGTCAAGTATCGAAAGTATGAATTGAAGCGAAAGCCACCCTTTATAACCTTCAAAAGATGCCTTTCAAGACTTCTCAACTAGTTATTGATCGTTATTTAATGGGAAACCAAGAAAGCACTTTAATGTCTCTCTTGATTTTGAAGGAAGTGATTTATGCCCATAATCCATTGTTTTATGTCTACTTAAGACATCACAGATTATCCCATAAATTTTTCTTTATTTCTTTATCTTTTACACCCTATGCACGGAAATTTTTAATTTTCCCCACTCTGGTTCTTTTATGGCTGTTCAATAAAGCTTTATAGGAACGGCGATTCAAACGTATTTTGGAGTGACGATTGGGATAAAGTGAAAGCTGACTCAGTGGTTATCCAAACGGTTTGGCGATTCGAAAAAGTGTATTTTATGGAATGGCGTGTAAAAAGGAAACGTCCTTTCTCTTTCCTGCATCATCTTCGGCATGCCAACTATTCATCCATCAAGTCAAGCGCTATTTTTGAGATATTCCAAGATCTCATCCAGATTTTTCTCTCTCTTCCTTGTACGTATAAAAGGAATTGGAACGGTACTCTCTCAACTTTTATCACTTACCAATCTCTCTCAAAGAACACCGACGATTTTTGCAACTGTTCCTCATCTTCTCCAAGCTACTACAATGGCAGACTCTTCGTCCGTTCATGATACTTCCGTTCGTCAGCCACTTCTCACAATCAAACCCCAACAGAACCTAATCATCAATCTCACTCCGTTTATCTATGAGCCATACATGCTCTACGTTGTTGAGTGTCTCAAATACTCACCTCTCGTCGAGGCGCTGACTAAAGTCGAAGTCGTACCAATGTCTTGCCTTTCTCTTGTCTACTCTATTTCCTACTATGACAAGGTTAATGAAAGGATTCACTTCGAAATCCACAATGAGAAGACCTCTATCTCCAAGCACCGCTTTTGTGCCCTAATTGGTCTTTCTCAAGAATAATCTCTGGTAAACCCCGAATCCATCACCACTGGTCAATTGTTTTCCATGTTTTATCAGATGGGGTATACCGAAACCCTCACAACAATCACAAAGTTCAAGAAGTCCTGCCTTCCTCCTCAATGGAATGGCCTTTTCACGTTGCTGTTCAAGGGACTCTCTGAGCGAATCGTCGGCTCAGATGGTGCGAGCAAGTCTTTTATGACTGTGATGTATGGGTTGTACCATGGGATCGACATAGATTATGGGTCTATTATCTGGCAGCAGTTGGTTCAAAGCTTGGTCTCTTCATCCAGGCACTCTGAGATCTCATGTGGGCGATTTTGGTTGATCGTCACCAACTGGGGAATGGACCGCCTTCATGTTCCAATAATGGCGGATTCTCTTCTCTCATCCATTGCTACCTTTCACACAACCAAAATCATTGTCACAGATCCAACCAAGTACTCCTTTATTGGATCTATTCCTGAAGCAGTGCTCACTCGTGTCTCTGCATCGAGTAACGTTCTCCAACAATACAGGAAGCGTCCATCATCAGGTCCAAGGGAGCTTACGCCAGCCATGGTTCGCTCTATTGAAGAGGCTGACAAGCCAGCTAAAAGGGGTAAGAAGACTGACAATCAGAAGGAAGGACCTGTCTCCAAACCAACAAAGGGGCAAACCCCCAAGAAGCGAAAGTTTGATAAGGCTGCTACCTCACAGGATCCACCTAAGAAGCAGAAGAAGCCCGCTAGGAGGCTTATCTTACAGTCTTCAAGTGATTCAGATTCAGAATATGTTCCGCCTAAACATAAGAATGCTCCTCCTTCAGAATCTGAGAGCGAAAGCTCGATGATGAGGCTTCGGGCCGAGGTGATATCCCGCCTCGCTCCCCTACCCCAGAAATTCCAATTCGCTCTCACCCTCCTTCACCTCCACCTGTAACCATCCCAGTCTCTATCCCTCTCATATTTCCCATTCCAACCACTCAACCATTCACTACAATTCCCATCCCTACTCCCATATTCACAGATACCATTACTACCACTACTACCACAGGAGCTCACTTTACTGCTCCCAATCCACCAGTAACTACCGAACCTCCAGCCACAACCAAACCCTTATCTCCCACTCAATCTACAGAAACAACCCCTATTCTAGGCGGTGAGGACTTGGAATTTGATTCCACGTATTTCAGTCCCTACCGTGTGCAGAGTGATGATGATGACGATGATCTTGTTACAAAGCGTCATCTCAAGGCAGTAAATGAAAAGCTTGATCAACTGCTCTCATCCTCTTCCTCCGGAGCTTACTCTAAAGCTGCATTAAAGGCCTTGTTCTCCTCTGTTGTTACTGAACACAGTGTCACACTCTCTGCTGCAGCTAAAGCCATTGAAGCCTCTACTTCACAATGTCAACAAGCCTCACTTGTTGTTGATGTTTCTACTAAGGAGTGCAAGGAAGCGACCACAAAAGTCGATAAACTAGTTTATGAAGCTCACTTGTTTCTAGATTCCTTGCAGGCTATTGTTGCGAAGAACGCTCAAACTGTCAACACTTCAGTGGAGAACCTTCAACGGTCCCTTCAGTCTGAACGTTCCAACCTTGAAGCTGCACGCCAGGCCATTGAAGCAGCCAACGAAACTTTACATGCTAACGTCAATGAACAATTGACTCAACTGGAGGCTGAGTTAGCTGTAGAGAATCGTATTATGGATGAGCTAGACAGGAGAACCTCCCGGCTGAAAATGCAAAACTACAAGCTGCGTACTGCTACTGCTGAGGTCAACGACCTAAAGTCAGAAATGGAGGTCATTCGGAGTTCTCTTGCTGATGTTCACTCCATCCTCTTTCATCTCCTTGAGGTTCACGATCCTATCATCACCATAACTATCAGGCGCCATCTGGCTGACAAGCTCAGACCAGCATTGGACATCCTTAGTCGTATCGAGGGTGTTCCGGTGACTGGTGTGCATCCGAAACAAAGGGAAGAGAAGGTGTCAACTCAACCTTCTTCTGGGCTGAAACCATCTACTGAACCGAAGGGTAATGAAGCTTCGGTCAGTAACAAGGAGAAAAAGAAGAAGAAGATTGGTGAGGATGACACAGACAATGAGGATGATGTCTATGCCGATAATCCTAAGAATCCCTTTTAGAAGGTAAAGCCCTCTGAAAAGGAAATGGAAGAAAACTTCAAGAAACAAAAAGCTGAGCTCGAGCAAAAGCGAAAGGAGGCAGAGCTCCTAGAGAAGAAAAAGTCCATGTTTCCTGTCTGGACTATAGATTCGCTTCAAAGATGTGCAATCGATGAGCCAAGCATTCTTTGGCTGGAGCCAGTAATGTCATTTGGTCTCGAGAACTCCAATGATGCACAGTTCGATATGCCAATCACACGAAAGGCATTTATCTTCCATTGCTTCAATTCGACTGCTGCTATTCCTTCCCCATACCCGAAGGTAGATAGGATCTGCTGGAGTTTTACTTGGAGTTTGCTCAACCCTAGTACTTGTCCTGGAGTTCCAAGAAGATTACCACTGTCAAAGTTCTGAAGCCCTACTCAGCGGGGAAGTTTATTAATGTCAAATTCAAAGTGACTTGAGGAACCGAAGGCTCAGTTCACAACTTCACCCTTGCTGATCTACCAAACCTTAATCCCCATGACTGGATACTCCTCAACAACATTCTTCTATCAAATCCACAGGAGTACCAACTAATTATTGATCATGTCAAGCGAATGCTTGTCTGCTACACTCACGAGGTAGCGAAGATGGACCAGGAGATTGCCTTTGCCATTCACAAGCGAACCACGATCAAGACTATGGGCAGAGCAGGCAATGTCAACACTATGGTCAAGGGGAAGATCGATTCAAAGTACCACACTGTTATGTTCATCAGAGGCGAAGGTCAGAAATGCCTGTTCGCTCTCGTTGACAAACACCTCTTCTCAACATCTTGACTGGAGCATATCTTGGAGATCATTCAGAGGTGTGATCAAAACAGTGCTACTGACAAGAAGTTGTTCACTGACATGCTGAGGTGGTATATCCAGTTTTGGCAGACACTTCTTGCAATAATTCCTCGTCTGTTCAAAGTTATAAAGACAGTGAAGCCAACACAGAAGAAATGATCTCTCGCCTCATTTGATGCAAAGGGGGAGATTGTTGGGACTATTAGATTGCGTCATGGGCTCGGTCCTTAGCCCAGTTTTGATTGCCGGTTTTGAGCCTGTCCAACTGTGCATATTTTTTGTTTTAGGGTTTATTATATAAGTTGCATGCATGCAGTCTTAGAAGTTATCGCTTTTATTATTTTTCTCTGAGTTTTGTAAACCCTAGCTCGCCTCTACAGCGAAAGTTCTTCATCGAGCTTTGTTGAGGCGTGACTTTATTGAATCATAAGCATACATTTGATTCCATTCTGTGTTCATTCTTTTATTGTTTTTGTCGTGTTTGATTTTCATAATCACACCTGTGAAAGATCTAATCGATCTAGAATTTCATTCTCATCAGTGTACTAAGAGGCTACACACAAAAATGGGTGTGTATGTGGAATGATCTTTACACAAACATGTATGAAAGCACTTGGATTTCACAAGGAACTTACCAAAATTCTTAGAACCGAGTTTGAGGTGATGATGCTCAGAATTTTTAGAGAAAATAAGAGAAGAATTCTTGAGGGTAAAGTGAGTGAAAAGTGTTTGATGTGGGTGTGGGGGAGTGTCTTCGGCCAAACATAAGGAAGAGAGGGGAAAAAAGGAGCTTGGTTGCATGGGGGTAATGGTGGGTGTTGCATGGAGGCATGAGGGTTAGTCACATGCATTGCTTGGTTGCCTTATGGTTAAGAGAAGGTAAAGCATTAAGGTGGCAAGATTTTTAGATTTTTTTTTGTATTTCCCAAATCGAAATCCTATATGGTTTTTAGCATATATGGGCTAAATTCATGGGCTTTCATGTTTTGGCTTGGCCCATTAAGGGGTTTTCGGCCCATTAAGGCCCAATGGAAAGTTTTTGGTCCAATAAGGCCTAAGGAAGGGATTTTTCAGTCCAATAGGGTGTTTGGGCCGAGAACTCTTGGGCAAAGGCCCAAAATTGATTTTGTTTAGCACTTTAGCTATTGGATCCATCTTGGGCTTAAGAGAGGCTATTTCAACTTGATTCCTAAATGTATGCACAAATGATTTCATATAACATTGGTGATTGAATTTCACTAATTTGATGCAACAAGGTTACGTAGAGGAAATTGTTGTCTACAAGCTTCAGAATCTAAACCCTAAATTGCTAGTTGTGACACATAAGAATTACATATGATTCACATTTAAATAAAATGTAATTAACATATGAATTATATGTGATTCATATATAAATCACATGTAATTCACATATGATTCACTTGTGATTCTCATGTAAATCACAAGTGAATCACATGTAAATCGCAAGTGAATCACATGTGAATTATATGTGATTCACATGTAAATAACATGTAATTCACATATGCATTACATGTGATTCACATGTAATTCATATATGAATCACATGCAAATCTTCCATGATATATACATGTACATTTTTGTGAGTGTTCTTGCATTAATCAATATTTTTTTAATATCTTGTAGATTTTGAAAATTTTGCAGAATATATTGAAGAGGTGAAAAGTGTTAAATTGAAGAAAATAAAGAAATCTTGAAATGAAGAAATGATAGCATTGTGAATCTTTGTAGTTATTCTTTTATTTTTTATATTTTATTTTGTATCGAATAAAATACTTTTAGTAGTATGTTTATATATTGATTAATAAAAATGAGATTTTTTATGACTTACTTACGAATATTATAGTATAAGAAATATACGTATATGCATTTGAAAAATATGCTTATATGCACCTAAAACTTTGATTTTTTTTTTCCTAATAAAATTAGAGATTGTTTTTTTTTAAATATTCTAGCTTTTTTTTTAAATTAATTGATTTTTAAAAGTTTACCTTTTAAAAAAGTGCAGTTTTTAAATAAAAGTACAGTTTTTTTTAAATACAGTTATTTTAAAAAGAATGTAGTTTTTTTTAAAAAAAACATGCAGTTTTTTTAAAAATTTCCAAATTTAAAAAAAAATGTCGTTTTTTTTTAATTGCGGTTTTTGTAAAATAAAAAGTTACAGTTTTATAGTTTTTTTTAAAAAAATTGCACTTTTTAAAAAACAGCTTCTGAAAAAGTTGCATTTTTTTTTGAAAAAAATACATTTTTTTAAATTGTAGTTTTTTTAACAAAATATTTCTTTTTCACTTTTATTTAAAAATTCACGTTTTCTGGGAAAAAAATATATCCATTTTAAAAAAAATCAAAAAATATTTTTTTTTAAATCCAAAATTTTATTTATTATGTTAATTTTTATAACATTTTAAAAAATTTCCAATAACAAAAAAATGAAACATTAAATAAAATCGGTAACATGACGATCATAACCTTAATGAATTATTTTTGATCTAACGTTCCAAATTTAGTTCTTAGGTTCTCCGGAAAATATAAGTTCTCAACTGATATCACCCATATATATATATATATATATATATATATATATATATATATATATATATATATATATACAGAGAGAGAGAGAGAGAGAGGAAATATCATTTGAGAACTCATACTTTCCCGAGAACTTGAGAACTAAAAATGAAACGATAGATAAAAAAAAATGATTAACTTTTTTAATGGCCTAGATTAAAGATGACACAGGTGTAATTTTTGACAATTTAAATTATAATCTTGACTTTTTAATATAAATTGAGAAGGGTAGTTTCGGTATAAGAAATTGAAATACCTATTAATTAATTAATCAATTAAATGACTTCTTTCTCTCTCTATTTTCCTCAACGACAATGTCTCTCACATGTTCATTAGTTTCTCTCTCACATGTTCATCTAGATCTAGAACTGGAAGAACAATCGCCGGATTTATAATTGCCACTCCGGCCGATCAACAACGATCACATAAGCTATAGCATGTTGCCTCCGGTCTTCTCAACGACTATCACACCTACAATCGCTTCTGGCGTTAATGAAATATATTTCTACAATCATTGGATCTTCATTGTTTTCCTCCGGCCCTATTGTTTCATCCAAGTAATCAGTTTCTATAATCGTTTCATCGATGTTAATGAAATCGATTTCAACAATCGTTTCTGCCATCAATTTCCGACTCTGACTGTGCTTTATCTCTGAATCAGGTAATCTATTGTTTTTAACGCATCTAAGTTTTAGAAAATTGTTTGTGGTTTTTATTTGAAATTTAAAAGTCGATCATTTGAAACCTAGTATGTGATATATGATCGTTAAAAAGTTGTTGCACCACATACTTCAATTCTGAGTTTGCGCAGACTATTGCTAAACAGTTCCAGTCTACATTTACTGTGGTGATTTTAATTTTCATTTACAAAAAAGGAAAAAGTTTGGTTTGTTATTGTACTTGTTTTGATATACCGTAAATGCCCCAACAACAGTATTACTATTAGTATTCATATGATTAGTTAAAACTCAAACATATTCCTAATTCCTACTTGTTTTGAATCATGCCAAGTTGAAACTCGTTATCAAACTTTGAGCAAAACAACCCGAGCAATTCCCATTTTATTCATGTTTAGTTGGTATTACTATTGAAGGTATATATAGTTGTTATTGGATTTTTGCTGTTTGTTTGGTGCAATAAGTGAACATTTTACATTTTTATTTGGTGAGGTGATGCTGAATGAAAAATAAGTGATTATCCGGTGACTGTTTTGAATGAAGTTTTAAGTATATTACTCAATGTAATCATTCAACTATTGTAAGGAATATACTCTAAGTGAATATCACTCAATGCTTATTCAAATTGTTGGGTCGTGTTTTGTATTTAGTGTTGCGTCTATTGGGCTCGTTAGCTAGTCCATTTTTGTATCTCCGGTATGGGCCTGTCCATCCGTGAGTTTAGTAGGGTTGAATATAAATATAGGTGCTTGCATGCATCTTAGGATAACGATAGTAACGATGGAATAGAACGATCAGAGGATTATTCAGAAGTTTATTATTATCGTTCTTGTAACCCTAAATCCTCTACAGCGGAAGTTCTTTATCGAGCTCTGCTGAGGATTATTTGATCTAATCATTCAACATATTTTGATCCATACTTGTCTTGTTTATTGTTTTATGTTCATCGTAATACCTGTTACAAAGATCTAATCGATCTTCAAATTTGTTTTATAACTTATCAATTGGTATCAGAGCAGGAGGCTGTGTAATTCATACACATCTTTTCTGTGAAAAAGGTTGCGATTAGGGCTATTCCGCATTAACTAATATTTATTGAGCCGTCATCCCATAATTAACGTAACTCAGCATTTATTCATGTTGCCCTAATTTAATATATTACAAGTCTGATCTTTTAAACAGGTTATTTGATCAAGCATGGACGAGTCTCAGTCAAATCCAATTAACATCTCAAACAGCATCGGATCAACGACGAAGATTCCCATACTTTACACCCAGGATTACGAAGTTTGGGCACATCACTTTGAAGATTATGTCGTTGGATCTGAGGACAACGGATATCTTATTTGGGAAGCAATCATGTCTGGACCATTCGCTCATTCAGCAACATCAAGAATCATTAAAACTCAGAAAGAGTACAATGATCTGTTGAAAGACGTAAAAGATATTGCTCAAGACGAAAAAGATAAATTTCAGTGCAATATTAAAGCATTGAGACTTATCAGATTCACTCTTCAATCTGATACTTTCAGGCTAGTGAGTTCGTGCAGCACTGCTAAAGAAATATGGGATAGGCTGCGAGAGTTATATTCCACAGACGAAGATCTCGAGCATTCCATTCAAACCTTACTTTTGTCCGAGTTTGGTGAATTCAAGCAGAGTCCTGAAGAAACTGTAACTCAGACGTTCGATCGCTTCAATCATCTTCTTAGTAAGATGATTAAACATGATATTGAAAGGATGTTGATTGAACAAAAGGTTACGTTTTTAAACGGTCTTAGATCTGAGTGGAGAGCGGTTGTGTCCACTGTTAAAGCGCATGAGCAATTCAAATCTTACTCTTTGGCAAAGCTGGTAGGGATTTTGAAATCCCAAGAAAAGATTGTATTGCAGGAGAAAAATGTGGTTTCAAGCTTGGGATCATTGGCCCTTCTGTCCAAAAGCAAAGCTATGATGGAAGATGAAGACCTTAATTTAGAGGATTATGACCTTACCTCTGAAGACTATGCAATGATGGTGTCAAACCCAAAGAGGTTCATCAAGAAAAGGTTCCCTACCAATAAGAACCGAAATTGGCAGGGAAGTTATTGTTCTGAAAAGGTCAGGGAAGAACCGAAAGCAGAAGAACCAAAGAAGGAACCGAAAGCTGAAGGAGATTCGGGTGTGAACTGCTACTATTGTGGAGGAAAGAACCACTATGCCAAAGATTGTGTCCTCAAAAAAATAGCAGAAAAGGATGAGGAGAAAGATGAAGAAGTTGTGTTAATGAAAAAGCTGGAAGAGATCAAGAAAAAGAAAGTTGTCACTAACCCTTCAATGAATGCTTTAATTGTGCAGGGTTCGGTAGCAGATGATGAGTTCGGTGGTGTGGAAGTCTGGTCAACCGACTCTGAGGATGATGAAGTAAGGAAGCCATCTCATGGAAAGGCTTATGTTGCGAAGTATGAAGGAAGCGGTGGAAAGTTCTTGATGGTGTCTGATGTATCTCAAATGAGGGGATACAACAAAGACGGTGGGAATGAAGACACAAAGGAGCGAGAGGACTTGTGCTTCACAGCAAAACCTCTCGGCGTGCAGTTTAACGAGCTTGATGAGTTAATAAAGAAGGTACAATCTATTTTTGTTTCATTCAAAGTACCACAAAGCTCATATGAAAAAGAATTAAAAAATGTAAATTCAAGAATCTCACATCTAGACAGCAGTTTAACTCAAACACGAGTCACCAATTCTAACCTAACTAACCAATTAAGCAGGGCGTCTTCAAAAAGTGAGGAACGGAGGATGTGGATCGAGCTGAAGGAGTCGGAGTTAATCAAATCCAAGGACGAAAACATTTATTTACAAAGAGACCATTTGAAACTTTTAAAACAGAGAAATGTCTTTTGTTTAATTGCTAAGCGTCTTTACACTAATATCACACAACTTCATTTAAACTGTGAAATAGGGCGGAAAATTCATCGCATGATTTTGCCCTTCCTTGAGTTTAAGGAGGATGAAATCGACGCTGAAGCATATAATTGCGAAAGTGTAGTTTCGTCTGAAGATGTAAATCCGACTTATATGTATGGACTAGACAAAATCGAATCTTTCATAAAGTCCAAGGACCATAAGGACATGCTGAAAAACCTTTTGGATGAAAATGATAAATTGAAACTAAGGACCGAAACCATACAAAAGTTTGACTCATTGAATGCCAACTTGAGCTCAGAAAATAAAATTGATGTTGAAAATGCATCTGAGCTTAATGAGGATGATGATATGAGTGAAATTTCTGTAGAGGATGTAGTTGACTGTTCTGAGTTTGTCAAGAGCGAACCCGAAAACCACAAAAATCTTATTTCAGAAAATTCTGTGGAGTTTGCTCGTCTGTCCCAACAAAAGTCCCCGATCCTTGAAGAAAAGGTTGTTGTATAGCAAAAGGTTAGGACGACTCCAAATCAAGTGTATAAGGTCACAGGTGTAACCGAACATCAGACAGTTGAATTCACAGCCATTGTAAACGAAGACAATGTTGATGGTTGTGATGAGTTCTTCTTGTCCGCTCCTATCGACAATGTTGACGAAACTGTTGGTCTGTCTGAACGGACGTCTTGGAAAACCAAAGGCAGATATGTACCAGAGCCTCTGAACAAGATCGATAACTTTGACATGCCAAGTACTAGTGGTACAAAAGATGTTCCTGAAGAAAAAGGAGATCCTGCAAAAGAAGTCACTCCTTCAAGCGAAACTTCATCAGTTCAGAGTAAACCAGCTGAACAAAAGGAAAAGCAAAAAGCAAATATCCATCGACAGCCGAAGCAAGTCAAGAATCAGAAGCAGCAAAGGAATATGAGATACAAGAAGAATCTCTCAGAACGAAAACAGTTTTGGCAATCTCAAAACGCCCATTTCTCTTATCATGACAGAAATTCAAAGTCAGAGAAAAAGTTCTGTTAGATCACAAGAAAGTAATAACAACCAAAGGGAGAGGTTCGGTTCTGAGGTTCATAGCAACCGAAGGGAGAGGTTCGAGTCTGAGGGTCACAACAACCGAAAGGACACGTTCAGTTCTGAAAATTATGATAACCGAAGGCAAAGGTTCGGTTCAGAAAACACAAGCTACCGAAAGCATAAGTTCGGTTCTGAGAGCAAAAGCAACCAAAGTTCTAAGTTCGGTACCACTAATGATAAAAAACAAAAGGGTCACTTAGAACCTCAAGTCAAGAAAACATCCCAATCTAAATACTCTCGTTCTACCTCTTCTAATCCTTCTAATTTCTCTCAACCTCATTCTAAATCCAATTCTGTTAATACTCAAAATCCAAAATCTTCAACAGATTTGAAAGGAAAATCGAAGGTCTCCTCAGTCAAAACCGATCAAAAGCATTCCAATGTCCCAATGCCTAAACCTGAATCCAAACCGACTGTAACAAATCCCAATAAAATTAAGGTTTTCACCATTAAAAAGAAAGATGAAACAACTTTAATAAAAAGAACATACCTTGTTGACATCTCTCTTACTATTCCTGTTCCTGTGAAAGGCTCACGTGGACCCAAGAAACTTTGGGTTCCTAAATCTGCTTAATTTTTGCAGGTTATCGGTGACGAGCAGTTTGACGAAGAATGGTACATTGACAGTGGCTGCTCGCGTCACATGACAGGAAGGAAGGAAGAGCTGAGGGAATTTCGGTCTCTTTCAAACGGTGGAAATGTCAAGTTCGGGAACAACTCATTCGGCACAATAAAAGGCTATGGAATGATAACAAATGGTGATTTTACGATTAGGAAGGTTGCATACGTTGAAGGACTACAGCACAACCTCATCAGTGTATCTCAGCTTGTTGAAGGTATCGGTCTCAAGGTCTCATTCAATGATGAGGGTTCGGAAATAATTGAAAAGAAAACGAAAAGAGTAATTCTCAAATCGGAGCGCAAAGGCGAAATGTTTCCCCTGAACCTCAAACCCATCAAAGGGAATCCAGCTATCTGTCTATTATCCAAAGCACAATCTAACGAAAGTTGGCTATGGCACCGAAGGCTCTCTCATCTCAACTTCGAGGATATTAACAAACTTGTCACAGGTGGTCATGTTCGAGGTCTTCCAATGCTCAAATTCGATCGAGAACATTTATGTGTTGCGTGTGAAATGGGGAAGCAGAGCCGTCAAAGTCACCCATCGATTGTAAACACTAAAGTTGTTGAACCATTAGAGTTAATTCACATTGACTTGTGTGGTCCATCATCTATCGAAAGCATCGGCGGTAGCAAGTATATTCTTGTCATCGTTGATGACTTCTCGCGTTTTACATGGGTGTTCTTTCTGAAGCACAAATCTGAAGCGACTCTCAAGCTGAAGATGTTTATCAAGCAGATTGAAGTACAACTGAAGAAAGTCGTTCGCAACATCAGGAGCGATAATGGTCTGGAGTTCAAAAATAAAGAATTCGAAGAATTCTTAGCTGACAAAGGAACCAGTCACAACTTCTCAGCTCCCTACACCCCTCAACAAAACAGGATTGTTGAAAGACGAAACCGATCTTTATGTGAGGCGGCCCGAAGCATGCTAAGTTTTGCTTCTTTACCTTTATATTTTTGGGTTGATGCTATTGCTGCAGCTTGTTTTACGCAGAACAGGTCTTATCTCAATAAGCGATTCACTCTCACTCCTTATGAGATCATCAACAACAGGAAGCCAAATGTCAAATTTTTCCATGTATTCGGCTCACGGTGCTTCATCTTCAATTCTAAAGAACATCGTAACAAGTTCGATGTCAAAGCCGATGAAGGGATATTTCTGGGCTATTCTCTCACTTCTAAAGCCTACAGGGTTTTAAACAAGCGCTCGAGGAAAATAGAAGAAACTTATTATGTGACTTTTGATGATAGCTATGTCAAAAACCTGAAGGCCAATAAAGACACAGTTGGAGAAATCTTTTCTCACACAGGCCAAGTCACAGCCTCGATTGCAAACCTATTTGAGAAGTTTGTTGAGTTATTCGATGAACTAGAGAAGGCCACTCTCTCGGAAGCTAGTGCAGCAGACAACAAAGTAGATCATCTGAAGCAACTCATCGAAGATGCTGCCAAGCGAATGAATGAAGGAGGATCAAGTTCCAACGACCCTCCACAGCACGATGCTTCAGTTGAGGGGGAGGAACCATCTTCTTCTTCACAGGCGGGCTTACATGTTGAGGGGGAGAACTGTTCTCCAGCTGCTCCCAAACGCCCAGCTGTACCCGAAAGTGCTACAACACCCGAAGGTGCGTCAACACCTGAAAGCTCGACACCACCCGAAACCCCTATAGCTTCGGAAACTCAAGACACACCTGAAAGCTTATCTGTCGAGGGGGAGAATGCAGATATGTCTTACGACTACGATAGTCAATCTGAACTAGAAGAGATGGTAAACACTGAATTGGATCCATCTTATGGTCCAAATTACCCTCCTCTTGTCAAATGGACCAGAGATCATCCTGTTTCCCAGGTTGTCGGTAATGTCTCTGAAAAGGTCCTGACCCGATCACAACTAAAGGCAAAACAAACTTCCTTATTTTCAAAAGTAGAATTTTGTATGTTTAACTCCTTCGTCTCAAAAGTTGAACCAAAGACAGTTAACACTGCTCTTGATCACTCCGATTGGGTTCAAGCTATGCAAGATGAACTGAATGAATTCGAAAGGAATAAAGTTTGGCATCTCATTCCAACTCCTCAAGATGCCTCAGTTGTTGGTCTCAAATGGGTCTTCAGAAATAAGATGGACAAGGAAGGCAACGTGATACGAAACAAAGCACGTCTGGTGGTGAAAGGATACTGTCAGGAGGAAGGAATCGACTATGAAGAAACTTTCGCTCCTGTAGCTAGGCTGGAATCCGTTAGAATATTTCTTGCCTATGCTGCACACAAAAACTTTGAGGTCTACCAAATGGATGTCAAGAGCGCATTTCTAAATGGAGAACTTGAAGAAACGGTGTACGTGGAGCAACCTCCTGGATTCGTCAATGAAAGGTACCCCAATCACTGTTACATTTTGGACAAAGCCGTATATGGACTGAAACACGCTCCAAGGGCCTGGTATGAAACGCTAACCAAATTTTTAAAGATGTCAAAATTCAAACAAGGTTCGGTTGACCCAACCTTCTTTCATAAGAAGGAAGGTAACCACCTTATGATTGTTCAAATTTATGTCGATGATATCATCTTTGGCTCAACGAATCCTGGCTGAACAGCTGAATTCAGAAAGCTGATGGAGACTAAATTTGAAATGAGCTCAATGAGTCCAATTAACTTTTCCTTGGTTTAAATATTAGACAGGGACCCGAAGGCATCTTTATTAATCAGGAAGCTTACACGAAGACTCTCCTCACAAAATTTGGCATGATGGGAGATTCAAAGGTTAGAGTTCCAATGGCGTTCGGCACCAAGCTTACTCCATCATTGGATAAGCCAGCAGTTGATATTACGCTATATCGCCAGATGATCGGTTCTCTGATGTATCTTACTGCTAGCAGGCCTGATATCATGTTCTCTGTTTGTTACTGTGCTAGATTTCAGGCGAATCCACGTGAACCTCATATGCTTGCAGTGAAGAACATACTCCGTTATCTCAAGCGAACTACCTCTTTAGGCCTATGGTATCCATCCAACTCAGGCTTCTTTGTTCAAGCCTACTCAGATGCAGACCTTGGAGGTTGTGGACTAGACAGGAAAAGCACCACGGGAGGCTGCCAATTCCTAGACGGGAAGTTGGTTAGTTGGCAATCAAAGAAACAGACCTGTGTATCTCTGTCTACCGCTGAAGCAGAATACATCGCAGCTGCCTCCTGTACTTCTCAAGTGATTTGGATCCAAAGTCAACTCTGGGATTATGGACTCAATATGAAAAAGATCCCACTATATTGCGACTCAGAAAGTGCAATTAGGATCTGTCATAACCTAGTGCAACACTCGAAGACTAAACACATAGCACTGAGGTATCACTTCATCAAGGATCATGTGGAAGATGGGAACGTCGAAATTCATTTTGTTCGAACCACTGATCAATTGGCCGACATCTTCACCAAAGCTCTTCCTGAAGCATCGTTCAACAAAATTCTACAAGGGCTAGGTATGATGGAATCGGAGTCAGTACCAAACATTACCTCTCAAACTCAAAAGTAAGAAGCGAAATAGACCGAACGTTCGGGTTCGGGTCTTGTACTAATGTACCGAAATGAACCGAACGCTCGGGTTCGGTTGAATAATTTGCTTTTCGCTCATCAATCAAAGGTAGTTTTCTTGGTTATAGATCTTATGTAAAATTGTTCCAAATGCATTTATCTTATTGTCAAAGTTATTCTCTTAGTTAAACCTATTTTCTTTGGCAACCGAAATATACCGATCGTTCGGGTTCGGTTCCAAAAATTTTCTCACCCGAAATAGACCGAACGCTCGGGTTCGGTTCCAAAGTTTTTCACAACCGAAATAAACCGAACGCTTGGGTTCGGTTCCAAATTTTTTTCTTAGTATTTTTTTGTCTTATTTTTTTTCTTTCATTTTAATTTTTTTTAGTATTATCAAAAAATTCCAAAAATATTTTTTTATAAATTCAAAAACTCCAAAAATACTTTGTTCTTTATTTTTTTTTAATTTTATTTGTGTGTTCGTTTACGGGGAAATTATTGAATTAGCTTAGTGTCCCTAGATGCTGCTGTATGTGTCCAAAGCCTCACCTGATTCTGAATAATAGGCCTTACTGACTTGGTATAAACAAACCTTGTCTTCCCAATTAGGCTTTCTTATTTATTCTAATCATGAGCTACCTAACTCTCTTCTCACATGAGATAAGAGTTTTCTGCTTGGTCCTATTTTTCACAGCAGAGGTACTTTGATTTCTTACGCCATCTAAATTGCATTTCTCCATCACATTTGTTTCACAAACGTAACCCTTGAGACTCTCAGAAATTACCACTGAGGTTTATGGTTGCACAATTTCTGTGTTAATGATCTTAGTTTCGTGCCACTACGATCTAAGTGAAACCCAAAATTCAATACCCAATACGAATTGACGGTGAACAATTAATTTGCTCTAGTTTTCACTAATGCATTGACGGACGTACCTCCTTGAAATCTCAAATTTTTCTTTTTGTGTGATTCCTATGAAATTGTTAACACCCATAACATTTCTTCCCTTGGGATCCAATTTTAAATTTTTGTTGAGATTTTATATATATATTTCCTAGCCAAATCAAATTATCTCTAACCTACTTGTTCAATAGACTACACCAGTCTCACAAGTACTTCATTCGCTTTTCTATCTTATATCAAGATTAGGAAGTTTGAATCGAAACGAAAGCCACCCTAATAAGCCTAGTTAAAAGAAGCCTTTCAACACTTCTTAATAAGTGTTTGATCGTTATTCAACGCGAAACCAAACAAACACTTTAAGGTCTCTCTTGAATTTGAAGGAAGAGATTCGTGCCCGAGATCATTTGTTTTGTGTCTTAATTGACATCACATATTTTTCCAAAAATGTTACTTTATTTCTTTTCTTTTACACCCTAAGCACGAAAATCTTTGATTTTCCTAAATTCAGGTTCTATTAATTACAAGGCATTTTACTTGGATTGGCAGTTAATTAAAGGTTGTGGTTGATTTTAATCCACGTGGGGGAATTTTTCAAAAGATGTCGTTACAATTTAAAGAGATAAGATGAAGACATGCTGACTCAGGCAGGAGTCTAATCGATTTGATTTCAAACGGCGCTAAAAAGGACAGCGTGCGAATCGGAACCGTTTAATTCCCAAACGACGCAAGAAGGGCGCGTGTGAATCTGAACCGTCTCGTCTCCAAACGGCGTCTGATGGGAAGGCGTGTTATTTGGGATCTGACATTCTCTCTCATGCGTGATCATCGGCAACCCCAACTGTCACGCATCAGTCAACTCTGGAAAAACCCTTCGTTTTTCAATAGAAGATTTGGGAAGATCTTTCTCTCTCCTTACACCACAATATAAAAGGCAAATTCCTCCACCGTTTACCTCTTTACTGAAATTCAAATTCCCAGAGCGCAAGCAATACCTAAACCTTCACTGTTCATCATCTTCTCCACTTTCTTCAAACAATGGCAGATTCATCTTCTGTTCACGCAACATCCCACATACTGCCCATTCGCCCACAACAAAACCTAATCATTGATTTAACCCGTCATGCTTACGACGCTTTCATGTTCCCTATTATCGAGTGTTTGAAGTTTTCTCCGATTGCTCTTGCACTTACAAGAGCTGAATCTGTTCTAATGGAGTTCTTGTCACAGATCTTTGCGACCGCTCACTAAGACAAGGTCGTTGACAGAATCTTCTTTGATATCTTTCAGCACAAGGCATCAATTTCAAAGCAAAGATTTTGCTCGCTGTTAGGGTTTGAACCTGATTCCTCGAGGGTTAACCCTGAAACGATTCCAATGGGGCATTTGTTCAACATGTTTTACAACATGGGTTATATGGAGATGCTTACTACGGTCACGAAGTTCAAGAAGTCGTGCCTACCTCCATAGTGGAACGGGATGTTCATTGTTCTATTCAAAGGGTTATCTGAAAGAAGTGCTGGATCTGATGGTGCCAGTCGGTTATTTCTGTCCATAATGTATGGTGTCTACAATGGCATCAACATGGATTATGGGTCTGTTCTATGGCAACAACTCATCCAGAGTCTCTCCTCTACCTCCAGACATTCCGAAATTTCATACGCTAGGTTCTGGACTCTGATCACAAAATGGGTGATGGACAAGTACCACGTCCCCATTGTCGTTGGTGCTCCAATGTCTTCGATTGGTACATTCCATACCACGAAGATCATTGTATCGGACGCTTCAAAGTTTCCATTCAACGGTTCAATTCCGGAAACTATGTATGGAGATGTTCCTGCTGATAGCCGGATTATCCAGACGAACAAAGGGTTCAAGTGTTCTGGTCCGAGGGATCTTACTCCGGAGATGTTGAAGTCTATTCATGACACCGACAAGCCTGCTCCAAGAGGCAAAAAGGCTGATAAGGGGAAACAAGTGGCTAAAGGAGCTAAAGGCCTGTCTCCAAAGAAGAGGAAACCAACCAAGGCTGCTCAGTCTCCACAACAAAAGAGGCGAAAAACTCAGCCGAAACGAAAGTTGATCATCGCTTCATCCTCAAGCGAGTCTGAGGGTGAGAGTTCGGATTCTGACGACTCTCCACGAGGCAACACTCCACCCAGATCTCCTACCCTAGAAGTTCATGTCTCTACTTCTCCCATTAACTCTCCACCTAAAACCATTCCTATTTCTATTCCCCCCATAACTTCCACTACTTCAATACCACCCACTTCAATCCCAATACCAACACCAATATTCACCGAAGCAACCATAACATCCACTGCAGATGTTAGAGCCAACGTATCTGATACGGGGGTTCATACTGATGCACCCGAAACCACAAAAGCACCCGAACCTACACCTATACCCGAAACAACCCAACCCGAACCTACCCATACTACTACACCACCAGCTTCACCACCACCACATTCTCCTGGTCATGCTTCAGAGGGAGAAGAACCATTCCTTGGCGGGGAAGATATGATGTTTGACTCGGTCTACTATAGTCCGTTTCAAATACAGAGTGATGACGATGACGACGCTCCTGTCACGAAACGACATCTCAAGGAGCTCCATGACAAAGTTGATTTACTCATTGCCTCCTCTTCCACTTCTCAGTCATCCCTTTCTGAAGATGCAGTTCAGAAGATTGTTGACGCTTTCTCCAAGGCTCAGCAAGATTCCATTGCTTCTGCAACCTCCGCCATTGATGCCTCAACAAAAGCCTGTCAGGCTGTGACCGAAAAAGTCGATAAACTATTTTCTGATGCCTCTTCCCTGTTAAAGTCTTTACAGGAGAGTGCAAATGCTGCCAAGACTACGTTGGAACCAATTGTTCAACAGCTAGCAACATCAGTCTCCACTGAGTTGAAGTCCTTCGCTTCTTTACGTCAAATGCTTTCAGACGACAACTCAGCCTTCCGCACAACCATTGACGAGCGTCTCTCGAAGCTACAAGAAGATTTGGCTGCTGAGAACTCTCTTATGGATGTTCTTTCCAAGAAGACCACTGCTCTGAAGGTCAAGAGTGTTCAACTCTCCCACTCTCAACAGGAGATTGACTCTCTTCGGTCCGAAAGGGAGGTGATAAAGGCATGTGTTTCGGATGTCCACTCTGCCATCTCCAACAACCTTGAAGCACATGATCCTATCCTTAACTATTCTGTGAGGCGTACCCTTGCAGAGAAGCTCGCTCCCGCCCTTGCCCTGCTCAGCAAAATCGAAGGGCTACTTGATTTCGTGTCCATTCCGAAACAAGGGGAGAGAAGGAATCTGTGTCCCAACCACCTCCTACCTCAAAGGCAACTCACACTACCGAACGTCCTCCAGTAGGCCAAGCCTCCGGTTCTGGTGTGAAAGACAAAGGCAAAAATATTGCTGAGGAAGAAGACAAAGAAACAATTGCCGACTTGTTGAAGCGTAGAAGTCGACGCAATGAGGCTGATGTCAGTGCTCGTGTGGCAAGAGAGGCTGAAGAAGCCGAACGTAAACAGAAGGAAGCCCACGACCTTCTTAAGAGTAGGAAAACTCTTTTTCCTGCTTGGACTCTCGAGAGGATGATAAAAGAAGCCATTGACACACTGAGTATCTTGTGGCTGGAACCTGTAATCTCTTTTGATTGTTCCAACACTGTTGACTCTCAGGTTGACATGCCACTGACCCGAAAGGCGTTCATCTTTCATGACTTCTCCAACGTTGCAGAGTTCCCTCATCCTCATCCACAGGTTGATCGGGACTTAATTGATTTCTATCTGAAGGCTGCTCAACCTCAGTATTAGACTTGGAGCGCTCAGAAGATTATCAACGTTCGGGTCTTGAAGCCGTATAGTGAAGGGAACTTCATTAACGTTCGGTTCAAGGTACTTCAGGTATCTGCCAAAACCGAACATGCTATTTCGCTTGCAGATCTTCCAAACCTTAATCCTCATGATTGGATTATCTTGCATAACATCCTTCTCACCAACGAAGCTGAATATGGTCTGATCATCGACCATCTCAAGAGGATGCTAGTGTGCTACATCATGGAAGTTGCACTGATGGATCAGGAGATTGCAAGCATATTTAAGAAGAAACCAAAAATATCTCCTGTTGGCTCTGCCAGTGATCTGAACCAAATGCAGATGGGTAAAATTGACCCGAGAAGGAATACGGTCATGTTCACCAGGAACGAAGGACAGAAATGTCTTTTCGCTTTGGCTGACAAACACCTCTACACCACTGCTTGCTTAGAGCATGTTTTGGGGATCATCCACAGATGCAAGCAAAACTCAGCGGATGATGTCAAGTACTTCGATGACATGATACAATGGTACATTCGGTTTAGACAGACTATTCTCGCTCTTATTACACGTCTGTTTGATATTGTAAAGAAGGCTCCCGCTGCTGGCCCAAAGAAGAAGTAGTCTCGCTCCAATTTGACGCAAAGGGGGAGATTGTTGGGTCGTGTTTTGTATTTAGTGTTGCGTCTATTGGGCTCGTTAGCTAGTCCATTTTTGTATCTCTGGTATGGGCCTGTCCATCCGTGAGTTTAGTAGGGTTTAATATAAATATAGGTGCTTGCATGCATCTTAGGTTAACGATAGTAACGATAGAATAGAACGATCAGAGGATTATTCAGAAGTTTATTATTATCGTTCTTGTAACCCTAAATCCTCTACAGCGGAAGTTCTTTATCGATCTCTACTGAGGATTATTAGATCTAATCATTCGACATATTTTGATCCATACTTGTCTTGTTTATTTTTTTATGTTCATCGTAATACCTGTTACAAAGATCTAATCGATCTTCAAATTTGTTTTATAACTTATCACAAATACATCTCACATGTTCAACTAAGGGTTGGAAACCCTAGAAATCCCAGTCCAAGTTCATTATGGAATAGGACTCTCTTATTGGACCTAATGGACCAATAAACTTTCAACTTGACTACTTTGGGTCTAGGAACCCTAATTGGGGTCTAAATGGACCGTATTCATAGAACTTTAGCATTTTGGACCATATGGGCCTAAAATAATTCATTTTATCTCTATTAGGCCTTGTTGGGCCATAACAACTCCAATAGCCCTAATGAGCCATAAACTCCATTCTTTTTATTCTAATGGGCCGTGAACTCGCATAACGGGGCCCAATGGGTCGGGAGCTAATTATTTGGGCCATATAGGATCATGACCAAGCATGCAAGGCCCAACCTACTCATCCTTCCTCTCTTCTTAGCCTCTCTCGGCCCAACTACATAAAAAAAGAAGAGAAAATGAATAATTAACCTAATGCATGACACCTCATTTTTGTTTAGAGGGTAACCAAGCTATTTACACACCATGTAACAATGCATTCTCATATCTCCATGCAAAATCTCTTCTTCTCTTTTCTTCTTCTACTCTCGGTCGAGACACCCATCACCCACCTCCATTTTTCTCATTCCAATCTACTTCAAAACACTCTCTATAACTCCTCCTTCTTCCTTCAAAATTTCGAGATTTGTGGGTGCTTTCAAGAGGATTCTTCACCAATATCATCATCCTTGGTAAGTTTTAGCTTAGATCCATGGTTTAGTTTCTTGATTACTTCAAAAATCTCCTCTTAACTCATGTTATTTTGTGATCTTGCTTCTTAGAACCCATCTAAGTCCAAAAACCTCTCAAGAAGCTTGTTAGGGCCGAGAATCACATCATCTTCTTCCATTTCTTCTTCAAACCGAGAACAACAAAGCAAGGTGAGTTCATACCCCCCTTGTTTTTGGTTTTATCTTGTTTTTGGTGGAGAATACAAGTCACCATGTGTTAGATCTATGTATTTGTGCATGTTATGTGTGATTTTCTTGTTTTATGTTGTGATTATGTGATAAAATATGATGGATCTCGAAAACTCTAACAAAAATGGGTGAGATTTCTAAGCCATACACTCTAAGCAACATTCTATAAAAGATGAAAGTGTTAAACATGTCTAAGACGTTGAAAAACTAAACAAAATCGTGTATAAGGATCATTTTTGACAAATAAACAAAAGTTGGGACATTTGTAACATTTACGGTTTTACAAGGGCAAAAAGGGGTCATATTTAAAATGGGTCTTTATGATGAGCATATTTTCCAAAGGGCCTAAAGTGTAATTTTTTGCATAATAAGCCTTGCTTTGGGCGTTTACGGTTTATTTGGGCTTAAAGAGTAAAATCTTGATTTTTATGGATTAAATTGTCATTTAATACAAATTTGTGCTAAAATGTAAATCTATGGACTTATGGGCTGAAAATGTCACTGTCTTTGAATTTGGGCCAAAAATGTTATTTTTATAAAAATTGGGCAGAAACTGTCATTTTCATCAAATAAGGGCTGAAAATGTAAATTTCTATAAAAATGGGCCGAAAACATAAATATATTTATATTTGGGCCAAATTTGCATTTTATTAGCTACTTGGATCAAAAATATAAATTCTCATGAATTAATGGGCTAAAATGTCAATTTTAACCAAAATGGGCCAAAGATGTCATTTTATTTGAAATAAGTCCAAAAATGTCTATTTTAAGTCTTAAGGGACCTAAAGTGACAATTTTTATGAAAAACGAGCTCAAACCGTAATGTTACGACTTAATGGACCAAAAATATCCTTATAATGAATGTGTCCTTTTTCATCACTTTGGTAAAACGTTCAACCTAAAATAGGCAATATCTTATCGAACAAACAAAATACACGATTTCATGTGTGTTGGGCCTAATACTCTTGATACATGGTTAATGGGCCTTGATGGTCTATTCAAATGTATGGGCCTAATATTTTTCCACCCCTCTTTCGTCACTTCATCTTCATGTGACCTCAATATTCCAACAAGCTTCGCCAACATGTAGTTCTTGAACTGCTCATGTGCTTTTACGGTAGAAACTACAGCCTTCCATTCAGATCTTAGCCCGTTCATGAACGTGACTTTTTGCTCAATTGGTTCACGTCCAATATTGTGCTTCATCATCCTACTGAGAAGATGATTATAGTGATTTAAAGTTTAATCTAGACTTTCTTCAGGCCTTTGTACAAAGGCTCCAAACTCTTAAAGAAATAGAGTTTGAGTAGAATGCTTAAGATTAGCATTACTTGAGTATAGTTGTAACAACGTAATTTTCAAAACAAAATTTTCCTTTTTCAACAACCAAAATTACATTTAAAATCATTCTCAAAGGAGTATTTCACAATTGTTATCACTCAAAACACATTCCCAAGGTCATAGACAAATATCCACTCTGTGTGTACGGTTCACGTCGGCGCCTTCCCACGGTCCTCGCTAATACCTGAAACACATAACACAACAACTGTAAGCATAAATGCTTAGTGAGTTCCCCAAAATACCGCATACAACACATACGCCACTCGAGGCTATAGCATGACCCTTCGTTCGATGTGTCTCAGCGGGACCCTCCAGTCCCGTAGCTCGTTGGACCCTCTGGTCCGATCATAGCTCGTTGGACCCTCCAGCCCAGTCTGTATCGTTGGACCCTCCGCTCCGGTCTATAAAACCATACAACATACACATATCACATAGCACATAATCTCATACATAGCACATAAGACCCTCTGGTCAACACATAATACCACTCTAGGTAACATATAGTGAGAAGACTCACCTCGTGTAACTCGGTAACTCGGAAATCTCGGACTCAGTGAAATAAGACCTAGCCTCTGCCTAATCATGTGAAATAAACACTCGTCATCAACATAAGGCTAGACCATTCCCTCTAATCACTCTCAGGAAAGGTAAAAGACCATTTTACCCCTTACTTGGCTCAAATACACTAAAGTTGACCAAACCCTAAAAGTCAACAAAAGTCAACCCTCCGGGTTACGCTGCGCGTACCAAACGTGTACGCTAGGCGTACCCGGAGCCTTCATAGAATCGGGGTACGCGGCCCCTTACGCCGCGCGTACTGGGATTACGCCCAACGTAATACCCAACTTCCTTATCCATCTCATTCAGATCTTAACCGGTTAAGACTTGCATCCAAAATTCAGATCTGACTCCTCTAATATGACTTAATCCATAAAGTTGAAACCTTTAAGCCTTTGCATGGCTGTAAAGGTCACTTTGTTCTCAAAACACCTTTCCTCTTTCCATAATGAGACTATAACTCATGCATGGCACAAGATCCACGTCCAAGACTGGATTTTTATGAATCCTTAACATAATATACACTAGAAAAGGTCAGATCTAAGCCCATGGAGACTCTTTGCACACAAAGTCTCCAACTTTGAACCAAAAACCCTAAAAATGGTCCAAAAAGCAAAACTTATGAAGAACAAGGAAAGCTTTGAGCTTTTTACCTCAGAAAGGATCTCCAACCACTATAGAACTCGGATCTACACTTGTTCTTCAACTTCGAGCTCCAACAATGGCTCCTTCTTCTCCTTCTTCACATTGAAAAGATAACTTCAAGCTCAAAAACACACACACAAGCTAAAGCACGGATCTCAGCTCTCTAAGGACTCACTCAAGGGGATATGGTGGCTAGGGCAAAGGACTACATGTTCCTTTTATAGTGCACAAGCCAGAAATCAGGGTTTGCATCTGGGCTCACTATGCCCAGCGTACCCAGGCGAGTCCGCGTTCAATTTAAGCGCATGAGTACGCGCGGCGTACACCTCAGTACGCCCAACATACTCACCAATCCAACATACAACTTTAAGGGACTAATTTGCCAACTCTCCAAAATAGAAGGGTCATAAAGCTTACCCAAATTTCGGGCTATTACAATTCTCCCCCACTAGAGCCAGACTTCGCCCTCGAAGTCTCATGCCGCGAACAACTCCGGATGCTGCTCCAGCATCTCCGACTCTGGCTCCCATGTCAGCTTGGACCCTCTCCGATGTTGCCACTGGACCTGAACCAAGGGTACTTCCTTGTTCCTCAGAACATTGATCCTCCGATCCAAGATTGCGATTGGCTTCTCAGCATAATTCAGACTTGCGTCCACCTGGATATCATCTAACGGTACCACTGCTGACTAATCGGCAATATACTTCCTCAACTGCGACACGTGGAAGGTATCATGAATCTGGTCCAACTCCGCAAGTAGCTCCAAGCGATACGCTACTTTTCCCACCCTCACGATCACTCTAAACAACCCAATATACTGGGGTCCCAGCTTGCCCCTCTTCCTGAATCGGATCACTCCTTTCCAAGGAGATATCTTCAGGAGCATGAAATCACCGATTGGGAACTCGAGTTCGGATCGTCGCCTATCCGCATAACTCTTATGGCAACTCTGATCAGTCAATAACCTCTGTCTGACCTGCCGTATCTGCTCTGTCGTCTGAAGCACTATCTTCGTACTACCCATCACACGTTGCCCTACCTCGCCCCAGCAAATGGGGGTACGACACCTCCTTCCATACAACAGCTCAAAAGGTGGCATACCAATGCTCGAGTGATGGCTGTTGTTATAGGAAAACTCAGCCAAGGGCAAATACGTGTCGCAACTCCCGCCGAAATCTAGTACACATGCTCGAAGCATGTCCTCGAGCGTCTGAATCGTCCGCTCGCTCTTCCCGTCGGTTTGTGGGTGGTATGTGGTACTAAAATGCAGCCTCGTACCCAATTCCTCATGAAATTTCTTCCAGAATCTGGAAGTGAAACGCACATCTCGATCTGAGACGATCAAGATCGGTACTCCATGCCGCGATACCACCTCCCTAACGTACAACTCTGCCAGCCTCTCTGTGGAAGAACTCTCACTGATGGCAAGGAAGTCAGCGCTCTTCATCAACCTGTCTACAATCACCCAAATCGCATCGACACCCCTAGCCGTCCTCGGAAATTTAGTGATAAAATCCATGGTAATCTATTCCCACTTCCATTCAGGAATCTCTAATGGCTGCAAATTACCATGCTGACGCTGGTGCTCGGCCTTAACCTTGCGACAGGTCAAGCACCTCTCTACGAACCATGCGACGTCCCTCTTCATACAGGGCCACCAATACTCCCTTTTTAGGTCCAAATACATCTTAGTGTCCCCGGGATGGATCGAGAACTTCGATCTATGCGCCTCCTCCATCAAGATGGTACGCGCTCCGCCCACAAACGGTACCCAAACCCGACCCTGAAAGGTCATAAGTCCTCGACTATCGGTAACAAACTCCGATACCTTCCCGATCACTCGCTCCCTCTTATGGTTCTCTGGTCTCACGGCCTCCACCTGGGCCCCTCGAATGGTGTCCCATACCGGATTCATCACTGTCAATCTCATGCAAACATCTCGTATCGGGGCGCCCTCCACCCTACGGCTCAGGGCATCGGCTACAACATTAGCCTTGCCCGGGTGGTACAGGATCTCATAGTCGTAATCCTTCACCATATCCAGCCATCTCCTCTGGCGCATATTCAGGTTGGGCTGATCCATCAAATACTTCAAACTCTTGTGGTCCGTGTATATAGTACACCGAACCCCATACAGATAGTGACACCAGATCTTGAGGGCTAACACCACTGCCCCCAACTCTAGATCGTGGGTGGGATACCTCGACTCATGAGGTTTCAGCTGCCTCGATGCATATGCTATCACATGCCCCCTCTGCATAAGCACCGCTCCCAACCCTGATATCGATGCATCACAGTACACTACAAAATCCTCCATCCCTTCTGGGAGTGCGAGCACCGAAGCTTCGCACAATCTCTGACGAAGTGTCTCAAATGAGGTCTGCTGCTCCGGACCCCATGAAAAAGCAACCCCCTTCCGGGTCAACTTGGTGAGTGGCACGGCGATCTTAGAGAAATCCCTGATAAATTTCCTATAATAACCAGCCAACCCAAGGAAACTCCTGATCTCGGTAGATGACCTCGACACCTCCCAACTCATCACCGCCTCGATCTTTACCGGATTGACCAATATCCCCTTCTGGTTAACGAGGTGCCCTAGGAACTGGACCTCTCGTAACCAAAAATCAAACTTTGAGAATTTGGCATAAAGCCTCTCCGATCTCAGAACTTCAAGGATCTCCCTCAAATGCTCCTCATGCTGCTCTCTGGATCTTGAGTACACCAAGATATCGTCAATGAATACGATCACCGAACGATCCAACATCGGCCTGCACACCTTGTTCATGAGGTCCATGAACGCTGCAGGTGCATTGGTGAGCCCGAAAGGCATAACCACGAACTCGTAATGCCCGTAACGAGACCTGATTGTTGTCTTCTGTATATATTCATCCCGAACCCTCATCTGGTGATATCCCGACCTCAATTCTATCTTGGAGAACCAAGACGCTCCCTGCAACTGATCGAACAGATCGTCGATCCTCGGTAACGGATAATGGTTCTTGACCGTCAGCTTGTTCAACTCCCGGTAATCAATACACATCCGGTGTGAACCATCCTTCTTCTTCTTGACAAAAAGGATCGGCGCTCCCCAAGGTGAGCTACTCGGTCTAATAAACCCCTTCCCCAGCAGCTCCTGAAGCTGCGAGGATAACTCCTGCATCTTAGGCGGCGCGAGGCGATAAGGCGCCTTAGTGATAGGTGCTGCTCCCGGAACCAAATTGATACGGAACTCCACTTGCCTCTCGGGAGGCACACCCGGCAATTCCTCGGGAAAAACATCTGGAAACTCGCACACTATCGGAACCTCATCAATCGAACTTGGCCTCTCAGCGGCCACTCGCGTGTCCATCACATAGGCTACGATTCCGCTGCAGCCCTGCTGCAAACTCTGCCTCGCCCTGGCAGCCGAACAAAACGCTAACCCACATTGGGTTCCATCGCCGTACACTGTAAGTACTCCCCCACTAGGGTCTTGGATAGCTCCAAATCGGCTCAACTAATCCATGCCCACTATAACACACACGTCCCCCATCGCAATCGGGACCAGATCTATCGGGAACTCCACACCGAAGATCTCAAGTATACATCCTCGAATCACATCCGTAGCAAACACCGCTCGCTCGTCAGCTATGGAAACTCACAGAGGTCAACTCAACGCCTGTTGACGGATACTAATGTGCTGACTAAATGCCAAGGAAACAAATGACCAACTCGCACCCGAGTCAAATAATACCAAAGCAGGCACATAACTCACAAGAAAAGTACCTGCGCATATCATCATATAAGCAGTCAACTGGAAAGATCTCCCACGAGCCTTTGGTGCCTCGGCCTTTACTGGCTGAACCTCGGTAGCCCTAGCAGCAGGCGTAGATCCCTGAAGTAGCTGAGGGAACTCGGCCTTCCGATGGCCGGTCTGGTTGTAATGGAAGCAAACCGAAAATCCCTTGGGGCAATCCCTTGCGATATGCCCCTCCTTCCCACACTTGTAGCATACTCCTGTCCGGCATGACCCCTCGTGACTCTTGCCGCACTTCCCACAAGTGCGGCCCTTCGCGCTCCTAGATCTCGAATCAGCGGGTATGGCCTGCTTGGCTGCCGGCTGAGACTGAGTCGGGCGCCGATCCATCCTCTGTGACTCGGCCTCCTCCCTGGCCTGAGTCTCCAACTCAATCTCCCTCTTCCAAGCATTTGCTTGGAGCTTAGCAAATTTCCGGTAAGTCGAGTTCGCCATGAACTCCCGAATATCTCTCCTCAAAACACTTAGATACCGGCTCATGCGAGCCTGCTCAGAAGACACCTGCCCAGGGCAAAACATCGCCCTCTCATGAGACTTCCTGGTAATAACTTTAACAGAATCAGTACCCTGTTTGAGGGTCAAGAACTCCTGAATCAACCGTTCCCTCTCCACCGGGGGAACATACTCGTCTCTGAACATGGCGGTGAATCTCTCCCAGGTCACCTCAGAAATCTCTGCCAGAGTGAAGTTCTCCGTCACGAACTTCCACTAATCCTTCGCTCCCAAGCGGAGCTGGTTCAGAGCGAACCATACCCTCAAGTGCTCTGGACAAGAATACGTATAGAAACATCCCTCGATGTCAGAGATCCATCTCATCGCAGCAATCGGGTCTTGCGTTCCATCAAACTCTGGTGGCTTCGTGTTACTGAACTCCCGAAACAACAACGAGTCACCTCCTTGAGGTCTGACAGCAGCAACAACAGCAGTAGCTGCAGCAGCCACAACCTCGGTCACTACTGCATACCGCTCGTCAAAGGTCTCAATCAATGTGGTCTTGATGTCCCCAAACATCTCTGGAATCTCAGCCCGGATGGCAGCAGCCACCTCCTCATGAATCAATCGGCGGATCTCCTCGTCGCTGACACCACTGCTCTCAGGTGTGTGTCGTGTCCCAACCATGATGCCTCTGAAATACAACATATAAATATCAGAGACTCGATCGAGCATACTCGCACTCAATAATGCAACCCTACTCTTCCTCCAATATCCAAAGGATTCTTACTTGGACTGCTCACTGATCTGGTGTCTTCAGTAGTATGGGCCCTATACTACTGACCACACCGCATCAACATTCACCCCAAGTCCTCCTCCTTGGATCCCAGATCACAAGTACTCTACTCTCGCTATGCATTGGCTACCCTCCGATAGACCTCTCATGAGCTCCTAACTGCTACCTACTCGCTCTCAAGGCATCTCATAGCAGCAGTAATCTCCTAGGCTAAGGCATCACAAATCAGGCCACTCTAGTCCTAGTATGAATACCTAGCCTACTCTAGCATGCATAACATAACATAACATATCTCATAACACATAATGTAAGGCTATTTTGGGGATTCACCGTTTGGGCGTTGGCTGACCGTACACACTGCTCTGCTCTGGTTGTCTAAAAACTCCCTGCACTTTTAGAAAATTTAGTTTTTATCGTTGATGTAACAACGTAAGTTTCAAAACAAAATTTTTCTTTTTGACACAACCATTTTCATATAAAAAGTTTTACAAAATATCCGGTAATAGTTATCAAAACATACCGTATCCCAAGATCACAAAAATCAATCCTCTCTCTCTCTAGTGTGGACGCATAACGTCGGCGCCTTCCCAAGGTCCTCGCTAGTACCTGAAACACATAACACAACAACTGTAAGCATAAAAGCTTAGTGAGTTTCCCCAAAATACCCTTACACACATATGCCTTTCCAGGCCATACTTCACACGACCTTCCGGTCCATGTGTTTCAGGGGACTTCCGTCCCAGTCCCAGTAGACCTTCCGGTCCTACTCGTGTTGACCTTCCGGTCCATGTCATAATGCCTTCCGGCCCATATCATACATAGCATTCATATCATACACATAACGCATACAAAACATGCAACTCATAGCATACAAGACCTTCCGGTCACACATAGGTATCCTTCCAGGTACAGTATAGTGAGAAGACTCACCTCTGATATCTCGGTAAGTCTCTGCCTCGGTAGAAATGTGACCTAGCCTCCGCCTAATCACATAAAGCAAATATTCCCATAAATACAACTGCACTCAACCCTAAAAGTCCACAAGGTCAACGGTCAACTTCGACCCGACTCGGCGAGTCTACACGTGTCAACTGACTCTCTCTCGAACCCTCTCTTGGCACGTCGAGTGTTTCCCCAACTCGACGAGTTCCACCTGGCAAGAATCGCGGGGCCACCCCGACTCAACTCGCCGAGTCCCAAGAACAACTCGGCGAGTTCCAACTCGAACTCAGACACCTGACTCACCCTGACTCACCGAGTCATTCCCCCAACTCGACAAGTCCACTCACTGAGTGGTTAATGGGCAACCTTCAAACTACCCGCCGAGTCCCAAGAACAACTCGGCGAGTTCATGCCATGCACAAACTAAAGACGACTTCTGAGGTTAGATCTGTTCCATCAAATCATAGATCTAGCCTCTCAAAGCATGATAATCATGTAAAGTTCGGATCTTGACGCACAAACAACCTCTATTTGCTCTTATATGATGTTTTATCCCCATATATCACAACCCATGGTCAAAACCCCCAAAGATCTTCATAAAGATTGAATAGTAAAGCCCTCTGGACCTCAATGGATCCAGATCTAATGCCTCAACGCACACAGGGACGTATTGGCCTCAAAACTAGTCAATAAAGGGTCCAAGAAACTCTAAATCCACATCATCATCATAACAATAGAAAAGGAGCCGAGATATTACCTCTAAAGTGATGCTCTGAGCTCCAAAATCATAGGATGTCCACTTCCCTTGCTTCCTCTTGGCTAAAACCTCATTTTCCTTGTTAAACAAGTTTCAAATGTTAACAATGGCCTTCTCTCTCTTCCCAAAACGCTCAAGTGCTCTAGGGTTTCTCTCATGGGACTGATAGATGCAAATGACGGCCCTAAGGGCCTTTAAATAGGTCCCAAACCCAAGAAATTAGGGTTTCATTAAACAGCGTGGACTCGCCGAGTCAACCCCTTGGACTCGCTGAGTCCAGACGCGAATTCGCGTGGACATCCACGACCATACTCGGCGAGTTTATACTCCAACTCGCCGAGTCACCTCTCAAAATCCAAAAATAAATGAATAAGAAATAATACCTGGGAACCCGGATGTTACAATTCTCCCCCACTAGAATCAAACTTCGCCCTCGAAGTCTCACTCCAAAAACAACTCTGGATGTTGCTCCCGCATCTCACGCTCCGGCTCCCAAGTCAACTCTGACCCTTTCCGATGCTACCACTGGACCTGCACCAGAGGTACCTCCTTGTTTCTCAAAACCTTGATCTTCCGATCCCTGATCGCCACTGGTCTCTCAGCATAATTCAGGCTCGCATCCACCTGAATATCCTTTAATCGCACTACTGCCAACTCGTCGGCTATACACTTCCGCAGCTGCGACACGTGGAAAGTGTCATGAATCTGACCCAAATCTGCTGGTAACTCCAAACGATAGGCTACCCTGCCTACCCTCGCAATCACGTTGAAAGGACCGATATATCGGGGCCCCAACTTACCCCTCTTCCTAAATCGAATCACTCCTTTCCAAGGAGAGACCTTCAGGAGCACGAAGTCGCCGACCTGAAACTCGAGCTCGGACCGGCGTTTGTCCGCATAACTCTTCTGCCGACTCTGAGCGATCAACAACCTCTGTCTGACCTGCTGGATCTGCTCTATCGTCTGAAGCACAATCTCGGTGCTGCCTATCACACGCTACCCTACTTCTCCCCAGCAAATGGGGGTTCGACACCTCCTCCCATACAACAGCTCAAAAGGCAGCATGCCAATGCTCGAATGATGACTGTTGTTATAAGAAAACTCTGCCAAGGGAAATACGTGTCCCAAATCCCTCCGAAATCCAATACACATACCCGAAGCATATCCTCGAGCGTCTGAATCGTCCGCTCACTCTGCCTGTCCGTCTGTGGGTGGTATGCGGTACTGAAATGCAGCCTCGTACCCAACTCCTCGTGAAATTTCTTCCAAAATCTGGAAGTAAATCGCACATCTCAGTCTAAAACAATCGAAATCGGAACTCCATGCCGCGATACCACCTCCCTCACATACAATTATGCCAGCCTCTCAGCAGAAGAGTTCTCACTGATAGCAAGAAAGTGAGCGCTCTTCGTCAACCTGTCCACAATCACCCAAATTGCATCGACACCCCTCGCGGTCCTTGGCAATTTGGTGATGAAATCCATGGTAATCTATTCCCATTTCCACCCGGGAATCTCTAATGGTTGCATTTTACCATGTGGATGCTGGTGCTCAGCCTTAACCCTGCAGCAAGTCAAGCATCTCTCTACAAACCATGCGACCTCCCTCTTCATACCGGGCCACTAATAATCCTTCTTCAGGTCCAAATACATCTTAGTGGCTCCGTGATGGATCGAGAACTTCGATTGATGAGCCTCTTCCAATAAGATGGTACACGTTCCGACCACGGACGGTACCCATATCCGACCCTGAAAGGTCATAAGCCCCCGGCTATCAGCAACGAATTCCGATATTAGCCCGACAACTCGCTCTCTCCTCTAGTTTTCTGACCTCACAGCCTCATCCTGGGCCCCACGGATAGCATCCAACACCGGGGTCATCACTGTCAATCTCAAGCAAATATCCCGAATTGGGGCACCCTCCGCTTAAGGCTCAATGCATCAGCTACCACATTAGCCTTGCCCGGGTGGTACAGGATCTCACAATCATAATCCTTGACCACGTCCAACCACCTTCTCTGACGCATATTCAGGTTGGGCTGATCCATCAAATACTTCAAGCTCTTGTGGTCCGTGTATATCGTACACCGAACCCCGTACAGATAATGTCGCCAGATCTTGAGAGCGAACACTACCGCTCCCAGCTCAAAGTCACGAGTGGGATATCTCGACTCATAAGGCTTAAACTGCCTAGATGCATACGTTATCACATGCCCCCTCTGCATAAGCACCACTCCCAATCCGGATATCGATGCATCACAATATACCACAAAATCCTCCATCCCATCCGGAAGAGCTAATACTGGGGCCTCGCATAACTTCTGGCGAAGTATCTCAAATGAAGTCTGCTGCTCCGGACCCCATGAAAATGCAACACCCTTCCAGGTCATCTTGGTGAGTGGCACAGCGATCTTGGAGAAATCCTTAATAAATCTACGATAATAGCCGGCCAATCCCAAAAAGCTCTTGGTCTCGGTGGGTGACCTTGGCACCTCCCACCTCATGACTGCCTTAATCTTGGCCGGATCGACCAATATCCCATTCTGGTTGACGAGGTGTC
Organism: Lactuca sativa; assembly: GCF_002870075.4. Lineage (NCBI taxonomy): Eukaryota > Viridiplantae > Streptophyta > Magnoliopsida > Asterales > Asteraceae > Lactuca > Lactuca sativa. The sequence continues at coordinate 107,024,061 of NC_056628.2, forward strand.
CCAAGAACTGAACCTCCGGCAACCAGAACTCACATTTGGAGAATTTGGCATATAGCCTCTCCTATCTCAGGACTCCAAGGATCTCTCTCAAATGCTCCTCATGCTGCTCTCTAGATCTCGAATACACCAATATGTCGTCGATGAACACGATCACCGAGCGATCCAAAATCGGTCTGCACACCCTGTTCATGAGATCCATGAACACCGCCGGTGCGTTGGTGAGTCCAAAAGGCATCACCACGAACTCGTAATGCCCATAACGAGTTCGGAATGCTGTCTTCGGGACGTCCTCCTCCTGCACCCTCACCTGATGATATCCCAACGGATACTAATGTGCTGACTAAATGCCAAGGAAACAGATGACTCGCACCCGAGTCAAATAACACCAAATCAGGTACATAACTCACAAGAAAAGTACCTACGCATATCATCATATAAGCACAACATCATAAGCAAAAGATAAAGTACATAATACATACCAGCCACAACATCGGGTACCGCGCGAACTTCCTCTACAGTCAACTGAAAAGCTCTCCCACGAGCCTTTGGAGCCTCGGCCTTCACCGGTCGAACCTCGGCGACCCTAGCAGCAGGCGCAGATCCCTACGTCGATCCCTGGTGCAGATGAGGGCACTCGGCCTTCTGATGGCCGGTCTGGTTGCAATGGAAGCAAACCATAAATCCCTTGGGGCAATCCCTGGCGATTTGCCCCTCCTTGCCACATTTGTAGCAAGCACCCGATCGACAGGCCCCTCATGACCCTTGCCGCACTTTCCACAAGTGTGGCCTTTCTGGCTGTAAAGGTCACTTTGTTCTCAAAACACCTTTCCTATTTCCATAATGAGACTATAACTCATGCATGGCACAAGATCCACGTCCAAGACTGGATTTTTATGAATCCTCAACACAATATACACTGGAAAAGGTCAGATCTAAGCTCATGGAGACTCTTTGCACACAAAGTCTCCAACTTTGAACCAAAAATCCTAAAAATGTTCCAAAAAGCAAAACTTATGAAGAACAAGGAAAGCTTTGAGCTTTTTACCTCAGAAGGGATCTCCAACCACTGTAGAACTTGGATCTACACTTGTTCTTCAACTTCTAGCTCCAACAATGGCTCCTTATTCTCCTTCTTCACCTTGAAAAGATAACTTCAAGCTCAAAAACACACACACAAGCTAAAGCACGAATCTCAGCTCTCTAAGGACTCACTAAAGGGGATATGGTGGCTAGGGCAAAGGACTACATGTTCCTTTTATAGTGCACAAGCCAGAAATTAGGGTTTGCATCTGGGCTCACTACGCCCAGTGTAACCCCTGGGTACGCCCAGTGTACCCGGGCGAGTCTGCGTTCAATTTAAGCGCGTGAGTACGCGCAGCGTACACCTCAGTACGCCCAGCGTACTCACCAATCCAACATACAACTTTAAGGGACTAATTTGCCAACTCTCCAAAATAGAAGGGTCATAAAGCTTACCTGGATTTCGGGTTGTTACAATAGTTCCTTGATCCTATCCCATATGGTTTTTGCTGTGTCGCATGAACTTACCAAATGAAAAGTGTCTGGTGGCAAAGCAAACCTATGATTCTCATCGCTTTAACGTTGCTTTTCACCTTATTCTTTTCATCTTGTGGTATGTCTTTTACATCAAGAAGAAGCTTGTTGTAGTCGGATTGAGTTTTAATTTATCTTGTTCCTGTATGAGCAAACGTCTTGACAGTAATGGCTTCCCATATAAGATAGCCATTGTCTTCAAGCCCTAGGACGTAATCTTCAAAGTGCAACGCCCACACTTCATAATCATTGGGGAAAAGAATAGGGATTCTGGTTGTAGATCCAATATTGCTTGAAAGATTTATGGAGTTAACTTGAAAATCGTCTGACATGTTTAAAGATTGACTAAAACATGTATGAATCATATGTGCAAACTAAAATAGTTTTAGGGTAATATAAAGATCAAAGATCAGCGTTAATAACAATGATGACGACCAAACCAAATCCAATAATAGCTGAAATCCTAAAAACTATTTTAACATAAGAGATGCAAATAGATTACACAGTCTCTTGCTTTGATACCAATTGTTGTGATTAAAGCTCTTAAAACCAAATAGATTCAAACAGATGAATCAAGAATGTGTCGAATGATTAAAAGTCACAACCTTAGAAGAGCTCAATAAAGAACTGCTACTGTAGAGGCTATGTAGGGTTTACAATGGCACGATTAGCTCATACACGATGCATGCATGCATCTTAAATAATAAAACCCTAAAAGTAAATGACAGGTGCACAAGCCCAACCCGGATACAAAATAGACTATACAAAAAGCCCATAAAGACGCAACACTAAATACCCGACAATATTAGTCTCTCTCTCTCTCTCTCTCTCTCTCTCTCTCTCTCTTTTGCGAAAGTAATGGGAAGGTGTCACAACTAAGAATTTTGAGGCCTTGTAACTACAACACTTATATCAATTATGAACCAACAATATGAAAGCATGTATGATGCTTATTCAATAACAACAAAACTTCATCAAATACTTCATTCAAGCACTACAAATAGTCAACACAAAATTGGAAACCTTTGAAATTCCGGTTTAAGTCCATTTTGGACTAGGAATTCCTTATTGGACCTAATGGACCAATGAGCTTCCAATTTAACTATCTTGAACCTAGAACTCTCAAATGGGCCCTAATTGGACCCATATACATGAAACCTAATATTTTGGGCCTTATAAGCCTAAAATGAACTAGGTTATCTTTAATGGGCCTTATTGGGTCCCAGCAAATTTAAATTAGCCCTAATAGGTCATAAAAATCATTCTTTGATTTTTATTGGGCCAAAAATCATCTAACATAACCATATAATGGGCTTAAGCATACAAGGCCCAATTCTTTCATTTTCCCCTCTCCATTCTCGGCCCAAACCACAAAGGAAAGAGAGAGTTGACTTCTCATGGCCACCTCACTATTATTTGTTGGGTTTCCATGCAAAATCTCATGCTTCTATACAACCATCACCTCACTCACTCTCTCTTCTCTCCTCTCTTTCCTTCTCTCGGCCGAACACAACACAAACACACACACACACACCTCACAAAAATTCTCTCTAAACCACTCTCAAGATCATCTTATTTTCCTTTGAAGATCTCGAAATTTTGGCTTGAAATCTAATGATTTTCATCAAGTAGTTCACATCTTTGGTAAGTTATTTCTTTGATTCATAACATATCTTCTTCATTTTACCAACAATCTTCCTTATCTCATGCAAAATCATGATCACTCTCTTAGAAATCATCTAAGTTCGAGATTTACCAAGAGGACTTGCTAGGATCGAAACTTCTTCATTTTCTCTCTTCAAAACCGAAACTACAACTCAAGGTGAGCTTCATACCCCTCTCTTTTTGGTTTTCATGTGTTTTATGGGGGAGAATACAAGAAAATGTGTATATCTATATGTATATGTGTGCTATGTGTGATTTTATACATGTATGTGTATATTTATGTGTTTTTGTGATAAATATGTAACTAAAAAGAGATAAACCTCGAGATCTATGGCATGAGAATAGAAACAAACATAATCTAAGTTATTCTACACTAAACAAGTCAAGAATAATAATTTCTAAGATTATGACAAACATGTTTCAACATAAAAATCCATTTTTGGGCTTAAAATGTCAAATATACAAAACTAGGGTTAAAAATGGCCAACTCATGGTTTCTTAAGGGCCAAAAGAGTCAAAACAGTTTCCATAATTGTTTTTTTGAATAATAAAATTTTCAAAGGACTTAAAATGTAAATTTTTAGCTTAATGGGTTAATTTTGGGCTTTTTGGCCCAATAAGCCTCAAATTGCGAAAAATGACAATTTAAGGGGCTGAAATGAAACTTTCTGTAAAATAGGGGATAAATAGCATAATAAAACTATTTTAAGGGTCAAAAATGCTTTTCACTATCAAAAAAGACCAAAAATGTAAAGTTTTTAGATTTTGGGCCAAAACTGTAAAAGTTGCGAAAAATGGGGTTTTAACCGAGAATCACCATTCTGGAAGGGCTGAATCTATTAATAAAATAAATTTTGGGTTAAAACTGTCTTTTCAACAAGTTTATGATGCAAAAGTGTCAAGAAAATGTTTTAAGGACTAAAAATGAAATTCTTTTATATAAAGGACTAAAAATGTTATTTTTATAAAAAAGAAAGGTAGTGAAAAGGTCAAACTTCTACTTTTAAATAAATTAATTCATTAAGTCAAAATACAAAATCCACGACTACTGACAAAATGGAAAACAAATACACATTCAACACCAAATATCGCTATAAACGAATTGATTCGGTCTTGAATCAATACAAAACAACAATCGTTAAATCATACACTTCAATAGAAACGCGATAACTACGATGAGTAAATCTACAAACTTTGGGATTGAGAGTTTCAAATCATGCTTGATGGATCTTGCAAGTCCATCAAAATGATCTTTGGGCCCAAAGGGATAACGCTTATGTGTTACTGGGCCTCCTATGACCCAATTACGTGTAAAAGGACTTCCAATAGCTCTGATGTACTAATGGGCCCTAGTGACCCATTAGTAAGGCTAGTAAGGTCAAAGTAATCAAATGCGAGTTGGACCATCGTGTCTTTCGCATCCCCGACAACCTTAGGTACTTACGATAGTGGTGGGACATAGTGTCCCTCTTCTCTTCGTTTGCTATGGCTTATGAGAAATTAAAGTAGACGAAATTAGGACGATATACAATGTGGAGTAATCAATGTTCGTTCGTTAAGACAATACAAAAATCAATAATCACGGATCCCTATCAGTATCGGAAAACATCGGGTTTTCCGGGAAATTCAATACCACTCGCTCGAAATGTTTATAACTTAATACAAAATTACCCTTCGTATATATGTTTTGAAAACATTCATGCATCAACTTATGGATCTTCATGTACACTTTGATAAACAAAAGTATTTTAAGAAAATATCGGATTTTCTGGGTTTTTCAAACTACACAAATCATTTTATCACAACATTGCTTATGAACTCACTAACATTTCATATGTTGACGTTTTTCCAAAATAACTTGTATTCTCAGGTAACATGTAAGCGGAAGGGTAATATGAAGTAATGTTAGGATGTTATGTTGTTAAAAGCACTCAAACAATTTATGTTATGAATGTGTAATGTTAAAACAATGTACTTGATGTGAACAATTCCAGATGTAATATATTGATGCAGGGTGACATTTATGTTATGATTCATGTATATTCATTGTGATGATATTCAGTTAAAGTGACGCGAGCCCTTGGACGTTTCCGCCGTCTGGTTCGGGGGTGTGACAGAAGGTTATATGAAGATGGTGTAGTGATGAAGCGATGGTAAAAGTTGACGATGTGATGACGCGATAGTCAAAATTGAATATTAATTAGTCAAAGAAGTTTTTGGATAGTTAAAATTGATGTTTCACATGTAATGATGTAACACCCCAAAGTTTGGAAAGTCAAGAAAAGAAAGAAGACCTCAATTTTAAGGGGGGGACTCGGCGAGTCCATGGAGGGACTCGGCGAGTCCGAGCGGGATCCGGGCCGAGGAGTAAGTGACCGACTCGGCGAGTCGGCCAAGGTGACTCGGCGAGTCTGGTCTGTGCGAGGAAAACCCTAATTCCGGGAGTTGTATCCTATATAAAGGGTGTTATGTCCCTCCCTCAGCCCCCATATCACTCCAGAAGACTTGTAAACCCTATAATTCGTGGGAGCTTCAATTATTGAGAGAAATAGCTTTGGAGGAAGGAGACTTTGGAGAGGAAACTTGAAGATCAAGAAGGTTGCTTCAAGGGAGGGGTGTGTGCTCGAGATCTACTTCAGTTTGTGTTCATCTTGGAGGTATTAAGCTGCCATTTTCTCTTCTTTGCATCTAGATCTATTTTGTCATGAGATTTGGGGGTTTTATGGTTGTTCGAGACCCAAATCGGGTTAGGGGCTTAGATATGTTGTTGCCACTTCAGATCTATGGTTGGGTGAGTCCATTATGTCATAAAGTATCAGGAGATGAGTAGTTGGTGAAACCCTTGTGTCCTTAAACCAAACCCTAATGTGTTTTGAGCCTAGATCTCTTTAGTTATACGTAAAGTTTGCAACTTTACGTAGGGATGGAGTTCTGGAAGTATGGATCTATGGATTGGAGTCCCTGCATGACTCAAAAGCCCTCTTCATGTTGGGAGATCTGAATGGACTCGACGAGTCCTTTGAGTGGACTCGGCGAGTACCATGAAGATGAGGAGGAACTCGACGAGTGGGATGAACAGCTCGTCGAGTCGGATGAAGATGGGCATGAACTCGACGAGTTGGATGAACAACTCGGCGAGTTGGATGAAGATTTCCTTGTGCTCGGCGAGTCTGTTCTTAGACTCGGCGAGTCAGGTCGCGGAGTCCCAAACCCTTCGAGTTAAGTCTCGAGTCAGTGAGTCGAGCCAGGACTCAGTGACTTGGACAGGACAGGAATCGGGAATCAGTAGACTCGGCGAGTCAGGGGCTGACTCGGCGAGTAGAGTCGCGAGTGGAAGGACTCTGGACTTATGAACTCGGCGAGTCAGTAGGGTGACTCGACGAGTAGGGTTGACCTGGAAGATTGACTTTGACCAGGACGTTGACTTTGACCAGAGTTGGCTTGGTTGACCTTTGAAGGTCAGTTGGACTAAGTGTTATGTTGATATTGGTAGCTCGGGGAGCTAGCGGAGCAGCAGTTCGGAGACAGTGGTCAGGTAGCGGTCAAAGGGGTTAGCAGCAGCAGTTCGGCAGTATCAGGTGAGTTTCCTTTCCAGTAGGAACGGGTCTAAGGCACCAAGGCCGACCCGTGTAGACGAGATGCTAGTACTAGAGTGTGGGCCAAGCCCGTATCTCTGGGTTTAGTCAAGTATGATCTATGTGTTAATATGATAGAGTTGCTTATACTTGTCGTCTGCGTGATACTTGTATGTTATGGGTTAGCGGTTGAGTGTGGGCAGGGACCGTATCTCTCCGAGGTTGGAGTGTGGGCTAGGCCTGTATCTCCCAGATAGCGAAGTGTGGGCAGGGCCCGTATCTTCACGAGTGTGGGCAAGGCCCGTAACTCCTAGCTGAACATTGGTTGTTATATGTTTGCATGGTATGTGGTAAGGTGGGGAACTCACTAAGCTTCGTGCTTACGATTTTCAGTTTTGTTTTCAGGTACTTCCGGTAGCGGATGATGGAGCTCGGGATGATCGCATGGCACACACCATAGATTAGTCAGCCTGGAAATGTTTTACTCTGATAATGAACATGTGTTTGAAAACTAATACTCTGTTTATGTTTTGAAATGATGATTTTACTTTAAGTGATACTTTATTAAAAGAAATTTTTAGCCTTGAATTTTGGGACGTCACAAATGATCTCGTCAAAGTGACTGACATGTAGATTTGATTATCAAATTGGTTGACTCAAACAAAGAAAACGGTTAAATTTGGTGTTCTAATGATTGTGGATTGAAGCTAGTTCTTATAGTCACGATTAATATTGTTGGCTGAATAAGGAATGAGAATGCTTGGATAAATTAGGATGTGGCTATGACTAACGTATATCAATTTTATCGACGAAGTCCCAACTTGTGATGTGGTTCAGGAAACAACTAAGGAATTGTTTTGATGATCCTTTTGGTTTGAAGAATTAGCGATTTGAATGTCAAAATTGGTGGCTTGTTCTTAATGGTTTCAAGCTTATAAAGGTAGTCGATGTTAATGTTCCGATTAACACATATGGGTAGTAAAAAATTGGAAAGAATTCTGATGATGGTGATCGGGAATCTTAAGAATAGTAAAAATTAGAGTTCCATGTGTGTATGTGTTATTTGACTCAAGTTAGTCAAAATTCGTTCTCATGGATGTGTTTGAGAGAGAGATAGATATGCAATCCCAAATTAATTAATTATTTTTTTTCATTTAAGTTAAAGAGAAAAAACATAAAAAATATACCAGGCATTACAACCATTTTAGTTTACCGATCAAACATACTTCAAAAGGACCGTGAAACAAAAAAAAATGTAAAGTTGAACTAAACCTAACAAAATAAATATACGTCAAGAGACTATTTTTGCAATTTTCTCGGAAAAAAAAAATACCACAGTTTTGTCTAGAAACAAAGGAGACAGGGTAAAGCCCCTGCTAAACCCTTAGCAGCCGTTTCTATCGATCAACCTGCTCTTGCTTCACTTCCACCCGGCAAGACCCCTTTTTGGATTTCTCTCCATAGTTTATTGCTCATATAAACCCTCGTCGTAACCTAATCGCAAAGCCATACACATAATGACGAATTACGCAACATCACTCATGTCCAGTTTCCGGCGTATCCCTCCGTCTGCCATACCAGCTACGTTAGATTGCATCTTAGTGTCAACAACCTCCTCTCCACCATTGCTTTTCTCGTTGCTCCTTGATGCACTTCCAATCCTCTTACAGGTAATTTGGTCTATATTGAGATGATGTCGCAACTAATATTGTGAATTGCCTATTCTTTCTTCTTCTTCTTTTTTTTCAATGGTAAGTTTCAAATTTTAGCTGTTTGTGTAAGCGTTACAGAAACGCTCCAGTCACAGCTAAAACCCCTGCCAACTACTAAATTGATTCAAATTTGAAGCTAAATATGTTACAAAAATAATAGAAGAATAATGTCTTGGTTAAAAGCTTGCTCATTCAAACCTTGTTTATGAAGCCGTTAAATAACATCATGCGTTTGGCAAAACTAATAAGACAAACAGGCTGTCAAAAGATTTAGACAACTTTTCAGAGATTCGATAGGTCTTTATAAACCTTTCAAGTGTTGAGTCATACATCTATGACAGCACATCTTTAGCATCAGCAACAACTGTGTGTGCCACTTTGGACGAGTCCTTTAGTGTGCACAGCTGAACTGATGTTAAATCCTGATCACTGCTTTTGACCAAATATTCATTAGTTGGCCCTTGAACAATTCTTGTATTTTTTAGCTGCTGCAACTGATATTCGATCTTCAGAATGCCATCTTTGGTGGATGAACTTTAAACCATTGATATTCTGTAATCTGAAACTGCTTCAGCAGGTACATATCAGGCTAGTAAATGCTAACTCTTAAAGCTTTAGTCTGGTCAACATGAGAATTCAGATAACATCGAACCCTTCAATTTGAAATATATAAGTAATTCCTGAAAGTGTTTGTCGTCAATCCAATTTATACTAACGCCCACTGCATACAACTATCAAGTAAAAGTGAAAACTGAAAAAACTATAACCAAAGTAGTGTTTTCTATGATTAATATGATTGGTATGATCGAGTCACTGTTGATTTTGCATGATGGAATGAAATGGACCATTCTTGAAGGAACTTGATTCATTACGCTTTGTTAATTATCCTTCGAATCGGAATGGAATAACAACTTGCAATATAATCTATTTTTAATTTGTGAAATTTCTAGTCTTAAAAGATTTTCATGATTTTAATCAAATATATTAATCATGGCTATTCGTTTTCTGTAATAGGACGTTACACCTGAGAATGAAGAAAGCTTGGATGATGAGTGTTGTAATTATATTGCATCATATGTGGGTGCGCTCTGTCACCTTTTGAAGAAACCAGGTAAACAACATGTTGCTCTATAAATATCCAAATTATACTTTTGAATTGGTTTTCCTGCAAGGTCACATTTCAAAGTTGCTTATTTATATGGACTTGGAGTGACGTTTTTAGAAATGAGTCTTGTGAACTTTTCAGTCTGGGATTGGAGTGTATACAAAGTCCATGAGTGATTAGCATTTCATGATTCACATCACTGTATCCACTTCTTTTTCAAACAACCAACACTTGGAAAACAAAACAGAAAAAGTGATTTATTATGGTATTCTCAGCATATCTTCAAGGTGCTGATTTTTTTCTTCCTAATTTACTGGACTAAATGCGGTCATGATTAGTTAGTTAAAGCTATATATGGTTTTCTTTTTGACTTATTTCAGAAAAAAAACCGACTTAAAAGAGAAAATCAAGGAAATGAGGCTTTTTTCCATCAACTCTTTATTTATTTATTTTATATGGTTTTGCTATCATTATTTTCCTTCCATTAACCCAATTGTGCCATCATTTTCCGAAATATCTTAAACATCTCCAAAGAACCTTTTGTGGGAAAAACAAATATACTTTAATTTTTGCCAACCTGAGTTTTTTATTTTTATTTTGGCATATGTGAAAGTATGCTGGGCGTTTACGACACAAATGGCAAATACAATGATATGAAATGCTAACCCCCCTTTAATTCAGCATACGTAAAGTCTATATATCAATTGGCTGCCAAGTGTTTTTGATGACATGCTTTGTACATGACTTGAGCACCTAGTTCCAGAAACAACACAACTGTCTACTTCCATGGACGGAGGGATATTCTAAACAAACCACTTAGGCATCATTTCATATATCAATAGATTTGTATATAAAATCATGTTATGGAAGTATACTACAACTTAATGGCCAAAAACAACTGATAAGCACACCAAAAGCAAACCAATCAAGTTGTTGTAGCTATAAAAAGACTTAACTGAGTTTAATATATTTAACAATATGTTATTGAAAAAGCACATTAGAGAAACCCCCAAAATAACGGTTAGCTGACAGCAAAGCAAATCGTTCATATTGTTGTAGATAGACTTTTCCTTTTCTGAAGTCGAATTTGATAAGATAATATTCCATGTACACTCTTACTTTCTTGTTCCTGCAAGTTAAAAGTAAAAGTTATTTTTCTGCAGGGCTTAATAATGTTGAAGCTTTACGGAATTTTGTTTGGAGGGTGTTAGTTCCGTTGATGAGGTTGACACAGAGTTATAATCGTGCGATAGTTGACAAGGTTAGGCCCAAGTTAGGGAAGTAATAAATAGGGTTAAATGCAAGAAATAGCAATTCACTTTCATTTCTATTTATTATAGCGTTTTTCTTTTTGAAAAATCTACCAATTATAGCAATGCCATCACACCTGGGTAAAATTTCAAAACATATAAGAAAAAGATTGAAACTTGAGTGCTACAATTGGAAAGAAATGTCTACTTTGTTGAATCTTATGAAGTAGGTAATTTGCTGATATGGTTTTGATTTAGGTCATGGGCTGTTTCTTGGATGCCGTGAAAGAAAGAAATGCATGGGGGGTATTAGAAGAAACTATGGTTCGGTATCTTATCAAAGTGATTGGTTTCAGCATGGGAATGCATGAAAATGAAGAATATAGGTTGACTGTTGAAGACTCCACATTGACCAGCTTCAAGTATTTCCCATTGTTGACGGCATGCCATATGTTGGCATCTACTTTAGGTGTAAAAGGTAAATCTGTTTCAGAAAGTAGGTCTGGATCAGGATCAGTTTTGGCAAATGGATGCATTGTGGATATATTTACGGGAAAGCTGGTTTGGGATATTTGTAGCATGACTTTGCAAATGCTTTCACACAGCCCTGAACATCGGTCTTGTGCCATCACTGTTTTCCTTCCACACATTTTCAAAGCATTTGTATCTGCAAATGTGTTTCAGACCCGGAAATTTATGTTATCCAGGTACACATACACATTCAAGTCTCCTCGTATTGTTTTTGCTACTATGTCAAGATGATGGATGTTACATTGTCTCTTTTACTCTCCAGGAAGGATTTCTGTGCTAAGATTTGGAAATGCTGCAAGAATTTGTTTCAGCTGGGGTCTTCTGAGAGAAGAGATGCATATACTGTACTCTCTTTGTATATATCTTATTTCTCCAAGACCGATGGATGTGAGGATAATGGAACATTTGATTTTGATATGAGGGCCCAGAAGGAGTTCTGGGACGAGATGAAGAATGGCTTGGTATATATCGCTATCTGTTTCTTTACACTAGGGGCATAGTTGGTTTGACGGAATCTGATGGAATTGGAATTGAGATTCCATTCCATGGCGCATGTTGGTTGCCAAATCGACGGAGTTCCCTTCCATCAAAATTCTTTAAATTCCATGTTTGATGGATATGTCAATTCCGGTCTTCATTTTTTATGAAAAGATCAACATACCCCCATCACACACACACACACCCACCATATAGAATATATCTAGTTATAACTTTAAATTTCTAAAAATTGTTCAATTTTAATCATTGAATTCTTTTTCATTTCCTGCCAACCAAACTAGTGACAGGCTGCAATTTCACGAGCATAATTCGTCGGGATTCCAATTCCTTTGACCTTGCTCCATTTCTATTAAAAACATTCTGCAATTTATAAAGTTTTTTTTATTTTTTTATTTTTTAATACTAGGTTGACAAAGAAAGCATAGTGAGGAAACAGTCATTACATATATTGAAGAGTACAGCTACAAGGACTAAAGGAAAGCAACACACAAGTCTTTTGGAGACAATATCCAATGAGACTAGTTCAAACTCTCATGGTTTAACAAAAAAAGAGCGTTGGGCTAATAAGGAAGCGAAATCTCTTGGTATAGAGAGCTTATGCAATAATTCAGTTGATTCTGATTCAAGCAGTGAGTTGAAATGGGGTGCATTTTTCTTGCTCTATGAAATGCTTGAAGAGTATGGTACTCATCTTGTTGAGGCTGCATGGAATTACCAGGTACATTCACCTTTTTGTTTATACATATGTAGATTTTTCGTCTCTGATACTGAAAGTTCCATCTTTTTTCTTTCAGCGTTCAACTTAAGACTTTGAGTTTTGTGCAGATGAACCTGTTGCTCCAGACATCTGAATCTTGTGATAATCATTTGAAGGCTGTTGGTGAAAGGCTTCAACTTGATCCTATGGAAACAGTACAAGATATGTTTGATTGGGTAGCTGTGTTGTGGGAACGAGGGCTTTGCCATGATAATCCTCAAGGCAAGCAGTCTATTCATATATACTCATCACAAAATTGGTTTTCTGTAAATTATAAGGGTCATTAGTGTGCTTTCTTTTTGACTTAATGGGGACATGACTTATGGTTTTTTCTTGTATATGTAGGTAGTATGGTGTTTGACTTAATGCAGAAAAAACGACTTAATACAGATTGTCAAGTAAATGAGGCTTTCCCCATTAAGTGATAAATTTTTACAAAGTTGTCCTCATTTATATTTTCCTTAGACTTATCCAAGTGCACCAGTCATTTTTTCAAAATTTAAAACACTTATTTATTTTTATTTTTTAATCTATACAACACTTAGTGGGAAAAGAAAAAAACAGGGCCTTAGTGTTTCTTCTTATATCTGCTGCATCAACGAACGAATTTGACTTGATGCATAGAAAACAGCTTAATAGAGGAAGTCAGTGACATGAGACTTTACTTATTACAACTTGGGCCTCGTTTAGCTTTTCCTTACATTTTGCCAAGTTTGCCATCATTTGTTTTAGAGATCAATGAATGATCCAGGCAGGCAACAACCACAAAGGTTTCTAAAATGTTTCTTCTTATTGTGCAGTCCGGTGTTTGATCATGCAGTCGGTTTTTGGGATAGAATGGAAGAAGCATGGAAATTATGCGAAATTTGTGCCTAGAGATTTTGTACTTGGCTCTTTCATACAAGGGCTGAATGATCCTGTGCACCACAAAGAATTCGGTTTGCTCCATATTTTTTTCTTTCTCATTCATGTCTTTTATTGGTTTATATCATCAAAACCATCCAAATAAATTGCTTTTTCATAGCTAGTTTTCATATATTGTTTCTGCAAAAGGGTTATTCTTCCAGCAACACCTGTAGCCCACATTGTGCCAGGAGGTGGCTGGAATAAGACCCAAATCCACATGGGGATTGAAAGTTGAAACTCTCACCTTGATTTTGTTCGGAGAAGTGGCTATTAAATATAATCATTGTATTTTTCTTGAAATGGTAACTGTATTAGAAGCCATTTAAAAATCGATATTTATTGGTTAACAAATACTCCTATATTTTAGGTGTCTACTGATATTTACTGACTGTTGATTTCCTCAATTTGTTATTTAATTTTTCTCTAGGACTAAAAGGAGTCTACTCTTCGAGGACAATTGATGGTGCTAGCACATTTTTACAGCAATATACCGTGTGTCTAAGTGAAGGGTAAGTTTTTCTACCCGGAAACCAAATAAAGTATTTTTTTTTTTTTAATAGAGATACAGTGGTGCATTTTCAATTTCTTCTTAGTCAAGTGTTTGGTCCTTTCTGATGTAATGGATCATTTAAAAGGACCTAATAGAGGCCGGGAGGGAAAGGAGCTTTGTGATTTGCATTTTTTCTATTTTATCATTCATCCAAATACTTTGTAGACCATCTATCTATCCATTGACTTGGTAATGTCTCAGGGAGCAGATGAGATTGTTGATGGATGTAGCATTACTTGTAAAAAACCAGTCTTTTAGTCGGGCGGGATTGATGGGCCTTGCTGAATGTGTTGCGGCTGCTGCTGATGGGGTTGGGGTTAGGAGACTCAACAAGAAAGAAGTTGATTTGGAATTGGAAGCTGCAGATACAGATACTAGTTACAATGATAAGGCAGCATTACTTGATGTTTTCAGATTTATCCTTGACACCAGCAAACAACATTTCAATCCTAATTATCGTCTTAAAGGTTCAAGATTGCTACTTAAATATACATATATAAATATATCGTATATCATAAGCAAGAAATAGTAATGTACTTTCATATAGTGTCTTACTTTCAGTTTACTTCTAATTATTTTCTTATTTAATGCTTTCTAATTTGAAAAATCTACCCATATACAGCTTTTTACTTTCAACTTTTCTCTTATCAAGACATTGATTGTACTTTGAAAAATCTTCTCAGTTATATATAATTGGGTAGAATTTCAAAGTACCGTGCTGTAATACAAAGAAAGGAAAATAGGATGCAATAATAATAAACAAATAACTGAAAGTATGTTGCCATTTCATGTATTTAGCCCTGATAATATATATATATATATATATATATATATATATATATATATATATATATATATATATATATATATATATATAAGGTCATTTAAAATATCAGGCCTAAACGAGCTCAATGTCTTAAGCTCGGGCTCTAGTGGAGCTTTTAATGAGCCCAGGTAGCTTGGCTCGCTTACAACCCTGAACTGGATACCTTTTTTTTTTTTTTTTTTTTGAGTATGTGTATTGTGTTTTGCATCATTATGTAAGTTCTTCTGACGATTAATACTGGCAGTGTGCAGAAAGATTCTGGATGCTACTATCTCAGTAATGTCATCATCTGATGTGCCTCTTGAGACCCTTCTTCACTTTATTTCATCTTTCCCTCAGGACTTTCTTAACTATGGAGGTAAGCTTACATGTAACTCATGGTTACAGTTATCATTTCTAATCTCTTTACCTTTATATATATATATATATATATATATATATATATATATATATATATATATATATATATATA
Organism: Lactuca sativa; assembly: GCF_002870075.4. Classification (NCBI taxonomy): domain Eukaryota; kingdom Viridiplantae; phylum Streptophyta; class Magnoliopsida; order Asterales; family Asteraceae; genus Lactuca; species Lactuca sativa. Next base: position 107,039,462 of record NC_056628.2, read on the forward strand.
TAAATCATTGGCTTTATTTAGACCAAGTTGACCAGGCCATCGACCAGACCGAATTACTGGATTTTTTGGGCCTATTTCAGGACCATTTATATGTATGCATCACACTACTTATTGTACCACCATTATTTTCTAGGTTCATTAAGAGAAAAAGGGCAGGAATGGCTTCGAGGTTATAAAAAGCAAGCTTCTACATCATTCAAGCTCATGAAAAAGCTTAATGAATTCCCCGCAAGTTTTATAAATCATAATCACTCAAAGAATGATATTGTCAATTATGACGATGAAGACATGGAAATGTGGGAGCTTAAAGCAAAAAGATGGGCACACACACTGTTTCTTATACTAGAGGAGGAACATCAGTTAGATTCTTTATTTCAGGTATTTTTTTGTGGCTTCATGGTTGATAAATTATATTTCATAAGATTGAGAAAAAGAATCATGATGTAGGGGACCTTTTTATAAATTGTGCAGTTTACAAGAGGGGTTTTTTTTTTTTTTTTTTTTTTTTTTTTTTTTTGCAAAATGAGGACCCTTCTAAATCCTTTGCAAAATTGGGGTTGTTCGACTCGACATATGGTACACTCAACCCCAGTTTGGCGTGACCATGGGCATACTTCCAGCAGTAAATGGTTTAGTTCAGATTCCTTCTTCCCTTGAAATCTCAAGGCCCTTACTCATTATATTGCTCTCTTTTGGATTGGTTGATTCAAGCATGAAATCATTACTTTTGGATGAGTGAGATTATTAATTGTCATGGAATCAGTACAAATGCATAATCTTTTTGTTTTGCGGTATAGAAGGCTACAAACAAGAGGTTAAGCACAAAATGTGTTTCTGCTTTTTACCTGAACTGTATTTGAATTTTGATTCAAGGTTTCTCAAAGTAGTAAATGAGTGATCCATTCCAATGTGCTATTAGTTTGAGTTATGTGAAAAGAGGTTTCTAATTCTATGCAAGGTTGTCAGAGTCACATTTTTAAGACAATAATTTCCTGTTTAAGGTCGTTTTGATATTTTCCCCTCGTTGGAGACATGATTGATTTCCACTAGTACCTTACCCTGTTCATTAGGTTTTTAGTAGGCTTACATATCTTGTACTTGTTGGTGCAGTTTATTGAATCACATGGCAATGATATCTGCAATAAGAATGGTCACTGGGAGTGGTTGCCAGTAAAATATATGATTCTAATCTTGAGTGTTGTTCAACAACTCCATGAAAAGAAAACCTTAACACTTGATAGGCATGGAAAAAGAACCAATGGTTTGCTTGATATGGTGGATGATGCAGGGTCTATGGCTGCTTCCATGATTATTAACAAGTTCACTAAACTCTTCACCTTCATATTGGTATAGAAAGTTATATTCCAGGGTTAATTGCAAGAAATAGCAACCTACTAACATCCTACTTTCATTTTTTTTTTTCAGTTACAACATCATGCTTTGAAAATTCTACCCTGTAATAGCAGTGTCTCCCAAATATGAAACAATTTTCACTGCTATATAATCAAGTGGAATTTCAAAGTATTTATGTCCTAATAAGAAATGAATTAAAAATATTGGCTAGCTTTTTTCAAAATAAAATGGCTCCGCTTGATAAGAAAAAGATGCTATTTCCTGTGTTTAGCCCTATGTTGTATTGAATTAGATAGAAATGATTAGTGGCAGTTGTTAACATGAGTTGCATGCAGAAGGAGCTGGAATCATATACCCTGCAGTCATGTTTAGTTTTCTGGTCAAGGGAGGGTGAGGGTGATGGTGGGGGCACAACTCTACCTTCATCCATTAAAGGAAGGCTAGGAGGGCTTAGTCAACGGCGCTTGTCATCTTCTAACACTACTGCTGTATTGCAAGCTGTATGATTTCTAGTATGCTCCATATCTCTTTCATGATCTTAGAGTTAAGTGCAAGAAATAGCAACCATACTTGTCATCTTCTATCATTTATAGCAATATCATCCACATACAAAGATACTTTAAATACTATGATGGGCTATATATATATATATATATATATATATATATATATATATATATATATATATATATATATATATATATATATATATATAAACAAAAAATCGGAAATACAATGCCATAGTTTGGTAGATTTTTCAAAGTACAATGCCTTATTGAGATATACTAATGAATTTTCTTTTGATGTACTAGAAAGAAATGAAAGTAGCATGCTATAGTACATTAGTACACAAATAAAGGAAAGCACATTGCTTTTTCTTGCATGTAGACCTTAAAATATATACGAGAGCTTTTTTTCCGCATGCATACAGATAACGTCAGTTAAGACTCTTGCATCAATCTACTCATATTGTGCTCAATTTGAAGAAGAGTCTTTGAATTCTACTTTGAGTGTTCTCTGGCAACTCTCTTGGAAGATAATTTCTTCCACAACATGTAACTCAGAGGTATGTACTTTCATCTTATATTATAATACTTTAGCTCTGTAAGGCTGTGTTTGTTACCTGGGATAGGACTAGACTTCTAGGGTCATTTCCAATGTTAAGGGCATTCACGTCTTTTGCAAAAAAAAATGAGAGATTGAGGGCTAAGCTGTGGGCCTTGAACACACCTTTTGGGTGGACAAAAATAAGAATATTTGTTCCATTAACATCAAGGATCACCACACACAGTACAAGAAAGAACAAATGGGGGTTAAAGGTGTCATGAAGTTTGAGTTTGTTGTATAGTAAATTTGGTCCTGTATGCAGAGTAAAGCAGAAATCTACCTCGGAGCATATGAAGCGTTACATCATATTCTCAAGTCACTAGTGTTTATGCCTTCCCCTTCAGCATTGGGTCTATTAACCCGATCATATAATCTTTTGGATCCGGAAGCTCAAGTCAAAGTCAAACCCCATATAGATTACTTTGTTGAGATATATCTGGAGAACATCAATAATCTCATTGAGGCTGGATATTTGGCACGGGCGCGAAGAGCAATATTAATTGACTGGAAGGTGAGCATCTACAGTATTAAGAGTTTGTTCAGTTCATGTGATCTTTTATTAGTGTTGGACTTGGCAGTTCGTGTATTCATGTCGTTTTCACGTGTCAGACACGAATTTGACATTACACGAATACACATAGAGAAATAAGCTTCATCTCCCTTTTTGAGATGTATTCGTGTCGTGTCATGTCACCTATAATGAATGAAAAAATAATTCTCTGTTTTGCCTGATGGAAAGGAATTGTCTGATCCTTTGGCTTCCATTTAAAAAAAAATCATTCGTTAGGGAGGGGTTGTTTTTTCCGTTAATCATGGAATGAAACCTAATTTTATGAATTATGACACTATCCTTTTTGATATATTTTTTAAAAGTTCATGGAATTAAATTATAATTTTATCTTCTAAAAGTAACTTGTAAATATTCTCTATCATATAATCTTATTTGGTTTTAATGAGCCTTTATTTACTCTACTCTTTTTATTTTATTTTATTTTATTTGTACTATTAACTCGTACCCACTACTCTACTCCTAAATCTACACCTTTCTTCCCAAACGAGACTTGACTCTCAACCTTTGGTTGAGGGGCACCTTTCCAACAACTCCAGATATCGTTGGTCCATAGGTCCATTGGTAATTTTATAGCTTTGTAAATAATAAATTCTTTAATTAGACTGAAATAATATTAGAACAGTGTTGAAACTATAACTTGTATTTGCGTTCTACCATATAATATTATAGTTCATATGAAAATTCATGGAATGTAATCATTCATTCGACTACCTTGCTTCTTCCATTACCTTTCCATTCCTTTGCGATTCTATTAACGCTTTATTTTTTTCTCCTTCCTAAATTATATCGAAATAACATATATTATGCTTTTTTTTTTTTTTTTTTAATTGGGCATGGAGAATGTATTGCTAATTTGTCATATTTTATGCTTAATCCTGTGGATCTGCTTGTGATTGATTCAGTGGATGTGCTTGGAATCCCTGTTGTCAGTATCAAAGCATGCTCTTGAAAGAGGAGTTTACATAGAAAATTGTGATTACGTCATCTCAGATGGTGTAGTCAGAAGGATCTTCAATGATCTAGTTGACAGGTAAAGCAGCCACAAGAAGACTCCTCCATGAATCATTTCTATTGCATATCTTTGTGGCTCTTTTTTTCCCCATCAAGTAAAAAAGAAATTAGCTTACCGGGTTATTATGTCCATGAAGTAAAAAAGAAACAATATGTATATAATTTTTGTGATGTGTCATAACTGATTGTGGCAGATATGACTTCCTTTGTGGAACCTAACATTTTCTAGTTATGCAATTAATTGACAGCCTTGAAAATGCTAGTGAAGGTTCTGTTCTGCCCATGCTAAGATCTGCCAGATTGGTACTGGATCATTTTGCTTTAGGAGGAGGAGGAGGAGGATGCAAAGGTTCAGCTGTTTCTTCATACCATGTCGATGCCATTGATGTTCAGGTTCTCCCAAACTTCTCAAGTTTGTTTCTGTTGAATAAACCCACCCCACCCGTGTTGTGTCTTACTCTTACCGATGCTATTGGTTAAACCAAGGAGTTGATTAATTCATTTCATAGCAATGTACTTTCTTTTATTTGTGAATTATAGCATCCTAGTCTTGTCTACAACATTATACTTTCAAGTTTTATTCTTCTTGAGACTTTTTACTTTGATAACTCTCCCCTTGTAGTTTTAATTTTTCTTCTTATAAAGACATTATATTTTAAAAGATCTACTCAACCGTAGCAATGAAAGTTGATTTGTATTCAGATGACATTGCTATAATTGGGTAGAAATTTCAAAGTACAATGCTATAATAATGAGAAATGAAAGTTGACCAATCAAATCATTGGAAATACATTGCTATCTAAGCCGTACTTTAAATTTAAGATCGTTGTTATATGTATCAGTATCAGGTTTCTAAATCAGATGGCTGAAAATTTACATCTTTCTTGTGTGTTGCAGATGATGTGGCATTTGGTACGATCTTCGTGGTTATTGCATGTCAGTTGTAACAAGCGAAGGGTTGCACCTATTGCTGCACTTTTATCTTCCGTTTTACATGATTCAGTGTTTGGTAATATGGACATGCATGAATTTGACAACACCCCCGGGCCTTTGAAGTGGGTACGTAATAACTTCTGCCCGACTTCCCCCTTCTATACATATATAACTTAATTATGTATGTTTACATTACATGTATACACAACACAGATAAATATTTGCCAAGCATTTGCGGTGGGTATAGGGGCGAGCGTTGGCTCGATTTTTGCCTAAAACTGAAATGAAAAGAGTTGGTTTCTAGCCTCGAAAAAAATATATTTTGTTCGGTTTTTGGGTTCAAGAGTATCATTTTTTTCCCATGGTTTTAACGGTTATCATATTTTTTTCTTCAAAATTGTGTTTTTCCATAACACGTTTTTCTTCCTGGTCTTCTAAAATCAAGAACATGAAACGGTCGTCTACCCTCAGGTAGAGGGAGCTTAGATTGGCAACATCTACCTTCCGCTTACCCCATTCATATGGGATTTTGGGTTTGATGATGATAACAATATGAAGACTAGAGAACTTATATGTATGATAGAAATAATAAGTAAAAGGGCCATTCCATGTCGACAAAAGACCCACCCACATCCAAGTTCCATAGCTTTTGGTCGGCTATCCCGATCATGATTTTGCTACCCCAAGTTCCCTTATGGACTGGTTGTTGTAATCTTATGAGCTACAGTCCCCACTCCATCTGTTCCCAGCAGTACCCTTTGCTCTCCCAACCATTTCAGGTAATCGGGTTAAGATGTCAAAGCGCCTTCATTTCTACAAGAACGAGGTGTGAAGTGGGACACAGGGGATGTCATGATTGGGGTTTCGAATAAGAAGACCTTTTGATTTTTTTTTTCATGCTAAAGAAGTAGAACGGGAGGTGTCAAGTTTTTTTTTTATCATCCTGGCATCGGTCTATTTTTCCATAGGACCTCCCCTACAATATCGTCACCATAGTGGAGTCTAACCATCAAGTTAGGTATGGACCGGTGTGGTTCCACTACGCCTAGGACACCGGAATATCGAACCATGAATTTTTTTTTGCTTAAAACCAAAATTGTACTGAAAAAGTTGGTTTCTAGCCCCAAAAGAACTGATCCAATTTCGTTCGGTTCTTTTTCAGTTATGTAATTTTGATTATGGGTTCAACGGGAATGGCCTCTTGTTTTTTTTGAGTTTTCATCTTTTTATTGCTCTTTCATTTTTTTGTGTTTTTTCCACAATACGAGTTTTTATGGTATTATTACATAAACGTTTTGGTTATTTGTACCGGTAATGATGCAAACTTCACTTTTAAAAGAAGTAGTTATTGGAGTAGAATCTTTCTTGGCGAAAAAAGTGCAGCTCTAATCTGCTTGTTTCTGTCAAGTTAAAGAGAATATGGGCATAATAAATTTAGCATATCTTTCTGCAGTTTGTCGAGAAAATTCTTGAAGAAGGAACAAGAAGTCCGCGAACTATCCGTCTTGCAGCATTACATTTAACAGGGCTTTGGCTATCATATCCAACGGCCATAAAGTACTACATGAAGGAGTTGAAGCTCTTAACTCTCTACGGTTCTGGTACATACATACATACATATATATATATATATATACATACATACATACATATATATATATATATACATACATACATATATATATATATATATACATACATACATATATATATACATACATACATATATATATATACATACATACATATATATATATATATATATATATATATATATATATATATATATATATATATATATAAAATAGCAATGCACTTCCATTATTATGGCATCCTACTTTCATTTCTTTCTACTACAACATTGTACCTAGAAAATCTATCAAATATAGCAATATAATCCAAAGACAAAGCAATTTTCATTGGGTACACTGTTTAAAGTACAATGCCTTCATAGGTAAAAACTGATAGTGCAAAGTGCTGTAAAAAAAAAGAAATAATAGTAGGATGTTATAATACACAAATAAATGATACTACATTGATTTGGTTATTACAACACCGCAGTTTGAAAATCTACTGAATTATACGCCATAACTGGATATATATTTCAAATCATAATGCCAAATAAGAAAAGAACAATCGAAAGTAGGATGTTATAGTTGCGTAGAGCTTTATAATGCCTTGATAAGGAAAAAGAGGACATGTAATGTGGTAATGGAAAGAAATAAAAAGCAGGATGCTATAATACACAAATAAATGAAAGTATGTTTCTGTATTTGCGTTTAGTCTTTGGTATATCTGTTATAATTATGTTATAATACCAGTGGCATTCGATGAGGATTTTGAAGCTGAAGTGACTGAAAATCATGATGCAAAGACTGAAGTATCAATTTTGTCACCAAGTAGCGATCTGGAGTTAACTGAGGTGGGAGGTTAAAATCTCATGAGGCATGATGTGTTTTGCTTTTACCTAAAAAAACTATAACATTAAATAGTAAATGGGTTCATTAAGATTTTTGATAAACTGATCTTATTATACCTAGAGCGATTCAGCTACCGAATCCAGTTGATAACAAGTCTCACGGGAGTTGTACTTTCTACAATTGAGCATAAGCTTCAGTTTCATTTCCATAAAGCAATAAAAGTGGTTGATGAATAGTAAAAAAACAAACTCATATTTGTTGTATTTTACAATATCTATGTAATAGAAAAAAAAAGCGTTATACAAGTATGTATATATACGACAACACGACTAACTAATGAAATCTTAAATAGTTAGTCAAGTAAGGAGAAACGGTACTGTTCTAAACAAAAATCCAAACTGGGCGTAAGTTTGTGGTTAAAATGTTTTGATATTATTTAGGTATTCTTGAACACGGAGCTTTATGCAAGGGTGTCTGTTGCTGTTATGCTCAACAAGCTAGCAGACTTGGCGGATACGGTGGGCTCAAATGATGAAACTGAAAGCAGCCATGCTTCCCTGCAATCTGGCAAACTGTTTTTGCTTGAGCTCTTAAATTCTGTGGTAATTTTCACTACAGCTGTTGAATTAGTTTTTTCGTATTACATTTAGCATTGTACTTTGAAAATATTACCCAATTGTAGTGATGCAAATTAAATACAAAAAGATAAAATACTATAATTTCTAAGTTTAACATCCTAATACGGAAAGCAATTTAAAAGTATAAGGTTATTTTTCCTTAATAAGTAAAAAATGGAAGTACAATGCTGTAATAGAATTAGAAAGAAATGAAAGTTAGATGCTATGGTATACATAAATAAGCGGAAGCATGTAAGGGATGAGTCTGTTGACTTTTTCTGTTAATGTGTTATAGACATGTGAGGGATGAGTCTGAAACTGGAAATACTTGTATGAGCATTTGGTTCGCCACCTATCTTGCATTTGGTTGTAGATGATTTCCATTGGAGTTGAATTTACAAAATCCTTTTGACCGATGAAACAGTATTTCCTCGTTTGTAAATACCTCTCTATTTGTTTTAGTTTTCTATCTTCTCACTCTCACTCATGAAGGCTCGATAATTCCATCTCATTTCCTGATCCTGCTAACCAAACACATGGTAGAATTCAATTTCTGCAAGATTTTTGTATTTCCATTTCCTATGTTAGATCCCAATTCCTTCCAAAACATTCTGCAAATTAGGAAGTTTTTATTTTAGACATCATATTATAAGGACTAGAATGACTACTTTCCTCCGATTATCATTTCATGTGTTGTCTGGCTGATTGTGTCATTGTGATTTGTGATGTTTTGAAATGCAGGTGAGCGACACCGACCTTGCCAAGGAGTTATATAAGAAGTACAGTGCGGTTAGTTTCGAGCCATTTACTTATCACTATAGGCTATAGCAATTGATTTATTTATCATAACATCATGCTTTCATTTCTCTCTTACAACATTATACTCTCAATAATCATCCATCCGGTTATAGCAATGTCATCCGAATACAAGAAATTTTCACTGCAATGCTTTGATAAAAATACAATGCTTTGATAAAAAAAGAAAAAGAAATTGCCATGCTCTGATAGAAATATATAAAATTAGGATGCTGCTACCTAAATGAAAGTATGTTGCTATTTCTTACATTTAGCCATTCATTGATATATCTATTATAGCATCCTGCTTTCATTACTTTCTGTTACAACATTGTACTTGGAAAAATATACCCAATTATAGCAATGTCATCTGAATACAAAACGGATTTCACAGATATAATTTTGAAGTAAAATGTCCTAGAAAGATTTTTTTTTTTTTTTTTTTTTTTTTTTTTTTTTTTTTTAAAGTTACAATTCTATAATTGAGTGTATTTTTGAAAATACGTCTTAAAGAAAAAACAATTGAAAGTACAATGCTGTAATGGAAAGTAAGATGCTGAAAATACGTCTTTTTCCTTGTAATTCAACTTGTGTTGTCTTGATTTCTTTCTGTGGCAGACTCATAGGCGGAAAGTTCGTGCCTGGCAAATGATCTGTATATTATCGCGATTTGTTGATGAAGAAATAGTATCTCAAGTAATGGATTGCTTGCATACGGCCCTTTATGTAAGTAGATGATGCTTCACTAGTATCATCAAATAACTTGTTTGTAAAAAGACGATTCTATTTCTTGATGTTCTAGCCATTTGACCTATGCTTAGGAAGAAAGTCCTTATGATTAGGAAAGAATATATATATATATATATATATATATATATATATATATATATATTACCTTTTTGGATTAAAAATAGAAGCATCCTTTTCTTTATTTGCTTAATATAGCATCCTACTTTCATTTCTTCCTGTTCTAGCATTGTACTCTGAAAAGTCTATCCAATTATATCAATTCCATC